>NW_024465384.1:1547500-2747500 GCF_017591425.1 Ochotona curzoniae
ATGCACTTCCTGCCTTGCTCTTGCACAGCCTCTCTTACCATCAGAGCCGCCAGATTAGTCTGCCCTGACACAGCATTCCTTCACAAAGTCCTCAGCTCACACAGTGCATGGCCAGGGGCATCGGACAAGCGCGTCTTTAATCAGTTCACAGAAGATGCGTATTGTGAAAAAAAACGATGCCTGCACTTCCGGATCTCTTGTACCAACATACACTTGTCTGCTGTTTCCGTGGAAATGTACAGTGGTGTGTGCTCACCATCATCGTGTTTCTCGAGGTTATTTGCTGCCTGTTCATCCCTGCTTCTCCTCCCAGTCCTGGCAATTGCAGGTCCTTCCAGTCTCCATACTTCACCTGTCATGTAGCTGGACTCTTCTGCAATGGAGCATCCTCAGACTGCCTTCTTTTTTTCTTTTCTTTCCTAATGGCCTTCTAATGCAGTAGTATGTGCTTCAGAGTCCTCCATGTGCCCTCATGACTTCATATTTCATTATTTCTAGAACTACATAACATGTAATCAACTGGATTACAGAGTTCTGTTTATCCTTCCACCGACTGAAGGCCGTCTTGGTTGTGTCTAAGATAGGGTAGTGAGGTAGAAAACTTCTAGGAAGTTCCAATTGCCGGTTTCTGGGGGGGGGGGGCATGAGCACTTAATTTTGGGAGAGTCAAAGGGACGTGGCAGCTGGCTGATAGGGGAAGGGTATGTGAGCTTTGTAAGAAACAAACATACTATTTCCAGGATAATTGTACTGTATTCCTGCAGGCAGTGAATGGGAGCAGGTCCAGCTGCTCTGCGGGGCTAGAGCATTGTTAACCCATTTAAGTAGAGTTTATTAATCTAACCACTGATTTTGACTTCTGTAATAACTGTTGAGCTTGCTATGCAAGGAACAGGACTAACACCATGACGGGCCTTAGTTTACAGGAATGTGGTCTGCCCCGGTACGGGTTGTACATGACTAAGATAAGAAGTGCTTGCTGGAGACGTGTTGTATGTGACTAAGAGGGACTCAAAACAGTCCGCAAGAGACAGGCGGGGTCCTTGTCGACACTCCACTGCGCTGGATGAGACTCGGACCGTAGCTCGAGCTAGCAATACAGTTTTTTTTCCTTTTGCATTGTTGCATGTGGAACTTGTCTGTGCGCGGTTCAGGGATCACTCCAGACCTTACAGTTTCACATGCTTTTCTTTCTTTTTAAGTTTTGCTTCTTTTTACTCGAAAGGCAGATTTACTGAGAGAAGGAGAGAGAGAGAATCTTCCATCCATTAATTCATTCCCCAGATGGCCACAGCTGCCGGAGCTGGGCTGGTCCCAAGTCAGGAAGCAGCAGCTTTGTCAGTCTTTCACGTGGATACAGGGTCAGAAGCCCTTGACCCGTCCTCTGCTGCTTCTCCAGGTGCATTAGCCGAGAGATGCATAGGAAGTGGAGCAGCTGGGGCTCAAACTGGAGCCCATAAGGGATGCCAACACCTCAGGCAGAGGCTTACCCTACTACACCAAGGCACTGGCCCCAACATTTTTCCTTAAAAAAAAAAAAAAGTATTTATTTGAAAGGCAGAGTTACAGAGAAAAAGAGAGAGAACGAGAGAACGAGAGATTATTCATCTGCTGCTTCGCTTCATTTTTGTTGAAAATGTAAATGGTTCTATGTTTTTAATGTCAGATTCTGCTTGTTTATTGGTGACATTCACTGATGACATTTCAAAAAGCTGGTGTAAAATTAAAGTAGGGCCCGGCAGCATGGCTTAGAGGCTTAAGTCCTTGCCTTGAATGCATTGGGATCCCATATGGGTGCTGGTTCTAATCCCAGCAGCTCCACTTCCCATCCAGCTCCCTGCTTGTGGCCTGGGAAAGCAGTTGAGGATGGCCCAAAGCCTTGGGATCCTGCACCTGTGCGGGAGACCTGGAGGAAGCTTCAGGATCCTGGCTTCAGACTGGCACAGCACCAGCTATTGCAGTCATTTGGGGAGTGAATCATCGCACGGAAGATCTTTCCTCTCTGTCTCTCCTCCTCTCTGTAAAACTGACTTTGTAATAAAAAAATAAATAAAGCTTTAAAAAAATTAAAGTATAAATTTGTTTTGCCATTAAGAGCTTTGAAATCCACATACACCTTTTTCATAATATACTCTTTTCCTGACCTTTTTGAAGATTACTCATTTGTATAGATTTCTTTTTTTTTTTTAAGATTTATTTTATTTTTTATTGGAAAGGCAGATATACAGAGAGGAGAGACAGAGAGGAAGATCTTCCGTCCGATGATTCACTCCTCAAGTGGGGCTGCCGGGATTAGAACCAGCGCCCATATGGGATCCCGGGCATGCAAGGCGAGGACTTTAGCCACTAGGCCATCGCGCCGGGCCCTCATTTGTATGGATTTCAAAAAACATTTGTATCAGGGCCTGGCACAGTAGCCTAGTGGATAAAGTCTTAGCCTTGCACACTTTGGAATCCATATGGCCCCCGGTTCTAATCCTGGCGGCTCCACTTCCCTTCAGTTCCCTGCCTGTGGCCTGGGAAGGCAGTGGAGGACAGCCCAAAGCCTTGGGACCCTGCACTGACATAGGAAACTTGGAAGAGGCTCCTGGCTTCGGATCTGTGCAGCTCCGACTGTCACAGCCACTTGGGGAGTGGATCAGTGGACTGAAGATCTTCCTCTCTGTCTCTCCTCTTCTGTGTATATCTGGCTTTCCAATAAAAATTAATCTTAAAAAATATTTGTACCAAAATAAATGAACCATTTTTCCTGAAATTCTTGGAATATTCTTGTTTAGGAAAGAAAAATGACTGTGTATTAATTAGCCTTACTTCCTGTCGTTATAATTGCTTATTAGTTTCCAGAGGATTTTTGTTATTGAATCTGTTAAACTTCAACACAGCCAATCTGCATTTGTCAACAAGGATAGCTCAGAGCTCTTGCTTCCCAATCTGCATTGTGTTTGCTGTCTCACTGTGTTATCTAGAACTTCCAGCCTGGCTCTAGCTCTCTGTGCTGTTTCTTTTTTCTCTGTTTTCTGGATAACACTTCAGGGAGAGAGGTGGTTTGCCGGAGGTTTTAGATGAAAAACCCTGACATCTTCGCTTGATCCATGCTGGTCACTAAGGAGATGAGCTAAAAACTGCGCAGAGATGTGGCCATCCGAGGGATGCTGCCCGGTCTCGGTCTCAAGCCATGGGTTCTGGAACCTCTGCTTCCAGTGCAGCTTCCTGCCAAGGTACGGAAGAAGGCCAAGAAACCTGACCTGAGTACCAGGGTCCCTGCCGCTCACAACGGAGACCTGGCTGGAGTTCCTGTGGCTTCAAACTGACCAGTTCCAGCTGTGGTCGGCATCTGGAGTATGAACCAGTGGATGGTAAGTCAATTTCTTTTTTCCCCTACATTTCAAATAAATAAATCCTTAAATATATATATATAGATGGATAGATTCTTAGAGCAAATTAATTTATTAGGTTTATTTTAATATTAACTTCGGATCGGTGCTAGGTGACCAAGGTCAAGGCCCCCAGTAGTGACTCATGTTGACGGCACCTATCCTCCATCAGAATGTGACATGAAGGGCACTTTATCTCTGTGGTACTCCCCCAAAACCCATGACACCACATGTGATCATCAGAGGGCATCAAACTCAGGTTGAGGGACAGTCTATAAAATACCAGACCAGTACTCAAAAAAAAAAAAAAAAAAAGTAAAGTCATTAAAAATCAACTACTAGGAAACCAGCACAGATTAAAGAATCCGGGGAGCTACAAGCATGAAGTGCAGTATGGCTTCCTGCATGAGACGCTGGAACCAAAAAAAAGCATCAGGAACTGGCGCTGTGGCATTTCAGGTTAAGCCTCCTCCTGCAGCACATCCCATATGGTTGTCAGTTCAAGTCCTGGCTGCTCCACTTCTGATCCAGCTGCCTGTTAATATGCCTGTGAAGACAGCCGAAGATGGCCTTAGTACTAAGGCCCCTGCACCCGTGGCAGAGACCCAGAAGTTCCTGGCTCCTGGTTTTGATCTGACCACAGTCTTGGTTGGTTGTGGCCATCTGAGGGAGGGAGCTGACGGACAACAAGGAAGGAAGGAAGGAGGGAAAGAAGGAAGGAAGGAAAGGAGGGTAAGAAAGAAAGAAAAGAAAAAGAGCATCAGCAAAAAATCCAGTGAAACTCAAATGAAACATGGAATTTAGCTTATGATTTTTTTTAAGATTTATTTATTTATTGGAAAGTCAGATACACAGAGAGGAGGTGAGACACAGAGGAAGATCTTCTGTCCGATGATTCACTCCCCAAGTGAGCGCAACGGCCGATGCTATGCCGGTCCGAAGCCAGTATCCAGGAACTTCCTCTGGGTATCCCACACGGGTTCAGGGTCCCAAAGCTTTGGGCCGTCCTCAACTGCTTTCCCAGGCCACAGCAGGGACCTGGATAGGAAGTGGAGCTGCTGGGACTAGAACCTGCGCCCATATGGGATCCCGGCGCGTTCAAGGCAAGGACTTTAGCTGCTAGGCCACGCCGCAGGGCCCTAGCTTATAATTTTTAAAAGTATAAATAATGTTTTAGAATCTCAAAACTAAGGACCAATTCATGGTGACCTCACCTCCCTACAATTCCGAGCTTGGATCTTCCTTCTTTCGTTCAAGTCATGCTGACAAACCCTGAATATCTGCAACGAGATAAACGAGATATTGACAAGCAAAGACCTGATCCACCTGTAGTATTGCTGTTATTGTTGTTGTTATTATTCTGCAGACAGTGACAGAAAGAGAGGGGGCCAGACAGAGAGAAGGAGAGCTTATGTCTGCTGCTTCACTCCCCATTTTGCCCCAACAGCTGGGCCTGGGCCAGCAGAAGCCAGGAGCCAGGCAGCTCACTGCCATCTGCCATCTGGGTGACTCACCGGGACTCTCCTGTCAGCAGCAGGAACTGAAGTTATTGAGCCATCATCCAGAGTCTACAGCAGGTGGAGTTAGGAGCTAGAGAAGGGTGTTGAACTTGAGTACCCAGCGTGGGCTGTATCTGCCTTAACCTGCATCTTAACCACTAAGCGGATGGCAGCGTCTTCTGTATGTTTCTACCATTTCTCTTCATTGTCACAGCAACCCAGTGATGGGAGACCGTCATATATTCCCACTTTCCAAGGGAGGTGACTTAAGAGACAGCTTACCTTGTCGAGGGGTCCCCTAACTGGCCAGGAGGAAGACCAAACTGACCCGAATCTGACTTCCAAGTCCACATTTCCCATCCATGACAGATGAATGCCAAGTTCACCAAGAAGGCAAACGAGATAACGTCCAGGGGGTCTTCGGAAGTTCATGAGAAGCGTGGTGAAAACTGCACATGGATTTCAAAAAATTTGCTGAGAATCAACATGCCTGTGAATTCCATTTCCCACCGACTTTGGCAAGTCCTGTTGTATTACGTGATAGCCTGGAGCCCGGGTGTCTAGGCCTTCCAGCTTCAGCACCCATTTGGAGGGCTACAAAGGCAGGAAAGGCAAAGCGACGGAGCAGCCCGTAAGGACAGGGGGGTTCTCTGCTCTCTCCCACCCAAGGGCTCCCTAGCCCATGTTTACTGCGGGGCTGTTGCCCCTTACAAAAGACTTGGCTACTAGCATAAAGCCCCAACCTTCAGCAACACTGCCCTTGGGGGCCGCACCCACAGCCCAACTGCATGGCAAGATAAGCCACAACCAGGGAGCTGGTGACTCAGCCTGGCTCTCTCAGTGACATCTGTCCACAGCTGAAAGCCAGCCCACTGAAGGCTAGCTCTGGGAAGCTCCGATGCTGCTGTCCTTCCAGAAGCTTCTGTAGTTATTGTGGGGCCACAGCCTCTAACCCAGGTTGCAAAGCAGGCAACACTGTGTTGGGCATAGCAGGATCTTAGCAGTGATGACTGAAGGGACATGGGCCTTGCGTCAGCAGAGTCACAAGCCCTGGGGGTGACGTACGTGGCTCTGGGCCTGAGTGCCACGGGGCTATTTCTGCCCTAGCCTAGCGCTGTCAGCCAGCTGGAGGGGAGATGTCGCAGGCAGTTGCAACATCAGGCAGGAGTACTTTGGGTGCCTGCCGAGGGTGGGCTTGCCATCACCCTCGCGGTCAGCTCGCCAAGACCACGGAGGGGGTTGGGTGCTGACAACTGGGTCTCTAACAGATGAGCAAGGCTCCTGATGTCCACTGCTTCCGGGTGCTGCATGGGACTGACCTGGCCATGAGCAACTAACAGGAAGGACGTTGACCCCTGATAGCTTTCCAGACAGGCTGGCCCGGAGCCAGCGCAGGAGCTCCAGTGTGACAGTCAGCTCCAGCGTGGCCAGCTGTGCAGGTGGAGACCAAAAGTGCCCTGGCTTTGCACAGAAACCCCTTTTCCAGAAATCAAATCCCAGCTGAGCTGCAGTGCTAAGAGCCAGATCCCACCTTCAGAACGCACAGGGGTTACCACCTAGCCAGGGACACAGGTGTCACCCCCAGCCCTTCCCTGTCCCACACCCTCAACTTCCGTATGCACCCAGACCTGCCAGTCCTGCTTTCTTGCTTCACCTCTCTCCGGGCAGCCCCATGTCCTCAGCTGAAGCCCCTGCAGTGGCTCAGGGCCTAGCATGTCCCCACTGGGCTTGGGATGCTCTCTGTGCCTCTCAATGTTTTTGCTGTCCCCATTATGTTTCTTCTAGAATGTGGCCTCAGGATGGCACCTGCGGAGGAAAATTTTCTTTTACATCTTTCTTTATTTATATGAAATGCAGAGTAATAGGGAGGGAGAAGGGAGAGAGGAAGCAAGAGAGAAGAACCCTTCCGTTCCTGGTTCACTCCCCAAATGGCTCCAACAGCCAGGTCTGCATTGCTGGAAGGCTCCCACTGCTTGAACCACTGCCTGCTGCCTTCCACAGTACACACGGTTAGGGTGCTGGATGAGAGCGCAGGCAGGACTCAGATCCTAGCACTGTGACACGGGATACAGGCATCCCAAGTGGCACCTTCACCTGCTGTGCCAGATCGCCTGACTCAACCTTTTAGAGAGAGAGAGAGAGTGTGTGTGTGTGTGTGTGTGTGTGTGTGTGTGTGTGTGAGTAGAGAGAGAGAGAGAATGTGTGTGTGTGTGTGAGTAGAGTGTGTGTGTGTGTGGAGAGAGAGAGAGAGAATATGAATGAATGTTTCCATATACTGCTCCTCTAGCCAAGTGCCTTGAGCAGCCAGGGCAGATGGCAGCCAGGAATGCACCCCAGCTGTCCCAGGTGGATGGCAGGGACCCACCACCTTCCCAAGTTGTGCAGCATTAACAGGAAGCTGGAGTCAGGAGCCAGGGCCTACCATCAAACCCAGACACCCCTCCATCCCTCTGGGGGACACGGAGAGGGAAGTGCCACCCGCAGGTGAAGCCCCTCGGCTCTCTTGTGCTCTGGGTGCAGCCCAAGCACAGTGGGCTCTCTGTAGCCATCACTTCTGCAGCTGTAGCTTCTATCCATAGCAGATTGAAAATATTTGGGACAGGGCCCAGCACGTTAGCCTGGTGGCTAGAGTACTCACCTTGACTGCGCTGGGATCCCCTATGGGCACCGGTTCTAATCCCAGCAGTCCTGCTTCCCTGAGAAGCAGCTCCCTGTTTGTGGCCTGCAAAGGCAGTCAAGGACGGCCCAAAACCTTAAACCCTGCACCTGCGTGGGAGACCCAGAAGAGGCTCCTGGCTCCTAGCTTTTGGATCAGCTCCAGCTTGGGGGCTAGAGTGGCCCAGACTTCTCTGCCTCCCCACTCATCTTTTTAAAAATCAAAAGAAAAATCAGCTACTGGCTGCTTCCCCCCCCTCCCCCCAGCAATGTCACAGCCAATGGAGGCGGTCGCCTGCAGCTGGGAAACAGCTCACTTTTCAAGGCTCCACTCAGCAGGCCCTCCTCCAGCCCAGCAGGACTCAGCCCAGACTACAGCTCTCTTCCTGCCCTTTCCATCTTCAGCGCTGCACCCAGATTTGACACCTGTCTCCCTCATTGGAGAGCGGCCTTGAGAACAAGGCTGGTCTGGCCTTTGCATTCCTGACCTCTTGCATCAGTGCTTGGGACTCAGAACATGCACCTGATGCACATTGGTAGGCTAAATACATAAGCAGACAATGGTGTGGTTTTGCTATTTCATTACTGAGTATCTATTTGATTGCATCTTTTTCGTTGTTAAAAATTAGAATTGAGTACCATCTGCTCTGTTTCTAGTCCAGTTCCTGCTCAAGCATCTGGGAAAGCAGTAGAAGATGGTTTAAATGCTTGGGCCTCTCTCACCAACATGGGACAGGGGATGGAGTTCCAGGCTTGTAGCTTCAGTCTAGCCTAAAGCAAGCAACTGGGAGAACGAAACGGACTGATGATCTCTCTCTCTTTCTTCTACTCTCTCATAAAAATAAATATTTTTTCAAATATAGGATTAGGAGTCAACACCAGGGTGTATCTTAGGGGAAGCCCTTGGTGTAATTTAAATTCCTCCCACGTTTGCTTGCTGAACTAGCCCAGTCAGCTCCCTCAGTCACCTACGAGTGCAGTAGCCTGCTCCATGGAGGCCCCCCCAGAAGTCGTTCCACACTGATCAAACATGCCCTTGGTGGCCCCCATTCCATTCCATCCCAGACTCCCTCCCCTAGGCAATTGGCAGCCTTCGATTTGCGATGCCCACAGCTTCCATGACTGAGGTGGCATGCACCCCTGGCACGGTCCCACCTGGCATCTCCCCTGCCCAGTTCATATTCACTTTAGCTGTCTTTCCAGATCTAGGTTTGGGCATCTGTCTCATTCTTTCTAAAAGACTCAATTAGCAATTCGTTAGGTAGGTCAGCCTCCCTGCACTCCGTGGGGACTCAGAAGCTGCTTGTGGTGGAAGTACAGCTGGTGCAATTATGCACCATTCCGAGGTGAAGGCCAGCACGTGGAGCTGGCATTTCCCAGGGAGGAAAAATCGCCACCCACTTCGCCACAGCGGCAGGAGGGTGTGTTCTTCGCTGCTCCCCAGCACTGGCCCTGCAGACAGAAGCTTCTGGCCTGGCAGCCACTGCCATCTAACAGGCACAAGAGCAAGCCACTGGCCATCAAAGAAAAAAGTTAAGTCCAGAAGCAGAGCCTACTGGACTGTGTCAACCTTGACGCACCCAAGATGCCCAGGACAAAGCAGCCAGTGTGGATTTTGACAAACCTGTGACCCTCAGGACAGCAACAATCCCCTAGTCCTCTGCTTGGTGCACTTTCTGGTCGGTGTGGCTGACCTCACTGGGTTTGTGTGGGAGGGCTCAGCACAGCGTAGAACCCTGGAGTTTGCTTTAATACTCTGCTGTTGGGCCAGGCGCAGTAGCCTAGTAACTGAAGTCCTCACCTTGCATACCAGGATCCCATAGGGGTGCTGGTTCATGTCCCAGCTGCTCCACTTTCCTTCCAGCTCCCTGCTTGTGGCCTGGGAAAGCAGCATAGGATGGTCCAAAGCCTTGGGACCCTGCAACCACATGGGAGACCCAGAAGAGGCTTCTGGCTCCTGGCTTTGGATCAGCTCAGCTCCAGTTGCTGCAGACACTTGTGGAGTGAACCAGTGGATAGAAGATCTTCCTCTCTGTCTCTCCTCTCTGTAAATCTGCATTTTTAATAAAAATAAATAGATCAATAAATAAAACTCTTGTTATTGCCATCTTGAAATTCTGAATAAACTTGGACATGAGGCTGCACACATACATTTTTGTCCTACAAGACTGTGGGTTTTACCAATGCCGACTTGGACTCTTTCCCCGTAGTGTGTTGCTGCCCGATCCAGCCTGCTGCTGCCCACGTTGTCTCCTCTGACCCCCCTACCCCAAGGCACCCCTGCCTTCGCACTCCGCTCTGCTCTCACTTGCACCATGGGACGATGAGTCACAAGCTGGGTGATTCATGCCCAGCCATGCCCTCTGTACTCTGCCTTGCCTGCCTGGTGACCAGCTGCAGAGTCAACAGTGCAGGGTGCTGCACACAGTGGGTGCTCAGCCAAGGCTACTGACTCACCCCCTGAGCTGTGGCCTGGACTCAGCCATTCTGTCTTCTCCCCACCTGGTGAGAAACAAACTAACCTTAGAGACCTGGGAGATGCTGCCCAAGTTGCCGACATGAAAGGTTTGTCTCCCCATCCATGGGCTTCCCAAAAGACCTGAGGGAACCTTATGAGTCCCCCGGACCAGCATTGTGGTGCAGCAGATTGAGCCGCCACCGCTGATGCCCATATCCCATATGGGCACCTGTTCAAATCCCTGGCTGCTCCACTTCCAACCCAGCTCCCTGCTAATGTGTCTGAGAAAGCAGCAGAGTATGGCCCAAGTGCCTGGGCCCCTGTCATCCATGCGAGAGATGCAGAATTCTGGACTCCTGACCCGATACTGGACCTTGTGGCTATTTTCAGAGTGAACCAATGGTGCAACATCTTTCTCCGCAACTCTGCCTTTCAAATAATCTTAAGGGCCCAGCGCTGTGGCCTAGCAGCTGAAGTTCTCACTTTGAACGCACCAGGATCCCATATGGGCGCCGTTTCTAATCCCAGCTGCTCCACTTCCCATCCAGCTCCCTCCCTGTGGCCTGGGAAAGCAGCAGAGGACGGCCCAAAGCCTTAGGACCCTGCACCTGCGTGGGAAACCCAGAAGTGGCTCCAGGCTCCTGGCTTCAGATCGGTGTAGCCCCAGCCATTGCAGTCACTTGGGGAGTGAATCATCGGACAGAAGATCTTCCTCTCTGTCTCTCCTCCTCTTTCTATATATCTGACTTTGCAGTAAAAATAAGTAAATCTTTTTTTTAAAAAGAAAGAACAAGAAGAAAGAAACAAAGAAAGAAGGAAGGAGAGAGAGGAAGGGAGGGAAGAAGGGAGAGAGAAAAATATCTCAGCTACTTGGCAGATGTTTTACAGTTTACAAGTCATTTTCATCAGCATTGTCCTTCAACTACGTGGTGAACAAATACCAATAGTTAAATACGTATGATTGCTGCCTTCGTATTTTAACTGCATGTATTCATTGAGCAAGTATTATCTATGCATATAAATATATTCAGACAGCTTTAAACAGGATAACGCATTCATTAGCGTGAGACCTCATCACTCCTGTTTTTAGGAGGTGACTAACACTAGGCCCAAATCCCGCCTCTATCCAAGGATAGACGGACCGGGCTCTAAATGGGCACACCCTTGTCAAAGCAAAATGTTGCTCCAATTCCACAGCTGGCTGGGCGGGGGCAGAGTGTCTCCAACTCCTGGCTGTAGAAATGAAGACCCAGCTCTGAGTGGGCTTAGGGGAGAAGACCCCCCTCACTATCTAGGTGACCCCGCAGGTCGGCAGGAGCGAGCCTGGGCTGGGCAGCGCCTGGCCACCCTGGAGGTGCCACCTCTGCAAATCTGGACTTGGTGTTGCAGTAAGCAGTCACAGAGGCGGCGGGGGAAGGCTGCCAGGCAGAGGGCCACAAGGAGCAGGTGTCAGGTGGGGCTGAGAGCAGCTGGATAACTGCAGGGTGGTCTGGGGGGCTTCTGGTTCCTTCGGATTTGTAGAAAGAGGACAAGATCATGGCCATGATTGTTGCATTCCTTCTCTGGGTTTTCCCTAGAAAGGGGCTTCAAGCCTGGGTCTGGGCCAGTAGACAAGGGCGGGACTAGGACGCCTGCCTGCCTGCCTGCCTTCACTCCTTTATCCATTCGAGCCTAAACACATAACACGAAGCAGATACTGCGTTAGCCGCCAGAAGACACATCCCCCCAAGGCTCTGGGAGCAGGTTGGTGGCAGAACAAGATCTGAGGAGTGGCTAACAGAATGACACGGTGGCTAAGAGTGCAAGTCAAATCTTGACTCTCTCTCCCAGCTGTGTGACTTGTGCTAAGTTTCCCTTTGTAGGGTTTCTGTGAAGTAAGATAAAACAATGCTTGCGAGGCACTTAGCAGAGTGCCTGGAACCTGCACGGCTGCAGCCGTGCAAAGACTAAAAAGAAATTGTAGACCGGGAAGAAGTCCGGAGCTGGGCTCTTACAAGAGCCAGCGTCTAGGGTAGATGTTAGACGCCAGTGACTGGCACGTCACTCGGGACACACAGCCCGAATCTCAGGGCCCGAGTCCGAGTCCCCGTTGCATTTTCCTTGCTAGTGAATGTCAATCCAGGGAAGAGTGCCTGGGCCAGCCCCGCCTACTGCAGCCATTTGGTGAGTGAATCAGAGCAGGAGAGGTCTCTCTCTCTCTCTCTAATTCTCTGCCAATCTTTCTTCTTCTTCATGTAAGGTTATCGCACAGGAGATCACAGAGACATGAGTGCCGGGATAAAGTGGGCCAGGATGGAAAAGATGGGAGAGAGGAATGCCTCTGGCTTCCATCTTGTGCCTGCAGGAAGACAGTGCGTCCCTCACATTCCCAAGCTTCCTATGGGCCCGGGAAGGGGAGCGGTTTTATGATGCCACACCCAGGATCCCTAGTGTGAGGAAGTCAGAGCTGGTGGAGGGGTCATTTGATTAATAGATGGGCGGGTGACAGCTACATAGAGCAGGGGAGGCGTCAAGCTTGCCAACCCTAAGCTAGCTCCCTAGCTGTCCCAATTCACTCCCTCCTCAGAGGCTTCCAGCCCCTAAGCTAAAGTTGCTGAAGGGAACAGATCGGCAGTTAAATTTCTGCTGACCGGGGGGCATAGGGCTTGCCTATCCCAGATTCAGAAATCTCTATCTTATATAATTCCCTCTCCTGATCCAAATTTTTGATCAATGTCAATACCAGTGCCCCCACGCCATCATCGTTACTCTGAAATAATGTTGGCTTCTTTGCACGGGGGTCAGCAACGTAGACCAATCGTAGAATGTGGGCTCTGAGGTTAGATCTCATACACTCACAAGCTCTAATCCTGGACACTGGAGGTCCTAATGTGTGTGAGACCAGCAGGACGTGAAAGCACGGGCAGCTTGCCAATGTCAGAGCTATTAATGCCCCCCCCCGATGGGTGTGGCCGGGCCCATCCCCAGGCCTAGCTGTCACACTCGCTGGCCTTTGAAGATCTGCGTCTCTCTCTCTCAATCTTTCTGTCTCTCTCTCTGCATTTCATACAAAATACAAACTCATGAGTTCACTAACGAAGGTATTGTTTTAAATGTCTACAGCTCTCAGATAGCCTTGGAGATGCGTGGGATGGCATAGCACTCAGCACGCTGGGTTTCTGTGCACTGATCTGTGTGGCCTGGGTCATGTGTCAGTTGCTCATAATGGGAGCACGTTATGGAGCAGTGAGGTGGTGTGAGTCTGTGGTTACTGGGGAAGAATCGGGGCTCCTTCCAGATCCTGCAGGTCTCCTACTATAAACCTGCAGGATTTCAGCCACATCCCAGGAAGGGCAGACAGGCTGCAGGGCAACATCCAGGCTGGTGGGCATCGTGGGGTGGACATTGCAAGGTTGGCTCTGGGCCAGACAGGGGGCAGCTGACATGGGGCTGGCAAGGAGCCCCTGGAGGACTGTTTCCACCTTTGGTTCCAGGGACTTCTCCACCTTAATTCCATCTGTCCCTGAAGCCACAACTGGATTCTTGCTTCTCCCAGCTGAGTGTCACCTGACACAATGTGAAGTGGTGACGGTGTACTTGAGGAGGATGGCTGTCCATGGGGGCCAGTCATTTACAGTCCCCAACCCAGACAGCTCTGTAGAAGGCGTTCACGGAGCTCAGCCGTGAGGACAGCAGGAGGCCCAAGGTACCACTTCCACATTGCACACGGTGCACCAGGCTGTGGGGCATGGCAGCCAATGAGACAAAGTCCTTGTTCCCATGAAGTTTATCCCCAGGGGTGGGATGGATAAGTCATCTGCCCTCTTGGCTTCCCCTTTCCCACGCACTTCCCCCTCGGCTGGTGTTTGAGAACAGGGTGTAAGGCCTCCTGTATGTCCCAGATGCCTGAGTTTGATAGGAGCTGGATCCAGGCTTACTGAACCTGCCTGAGTGGCAATCCTGGCAAGCTCCCTGCACGGCTGGGCGAGGTGGGAAATTCACCACCTTCCTCTTTCTCTTCTCCCCATCAGATCAACAGCCGGTTTCCCAAGGGCTTCTGGGCAGAACTGGGGCCAGAGACGGCAGGCAGGCTCAGCTCTTGTTACTGCACACACTAACAACTTAAAATTCCAAGGTATCTGTGATGTAATTTGCTGGGGACACATCCGCCTCCTCGTGTGAAATGTTGATGTTCTGAAAGTCGCTGTCACTCACCTGGATTCAGAGTTCCACAACCAAGCCCAAGGTTCAACAAAAACAAGAGAGGCTTAGCGAATCCTTCCAGAAAACCCAGGAAGGATCCCAAAGCATCAGCCCCTTCCAGACACACGGCAGGGGGCTGTGGGTGTGGGTCACGGGTTCTGACGCAGTCACTGTTCTGTGGAAAGATCTAGATACACTAAAATACTCCAAAACATTCATGAAAAAGAAGTTACAGGGTAAATTTATTTTGATACAAAAATGCTTTTTAAAGCCATGCATATTATTGTTCCACGTTTGGTGTACGTGCTGCTGAAATGAACACACATTTGCACATATTCTTAAAAAAAATCGCATCACCAAGACAGTCTTATTTTAAGCCCAGCTGATGCATTCGTTCTTTTTTTAAGATTTTTTTTTTTTAATTGGAAGATCAGATCTACAAAGAGAAGGAAAGACAGAGAGGAAGATCTTCTACCCTCTGGTTCACTCCCCAAGCAACCGCAACGGCCGGAGCTGATCCAATCTGAAGCCAGGAGCCTCGAGCCTCCTCTGGGTCTCCCACAGGGATACAGGGTTCCAAGACTTTGGGCCGTCCTCCACTGCTCTCCCAAGCCACAGGCAGGGAGCTAGAAAGGAAGTGGAATAGCTAGGATATGAACCGACATATGCAGGGAGAGGACTCTAGCCACTAGGCTACCACGCCAGGCCCCAGCTGATGCATTTAAAAAATTTTTATTTTACTTCAAAAAGTCAAAATTATGGGCCCAGCACGGTAGCCTAGTGGCTAAAGTCCTCGCTTTGCATATGCTTGGATCCCACATGGGTGCCAGTTCATGTCCCAGTGGCCCCGCTTCCCATCCAGCTCTCTGCTTGTGGCCTGGGAAAGCAGTCGAGGATGGCCCAAAACCTTGGGACCCTGCACCAAAGTGGGAGACCCAGAAGAAGCTCTTGGTTCCTGTCTTCAGATTGGCTCAGCTCCGGCCATTGCAGCCACTTGTGGAGTGAACCAGCGGATGGAAGACCTTTCTCCTCTCTGTAGATCTGACTTTCCAATAAACAATAATAAGTAAATCTTCTTTTTTTTAAGCCTCCTATACTATCTATAAACACACCGACTAGTTCCCATTTCTGAGGGTCTGGTTTACCCAGCCTGTGGTGAATGACAGGGGCCCCGGAACCTGCCTGGGACACCTTAGGCAAAAGCTGACTTGTTCCGCACCTTGATTGGCTCTGTACGGTATCATAAAACAGGTGCCATAAAGAGAACCCCATGACAGGAGCCGCACACAGAGCCTGGGAGAGAGGAAGCGGAGGCCCCCCCACACCCCCACAGGTATTTCTGATTCAGGTCTCAGCCTGTGCTTGTGCTCAGGGTTCCCAGATGATGACACTGCTGCTGCTGCTGCTGTTTCTAGAACCGCACTTTGCAAACCCCTAGTAGGCAGAGAACTGGATCGCGCCCAACAGTTGTGACACCTCTGCCCTATATTACAGCACCTGGGTCTCATCCCTGCCTCCTGACTGCAGTTTCCTGCAATCCTGGGAGGGGTTCCTGGATTCAGTTCCCACACCTGGCTAGTGCTGGAGTTCCAGGAGTCCATGAGCACATTTCCTTTCGGTTGCATTTTGAAAAAAAAAAATTAAAAGAAAGAATGTAGGTCTAGCATTTTTGACACGGGGACCATTTCTGACTATGTGGTGACTGTGGGCAGGTGGCCCTGGGTCTCAATTCCTTCACTGTCGTTTTTGGTGTGGCATGCCTGCGTGTTCATCCTTAAGGTATTCCTGACAAGTTCTGGATCATTCTGGTGATCCTCCAAGCACAAGTTAAATCAGCAGAGATGGGCTGCCAGGGATCACCGGGTGTTGCTGCCCACCGTCCCTCTCAGTCATGGGGGCATGAGGCAAAGGGCTAGCGACCTCCACAAGCACCCTGGTTTGTGGTACTGGGCATCCCTGGGCATTACACTCAGTTTTTACCTTGGACCCTGATTGATGCCAGCTTTTCCTGAAAGCCACTGATAAAGTGGCCTCTTCCAGGGGAGGTGGAAAGAGCACGGGGTCCCCAGTGCAACTACTACCCTCTCTCTGTAGGAACAGCCCCCTCCTTGTGTTAGAGCCAGACCCTAGCCCACCCCGCTATTCACTGAGGGTCTCCTGGCGCCCCCTGGCGGGAGACAGAGGCGCTACCGCGCTTCCCTGGCCTGCCTGGCTAGGAGCCTGGGCAGAAACACGGGCGTGCAGGGCGGAGAGGAACTTTCTAGGCCAGCCAGGGATTATTACCAGAACAGCACGCCAGAAGACACTCCGCCCTGACGTGCATGGGAGACCGTGGTTTTCCGAGGGCCTGCTCGCCGCCCCAGGCGCAGGGCAGTGCTGCCACCACCAGGCCTGAAGGTTTCTGGGGCTGCACCAGGGGTCGGCTTGCACGCCAGGGGCAGCCCCCAGCTGTTCTCATTCCCTTGCGCGTGGATCCCTGGGGTGGGGGGTGGGGGGTGGGGATAGCCATGCGGAGGTGAGATTTGATTTACATATTTGGAAGGTAGAGTTGAGCCTCCCTTCCAATCTTCCACCCTGTCCCCATCACTGCCTGCCGAAACCCTCCAGCACCACCCCCCCACACACACTTCAAGATCTTTCCCTGTGCCCCTCTGAATACAAACTCCTAACACACTCAGGTGGTATACCCCCTGACCAGGGGGTTGAGGGCATCTGAGGGATGAACCAGTGGCCTGGGTACTTTCTGTTTGTGCCTCTCAATGGAATAACTCGCTCATCAGTCCGTCTGAGGGGTTGCTGAGATCAACGGTGCCTACCTCCAAGTCGGAGCTGGGCTAAGCCCTGTGTCACATGCCTCGAGACACCCAGGCGGAGTGCAACTGGCCTGCAAGTGCGCCCTTTCCCCAACGCCCATGTTTGTTTATAACCTGGCAGTTTCCAACACAGACACCCGGTGATCTCAGTGACTCTTTCCAATGCCCTTTGTACCCAGCACGGATAGTCCCATTTTACAGATGGAAAGGCCAAGATTGCAGTGAGCAAGATGATAAATACAGCGGTGTTTTAACCCTTGCCCTTTGAAACTCACATGTTCGTTTGTTTGTTTCAAATTTGTCTTTTTTTTAAAAAAAGATTTATTTTATTTTTATTGGAAACTCAGACATACAGAGAGGAGGAGAGACAGAGAGGAAGATCTTCCATCCGATGATTCACTCCCCAAGTGAGTGCAACGACTGATGCTATGCCGATCCGAAGCCGGGAGCCAGGAACTTCTTCCAGGTTTCCCACGCAGGTGCAGGGTCCCAAGGCTTTGGGCTATCCTTGACTGCTTTCCCAGGTCACAAGCTGGATGGGAAGTGGAGCTGTCAGGATTAGAACTGGCACCCATATGGGATCCCGACACATTCAAGGCGAGGACTTAAGCCACTAGGCCATGCCGCCGGGCTCCTTCAAATTTATCTTTAAGGCAGTTCAAACACATATAGTTTAGAACTCACAAGGTACAGACCCAAGTCCCTTGTTCAACCCTGTTCTTCCAGCTACTCCTGGGCCCTCTTACCAACTGGTACCCAAACCTTCTGCCTTCGGATCTCACACCCTTCCAGTTACAGCAGTGTAGGGCAGGGGGGACTCGGAGTTATACCTCCTGGAGAGTGCCACAGGGGCCCTTATGGAACTGTTTCATTGCCGTCTTTCACTGGGCCACTCCTGGGAGCTGGCTTTCAAGTCCTCTTGGGCTTGGAGCAGGTGTCTGGCCCAGTGACTCCGGATCCCTGCTGCTGCAGGCCTGTGGGCGGCAGCACGAACGGCTCCAGAAACCGAGCTCCTGCCATCCACATGGGAGAGCTGGATTGGGTCCCTCACTCTGGCCCCGGCCCTGTCCCTGACCTGGACCTGCCTGCGGTGTTTGGGGGGAGCAGATCAACTGACAGAAGCTCTCTATCTATCACTACCTACCGTCTCCCATTGTGTATTCCTCTGGCTCGCCAACAAATCATGGTTTTCCACAACAGGCTGTGGTACAGAGAACCGACCTTGTGCTGTGCCGTGTGGCCTTGGGGCAAGTTCCCAAGTCTCTGAGCCTCTTGTTTCAGCAGCAGCCAGGCCCCTGCCTGCTTCCCAGAGCTCTTGGGGCCTGGTTGAGTATCATTGCACATCCGCACGCATGCGCGGTGGGGTACACCCGGGCAGCCCTCCCCACTGGACTCTGACTAGGCTAAGGTTCTCAGGCACTTCATTAAAAGCCACTTGGCAGAGTAGGTCACCCAAACCCATTCATTGGGAGCAAACCACCCCCGGGGCTGGGACCTGCCCGTTCCCCCACGGAGTGTCAACTCTCCGGCGAACAAGTGAGGCCTGGCTGACCCCATCTCTTGTGGAGGTGAGGCAGGAGTGGACTGTCCCAGGTGCCAGCACAGGGCCACGGCCACGGCCACAGCCACCGCCACTCTGGCCTACTTTGGTTGCCGCCCAGAGTTCGAACGACACTGGGAAGGCTGCCATATGGCTCCTGTTGGGGCTGACTCACTGCGGGTCACCAGTGCCCTTCAGCGGCCTGGGCCAGTGACTCACTGTCTGTCCCTTCCCCGCCCCCCTCAGCTGCCCGAGCGCTGCCCCTCCAAGGGCTCCTCCTCTCCCGGGTATAGGGGGTCCCCACTCCCTGTGCTGGTGGAAAGCATTCAACAAACCCTTGGCCTGAGCCTCCTCTCTCTCGTAAGTCAGAAAAGGCAGCCAATAAGGGCCTCCAGCTGCTACCAGCTGGCAACAGAGCCAGGACTGCCACCTGGGACCCCTTCCACCCATCTCCCTACTCCCAAATCAGCCCCCCACTCTCCCAGAGGACTGCTCCTAGCCCCTCGCGGGCCTCACTGCTTGTCCCAGCTCCAGGTCCCTCTGAGGTGAGTATGGCCCTGTCACCAAGGAAGGTAGGAGGCCCTTGCACATCTGGATATCCATCCCACTGACCATGATGTGAGAACGGGCATGCGTGCCTCCAGTGGCATGGTGACATAGCAAGCTAAGCCCCTGCCCACAGTGCCATCATTCCATGTGCGCACCGGTTAGAGTCCTGGCTGTTCCACTTCTGATTCAGCTCCCCGCTTGTTGTCAGGGGAAGCAGGCACGTGTCCTTGGGCTTTTGCAGCCACAGGGGAGACCTAGAAGTGGATCCTGCCTTCTGATTTCCAAATCCGCTCCAGACTCTGTGATGAGGTCTCTGTAACTCTGACTTTCCAATAAAAATAAACACAGCTTTAAAAATTAAAAGAAAATTTAAGAGGCATGCCTCCTTCTCTTGGTCAAACTCAGTTTCGTCAACAAAAACACAGGCCAAAAAGGACCGGGACATGGACAATGGAGCCATCGGTGGCTCCCAGGGATGGGTCCACACCGGGCTTGGGAGCCTGCAGGAAGGAAGAGGGAGGGACGTGAGGAGCTGCCAGGCCCCCTAAACGAAGCCCACAGCTCCCCATCCTCGGAGCCTGCAGAAGGCAGCCCACGTGGGCAGGGTTTGCAGCCTCTCCTGGGCACCCTGGACCACGTGGGGACACTCTTCAGTCTCCCTCCTGCTGGCTTGGATTGCAGGTCCTAGGTCACGTGAAGGACAGCACTCAGCTGTGGAGACCCTGGTCATCGGGGGCTGAGAGTTGCCCCAGGTGGCAGTGCAGGCAGCCCTGGGAGGGGAATGCCAGGCTGAAGCAGGATGACTGCCCAGTGGAGCCCTTGATCCCGGACCCAGAAACCCAAATGACTCACTCAGGGAGCTCTGTTCTCAGCCCAGCCCACATTCCCGGGCCTTTGTTCCCAACCTGCCTGGGCTAGATCTTAAAGGGCCAGCTCCTCTCGGCAGCTGAAATCAAGGCTACAATGGCTGCCTCCCCCACCATCATGCCCCATCACCACCACCAAATCGCCCCAGTCTCTGTGCTGTGGGTAAGAAGGATGGCATCCTACGAGAGTTAGGGGTAAGCTGGTCCAGGCCTCGGGGGATCGGGCAGGGTCACCCAGGCCACTTGGGTCATCTCCCCACCTCCCAGCAGAGCTGCACCTGTGCTGGCCAGGCAGGGTTAAGAAAACTCTTCTACCTGTTTTCACAGAAACTGCTACAGGGTCTGGCGGCTGGCTCCCTTCTGAACACTAACCTCTCTTTTATGGGATCCCACCTCTGCTGGGACACGTCCGTTTGATGGGTCCCAGACCCTCCCAGGGATTCCAGGTTGCACCCTTGACCTGCAGGATTCCCTTCCCTGGGCCCCGCACGCCACCACGTGGACAACTCAGGAAGTGACGTCTCCGGATGGCAGGGGAGGTGGGGGTGAGCAGGTGGCCATGAGCAGGTGTCTATCTATGCTCCTTCCTTCTCCCTTCTCCCACCCTGCCTTGCACCACAGGGGTTCAAGGCAGTCCTGAAAAACCCAGCAGAAGCCAAGTCCAGAGAGAAGTTTAGGGGTGGAGGTTGCCGGGAGGCCGGGCCCACAGCTGTATCTGCACGGCAGCATCGTGGCTTGGTTTTTAAAGATGCATTCATTCGTCAGGTGCCCTTGATGTGACATAAGGAGTAAAGCTGCTGCCTGCAGTGCCTTTATTCCATAGGGGTGCCAACTGGAGTCCTGACTGCTCCGCTTCTGATCCCGCGGTGGATGGCCTAGGGACTTGGGTTCCTGCACCCTGTGGGAGACCCGGATGAAGTTCCTGGCTCCTGGTTCTTCCCTGCCATCCTCTGCTGCCTTCTCAGGCACATTAGCAGGAGGTTGACTTGGAAGCAGAGTAGCTGAGACTCACATTCACTCTGTTAGTGGGATGCTGGTGCTCCTGTGCCACCAGGCCTGGGGACAGAGCCACATCGGGACATCCATGATGCCTGGCAGCCCTGGAAAGGGTTGCCAGATGCGCTAGGACAACAGGTTTCTCATTGGGGCGTTGGTCCCGGAGTCCCTGGCCCTAACCCATCAGGTCAGCCAGGTTTCTGATGGTTGGGTGCTATTGCCCACAGTCTGCCCTCCCTCGGGTCCGTGGCACCACGCTGGCCCCCGTCTCCCAACACCATGGGCAGAAGGCCAAGGCCAGGAGAACCCAGGCTGTGCCTGGGTAGTCTTCCTGGGCCACAAGCTCAGGACCCCTACATGTTGTGGGGCTCTGGTGTAGAGAGAAAGTCCCACCCCCTCCCTCGGAGAGTCTGACAAGGACTCCAGGTAGCTCAGCACCGGGCTGAGCTTCCTTTGATGTGTGGGTCGGCTTCCCTCACTACAGGCTAAAGCAGTTTTCAAAACCCTCCCTGTTTTCTTCAAATTTCTCATTTCTCCGGATTCCCTGCCACCTGGGCCCTAAGGATGAACCTTTCTCCCACTTCCAAGCTCCTCAACGCTTCCTAGAGCCTCCTCCGGGAGTCTGTTTTCTCCCTTCCAGCCTGGGGACACCAGCCCCCAGAAGGAGCGTGGGCACATCCACCTGGCCCATGATGGCCCCAGGCAGAGTGTGGCTTTCCGCGTGTCCAGCGTCATGCTGCTCAAAGACATGCTGCAGCAGGGGCCCACCTCCTGTCCCCACACCGCCCTCAGGGTCTCCCCGCTGCTGCAGCTGCTCCTGGACCCCCGGGTGAGTCACCTTGCGCCTCGGCGCCCTGTGGACTTGTGCTGCTCCTCGGTCATACGCTGGCCTGGCGTCAGACCCGCAGCCGGTGCCTTCAGTTGTCATCCCCCGGTGGACCCCCTGAATGACCGTCCGTAAGAGACCGAGACCCTGTCATCCAGAAGTGCCACTTCACAGCTCAGTCATCCAGATGTGTACCCTCCTGGTGTCTTACTGGAGAACCCCACCCACCAATCTCGCCCACTTGCCAATCACCCTCAGGCAATCACCTATGACCATCTCCCGCACCAACGCCTGGGGGCCTGCCCGCAGCCCCTCCCGATTCCCCACGCACACCTTGCATGCTCACCTGGGGTGCATAACGAGGCCCCCACATGTGCTCCCCTCTTTCTCTACACTCTCCCAACATCCTCTGTCCCACCCTTGCCCTACTGGAATTAAAAACCTAAAATACTTCCTCGTGTCTGGCATCTTCGGCTTAAGGTAAAAGAGGACTTGGCTGAATCAGCTGTGCCTGAGAACGTAAGAAGTTTAAGGGCCCGGTGTGATAGCATAGCGGTTAAAGTCCTTGACTTAAATGCGCCAGGATCCCGTATGGGCACTGGCTGTCAGGGCCTCAAAGGAGCCCCCTGTGAACGCAGCAGGTACCCAAGGGAGAGATGAGGACAGGAGGTCAGTGTCAGTGGCTCCCCGGGCGATGGGCCCCTCTGTCACCTGGGGTAGGGGTGGAAGATGCTCTGTGTCTGCCGGCAGCCCTTGTAGCACTGCAGGTGGCAGGAAGGGGGTCTCCGGCTTATCCACCAGGCCCCTCCCCCCTTTCTCAGCTCCCATGGGGAATAGGTGGCCGGGAAAACAGGAGAGCCACAGTCAGTTTTCTAAGAAGATGCTGTATTTAATGCCTCATCATCCCACACTTCCCTCCACCCCTCCCTCCCCGCACCCCCACAAGGACCCAGGCAGGCCCTTCTCCTTAAGGCAGACGGCGCGGAGGTAAGAAAGTGAAAGTGCAGGCACTGGCCTGGGGGCGGGGCAGGGGCGGGAGTGGGGCAGACCCCCTCGCACCCCCTCCCCTTCCAGGAGGCCCCAGAAGGCAGGCTGGCTGGTTCTTGGAAAGGGCATCCTGCAGACACTGCCCTGGGGGGCGGGGCGGGGTGACTGCACAGCCCCCGCTGCGGGGCTTGGCTGTGACAGGCACTGTCCCACAGGCAGCCTGGGCTCTGCCTGTGCGCCCACCTCCCCCAGCGGGGGACTGGTGGTCAAGGGGCCACACGGACCGCACCGTGGGCGAGCCTGGCGGTGGTAGCATCCGCACCCCCAGCCACAGGGGCACCCAGGGACTGTAAGCCATGAGCATGGAAGCAGGAGGCCAAGGCCTTGTCCCCTGAAACTGCCACATTTTTCAGCTCCTTCACCTCCCCTTCCTCCTTCCTGTCCCCCCAAGCAAGGACGGGCAGGCCGCCCTCTCCTCCCTGCCCTGGCGTGCTTGGGGGAAGAGAGGCCCCCTGCCCCAACACCCTGCACCTAACGACCCTCCCTGGTGGTCCAGAATTGATATGTGTCTCTGCAAGGCACCAGAGCCTGGGTTTGAGCCACACCAGGCCAGCCCCGGGGGGTGGGGGGGTGGAGACAATGCCCAAGGGACACGGGCGAGGGTCCGAGGTGTATGGGGTTGGGGAGGGGCACTCCCTCAGTGCCCAAGCTCAGCCCCACTCACAGTCAAGGCCAAGTCCACACAGCAGATTGGCTTCTCTGGTAAACAAATATAGTCTCCCCACCCATAAAACGTGTCCAGAAGAAGCTTCCAAGTTCCAGCCAGCATTCCCCGAGGGGGTTTCCACCATACAGGGGGCTGCCCCTTGGAGGAGCGGCAAGGACCTTCGTGCCAGACCTGGGCAACCCCACCGGCTCAGGGGCTGCAGACTGGCGAGCGAGCTGCCCCTCTCGGTCTCTCTCCCCAAGTCCTCCCTTCTGCAGGCCTGGGGCACACCTGTCCCTGTGGGCGGAGTAGCTCCCAGGGGGAGCAGGACCGGCCGTGGGGCAGCCATCGCTTCTGCTCCCGCCCTGCCGGTCAGGAAGCGAGAAGCGGTCGGTGGGTCGGTTGGTCTGTGGGCTGTGCCTGCCAATGCTTAGGGCATCTTCATCTGCCGGCGGTTCCACATGCCGCGCTTGGAGTGGAAGTGATGGAAGAAATTCCTGAGGGAGAGCCGCTCCACTTCCAGGCCGGCTTGGAGGATCCTGCAAGGAGGGGGAAGAGCAGAATGAGTGGGACAGTCACCTGTCCAGCACCCACGTGTGCACCCTGCCTGCCTCATCGCTTCCCACGGGGCAGGACCGGGAGGTGCTTGTGGACAGAGCCCAGGCTGTGAGGCCAGACAGCCCAGTTCCACAGAGCCATCGGCTTCTCTCCAGAGAGATGACAGTACAACAGATGGGGGAGTATGGGGAACTTTGAAAAGTTTATGGAAAACAGAATTAAAACAGAAGCTAAGCGGGGGGAGGGGGGAATCTAACCATAAAAGGGGTCTTTAGAGAAGGTCACTCCTGATGGCTCCTCAGGACACTGGGGGTGAGGGGCTGGACCTGCTCCAGACCCGGCTGTCGTCCAGGCTTCAGCCCGGAACAGGAGGGGCCACAGGTGCCAGTTATGTCACTGGCCTGGCGGGATTCCAGCCGACCAATGGCCCACCCGAATGGACATTGCTTATATAACTGGGGCACAGACAGCCCCTTGCCAGCCCATGTGTCTAGACGTGTATACAACTCCCCAACACACATCTCAGCCGCCCTTTTCGCCTCCATCTTCCTTCCGCTCTGTGTGAAGGGGGCCCAGGAGTGGATGCTCCAATAAAGCTTCCGTTCCAACTATGGACAACTTGCTGATATTATTCCACCAGCGTGTGGGTGGCCGGTGGTCATCATCAACAACACCCACGTGCCAGGCGAGTGGTGGTTCGAGTCCCAGCTACTCCACTTTTAATCCAGCCCCCTGCTAATGGCCCGGGAAAGTAGTAGAGGGTGGTCCACGGGCCTTGGGCCCCCAGAAAGCAGGAGGGAAGTGCTGAGCCCAGAACCAAGAGCAGCTTGGAGGCCACATCCGGCCAAGGTTCCCCACATGCTCAAATCTGCAAGTTGGAGGGCTGGCACAGTGAGGCAGCACATCAAAGGGCTGCCTGCAACTCTGCCATGGAAACTGGGCTGCCTCCCAGCTGCTGTGTCTCACCATCCAGCTCCCTGACAGAGGTCTGGAAAAAACACCAGAGGATGGCCCCAGTGCCTGGGCCCCTCCCTACCACAACCATGTGGGAGACCCACAAGAGGCTCCTGGCTTCGGATCAGCTCAGCTCCGGCTGTTGCAGTCAGTCGGATGGAGGATCTTCCTCTCTGTCTCTCCTCTCTGACTTTTATCTGACTTTGCAATAAAAATTAAAATAACAAGTAATAAAAAAAACGGGTCCGGTGCGATAATGTAAGTGGTTGAGGTCCTCGCCTTGCATGCCCAGGATCCCATATGGACGCCAGTTCTAATCCCAGCTGCTCCGCTTCCCATCCAGCTCCCTGCTTGTGGCCTGGGAAAGCAGCAGAGGACGGCTCAAAGCCTTGGGACCCTGCACCTGCGTGGGAGACCCCGGAGAAGCTCCAGGCTCCTGGCTTTGGGTTGGCGCAGCACCGGCCATTGCAGTCACTTGGGGAGTGAATCCTCAGACAGAAGATCTTCCTCTCTGTCTCTCCTCTCTGTATATCTGACTTTCCAATAAAAATAAATAAATCTTAATAAAAAAAATAAAAAAGAAGTAGAGCAGCCAGAACTCTCAAACCAGCACTCACGGGGGGGATGCCGTGACACAGATGGCAATTTAACCTACTACCAGCCCTATTATTATTATTATTATTTTCAGTTTCTTCAAAAGTTACTGTCGCCATTCATGTTTAAAAGCTCCTAACAGAGGTGAGGGATGGGGATTGAGGACTGGCCTTGACCGACTGCCCTTGACTAGAGCACAGTGTCTCTTCTGCTACCGCCCTTGCAGTCTTTGCTTCTGCTCTGACACATGCTCATCTAGGTGACGGGGCTGGGAGGGACGGGGGCCAGGTGCACATCCCCACAGTGCCCTGCCTGGCGCTCAGCCATGCAGCTTCACTCCATGTTCCCAGCCCCATGACACAGACGCACAGTGTGATGCCAGACGGAGTGAGAGCAAGTCGTTTCAGAGTCTCCTGCGAGCCCAGTGCTTCACGCCCCATGAACCCACACCCGGCAGTGACAGGAGGCCAACGTGGCCCGGCCCCTGGAGGACTCTCACCCCATCCCCTCTTCCCAGTCACCTGTCCAGCAGCTCCCAGTCTTCCCCACCCCAGCGGTCCCGGAACTCCTTGGTGTTCATGCCCCCGATCTTGTCCAGGTCAGACTTGTAGATGCCAAGCAGTCCAAATCCATTCACCTCCCAGTAGCCTGCGGACAGACCAGGAGCCCCAGGTGAAACAGCTGGAGCCAGGAGGAAGGCAAGGAGCGCACTTCTGGCCTACAGCCTTTTCTAAGACGGGTGAGAGTGTGACCGAGGCTGAGTACTTAGTTGAGCAAGCACTCTGAGTGGGGCGGTGCCCATCCTCAGGCCACGCCTACCTTCATGCAGGGGGCGGTGCTCACCCGTAGGCCACGCCTACCTTTGTGCAGGGGGGCGGTGCTCACCCTCAGGCCACACCTCCCTCTGCAAGCAGAGCTCACCTTCAGGCCACTGGGGCGTGGCCCCACAATGCAGTCTCATCACCATGGGGGCGAAGGCCATCTTGCCCTCCACACAGTGCTTCCGGATTGTGTCGATGACGCCGGCTGGGAAGTGGATGTGGAGGTCACAGAGGAAGATGATGCTATGTGGGTCCTGGGGACAGGCACAGGCAGGGTAGGCCACTCTGCTGATCTGAGGGCAGTGCCACACTTCTGTGCCAAATGCCCACCCCTCACCTAGTTGCATCTCCAAAGCCCCTGCCAGGCCATACCTTCACCAGGTCAATGCCAGCTTGAAGCCCTGCAGAGCGCTCAAAGTTTCCACTGAGCTTCACATACTGGTAGCTGCAAGAGGAGGGGGAGGAGACCTGGACCATGTCAGGACTGGCTTCAACCATCGCCTGGAGGAAACCAACTGGATTACAGGTGGTGGGGAGGGGGTTTTCCTGGCCAAGGACCCCTCACCTCCGCAGCTGGGACTTGCGCAGGGCCATCTCGACATCCATGTCCTCACTGCTATAGTCAGTAATGATGATGTTGAAGTGGGGGTCGCCGGTGGCCTGCAGCAGCCCCTCCATGTCCTTGATGAATTGCTGTACCCAGCGTGCCTGGTTCTTCACTAGTCCAGGGGCCGGACAGGGAGGAACAGACAAGGAGGGCACAGGTAAGGCAACTGTGGCAGAGAGCTAGCAAGGCAGCCTAGAGGCAGAACTTGCCAGGGTAAGGGGTCCCTCCCGCCCTGCTCCCCACAAACCCCAACAGGCAGGCAGGGTGCCCTCTGCTCTTCCAGGGGCCCTACCACCTGCCCAGCTCATTACAGTCTTCTATTTCTAGCCAGCTTGGAATAGACCAGGCCGAAGCCAAGAACCTAGAACTGAACCGGAGTCTCCCGCACAGGTGGGAAGGACCAGCACCTGCTCCTAGAAGGCACGCTAGCAGGAAGCTGGGATGGGAGCCAGAACTGGGACAGGGCCACTCTGACGTTGGATGTGGGGGTCCCAAGCAGCTCCTCCCCCAACTGCCCCTCATCACCTGACCTGCAGACCAACTATGAGCCCCAAACCCGAGTCCCAGCACAAAGTACTGGCCTGCAAGTCAGTATCTGTCCTCACCCACACGGACCAGCTAGCTCACCTTCCAGTCACTTTGTTATGGGAACCTGCGCTTACTCAACTGTGCAATGGCCTTGGGACTGGTGACATGGCATAATGTGTTAAGTCACTTCCTGTAATGCCGCCATTCAATCCGGGCACTGGTTCATATCCAGGCTGTTCCACTTCCTATCCAGCTCCTGCAAATGGCCTAGCAAAGCAATGAAAGATGACCCAAGCCCTAGGCCCCCACTATTGCACATAAAAAAGCTCCTGACTCCAGCCAGGCACAGCCCTGGCCATTGCAGTCAATTGGGGAGTGAACCAGCCAGAAGGAAGTTCTCTCTCTTTTCTTCATTTCTTCTCTCTTTCAAATAAACAGTCTTTTAAAAAAATATTTATTTATTTATTTTATTAGAAAGTCAGATTACAGAGAGGAGGAAAGACAGAGAGAAAAATCTTCCATCCACTGATTCACTCCCCAAGTGGCCGCAACAGCCGGAGCTGAGTCGATCTGAAGCCAGAAGCCTGGAGCCTCCTCTGGGTCTCCCATGTGGGTGAAGGGTCCCAAAGCTGTCCCAGGCCATCATTGACTGTTTTCCCCCTGCCACAATCAGGGAGCTGGATGGGAAACTGGGCACCAGGACATACACCAGCGCCTATATGGGATCTTGGTGCGTGCAAAGTGAGGACTTTAGCCACTAGGCTATCACACTCGGCCCTCAAATAAACAATCTTTAAAAATATATTAAAAATATATACAACGGGACCTGGCCTGATAGTGTGGTGGTTAAAGTCCTTCCCTTCAATGCGCTGGGATCCCATATGGACGCCAGTTCTAATCCCGGCAGCTCCACCTCCCATCCAGTTCCTTGCTTGTGGCCTGGGAAAGCAGTCAAGGATAGCCCAAAGCTTTGGGACTCTTCACCTGTGTGGAAGACCTGGAAGAGGTTACTGGCTTCAGATTGGCTCAGCTCCAGTCATTGCAACCACTTGGGGAGTGAACTATCGGACAGAAGATCTTTCTCTCTCTCCTCTCTGTATATCTGCCTTTCCAATAAAAAGCAAATAATCTTAAATCTTAAAATATATATATATATATATATATACACACACACAATGGGCCCAGCCAAGCTACAGCACCAACTGGCAAATGCCAGGATGAGGTGGGCCAGGCCAGACCAGGCCGCAGCACCCAACTAGCATATGTGAGACCTAGGGCGTCAGTGATGAAACCAGTAGGGGGCCTGCACAGGGTTCCCCTATTGGACTACCACTCCCACTGGTGAGCCTGAGAGCTGGGATGGGGGCAGACCAGACTGGGCAGGGTGACAACACCGGTTGTCCCCACGTGAGCTGGTCAGGGGAAAGTCGAGCTGGGTTAACTGTTCTTACTGATGCAATGCATAAGCCAGAGTGGGTGTGGGTGGGTTGGGCTTTGCCGAGTATTAGCTGGCAGATGCTGGCACTGGGGGCTAATTCTGTCAAGTCAAACTGCAAAACCACCTGGAGAGTGCAAAATGCAGGAGTGAGAGTAGGAAAATAGTGGCCAGCTTCTTCTTGGGTTGCCACTCTGACTGGGGAGCATGAGAACCAGGACTGGGGTAGGCATGGCTAAAAAGAGAATGGCACCCACCGGCACCAGTTTTCAATGCCCATGATCATGTGTGAGAGCTAAAAGTGGAACAGACTGGACCAGTCTACTGTACATATTAGTAAGCATGGGAATCAGGGCAGGGGGTGGACCTGGTAGCGATTATTGCAGGTCACTCCGACTAGGCTGCAGCTCCCACTGATTTGTGTGGGGGGCTGAGTGTGTGGTGGGCAGGATCAGGCTGAGCTGCAACACCCACTGGTTTATGTAGGAGACAGTGCTGGAGACACAACTGACCCAGCAATTGCAACCACGAGCATGTGCATAAGCGGACTGGGGCGACAGACTGTGCCGGGCCCTATACGCAAGAATCAGGTCTGGGGATCACCTCAGATGAAATTTCTTTGGGGATCCCTCCAACTAAATCACTGGACTAAGAACCCCAACCATGGAGAGAATTGCAGGTTCCATGGTCTGACCGTGGAGTGCATGTGTCAGAGCTGGGCCTCCTTCAAAGGCTCAGCTGGAGCAGTGGCCAGCATGTCCAGGTGCACATGGAGCATACGGCAGTGCACTGGGGCCTGCAGAGGACACCTGGTACCATAACAGAAGATGGAGGACAGAACAAATGGATTAACTGCCCCAGCCAAGTGTTGGCAGTGAGTATTTGGGCAAATGGACACTCCAGGGTGGACTATATGGAGAGATTTCATCATGCTTGGAGTGGTGAAATTAGTAATTCAGAACTTTTGAACTATCAAAACTTCTTGAGCAGGACCGATTGGGTTAGCAGGCCCTCAGCACATTACCCCACAGCCCCTGGGATGGCGTTGTGTGGCCGGGTGTGGCTTCTCTCCACCTTCCTGTAGCCCTTGACCCTTTAAACCCTAATCAACTATGTAAAAATCATCAAAAATAATTATCTAAAAAAATTATACACACACACACACACACAAAATGGGGCCCAGCAAAATTGTTCAGTTGGCTAATCCTCCACCTCCAAGCGCCAGCATTTCATATCCATGCCAGTTTGTGTACCAACTGTTCTACTTCCAGCTCCCTGCTTGCGGCCTGAGAAGGCAGCGGAAGATGGCCCAAAGCCTCGGGACCCTGCACCTGCGTGGGGAGCTCAGGAGAGGCTCCTGACTCCTGGCTTCAGGTCAGCTCAGCTCCAGCCATTGTGGCCATTTGGGGAGTGGACCACCGGATGGGAAATCTTCCTCTTATTTGTTAAATCTGCCTTTCCAATATAAATAAATATTCTTAAAATTAAAAAAAAAAAAAAAAGGTATATGCAGTGAGTGGCCTTTGTCACAAGTTCTCACAAGCAATCACACAGTGGTGCAAACCGACCTGCGCGCTCACACTTGAACTTGAGGCTTACCAGGCACGATGAAGTGGACCACAGCGCGGTGGTTCCAGGAGAAGCCCTGGGGCCAGCACAGCTTGGGCTCTGGAGCCTGCACGTGCAGGACCTGTCTCCGCTGCTTATGGGGGCTCCAGACCAGACCCTGCAGGTTCCGTGCCTCGGCCTCCTCCCCGCCAGCCGGCTCAAGCCCCTGCCAGCCTCGTGCAGACACGTATTCTGAAAGCCGCACCAGGCGCCCACCGGCTTCCAGCAGTTCCAGCTCCAGGAGGTAGCGACCCCCACGCAGCTGGTCCTGTCGCTTCTCCACATTCACGATGCGCTGCAGCTGGTACCTCCTAGGGCAGAAAGGGCAGAAAGGACAGGGGCCTGAGCCATTCCCAGCCATCCTGAGAGAGGGTCACAGGGTGGTGGAACCAGCCAGGGGTAGGCAGTCAGGAGACAGAGGCGCCGTTCCTGTCCTGGAATGCTCCCACTCCTGAGCTGTGAGGACCCGCAGGTCCTATGCATGTGAAGTGAGATGAACCGCAAGGGAACAAGAGGTCCTGGAAACAGACCCTCTTAAGTGAAATGTTCCTTCTGAGCCTGATCATTTCGATTCTCGGTAGAGGGCCCAGTGCGTTAGCCTAGTGCCTAAATCCTTGCCTTGCATCGTCTTGGATCCCATATGGGCGCCGGCTCATTTCCCAGCTGTTCCACTTCCTTTCCAGTTCCCTGTCTGTGGCTTGGGAAAGCGGTAGAGAATGGCCCAAAGCCTTCGGACCCGGCACCAGTGTGGGAAATCCAGAGGAAGCTCCAGGCTCCTGGCTGCGGATTGGCTCAGCTCTGACTATTGCAGCTACTTGAGGAGCGAACCAGTGGGTGGAAGATTTTCTATCTTCTCTAGCTCCTTCTCTATGTAAGTCCGCCTTTCCAATAAAAAAATGAAATAAATCTTTATTAAAAAAAAAAAAAAGAAGATGGGCCCGGCGCGATGGCAGTGGTTAAGGTCCTCGCCTTGAACGCCCGGGATCCCATATGGGCGCTGATTCTAATCCCGGCAGCCCCACTTCCAATCCAGCTCCCTGCTTGTGGCCCGGGAAAGCAGTGGAGGATAGCCCAAAGCTTTGGGACCCTGAACCCACGTGGGAGACCTGGAAGAGGCTCCTGGTTTCGGATTGGCTCAACTCCAGCCGTTTCGGCCACCTGGGGAGTGAACTATCGGACGGAAGATCTTCCTCTCTGTCTCTCCTCCTCCCTGTAAATCTGACTTTCCAATAAAAATAAATCTTAAAAGAGAAAAGATTCTAAGTAGAGAAAGTGGAATAATTAAGAGGGGTCGCAGTGAAAGAGGTCCCCAGAGACACGAGCCCTCTTGGATGAAAACGCTGTTCAAATCAAGGCCATAACACCCACGGCCTCATTAGATAAACAGGTTCAGCCTCATTAGTCACCTGGGAAAGCAAAATCATCATGACGATGGGACAACATTTCACTTTCATGAGGATGGTTACCTGAAGCCACGCAAACAACGCAACGGTACGATATCGCATTGCTTGAACTGGAGCACTGAGAAACTCGGACCCTCAGAACGCAAAAACGACGCAGGTGACACAGAAAAGAGGCGGGAGTTTGTCGGCTGGCTGGCCACCCCCTGCCGGCAGCAGCAGCGATGCTACGGAACGGCTGCGAGGTGGAAATGACCGGGGCGTCGTCAGCGGATGAGCAAATGCACAGAATCCAACAAGTCCTTCCGCTGGAGGCTGGAGCAGGCTGCACCCACGGAAAGGAACCCCTTGGTTCACTCCACAATATGGATGAACCCCGCAAACAGGCACAAAAGCACACACACACACCACACAACTGAACTTACAGGATGTGTCCAGCACTGATGAAGAGAACAAAAGCCACAGTGGCCAGAGGCCAGAAGGAAGGCAGAACAGAAAGAAGCCACTAAAAGTCTGGGAAAGACTTTGAACGGGGACAGAAATGTTCTGGGCTTCGTTGGCAGTGCCAGCCACAACACCATGGACACACTTTCAAATCAAAGAATGGTGCATTCTAAGATGGCAGGTTTCATGATCATGAATTCACTCTTAAAAAAACAAACAAAAAAAAGTGCTAACTGCTTGGATGGATGGCAAAAGAAAGCTCCGAGCCACACTCAGGCCCTGGGGTCTGTCTCACCTTTTGGCTCTTTCCTATTCTCTCCCTGAGGGAGGGGGGCCCCATCCACCAGGTCCTCAATGCCAGGGCCCAGGCCAGCAGCCGGGGAGGGCAGCAGGTGGCCGGAGGCGGCCCGAGGCCGAGAGAGAGCCCTTTACCTTACCCCCGGCTCCGCTGGCTGAGTCTCTTGAGGAAGACACGAGCCACCTCGAGTGCCTCCTGCTCCGGGAGCAACAGATTGCCCGAGGTGTTGCAGCTCAGGTCGATCCAGTCGGTCCTCAGGGCTTGGAAGTCAAGGTTGTGAGCGCTGAAGGTCTGGTCCCAGTTGACAACAGGGTCGAACACAGGCACATACTCAAACACTTCATTCATGTCTTCTTCCTCTTCCTCTTCCTCCTCCCCTTCCTCCTCCACCTCCTCCTCTTCCTCCACCTGTTCCTCCTGGCCCACAGCGGCCACCACTTCCTCCTCCGCACCCCAAGTCCTCCTGGAGGCCTGGGGTTCCATCCTGTCGCCCCTCCTCTGCTCAGCGATGTAAGACTCCACTTGACTCAGCCACTGTGACTGCTCTAGAGTCCTGTCCGGGCCTGGTCCTGTGGGCTGGAGCCTCTTCTTCTGAGGCAGGCCTCCTGCAAGGTGTCCTGGGGGCCGCCTGGCTGGAGGAGCTAAGTCGTGGCTGGGCGTGGGGCTGGGTTTCCGCTTCCTCTCCTGTGCCAGGCGGCCAGGGAGGTTGCCAAGTCTCACTGGGAAAGGGGCCGTGGAGTTGCGCTTGGAGAAGGGAGCCAGCAGGCCAGTTCGGGGCCGGGCCAGGAGCTTCCGCAGGCTCCGGAGCCGGTAGTCCGTGACCCCCTGCCCAGGGCTGGGGAGAGGCACCTGTCGGCCCTCTGACATCCTGGCATCCCTGTCCGGGGAAGCAGGGGTCTCCTCTGCCGTGTCTGCATACTGGGATTCTTCTAGAAGGTCCTCTTCCAAACCTGCTGTTTAACGATAACCACACCTCATATCAGCGGTTTTCAAACTTACAAAAAAAAAATTTTTTTTCAATTTATTTGAAAGACAGAGACAGGGAGTTCTGCTGTCTCTTGGTCCACTCTCCAAATGCTCCCATGGCCAGTGCTGGGCCAAGCTGAAGCCAGGAGTCTGGAACTCCAGCTGGGCCCCCTCCATGGGTGGCGGGGACTCAAGCCCTGAAGTCATCAGGTGCTGCCCCCCAGGGTGCCCATCATCAGGAAACTGGAATTGGAGCAGCTCTGGATCTCGGACGCAGGTACTCAGACGTGGGATGCCAGCCTCTTACCCACGAGGCCAGAGCCCGCCCCAGTTTTCATCTTTTTTTCTAACAAGATGCACAGGACAATTCGTGACTGTGTGACACAAGAAGGAGCTCCAGCCTGGGATTCAATCCGGACCCTACTACTGGCTGCGCTGAGGGGCAAACCACTCCGCCTCGATGAAGCCAGTGCCCACACTCACACCAAAGGTACAAACCTCCACCTTTCCTAGGGCTGTGCTCAACACTGAGCAAAATGGATCCCTCCAGGAGACAAGCAGGTGTTGCGGCAGGGCACACCGAGCTGGGCTCGCGCCAGCACGCCACTGAGGGTGCCCACGGCCGCCCCTGCAGCTGACTCCAACACACTGGCAAGAGCAGTGTGGCTTCCACGGGCACCTGACTTGGGGAGGCTTTGGGTGCCGCTCTGTTCCTCACAGGTGTGGGGAGGGGTCTTGCGGTTGAGATCGGAAGCCCCTCGGGATGGAGCCGGCACGGTCTGTGCTGCCCTGGGAGCAGGTGGCAGCTGTTACCCCCACCTGGCCTGCCCCACAAGCCTCGGTGGTCGCCGTACCTGGCCGTTCCAGCCCCGGCTTCTCAGGCTGATCCATCTTCATGTACTCCTGAAAGCTGAACCTGCGGGAAGAAGGGAGGGACTGGCACCCACCGGGTCCCCAGGGCTGTGTGGGCTGCAGCAGGAGAGGAGGGGGGCGGTATATCTGTTTAAAGCGTCAGAGCAGAGGCTCCTGGGCGGGGAGGGCAGCACACAGGTGGCCGGGCGCTCATTCACCTGTCCTGGTAGTAGGCATGTTCCTGATAGAAGCACTTGTTGTGCGTCTCCATGTGGCTCAGGCGGGTGTAGTCATTGGGATAAACGAAGGACAGGTGTACCTGCAAGTGCACGAAGCAGCGGCAGAAGAGGCTGGGATCTTGAAGACAAACCAGACAGCCAGGGGAAACCCCACCCTTGGTCGGGAGTTCCCATGGAAAGTTCAATTGGATTTTCGGCCCACCTGTAGGCCTGTTCCCCAGGGCTCTCTGGACCAAATACAGGCTGAGCCCAGCCTCACACCCCACAGCCTCATCTCTTGTCCTAGTTCATACCATTCCCTCCTTCCTCGCCAGCTGATCCTCTCCCATCTCCTCTCACCACCCTCCCCACTTCTGGATGCCTTGAACACAGCTCGAGGTCACCTCCCCTCCCGGGAGCCTTCTCAATCCCATGCCACCTGCCGCCCGGCCTGGCAATCACTCGTGCCCTCAACTCCACCTCGTGGCCCCTAGAGACGACCAGCCCCTCTTCCCACATCCCCTATCCTTCCTCGGCCCCAGGTGGCTGTGAGAGGCAGGATGAAGCTGGACGCGGGGCAGAGGTGGAGTGCATGGGGGAGGAGGGGCCCTAAAGCACAGTGCCTGCTCTCAGTTCCTCCCCAGGGACCCAAGGGGACATTCAGAGTCTGTCTCACAGCCCCCCCACCCCTGTCACAGGCAGCGGTGCCCCCTTGCACACCTGCCCCCACCCAGGGCCCAGGACTTACAAACCGGAGTCCCTGGTATCGCTGCAGGGGGAGCCCGTCCACCAGGTAGCTGGGTTTGTAGGGACAATCAGGCAGCACGTGGCGGACGTGAGATTTAGGGAGCAGAGGCACTGGGGACAGTTGAGGGGAAGAGGAATGAGGGTGGGTGTGCAGCCTGAACTGGGTCTGGTTTAGAAGGCTGAGGGCTGGAATCGCGCTGTCAATCTTCTACCAGCAGCCAGGGATGCCCAACAGATGGGCACTGCTCCTTGGCTGGGCATGAGGTGCGGAGGGAAAGGAGGGCATCCAGTGAGCACCCAGCACCTTCCCGGCCTCTGGTTGTCTTTTCCTCAAGGGAGAGACTGAAGGAGCTTTGTCAGCACTTGAAATGCAAACATTCTGGAGGCTGGCACCGTGGTATAGTAGGTTAAGTCTCCACCTAACGTATTAGCATCCCATATGGACATCGGTTTGAGCCCCGACCGCTCCCCTTCTGATCCAGCGCCCTGCTGGTGGCCTGGGAAGACAGCAGAGGATGGCCCAAGGCCTAGGGACCCCGCAACCATGTGGGAGACGTAGAAGCTCCTGGCTCCTGACCAGCTCAACTCTGACCATTGCAGCTACTTGGAGGGTAAAACAGCAGATGGCTAATCTCTCTGTCTCTCCTTCTTTCTCTGTAAATCTGTCTTTCCAATAAAGTAAAATAAATCCTTTTTAAAAAGGCTGGGCAGGAGACACGGGAGAACCCTTCCTCCACTGGCTTCCAGTTCTTTCATGTCCTAGGTGATGTTTACACAAATGTCTCACTATACCGATGTGCACAACCGTACATAAACACGTCTGAATAATACAGGGGAAAGAATGGAGGAGGAGACTGAGGCTGGGGTGGGAACTGCATCATAAAAGAAACAGCGCATGCGTGTTGGATCCGACGCTGCAAGGGGGTTGGGGACAATTCTGTGGCTTTTGGGAGACTGTGCAGAAGTGACAGGCCCCCAAGGCTTCTGTTCTGTAGGGTCCCAGGAAGTGAGGAAGCAGTGCCCAGCGGCAGGGCCCCACCTTGGTAGAGGGTGTCCCGGGGGTCAGGCTGCAGCATGTCAGCGGGCGGCTGCTGGTCTCCGGGCTGGCCGTCAGGGGCACCCACGTGGCTGGCTGCTGTCTGAGGGATGTGGCCCACCTCGTCCATCCTCAGGACCGTCTCGTCTAGGCCAGGCAGGGAAGAACAGAGGCAGCTGTGAGCACCCAGCACCCCTCACCAAACGCCAGCCTGGCCGTGTCTGCGGAACCAGAGAGACTGGGCCCGATGGAAGACTGCAGGACAGGCACACCTTGCTCCTCCCCACCCTGCTGGCCCCTAACCCGGGGGAGCAGAAGGGGGTCAGCTCTCGGCTCTCTACTTTCCTCTCGGTCCCAGCCCCAACAGTTCATGTCTTCTGGGAAAGGCCAGACCTCTTCCTGTTACTGCCTGAGACTAGAAAGACAACCATCACACCCAACGTTTTAAAACGCTAGTGGAAGGGTTCATTCTGCATAACCATTTTGGAAGTCACGCAGAACATTTGCATCACATGCATTTTTCATATATGCTTTTTATCCGAGAGGCAGACAGGGAGCAAGACGAGTGGATGAGAATTCCAGTTCTGCAGCAACAGCTACAGCTGAAGCTGACATCCGGGAACTCAACTGCGTTTTCCTCACGGGCAGCGGGGGTCCCATGATTCAGGCCATGACTGCTGCCTCTTCACGCCCGCTGGACTCAGTGCCCACAGCCTCAGCCCTTCGCACCCGACACCCCGGCACTTGCCCGTCCCTCCCCCTCCTGCCAGCTTTGCGTGGAAGCCACAGGGCCCACACCCTGCTTCGTACTCCACAGCTACCCGGCAGCTTACCACCTGCGCCTCCTGCTTGGCACATCAGTGACTTTCGGCTGCCAACCGGCCCATTCCTCGTGCCCCACAGCCTCCCCAGCACCTACTGCTGCCCCCCATGGGTGGTGGTTTCCTCTTTCCTCCAGATACGAGGTAAGCCACAAGTAAGCCAGGGGCAGAGTTCTTTCATGGTTAACCTCAAGCTGGCTTTTCCTGCTTTAATTTTTCAAGAACCACTGGTTGGCTCATGTGTACGTGCCATGCTGGAGTGGGCAGGGGCATCTTTCTGAGTCCCAGCGGCTTCCCCAAGGGGTTGCTAAGGACCCCTGACCTTAAGATCCTCACCCCACCTACGTCCCCACCCACAGCCCTGAGCTTTGGCCTTCACTGTTCCCGCCCCCCCCCATCCTCAGCACCCTTGCCTTGCCCGGTGCTGCAGGGTGGGTGGGAGGGGCTGCTGAGCCCCCAGTGTAGTGTTGGCACCACCCTGGGTCGGACTCCACGTCGGGGCAGAGCCTACTCACTTGCAAAGAGGGACAGGGAAGGGGAGTCGATGATGGTGAACTTGGCCCCGGGGTCACTCCTTCGCCACTGTAGGAGGAGACAGGGTGGGTGTGCCAGGTTGAAGGCAGCTGATGTCTAACAGGGGTCCTGGGGGCGGCGGGTGGCAAGGAGCTCGGAGAGGTGGGAAGGGCGGGGGGCACTCACCGCCACCTCCACGTGGTCCGTGCCCTGGTCATTCTGCTTGTGCAGCACCTCGAAGTAGTACCTGCGGGAAGCTGAGAGGCTGGCGGGACAGAGGGACACGTGGAGGGTTGTGGGCCACTCCCACTCCAACCTTCCCTCTGCTCTTACATCCCCAACCCTGGACGTTTGCTCAGTATCACACGGGTACAAGTAGTGGGGCTGCAGTTTGTCAGCCACTACTGTTCTAAGTTGCCTGGATAGGGTCACCCACTAGGCCTTTTCACAGAGAACCTCAAGCCTGTGCCTGCGCAGGTGCGGACAGGCGTTGTGTTCAAACAGCCACCAGGTGGCGCTCTTGACCTTAGCTTTCGCTCCCTAAAGCGATTCCGGTCGGGACAGACCGGCTACTCCAGCCATGGAGGGCCAGGAGACCGGAGCCCTGTCTCCCAGTCCTGAGTGTCACTGAGTGGCTAGCTATGTGGCCTTCCATGAGCCGGGCCCCTCCGTGGGCCCCTGTCACAGGCTGGCAGTCTCCCGGGCACACCAATATAACTCCCCTATACTCACCTCACCGGCTTGGAAATTTGACTCCGAAATTTCCCAAACTCTCCTGGGGCCGTCCACTCCTTTCCAGTCTGGGGCGTGGGGAATAAAGGGGAGGGGAACCAGGAAGGACAAGGGAGATGGAGGACAGAGAGGAAGTGGGTGAAGTGGGCGGTTAGGAGGTGCACGCTGACCCGGGCTAGCGGTTCCTGGGGTCTTCCGAGCCTACCTTGCCCACGCTGGCCAGCAGTTGAAGTCCTGAAACCTGGTCGTCATGGCTCAGCCAGAACTCGGCGTTGTCGTCTGAGGCGATGGCAAACTGGACTTTCCCTGGGCAGAGGGGGAGAGCGTCCGGTAGGGCAAGAGGGGCTGGGCACACAGGCGTGTGTGCAGTTGTGCCTCCCTTGTAAAGCCGGGCTTTCCACATCGAGGGAGACAGTGGGGACTCGGGGATGGCAGCCCACCCACCACACTGGGGAGCCACACGGCCCCGAGACTCAGTGGGCCCAGGCGGATGTCCTAGCTGCCGGCTCCGTGCCCCGTACAACCCTGCAACAGGAGGAAGGGCCGGCCTTCGGGGCTGGACTCACCGTCGGTGAAGGGGTGCAGGTAGCCAAAGATGCGGAGGCCGTAATTGGTCCATCGGGGGGACACAGCCAGCTTCCTCAGGGTTGTGCGGATCTAAGCCAAGGAGAAGAGGGAAGAGGAGCTGAAGAAATCGGGATGCTTGGGACTGCAGGGCGAGTCCAGAGGGGCCTCCGGACTGAACCCTCCCCCTCGTGTCACTGCAATCAGGTGACCTTGGATAGCGCACAGCAGCACAATTGCACCCGATGGCCGTGAAGTCACCCCTTTGCAAACGGAAATGACAAAATGACGCAGGGTGACACCTCCCTGGGACGGAGCAAGGGGAGTGAGGGTGGGGAGGCGCAGGGAGGGGAGAGGGCCCCAGCTAGGGGAGCTGCCCCAGGGGGACAGGGCGGCACAGCAGGCACTCACGTGGGGGTACAGTGGGAAGTGCAGGTTCCTCCGGAGCTGCTGGATGGAGCTGCCACACCAGTCCTCGAACACGTGCAGGTTGGCCCGGCCCCGGAACTGCACAGCAGAGGTGTGAACAAAGGTGAGCAGCCACGCACGCCTGCCTCGCTGCCGCAGGGGCCACAAGGGACAGACACAGGCCCAGGGTGCAGACACAGCCCATACAGCTGCTACCTCTGGCATTGATGAGGGCTGGCCCTAGGAATGGAGCCTGTTTTCCTTGCCATGCACACACACACACACACACACACACACACACACACCCCTGCTGCTCCTTCCAATGTGGAAAAGCGGCTGCCTGACCTTTCCAAGAGAGAACGGGTATAGCCATGATGGGCTTCCAGCTAAAGCCTGGCTCTCCCACCTGCCCCCTTCCTGCCTGCTGCCCACAGCCATCTGCTTCCTGTGTCCCTGCGCCCCCACGCCCACCAGGGGGAAGCCCACAGCATGGCACTGCAGGTGGCCCCTGGGATCTGGCTCCACCTCTCTGGAGCCTGCTGCAGGTAGCCTGCGGACCAGGAGGGGCCTAGGGGGATGCCCCGTGGCCTTGGTGAGGAACACAAACGGGCCTGGAGGCCTGCAGCAGAGGGAAGGGCTAAGGCAGGGAAGGGCTGGACGCTGTCAACAAGCAGAGAGGGGAGCCTGGGGTGTGGTCCCAATGTACCCTCTGAGTCTCCGGACATCCCACCTCGGGCGGAGGCGAACTCCTTTCCAGGAGGTAGTGCCTCCCCACAGGCCTTGCCCTTCCCTCCCCACACCGGAGCTCAGCAGGTGTCAGAGCTGAGCTGCCCTTAGGAAAATGGAGCGGCACAGGCAGGGCCCTGCACCTGGGGCCCAGGTCTTCAGCAATGGGGTCCTGAGGGTGTCCGGGGTCTAGAAAGGTTAGCACCTCACCAGGGACACGGGCAGCCTCTGGGGACCGCTGCCCGGAGCTGGGTCCAGAAGAGACCCTGGGAAGCCTGTCTCTCGCTGCCCCTTGAGCCACATGCTGCCTCCTGGGCACTCTGGCTCGGTAGGTGCTAGGAATGTGAGTCCCACTCGCAGGAACAGGAGTGGGGGTCGGGTGGTGGGGACGCGCTCGGGTCTGACGGAAGAAAGAGGCCATTGTGTTCCTTCTGGGCGAATTACTCAAGTCCAGCGTACAAGCCACGGTTGTCGCCGACAAATGGCCTGTTCTCTGTGCCTCCCTGGGAGGAGCGAGGCGGATGGGGGGAGGGCCGTGCCACCGGAGAAGCCTGCGTTCGGCCTCGAGGCCAGAGGCCAAGGGAGTGGGCAGGGAGCGCGGTGGTGGCGAGGGAGGCATGATGCCCCGCTTCCCTGCTGTGTGTGCGTGGCGGGAGGAGGGCTTTCTTAGGGTAGGCATGGAGGGAACCCGAGCAGCCCTCTGGGGCCCAGGCACTGCCCCAGCTGGGAGGCAGCCCCGTGACCTGGGGGCCTGACAAGCTGGCAGGCCTGCGACCCTCCATCCCCCGCCCACCACCCAACCCCTGTCATCCAGCAGGGTGGCAAGGCGGGCTGAGGAGGCTGGGCAGACACCAGCAGGGCAACTCTTGGCTGTAGGCGGCCAAAGACAATTTAGGAACTGCCAGTCAGATAAACTCCTGTGACGTGATGCATTGCGGATCCTGGTTTTGCAAGGGCACAGGCGTGGGGAGGGGGAGGCTGCAGTGTGGATCAGGAGGGCGAGGCCGCTGATGGACCCTCACCTGGGACAACCACTCAACCCCCACAGCCCCACGGCACTGCCAGGCCTGCCGGACCCTGCACTGCACTCACTCACCCACCGGGCTCAACTTGAACTGGTGTGAAGGACAGCCCCTGAGCAAATCTGAGCACAAGCTCCAAAGGGCCTCCCAACAGGCCTTCAAACAAAAGCTCACCTAGGGGCCCAGCGCGGTAGCCTAGTGGCTAAAAAATCCCCCACTCAGCATGTACCGGATTCCCATGTGGGTGCCAATTCGTATCCTGGCTGCTACACTCCCATCCAGCTCCCTGTTCGTGGCCTGGGAAAGCAGTCGAGGACGGCCCAAAGCCTTGCGACCTGCACCTATGTGGGAGACCCGGAAGAAGCTCCTGGCTCCTGGCTTCAGATCGGAGTTCAGGTCAGGCCATTGCGGCCACTTGGGGAGTCACCCAACAGATGGAAGACCTGTCTCTCCTCTCTGTAAATCTGACTTTCCAATAAAAAATAAATCTTAAAACCACACACACCCCTTCCCTTCTCCTCACGCCAGCAGAGCCCACTCCTGGCTCGGAAGGCCTTGGAATAGTTCTCTCTGCGAGGCCTCTTCTAACTCCCCCAGCACAGCTGCTGGCTCCCTCCACGTGGACCCAACACCTCTTACCTGTCTTGAGTGAACAGAGGTTGGCAGGTGCCAAGAACAACACACTCATTCATTTGTTCCGCAAGCACCGTCTGCTCTGTCCAGTTCAAGATGGAGGAGGTGTGTGAACACTGTCCTGGGGGGGAGGTGCCCAGGGGCATGGAGTGTGGGGGGGGGGGGTGGCAGCTCTCTGCCTTCAACCCAGAAAAAGCCCACCATCACAGGATGTAAGCACCCAGGACCCCCACTCCATCAGACCAGCCCACCTGCCTGGGGCTTGAGCTGCAGGGCCACAGAGCGCAGGAGGCCGCAGCCCAGCAGGGCCATCTGGCCACCACCGGCTCCCATTCACCAGACTCCAGTCCGAGTTCCAGGGAACTCCATCTGTATGAGAGTGTGGGATCGAGTCCCCACAGCTCTGCTTCGATCCATCTCCCTGCTACTGCACCCCAGAAGATCAGCAGAAGATGGCTCAAGTATTCGGGGCCCTGCCACCCACAGAGGACACTTGGATGGACCTAGCCCAGCAGCCAGCTGGCCTTGCGGCCAACTGGGAAGTGAATTCTATAACTCGGGATTTCAAATAGATCTGTAAAGTAAACCGAAGCACACAATAAAACAGGACGGCAGCCATGGGCACCTCAAGAGTGGGAGTCTGGGTCCCAGCCCTGGCTTACCAAAGCCAGAACAAAACTTCTGCGCAAATTGGACTTTCTCCTATCTGACCTTAAACTCACCAAATTTCCTCCTTTTTAAGTAACTCGCAGAACAATGGAACTAAGACCAAGTTTACTTGGAAGTCAAAACACTGTAAAATCCATGCATTTATTGATAATAGGCATTTTCCATGACCTCAGAAAGGTCTCTTAAAGGCATGGTTTTCAAGATGTTGGCACCACCCCAAAGATTTTTTTTTTTTAATTTTGCTTCCACAAACTTGGGGCAGCACCTTGGTATTTGGGTTTTGACTGGAGGAGCCAATTAGCAGACTGAGCGCTCAGGTCAGCACTCAGGTCTATGACTGACCAACACAGACCTTGGCACTGGGAAGACGCTCACGAGCTTGAGGTTTGAGTCCACGCCAGGTAAGCGGCTGAAAACAGCTACTGCAGGAAGGCCAGCCACCTGTGCCAGGCCTTAGAGAGTCACCCATGACCCCGGAGCCCCTGAGCTGCAGCCAAGACGGGCAGCAGACTGCCACTGTTCTCTCAGGTTCCGTCCTGCCAGGCTCTGGGCCAACTCCGTGACCTGCAGGGGAGCTGGTAACCCCTGGGAGCCCTCCGGTCAGGGCAGGACAGGACACTGCTGACAGCTCACAGAGGCTTGGCAGAAAGAGCCACCCTTGTCCCCCTATGCTGTTATCAGCAGGCAAGCATCGGGGACACTGAGCCCCAGGAGTGGAGAGCCCGGGGCCGGGCTGGATACCAGGAGGGGGCCCCTCTGCAGCTGTGTGACCAGATGACCTAACTCCACAGTCTCTTACTCTTTTTGGTAAAATAAGCAGGCCGGATCAGCACTTTGCTAAGGAGCCTCTGTTAGCTGTCGTTAATACTGAAACAAGCAGGGCCCGGCAGCTAAAATCCTCACCTTGAAAGTTCCAGGATCCCACATGGGCACCAGTTCTAATCCTGCCAGCCCCTATTTCCCATCCAGCTCCCTGCTTGTGGCCTGGGAAAGCAGTCGAGGGTGGTCCAAAGCCTTGGGATCCTGCACCTGTGTGGGAGACCTGGAAAGAAGTTCCTGGCTCCCGGCTTCGGATCGGCGCAGCACCAGCCACTGCGCTCACTTGGGGAGTGAAACATCGGATGGAAGATCTTCTCTGTCTCTCCTCCTTTCTGTATATCTGACTTTGCAATAAAAATAAATCTTTTTTTTAAAAAAAATACTGAAACAAACAGAAACAAAACCGTGCACAGACTTGTGGCCTAACGGTATAGTCGCTGGTAGAGATGGCCAGGTGTACCATCAGAGTGCCTGCTTTGAGTCCCCTCCGGCTCCTGACTCCAGCCACTGGCTCCCTGCCACCCACACAGGATGCTGGGTGCTGGCTTGGACCTCATTTGCGAAGTGAACTTTACACGGGAGCATCTAATCTCAGAACCAAAAGGTCACACCTACCTATCAAAATATTAAATATGCGTTTCAAAGGTCACCTGTTTGCATCAGTATTTAATATGTAATAAATGTCTAGTTTTTACATATTCATCTATATTTCTATATATCCTTAACTGACCTAAAAAGCTGGAGGAATTAACAACACACAAGGAAGGAAATAATTGGTTCTGCCGGAAAAGCAATCCGAGCTGTCCTTTAAAGAAGGCTAGGTCCCCAGACCAATTCATCTCAGATGCCACTTCTTTTCATCACAGTATCTCCAGGTGGGGTGGGCATAATGATGTCACCTCGTGCAGGTGTGCCAGCGTGGTAACCCAGCCTGTCTCAGGGTTTTACAGAAAGAGGCAGTTTCACGGTGTGGATAACCTACCACCACTTTCAGGACAATGCTGCCTCCTGCCCTTCCACCCCAGCACAAGTGGGTGGCTTGGAACTAAAACCACCCAGGTTGAAAAGATAAAGCCGAGATAGGTGCGGGCCAATACCCCTCAGCCAGGAAAAGGAATCTATGGCCGCAGGCCCCAAGGCTCCAAGGAGAGCTGCAAAATGGGAAAGCCAAGCATTGGAAAGTCAGATATACAGAGAGGAAGATCTTCCGTCCGATGGTTCACTCCCCAAGTGGTTGCAATGGCTGGAGCTGAGCCGATCCAGAGCCAGGAGCCAGGAGCCAGGAGCCAGGATCTTCTTCTGGGTATCCCACATGGGTACAACAGGGTCCCTAGGCTTTGAGCCGTCCTCAACTGCTTTCGCAGGCCACAAGCAGGGAGCTGGATGGGAAGTGGGGCCACCAGGACACAAACCGGCGCCTATATGGGATCCCGGCGCATGTAAGCTGAGGACTTTAGCCGCTAGGCTACTGCACTGGGCCCAAGTTTATGCTTCTATGCCTGAAGCAGTGGGCCACCCTGCAAGGCACTGTCCTCAGAGACAGCTTACACCTGCTAGTGAACTCCCCGAGCCTCCAGGTCTTCACCTGCAGAACGCCTTCCTAAGGAAGTGGCTTCTTGATGGTGATGCCGCCTTTGACCCGTGGTGCCATGCCACGTTTTCTAACAGCAGAATTGCCTAGCGCGTGCTCCTTAGAGCACCCATCTCAGAGAACCTTAATACTATTTCATAGGAAAAAAAAATAAGATCGTGGAGCGGCAAGTTAACGGGGACATGCTGAGCTAAACCCAGAGAAACAGGCTGCTCGGATGCTTCCCCATGTTAATGTGGTTCCAAGACGGGGGGGCAGGATCAAGCTGGCTTTTAAAATTCATCTAGCGGAGGCCCGGCGCGGTGGCACAGTGGTTAAGGTCCTCGCCTTGCACGCCCGGGATCCCATATGGACGCCGGTTCTAATCCTGGTGGCCCCGCTTCCCATCCAGCTCCCTGCTACTCCAGCCATCACCTCCCAGGCCACCCAGGCCACCCACCCATAGGAGAGTGGATCAGATGCAGAAGCAAGACAAGATCCCAAGCACCCTGATATGGGGTGCAGGCATCCCAAGTGCTTAGCCTGTTATACCCCACTCAACTGCGGGTTCCACTGTGAGTTTCTCTGTCTCTGATTTTGAAGAAGAGGAGGAAGAAAGTGGAAGAAAGTGGAGTGTGTGGAAGTGACTCGCACGGCCATGAAAGCCTCCTTCGGAGCCTGTCGCTCCCATCCAAGATAGGCGGATCACGGCACCATCTTCCAGGGACATAAAGCTGGCGTGGGAAGACACGCAGCGCCTGGCACGCCGCAGGCCTTCAGCGAAAGCCAGTGCTCCTCTCCAGCGAGGCAGAGTGTTAAAAATAGCCATTCTCAGAAAGCTGCTGGGGCTCTGCGCGACCACCCATGGACATTCATGTTTAGCCCTCACCAAGCACAGGGCCGGAGGACAGCCCCTCACCTCCGACAGCCAGGGGACGGCCTTGTTCCACTTCAGGTAGCTGCTGTTACTGCTCCCATCTTGGTCCATTCCTTGGTCCTGGAGAGAGAGCAAGAAGTTGATGAGAAGAGCGGAGTGAGAAACCGAGGGCAGAACAGCACTGGGGACCCAAGGACGTGGGCATGGCAGAGCCGCCCGAGACACCTGCTTCCCACGTCTAAAGGGCCACGTTTTGAGTCCCGGCTCCACTGCAGACTCCAGCTGCCTGCTAACGGGCAGCAGTGTGGGGAGTGACCCTTCCTGCCCCTTAAAGCTTGCCAAGGGACACTCCTGTCGCTGTATTCCATCACACCCTCAGCCACACTCTCAGGTTCTTCTATCTTCCCCTATCAAAAGTGACTCCGGTGCTATGTCGATCTGAAGCCAGGAGCCAGGAGCTCTTCCAGGTCTCCTACGCAGGTGCAGGGTTCCAAGGCCTTAGGCCATCGTCGACTGCTTTCCCAGGCCACAAGCAGGGAGCTGGATGGGAAGCGGGGCTGCCGGGATTAGAACCAGCGCCCATATGGGATCCTGGTGCGTTCAAGGCGAGGACTTTAGCCACTAGGCCATCACGCCGGGCCCCAAAAGTGACTTCTCATGACACCGGGCCCCTCTATGCACAGGCTCCTGACACATTCTTCCTCTCCATCCCTCAGGGCTCTGACCCAAGAAGTGGGATCCCCTCAGGAACACCCCAACACCCCCATGAGGCAGGCCCGCTTCTGTGCTAGGCTCAGTGTTGGGGCTCCACACTCCGCTGGACTCTGGTTTCCTTAATCTGCCTCCCTAGCGAATGTTGGCCACACCTGCTACTGTTTTATAAACTGTACCACCAGCTAACTGCCAGGAGGGACATCTGTCCGCTGCGTCATCTCCGACTCCTGGCACCTGCTAGCCAGTATCCTCTCTAAGGTAGAACAAGGGGCCAGTGCTGAGGCACAGCAAGGCAAGCTGCCCTTGTGACCACAGCATCACCTATGGGTGCCTGTCCCACGTGTCCAGGCTCCTGCCACCCATGTGAGGGACCAGAATGGAATTCTCCGGCTTGTTGCAGCCGTTTGGGGAATGAACCAGTAGATGCAAGTTCTCTCTCTCTCTCTCTCTCGAACTCTAACTTCCAAATAGAAAATATTCAGGTAGGACACCCAGTTTGAGATGGAGACCATGGGCCTGCAATGGCTCAGTCTTGGGCTCTCTGAACTAGCCTTATTCTGCTGAAGCCAGGAAATTCAGGCCTGTGGCAGCCACGCCATGGACACGTCCACTGCACAGCTGGGGAACCTTGGATGCCGGGCTAGGACTCTCAGACATCATAATGGAAATTCCACAAGGCCACAGGGCATGGAGATGGCGGGCACGGGTAGGCCCGGTGAAACATAGCAGCAGGGGAAAAGGCCAACCCTGCCCCGTACCTTGAGGTTCAACCTTTGGGGGCGGTGGAACTGGAGATTCGGGTCCACAGCTGGCATATTCCTGCTGGTCAGTGCTTTGGCCAGTTCTCGCCAGCTGCCATACCCTATGGAAGAGGAGGACCAGATGAGCACCAACACACATACGAGACGCACACATCTGCAAGAGTGTGCAGGCGTGGGGGTGGGGCGGCAGGGCCGGCCTCCTCCTCCTCCTCCTCCTCCTCGTCCCACAGTCATTCTGAAGTGGAAGCAGGAAGCAATGACAGACCTGACCGGAGTCAAAGGTCAACAGGGCAGAGCAAGGGATGGAGCTTAGATCCGTCTGAATCCGCTGGCTTCCCTGAGTCACAGACCGAGCCAGGCCAGGTGAGCTATAAGTCATTGTCCTCCCCCAGCTGGGAGGCCCTGGCCCCCACCACGCCATTCATCAGCAGGTTGCTGGACAGGGGAGACGCGAAAGGGTGGGGGTTTGTCAAACACATTTATGAACAGCTAAAGATGTCAGATGCAACTCGTGGGCTGCTTCAGAGGCTGTGTAGGAAATGTGCACCCTGAAGACTCAGGACCCAGCTGCTTCCACACATCTGGGAAGGCAACACGCCAAACCACGGAGGCCGGGCGCGAGCAAGTGGGGAGAGGAAGTGGCTGGAGCGCACACATGTGTCCACAAAGAAGCACAGAGGTAAGAGAGGCTGTGCTGAGCAACACACACACACACACACACACACACACACCCGCACGCCCAGCACCACCCCGGGGCAGGGGGACAAGGCACAAGCCGGAAGGAGACTGCGGGCTTGGACCAAACCACTGCTGGCTGAAAACTGGGGTCAAAGACCATCAGCGCTGGAAGGCTTCCGTTGAGCTGGCAGTCGGCATTCAGGCTGGTAAACTGACTGAGGAGGACTCAGGGCAAATACTGCCAAGGCTGAGACCCAAACCAAAGTGGACAGCTGCTGCTGTCCCCACAACAGCTTCATCCAGGTGCCTGCTTTGAGCCACTCCCTTCTACTTCCAATCATGCTGCCCACAGATGCGCACCCTGGCAGGCTTGTGGCTCCAGATAGGAGTTGTGAATTTTGGGGGGATTCCTGCCTAGCATAGCCCTGGCTATCATAGTAAATCAGAGGACAGGAAAACTCTCAAATAAAATGAAAATCAATTTTGAAAGTGCTCCCAAGTCCTACATCCTCCATTTTTTGGGTGAACGCAGGGAAAAGCCATATGATTATCTGCCCATCCCCACTCAAACCCATGAGCAAAGCAGAAGCCGTGGTCCTCTCTGTTCAGCGCCAAGGGGCTGCTGGTCGGGTACGGTGGCTCGGGGACCCGGGTGACGTTTAGTTAGACTGTGAGTAACACCAGACAGGCGCCGCCTGGCTTCTGCACTGGGGGGCTTGGTCAGTTCTTCCTTGAGCCTCCTCCTGCAAGGAATGGCATCTTCTAGCAAAGGAACAGGTGCATCCACGCCGTGTGTCCACGCCAGGCGTGGAGGACTGTCCAGCAGGCACATGCTCTCTCACGTCACACCAGAGCTCTGCAGCTCTCACCATGGCAGTGAAGCAGTGGACTCCCTCCTTGGCCAACCGCTGGGCTCCTCGCAGCCATCTTTGCAAGGGAGCCTCATCATTTCTTTCTTCTTCTTTTTTTTTTTAGATTACTCATTTTTATTGGAAAGTCAGATATACAGAAAGCAGGAAAGAGAAAAATCTTCCATCTGATGATTCACTTCTCAAGTGAACACAATAGCTGGAGTTCAGTTGATTTGAAGCCAGAAGCCAGGAGTTTCCCCGGGGTCTCCCACACGGGTGCAGGGTCCCAAGGACTTGGGCCGTCCTTGACTGCTTTCCCAGGCCACAAGCAGGGAGCTGGATGGGAAGTGGAGCTGCCGGGATTAGAACAAACACCCATGTGGGATCCTGGTGCATGCAAAGTGAGGATTTTAGCCACTAGACTACTGCACTAGGCCTCCTCATTGTTTCTTTAAAAAAAAAAAAAAGAATTACGTGGAAGGCAGAGGGAAAGAGGTTTTTTGGTCTGCTGGTTCCTTTCTTGGATGGCTTTGACAATAGGTCTGGACCAGACAGAAGCCAGGAGCCTGGAATTCCATCCAGGTCTCCCACGGGGATGGCAAACTGGGCCATCTTCAGCTGCCTTCCCAGGTGCATTATCAGGGAGCTGGATCAGAAGCAGAGCGGCTGGAACTTGTGCCAGTGCTCTCAACACTCACACCACATCACATCATCATCCCCAAGAGGCCTCGTCATCCTGCAGCTGGTCCTGGACCTACCTGACCCAATCTTCGGCAAAAATCCGGCTAAGCCAGTTGGGCAAGACTCCCTCCGCCCTTGCTGGGTGATCATCCTCCACACTGCATCAGGTTCCCCTGTCTCCCACCCTTGCCTTCAGCAACAATCCTATAAGGACAGTCGAGCCAGGAACCCTCCCAACCCTGATGTCTCCCCACCTCCACCCACTACCCTGCTGTGAATTCCCAAATGTCTCCTCCATTTTCAGGACTGACTCAGCTCTGTATGAAGTTTCTGAATAGCGTGTGCCATGCTGGCGCATTCCGCTCGCACACAGAGCAGGGCAGGACACTCCCCGTGGACCAGGACAAATTCACCACAGGGGAGGGGCCCTGCTCGTGAGTCACAGGAGATCGGCCCAGTCTCCAGCCATCAGGAAACGAACTCCTCGCAGACTTCACGGGCGTAGTAAAACACGCAGGCAGGGGTCCGGTGTGAGAGCTGTCTGCTTGTGTACCTACCACTTACACCAGTGCCTGAGCAAGGCCAAGTAACCTCTCTGGCCTTGGTCTCTTCATTCAGATGGTGGGGATCGAAACGCCAGCCCAGCGACTGGGGATGGAATTTTGCGCCGGCCGGAGTGCGCTGTCTGATACAATGGGAGTTCTCTCTTCTTCCTCACAGTTTCTGAGTTTAGGGTTTGCGATGTGTCAGAAGATGTGAGTCCCAATTAACTTTGACTTTTATAAGCTGTAAATAACCAATGACTGTCCAATGTTCTTCTCTCTTTTCTCTGACTACCGAGAAGTCAGCAGGCAGTGGGCACAGTAAATAAATAAATAATAAACATGCACATATATCATTTGCCAAGGTGGACATGTGTCATGAATGGTGAGAACATTCATGCTCTGTATTTTAAGTGTCTGGGTTCGGGCCCGGTGTAATAGCCTAGTGGCTGAAGTCCTCTCCTTGAATGCACCAGGATGCCATACGGGCACCTGTTCTAATCCCGGCAGCCCCATTTCCCCTCTCCACCTCTCTGCTTGTGGCTTAGGAAAGCAGTTGAGGATGGCCCAAAGTCTTGGGACCCTGCACCCGAGTGGGAGATCTGGAACAAGTTCCTGGCTCCTGGCTTCGGATTGGCTCAGCTCCAGTCATTGTGCCCACTTGGGGAGTGAACCAGTGGATGGAAGATCTCTCCCTGTGTTTCTCCTTCTCTCTGTAAATCTGCCTTTCCAATACAAATAAATAATCAATCTTTTTTTTTTTTAAAGAAAAAGTGTCTAGCTTCAGTGCTGGCTCTGGCTCCTACGCTGGCTGCCTGCTCAGGCAGCAAATGACAGCTGGACCAGTCGAGTCCTTGCTACCCATGTGAGAGAATCGGCTAAGTTCCTCGCTCCTGGTGTCTGCCGTGGCCCAGTCATTACACACGCACATCTGTGCAATGAGCCAGCAAATGGGATCTGTTCATTCATCCATCTCTCTCTAATAGGTAAATAACTTAGTTTTCAAAAACAGGTGAATAATCCTTTCTCCTTGTCAAAGGTCGCTCCTCTGCCCCACCATGCCCCAGGCAGTTGCACTCACCGTATGCTGTGCTCCACATTTGCATATCCTCTCACTTCCTGTCTGCCTGTGCATTAATCACGCCCCTGCTTGGCCTGCCTGGGAGAACTTGGGAGCTCAAGAATGTGTTGATTTAACTCTTGACACTTGTCACTTACCCTCTAGTAAGCAAACCTTCCCAGCTCCCGGCCAGACCTCTCCTCCCACAACGCCAGCTGCCAGGGTCTGTTTCCCCTGCAACAGGTGTCACTTCTGCGCCAGGAGACAGACACTCGGCTCTCCGGTGACAGATAAAGCACCACCGTGGGCCTCAGATTCCACTCCCACAAAGCGAGGCAGCAGAAACAGTGCCAACCTCCCATCCCCGGGTAGCCGCTTCAAGGGCTGAAGATCACCATCTCGGCTCGCGGCTGAAGGTACAGCCTGTGTATATACCCCTTTGTGCTTCCTCTCTTGCACTCTCCCACATGTCATTTTACTGCTCCTCTGGCCTCCCTGTTGTGTGCTGTATCCTCTCCGTTCAAGAAGTCACAGACGCCCAGAGGAAAACCTGGGGGCCTCTGCTCTGGTGGGACAGGTTAAGGCAGCGTCAGCAGCCACAGATGAGCACCAATTCGAGTCCTGGCTGCTCCACTGCCCATCCAACTCCCTGCTAACACACCTGAAAGAGAAGCAGCAGAGGGCCCAAGGGCATGGGTCCCTGCACCCACATGAGACACCTGAAAGATGTTCTAGGCTCCTGGCTTTGGCCAGCCCAGCCACTGTAGCCATTTGGGAGTGAACCAGCAGACGGAAGATTTCTCTCTGCAACTCATCTTCAAATAATAAATAAACAAATCTTTAAAAGAAAAAAGCCACCTCTGTATAGAATGTGGGTATCTTCAGGGTTAAGCCATGTGGATACTTCCCTCAAAGGATATACACTTTAAAAAAAGGAAAATCAGGCCCAGGATTCAGGGCCCGGAACGCAGTACCCACTCAGCACAACACAGATTCATAATCTATGATTCCTTGCACTGTTGCAGATTGGGAACACGCTTGCATCTCTGGACCCCTGGGCGGATGGTCTTGTCATGCATCTGGCTCATTCACCCCAGAGAGGAAGGAGTTCCCCTTACTGCTCAGGCAGGGTTAGTGTCCCAGACTCACAGGGAGAACTGCAGGCCTGAGCCTCCCAACCCCATCCCTGGGGGATGCAACACTTCAAAGTGCTGTTGACCTCACCTGTGAGGAGTTCGCATTAAATCTGCATATAGGTATAAAATCCTAAAACCTATTAATAAGCTGCTGGTCTCAGGTGGTCGCTGTGGCACAGAGGCTTAAGCCACCACCTGTACTACCATATGAACACCGGTTCAAGTCCCAGCTGCTCCACTTCCCATCCAGCATTTGGGGCTGGGAAAAGCAAGAAGATGATTCAAGAACTCGGGCCATTACACCTAAGTAGGAGAGCTGGACGGAGTTCCAAGTTCCTAGTTCTGGCCTGGCCCAGCCTCAGCTGTTGCGGTCACTTGGAGAGTGAACCAGCAGATGGAAGGTCCGTCTCTCCCTCACTCTGTAACTGACTTTCAAATCAATCAATCCTTCAAAGGAAGGAAGGTAAGGAAAAAAAGGGAAAGACCCTAAGAAGCTGACCCCCAACATAGCCAACCCATAGCTTACTATCAGAAAAATCCTCCCCAAATCACTCCTAAAATAACATAATCAGAGCTCTACCCATGGCCAAGAAAGCCTGTTCCAAGGTACACAGCTGGCTAACTGCTTTTGCTCCAAATTCATTGTAATAAAGGTGATGCTAATAGCACCCAAGCACTCCACCCTGCTCCCCCCATGTGGGTGCAGGAGCGGCCAGGACTAGAATCCACATCCATACGGACGGTCAGCCTGGCAGGCAGTGGTTTAACCGGCCGTACTACAACTCCTGCTCTATTGTGCTGTTTATTTTCACTGTGAAGAGAAAGAAGAGTGTGAGGCTCATGGGGAGCTGTGAGGGAGCCCGGGAGGCCCCAAGGATCTGTTCACATCATCCAGTGGTCTACACTGAGAGCACCAACATCAGCTCCAAATGGAGGAGACCCACCCCTATCCGTCACTGCCACATCTGACAGCTTGCTTGTGTACCGAAGGATCACATCCACCTGCAGACATCACCGAGTACACACAGCGGATTGGTCCATGAGTAAAGACAGTAAACAGGAGTCAGAAGATGGAACACTTCCCCGTTCCTCCAAACCCCGACGAAGGCCACCTCCCAGCACCAATGGAAACAACTCGGATGCCAGAAGGGTCAGGTTTGGCCCACCGGCTGAGGCGGCAGTTAGGGTGTTCCACACCAGAATTCCTGGGTCCAATTCTGGAACTCCAGATTTTATAGGAATTTGGGGAGGAAACTGGCAGATGGGAGCTCTGTATTCCCTGCTCAAAGCAAACATAACTAAAGTAGAATGCCAACAGGAAAGTCATGTCTGAAAGAATCCGTGCAATGGGTGCATCCCGCTGCTCTGTCCCAGCCTTGAGGTGGGGTTTACATCTCCCCAGAGCCAGAGGAAGCGGCGAGAGGAAGAGCCTGGGCTGGTTGCTTTCATACGTACTACCCACGGGTCCATGGTGAATACGGATTTGCTGAGCAGCCCCAGACTCTGCATGGATTTAGTTAGTCTCACCAGAGACTAAAACTGGAATGAGAAAAAAATGATGAAAGTCAGGGGCGCTGCTCTGAGATGGGGCCCTTGTCCCCCTAGAGGACACGAGGCTGTCAAGGAACACCCAGTGCTCAGCTCCACACCTGCGTAGATGAAAAAGTAGGGACCGTGGCTCCATCCCTAGGGGAGCACTTGGGAATCACTCACACAGAGCTGTTGTGATTAAACCACCAGGGCCCTGCAGGGGCGTGGACAGTCCAGACAGTCTCTGCCTGTCACCTGGGCGGTGACACTAAGGCAGACACAGCTGTGTGGCCAAGCCTTTGCTTTCCACTCCATGATACTCCAGAGACAACTTGATGCAATCATAAGCATTGTTAATGCAACTCTAATAATTAATGGCTATGGGTTAGGCATATATTTTACTTAGGCCTGTGTATACATATACCTATGTATATTAAAGAAAATAAATTCTCTTCGTTTACTTAAAGATTTATTCTATTTATTTGAAAAGCAGAGTTCAAGAGAAGGAGAGACAGAAAGAGAGAGAGGTCCTTCATCCACTGGTTCTTTCCCCAGATGGCTGCAGCAGTTAGGTCTGAACCAGCCCGAAGCCAGGAGCTCAGCCTCCAGGTTTCCCATGTGGAGACAGGAGCCCAAGCATTTGGGTCATCTTCTGTTCTCTCCGAAGGAGCATTAGCAGGGAGCTGGATTGGAAGTAGAGCAGCCAGGACACCAAGTCAGGCCTTGATGGGATGCCTGCTATGAAATGACTCTGGCCCCAAATTATTTTATTTACTGTAATAACCCTACAGGAAGTCAAGGCTTAGAACTTGAAAATGCTGGACCTGGCACGATGGCACAGTGACTAAATCCTCACCTTGCAAGCATCAAGATCCCAGAAGGGCACCAGTTTGTGTCCTGGCTGCTCTACTTCTCCTCCAGCTCCCTGCTTGTGGCCTGGGCAAGCAGTGAAGGACGACCCAAAGCATTGGGACCCTGCACCCACGTGGGAGACCTGGAGGAGCTCCTGGTTCCTGGTTTAGGATCAGCGCAGCACCAGTCGTTGCGGTCACTTGGGGAGTGAACCATTGGACGGAAGATCTCTCCTCCTCTCTGAATATCTGGCTTTCCAATAATAAATCTTTTTAAAAAAAAAAAAGCCTATGGACTTAATTCTCCTACTCTATTTTGAATGTGCTTGGGAATTTTTATCCACCCTGTTCTCACCCATGATCCCTGGGTGTCCATTTACTCACCAGATACCCCATTTTCCTATCCCCTCCACAATGCCCTTTACACACACACAAACACACACACACACACACACACACACACACCCCTCAAGCCAGTTCTTTCTTTTTTTAAACAGGAAGAAAAATAGAAATTTACAATGCCATGAAGCTAAATAACATGCTACTGGATATGATAGTTTCCATTACGGTTACTGTACATCCCCTTAAATGAAAACCCACAAAAACAAAATCAACAACAGTAAGTAAACAAAAGGAACTAAAAACAACATGAAAAGGTTAGATACCACATGTTTGCCTTAATTTAACCTGTAATATATTTTTTGAACCTGTAATTAACACTGTCTCAACCCATGTGATTTGAAAAATTGAACTTGCATTATTTTTAACATATTGTTTACTCAAAACTATGTCAATTAATTCCATAACATTGCATATTGTTGCTGATGTTATGTTGGGGCTTTTAATTGACCGGGATTTTACTCTTTTAGCTCTACCTTCAGACCAGAGAAGGTCTCCCCAAGAAGCCGTTGAACTTATCTGGACAATAAGGTGCCGGACTCAATGCTGGGTATATGCTTGCAACGAAGGAATCTCAGCTGAACTTGAACTGTGGTTATGCAAAAAGATGGAGGAATCCACCATGGTGGAGAGGGTTATGGGAAGGGTGGGGGGAATCCCAGTACCTATAAAACTGTGTCACATAATACAATGTTATTAACAATAAAAAAAAAAACATGAAGTAACGTGCTACTGAATGACTAGTGTGTTGCTGAAGAAATGAGAAAGAAAATCAAGAATCTTCTTGAAGAAAATGACGCTGCTGCATGATCTCTCAGTCAGTGAAGAATTTAATGAGAACGTGTTTTGAAAAGATGAAACTAAAAAAATAAATCAAAATCCATGATATAGTTTCCACTGATTTTTGTTGATGAGATATGCCTTCTGTAGGCAACAAATAGATGGATTTTGTTTTTTTAATCCAACCTACTTATCTATGACATTTGATTGATGAGTTTAAGCCATTTACATTCAGGGTTGATATGAACAGGTGGAAATTTGGTTCTATCATTTTAGCAATGGGTTGTTTATTGATTTAGTCTTCTGTTGTCATTTTACTGGGATGTTCTTCCCATTTGCCTTTGGTTTTGGTGGGTGCTATTCCTCTTCTCTGTCAAGAGAACATTTTAAAGTATCACCTGTAGGGCAGGTTTGGAAGAAGCAGATTGTTTAAACTTCTCTTTTTTTGTGGAAGAGTTTTATTTCATTTTCAAAGACAAAGAAAAGCTTTGCTGGGTACGTTATCCTGAGCCAACACATTTTTGCTTTTAGAACCTGGAATATATCACTCCATTTTCTTCTGGCCTGTAGTTTCCTGCGAGAGGTCAGCTGTAAATTTAATTAGCATTCCTTTATATGTCAATTTTTTTTTCCACGTGCACATTTAAAGATCTTTTCCTTGTGTTCAATTGAAGAGAGTTTAAGTATCATGTGTCTCGGTGAATATCACTTTTGGTCAAGCCTGTTGGGAGTTCTGTGCCCCTCCTTGATGTTGTTTCCCAATTCTTTCTTTAGAATAAGGAAAATTTCCCTTATTATTTAATTAAATACATTTGTAAATCCAGCCTCTCTTTCTGCACCTTCTGGGACTCCCATAACTTTTATGTTGGGACTTTTAATAGTGTCTTTCAATTCTTTTTTTTTTTAAGATTTATTTATTTTTATTGGAAAGGTGGATATACAGAGAGGAGAGAGACAGACAGGAAGATCTCTGTCCAATGGTTCACTCTCCAAGTGACCGCAACAGCTGGAACTGAGCCAATCCGAAGCCAGGAGCCAGGAGCTCCTCTAGGTCTCCCACACAGGTGCAGGATCCCAAGGCTTTGGGCCGTCCTCAACTGCTTTCTCAGGCCACAAGCAGGGAGCTGGATGGGAAGCAGGGCCACCGGATTAGAACCAGCGCCCATATGGGATCCCGGCATGTTCAAGGCAAGGACTTGAACCACTATGCTACCATGCCAGGCCCATTGTCTTTCTATTCTTGGATAGTTTTTTTTTTTAATCCAGATCCAGCTCTGCTTCCAGCTTTTTGTTTGTTTACCCCTGTTGACAGAAAATATCCTCCAATTCTGACATTCTTTCTTCTGCCTCCTTCACTCTATTTTGGAGACTCTCCATTGTACTTTTAATTTGCTCCATTGTATTCTTCATTTCTGATAGATCAGCTTTCATTTGATTAATCTCCTATGTGATATAATCCTTAAATTTCTTGAATGCCTGCTTTACGTGCTTCTTGTTGTTGATAAGAAGTTTTATAACAAGTGTTTTGAATTCTGTAACCCCCGTTTTCTTGATGTCTTCCTCAGTTAACTCTGAAGTTGGCAAAGGCTTTTGCCCCTTTGCAGGGCAGTCTTCAGTAACATTCATTTTGCCTTTGTCTCTTGTTTTGCTTTTGGTCATTGTACTCTGGTTAGCAGATTCTTCTCCTTGGGGCAGGTTTCTAAGCTGTGTCACTCACGGGTCTATAATTTGATTTTACTTATTGTGGTTGTTACACGGCTCTTTGTTTACTACGTAAGTTGTGCCACTTCCGCCAGTTAGTTCCGGTCTGGGTTTTTATGTTAAACTTCCACCATGGCCTCAGTAGCCCCAGATCCTGACTCACAACGTCCCACCTCCTGTGATTCTGTGCTGAGGCTGCTTACATCTCTGCATAGAAGGTCAGGAAGCCCATGCTTACTGACTGAGTGCCAAACAGCTGGAGAAATGAAGAGAAGGGCAGACACCTGCAACCTTCTCCCTGGTTTCAGACCATTTTCTCAACACGGACAATCCAGGTGTACACCTATGGGCAGCAGCGGGCGGGAGCTGGCATCTCAGGGCTTGTTCAGCTCCTACTCACTGTCCCTCACAGTATGTGTATGCGCAACACAAGGGAGGAGCAGTAGAGAGGTGAGAACCTGAGGTCCCCCTAACTCCACTCTGATGAGCAGACACAGGGTCTCCAGAAAGCACATCGATGGGAAAATTCAAAACAAAACAAAACAAAAACAACTGCATGCATTTCAAAAATGTTCTGTGCCAAAATACATTTATCTTGTAATTGGAGTTTTCCATCAATCTTCCGGAATACCCTTCTAGAAGTCCCTCCGCAGCCTTTTTCCCCACCAGCTTCCTGAGCCTGCTACTATCCAAAGCCAAGCCCAGGAACCTGAAGAACAGCCACCTGTGTCTCGAGAACTGCCTGCCAAGCTCACACCTGAGCTGCTGGGAGGTTGGGGTTACCGGCAGGCTGGGGCTTGCCAGCTGCAGACACGAGAGACTGCACCTGCCGCCCTTCTGGGTGCTGTGTAAAGGGCACCTGAGCCTGTGCCAGCCATGTGCCTGGGGTTTCAGCCGGCTGTCAGTACTTCCTGCTAGTCCAAACATCCAGACTAAGGCACAAAACCAAAGGAGAAAAGGAGAACAGATAGAAAGGGAGAAATCGGCCCTTTCCGCCCTACTGCCCCTGCTCTGGGAAGAGGGAGACACACAGAGCCTCGCTCAGCGCATTTCCATTCCCCCAAGCCATGCACTTGAGCACCTGAGGCCTGGGTCACTGCTTAGGTATCAAGAGGTGATAGGAAATGAACAGCATCAGTAAAGCGACAGTTACTTTCAGGCGCCATGTGAATTCACCCAGAACTAGCACAAAGTCCCTGAAGGTGTTTTAACTCTCTGGTGGCCCCAAAGACTACCCTCCGTATTTTCAGGATCCACCCTTCCCCACCCCCCGCCCCCCAAAACCTGGGCTCCAGGGAGCTGGACTGAAAACGGAGCAACTGGGACTCAACTGGAGTTCTAGGATGACAGCGTTGCAAGCAGTGGCTTAAGCACTAATCCAGTTTCACTCTGAACTGGGACAAAGCCTAGCCTTCGCATGTCTGCAGAAGACATGCTTTGGACTTGACTTTCCTGGAGTCTTTCAAAGACGTTTAGTGGTCGTCAGGAGTAAGCCATAAGCAGGCTGGGAAGAAACGAGTGCCTGAGCCAGGAAACTCAGCAACCTGGCGCCTGGTGGGTCCTGGCTTCTCAGCTGGAGACCGTGACAGTCAGCAAGGCACTCAGAGAGGCATTGAGATCCAGCCTTGGGGCAGCGAGAGCCACGCTCACAGCATGTGAAAGGACCAGCACGCGCAGACTTGCCCATGTGCCCAGGTGCTCATGCTCATGCGCACAAGCCAGTGGAACTTGATGCCAACAGGCAGGCACACACCAGACAGCTGGGCTGACCCGGCGCTCGCGAGCCGATGGTGCTTCAGAAACCTCTGGCGATGAGGAAATTGCTGCCAATGCCCCCGGGAAGCCACACGGACACAGGTAAGCCCTGATGCTTGGTGGGCGAAGGCATGGCCTTACGGAACCATCACCAGAAGCTGTCCAAAGGCTCGATGCCACCCGTTGGGAGCGCCAGGCCCCCAGCTGGGAGGAGGTGACACCATCCTGACTTAGAGAGAAGGTTGTTTTGTAGTTGGAGACCTGTAGGTCAGAAGGCTTTACAGAGAGTGGGAACCACAATTATAAATAATAAACAAAAGGAACATGACTCTGAAAAGGAGAACAGAATGGCAAGCATCTACCCAGCAGGTAGAGTCCAAATTCCATCCCTCAAGGACCTGGTTTGCGTCTCACTTCCAGTTCCCCTCTAATGCACTCCAAGGCAGACAGCAGGTGGTAGCTCACGCAGCTGGGTCCCTGCCACCCACAGGGGAGGCCTAGATTGAGTTCCAGGCTCCTGCTTTCAGCATGGTCCGGTCCCACCTGTTGCAGGCATTTGCAGAGTAAACCAACAGATGGGAAAGATCTGTCTCTATGTGTCCCTAGCTTTCAGAGAATTTTTAAAAACATTTTCTTTTTAACTTTTTAAAAAGACTCCCTTTTTTTGGAAGACGGATTTATAGAGGGACAGACAGATCTTTCATCCTCTGGTTCACTCGCCAGTGTCTGCAGCAGCCAGAGCTAGGCAGATCTGAAGCCAGGAAGCCGGGAGCCTTATCAGCATCTCCTACACGCGTGCAGTGCCCAGCGATGTGGGCCAGCCTCCACTCTCTCCCAGGCCATAAGCAGCGAGCTGGATCAGAAGTGCATCAGAACCCATGAGGGATGCTGGTGCTAAGTTGGAAGATTAGCTCACTGAGACACAATGCCACCACTCTTCACCTCCCACCCCTCGCTGAAAAAAAATTTTTTTTTCTTTAAAGAAGAGACCATCACCTAGCCAGCTCATGAGTTGGAAGGGGAAAGTGGGAACAAACTGACAATAACTCATAGGTGACTACAGGAAGATGCCAAAAGAAACGTGGAACAGCAAAGCTCTCCTTCATAGCCCTGACAGGTCGACGCCTTGTGCATTTGCATAACCACAGCAGCTCAGGTCCGGCACTACGCTAAGTGCTGGACACACCTTGCCATGGCATCTGTACAATCGTCTTCCATTATGGCACTAATATTTCTGCTTTATAGATGACATGACTGAGGCCCTGAGAAATCAGGAGACCACGTATCTTTCCCGGACCTTACAATCACAAAGCTGGTATTTAACTCTTGCTCAATTTGCTTCCCCCCTAGCCCTCATCTCTTAACAGGTATCTTACGCAGACTCCTGTGTGTGTCGGCTGAACAAGCCATGGAGCCCAAGGGAAGCAGAGAGAGGCAGGGGGCTCTGAGGACAAGAAAGTCTTCCAGGGCCACACAGGAGCTTAGTGAGGCCACTGCGGCCCTGCCCTCTCCACCTGAGGTTCCCCTGCTGAACAACACCCTCTTTTAAGGGTGAGCTCGCTCTCTTTCTTGCATCAGGTATACTATCTGATCTGGGGGGCTGCCAGCTACTAGGTGTGCAAGGTATGACGGAGGTGACTTGTCAAAGCCAAACTGAGGCCGTGTAACCTGTTCTTGGGTAGAAGAGGGAGCAATTCTGCTCTCCCAAATGGGAATGTGGGCATGTTGCCTTCCTTGTCTTCAAGGTAGAGCACATGATGGAGTTTCCAGGCTTAGTCCACAGCCAGGGCCGGGAATGAGGTCCCATCCCACCATGACCCCCTGATGTGTTTATTCCAGATACTCTTAATCTCATTCTCAATTTTGTGCCATTGCCCACGCATCATTTCTACCTTGCTCATGAGGACACAGACCCTCAGATGCCTTCACTTACTTGCTTAATGTTGAAGGGACGCCAATGATAAGGACCACGCGAGAGCCCATGCCTTTGATTTGTTGCCAGGGCTTGGCAGAGCCCAGCACAGTGCTTAGCTGCGGCAGCTGGTGTTAAGGGAGCTTTGTATTTGGGGGGAGGATAACGACTGAGCCTAATGGAGCAAAGGATTGAAAGCATTGTATAAGCAGAAACTAGGTCGTGTTCATGGTTACGTCGCCACTGTACAAATCACCACTTCCAACACATCCCAGCTTCAGAGAGGGATTCCTGGCGCTGATCTTGCGTTCCCACTGTGTAACTCAGGCATCCGGTGCATGTAGACTGGACGAATGAATGAGTGAATGTTAGGGAAGGCTGACATGTGGGCCTGGAGGACTAGGCACCTGCTGGGCTACAGAGCCAGAATCCGTGACACTGGCCACGTCATACTAAAAAAGAGCCAGCTCACAAGCTGTTTTGGCATCCTGTGGACACATCACCTGAGGGCTTGGTACAGCAGATGAAGCTGCTACTTCCATTGCTAGGATCCCATACTGGGAGTACTGGTTCTAATCTCGGCTACTGTGCTTCTGAGTCAGTTCCCTGCACATGCAGGGGAGGGGAGGAGAGAGAGAAGAGAGAGGAGAGAGAGAGAGAGAAATCTTTCACCTGCTGGTTTACTCCCCAAATGGCTAGAATGGCTAAAGCTGGGCTGGCCTGAAGCCAGAAGCCAGGAGTTTCTCCCAGGTTTCCCACATGGGTACAAGGACCCAAGCACTCCAGATAACTTCTGCTGCCTTTCCAAGAGCATTAGTTTAGCCTGCTGTGCCACAGTGCTGGCCCCTAAAGGAAAACAAGAAAGATTCTACCTTCAGTCCTTTGAATGGGACATTCTTCTAAACCGCAAAACCAGAATGAGGCTGAAGGCCCAGGGAGGCCGGGCTGCCCCACTCATGGCTGAACCAAGGTGGCTAAGCTTGTGTCGGAGAGCAAGTACAAAGAGGAGAGTTGTGATGGAACCTGCAGCTTACAAGGAAAGGCAGGGTTTCTAAGTGGCCCCGGTACAGTTTTCCCTGGGGACAAAGATGTCATCATGCACGAGCTGACATCAGTAGTATCAACACAGTTCAGCTTCAGAGATAGGTAGCTCACTGGCCCTGTGGCCCATAAGTCTAGCTAGTACAGCAGGAGCGAAATGTCTAGAACCTGTTAGTGCAAGTGGACCTTGCAGCCACAGCAGCCTGCGACACTGGATCATCTCACAATGACGAGCCACGGGCTGTTCACACAGAAACGCAGTACTGAGTCAACATCCGATAGTAAAGCGAAGACCAAGACAGAGAAGGCTGGGTGCTTCCGACAGACCTTCTGTTGGCAGGGTGCACCATGGGCCTGTCTTCCCGTCTTCTCTCTCTTCCTTCTTAACTTGGCGAAAGTCCAGAGCAGCTTACAGAACGAAAGACCAACCACAACACAGGATGCCAAAGGGCCTAGAAGACAGGGCTGTGACTCAAGTCTCAGGAGCCATTCACGGAAGGAGCGGCTCCCAAATGTTCCTGTAAGTTTATGCTTAGGTGTTCAACTCCCAGGAAGGAGTCTGAGGGGCCTGAGGATTCAAGCGCCTTGTGGGGAGTGACGGTGACAGCCCTGCACCTTGCCAGCAATAAAGGACAGCTGGAAAGAAGGGTTCTCCAACTCCTCCCGGTGCACAGAGTCTAACTACACATAATCAATTGTTAGTCTTTTTTTTTTAAGTTTATTTATTTTTATTGGAAAGGCAGATTTACAGAGAGAAGGAGAGAAAAAAAAAATCATGCATTAGCTGGTTCATTCCCCAAACTGCTGCAATGGCCAGAGCTGAGCCAATTCGAAGCCAGGAGCCAGGAACCTCCCACACGGGTTTCCAACACGGGTGCAGGGCCCAAGGACTTGGGCTGTCCTCCACAATTATCCCAGGCCACAAGCAGGGAGCTAGATGGGAAGTGGAGCAGCCAGGACATGAACTAGTGCCCATATGGGATCCTGGCACCTGCAAGGAGAGGATTAGCCAACTGAGTCATTGTGCCAGGCCCAACTGTTAGTCTTAAAACAAGGATGAAACTCATCTGAGAGACACTATGTTTTAAGCACATAAAGTGCAGAGGTAGCTGACAGTATCAAACACATGTACACACATACGCATGGAGTTAGTGTTGCAGTATTTTTTTTTTAAGATTTATTTATTTTTATTGCAAAGCCAGATATATAGAGAGGAGGAGAGAGAGAGAGAGGAAGATCTTCCATCCAATGATTCACTCCCTAAATGGCCGCAACAGTCAGAGCTGAGCTAATCCAAAGCCAGGCGCCAGGAGCCGCTTCCAGGTCTCCCACGCAGGTGCAGGGTCCCAAGATTTTAGGCCACAGGGAGGGAGCTGGATGGGAAGCGGGGTGCCAAGATTAGAACTGGTGCCCATATGGGATCCCGGCGTGGGCAAGGCGAGGACTTTAGTCACTAGGTTACCATGCCGGACCCTGTGTAACAGTATGTTCAAGACTTTACAGACCATGAGGGAAGATGAAAGAATGCATGATTTAGTGTATCCCAGGAGAGGGGAGTTCCAGCCTCATTCAAGCGTATAATATTCAAAACACAGTCCTTGGAAAGAGGAAATAAAGAAGTCACTTGTCAGAGCTTTGAGAGGGATATTCCAGGGGTTGGCACTGTGGTGTAGCAAGAAAAACCACTCCCTGCCATGCCAGCTTCCCTGTGAGTGCTCCTTCACATCCCGGCTGCTTCACTTCTTATCCAGCTCCCTGCTAAAGCACCTGGAAAAGAAGCAAAACAATGATGGCTGTGCCTGGACCCCTGCACCATATGGAAGACCCGGGCGAAGCTCCTGGCTCCCGGTGCTGAACCAGCCAGCTTTGCTCACTGCAGCCATTTGGAGATGAAAGATCTCTCTCGTGCATACACACTCTCTCTGTAACTCTGTTTTTCAAATAAATTAGTAACTCTTAAAGAAAGAAAATGAAAGTGATACTCCACCAACTCACTTTAGCCTGGATTCTTAAAAAAGAAAGACAACTGGGCCCGGTGCAGCGGCCTAGTGGCTAAAGTCCTCGCCTTGAACGTGCCAGGGTCCCATAAGGTCGCCAGTTCTAATCCCGGTGGACTCCACTTCCCATCCAGATCCCTGCTTGTGGCCTGGGAAAGCAGTTGAGGACAGCCCAGTGCTTTGGGACTCTGCACCCACGTGGGAGACCCGAAAGAGCTCCTGGCTCCTGGCTTCGGATTGGCTCAGCTCCAGCAGTTGCGGCCCCCTGGGGAGCGAATCATCAGATGGAAGATCTTCCTCTCTGTCTCTCCTCTCTGTATATCCGCCTTTCCAATAAAAATAAAATAAATCTTAACAAAACAAAACAAACAAACAAAAAAACACCTGCAAGCCTCAGAGAGCGTACCCGTGTCAACGGAGCCTTGGCTCCAACTCCAGCGTCCTTGTGATGCAGATCCTCGGATTCAGCAGGGACGGCTCGGCTCACGGGCTTCCTGCCATCCTCAGCGGAGACCTGAATGACGGCCCGGCCCCCTCTGCTAACCCGTGCAGCTTTTATTGTGGGCATTTGGGGACTGAACTAGCAGATGGGCTTTTTTTCTCCGCAACAAATTCATTAAAAAACTGTTATAAGATTAAAAAAGATTCTAACCTACATACATAACAATATCAACAAGCACTTCACATCCTACTTTGCCATCTCTCAACATTTTACATGGAAAAAGAAAAAATCAAAAACGCCCTTCTCTTTGGTTAACACCTACTATTAAATTTAAGCATGCTTGAGAAGACAGGGAAATGGAGGCTCAGGCACAGAAAGCGGCCACATCAGAACACGGAGAGCTCAGGGGAGAGGGTTTATGTCTGTTTTCTGCCTTCACAAATCAGAATATGTCCACTGGACAATGGGTAAAACATCTGCTTTCTTCTAGATGTTACCACAGTTTCCTAAGGTCCTCTCTGCGGTTGGCTTGGCCTTCCACTAGCGCACATGTGCAGACTCTTGGAATGGCTGATTCAACTAGTAAGTAACAGCTTTTCTATTTCATATGGCATACAAAGTTCGAGCACAGCTACCACCTGGAAAAGTCTAACAGAACAGGAAGAATCTGTCCGAGCCAGCTTGTGGTTCAATGTGCTGTGATCACCTGCTCTGGACCCCACATCAGGATACGTATTTTGTGGCAACGGAACTTCTGGAAGAGTTCAGCTTTCCTGGAAAGGCAGGCTAAGTGGTCACACTGCTTGCCACTAAATGATCAGTTTTGAAGATCTCTATTGTCCTTAGTCTCGTAAATTTGCTCAACTTGCTGGTCGAATGACCACACAGGACTGGTATACACAACTATATAAAAGGAATGTTGGGTGAACATGCACAAGTGGGGGCCTGCTCAGTCGCCTAATGGCTGAAGTCCTCGCCTTGCATGCGCTGGGATCCCATACGAGCGCCGGTTCATGCCCCAGCTGCTCCATTCCCATCCAGCTCCCTGCTTGTGGCCTGGGAAAGCAGTCGAGGATGGCATAAAGCCTTGGGACCCTGCAGCAGTGTAGGAAACCAGGAGGAGGCTCCTGGCTCCTGGTTTTGAAACACTTCAGCTCCGGCCACTGTGGCCACTTGGGGAATGAACCAAGGGATGGAAGACCTTTCTCTCTGTCTCTCCTTCTCTCTGTGAATATGACTTTCCAACACAAATTTAAAAAAAAAAATGCACAAATAACTCAAGATAAAAATTCACTTCAACAGCCTGCATCCCATTCCCTGTCTCTGGCCACCAAGCTTCAATGATTTGTTTTACCATTCTCTTTTTCCCAGCCCACAAGCCAGTCCAGATCTAATACCATGCTTGGTGACATTTGGTCCAAACTCCACCCAGAAGTGAGAATGGCAGTTTTGAAATACCTAAGTGATTAACCTTGCAAATCAGGGAACACCGTTACCATGAATAGCCCTAAAGTCACCGGTCCATGCTGGTAGCCAAGGAGCGCGACTCTTACTTCCGTTTTGCAAATGAGACTGAAACTAAGAAACAGCAGTAGCCTGAATTTGTGTGCCTGATTTGGCTTAAGAAATTGAAGTGGGGCCTTTTGCTCAGTAGTCTAGTGGCTAGGGTCCTGCCTTGCATTCCCAGGGAACCCATAGGGCCACCAGTTCGAATCCCAGCTGCTCTACTTCCCTTCCAGCTCCCTGTCTATGGCCTGGGCAAGTATTAGAGGATGGCGCAAAGCCTTGGGATCCTGCATCCATGTAAGAGACTGGAAGGATGTTTCTGGCTTCGAATCGGCTCAGCTCTGGTCGTTGAGGCTACCAAGGGAGTGAACCAGCAGAAAGAAATTGCAGCGACCCAACGTCTCAACAAGGTCCAGTAGAAACCAAGGATCTCTAAGAGGAGCAGATCAAAACGCTCAGGCATGAGACGGGCTGCTGTGCTGTAGCTTTCCGACAGACTTTCTCCTGCAGAGAGAGGAGAACGAGCGAAAGAGAGAGATGAACTCTGCTGTAAGACAGCTCCAAGAACGAAGAGCAAAAGGAAGGACTTTGTACACCAAGTGGCACGCTGCTAACAGTTTAACGCGTCTATCCTTCGACCTATGCAACTCTCATTTTACTATTTGCATGATCTTTTAAATGGTTTCTTGAACTTTCTCTTACTTGAGGTACTTGGGAAGAAAACTTAGATACAGAAAACCTTTTTTTTTTTATATATATATATTTTTTTAAGCCTCATGAGCATAAACTCTGATGTTTAATGACCCATGATAAGTTCAGTATCCTGGTAATCCAGAAGACCCTTGGGAAGCTGTTACTGTTTAGCTCTCCCAGGTCTTATGGGAATATGTTTTTTCCATCTTTCAAAGAGTCTGATGCAGGCGATTGGTAGGGTAAGATGCAAATGTATTCCCTTGAGTGGGCGGAGGCCCTGAGCTAGGGTTCCCTGGAGTTCACTCCCATACAGACACAGATACGGGCTTCTCACAAAAGCTGTACAGTGTGTTGTTTGTTTTGAGTTGGCTTCTTGGATCCGTCCGGGAGAGTCCTGTTGCTTGCAGGAAATGGCTCCTGGTGGGAAACTTGGGGAAGCAGATCTTCCAGAGGATGCTGCCTGGGTAGTTGAGCATCTAATAAAGATGAGGGGATCTCAAGAAGTTTGTGGAAACAGAATTAAAAAGATACTATTCTGGTGCAAAATATTTTAAAATCCAAACACACAGTGTCTTCAAAGAGCTCATTCAAAAGGCCTACTATAGGAAAACTATGCACAAATTTCAAATTTTTTTTTTTTTGTGCCAACATAATCTTTGAATTGCACTTCCATGCTTTTTTTTTTTTGAAGCAGCATCTTAGATACAACTGCTGCATCTGATACTGGGTGGGTAGTCGAGCAGCAGGCACAAAGCTGATTGGTTAAGACACCAACACCCTGCACTGAGGCACCTGGGCCTGAGTCTCAGCCTCTGACTCCAGCTTCCTGTCAAGGCAGACCCTGGGCGGCACCAGTGACGGCGCGAGTGGCTGGGACACCTGGCTTGAGTTCCTCCTGGCTTCAGCCTTGGGCTAGCCCACGGTATCCTGAGCCTCTGGGGAGTACAGCCGTTGACAGCAGCACGTGCACGCACATACACTCACTCTCTGCCTATCAAACACATATATTTTTTAAAATTTTTAAAATGATTTTGAAAGCGTTACAGAGAGCGAGAGGTGGAGAGACAGAGATCTTCAGCCACTGATTCACTCCCAGATGTCTGCAGCAACCAGAGCTGGGCCAGGCCAAAGCCAGAAGCAAGAGCATCATCATCCAGTTTCCCAACACGAGTGGCAAGGGCTGGATGAGGAGTGGAGCAGCTGAGTCACAAACTGGTGGCCCTGTGAGATGTCACCACTACAGGCAGCTATGCCACAAAGACAGGCCCCACAGGATAGTCCTTTAAGCCACTCGTTTTAGAAAAAAATTAAATTTCAGAGCCAGAAAGATCCTGATTGAATCCTTTCCTGCTGCTTTCTAACTGTGGGGGATTTTTGAAAAGTTCCTTTCTGCCCCCAAGCCCATCACAGATGAATTAAATTAGCAAGTGTTCTGTGACAACAGGCAGCTCCTTTAGTCTTCTCTTGATTGAGCTACTATTTTTTTAAAGATTTATTGGAAAGTCAGATATACATAGAAAAGGAGAGACAGAGAAGAAGATCATCCATCCACTGGTTTACTTCCCAAGTGGCTACAATGGCCAGAGCTGAGCTGATCTAAAGCCAGGAGCCAGGAGCTTCTTCTGGGTTTCCACACAGTGGGAGAATCCCAAGGCTTTGGGCCATCCTTGACTGCTTTCCTAGTTCACAAGCAAAGAGCCGGATGGAAAACGGGGCCACCAGGATTAGAACCAGTGTCCATACTGAATCCCGTGCGTGCAAGGCAAGGACTTTAACCACTAGGCTACCATGACAGGCCCCTTGAGCTATTAACTGTCTCTGCCTAGCACTTCATATCTGTTAAATTCCAACGTATTGCTCTTTATTCTTACGCTGAAACTGAGGTTTAAAGAGTTTTCATCATCAGTCACACGACGGCAGATCAAGCTAGTTCTGTTTGGGTTCAAAGTCCACAGGCTCCCATGGGCTGATGAATCCCCACCACCACCCTGCAAAGCCAGGCCAGGGCAGGCAATGACAGCTCTGGCATTGTCACCAACACGCCCCTGGGCAGGATTTCACACCCAGGCCAGCCCCACCTTCTCTGCTGTTTGCATGGCACACCTGTGCCTCACACAGGAAGGGTAGGCTTGATAACAGGACAAGGTACACGGTGAAGCACTAAATCAGGGCTCCTACAAGTCCAAGAGGAGGAGCCTGGTGGTCAGGGAAGACTTGGCAGCGAGCAAGTCTTACACTGGCATTTGGCGGTAGGTGGAGTTTATGGATCTGGGAATGGAGGAAAGTCACTGACCTTCTGAAGAGCTGGATTGTCCAGGCAACTTGGAAATCCGAGCTCTTTTCTAACATAAAAGTGACACAGGCACTGGCATGATGACCTAGTAGCTAAATCCTGACCTTGCACACACCAGAATCCTATACGGGCAACAGTTCCTGTCCCAGCGGCTCCACTTCCCATCCAGCTCCATTTGTGGCCTGAGAAAGCAGCAGAGGATGACCCTTTGGGAAAGCCTTGGGACCCTGAATCCCGTGGGAGATCCAGAAGAAGCTCCCGGCTCCTGGCTTCGGATCAGCTCACAGCTGCAGCCATTGTGGCCACTCGGGGAGTGAGCCAGTGGACGAAAGCTCTTTCTCTCTGTTTTTCCGTTTCTTTGTAAATCTACCTATAAACAAAAATAAAACTAAGTGACACAGGGGCTTTAAAAAAAGTTCATGGAGTTCCAGCTGCTCTACCTCTTGTCCAGCTCCCTGCTAATGCATCTGGGAAAGCAGTAGAAGATGGTTGAGGTACTTGGGCCTCTGCACCCACAGGGGAGACCTGGAAGAAACTCCTGGCTCCTTGCTTCAGATTGGCTCAGCTCCAGCAATATACTGCGGCCATTTGGTGAGTGATCCAGCAGATGGAAGACCTTTCTGTCTCTCCTAATCTCTATAAATCTGCTTTTCCAATAAAAATAAATATTTTTTAAAAACCTTACAAAATGTATTTCATTTGAAAGATGCAGTGACACAGAGACAAGGAGAGACAGACATTCTCCATTGCTCGCTACTCTCCAAATGCCTGCAAAAGCTAGAACCAGGCCAGGCCAAAAGCAGCAGCCGGGAACTACACATGGGTCTCCTGCCTAGGTGACCCAAGCACTGGAGTCATCACCACTGCCTCCCAGGCTGGTGAGGCACAGAGTCAACAGGGCTCCAAGGAGCCCTCTGAGCTGGGAGGTAGACGTTCTTAGCATCAGCTTAATTCACTGCGCCCTAGCACCTGCTCGCACAGGTGGTTATCATTAAGACAGCAAGCCATTCAACAGATGCTGGAGCCAACACTAACTACAGGAAGACTTATCACCATTAGTTTATACAATGTGTCAGACACTGTGTTGATCAGTTTATAAATATTATCTTATTTCAATCCTCAAAAAAAAAAATATGTCTTCCAAGGGTGATGATTCTTGGGACACCAAAACACCACATCAGAGTGCCTGAGTTCCAGTTCTGGCCCTGCTCCCAATCCCAGCTTTCCACGTAGGTGTTTCCTTGGAAGCAGCGAGTGACGGCCTGTCTCTGGCTGCTGTGGGATTTGGGGGAGTGAACTAGCAGAGGGGTAATCTCTCTGCCTTGACAATAACAAACGAATAAAAATATCTTTTTAAAAAATAAAATCCTGATGCCAGAATGGTGACTCAACAGGGTAAAACTCCATTTGCAGCACTAGCATCCCATATAGGCACCAGTATAGTCCACTTCTTCTTCTTCTTTTTTAAAGATTTATTTACTTTTATTGTAAAGTTAGATATACAGAGAGGAGAGACAGAGACGAAGAGCTTCCGTCCGATGCTTCATGCCCCAAGTGACCGCAACAGCTGGAGCTGTGCTAATCTGAAGCCAGGAGCCAGGGACTTCCTCCAGGTCTCCCATACTGGTGCAAGGTCCCAAAGCTTTGGGCTGTCCTCGACTGCTCTCCCAGGCCACAAGCAGGGAGCTGCATGAGAAGCAAGGCTGCTAGGATTAGATCAGGTGCCGATATGGGATCCTGGTGCTTGCAAGGCTAGGCCACCGCACCAGGCCCTAGTATAGACCACTTCTAAGCCAGTTCACTATTTATGGCCTCGGAGAGCAGCCAAGGATGGCCCATGTTCTTGGGCCCTTGCACCCATGTGGATGACCCCCAAAAAACGTGCCTTCCTGCTGGCTTTGGGTCAGCTCGCCTGCAACCATTGTGGCCATTTGGGGAGTGAGTCAGTGGATGGAAGACTTCTCTCTGTGCTTGTCTTTCTGTAAAATCTGCCTTTCAAAGAATAAATAAATCTTAAAAAATAATAACTTCCTTTTCAGAGGAAAGAAGAGATGGTGAAAGAGTGTTTAACAGGTGCTAAGTCATAGCGAGGAGGAAAAAGTTCTAATCTTCCACTGCATGGCAGGGTGGCTGCAGATAACACCAAGTACTGTTTATTTTTCTATAAAAAGGGAAAAGCGAAAGAACAAGATTTTGAACGCTTTCACCATAAGGAAGTGATAAATGTTTAACGAGATTTTTTAAAGTTTAAGGACAGAGCTATGTTTACCCTGACTTGAACATTACACAATATATATATCTGCGTTGGAAGATTACATGGTACCTCATAAACAGATATAATTTTTATTTATTTTAAAGACATAGTGGCAGAGAGAGTTCTGCATCTGCTAGCTCGGCCCCCCAAATAGCTGTGATGTTAAAGCTGAGCCCGGCTGACAGCCGGAGCCAGGAATCCCATCTGGGTCTTACACACGGATGGGAGCAGCCTGTAGCACTTGGGCCATCTTCTGCACCTTTCCCAGGAACATTAGCAGGGATCCCGATAGGAAGTAGAGCTCCCTGGACTTGAACTAGCATTCCATTAGGAGACACTGCCATTAAAGGCAGTAGCTTACCATACTGCGATACAACTCCAACCACAAAGGAAACCGTTTTAAAACAAATACAGAATCCTTTCACACCCACTGGGGCAGTATCATCAAAAAGTCAGAGAGAAAGTCAACATTTAGGACACCCCTGGCTTCCGGGGTTCCCCTGGCTTCCGGGGTTCCAGCTCCAACTCTTCTACGAACTCTTGCTTCCTCCTGCTGCAGACCAGAGCAGGCAGCAGGCAATGTCTCCAACAGTGGGAACCGTGTAGCTGGATTGAGCTCGCACGTTTCAGCCTGGTCCAGTCCTGATCACCATGGACATGTCAGGAGTGAATCAGTGGACGGGAGCTCTCTATCTCTCTGCCACTACCCCTCAAATTAAAATAAGAATAAGAACAGGGAAAAAAATCCATTTTTCTAAGGGCAGACAACAACAGGTCTTACCGAAGATGTGCAGAAATGAGGACACTTGTGCCCTGCTGGTGGGAATGCCAGATGCTGAGGTTGATTAAGAAAATAGTCAACAGCTCCTGAAAACTTAGTTTCCCCCAAACCCGGTGAGTCTACCTAGGTATACATCCCAGAGAAACGAAAACGGCAGAGTGGCACAACTCCTAGTGGCCAAACAGTATGGGGTGGGATGCTGGAATGAGGAGCTAGAGCTGAGTATCGAACTCGATACTCCAGGAAGGATGCAGGCGGCCTCAAGCCCGCCCCATGGAGTGTACACTTGACCCAGTGAGCACACTTTTCAAGATCAACATCGAGAACCTGGGCAGACTCTTGCAAGGCCTCCACTTCTCGCCCCACCCTAAAGTCTAGTCACCCAGGTTCACGTCTTCCCAAAGCCACCTCTACTTCCAGCTTAAGGACCACAGCCCCAGAGAGCTGGCAACAGGCTTCTTTTCAAAGCTGACTCGGTCAGGTTTGCAGGTAACTCAGCCCCTCCCTCCTATCGCTGTCCCCTTCTCCCCCAGCTCGTTTACTTATTAAAAGGAAGGAGTGACTCACAGGGCCCACTTGGGGAGCGGCCAGGGTCAACAGCCCATACAAGAGGGCCCCTTCCCTTGCCCACAGCCCTCCTAACACTCCCCTCAACACACACACTCAGATCTGATTGGGGTGGGGGGAGTGCTGTGCTGTCTCACTACCACCTCCTACCCCCACTCCAGGAAGGCCACACCAGCCTCTCAAACATCAGGCGTAATCTTACATTTTCTTTTTAAGATTTATTTTATCTTTATTGCAAAGTCAGATATACAGAGAGGAGAGAAAAAGACCTTCCGTCTGTTGGTTCACTCCCCAACTAGCCCCAACGGCCGGAGCCAAGCTGATCCAAAGCCAGGAGCCAGGAACCTCCTCCAGGTCTCCCATGCAGGTGCAGGGTCCCAAGGCTGTGGGCCGTGCTTGACTGCTTTCCCAGGCCACAAGCAGGGAGCTGGATGGGAAGCGGGACTGCTGGGATTAGAACTAGCGCCCATAGGGGATCCTGGTGTGTGCAAAACAAGTACTTTAGTCGCTAGGCTACCACACCAGGATACCATGCCAGGCCCAATCGTATGCTTTCTTAATCCCACTGTTCACAAACCCAGAAGGTGAGCAGCTCAGGATCTGGAAAGAGGCCCTCAGTGTGCAGAAGTACATGGAGCACCCTAGCAAAAAGTCTTCCCTGCAGGCAGGTCTCCCGCTCAGGGGAGAACAGAGCTGCAGCAGGGGCCAGGCACCTATGGAGACAGGTCGTGCAAGCTAACACAGCCAAGAACGAGAGAGGGGGCGCCAGCGGAGGTGGGCTCCTGTGGCTAGCAGGACAGGTGGGTCTGCAGGGCTGGCGGGAGCTTCTGCACAGCTGCTGGCACTGCCTTCCCAACCCCAGTTGGAAGCTGGGCTTCAGGAGAGAAGTATGGTTCGAGTCAGGTCCCATCCTGGAGCCACATCCTTGCCACCCCCACTGGCATTTCCGCCTTTGTGTATTTATAAGGCACTCCTAAAATAGGTAGCAGCAAATAGGGGCAGAGACCTGATTTAGGTCAATGAAATGAGCTGTTGGGAGAGCAAAAACTCCTGAGGGAGACATGGCTATTTTTTCCTCCTATTCCATGTCCAAATTTCAGGATCATATAAATGCCCCAGGAAGCTGCCCCACCATGCCCCCTTCCGTTTTGCTTCTAGAGTTCGCTCCTGCCCTGGAAACTTCCCTTCCTCCTGTCCTCCCTGTGCCCACAAATCTTCTAAAGCGTCATAGCTACCAGGCCACTTTCTAACACTTCTTTATTGTTAAGCATATACATTTTCCCAAGTACTTCCCGGCTCCTGCTCAAAGCGGGATGTTAGTTTCTGGAAAGGAGAGGAGGCCGAGGCACGGGCTGTATGTCGGGCTATGCAGTGATCCTCTGCTCTGCCTGCCTTGCTCAAGTCACCCATCGCCTCTGGAGTGCTGGAAGTCAGGCAGTGATGGAGAAAGCAGCATCGTGGAAGCAAAACACCTGCTGGGAACCTGAGCTGGGCAAGAGGCAACAGCTGAGTGTGTGTCCACCTTTCCCCCCTTGACCAGGGCTTTCGGAGCGGCACCTTTGCCCAGGCCTGGCACACAGCGCTGTGACCCCAGCAAGCCTACACAGCAGGAAGGGCCCTTGGCTCCCCAGCGCCTCCCCTCTAAGAAGTGAGTAAGACACAAAGCCCAGTGAGGGCTCTGTGCCATCAGGCAGAGCTTTCCAGTTCTCTCTCCACTTGGCTTTGGTCCCAGATGTGAGAAGATCAAAAATGTTAAAATCCCTTTCTTTAATTACAATCTTAGGTGTAGGAAGAACAGCCCAGAAGTTCAGAGGTCAGAGGGAAAAGGTCACAGCGAGGTGATGAAACTGGGACTCCACGGGGCGTAAGGCTGAGTATTAGGGCTCAAGGCAGACCAAGTCCAAGGGACAGCCACAGAGAACCAAATATAAACCCTGTTTCAAAAGAGGTACTGGCTTTTTTTTTTTCTTAATATGAGAAACAGAGAAAAAGAAGAAAGAGAGACAAAGAGAGAGAGATCCCATTTACTGGTTCAAACCCCAAATGTCTGCAACAATCAAGTCAAGAGCTACAGGAAACTGGAATCATGAGCCACAGCCAGAACCCCAGCCCAGGTACTCCAAGACGGAATGCACCTGTCTCAACCACAAGGCTAAATGCCTGCTCCACGCACTGGCCCTTCTGCAGGGGCAGTGGGAAGGATCTGGAGGCTTCCTCTGCACCGTCTAATGTGAACTGCATGGCCTGAAGCTGGAGGGCCAGGGAGAAGACGTGGGCCAGGGGCCAGTGTCACGGCTCAATTGGCTAATCCTCTGCCTGCTATATCGGGATCCCATATGGGCACCAAGTCCAAGGGACATCCCAGCTGCTCCACTTCCCATCCAGCTCCCTGCTTATGGTCTGAGAAGGCAGTCAAAGATGGGCCAAGTGCTAAGAACTCTGCAACTATGTGGGAGTCCCAGAAGAAGTTCAGCCACTTGGGGAGTGGACCAGCAGATGGAAGATCTTTCTCTTCGTATCTCCTCTTTGCAAAATCTACCTCTCCAATAAAAAGAAATAAATATTTATTTATACATACAAAAAAAAAAAAAAAAGACGTGGACTACCCTGGTGCCGGGACCTTGGGGATGGGCATCTCTCAGAACGCTCCTGGTTATATAACAGATGCAAACCCAGGCCGGCACCAACCCAGTCCTCAAGCATGGGTACCAGGCAGCCACCCAGCCACTGACGGGGACAACCGGAGACAAGCTACACTGTCCTGCCACAGCAGCTAAACCCCCAAAGACAGCTGACAATGTCACCAAGCTCCTCCCAACCCCCGTGCTGCCTGCAGAACAGCCTTCCACCACCGTCCTCATGCACACAGGAGCCACATGTGGAGACACGCAGGGGCACAGAAGTCACCGGTTCCTTTCCCTGGCTCTGTCGGATCACTGCAGTGTCCCTTGCCCCTCAAAGTGTCAAAGCCCCATGACAGCAGGACGCATCGAAGTCACCAGGGGACCCCAAGGCCCAGGGACACTTAAGACTATCTGCCAGCCCTGGTGCGGTGGCCCAGGAGCTAAAATCCTCGCCTTGAATGCACCAGGATCCCATATGGGAGCCGGTTCTAATCCTGGCAGCTTCACTTCCCATCCAGCTACCTGCTTGTGGCCTGGGAATGCAGTTGAGGACAGCCCAAAGCCTTGGGACCCTGCACCCATGTGGGAGACCTGGAGGAAGTTCCTGGCTCCTGGCTTCGGATCGGCTCAGCTCCAGCCATCGCGGCCACTTAGGGAGTGAATCAGCAGATGGGAGATCTTTCCGTCTGTCTCTCCTCCTCTCTGTAAATCTGCCTTTCCAATAAAAATAAATAAATCTTTAAAGGCCAGTGAAGTGGCTCAACAGACTAATCCTCCACCTGCAAGCACCAACATCCCATATGGGTGTCAGTGTGTATCCTGACTGCTTCACTTCCTATCCAGCTCTCTGCTTATGGCCTGGGAAAGCAGCAGAGGTTGACCCAAGTCTTTGGGGCCCTGCAGTCACATGGGAGAACTAAAAAAAGCTCCCGGCGTCTTTCTTTGGGTTGGCTGAGTTGGACCACGGCATCCATCTGGGAGAGAACTAGGAGACCAGCACCGGCAGAGGCTAAGTGCTGAGCAGTCAGATTCCCATAGAAGTTCTAGTTCAAAAAGTGTTCCACGTCCACCCAGCTCCCTGCTAACATTCCTGGGAAAGCAGGGGAGGATGGCCCAGGGGCTTGGAATCCTGCAACCCCTGCGGGAGACTCAGACGGAGCTCTGAGCTCACAGCTTTGACCATACCCCTGGCCATGGCAGCCATTCGGAGACTAAAGCAGCAGCAGATAGGGGATTTTCTCCCAGTCTTTTTGTCTCTCTAAACTCTGTAATTCAAATAAATAAATACGTCTGAAAAATTGTGTTTTTTTTTTTTTTCTGGGACACACCGATAACGTATCCTGTCCGTGTTCAGCTTTTTTAAAGGTCAGAAAGAATGAAAAAGACAAATTGGGTTACAATCTGATTTCTAAGAGGAGTCCTGGCTGCTGCTTAACTGGCTCAAATCTATGCAAATGAAAGAAGACAAAGAAAGATGGCTGGGGTTGCAGTGGCAGCTCTCCCACCTGCCACTGATGTAGAGCTCTGCATGGGAGAGGGGAGAAAACCATCGGGCGGGACGGGCCAGGCCACAGCTTTGTCTCCTGCTCCCATTCTCTTCCTCCCAGACGCAGGGCGACCGGGGCGTCTGCCCTATTCAGACCCCTATCTCTGGGAAGATAGCCATCCCTCTCGTGGTGTCCAAGACGCTCCGCCCCTGGAAAACAAGTGTGGCGAGAACTCTACACTCAGGGAACAGAGCATAAAGGCAGAACCTAAGGTTGGGGAGAAGCTCTCCCGCCTTCCCCAGGTAAGTCACGGCCACTGCTGGATCTAGGGTTTCTGCAAAGCACCTCTTCAATACAAGGACTGGTGGTGTGGTGGTGGCGTACACAAGCCTTCCTGTGAGGGAGCAGAGGGGACTGCTGTGACAGCCACTGATGCTCTTGTCCCTTCTACAGGTGGGGTCAGCTGGGAGTTCCCAGGCCCTGTGCTTGTCCCACAGACGTTAATGTGTTCTAGAATAGTCAAACACCATGTGGTCTCAAAGCAGAGCTAACAAATACCCAGCTGATTCGCTGGCTACAGAGTGGAGAATATCTGTTTATTATTTACACTTCTGGCTAATTCTTTTTAAGATTATATATGCGTATGAGGCTTTGTGGGAGGAAGGGGAAATGTGGAGATTGAGGTAAAAAGGTAAAAAAAAAAAAAAAAAGGAGATCGGGGCCGAGCACATTGGCTCAATTGCCAAACCTTCACCGTGCAAGCATCAGAATCCCATATGGACACCGGTTCGTGTCCCAGTTGCTCCGCTTCCCGTCTAGCTCCCTGCCTGTGGCCTGAGAAAGCATGGCCCAAAGCCTTAGGACCCTACACCCATCAGGAAAACCCACAAAAACTCCTGGATAAGAATTGGCTCAGCTCTGTCTGTTGCAGCCACTTGGGGAATGAACCAGCAGATGGAAGATCTTTCCCTCCATCTCTCCTTCTCTCCACAAATCTGCCTTTCCAAGAAAAATAAACGCAGCTTTAAAAATAAAAATAGGGGAAAGCATGGTAGCCTAGTGGTTAAATTCTCATCTTGCATGCATCGGATCCCACATGGATACCAGTTCAAGTCCCAACTGCTCCACTTCCAATCCAGCTCCCTGCTTGTGGCCTGGGAAAGCAGCCAAGGATGGTCCAAAGCCTTGGGACCCCGCACCCATGTGGGAGACCCAGAAGAAGCTCCTGGCTTCTGGCTTTGGATCGGCATAGCACAGGCCATTGCACTCACTTCAGGAGTAAATCAGTGGACGGAAGATCTTCCTCTCTGTCTCTCCTTCTCTCTGTATATCTGACTTTCCAATAAAAATAATCTTTAAAAATTAAAATAAAACATAAATAAATCTAGTGTCACAGCCATTCCACACAGTCAGTACTGTTCTGTTAAACTCTTGATCCAGATTCAGCTACTCTGTGTGAGTGCGCTATGCCTGCAATGATAAAGTGTCTATGTGTGTGTGGTGTGTTTGTGTGTGTTCAATTTTCAGATTATGGGAAACTGTCTGAGGTAGCAGCAGCAGATAATCTCACGTGACATCGTGTATGTTGTCTGGAACTACCAAAGTTGATAGATTCTCTCCTTTCAACCCGATGGCCCAGTTTCTGTCATCTTATATCCTTCCCTAAGCTATCTTACTTCCTCACGTGCGGCTTGGCTCCCCACGCAAGCCACAAGCTCCCCATGAAGGGCTGGCAACTTCCTCCTGTGCCAGGTTCTGAGTGACAGGAGCCTGCCACAACAGCAGGGCAAGCCACGGGCATACAGAGAGATGGGGGAGCCAGGTCCCCAAACCCAACTCAGCCCCTTGGCAGCCCCTGCGCTACTGGTACCATTATTACCGACACAAAAGGATACTGAATCAGTCTCCCAACCCCAGGAGTGAAGAAACGGAGGCTCTTTCAGAGGAGGGTTGCTTCTATTGTGTTGGATTTCTTTCATTTCATCTTTTAAACAACACGCATGCATTTCTATTGTGCCTTTAAGAAAGAAGGAAGCAGTGGCCACGGCTGCAGAGGCAAGCGGGAGAAAGCCTGCTAAGACGTGAATGGCCTTCCGAGGTTTCCAGGTCTTAAGTGGCTTGCGGTCAACAACAGGGCAGGGGAGGTGGAGCTCGGTGACCAGGACAGCAGGTGCAGAGAAGGGGAGGGAGAAATGGAGAGCTGACTCTGGAATCTCTCATCGGCCAAGCAGTCAAGTTCCCCCAAGATGTGAATTCACTGTTCCTCCTGGTGGGGAGGAGTTCCTGCGGGGCCTGAGGTTCATCTTACAGGTCAGACATCTGAGACTCGGACAGGAAAAAAGGCTTTGTACAAGAGCCTGCGGAGGATCTGACAACCGATGGCCCAGAAGTCACAGCTCCCAGGAAACAAGGGCTTTGGGAAGCAGGGGAGGTGGCCACTGCCGGAGGGGTAAAGATACATGCAGCGGAAGCAACAAAGCTAAGGACAGCTGAGACGGTGAGGTGTGGCCACTAAGTAGGTGATGCAGGTACAATCCACAAGGTTGGGTCGTCAGCCTGGGAGGCTGCGGCAGTGTGAGTCAGACACACGTCTACCGCCCCTGCCACGTCACTACAGGATCCGCCAGCGACAACAGATCCTGCATCTGTTCAGTCACTGCATCTTGCCTAACGCGGAGTTCCTGCTTGGGAACCTGTTGCAAACAAGAGAAACGTGCTTGCAGGTGTCACTCCTGAAATCAAAGCAGGGATGGCCACGCTCTGCACAGGCAAGCTAACAGTTGACCTTCTCTTGCCTCACACACTCGATCTTTCCTGGCCTCTCTTCCCTGGTCCACTGCCTCCTTGTTCCTCTCTTCTTCCTGCTTCTGATCCTTCCACAGCTGTCCTGTCACAGGTCCCTTGGTTCTTCTTTGAGTCCCTGATCATTTGGAACTCATTCAGCCCTGGCAGCAGAACCCTTAAGGCTGTGACACAGTATTATGTCTCACAGGGAGGCCCCTGAGGGTATAATTACAAGGCAAGGAGTGCAGCTGCTGGGCAGGACGGGCACTCGATAACAACAGCTGCTCCAAGTCAGAGCACCTGACACCGAGAGGGCAGGAGGCTGCCGGGGCCCAGCTCAGGACACAGGAAGCCCCGTCGACAGGTGGCTTACACAAGGTCGGCCAACTGGGTCCAGCCTGTCCTGAGAAAACACAAACAAGCTCTTCTGCCTAGAACGAGTCTCCCGCTCCTGGGCAGGAAATCCAGTCCTCACCTTGGGTGCCCGTTTTATCCTGAAGTACAACAACAATCCTTAACTTGTTCTGCCCTGGCCTTGCTCTCAGCCTTAGGACTCTCCCATTTGCCACCTGGGCCCAGGATCCACGGCACAGGCAGCTAAGGAGGGTTCAAGGTCCCACAACTTGGTTAACACAGGTCTAGCAGTTAATCGTGTGGCTGAGCAGCTGCCACAGGCACCAAGTGATCCCACCGTCTCTGCCTTTGATGAGACGGCACAATGACTCCCAGATTCAGCCATCCACCAGGACTGTGGAAGGGTGCCTAACAAAAATAGCAATTGCTGGGGGCTGCTGTTGAGGTGTAGTGGGTTAACATCAAGTCCTGGATGCTCCATTTCCATCCCAACTCCTTGCCAATGTGCCTGAGAAAGCAGCAGATGGTGACCCATGTGCTTGGGGCCCTGCCACCCACGTGGGACACCCAGAGGAAGGAAGTTTCTGGCTCAGTTGGAGGAGAAAACCAACAAGTGGAAGACATCTCTCTCTGCTTGCAATCCTGCCTTTCAATGAAAGAAATAAATCCTTTAAATATAAATAAACAAAATGATTGCTAGACCCTGCCTCCCTGGCTGAGTTAGACTTAAGGGATCATGACCCAAACTTAACAACCGCCTTAGATGACTCCTTAGCCACTGGGAAGGCACCACCTTAAGGGACCTAGTGAGTCAGACTGTGCACCTTCCAGGCTCTGGTTCTCTGACCCCTACTTCTCCAAGCTTTAGTACAAAGATGAGGTCAGGAAGGACACTGTTCTCCTGCATGGCATGTGGAAAATAGTAACAGGCTTTATCACACTCTTTCTAGCAATCCTGCAAACAAGTAGCACTGGCCACATTATTCTCAGTTTATGTACTAGCTAAAGAATGCCAAGCCGAGTCAAGAGGTGAGGTCAGGACTAAAGCTCTGGTTTATCTGGGAGTGATTTTAAAACATTCAACCAGGGCCTGGCATCCCATATGGGTGCAGGTTCCTGTCCCGGCTGCTCTACTTCCCAACCAGCTCCCTGCTTGTGGCCTGGGAAAGCAGTCGAGGACGGCCCAAAGCCTTGGGACCCTGCACCTGCATGGGAGACCCAGAAGAAGCTCCTAGTTCCTGGCTTCGGATTGGCTCAGCTCCAGCTGTTGTGACCACTTGAGGAGTGAATCAGTGAATGGAAGATCTTCCATTCTCTGTCTCTCCTTCTCTCCGTATATCTGCCTTTCCAATAAAAATAAATAAATCTTAAAAAAGAAAAAAACTCAAACTCAACCAGCACTATGCCAGAAGCACAAACCACTGAGACAGATGCCACAGCTGGCAATGGGGCAGAGTCCTGCAGACACACTCATGCTCAGGCCTGAGTGACTGCTGGACTGTAGGAAGACCTGGAGGGTCTAGGAAGAGGGCACCCAGATGATCCAGGGTAGCAACCAGTCACCTCCTAACACAGCAGCATTTCAATATTGCAACACAAGTGTGTTTTTACTGCACCATCCTGCCCAGACAGCTCAGGTATCCTGGTCCCATCAAATAGGGGCAGATCCCATAGAGGCTATGAGGGCTCACCCTTACGGGTCAGCAGTACCCACTGGTTTGTGTGAGACCTGGGCTAGTCCAGGCTACAGCATCCACCAGCACATGCAAAAGACGAGACTATGGAGAGACTATGCAAGGCACGGGCCTAGCAGCTGCCAACACACATGAGATCCAGATTTGGGAGTGGGCCTGATGGAGGAACTTGGAGAACACCCCTTAGGCCACAGCTCCCACTGGTGAGCACAAGAGCTGGGGCTGTGGCTGGGCCAGGCCAGACAGGGATGGCTGCACCACTCACTGGCATGTATGTAGGCTGGATCAGGGGCAGAGGGGCAGCCGGGCTGGGACAAGCTCAGCCTTAGCACCCATTGGCACATGCGGGAGCCAGGATGGAGCGTGAGCTGCATCCAACTAGGCTACTTCACCTGCCAGGTCACATTGAGTGCCTTGCAGAAGGATGGAAAGAATAGGTTGGACCACTCTCCTGGCCAAGCTTTGAAGCAAGTGTCTGGGTACGTGGATGCACTAAGATGGACCTACACCACTGGAGGAGTCAAGTGCCATCATCAGGTGCAAGGCAGCATCCTTCAGAGCCAAACCTTGCATTCTCTCCTCTTTCCTTTCTACCTCATTACACCCTCTTTCCTCCGTTTCGTCTCCCATTTCCAGGCTTCCCTTGTCGAACCTAGAACTAGACGAGGGCCCATAGGCATTCTGGTCATTGCTTAACTGTGTAGAGCCTCTCTTCCCTTATCGCCTCTTCCTTCTTTCTTTTTTTTTTTCTGGGCTTTTTCCATCTGCAGAGAGTGAACACTGGTGGTTCTCTACCTCAACTGTTCTTTATTTTGTGTTAATATTTATTATCTTTATTGGAAAGGGAGAGAGAGAAGAAGAAGGGAAGAAAGGAGGGAGAGAACAGAGCTTTTCCATTTACTGGTTCACTCCCCAAATGGATGCCAACATCCAGGGCTGAAGCCAGGACCCTGGAACTCCATCTCTGCCTCCTACATGGCTGGGTCCAGGCTACCAATCCAACTTCCCATTAATGCCCGTGGGAAAGCAGCAGCAGATGGTCCAAGTGCTTGGTCCCCTGCCACCCATGTGGGGAGCCTGAATGGCATACCGAAACTCTTGGCTTCAGCCTGGCCCAGCCCTGGCCATTGCAGCCATTTCAGGAGTGAACCAGTAGAAAGAAGATAGAACTCTGTCTCTCTGATAAAAGCTTAAAAAACATAACTGGGTTCCTGCCGTCTACATAAGAGACCTGAATCCACTGCCTGGGACCTGGTTACAACCCATCTCCAGCTGCTGTGGGCATCTGGTGAATGAATCAGTAGATGAGAGCTTGGCCTCTCGAGCAAAAAAAAAAAAAAAAAAAAAAAAACTAGGTGGAAGGGCCAGATTGATAGCTCAACTGGTTAATCCTCTACCTGCAAGCACTGGCATCCCACTTGTGCCAGTTTGTGTCCGGCTGTCCCACTTTCCATCCAGCTCCCTGCTTGTGGCCTGGGAAAGCAGGTGAGGACAGCCCAAGTCCTTGGGACCCTGCATCCATATGGGAGACCCGGAAGAGGTTCCTGGCTCTTGGCTTCAGATCAGCTCAGCTCCAGCTGTTGCGGCCATTTGGGGAAAGAACCAGCAGATTAAAGATTTTTTTCTCTGAAAACCTGCCTTCCAGTAAAAATAAATCTTAAAAAAATATATATATGTGTGTCCCAGCTTTGTGCCTTATGTAATGGCATCATCAAACCCTCCAAAGCCCACAGTGTTTCCCTCCGTCACCTCCCTGTCCCTCTGCCCAAAAGTAACTGTTTCCGTGAGTGGTTTATCCCAGCTATTAAACTCCTTGCTGTGTCCCCAGGACACTGGACTTCACAGGCACTAGATACATGTTGGACAGATAGACTGACTGCCCCAGCAGATGGAAAGCCAGAAGTGACTTTTCAAGGTCTTAGCTGCTCGACCATGGCTAAGCTTCTCTGGCTCTCAGTCTCCGGATGGGCAGGGAGGGTGTCCTGTGGGTTCCCTGCCAGCACAACCTACAACTCACCCAGAGGTCACCTGGACACTCGCCCAGGGGAGTTGTCGCTTCTGAATGCCAGCAGGCAGGCTACTGCAGAACCACATGGAGCTGTCCAACTGGTGTGCCAGAGCTCACTGCTGGGCTTCAGGCGGGCAGCCGAGGAACCAGGGGCAACCTCAGGAGCCTTCAGGGACTGGGTCCATCCACAGGGGACTCTTATCTCCACACCAAATGCTATCTGGTATTATCTCTCCCTGCCACTTCTTCTGTGTGCCAATCACAAAAATGTCGAGAAGCACTCAGACCCTCAGCCTGTTGCCTGGGAAGCTGGACTGGAGTCTTTCAATACGAACTGGAGCTATCCTCTGCATAGGCCCAGGGGCTCGCTCTAACGGTACCGTCTTCCCAGTGGCTTCTGATATGAAATGTCACTGGGAAGGAGAAGCAGCCAGGAGGAAGGTCACCTTGCGCAAAGAGGTGACTTTCAGGCCACACCCTCTGCAGAAGAGGCCTCATCCCAGGCTCTCCCAACAACCCGAGGCAAGAAGCAGCAACATGCCCCGAGCCAGGTTCAGGACCCACTGCAAGAAGACTGAGCACCAAGCACCCCCACCCCAGCCCTCCCCATCCCTTTCCAGCTGCCCCGATCCGGCCACAGCTGCTGGCAAGGAGGCTGCAGGTCTAAAATTAGCCTTGAGCTCTCCACCCAGGCAGTTTCACCACGAGCTCTGGCAGCGGAGCCCTGCGGTGAGGTCATGACTGCCTGTCTGCCCTGCCTCCGGATAACCAGGGGTGAGAGAAGACAGTACCGAGCGAAGCCCCCACCTCCCATCATCGTCACCCTCAGTCTGCATCCAGGAGAAGCAGAAACTGAGACCACAGCTTGACTTGCCCTTGACTTTGGTTTCTCCTCCACATTTGCACCCATGGGGCGCACCCAGTCCCAAGGAGAGGAAAACAAATTTCCACAGAGCCTCTGAGAGGTGCCAAGCTTTCAATCGGCCACCACAACTTTGGGAAGCCAGGTCATTACTTCCATTGCACAGCACACCACAGGAATGCTCATTAAATTAACTGACTTGGGGTAGATGGCCAAGCTCTCACCTGCAACACCAACATCCCACACGAGTACTGGTTCGAGTCCTGGCTACTCCACTCCAATCCAGCCCCCTGCTAATGTGCCTGGATAAAGTAATGAAGGATAGCCCAACTGCTTGGGCCTCTGCACCCATGTGGGAAACCCAAAAGAAGCTCCTGCCTCCTGTTTTGGCCTGGCCCAGCCCTAGCTACTGGCAGCCATCTGGAGAGTGACCCAACAGAGAGAAGCGTGTTCTCTCTCTGTATACACACACACACACATCAGATTTTCAAATAAATAGAAACAAAACAAATTAATTGACTTAAAGTTGGTCATCCTAACAGGAAGATTCCAGAAGTGAAACCCCCTACTCTTGGAGTGATTCTGCTTCCACGGAGGGGCACAATATGTGACTCACCACCTTTCACCCCACTTCCCTCGGCCTCCCATGCTGTGGTCAGAGGCCTTGACGGGAGGTGCCTGTGTAAGCAGCCAATGTAATCAGCAGCCCCAAGCTAAGTACACAGCAGTGTGTATGCCACAGTGCCAGTGGTAAGCGCAGGAGGCGGCGGGGGTGGAGGGGGGATGAGGCCACAGTCTGTAGCTTGAAAGTGCAGGGGAGGAGGGCAGTGAGAAAGACGCCTGTGGTCAACAGTGGGAAATGCCCCCAGAATCAGTGGGTCTCTCTTGCCAAAGGCCCCCTCCTTAGAGCACTACCACCCACAGCTCATCCAACCTCAACCCTTCCAGCTTCCACACACCTGGGACCTACACTTCCACTCCCAGGCGAGCGGAGAGCGTGAGCAGAAGGCAGGAGCAGCTGCTGTCTCAGGGACACAAGGAAAGAAAAGATCTTGCATCTGCTGATTCCTTCCTCGGAGCCCAGTGAGCAACCTCCATGATGCCTGAGCGGGGGTGCTTGGTGCTCAGTCTTCTTGCAGTGGGTCCTCCACTCCAACTCCATAACGCGGCTTGACTTTCCTCTGCTACCGTGACAGGTCCCAGTGCATCCCAGAGGCACCGGTGATCTGCAAGGCTCCTTGGCCACACCTGCTGATTCCTTCCCAGGTCCAATCCTCTGGGCATTCCCGCCACACCTGACACTGCCACTCACCTTCCCCCTTCCTCTAGATCCCCTGGATGTGTGACTCCCTGCCATTCCGAGTCCCTCTGCCACAGCCCAGCTCTGGCAGCTCGTGTCTGTTCCAATCTAGAGGAGGACACGGGGCAAAGCAAGGCAGTGACATCACCAAAGCCCAGCTGAGAAACAAAAACACCCTCGGCAAGAGATGTTACTGCAGAGATTCCAGAACCTACATACGTTGTGGTCTGCTGAGCGCCTCAGCCAGCTGCCCTCCCGGACCTCAGCTCCTTCGGAGACATCACGGGTGCCCTCAGAGGCTGATGGCTGTGTCAGTGCCAGCTCCCTCTCGCTTTCCCATCTCTACTCCATGCAGAAGGAGAGAGGTGCTCAGCATCCTGTATCAGGGTGCATGGGCCTGGGTCCTGGCTTTGGTCTTGTATCTAGCTTCCTGCTAATGCACACCCTGATTGGCAGAAGGTAATGGCAACTCAAGTACCTGGATCCCTGTCACCCACTTGGGAGTCTAGGATGGAGTTCCTAGCTGTTGGGGACATCTGGGGAAGGTACATGAGGCCTGTTCCCAAGCTCCGGGGCTGCCAATCCCTGCATTGTGGCAGAGACATCTTCTGAGGAAGGTGGCCATAGCCCAACCTTCCTGCAGGAAGCTCTGACTCCAAAACCTGCCTGCATCTCCAAGTCCCCAGGGGGAAACTTCCACCTGAAAATAAGGTCCTACTGCTCTCCCACACAGGACTGGCTCCACCACCCCTCCCGGCTCAGGGAAGCGCCCACGGTCCCTGAACCTCCCCAACCTTCTGAAAGATAGAAAGGAAAAACCAAAGTGCAAAAACCAACTCCTGCTAATTCTTTCTTGGAGTTGTTGAGGAAATATCTTTGCTTCGTTGTTATTTTGTCCTCTGTCTCTCAGGCCTTCCAATGTCTAAATACACCAAGGGTGTTCCCAACTGGGCAAAGTCACGCACAACAAGCCTATCTCGCTCAGCCAACAATAATACTACTTTAGATTTATTCAAAGTACCAAAACCATTTCATACGTGTTTCCCCCAAAGTCTCACAATGCCTTTCTATTCCCCCCAAATGGAATCTCCCCATTCTTTTCAGCATCTACAGGAACCTGGGCCTGGGCAGCTTACAGCCATTTCTTTTTCTCCAGTGGGCCATATCAATTTCCATTCTGATAGTTCTTGCTTCCGTAAATATCTCCCCAAGACAGACAGGTGGTATTTCCTGAGTAATACAAGCTTCAATGTGGTCATTCTTATTTAATACACTAACTCAAGCATGAATATTATTTTCTCACCTCCTGCCTGTCGTCTTTCACATATAACCTGACCCCATCCGTCGCTTTCTGCACCCGGTGTTTGCAGCAATCTAATTCACCTTTAACCCCAGAGAATTGCCAGCAAAGGACTTCCATTTTGCAGCCTAGGACCAGATTTATGGAAATATCAGCTCTCCTCGACTTTCATCTTTTCACATAAAAAAGGATCAAGAAGACAACAAGGTTTTAAATATGTCATGTATTTTTCCACCAAAGGGTTTCCTGAATTCTGTGTTCCATCACGGTCCTGACTTAAAATCAACTCCATCTGCTCATTATTTCCCAACCTGCTCAGTCCAAGGAGGTGTGACAGGAAGTCAGGACTCCAGGTTCCATGTGTGCCCCCAATCTTAGTTAGTTAATTCATTAATTTCACATTGGAAATGGGTTGCTCTCAAGACAGGGAGTGTGAAACAAAAGAAACTTGTTCTATGAGTAATGTCAAGTCTTGACCTGCCCTTTGCGATGCAAAAATTCACCATCAACAAGAGCTCCTTTGCAGACTGCTCCCAACCACAGTATCCAAGCAGCTGTCACTAGGAAAATTTTCCAGAAAATCTCCAGATCACCCCAATGGTGGCTGAGTTCTACCCCACCTGAGGGATAACACACACACACACACACACACACACACACACACACACACACACACACACACACCATTAGGAAGTTGGTTTGTGGCACAGCCAATAAGCTATTGCTCGGGATAACAGCATCGCCTAGCACAGTGCCTGGTCAGAATCCTACCTCCGCTTCTCCATTCCATGTTCCTGCTAATGCACACCTGGGAGGCAGAAGGTAATGGCTCAAGTATGGGATTCATTGCCCCGCCATGTGGGAGACCCAGAAGAGTAAGCTATCAGCTCCTGGCTTCTGCTTGGCCCAGCCTCTGCTACCGCAGGCATCTGGGAAGTAAACCAGCAGATAAGAAATGTCTATCTTTCAAGTATGTAAAATACATGAATTTAAAAAATAATTATTATTATAAAAGATTTTCCTAACCTTTCGAAATGCACGAATTGAAAGGGTGCATTATCAGCAAATAAAATGCAGGAGCAAGGCAGAGCAGCGAGGGACTGGGCTGGTATGAACAGCTGTGTGGACGGTAGGAGTTCTGGTATCCGGAGCAGGCAGGCTAAAAGTCTGGCAAAGTCAGGAGGCTGAGCCAACACATGATACGTTAGGAGGCAAGTCCAATCCGTTCGTAGTCATTGCCTGGTGAGCCGCGTTAAGAAGTCTGAGACAGCATCTGGGCTCAGTAAGAGAACATATATTATTGGGAGATGCTAAAAGCCTTAAACTGGAAAGCAGGTACTATCAACCCCAGATTTAATCTCTGAAATCCATCCCTATCCTGAGATTCTTTGATATCTGAGAGACAGTACCCTAGAACCAGACAAAAAAAGCAGATAGTAAAAAAAGAGATAGGGCTTTAAGATCTGACTAACTGATCATAAGTTATAGAGGGGGAGGGTGCTGCAGTGTTGTGGTGTGCCAAGCTAAGCTACTACTTGTGACACCAGCATCCCCAAACAGAGTGCCAGTTCAAGACCTACCTGCTCTGCTGCCAATCAGGCTCCCTACTAATGTGCTAGGCTAGGGACCCAAGCACACAGATCTCTGCCACTCTGCCACTCTTGGAGATCAGACTGGAGTTCTGGCTCCTGGCTTCAGCCTGTTCCACATGTAGCTGCTGCATTCATTTGGAGAGGAATCTAACAGAAAAAAGATCTCTCTCTCCCCTTACACACCAATCACTCTTCAAAATAAATAAAAGCAGAGACACACAGAGAGAGATTTTTCACCTGTTGGTTCACTCCACAAATGGCCACAATGGCCAGAACTGACCAATTCGAAGCCAGGAGTGGGGAGCTTCTTCTGGGTCTTCCACGTGCCCAAGAACTTGAGCCATCTTCCACTGTTTTCCCAGGCCATAAACAGAGAGCTGGCTGCTGGGACACAAACCAGCATCCATATGGGACACCAGCACTGCAAGTTGGTATAGGCTATGTTGAAGCCAGGAGTCCAGAACCCCCTCAGAGCCTCCCAAGTGGGTGGCAGGGACCTAAGTACTGGCACCATCATCTGCAATCTCCCAGGATACACAACAGGCAGGACGCTGGAATCAGAAACAGAGCTGGGACTCGAACCCAGACACTCAAAGATAGAAAGCAGGCATCTTAACCATTGCTCTACACACCTGTCCCATGTGGTACTTCATCAGGCTTACTTCACTTGCTCCAATAAAGACCCAGAGAAGTTGGTATTCTTTGTATCTCATTTTAGAGATAAGGAATGAAGCATATTGATCAAAACTTTGGGTCTGCACTGGGACAGAGCAGAGCCCAGATTCAAACTCAGACGGTCCAACTCGGCAGCCCTGCCCTAGACTGCCATGATGAAGGAAGGAGGAGCGAAGACACTGGCAGAGGCTTGGAGGCACAGTGATACGCCTGCTGACATATTAGTCAACACGAGGGCAACAACAAAAGTTGCCAAACAGATGGGGTCAGCTGGATCTGAAACAGCAGAAGGAGGCTACAGGAAAGAGGTGGCATACAGGAGTGGGCAGAGTTTTGAAAGGCAGGCAGAAGGGCAAGAATGGCCCGAGACTGGAAAAGCAGATGAGCAGAGGCAAAGCGGCAGCAGTCAAGAACCCAAGTGACTCGAGGGCCTGTGTGCACCTGCCCCCAAAACAGCACATACGATATTATAGGGGAAGCAGGCTAACTTATGGGAAGCGGGGGGGGGGGGGGGGGGGTGTCTACATTTCTTCACAAGTGTCTGAGATCCACAATGGGTTAACAGTCTCTGCTCTAGGTGGATGAAGGGGGAAGCTGCCCCAGCCTCCTTGGGGAGGACAGCACAGACATAAATAACGCAAGGCAGACTTTGACAAGTGCCTTAACGGAGGCCCCAAAATATGCTGGGAGGGGAGGGAGAGCACAGGTTTGTTTTCATCTGCCTTTCGGGGCATTCTCTGACGATCCTGCTGTTTGGGAATCCAGCTTTATGAGGGGAGGAAAAAAAAATAAATCCGCCATTGTCCATTTCTTCCCCAGGCCCAGCCGGAGCTCCCCTCCCAACACCTCTTTGCCGAGCACGCCCAAGGAGAAAGTGCAAAGTCTGGGGCTGGCTCTGTATCCCTGCCAAGCAGCAAACGAGGAAGGAGACGGACGCTCCCCTGCAAAACAGCAAGGAACCTGCTCTGTACGCTCGTCCCCGTCCCCCACAGCTTCCCTTCTCTAAGTCCCTGTAACCTTGACACTCACTCGGGGATATGGGAGCACTGCCCACTGCCGTCCTTAAGTGAGCTGGCTGCCTCCCAGAAGCTCTGCTCCCTCTCCAGGCTGGTCTCTTCTTAGGGCCTCGGCCAGGCACTTCATACCACTGCTAAATTCTGTTTTAAGACTGACTGATTGGGCCCGGCGCAATAGCATAGTGGTTAAAGTCCTTGCCTTGCATGCGCAGGCATCCCATATGGTTGCCAGTTCTAATCCCGGCGGCCCTGCTTCCCATCCATCCAGCTCCTTGCTTGTGGCCTGGGAAAGCAGTGGAGGACAGCTCAAAGACTTGGTACCCTGCACCCGTCTGAGATACCCGGAAGAGGCTCCTGGCTTCTGGCTTCGGATTGGCTCAGCTCCAGCCATTGCGGCCGCTTGGGGAGTAAACCATCGGACAGAAGATCTTCCTCTCTGTCTCTCCTCCTCTCTATATATCCGTCTTTACAATAATAAATAAATAAATCTTTACAAGTTAAAAAATAAAAAGACTGGTTGATTGACTGACTTGAAAGGTAGTTACAGAGAGAGGGAGAGATCTTCCTTCCACTGATTCTCTCCCCAAATGACTGCAATGGTCGAGGCTATCCCTGGAGCCAGCACCTTCTTTTGAGTAGGGCTGCTGCCTGGCCTCCTCCAGGCTGCCTCTCTGTCTCTCCTCCTCTCTCTACATCTACCTTTCCAATGAAATAAATAAATCTTTTAAAAAAAAGAAAAGATTTACAATGCAAAAACTCAGGAATCCAATCCTATCACTTCCATGTAGACAGTAAACAGCATGCCTCTAAGGTACTTGCCCTTCCCAGAATTCTAAAAACCCCAAGATCATTCCTACCTCACGTTTGCTTCCTGGTGTTTCAGAAAGCAGGATTTTTCCCACCACAGGATGCAGGTGTTTCTTAGGAGATTCCAGAGTTCCAGGAATAATTCACCTTGACAAGTAACTCTATCACCTCTGCAGCCATTCATGATTTGCAAAATCACAGTTGAAAATTTCACATCCCTCAACGTGTTGGCTTCCTTGGTTGGCCAAGAATATCACCTTCTTTTTTTTTTTTTTTTAAGGATTTATTTTTTTGTTATTGGAAAGTCAGATATGGAGAGAGAGGAAGAGAAACAGAGGAAGATCTTCCATTCAATGATTCACTCCCCAAGTGACCATAACAACTGAAGCTGCGCTGATCCAAAGCCAGGAGCCAGGGGATCCTCTGGGTCTCCTAGGCAGGTGCAGGGTCCCAAGGCTTTGGGCCGTCCTCGACTGCTTTTCCAGGCCACAAGTAGGGAGCTGGATGGGAAGCAGGGCCGCCGGGATTAAACCTGGCGCCCATATGGGATCCCGGTGCATCCAGGGTGAGGACTTTAGCCGCTAGGCCATCGCACCAGGCCCAAGAATATCACCTTTTAATGTTAGGGGTTTTTTTTTTTTCTTTCTTTAAATAATTTATTTATTTACCCCAGCTGTAGCCAAATGCCTAGAGTTGCTTTATACCTAGTTAAGTGTTGCACTGATGGGAAAAAAACAGCCAATAGCTGGTTGGCATTCTGCGCTTGGTTAATGCCAAATTTGTGTTAACTATACCAGTGTGCCAGCATAGTTGCCTTTTTTTTTCCCCCTAAGATATACTGGGAAGGCAAAGGTTGCCAGGCCAGGACATGGCACCTAGCCCCCAGGCAAGGAGTCAGGGAGAGCTGCAGATTGCCCAAGGAAGGCGGTGTGGGGACCAATTGGAGTGGGAGCAGCTGAGGGCATGTTTGACAGGGGTCTTCCATGGGACCTTCCAGGGTCTTCCACAGACCGGGCCGCTGCACTTGTAGGTAGGCAAGGGAGCTGAGATGGACTGGTTTAGAGGGGGAGAACCACAGGGCATGTCTGGGTTAGGTCAAGAAACCCGTCCACGTGGGAAACCTGGGCTGAGCTAAATAGCGTCACCTGACAAAAGGCTGGAGCTGGGGCATGCCTGGCTGGCCTAGGCTGAAGTTCCTACCCCTGAGTGTCAGAGTAGGAGGTGGGCCACAGCAGGTTGGGCTGCAGCACCCACCAGAATACAAGAACCAGATCCGGAGCCAGATCCTGTAAGGGAATTAGGGGATTGCCTTTGGAACTGCAGCATTCACTGGTTTGCCCAGAGAGCTGGGTATGGTGACAGGCTGAGCCAGGCTGGACCGTGACCTCACCTGACCCTCACAGGAATGAGGACCAGGCTGGACCAGGCTGTAGTTCCCACCAGCACATGCAAAGGCCAGAACTAAGAAAGCAGATCATGTCAAACAAAGCTGTGGCACTTGCTGGCACACATGAGATCCAGGGCTAGGAGCAGGCCTGCTAGGGGAACTTCGGGGACTCCCTTGTTGGGCCACTGTTTCCACTGTTGAGCATGAGAACTGGGACTGGGGACAGGCTGGTCTGGCTGGGCTAGCACACAAGAGTCAGAATGGATATGGGCCAGCTGGGCTAGGCTGCAGCACCTGCTAACCAGTGCTGAAGCTGGGAGTCTTGTCAGGCTGGCCCACAGCACCTACACCCTGACAGGCGCAAGATCCGGGAGTGAGTGTGGCCTGATAGAGGATCTCCGGGCACTCTCCTGCCAGGCTGAAGATCCCACTGGTAAGTATGAGAACCAGGGCTGCAGCGGGCCAGGCTCGCCAAGGCCGCAACACTGATCGGCATACAGGGGGCCAGATCTGGGGGCACGGTGAGCTGAGCTAAGCTGCAACACCCATGGGTGTGCACAAGAGCTAGATGGGATGCAGGACACACAGGGCTAGGCCACAGCGGATATCACCACAAGCAAAAACCAGGGCTAGGGGCAGGTCTGGTGGGAGTTATTGGGGGTCACCCCGACTAGGCTACAGCACCCACTGGTATGTACAAGGGCTGGGTTTGTGGCAGGCTGGGCTCAACCAGGCCACAACACCCAGCAGTTCACACAGGGGATGAACTGACCAGGCAGCTGCATTTACCGGTATGTGTGTTGGCTAATGCAGATGAGACCCTGTATCTGACCCTACAATGGATAGTACACGCAACTAAGTCATGAACAAAGTCACCCAGGCAAGGTTTCTGGGGGGACTTGCTAACTAAACGGCTGGACTGAAACTTCAATCATGGGGAAAATCACAATATATGTACTGTTACCTTGGAGTACCTGTATCACAACTGGACCTCCTCAGCTGCTGATGCCTGTGCAGTGAGTTGCACGCCCAGATGCACATGGTGGTCATGACAGCCAGCTCATCCAGGCCACTGCCTTGTCAGAGGATGGAAAACAGAACAGGTTGCATTATTCTCCTGGTCAAGTTCTACAGCAAGTGTCTAGGCCCATGAATGCACTGAGGTGGACTTGGTCAGCCAACAGCCCTTGGAAAGATTTTCTCACCGTGACGCAATGAAGCCAACAGAATCACGCACGGCCCAAATAAATAAATCTTAAGAGGGGGAAAAAGGTGTCAGTGGTACCCCAAGCATTTAGATCACTGTTTTTAACAACAGTGGCACAGGTACCAGGATCAATCAGAAAAATCCAAATTTTTGAAAGTCTTGATACAAAAAGACGTAACGAGTTAATATGGGGGGTTATTACCTTTTCAATCAGCCTAAACAGGGGTCAGCAATATGACACAGCACATTAAGCCACTCTCTATATCCGTGCAGAGCATCAGTTCGAGTTCTGGCTGCTCTACTACCTATCCAGCTCCCTGTGTTAACGTGTTCAGGAAAGCAGCACGAGATGGCTCAAGTACCTGGGCCGCTGCCACCCACGTGGAAGCTCCAGATGAACTCACAGGCTCCTGGCCTATTCCTCACATTAGAGTGCTTGGGTTCTGATCCCAGCTTCTTGCTATTTAAGACCTGGGAGGCAACAGTGACAACTCAAGGAATTGGATTCTCGCCACCCATGTGAGAGACCTGATTTCAACGCCTGGCTCCCAGCTTTGTCCCGGCCCAGTCCCAGCTGTCTTAATCATTTGGGGAGCAAACCATTGATTAGGAACACACACACGCCCTCTGCATCTGTCTCTCTCTCTCTAGCTGTCAAGGAAACAAGTTTAAAAAATGTAACCAATAATAACAGAAAATTAAACTGTCGACCAGATTGAGAACTTTTCACATTGGAGCCAAGGTACAGGAGGTAAAGCCACAGCTTAGGCGGCCACCATCCTAGATGAGCACTGATTTGAATCCTGGGTGCTCCACTTCCAGTCCAGCTCCCTGATCATGACCCAGGCCCTTGGGCTCCTAACCCACGTGGGAGACTCGGAAGAAGTTCCTGACTCCTGGTTTCAGGTCAGACTAGCCCTGGCAGATAGAAGATCTCTCTCCCTTTCTCTTGTTCTGTTACTGTGCCTTTCAACTAACTAAATAAATCTTTTTCTTAAAAAGATGTAAAACATTTAGCAGAAAAAGAAATCAAAATTACAAAAATAAGAAACATCGCTTTTTACAACCTTAGAGTGCTTGGCTCAGAATACACAATATATTCAGTGCCCCATTATTTAGGTACACCGCTCAAGTTGTGCCCACCTCTTCCAGTAGCATTTTTTTGTTTTGGGTAACATACAAATTATTTATTTTAGTGAATCACCCAAGGCAAAAGTAGGATTCTCTGAAAACTTCACAGACGTGGTTCACCTTGTTTAGACCTCATCCTCTTTACATAAAGAAAAATGTTTGTGGAAAATGAGACAGTAGCTTTTGAGACTAGAAGAACTTCTATAGAAGAACTCGGGCGAGACCTCGACCGAGAGCAGCCAACTCCAAGAACAGCCTCTAGGCCCCCTTCCAAAGCAAACTCAGCTACAGCGACTGCGCTGCTCAGGGCTGCTCTGCTCCATAAAGCTCAGGAGCTAGCAGGCAAGACCCGGCTCTGTGGCCTGGAAAATTACTGCAGAACACCTAGCAGCCACTCCCCAACACCAACACAGAGCGGGTGGTTTTAGAAGACCTTAGGGCTGCAAAGCAGTTAAACCCACACAGGGACAGGGAGTGGCAGGCGACTCCAGCAACCACTGTCTGGGCAGGAGAACCGGGTTTGGCTTACCCAGGGATGCCCAAGCCAGGGGTACAGGGGTCAGTGGAGAGGGAACAAGACCAAGATGGCAGCCATGGTGCTGCAATTCTGCTGGTCACACCAGGGCAAGGACGGCAGAGAGCCAGGCCAGAAGGACAGCTATCAAATGCATACAGCGAGGTCACCTACCATTAAACACTGTATTCCTGGTGCCAATGGTGGTGGGCCCCAAGAAAAGCACACAAATAAAAAAGTATTATTGGTTGAGTCCTTATCTGTTCATTCGAATGCAAAGGCCATTGTTGTTTATCTGTTTTATGGTACAGGGAACAAGAATTCCTAGGTGCTATTCTTGGGTCGGTCACTGATAAACAGAGTATCTGCCAGTGGAAAACATCAGCTGATTTTAAAAATCCAGAGCTGGCCATTTATAACCAGTAAGTACTTCTCTGAATGCCTTGCATGTACCCAGGCCTTCAAAACCAACCTGAAGATACAGCCAGCAGCCAAGTGAGCAGGTCAGTGACAAGAGAGAGAAATGGGGCACTGGGAAAAACAGTCAGGAAGGGATTTCATGAGAAAGAGAGGCCAGTCCACCAGGGCTTGGGAAATACAGCCCCAGCCCACGGGACTCTGAGCCTGCCTCTGCTCTGAGTTTAAACCCTAAGCCACTCTATCCCCGTTCTACCCACACATCTGTCTCATTTGCTCCTCGCCTGCATCTCAGATTACACCTCTGCCCCGAGTTACCTCTGCCACGGAGTGTTTCTGTCCTTTCCCATTGGAATGGCAGTGGGGACCGTGTGTGCACAAGTGCCTGCCTGACATCGACAGGATCACAATGAACAGCATGAAAGGCAAGGTGTCTGTTGGCAGCCAACATCGCTACATCGCTGATCAGCCCTGTGCTGGGAATCCCTTCGGGGTTCAGCTCACACTGACATGAGAACATGTCAGACCCAGCCTGGAGAGTTCTAGAAGAGACTAGAACATTCTCTTGTCTCTTTGTTTTGTTTTGTTTTCCCTTTACCTCTGGTCTCATGCCTGAAAGTCACAGTCTGGCTCTGGCACTAAGCCGGTCCCCAGCAGCAGGTCACTTAGAAAGCAAAGAACTTAGAAACCGTTTCAGCTCAGACCTCTGCCTCAGGCAGAACCTTGGTTAATCCAATTCGAACAAATGGGTATGGCTTGTTAAAACCTGCCACAATGGACAATCTTTAACTTTCAATATTACTTTGCTCCCAGGGCCACTTTTCAACCAGTATATACTAGCTCAACTATATATAAGAATACTGAAATACTTGGGAGAGAGTAGGTATACAGCAATTGCCCCCAGGACAACGGCACAGTCCAGCGGCTACAGGGTTAATGTGAAGGCACAGCAAGAGACCCTCAGGAACTGTTCCAGAACCCCTCATCCATACCCCAAGATATGTCGATAGTCCACGGTGTTAACCTATTCTGAACCTCTCAATGGTTATCTGCTTTCTCTAGAACAAATGGCACCAATAAAGCCTGCCTTCAGAAGCCTTCCATAACAGTGCCATCCCATCCCCACCACCCCCATGACCCTGTCTCCCAAGTGCAGCTCTCAGTGGTCCTTCATCTTGTCTTCGTGGCTGCTGCTCTTTTGTCCCTCTTTCTGCATCTATCAAAATCTTACCAACAACTCTTCTAGATCCCTCAATGGACTATTAAAAGTTGATGGGACAAGGTCAGGTACAGTAGCCTAGTAGCGAAAGTCCTTGCTTTACATGTGCCAGGATCCCATATGGGTACCAGTTGGTGTCCCAGCTGCTCCACTTCCCATCCAGCTCCCTGCTTGTGGCCTGGGAAAGCAGCAGAGGATGATCCAAAGCCTTGGGACCCTGCACCTGCGTGGGAGACCTGGAAGAAGTTTCTGGCTTCGGATCAGCTCAGCTCCAGTCATTGTGGCCACCTGGAGAGAGAGCCAGGAAGATCTTTCTCTCTGTATCTTTCTCTATAAAAATCTGACTTTCCAATGAAAATAAATAAATCATTTAAAAAATCTGCCTTTCAAACAATATGTATATACACATTTCAAAGTCAATAGAATGGTGCCGCATGTTCAGAAGTGTCACAAGAAACCTCTAGGTGCTACACTTGAAAAACACAACTAGTATCGTATGATTATTTTCATGTGAGCAGCTTGGCTTGAGGGCAGAAGCCATATCCTCGTTATCACATCCAAATGACCCAGCACCATACCCCGTGTGAGACAGGCACAAATCAACACTCGCATCAATGAGCGAGTGAGCGGACCTCATTCTTTTATCCAGGGGACCCATTTTCTATTTGTTAATGATTTTGGTTGTTTTTCTCCAAAGCCACTCCAATTGTGGTCATATCCTTTTCTCCATACAGAGCCCAAATTGTACATCATCTGCATCTTAAAATACTGGGTTATTTCACGAGGACGAGGCAGGAAGCTAACTCCCCTGTTATTACTTTCCCACCCCAGAGTGATCGCCATCTCTCCACACACTTCTTCAAGCAGGATCCTTGTGCCACTCACCCAGGGGCAGGCAAATGAAAGGTTTTAGGGAATACAGCTTGGCCAGACCGACGACAGGCAAACTGGTGGTGGAGTGAGCTGGCAGAGCCTGCTCAGAAGAAGAACAGGGTGGCTGGCTGGGAAGCAGTGCCAAGACAGGGTTCTGGTGGCTTTGGCCAAAGCCACAGTGCATTCCTGGGAGCAGCAAGGCCATTCCCCTTGTCGCACAGGAGGAAGTGGGCACAGCCCCCTTCCTTGACCCCTCCAGAGGCTCCCCTCTAAACTAGGAGTACAATCCATGGGACAAGAGGGAATTCTGATAAACGTTGTCTAGGCTTCAGGACAACAACATAAAAAAGAATGGGAGTGATGGAGACACATCATAGCCACCGTGTGAAATTCCTCCTCAGGTAAATCAAGGAGGGATTGGAACTCAAGAGGTCACGGCCAGTGTCACGACCGCCCTGCATGGCCGATGGACTTTGTGGTTCGTACGCGCTAAGAAGATGAAGGCATGGGATCCGGCAGGGGCCAGGCTGTGCCTCTGGTTAAAACAAACACCAGCGACACAGCAAGCCTGCTCCAAACGACCAAGTTGTGGGCATACATTTTTTTTTTCCTGGAAAAGTTTTCATTTGGAAAAGGAAACAAAGACCCAGAACATGCCATCAGATTCGTCCATGATGGAAAGACCCAAGAACTAGTGGCTCGGAATGACGAAGGCAAACAGGAGCCAGGGGATGATAGGATGACACTCCTCTCCCACAGCCCCCCAAAACCTGGTCCCGGAGATGAGATGAAGGAAGAGGGGGAGGGAGGAAGGTCACCAACTTGGGGCCACAAAGCAACTCCCTCTGTTTTTCATTTGTGCAGAGGATCGCACTGCCCATCACTTGCGCACGCGCGTGCACACACACTGATGGCTACACCGAGGAGAGGTGAGCTCAGGACGACACAGGAAGATCTTTCTCCCAGGTTTCCCGTCTGTACTTGGACATGAGGGGGCTAGAGTGTTGTGAAAAAGTAGAGGCACCTGTTGTCTTTGAGAAGAACTCTGGGAGGGAAGGGCCAGCAGGTGGCTGTCATCGGAAAGGACCCTTCTGTGCAGGGCTCTCTCTGGGACTGAGAACACTCCCAGGACGTGGCTTTGCTACACATCTGAGGATCTCTTAACGTCACAGGCCGTTTCACCTGGGCATTGTTCAGCATGTTCCCTTGAGTCCCCCCCACACCTCCTCCCCCGTGAGGAGGAGGGAGAAATGAGTGGCAGAGCTAAGATCGGAACCCCCATTTCCCAGATCACAGCAGGAATTATTTCCACTGCCACACACCGAGTGGTTAGACCATAAATATATAGCTCCAACCTGTCCCCAGTCATTCCTTCTTGGCCAGAGGAGACAGGCTGGGCACCACACCCAACGCTGGGTACAGCAATTTCATGCTACAGTCCCAGGGTCCAGCAAGGGGGGAATGAGGCACGCAGGGAGGCCAGCGGGTTCCTCGGGTTTGGAAGGGCATTTCTTCCCCCCCTTTTCCCTGCCATCACACTCAGCGTAGACCCTGACACCAGGTTTGGTTTTGGGGTTTGTTTACTTCGTGAGGTCTCTCACATCACCTGGGATACCCACGCCTCTTGAACCAAAAAAGGCAAGCTGAGGAATGCCGTTGCTTTCCTAGGAGGGACTAAGGTATAGCAACAGCAAGCGGGAATCCAGGCACAGCCGGCCCATGGGCGGCCCGTGTGCACCCCCCCCACACACACACACACATCCCCCCCCCACCCCGGAGCAGATCTGGGGAACTTGGTGCCTTCTGCAGCGGTTCCAAGGAGGCCTCAGAAGACCAGCATGAGGGTGGCAGGGGCGGACGCTGAGGGATCCGGAGGAAGAGGGGAAGGATGCGTGGGAAGAGGGTGGAGAGGTGGTTCTCCAAGGCATTGTTAAAAAGGCAGCCCGGGAGACGCGGACGGAGGGAGACGTGGGGGTGGGGAGCGAGCCGACTGGGGGCAAAGTTTGGGCCCCACCGCGGGAACGCGCGACCTCAGTAGGGATGCGGCCGGGGACGGCAGACCGCAAGTCTCCCACAGCGCCGCGCCTCTCCGGGCGCATCTCTCCCGGGACAGGCGAGGATGTCCCGGCCCCACATGGCAGGCAGGCAAGGCCGGGGCTCGGGAACTCGGCGCTCGGGCTCCGTGGCTCTCCCCGCGGCGGCGCGGGGCGGCGCCCGGCACCTGGAGGGGAAGCCGAGTCGGAAAGCAGGATGGAGGAGCCGCGGCGTAGTCTCCCCCGCTCAGCGCGGGCGCCCCGGGGTTACCGTCCCCTGCGCCCGCCCTCGACCCTCCTCCCCACCCTAGCACTACTTACTCCGGTTCAAGGGATTCCCGCCGACCTGCGCAGACGCCACCAGCTCCAGATACAGAGTCCAGAGCCCCACGGACACCAGGGCGAGCGCCAGCAGCAGCCGGAAGCGTCTCCGCAGCAGCTTGGCCGGGCGCAGGAGCAGCAGCAGCAGCGCGGCCCGGGGGCTCCCCATGGCGCGGCGCCGAGGCGGCCGCCGCCAGCGCGGGCTGCTCCGCACCCAGCCCCCCGCCCCGGCCAGGCCCAGCGCCGTGGGCGCCCCGAGCCGCAGCCCCGCGCCTCAGGGCTGCACCGAGGCCACCTTCCCCGGCCGCTTCCCGGAGGGGCGCCGGCCCATGCTCAGCGCGCGAGGGTCCCAGGGCCGCGCGGGGCGCCTCGCAGATCCCTTCGGGGAGCAGAGGCGGCCCCTCCTCCCCGAGCTTCCTCGGCGCCCGGCTCTGCTCTCCACGCCTCTCCAGTCGCCGGCTCGCTGCCTCCCTCTGCCCCGCTCGCGCTCTCCCGCTGCCCAGAGGGAGGCTGCCCGGAGTGCCTGCCTGCCTGCTTGCCCGCCCGCCTCTCCTCGCGCCTCCTCCAGCTCCAGCTCTTTCTCCAGCGCTGGGCACCACCTCGCCCACCTGTCCCGCCCCCGCCCAGGCTCCGCCCTCGGGCACAGGTGGGCTCCGCCCCCGAAGAGCCGAGGGGAGCGGGAAGTGCCTCCTTGGCCGCCCTTAGGGAAGGGCAGGAGCTTGGGGCCCCGGAATGCGCCTCTGGTACACACACCCGGGTTGGGCACGGGGAAGGAGTGGGCGAGCTGCTCTAGACTCCGAGCGTCCAAGGAGCGTCCTTCCAAGCAAGGACCAGGCGGAGGCAGGTGCGCTGGGAAGTGGCACCCAAGGCTTTGGGCTTCTGTCTCCAAGCCAGACTCTTGCTCACCCACATCGCTGGGACACGGAGAGTGGGGAGTAAGTTCCCCTGCTGGAAAGGAATAGCCGTTGGGAGAAAGTAGACTTGGGAGGGTTCCGAAATCCACAAATGTTAAAAGAAAAAGTACTGTTGGAGTTGAAAAGATAAGCAATGCCTTCCAGCAGGTAAACCCGTATTATCTGATTTAAATGAGCTAATTAAAGTTCCCTGGGGCGGGGGGGGGGGGGGGGAAACAAAGTGAACTGCCCTAGGCCATTCAGCCGCAAGAATGAAGTCTCTCCCACTCTTGTTTCCTGGGAAAAAATGTCAGGAAGCTACGAAGACATTGTGTTCCAGGGCCAGGTTAAGTCACCTTGGAGAGCCTGCATCCCAGATCCCAGCGTGGCTTTGAGTCACAGATTCCCATGCAGCTAGCTACCTGCCGACAGCTCTGGGAGGCAACAGATAAAAGTCAGTGTGCGTGGAGACCTTTATGCCATTCCCAGCTTCTGGCTTCAGCCTGGCCCAGTGCCAGCTATTTTGGACATTTGGGAAGTGAAACAGCACAAGGAAGCGCGCACTCTCTCTCTGACTTTAAAAACAAACATAAGGGCTGGCATGGTAGCCTAATGGCTAAAGTCCTGGCCTTGTACGCAGCAGGATCCTGTATAGGCACCCACTGGTTCATGTCCTGGCTACCTCGCTTCCCATCCGGCTCCCTGCTTGTGGCCTGGGAAAGCAGTTGAGGATGGTCCAAAGCCATGGGACCCCGCACTTGTGTGGGAAACCCAGAGGAAGCTCTTGGCTCCTGGCTTCAGATCGGCTCAGGTCCAGTCGTTGCGGCCACTTGGGGAGTGAATTAGCAGATGAAAGCTCTTCCTCTCTGTCTCTCCTCCTCTCTATATATCTGACTTTTCAATAGAAAATAAATAAATCACTTTTAAAAGATTTATTTTTTTTTTATTGGAAAGGCAGAATAATAGAGACAGAGACATCTTGTATCCATTGGTTCACTCCCCAAATAGCTACAAGGGCCAGAACTGTGCTGATCCAAAGCCAGGAGCCAGGAGCCTCCTCTAGATCTCCCTTGTGGATGCCCATCCTCTGCTGCTTTCCGAGGCTATAAGCAGGGAGCTGAAACAAAAGTGGAGCAGCTGGGATTCAATCCATTGCCCATATGGGATACCAGCATTGCAGATGGTGGCACCAGCCCCACTGTTCTGCCATTCAAATGAATAAACATGAACAAAGGGTGTTTCTGGACATTTTTTTTTTTAAATCATACAAATACTATTTCAAGACAGAGGTTTTCAGAAAAGAGTGCTTTGGCTTTTTCTGCCTGTAACTACTTTAGCGGGAGGTTCACAGGTCCAACAGCTTCTACCAGACTCTCATTTTCCCTGGCCAGCGCCCCAACTCCCAGCCATCCCCCAGCCTCCTCTCCATTGCCAGTAGCTGCCCTTTATAACGTTTGGTGATGTCTCCTACACACCTGCTCATAAATACTTAATGACTTCCCAGCACAAACCGTAAGTCTGGAATTCGAGGCCTTCTAACCCTTCTGCAGCTGTATGCGCCCATATGAACCGTGCTCCAGCTACGATGAGCTCATCCACTGCCCTCCAACAGTTTCTTTTCTGAGTAATCAAGCCTGACCCTTTCTCCAAGATCCCCTGCAGATCAGGAAAGCTTTCGGGGACTAGTACAGCCCTCAGTTCCCGTCCTCTCTGGAACTTTAGTAGAATTATCTTCTACCTCGCTGGCGTGCTGGGACTTGCTTTCATTGTGGCCTGTTTGTCCAGCTTGCTTGTAGAGCTTCAATTGTGGGAGAAACTTGGGGCTGGTGCAACAGCTCAACGGATTAAATCCTCTACTTGCAAGTACTGGCATCCCACATGGGCACCAGTTCATGTCCTGGCTGCTCTACTTCTCATCCAGCTCCCTGCTTGTGGCCTGGGAAAGCAGTCGAGGATGGCCCAAAGCCTTGGGATCCTGCACCTGCCGTGGGAGACCCAGAAGAAGGATCTCCAGGCTCCTGGCTTTGGATCAACTCAACTCAGCTACTGGGGCATTTGGGGAGTGACCTAGAAGATCTTTCTCTCTGTCTCTCCTTTTCTCTGTAAATTGTCCTTTCAAAAAAAAATTTAATGAATCTTAAAAAAAAAAATAGTAGAAGCTCACATCCCAGCAGGGAGCATGGTGACCATTTAGGACTTGTCATGGCTGAGGAGAGCAGTCCTTTAAGCACACTCCCAGAAATTTCCCTGAGGTTCTTTAGTACAAGGTGAATCCTAAGGACATCTCTTGAACGGTGTCACTAAGAAATCTCCCCGGAGGTTCTACAGGCATGGATCTGTGTACTTCGCAAGGTCTTCCTTCCCAAAAATACAAGACAAGCAAGAAGAAGGTGTGCAAGCCCAACTGAGTTAAGTGGGAAGAGGCTCTTATAGTAATAGAGTCTCTCAATCATCGAAAACAACTCACGAGGGGCTGGACTGCATCACTCTCATGTGTCGTCATGGAGCAGGTGGCCATCCCATTCTCTCCTCCAGACTGGTCCTCTCGAGAGAACTCACAAAATCACTTCATTAGACCAAATGCTCAAAACATCTATCAAGTTGGAACTGAGAGAGATATAAAACAAGGGGCATGCTGTTTAGTTGAGGAAAAGAGATATGTCACAGGTAAAGAAATCTGATTCTTTAAGACCAGTTTTCTGTTCCAAAGAGTACATTCCAAAGAAATTCAAAAGGTGAAAGAAGGTACCCTGTACCTCTTAGTTTTTTGCCTTCAATCCTCACTTTTATTGTTTGTATTTATTTTAAAGATTGATTTATTTTTATTGCAAAGTCAGATATACAGAGAGAAGGAGAGACAAAGAGGAAAGATTTTCCATCCGCTTTCCCAGGTCATAGGCAAGGAGCTGGATGGAAAGTAGGACTGCTGGGATTAGAACCAACACCCATATGGTATCCTGGTGCATTCAAGCTAGGACTTTAGCAGCTAGGCCACCACACCAGGCCCCTGTTTGTATTTTTTTTTTAATTAATTTTAAAGGCAGACACACACACACACTGGGAGAGAGAAAAATTGTTAGCATTTGCTGGTTTATGCCCAAATGCCCACACCTGTAGGAGCCCAGGAACTTGTTTGTGTTTTTAAGTTTGTTTGATCGATTGATCCATTGATTGACTGATTGAAGTTAAAAAGCAGAGTTACAGAAAAAGGGAGAAACAGAGAGTGAAAGAGCTTCTATCCGCTGATTTACTCCCAAATGACCACAGTGACTGGGGCTGAGGATGGTCCAGGCCAAGCCCAGGAGCCTGGAACTCCATCCACCCACACAGTTGCAATGGCCAGAGCTGAGCCAATCTGAAGCCAGGAGCCAAGTGTCTCTTCTGGGTCTCCCACGTGGGTGCAGGGTCCCAAGGCTTTGGGCCGTCCTCGACTGCTTTCCCAGGCCACAGCCAGGGAGCTGAATGGGGAGTGGAGCAGCCGGGACACGAACCTGCAAGCGTATGGGATCCTGGCACATGCAAGGTGAAGATGTTATCCACAAGGCTACATCGCTGGGCCCAAGCAATATCTTAGCCTGAGACATGAACGGACCTGGTTCCTTTTCTTAGAGCCAACTCCTAAGAAAAGAGCAGTGCTGTAGCTGTCCCAGCCCCTACATGCCACAGTCATCTTGGTGAACATTTTATGTATTGCTGCTTAGGTATGGGTTTCACTGATTTGCAGTGGAGGAAATAGGCTCAACAACTCAAGGTCATGTGGTGCCGTGGGATGTTGGATGAGATGCCAGCTCAGACATTCCAACTTCCCATCCAGGGCTGTGCCCCTTCCCCTGTGTTCCCTCCTGGAAGTTCCCCTGGAGAAGCAGACTCATCCTGGAAACTCTGAGCTCACCTCCAGCACCTCCGTAACTCATCCAGCCTCATGGTGATTCTTCTCCCCAGCTTCCTCCACAACAACGGCAGCTGATCTGATCCTCCCCACGGAGATGGGCTCTCCCAGGGTTCTCTCTGCAGGTTGCTGAGAGGGAGGACGAGCTGGGAAAAGGGTGGAGCCCCTCGATGAGATGACTGCTTCCTAATTCGGTCCTCGGGATGATGGGAAAGCATGGTACGAGCTCTGGCATAGCCCCCACAAGCCTTACTTTCTCCTTCTGGGGTCCCACACAAATCTTGCCCATTAGACTGGGAAGCATTCTATCCTTGTAGAAGAATACGTGCAAGATTCCATGGCACAAAGGAATCACATGAAAGATGCCAAAGAAAAGAGAGGGCAGAGATGTTATTCCAAGCGTCAAAATAAAGCTCCCTGGCTGCCAAAGATCCCAGGCAGTCCACATACAGAGAACTTATGACTTCACTCCCGAACAAGCAAGTAGTTGATCCAGTCCCCAGGCAATGGTGAGGGGTAACCCGAAGCACAACTGTGTGCTTTGAAGTTCTAAGTTTGGCATCTATTGCTAGGTCTCGCTTCCTTTTCCAGTCTGCAGTGGGAATGCCTCCAAATTATTACAAGCACTCTTTCTGCCTGCCTCCCTCAGGGAAAAGGATTCCCCCAGCCAACCAAGAGACAATTATACAAGTCAAAAAATTAACGTTAACTTGCTGAGGCTTTTCAACTGAATCATACCAATTACCGTAGCTCCCTCCACTCCAGGTTGCTTAGTTGTTGGGAAACTCACCTGGAGATGGGGTGAGCAGCACTCCTGGCTGCTTCGATGCTGCTGCTGGAACACAATCGGTATGAGCTCTCCCTGGCATGCCACCCTGTGTCTCTCCCATAAAAAAAAAAAAAAAAAAAGAAATTCTCCTCTCTGTACCCTGCAGTCTGCTGAGGCTTCAGGACCACGGCTCTGAGGGCATGCTTCCCAAGTCATGGCAGGTGCTTGACACCTAGAAGCTGTGTGGGACACTGTGGACCCAGGGGGTGCCCATTCCACTGAGTACAGGCTTCTCCGTGGACAGAGCCACAGGCTTCAGCATGAGGAAGGCTGGGCTGACGCTGGCCTTGGCGGCAGCTGTTCCACATGCCTTAGCTCTCTGGCACCACCTTCAGCAGCTCCGTGGGTGTTCTCAGCTTTTCTAGAATAAGCTGCAACAAGTCTCTGGGCCTTTGGGCAAAGCTGGTTTCCCACTTTTTTTTATTATTATTATTATTTGAAAAGCAGATTTTACAGTGAGAAAGGGAAAGATGGAAAGAGAAGATCTTCCTTCCACTGGTTCACTCTGCCAAAATGACCACAACGGCTAGAGCTAAGGTGACCCAAAGCCAGGAGCTTCTTCCAGGTCTCCCTCATGGGTGCTGGTGCCCAGGGACTTGAGACATCCTCTACTGCTTGCCCCCATCATAAATAGGGAGCTGGATTGGCAGTGGAGCAGCCGGGACTCCAACTGGCACCCGTATATGTTGGTTAACCTTGCAGGCAATGGCTTGACGCCACAACATCAACCCCTATCCAGAAAAGGAAGCGCTTCTACACGCATCTCTCATTCCCAACTTTAGTTTCTCTAACCCCTTCTAGGGTTTGTCAGCGACCAAAGCTTTTTCTACATTCATCGGTCTGTATTCCTGCTGTCATGTCCAGTCCAGAATTCATTCACTAAACACTGTGAGGAAGGAGCATGCCCTCTCTCCATCACCAGCTCCAGCACAAGAGGCTTGGTCACGCTTTCAGGGTGTCGTCGCCTAAATAGAAAACGGGGTGAGGTGTTCGTTCCCTGCGATCTAACACAATGGAACCCACGCACCTGCTGGGGACACTGTAGGCAACCCTCATGAGAGAGCGGCCCACAAGGCTGGATTAACCTACCTTATGGCTTTGCTAGGGAAGAACAATGATCCTGAAGCCAGGTACATGTGCCGAGTGCCCCCAAACAGCTCAAGTGCTCAAGGCCCAGGCCGACTCTCTGAAAACCTCCTTTGTCTAAGTTCATAGGCCCAGGCTATAAACTCTGATGCCACTTAACGCTCAATCACTGTTGCATCTGGGCAGCTTGTCTCAGGTTGCAGCCGGCAATGCTGGTCCCTGATGAGAGGCCGGGCTGTTGGCTTCAAGTTTCTCAGACGCCTTATCTAAGCACCGGCTGCTTGGGATTTGATCAGGGCTGGTTAGGGAGCGAAGCAGACGCCCGTCTTCTCCCAAGAACAGACTACCCTTTGAGTTCTGCCGCCACCCGGGCTGGGGATGGAAGAAAGAAAACAAAAATCCTCACTGTATGTGGTGCTCTGGAATTTAACTTGGCCCTTGGAGAGGGAAAATTCAAAGGCGCAGCAGCGCTCCCCGGCCCTCAACGCCCCCTAGAGGCGACAACGCCGCTGTCGCTGCTGCGGCCAGAGCGTGGGCAAGGGTTTCCAACCCGGTCTAGACGCAGCCGCCCCGGGCTCCTGTCTGCTTCAGGGCTTTGCGTGGAAGAGGTGCTGAGTGTTGGGCTCAGATTTCAAGTTAGTTTGCAAGAGCCAGTGGAGTCAGAAAGTTGTTATCTGGCTGAGCGACAAAGAAAGGATATGAAAACAGCTGAGTGATTTGTGATAAGCCTAGGCAATGAAACCACAGAGTCTGGGATGAGGGGTTTTGTCTTCCTGTTCTCTTACCCACTGGCTACGTAAAGGGATGCGTAGGGATGGAGGTGGGCGACTAACACAGGTGCTTGGCATCAGGAAAGGTCTGTTGGACAAAGTGGAATGCTAAATTCTTCTTAAACTTTTATGTTGTCCAGAAACCTTAAAAAAGATTTATTTATTTTTATTGGAAAGGCAGATTTACAAAAGGAAAAAGAAAGATCTTCTATCCACTGGTTCACTCCCCTAGTGGGCGTTGATGGTTGGAGCTGAGCCAGTCTGAAGTCAGGAGCCAGGAGCCTCTTCCAGATCTCTGGCATGGCTGTAGGGGTCCAGGGCTTTGGGCCATCCTCTACTGCTTTTCCAAGCCATAAGCAGACTGGGATTGGAAGCAGAGCATCTGGGACGTCTACATGGGATCTTGGCACTTGAAGATGGAGGATTAGCCTGTTGAGCCATGGCACCAGTGCCCCACTTTTTTTTTTTTTATTATTCCTTTATTTCTTTAAGAGGCATGTTCCATCTGCTGGTTCACTCCCCAGGTGGCAACATGGACTAGAATTGGGCTTATCTGAAGCCAGAAGCTCTTCTGGGTCTCCCACATTATGTGTAAGGGCCCAAGGACGAAGGTCACCCTCTGCCGCTCCTCCAGGCACGTTAGCTGGGAGCAGGATAGAAAATGGAGTACCCAGGACTTGAATAAGTGCCCAAATGGGATGCCAGTACCACAGGCAATGGCTTCACCCACTATGTCACCGCATTGGCCCCACTGACCTGAATTTTATAAAAACTTCCTCTGCCTTGGGGCCAGCATTGTGGTGTGTGTAATAGTATGCTGCCTGAGACACCAGCATCCTATGTGAGCACGTTTGAGTCCCGGGAGCACAGCGGGTTAAGCCACAGCTCTAGAGGCTGACATCTCACGCGAACATCAGCAATTCCAGTCCTGGGGCTGCTCCACTTTGGACCCAGCTCCCTGCTAACGTTCCTGGGGAAGCAGCAGAGGATGGCCCCCATGCCTGGGTCCCTGCCAACCCTATGTGGGAAACCTGGTTCAAATTTCACTCCTCGGCTTTGGCCTGGCCCAGCCATAGCCACTGCAGCTACATAGGGAGTGAACAAGTGGATGCAAAGTCTCTCTCCTTCTGTCTCTCCTTTGCTATCTATCACACCACATTTCAAATTTTTAAAAATTTGAAGTTTTTTTTAAGAAAAAAAAAGCAAAGCATACGATCAATTAGAAGCAAAGAGCAGGCAAAGACAGCGGACACAGAGGTCAGACGGGAGGAGACGGGGGCAGGAGGAGGAGTGATGCTGGTCCATGGGTACACAGGTGGCAGCAGGAGGATGTCGGAGCTCAGGAGATGCTGTTGCTGGCGGTCAGTGAGCAGTCAGCTGAGGACTCAGCCTCCATCGCTCTGCCTCTCAGATAAGCACAACCAACACACACCTGTGAGTACAAGCCAGCCTACTGAGACACTTACCTGCCTCGTGTCTGAGATGATATTATTCACTCACAGCCCCTCTTTCGGAAAATGTCTTTATTACCTTTTTTTTTTCAATGACCAGATGATGATATTTGCATCTTTAACTTCTTTTTTTTTCCCTTCTTATTTGAAAGGCAGAGTGACAGAGACAAATGAACACAGCTTCCATCTGCTCACTCACTTTCCAAGTGGAACGTGAATGGCAAAATCCCTTAAAGCAGTATTTGCAGGTTGAGACGTAGCAAAGAAAAGCAATCCTTTCACATTTTCGGGAAAGGGCCTCCCCTCCGTCCCTCCACCTTCCTGCCCTCACCTGCCGTTCCCTGGCTGCGCTGCCCGATCTCTGTGCCCGCTGTGGCTCTGTGCCCTTCCCTCCTCAGGAGCTTGCTGCATCCTCACAGTTTTTCCCTGGCACTCAACAGACCCTTCCTCAAGGGCCACGCTGAAGCCATTCTGTCACTTGCCCCTTGCCACCATTCCCAACCTAACTCTGCTGGTCTGTTGCATGGCCAGTGCCACCCCTCACTTTGAAGCAATGACCCTGATTGTACGTCCTCGAAGGAAAAATGAGACAATGGCCCCAGAGGTGGCGGACTCCTATTCTTACTGCATCTGTCACTGGTGGGTCTCACTTTCCAAATCCCTTCTCACTCTCCTTGCTAAAGTTCCTTCCTCTGGCTTCGTCATTCTGGGGCTGCAGTGCCTTAGAGGTGTTTTGACCATGTCTCCAACCCTCTTATTTTTTTGAAATTATCTTTCCCTTAGCATTGCACAACACTGGTTTCTTGATATTCCAATCATGCCTGTGTGACAGGTGCCTCATCTGGCTGACAGAATTCACTCTTGTTCTATTTGAGTTCCATCTCTAACCTCAAACGCATCTGTGACTTGGATTCATGATTGAAACTACGTTCATAATTCTAAACTCTATCTTTAATTCTGCTTTTTCACGTATGCTTAATTACAGCTAATTACATGAAGGCACTTCTAGAAGTTCATGGAAGGGCCCAGCACAGTAGCCTACCGGCTAAAGTCCTTGCCTTGACTGCACCAGGATCCCATCTGGGTGTCGGTTCTAATCCAGCTCCCCGCTTGTGGCCTGGGAAAGCAGTCGAGGATGGCACCTGTGTGGGAGACCCGGAAGAGGCTCTGGGCTCCTGGCTTTGGATTGCCTTAGCTCCAGCCATTGCAGCCACTTGGGGAGTGAATCAATGGATGGAAGCTCTTCCTCTAAAAATCTTTAAAAACTAAGCTATAAGGCCTGGCGTGGTGGCACAGTGGTTAAGGTCCTCGCCTTGCACGCCCAGGATCCCATATGGGTGCTGGTTCTATCCAGGCAGCCCCGCTTCCCTTCCAGCTCTCTGCCTGTGGCCCGGGAAAGCAGTTGAGGATGACCCAAAGCTTTGGGACCCTACACCCGCGTGGGAGACCCGGAAGAGGCTCCTGGCTTCGGATCGGCATAGCATCGGCCCGTTGCGCTCACTTGGGGAGTGAATCATCGGACGGAAGATCTTCCTCTCTGTATCTCCTCTCTGTATATCCGCATTTCCAATAAAAATAAATCTTTAAAAACAAAAAACAAACAAAACAACAGTAAAAGCTCATGGAAGAATGGAGTCAAGAGATGTTAACTGGGAGCTATGCTGTGGCACTGCATGTTACACTGCCACCCGCATCCCATATCAGAGTGTAGGTTCAAGTCCCAGTTTCTTTCCTTTGAAGCCTGCTCACTGCACTGACTGGGAGAACAGCAGCAGAATGGCCACAACAGCCAGAGCTGAGCTGATTCAAAGCCAGGAGCCAGGAGCCTCTTCCAGGTCTTCCACATGGGTGCTGGGTCCCAATGCTTTGGACCATCCTCTGCTGCTTTCCCAGGCCACAGGCAGGGAGCTGGATGGGAAGTGGAGCTGCCAGGGTTAGATCCGGCGCCCATATGGGATCCCAGCGCATTCAAGGCGAGGACTTCAGCCGCCAGGCCACCACGCCGGGCCCCTGTATTCAAAAGTTTTTAAACAATTATTTATTTGAAAGTCACAGTTATAGTGAAAGGGGGAAAGAAAGAGGAAGACAGACATTTTACACCTGTTAACTTACTCCGCAGTTATTAAAACTCGTAATACTTTCAATTACATTTTATTGAAAAGTTTATTTTAAAATACATACTTTTAAAAATAAGCAATCATGTTACCCATAAAATGTGAGACTCTTCTTACAAAGATCACTTTAATTTCACTCACTGTGTTACCTTTAATTTTTCAGAGCAACATTTTCCTCTAGAGAAGGGTCTCTAGTGCCCTCTGGTGACACTCTGTGATTGGCATGCCTGTTAAGGAAGCGCCTGGACAGTTACAGCCGGAATTACCAGTGACCATCCAAATTCGACAAGTGGTGATTCGCTGCATTTTTTTTCCTTTTGCCTATGGGAAATGCAACCCGAGGGGGTTGCCTTGATTTTGTTCCTCCCTGAGACTTTCAGTCAAGTTCCTGACAAAAATACCCTCTTCCTGAGTTTTCATCATCATCTTAAAAACAAACAAACAAAACCAGAAACTTGGAAAATCTCCAGTGATTCAAGTTATAATCCAGACCCCTCAGGCCAGTTAACTGCAAGTGGAAAGCATGCATGGTGCTCAGGCTGCGAGGAAAGGCCCTTGACTCTTCACCCAGTCTCTGTAACAGCAGCTGCCGGAACTCCAAGTCTACACTCTGCGAGGATCCGGTGTTTCCTTTCCCCATCCGGGGTCATCAGCAGAGTCTCAGCTCATTCTCCAGGCCAAACACCTTGGACTTGAGGCTCTTCAGCTCCCCTTGCAACTTGTGGGCCCGTCTATTGCTGTTACGCACTTCGCACAGAATGGCAAGATCCTGGTTTGCTCGGGCGTTCACTGTTGCCTAGAAATTGGGAAAAGGGGGTGAGCGATTATGGAGCTGGTTAGGGATGAGGGCTCAGCAGTTACAAACGCCGGGCTACACTGGCTTTCTCGTGGGATCCTTCGGATACAGGATACGTGCAACACTCAGCTGGTTCGGTAAAGAAGGCCAACAGAAAAGGCATGCGACTCTCTCTTCCCATGGGGAAGCCACGAGCTGCAGATCAATAAGCAGCCCACGGAGCGCAGGAAGGGGAGGCCGATGTGCCGAGCACTGGCCAGAACGACAGGAAGCGTCTCGACTTCCTAATTCACCTTGTTTGGAACACAGACACACAGGTCGCTGATCCAGCGGCTTTAGGATTTGCCTTGAGGCAACGTGAATTCGGAAAAAGTTGTGTCTGACTGGGGAAAATGACTTTATTACTTGATTACTCACTTTCCCAATGTGCAAAACATACAGGATTCTTTTGACCTTGAACGTGAAGCGAGCATGGGTTTCTGGTACGGCTAGATTAAGCACTTGAAGGTGCAGTGACCAACTACTTCAGCCTAATTTGGTTTTCCCTCCGGCACGCACCTGAGCTGATTTCCAGGGGGGCCTCACAGGATGGTTATCTGTTAGGGACCCGGCATGTCCCTGGGGGAGCCCTCCTCACCACGGCTCTTCACCTAACACCCTCTAACCCCTTGAGGGTGCAGTGGTTACCTTATACAGCATTTGCTCCAGATCTTTGAGTCTCTGTCGGAGTGCCTTAATGTCTGTCTTGAAGCCTTCAACTTCCAAGACCCGTCGATGCTCCAGGGCCTCGTAACGCCTCGTCATCACCTGTAACCGCTTCCCCATCTTGTTGGTGCGATCCTAAATGTGAGCAGAGGGGAGGCGTCAGTGACCATGATGGACACACCCAGGCCACCTGCCCTCCGGCTGCATCCGGAGCTGTCAACACTGTACCTTGAAGATCTCCATCCTCACTCCCTCCTCCTCACGGAGCCGGGCCAGCTCTTCCTCCAGGGAGATGCACTGCTCTTGGTACATGGTGGACAGCTTCTGCTCTTGTGCTAACTTATCCTTTAGGGACTGCGGGTCGAAAGGACACAAGCATTCGTGCTCACACCTTCAGTGTAAGTCATTCAAATGGCACTTAGGGGGTCAAAGCAAAGTGAGGGTTCCCAGAAGTACAATGTAAGTTCAAGAACAGGACAGCAAGGAATGTTCGAGAAGAAAGTCTCCCATTTCTAGACTATTCTGCTAGTCATTTCTCAAAAGTGTACATAGAAAAAAAATTTTCTTTATAAGATTTATTTTTATTGCAAAGTTAGATATACGAGAGGAGGTGAAGAGAGGAAGAGCTTACATCCAATGATTCACTCCCCAAGTGACCTCAATGGCCAGTGCTGAGCCGATCTGAAGCCAGGAGCCAGGAACCTCCTCCACATCTCCCACACGAGTGCAGGGTCCCGAGGCTTTGGGCCGTCATCCTCCACTGCTTTCCCAGGCCACAAGCAGGGAGCTGGATGGAAAGTGGAACTGCCAGGATTAGAACTGGTGACCATATGGGATCCTGGTACGTTCAAGGCGAGGACTTTAGCTGCTAGGCCACAGCGCCAGGCCCGAAAAACGTTTGGCTCTAGAAAGTTAACAGAGGGGCTCAGAGTTTCTCCAAAGTATGACAATATAATCTATGTTTGGGGCCACATTTCTGAAATGCTTCTTGAAAAATGAAAACACATCAGCCAAAACACACGTGTTCCACCGACCAGGTAAAAAGAAGCTGGTGCAATGGCTGAACTGGCTAATCCTTGCCTTGCAATGCCAGCATCCCATATGGGTGCCAGTTCTAATTCCGGCAGCTCCACTTCCCATCCAGCTCCCAGCTTGTGGCCTGGGAAAGCAGCAGAGGATGGTCCAAGGCCTTGGGAGCCTGAATCCATGTGGAAGATCAGGCGTAGTTCCTGGTTCCTGGCTTCAGTGTGCTTCTACCCCACCTATTGTGGTCATCAAGGTAGTAAACCAGTGGATTAAAGATGACGCCTCAATCTCTGTCTCTCTGTAACTCTGCTTTCCAATAAATACAACAAATCTTTCTTTCTTGCTAAAATAAAAAAAATCCTAGTGGTTGGCATTGTGGAATAGTGGGTTAAGCTGTAGCCTGCAGCTCCAGCATCCCATATGGGTACCGGTTCAAATCTCAGCTGTTCCACTTCCGGTCCAGGTCCCTGCTGCAGTTCCTGGGAAAGCAGCAGAGTGCCTGGGTCCCATCCATCCATGTGCAAGACCCAGAAGAAGCTCCCAGCTCCCGGCTTTGCCATGGCCCAACTCCAGCTGTGGTGGCCATTCTGGGAATGAAGCAGTGGATGGACAACCTCTAACCTCCATCTCTCTTCCCAACTCCCACTGCACCCCCGCCCTAATTCTGTGTTTCAAATAAACAAAATAAATTCACAAAAACAAACCAAAAAAAAACGCCTAAGTGAGATCTTGTTATCTTCTCATGCATAATCTTTGAAGATATGGCAGACGGTTCTGAACCCGAACCTCAATCTCAACCGGGTTGCAGCAAGCATGACAGAGCCTGCCCCGGGCTCCCCCTCAACTAGACACGGTTGTATGCAACGCCATGACTGCAGCATCTATCATTTTCTTGGTTCTTTGTTAATATTTCTGGTTTTCCCACTCATCAAAATGCAAATTCCGTGAGGCAACACTTTGTTTTCTGCCGCAGCTTAAGCCCAGCCTGAGACAGGAGTGCAATGAACGTGCCCGCGTGCACCACTCCGTCAACAGTCCAGTGCCTCCAACCCCCCAAGGCCACGGCCATCTCCTTGGGGCTGCCTCCGCAACAGCTTCTTACACTGCACGCACGGCTCTTGGACGACGTAAGCATGCTTGCACTCACAGGCTCTTCGAAATTCTTTGAGTTCCTTCCACTCCATGGGGATAAAAAAAAAAAAAATCAGCAATTTCCCTAAGGTGTACGACATTACCTTAATATATTCATTCTGAGGATGATGACCGTCATGGAAAACCGGCAGGACTTTTCCAACTTTATCTTCTTTCTTCTTACACTGTGCCCTGTATTCTTTAATCTTTGACAGCAAACGGTCCTTTTCGAGCATCCACTCCTTCTCTTTACTCTGGTTTTCAAACCTGAGTTGCAGAAAGTCTTTAGTGCTCTCATAGAGCAGCTCGTGGGTCTGATGCAGACTGAAACAAAGGGCACATGTGGTCACCAGGAGGCCTGCACAGCACATCTGAAGCACAGCTATTCCAAAAGGGAGGACATGGCTGCTTTTCAAATCGTACAGTAGAGAAGATCGGTAAGATATTACCAGTGGTTTTAAAAATCCTACCTATTTGACTAGACAAAGAACAATATATTTACTGATGTTCACTTGTATACAGATGTGTCTTTATAGATACACTTTCCAGGATGTTGACTTGAGGTTCCTCATTTATCTAGATTCTTATATTTTTAAAGATTGATTTATTTTTATTGGAAAGTCAGATATACAGAGAGGAGGAGAGAGAGAAGAAGATCTTCCGTCCGCTGATCCACTCCCCAAGTGGCCGCAACAGCTGGAGCTGAGCCGATCCAAAGCCAGGAGCCAAGAGCTTCCTCTGGGTCTCCCACACGGGTGTAGGATCCCAAAGCTTTGGGCCGTCCTCGACTGCTTTTCCAGGCCACAAGCAGGGAGCTGGATGGAACACAGGGTGGCCGGGACACAATCCAGTGCCCATTTGGGATCCCAGCAATTGCAAGACAAGGACTTTAGCCACTAGGCTACCAAGCCGGGCCTGAAGTTAGTCATTTATAAAGATTGCACAAAGGGCTGACACTGTGGAATGGTGCGTTAAGCCGCTGCCTGGGATGCCAGCTGGATTCCCAGCTGCTGTAATTCTGACCCAACTCCCTACTAGCGTGCTTAGGAAACCAGTGGAGGATGTCCAGTCCTTGGGTTTGTGCACCTCTGTGGGAGACCTGGAGGAAGCTCCTGGCTCCTGGCTTCAGCCTGACCAGCCTTGGCTGTGGTGGCCACTTGGCGTGTTGGCTGGCAGACAGATCTCATTCTCTACCTTTCTCACTAAATTTCTATAACTGCCTTTCAAACCAAGAAAGAAATCTTCATTAGTCTCTTAAAAAATAACTAAAATTCAATGAAAAATTAATATGCCGTACTCAGGGGCTGACACTGTGGCACAGTAGCTTAAACCGCCACTATGCAGTTGGAGACCTGGAGGTTCCACTTCAGATCCACCTCCCTGCCTCTAGTTTGGGAAAGCAGTGCGGGATGTCCCAGATCCCTGGGGCCTTATAGCTATGTGGGTGACCTGGAAGACGCTCTTGGCTCCTGGCTTCAGATCAGCCCAGTTCCAGCTGTTGTGACCACTTGGGGAGTTAAAAAGAGGATGGCAGATCCATCTTTCCTTTCCCTGTAACTGCCCTTTCAGATAAAAATACATAAATCTTGACAGAGAATACAATTAAAAAAAATGCAATAAACTGAAGAATGAGCGGCAGAGAGAGAATGGCTCCGAGAGGCTTCTCAGGCTACAATCCCTGTAGTTCTGGGTTAAGGAATGACGGGCAGGGGAGCTGAGGATGGCCCTGAAGGTGTAAGCTTGGCGCCTGACTGAATGTACTGCCATGATACCAAATGGAAACAAGAATGAGGTGATAGTGGGAGAGAGGCGAGGAGGAAACAGCCTGGCTCCAATAACGGGCACATTCGAGGCATTCCGATACATTTACCTGGAGATGCCGGCCTAGCACAGATGGGCCGAGGCTGCTCAGACAGATGGCAGAGTCTGTACAGACGGGTGCTGCGGAAATCCAGGAAGAGGTCCAGGAAGGGACAGCCACTGATGCCAGACACAGACAAAGAAACCAAGTACAGTGGAGAAAAGGAAAGACAGCTTGTCTTAGAAATTAGGAAATTGGGGTTCAGCATTGCAGCACGAAGCCTAAGCAATGGGATGCAGACATGCTATACTGCAGTGTGTGTCAGAGAGTTCTGGCTGCTCTGCTTTTGATCTGGCTCCCTGCTAAACACACCTGGAGAGCAGTGGAGAGGAACCAGAATCGGGGCTCCTGCACACGGGCAGGGAACCTGGATGGATTTCCTAACTCCAGCCGGGTCTAGGCTAAGCTGCTGTGGCCATCTGGGAAGTGAACCAGTGGGTGGTGACTCTGTCTTTCCCTTTCAGTCTACCAGGAAAGATGGAAGGAAGAGTGGAGAAGATGAAGGCAAGGAGAAAGGGGGAATCTTCAAAACTACTGTGGGAGTCAGCGCTGTGGCACAGCACAGGAAGCTGCCACCTGCAATGCGTCCCCTATGGGCACTGGTTTCTGTCACAACTGCTTCACTTCCAATCCAGCTTCCTGCTGATGGCTTGGGAAGAGCAACAGAAAATGGCCCATGTGCTTGGGCCCCTGTACCCATGTGTGAGATCTAAAGGAAGGTCTTGACTCCGGGCCTAGATGAGTTCTGCCATGTGGCTGTGGCCATCTGGGGAAGGAACTAATGGACAGAAAATTCTCTGTCTCTCTCTCTGTGTAACTCTTTCAAATAAATAAATAAAAACTTATGAGGTTTACTTATTTTTATTGGAAAGTCAGATATACAGAGAGGAGGAGAAACAGAGAAGAGGAGATCTTCTGTCTGATGGTTCACTCCCCAAGCAGCCGCAATGGCTGGAGCTGAGCTGACCCAAAGCCAGGAGCCAGGAGCTGCTTCCGGGTCTCCCACATGGGTGCAGGGTCCCAAGGCTTTGGGCCGTCCTCAACTGCTGTCCCAGGCCACAAGCAGGGAGCTGGATCAGAAGTGGAACCAGTGCCTATATGGGATACCAGCAGCATCTTCTACGGGGTGGAAGACTGGCCTGTTGAGCCATGCCACCAGCTCTAGGGACAGAACCTGAAGAGAGCTTTTTTCAATGTCCCTTTTAGTTCTAAAACGTTACATTGTTATTGTGTAAAACCATTGACTTTCAAGCCACTCAGAAAAAGGAAACAATTGTTAGGCACAGCTCTCCTCAACACTCACTTCTGGGTTAACTCTTTGATTCGGTCCTGATTTCTCTGGTGCTGAAGCTGGATTTCCTCGGTGCGGATCCGTCTGTCCTCCATGAGCCCTTCCACTTGGTCTTTAGAAAGCTTGGTCTGCTCTTCCAGCTGAGCCTGCAGGGCTTCCACCTAGAGAAGCAGACGGGTGAGCCCGAGAGGTATTCACTGCTATGACTCCTGACCGCCTACCGTCAGCAAAACCTCAGGGGCGAAAACCCACAAGCCAAACAGACTAAAAACACAGCAGTACCCTAGGCTGTAGGAAAAGCTCCACTCTGCTTCTCTTTATCTAAGGCTGTGCAACAGTAGCCTCTCTGTCCACACTGAGCCCTGCAGCTCCATCTCATCATAAAAGCTTAGAAAGTCCAGTTCCCCAGACTTCGAGTTGGGCTATTTCTGTTTCCCTTTTAAGAATGCCCTAGGTGCATGGAAATGGGTTCATTTCTGATTGAAAAAAAAAAAAAAAGACAGTAAACATGAATACAGTGCAGTTTATTTCTGAGTTGCTGTCATGATTTCACATGAAGGTGACCAAAGATGAAAAACCATCCTGTAAAACAACGGAGCGGCCCACCCCAAGGAGGACAAGCCCTTCAGTGCACCCAGATGAAAAGGCAAGGTGTCAGATGATGTCAGCTAAGGTTCTCTGCCTCCCTAGATATTAGAACTCAGGCCCTGAATCTACGGATGCAATCCCAGACGTCGACCTACTGGCATTTCTCTTTTCACCTCTGGGTCAATCTCAGTGTGAATTTTTTTCCTTTAGGATTTATTCATTTATTATTATTATTTTTTTGAAAGGCAGAGTCACAGAGATAAGAGAGGCAGACAGCGAGAGAGGCGAGCGCGAGAGAGAGAGAGTGTTCCATCTGATGGTTCAGTTCCCAAATGGCTGCAATGGCTGGAACTGGCCTGGTCTGAAAGCAGGAATTCTTCTAAGTCTTTGATGTGGTTGCAGGAGCTCAAAGACTTGGGCCATCTTCTGCTGCTTTGCTAGGCACATTTGCAAGGAGGTCAATTTCAAGTGGACAGCTGTGACTTGAAGAGATGCAGGCTCAAGCTAGTACAGCATGGCACCAGCCCCACGATGTAATCCTTATCTTGTGGAGGCTTTGTTGAAAAGGACTAAGCATATGAAAAAGTTTAGATCAGCACTTCCACAATGTTCAACCAGCAAGTAACCATTTTTAAAATGTAAGTTCCTGGAAATCAGGAACAACCTAAAATGTCTCCGTCACAGGATGCCTGTATGTGTTCTGTGTGTAAGATACTGTTGATAATGAGAGTATGCTATAAAAAGCTAATTTAGGCGATGACAGTTATGGTATAGCAGCTAAAGTCATGTTTACAGCATCCTGTATGGGTGGCAGTTTCAAGTCCCAGCTGCTCCACTTCCCACCCAGCTCCCTGTTATTGTGCCCAGGAAAGCAGCAGCAGATGACCCAGCAGCTGCATGGGTCTCTGCGTCCACATGGGAGGTCAGGATGAAGGTCCTGGCTCACAGTTTCTGAATGATGCAGTGTTGGCTATTGAAGCCATTTGGGGAGTGAATCAGTGAATGGATTTTCTTCTTTCTTTCTGCCTTTCAAATCTTAAAAAAGAAAAGAAAAGAAAAGAAAAAAACACAAAAAACTGCCCCCCCCCCCCAAGAAACACATTAAACAAAAAAATCAAACCTTGATGATTAGAAATCATCCTGGTCTCCTGGCACAAACACCCCCATGTTACCTGCAGCGTGAGTGTCTGCAAGTCTCTGTGGTTCTGCTCAGAACTTTCTTCTTTCTCCCTCACTGCTGGTCTCTTTTTGTTTACTTTAGGATCTACAATAGAAAACAGGAAAGTCCATCAAGAGACGCCAGCATTGCTATTCCAAGGGCAGCTGACCTACAACTGAAATAAAGGAAGAAAAAGGCACATTTACCGGAGATATCATTTTTCAAACAGGAATTTCCATAAGGGAATTCTGCAGGATTTCACTTGGGAAATCAGACTCGTCTTCCAGCAGAATCAAATACAAACCCTTGGGGTTGTGTCTATTAAGTCTTACTTAATCAGAATAGGTAAACAAGAAGAAAGGCTAAATTTGAGCACTTTAATTGTAACATATCAAACCATTTTCAACAAACAAGGTTAACTTGAAAAAGACGCAATTTGCCCTAGCTGTAGGCAACTGCCTAGATTGCATTATACCTAGCAAAGTGTTACACTGCTGGGAGAAAAGCACCTAATAGCTGACAGGCATCCTGGGCCTGGCTGATGCCAAACTTATGTTAACTATACCAGTGTGCCAGCCCAGTCACCTACCCCATTTTCTTTCTTTTTTCTTCTCAGGGAACTTGCAGGTAAATGAGGGGACTGAGACTGGGTGGTTAAGAGGAAGGAAACTGGAGGACCTTTCGAGGCCAAACCAACACACCTGCTCATGTGGGAGACTTGACCTGGGATGGTTAATATCAACCACTGCCTTCCAGTGCACACAAGAGCCACAGCTGGGGGCCTGCCTGGCAAGACTCGACCACAGTACCTGCTGGTGTGTGTCAGGACAGAATATGGACCATATTAGGCTGGGCTATGCCACTAAGCAGCTCATGAGAGCAGATTTTGTAGGGGATCATGGGCTCACCCCTGTGGGACTGCTATACCAGCTGGTTTGCTTGAGGGGTGGGAGTGGTGACAGGCATGACCATTAAATTCACCAGCATGCATAGACATGGGATTGGGAACAGGAAGGGCTGGTCCAGGCTGTAACACCAGCAGGCACACCCAAGAATTGGGTATGGGGCAGGCCAGGCTGCAACATCTTGCCAGCACACACAAAGGCAAACGCTGGGGGGCAGACTGTGCTGGGTAAGGACCTAGCACCTGCTGGCACATGTGATAACTGAGTCTGGGAGTGGGCCTGGGAGGGGGCGGATCTTGGGGAATTCTCCAGGTAAGCGGTCATTCCCACTAGTGAGCCTGTCAGCAAGTGTATGGGTTGGCTCTGGAGGGGCAGACCAGGCAGGGCTAGGCCAAACTACAGCATATTGGCATGCACAGGGGCCAGAAAGGGGAGCTGGCAATGCCAGCTAGTTTAGACTGTCACATCTACTGGTTTGCATGAAAACCAGGCCACGCAGAACTAGGCTGCAGCACCCACAGTGAGAGTTGGGATCCGGGGCAGAGGGAAGGCGGGCCAGGCTGTAGCATTTAATGGCAGAGGCCAAGATGGGTGATGGGTTAGGTTGGGCTGGGTCGGAGCAACCCCTGGCACATGCAAAATCCGTGGCTGGGAACAACCTTGGTAGGGAGCTAAGGGGATGCCTCACCTGAGCTGTAATTACCACTGGTGAGCACAAGAGCCAGAATGGGGACAGAGAACTGGGCTGGACATGGCTGCAGTACCCCTCAGCAGGTGCGTAGACTGGGTCTGGGGTATGCCAGACTGGGCTAGGTTCTACCACCTGCTGAAATATGTGAAAGCTGACTGGGCTGTACCAACCAACACTCAACAGCAGGAGCAATGGTCCAGCAGGACAATGCCCACAGCTCCCCTATTAGGCTTGCCCCGTCCTGAGTCTTAAATGCGGTGGTGGGAGCTGTGGCCCAGATTGGTATATCTCGTCTCACCTCAGCATTCACCAGTGGGTGCAGCAGCTTTGGCCTGGCCTGCCCTTGGTTCAAACCCAGCCCAGCCAGGTCCCAGTCCTGGCCGTAATATGAACTGGCTGGTGTTGTGGCCCAGCCCATCCTGTTCTGCACCCCATACTGCTTCTCACATCTGCTAGTGGGTGTTGTAAACTGGCCCAGCCTAGCTCACCCCCAGACCTGAGCCACATATATGCCAGCGGGCACTGTAAACTGGCTTGGTCTAGGCTGCTCCTAGCCTTGGTTCTTGTGCTCACCTGTAGGGACTGCATCCTGACAGAGGAGTTCCCTAAGATTTCTATTAAGTCACATTCCGGTGGCAGATCTCAAGCACACCGGTGGGCAGTTCAGGTTGGGCAGGACTACAAAGCCCACTGGCAGGAAGAGAGTGAAGCTGAGCTAAGTAATCATATCCACTGGTGCATGGATGAGCCAGAATAAGCATAGGCTGATTGGATTTTGCCGTGGGGGGCTAGTGCTGTCAGGCTAGACTACAGAACTACTCACAAAGTACAACATCTGAGGCTTAGAAAAGGCCTAGTAGGCAAATTGTGGCAACCCCCTCTGATGGGTGGCAGCTCCCACTGGTGATCATCAGAACCAGGGCTGGAGGTGGGCCTGGCTAGACAGGCAGTGGTACCCACCAGCATGAGTGTAGACTGGACAATGGAGTCGGTTGGGTTGAGCTAGACTGCAATGCCCATTGAGGTATATGAGAGATGAATGGGATGTGGGACAGACTGGGCCAGTCTGCTACACATATTGGCATATGCAGAGGCTGGAGGCAGGCCTGATGGGGGTTGTTAGGGGTTGCTCTGAATAGGCTGCAGTTCCTGCTGGCATACCTGAAGGTCAAGTGTGTGATGGGCAGAGCTGGGCTGGGCCATAGCATCCATTAGTTTATGTATGAGATGGGGCTAGGGACAGAACAGACCAGGTGACTACAACCACTAATGTGTATGCGTAGGCTGATGTGGGTGATGGCCTTGAGCTGGACTCCGCACTGGCTGGCACAACGCAGGAGTCAGGTTGGGGTCACCTCTGGTGAGGCTTCTTTGGGGAGCTAGATATCACTGGACTCTGAACTCCAACCACCGTTAAAACCATAGGATATGTGGTCTGACTGTGGAGTACATATGTCAGAACAGGATCTCCACAGCTGCCAAGCCTGTGCAGCAGATGGCATGCCTGGATGCTCATTGGGGACATGACGACCAATTGATTGAGGCCTGCAGAGGACAGCAAGTACCATGGAGTACAGAACAAACTGGACAGCTCTCCCGGGGGGGTATCTGGGCTAATAGAGACTCTAAGGTGGACTGTGTGAGCAAATAGAACTTGGAAGGATTTTGTCAACCTTGGAGCAATGAAAGCAACAGCAACTCAGAACTATAGTATCCTTGGAACATGTTCCACATTGGGGACCCTGGAGTGATCCCATTCCTGAGTACTGATGAGGCTGGGCTGCCGGAGGAGGGCCTCTCCCCTTCTCTGCCCAGACACAGAAAGAAAAAAGGAGATTGGCGGCAGCTGTCTCATCAACTTTCCCCCATTGCTTGACACTTCCCACCCTAATTGGTGGTCTACATGATAACTGGTCCTCTCAATTATCATGTAAGATCATGTAAGATCTGGGATTATCAGAGGCACCATTATGAACATGAGTTTTCACAGGATAGGAGAAAAATTCTAATTATTTGCAATGTCGTCTTCAATCCTGCATCAGTCAGAATTTCCAGCAACACAGCTGTTACCTGCAGTGGAAGCTGAAGATCCATTCTGCTCACCCACACCTACAGTCTGGATGGTCTTTTGGAAAATGCTGACCTAAGATGCAAAACACGTGCATAAGCAGCCTTTCCGTAAATGTAAGATTCTGCTTTGTAAATGCCTGAGTTCTGCAGCTCAAACATCGAAGTTGGTGAAAACCGAAAATAATCATGAAGATAATCATGCATGTGAGAGCCCATGAGGGCCAAGGGTTACAATGGATACAACTCAGTATTGATGAATAAACTAAAACAGGAAAAAGTATGCAAAGAAAAATACAAAAACACAGTAATGTTAAGCACATAGTTTCAAGTAACAACAAAAATATGCCACAAGCAAGGAGATGGATGGGAAGTGGAGCATTCCAGACATGAACCAGCACCCATATGTGATCCCAGTGCATGCAAGACATGGATTACATCAATACATTATCGTGCAGGGCCCCAAACTTCACAGTTTTTAAAAAAGATTGATTTATTTCACAGGTAGAATTACAGAAAGAGAGGTAGAGACAGAAAGAGATCCTCCCATATGGCGTTGGTTCGTGTCCCAGCGGCCCCACTTCCCATCCACCTCCCTGCTTGTGGCCTGGGAGAGCAGTCGAGGATGGTCCAAAACCATGAGACCCAGCACCCGCGTGGGAGACTTGGATGAAGCTCCTGGCTCCTGGCTTAAGATCAGCCCAGCTCAGTTCTGGCTGCTGCTGCCACTTGAGGAACGAACCAGCAGATGGAAGATCTTTCTCTCTGTTTCTCCTTCTCTCTGTAAGTCTGCCTTTCCAATAAAAATAGATAAATCTTTTTTAAAAATACATGTATTTATCTGTTTGTTCAAGTTGAAAGCAGAGAGAGAAACAGAGAGAGCGCTTCCATCTCCTAGCTCACTCTGACTGCCTGCAACAGTCAAAAGCAGGATTGCCAGGAACTCAATCCACGTTTTTTACATGGGTTGCAGACACATAAGTTCTAAGATTTTTTTTTAAGATTAATTTGTATCGTGAAGTAAGATATACATAGAGGAGGAGAGAGAGAGAGGAAGATCTTCCATTCAGTGATTCACTCCCCAAGCAGACGCAATGGCCAGAGCTGAGTTGATCCAAGCCAGGAGCCCAGAGCCTCTTCCGGGTCTCCATGCAGGTGTAGGGTCCCATGGCCTTGGGCTGTCCATGAAGGATTTCCCAGACCACAAGCAGGGAGCTAGATGGAAAGAGGGCTGTTGGGATTAGAGCTGGTGCCCATATAGAATCCTGGCACATTCAAGGCGAAGACTTTAGCCTGTAGGCTACTGTGCTGGGCTTATCACCCAAGTTCTTAGTCATTGCCTATTGTTTCCCTGGTGGCACATTAGCAGAAAGCTCAATCAGAAGTAGAGCAAGGACTCAAACTATGCACTTCAACAAAGGATGCAGGTGACCCAAGTAGTATCTTGTCCATTGAGAGAAATGACCCAAAATTATTAATGATTTAAAATAGGGAAGAGTACCACTTGTATGCGGCTGATTTCTGATTGGCAGATTTACAGAGAGAAGGTGATAGACAAAGATCTTCCATTCACTCATTAACCCTCTAAATAGCTGTAATGGTCAAAGCTGAGCCAAACCAAGGCCAGGAGGCAGCAACCTTTTCTGGGTTTCCCACAAGGGTACAGGGTTCCAAGAAGCTGGGCCATCCTCTGTTGCTTTCCCAGGCTATAAACAGAGAGCTGGATCCGAAATGGAGCAGCTGAGACATAAACTGGTGCCCATACGGGATGCTGGCACTTGAAGGTGGAGGGTTAGACTGTTGAGCCAAGGCACCAGCCTCTGCACTTTGCTTTTATTAAATGTTTGTAATCAGTTTCAGCAAAGATCATAACACTTAAGTACCAGGGACTGGCATTGTGGCATATTGGGTAAAGACATTATCTGTCTTTCCATAGGAGTGCCAGTTCGTAAAGAATGGAGGATGGCCCAAGCTTCTCTGCTTTAGAAAAATGGGTTCTAAAAAAATGCTATTTTCCAAAGATGTTGGAGAAAATCTTAAAAAAAACTTAGTTTTAAAGATTTATTTAGGGCCCGGCGCGGTGGCGCAAGTGGTTAAAGGTCCTCGCCTTGCACGCCCTGGATCCCATATGGGCGCCGGTTCTAATCCCGGCAGCCCCGCTTCCCTTCCAGCTCCCTGCTTGTGGCCTGGGAAGGCAGTCGAGGACGGCCCAAAGCTTTGGGAACCTGCGCCCGCGTGGGAGACCCGCAAGAGGCTCCTGGCTTCGGATCGGCATAGTATCGGCCCGTTGCGCTCACTTGGGGAGTGAATCATCGGATGGAAGATCTTCCTCTCTGTCTCTCCTCTCTGTATATCCGCCTTTCCAATGAAAAAATAATAAAAATAAATCTTTAAAAAAAAAAAAAAGATTTATTTATTTGAAAGGCAGAGTTACGGAGAGCAGGGACACATAGAGAGATCTTCTATCCACTTTGTCCCCTGGGGTCTGCAATTTCATCCAGGTTTGCTATTTGAATGGCAGGGGTTTAAGTACTTGGAGCATCTTCCATTGCTTTCCCAGGTGCATTAGCCAGGGAGCTAGATTAAAGCAGAGCAGCCAGGACTTGAACTGGTGCTCATATATCATGGCAGTGTTTCAGGAAAACTCAGGACTATGATGGCTGTCCAGGGACAGAAACCGCCCTGATGACGGATGCTAGCTCGTACTTACTCTGTTAGGGCCACACTGATGGTGCTTGTATCACAGATGACTTACTTTGTGGGGAGGCTCCTTATAAAAATAGGTCACTTCTCCAGTGTCTGTTCCCACAAGAGCCAAGAGATTCTGAATCTTTTTCTTGTCTTCTAGCTCCCTACGTTTTGAACAGAAAGAAAACACACCGTGAATAACCTTTTCTGTTTAAAGGATTTCCCTCATTACTTGATTCTAAAATAGTCAGCTCGAGTTAAACATGCATGGGATCCACCTTAGACCTTAGCTGTGTTGCAGGCATTCCCACTGAGGCATCTGGAGGGAAGCAGTCAGGAAATGACTTCTTCTGGACAGGAGCAGCAGAGGCCACTGAGGTGTGCTGTGCGGGCAATGCTGCCCTCAGACAGCTCAATTCCCCTCCAGAATTGCCTCACGGAGGTCAAGGGAGAAAGCAGAGGTGGGACTCAATTCATGACGTGAGCATCCCAAGTGGTGGCTTACCTTGCTGTGTCACAATGCCCAACCCAGAAACTTCTTTTGTTTTAATTACTTTGGAGTATATCTCTTCTATCCAGTACCTGATTCTCAGCCGATCATTTTCTGAATAGAGGCGTAAAACATGTTCCCGCTCTTGGTAGAGGCACAACTGCATGTCACTCAGCGCTTTCTGCAATTCAGCAATCTCTTCCTCCCTCTGCTGCAAATCCCATTCCAGTTTATGCTGCACAAACAGTAAGACAACTGAAGTCACTGGATTTCAAAGAGGGTATTGCTTCCTGGATACGAAGCAGGCCATGCAGAGAAAGCAGATGATTTCACTAACGCAAAATAAAAGTGACAGCCACAGACTGTGTTTCAAGCTACAGGACGCGTGTGAAACTGACATCTTTTTACAGACTGTAACCCCCGAAATGCCATATGATTCACTTGCTTCATTTCTATATTTTTAGCAATGCCTGTAATCAGCATCAGCATGACCCTGATCACGGCGAGACTCAGGTGCAGACAAGGAAATCAGTCATCCCTCAAGGGAAGCGCATGCGCTACATCTGGCCTGAAGGAGAGTACAGCAGGGCTCTGAGGGCTGTGTGTGAGGCTCAAGATGGACAAGCGCAACAGCAGGTATGCTAGGAAGACGGGGCAGTTTACATAGATCCAAAAGAGAGCCTACGTGAGTGTTAAAAAGGAAGGCAGTTGGGGCCTGGCACAATAGCCAAGTGGCTAAATCCTTGCTTTGCAAATGCCGGGATCCCACAAGGGCCCTGCATCCTGTCCCAGCTCCTCCACTTCCCATCCAGCTCCCTGCTTGTAGCCAGGGAAAGCAGTGGAAGATAGTGTAAAGTCTTGGGACCCTGCACCCATGTGGGAAACCTGGAAGAAGCTCCTGGCTTCAAATCAGCTCAGCTCTGGCTGTTGTGACCATTCAGGGACTCGTGGGTACCAGGACTGGGGACTGGCCATATCAGGATGGGCCATGATATCTGCAAGATCCAGAACTGGGAGTGGGCCTAGTAGGGGAACCTGGGAAAGCCCCTGTTAGGCTACAGCTTTTGCTGGTGAGCACAAGAGCTAGGGCTGGAACAGGCCCGGCCAAGCTGGGCTGCAGCATCTATTGGCACGTGTGTGAGCTGGGTCTGGGAGAGGGCCAGCTGGGCAGTCCACAGCACATACTGGCATGAGTGAAGACCAGGAGAGAGTGCAGGCCAGGCTGGGTTGGACTGTAACACCTGACAGATCACATGACAGCTAGGGCTAGGCCAGGATAGGCTAGGCTGGTCTACCCAATGGCAAGAACCAAACTGTGAGGAGAGAAGGGGAGAGGGCTGGGCTGAGCCAGGCTGCAGCACCTTTTGTTGAATGCAAAGACCAGGGGTGGACCATCTCAGACTAGGCCACAGTATCCAGTAACACACAAAAGACCTGGGGCTGGGACAGGGTAGGCTAGGCTGCTCCATCTGCTGGCATGCAAGAGCCAGAATCGGTGCCTTGTGGCCAGGCTAGGACATAGTAACTCCTGGCAAATGTAAGAAATGGGTGCAAGTCATATCAGAAGGCTGAACCACAGTACCTTCTGACAGGCACAGGATCCAGAGCTGGGAGGGGACCTGGTAGTGAAACTGTGGGCACTCCTCTGCTAGGCTGCAGCTCCTGCTAGTGAGCATGGGAGCCAGGGCTGGTGGTGGACTGAGTTGGGCAAGGTGGCAGCACCTGTCAGCACGTGTGTGTGTCAGGTCTGGGAGCAGGTAGGGCTGAGCTAAGCTGCAACACCAATGCATGTGCAAGAAAGCCAGATGGGATGCAGTATAGATCAGGTTAAGCTGCAGCATTGGCTGGTTGCATGAAAACCCAGCCTGTGGTAAGCTGGACTGAGCTAGTCGCAGAATCCATAAATTTATGTGAGAGAGGGGCTGGGGGCAAAACTGACCAGGCGCTGCATCCACTGGCATGTGCACTGGCTGGTGCAGAGAAGAGTCAAGTGTGAGGTCACCCCCAGCAAGGTTCCTTGGGGGACTCTCCAACCAGATGACTGGACTCAGACCCCAGCCACATAGGGAAAATCACAGGATGCATGGTCTGACCTTTGAGTGCATGGCATCAGGACTGGCCTCCTCAGTTGTTGATGCCCAGCATAGTGGACAGCATGCCCAGATGCACATCAAGGACATGATGGCCAGCTCATCTAGACCAGCAGAGGACATCAAGTGCCTTGTGAGAGGATGGGAAAACAGAACAGGTTGGACTACTCTCCTGATCATGCTTGGCAACATGTTCCTGGGCTTGCAGATAAGCTAAGGTGCAATTGGTCAGCCAACAGACCTTGCAAAGATTTTCTCAACCCTGATGCAACAAAGCAGACAACATCTCAGAACTACCAAAACCACTCAAGGAACATCGTTGGAACAACTCTTCCTCACATCGGGGTCTCTGGGATGTCATCAAATGACCATCCCCCCAGTTTCCATCTTTGAGTGCTGTTGTAGTTTTATAGCAATGAGTGACCTACTCTCTTTCCATCCCTGTGGATACAGAAGAAAAAAATTTGAAATATTCATCCCATCCACTTTCCTCCGTATCCGGACCTTCTGCACCCTAACCAGAGACCCACATGGGCAGGTATCCCTCTCAACTTTATGAACTATGTTAAAAATAAAACATCCAAAAAAAAAGGAAAGGCAATATTGTTACATGCTGCAAGTTGGGCAAAACAGAGGACTTCAGGCTAGCTGAAACACGCCAGTCAAAAAGAAAAACACCCTAAGAGTCCACGTACATAAAGCAGCTGAAGTACTCAAATTCACGAGGGTAGCAAGCAGCTACAGGATAAAGTGGCAGAAACAGGCAGAAATGGAAATTTATTTAATAGGACAGTTTCATTTTCCAGGATGAAAAAGTTCTGCCACCCACAGAGGCACGAAGGGCTTCTACGACAGCAGTGGTATGGCACCCCATGAGAGGCAGCTGCTTGGATGCTCATGGGACCGAGCAGAAACACCTCTGAAACAGCAACACAGTTTTGCAAAAGAAAAGTTCTGGAGATCAGTTGCACAACAATATAAAAATACTCCACACTACTGAAGTGTGCACCTACAAGTAACTAAGACAGGGGCTGGCCTTGTGCGGCAGCTGGCAAAGCTGCTATGTGCAGTGTCAGCATCCCGTATGGCTCCTGCTTCCAGTAAGCACTGGTATCTGGGGAATGACTCGGTGGATAGAAGACCTCTCCCTTGTTCTGCCTTTCAAATACGTAAAATGAATCTTAAAAAAAAAAAAGTAGTTAAGATGATTTAAAAAACATAAAGGAATAAAGTATAAGAAAAGGGGGAAGGTTAATTTGCATCTGTATTGCTTCAAATTAGGAATAACAATATCATGGATAATGGATATTTAAATGTTTCCATTTATTTATTTGTTTGTTTATTATTTTTATTTGAAAGAGCAGATCTACAGAGAAGAAGAAGAGACAGAGAAAGATCTTCCATCCACTAGTTCACTCCTCAAATAGTTGCAACAGCAGGAGCTAAGTCAATCCAAAGGCTGGAACCAGGAGCATCTTCCAGGTCTCCAGGTCTCCCACATAGGTATTGGGTCCCAAGGCTCTGGGCAGTCCTCTACTGCTTTCCCAGGCCAAAAGCAGTTAGCTGGATGAGACATGAAGCAGCCAGGACATGAACTGGTGCCCAGATAGGATCCTGGTGTGTTTGCAGTTCAGGATTTGGCCACTGAACCATCACTTCGGGCCAATCATCTTTCTCACCTGTCCTTCACAAGCTTCCCTGTAGAGCTCCAGTTTCTTCAGTAGGTCCTCATTTTCTGTCTCACACTCAGCCATCTTCTTTTGATAATACGCCAGAAGCTCCTGAGATGGGCAGAGGACAGCCAGACGATCTTGGACAGAAGGCAAGGGAGTTGACTCCACTGAGTCCGCCATTCCCTGCCACCTGGTGCGATCACTGATGTCAAAGGAAGCATTGTGTTAAGATGCAGTTGTTAGTCTATGGGACACACTTATTAGCCTCTGGACATCTATGAGACACAGCTTTTTAAATAAAAAGTATTTTGTGTCTGTGTTCTTAAAGTGCTTCCAATTAGGGTGCTCCCACAGCCTGACAGTTTAATGTTAGAGGTTTGTGAATCATTTCGTGACCTGTCACGTATCAGTGATTCAAAATATATTATATGTATTCACAATACATGTAATGAGTATAAAAAGCATTATAAAAGAGAATACATGAAGCTTCTTCAAAAAGTTCATGGGATACACTTGTTAAAAATAAGCATGGGCTTGGTGTGGTGGCCTAGCAGCTAAAGTTCTCGCCTTGAGCACGCCAGTTCTAATCCTGGCAGCTCCACTTCCCATCTAGCTCCCTGCCTGTGGCCTGGGAAAGCAGTTGAGGATGGCCCAAAGCCTTGGGACCCTGCACCTGCATGGGAGATCTGGAAGAGGATCCTGGCTCCCGGCTTCGGATTGGCTCAGCTCCAGCCATTGCGGCCACTTGGGGAGTGAACTATTGGACGGAAGATCTTCCTGTCTGTCTCTCCTCCTCTCTGTATATGTGACTTTGCAATAAAAATAATAAAAAAAAAATTTAAAAAAAGCATGGACCTCAAAATATTTGTCGCCAAAAAGCTTTTGACTCAGTTTTCTAAGAAGATTTTGAGGTTTCCTTATAAGAAAGATTACATTATCAGTTAAGAACCTTAGTACTGTAAGACACTTAGCAATGGAAGCCACCATGCTGGATCCTAGGACCTGAAACACAAGAACTCTGGCCAAGTGACTCCATGTCACAAATGGCAAGAATGATTAAGGCTAGACAAGGAGTTTTTGTCTGTTGGCTTACTTCTGGCAAACAAGAGTCTTAAGCTTCCCAACAGAAGTCAAAAAACAAACGGTGTACAAGTAGAGAAAGCTTTATGTAAAAATCACTCCAATCTGGCTGTCTGCAATACACAACAGAACAAAATGGCAGAGTGGAGAAACTTTATTCTGGGAGGCCAGAGTTATAGCTAATGGAAAAATAATTTTTTTTTCAATATTTACTTTGTTTTTATTTGAAAGGTTAGAGTTATAGACAGGAGAGAGAGGGATGTTCCATCTGCTGATTCACTCCTCAAATGGTCACAACGGCCAGAATGGAGCCAATCAGATGCCAGGAGTAAGGAGCCTCCTCAGGGGCTCCTACAAAGGTGTAGGGGCCCAAGGACGTGAGCAACCTTCCGTTGCTTTCCCTGGCCATTAGCAGGGAGCTGGATCAGAAATGGAGTAGTAGGTGTTCAAATCAGGCATTCAAATATGATTATCCCAAGCGGCAACTTCTATGTTAAACGCCTTGCCCTGCAAACATTCACTTGGAAGTAAGCAAGAATGGAAAAAGAACAAAATTTGTTCTTAACTTCTATGAAGAAAAATACCTAACATGTCTTTAATCATTAAAATGTTATGATAGAAATATTATTTTACTTAGTGTTTCACATTTTTGGAGGTGGTTGCCTTATAACAATACCAAAAGCACAGGTGAACAGATAAAATAAGAGGTACCGGGCCTGGCACAATGGTTCAATGGCTAAGTCCTCATCTTACAGGTGTCAGGATCCCACGTGGGCATCAGTCGTGTCCCGGCTGCCCCGCTTCCCATCCAGCTCCCTGCCTGTGGCCTGGGAAGGCAGCAGAGGATGGCCCAAAGCAGTGGAACCCTGCCCCCTCATTGGGGACCTGGATGAGGCTCTGGCTCCTGACTTCAGATCTGCCCAGCTCTGGCAATGGTGGCCAGCTGGGAATGGAATATTCTTTCTCTCTGTCTCTACTTCGCTACATAAATCTAAACTGCCTTTTCAATAAAAACAACAACAAAAATTTCAAATAATTCATTTCTTTTAAAAAAAAAAAGGTACTTGTGACATTCTGCAGGTGAGAGCCATGGCACGGAGGGGAGAGGAAGACGAGGAAGATGTGCCCGGCAGCAAGCTGATGGCAAGACCAAGATTAAACGTCTCATGTTAGGGCTCTGCCTGCTTCCTCTGTATTCCAGCACCCACTGACACTGGGCCCATTCAATTCAACAGCACTCACATAAAAAGTCATTATTTTAAAATTTAAATTCTGCATACCAGAGAGATGAGAGTTAATATAATTCCAACAATGATTGAAGAAACAAAGCTCTTTTTAGCTCCTATGCTGATTCAGACTAAAAACTACAGGTGTCTCGAATCCTTAATTTAACAATTCCAAAATCAGTGAATGTCTTACTTTGTGTAGACAGGAGTACGTGTCGGGGTGAAGTTCATGCTGTCAAGTCACACCTATCAAACACACAGAAATTTATAATGAGGAACCAAGAACAGAATAATAAATACACTATAGGATGTAGAAACTGGTTTCCTCCCCAACATCCTAACCGCCTGCCACAAAGAACATGAAACTATGAAATTGAGTGTTTTGGCCCAACACAGTAGCCTAGTGGTTAAAGTCCTTGCCTTGAACGCACCAGGATCCCATATGATTGCCGGTTCGAGTGCCAGCGGCCCTGCTTCCCATCCAGCTCCCTGCTTGTGGCCTGGGAAAGCAGTCAAAGGTGGCCCAAAGCCTTGGGATCCTGCACCCATGTGGAAGACCCAGTAGAGGCTCCTGCCTCCGGCTCAGCACTAGTTGTGGTGGCCACTTTGGATGGAAGCTCTTCCTCTCTATCTCTCCAACTTTCCAATAAAAATAAATAGATCTTAAAAGAGAGCGAGAGAATTTTCTTTTTATTAGCTTCGATGTGGGCTACCTTAGTAGTCGGCTTCACCTATCCATTCTGCTTTGGAGCAAGTCATGAGATGACGTCATGTCCTGTTCTGGGGTTTTTCTACCTGGTATGTCCACTTACAATATGACTGTCGGGAGAACGATGCTGTGGGCCAGTGTGAACAGAGAACAGCTCCTCTGTTAATTCTGTATTATACTGCCTTCCTGCCCCGGGCTCCTCAGCACCCCGGGCTCCTCTCTGCTTGAACTCGGTCTTCAGCTTATCTCCCTCTTATTCTGTCAATGTACCCACATACTCTTTGTTTCCAAGAGCTTTTTCTTTTTCCTTTTGTCCCTACTGAAACAATTCCTTTTACAATGCTCCAATTTCTACACACCTAAATCTAGGCTGTAAATGAAAACTTTGATCGCATCTTCTGATCTCTCCGTGACTTCCGCTATCCAAATGAATTCTCCAGACTTTCCAACTGCAACAGGACACTGGTCACTCCTTGTTGCTACGGCTCCTCTCACGGACAGCGTCATAACCTACTATTGCAATTCTCCAAGGATCTATGGATAAACGAATGCGTTCCAGCCAGCTCCTATTCTTGCTGAGAAATCGCTTTTTGGAGATTTTCATTAGCAATTACCATTTACTCAGCATTTCAACTGTACTACTTACTCCAACAACTTAAGTATCTTTTTTTTTTTCCCCACTACATTTCACAAATGAGAAAACTGAGGCTTAGCCTGGATTGGGGAGGACCCGGTAGCCCGCCTGTCCTTTCGCAGAGTCGAATTTCCCATTTCGGGTCGCCGGCCACTCTGAGAACCTCCGGATTCCAAGTTCACGTACCTCCCTTCCACGCCACATCACACAGCTACTTCCGAATTACCAGACTCTCTCCCAAGCCCTCGATCCCTGACTCCGTCACCCGAAGCCCAAAAACACACACTCACCACACAAAATGCCTCCGAGTCGCGGAACCCAACTGAAAAACAAAAGTCAAATAAGGGAGCGTCGCGGCGCCACCCACAGATCCGTCCTATAGCACACTATGTTACGCAGCCCTTCGGGATGCGCACCAATAGCAACGTTGTTCACACGGAAGCAACTCCCATCGTGCCTTTCTTCGAGGGGACCTCCCCGCGCAAAGGACGCCGGGCAGTGTACTTTTTCTTCGTGGCACACCCCTCTGTGGGCTCACTCCTCTTCCCGTTCCTGGTCCGCTCCCTAAGTGCTCACAATGGCTTCGACTGAGAAAGCCCTAATAGGAGCTGGGAACTTAGTCCACGTCTCCCCTGTGAGTGGCAGGAACCCGAATAATGAACCGTAAGTGCTGCCTCCTAGAATCTGCATTGGCGGGAAGATGGCATCAAGGGTCAGAGCTGGGTCCCAGGGCGGTACCTTAAGTCTTCACCTTGTACATGCCCGGGATCCCATTGGGCGCCGGTTGTAATCCCAGCTGCTCCACATCCTATCCAGCTCCCTGCCTGTGGCTTGGGAAAGCAGTCTAGGTTGGCCCAAAGCCTTGGGACCCTGCACCTGTGTGGGAGACCCGGAAAAGGCTGTGGGCTCCTGGCTTCGGATCAGCTCATTTCTGGCCGTTTTAGCCACTTGCGGAATGAACCAGCAAACTGAAGATCTTTGTTTCTCCTCTCTGTAACTCTGACCTCCCAACATAAATAAATAAATCTTAAGGGGAAAAAAAGCTGGCAATTTAATTCAGATGTGAGATGTGGGTGATTACATCTATAGGTGAAATAACCCTTCCATTTTAGACCTCTCCCAGTTTTTTAAATTTAAATTCTTACAAACAATAAATTTCAGGGGCCAGGTCAGTGACTCAACAGGTTAATCCACCGCCTTGTGCCTGCATCCATATGGGTACCAGTTTCTGTCCCTGTTGCTGCACTTCCCATCCTGTTCCCATTATGGCCTGGAAAGCAGTGGAGGACGGACCAAAGCCTTGGGATGCTATATCCATGTGGAAGACCTGGAGGCTGCTGGCTCCTGATCAGCTCAGCTCTGGCACCTGTAGGCATTTGGGGAGTGAACCGGCAGATAGCATACCTTTTTCTCTCTGTGTAATTCGGTTTCTCAAAAATTTCAAAATAAGAAATTTCAAGGGTCTCATTTTTAAAAACATGCAATTATTATTTTTTTAGAGGCAGAGTAAAGCAATGGGTCAGAGACTTCAGCAACTGAATCACTCCCCAGATGACTGCCACAACCAGGGCTGGGCCAGACCAAAGCCAGGAGCTTTGGAAGTCCATCTGGATCTCCCACCTGGTACCTTCCCAGGCACATTAGCAGGGAGCAGTCTGGGCTCCAACAGACACTTCCATGAGATACTCACATGCCGTGTCACAACATGTGTCTCCTTACCCCCAATAATATTTAAGAGTATGCAGAAGTCTTATGATTAAAAATTGAGCACCAGGTCCAGAGCAGTAGCCTAGCGGCTAAAATCCTCATCTTACACGCGCCAGGATCCCATATGGGCGCTGGTTCTAATCCCGACAGCCCTGCTTCCCATCCAGCTCCCTGCTTGTGGCCTGGGAAAGCAGTCTTTTGGGCCTAGGACGGCCCAAAGCCTTGGGACCCTGTACCTGCATGGAAGACCCAAAAGAGGCTCCTGGCTTCTGGCTTTGAATTAGCTCAGCTCCAGCCATTGTGGCCACTTGGGGAGTGAATCAGCAGATAGAAGATCTTCCTCTCTGTCTCTCCTCCTCTCTGGATATCTGACTTTCCAATTAAAAAATTTTTAAATAAAAAAAAAAATGAGAACCACTGTTAGTAACGATTGTTGAAAAAAAGATCATTTCTTAGTGATTATGCAAGTTTGGCTTTTTTTGCTCTTTAAAACCAGCTTTCCCTTAATTAAGCTGATTATATAAGATCTTTTTAAAAAGATTTATTTATTTTTATTACAAAATAAAAATAAAAGAAATCTAAAAACAAACAAACAAAAGATATATGGGGCAGAGCCTGCATGCCCACAGACAGGGTCTGGGGACCTCTGCATGAGTGCGGGTCGCACGAAATACAGTGAGCGCCCCAGGCTGTCAGGGCACAGTGCTGCAAGACCAGGCTTGGTGAATGGGGTTGTGGATTGTTCAGGCAAGCAAGTCTGGAGATGTGTGAGAGGGACAACAGATACCAGGATTGAGAACGTGACAGGTGAGGAGTGATTTCTGGAAACTTCCAACAACCAGACTACTATACTTGCAGGTAAACAAAGGGGCTAAGACCAGGTACTTTCCAGGAGGGAAATTGGAGGAACTTTCAGAGCCAAACCGTTGCAGCCGCCCATGTGGGAGACCTGAGCTGGGATTGTTGGTACCAACTACCACCTACCAGCACATACGAAAGCCATGTCTGGACGGCATAGCTGCTTGGCATAGCTTGAGCACAGTTCCCCCACTGACTGTCAAGCTTCTTTGGGCAGCTATATATCACTGGACTCTGAACTCCAACCACCGTTAAAACCATAGGATATGTGGTCTGACTGAGGAGTGCATGTGTCAGAACAGGATCTCCACAGCTGCCAAGCCTGTGCAGCAGATGGCATGCCTGGATGCTCATTGGGGACATGACGACCAGTTGATTGAGGCCTGCAGAGGACAGCAAGTACCATGGAATACAGAACAAACTGGACAGCTTTCCCCGGGGGGGTATCTGGGCTAATAGAAACTCTAAGGTGGACTGTGTGAGCAAATAGAACTTGGAAGGATTTCGTCAACCTTGGAGCAATGAAAGCAACAGCATCTCAGAACTACAGTATCCTTGGAACATGTTCCACATTGGGGACTCTGGGATGAGATCGAATGGCCTTGCTTTGTTGCTAAGTATTGATGTAGTTGGATTGCTGGAAGTGGTCCTCTCCCCTTCTCTTTGCACTTTCCCCAGATATGGGAAGAAAAAGGATTTGAGGCAGTTGTCCTATCCATTTTCCAGCATTCTTCCATCCTCCCCATTGTAATTGGTGATCCACATAGGCATGCATTCCTCTTAACTATGTAGCCATCATTAAAAAATAAAATGAATTTTGGGCCTGGCCGCGTGGCCTAGCGGCTAAAGTCCTCGCCTTGAACACACCAGGATTCCATATGGGTGTCGGTTCTAATCCTGGCAGCTTCACTTCCCATCCAGCTCCCTGCTTGTGGCCTGGGAAAGCAGTTGAGGACGGCCCAAGGCCTTGGGACTCTGCACCTGTGTGGGAGACCTGGAAGAATTCCTGGCTCCTGGCTTCAGATCGGCACAGTACCAGCCGCTGCGCTGACTTGGGGAGTGAATCATCTGTTGGAAAATCTTTCTGTCTCTCCTCCTCTCTGGATATCTGACTTTTCAATAGAAATAAAATAAATCTTTTAAAAAATAAAATGAATTTGGGCCCAGAGCAAATCCTATTGATAAAGTTATCGCCTTGAACTCACTGGGATCCTATCTGGGTGTCAGTTCTAATCCTGAAGGCTCCGCTTACCATCCAGCTCTCTGCTTGTGTCCTAAGAAAGCAGTCAAGAATGGCTCAAAGCTTTGGGACCCTGTACCTGTGTGGGAGACCCAGAAGAAGCACTGAGCTCCTGGATTTGAATTGGCTTTGCTCTATCTGTTGTGGCCGCTTGGAAAATGAATCAATAGATGGAAGATCTTCCTCTCTGACTCTCCTTTTCTCTGTATATCTGACTTTCCAAGAAAAAAAGTCTTTAAAAGTAAAATTAATTTATTATTTAAAAATTGTAAATATCATGGCTGTACGTAGTGGTGTCACAGGTTAATCCACTGCCTGCCAGCACTGATATCTCATATCAGCACTGGTTTGAATCCCTGCGCCTTCACTTCCATTCCAGCGCCCTGCTTCTGCTCTGGGAAAGCAGCAGAGGTTAAGTGGAGCCCTTGGGCACCTATACTCATGTGAGAAACCTGAAAGAAACTCCTGGCTCCCAGCTCTGGACTGGCCCAGCTCTGGCTGCTTGTAGCCATTTGGGGAGTGAGCCAGTGGTTGGAAAATCTTTATCTGTCCTGTAATTCTGACTTTCCAAGTAAATACATAAATCTTAAGGAAAAATAAGGATACTGGGCATCCTTCTCAATTATGTAAACAATACCGAGAAGAAAAAAAATACTACCGTAGGGGTCAGTGCTGTCATAGTACACTAAGCCTCTTTCTGCAGCACTGGTGCCCATGCCCTTCTAGTCCTGGCTGATGCTCCTTGCTAAGACGCCTGGGAAATCAATGGAGGATGTCCCAAGTCTTTGGGATCCTGCACTCACGTGGGGGACCAGGAAGAACCTCCTGGTTCCTGGCTTTGAATCAGCCACTGTGGCTATTTGGCAAGCGAACAAGTGAATAGAAACTTCTATCTCCCCCACCCCCCGCCACAATCTTATATTCCAATCTGCCTTTGCAATAAAAATACATAAATCTGTTTTTTAAAGACAAGAGCTATCACGACGTCTGTGGATTACATGGAGTAGGAGAGAGTTAGCTGAAAAATTACGCAGAAAATAAATCGGTGTGTTGAGTCTGGAGATGACAAATGTGGTTTCAGGCCAAGGAAGACCTGAGAGGCAATAAGAAGTGAGTGCTACCCTCATGCAGATGAGACAGAAATTAAATCTGGAAAATGGGAACGAGAGCAACAAGAGACCGATCTAAGACCTGCAGGTGAGGTAACTTCCTGACGCCGCAAATGTGGGGTAAGGGGCAGGAAGCATTAGGATGATTTATTTATTATTGCTCAGGCAACTATGTCAGTGAAGTCATTCGTAGAAATCGTAAAAAGTAAACAGCGCCAAATGCTGGCTTTAGTACCAGCACTTTTAGTTCCCAACTGGAGTGATCCGGGAGGTGGCTAGACAAGCTACTGCAGTAGAATGCGCAGTCCGTGTGAAGAGGCGGACACCCCCCCATGGAGCTCCAGGGAACCTGAGACGAGGTGGGGCGGAGCTGCTCGCGCGTTCATCAAGACACCAAAGGGAAGTGGTGCTGGTAGCGACGCGGGCGAGCCCTCCTCTCCGGAAGCACAACCTTTGCCCCCTGGGGCCCTCCACGGTCTTCCATGCCGGAGAAGTGCTTGCATCTCTCCCCTCTCGCCCTCGGGGCCCAGCGCAGCCAGGAGCCCCAGGCCCCGTCCGGCCGCGCAGAACCTACCCCGGCAAGCAGAGCAAGCACGGCCGGGCGCCGTGGGGTCGGGGAGGAGGAAGACAAGGGTCCCCGACGGCGGGGCATCCGGCGGAGGAATCCGGCGTGGTGCTGACGCGGAGGGATTGGCCGCACGTTAACTTCCGGCGAGGTCCTTCCCCCCCCCCCCCCCCAGCCAGGAAACAATAACAAACGGAGGAGGAGGAAGCGACGCCTGGCTCTCCGGTGTGGAACGCTTCTCCTTCGAGAAGATGCGCTGCGGGCCCCGTGAGGAGACGTGAAAGGGCCCGTGGACTCCAGCCAGCCCTCGTCCCACCTGCTGTCCACCTGCACCCCGCCGGGGGAGGGCCTCGCGGTGGCTGCCATGGCGGGCGTGGGGCCGGGGGGCTACGCGGCGGAGTTTGTGCCGCCCCCGGAGTGCCCGGTGTTTGAGCCTAGCTGGGAAGAGTTCACGGACCCACTTAGCTTCATCGGCCGGATCCGGCCTCTGGCCGAGAAAACGGGCATCTGCAAGATACGGCCGCCCAAGGTACGGGGGTCCGGGAAGGGCAGGCGGCCGCTCGGCCCTCGGGATGGGGTCTGGGGAGAGTGGGCACAGACCCCTTGGGGTCACGGTGCCCTGTAGGGCCTGCTTGCCTTCCATCCCCGAGGATGGAGGCCAACTCTCCCGGCGCCTGGGCCCCGGGGTCTGAGGCGTGGGGCTTTTTCCGCCTACGATTTGGAAACTGTATTATATATATGTGTGTGTTCACTGTTTGGTCAGTTAAGGTAGTGAAAAATTCCTTTTAGGTTCAGTTCTGTCCTTTCGCATCGATAGTGCAGAGTCGACCCTTATTGGCCATTTTCTACTTTTTTTTTTTGAACTCGTATTGCCGATACGTGTTGGTGGGGTACGAGGTGGTGTTTGTATGCAGCGCGAGCTGGTGGACGCGCTGGCCTGTCCCCCCAGGCCAGGCCTCGGTGGAAGGCTGAGCTGCAGCTTTTCCCCTCAGGAGGGTGTCTGCCCCACCGCTGCCACCCCAAGGATTCTTCCCTGGGGACGAGAAAAGGAGCCCCAGTTTTTGTCTTTTTATCTATCTACCTATTATAATTTAGGATATGTTAGTAAATAATCAAGGTGAAAAAAAAAACCTTTGTTCAAGAAACAGAATGATGAAAGGTTTCAGAGTTGGAATGATTGCAGAGTAGCTGGGTTTTTTCAAAGTTAATTGTAGTCTTTTTAACACACAAACACACACATGACCCTAAATCCTTCAGGTAAGGGAATTAGATTCTTTTACTCCTTGTCGGGTGGTGGTTAATGGTCAACAAGGTTGAGTGACTTGCTCAAGGTCAAAAGTGTTTTTCTTGCCCCCTGTACCAGTGCTTTCAAATGATGCTGCTGTACCAGGGAAGGCTCATTCAAGTTCAGACCCCGTAGGGCTCTGTAAAGGAGTGGAATCAGCTTCTGGCTGTGGGAATTTGGGAATCTTTTCTAGCCAGTACCCTGCATTAGCAGAGTCCAAGACAGGCAGAGAGAGGACAGGGAGGAGCTGGTTTAGCACCTCTGTGGGATTTCGTTTCCTATTTGCTGAGTTTGAGTTGCAAAGGGAGAGCAAGTCTGTGAGGACCTGGTTGGCATGCTCTTAGGAGCCATCCCTTGACTCTTCCTCTCCAGATCAGCTCCTGTGGACCAGGTGTGAAGCGCTGAGGTTTTTCCTAAACTGTGGTTTCATCTGAGTTGCGTTTATCCAGTTAGAGGTTCACTTCAGTGCTCTTCAGTTACATGTTTTTATTGTTTTAAAAAGACCAATGGTACGCTTTTTGTGACATTACTCAGAATAAGTGAACTTTAATCTGGTTGTTTCTTCAATATCCAAGGTGGGATGCAGTTTCTGACTACTATGTCTGCCGTTAAATGTAGGCCACATCAAACTGTTCTGTAGAGCTCTATTTGAAATATATTTCATTTTTATGCCACAATCTGGAAATTGTTTTGGGGATTTTTTTTTTAAAGATTTGGATGCCTAGAAGCTGGAATTTGAACAACATTGGTTAATATAGACCGTGAGGTATTCTATACAACACACAAGTGAACATGTTACAATTCCCTAAATTTTTTTTATCTTTAAGTTTAGCCTTTTGTCTATTCCCACTCCTCAGCCGTTTTCCCGTTTAAATTTGATATACTTAGCGTGTGACTGGAGATTGTTCTGTGGTACGTGGACTCGTGGCGTCCCAGTTGAGGAACTTGGAAAAGCATAATTGTGCTGTGCGGATAGTGGGACTGGAGAGGTTTATGCAGAATTGTTTCTTTAATATTTTTAAGTAAAATAATCCCGAAATACTGCTCTTTGTCTTGCCAAAATAAACTTTTCTAAGTTAATTTGTTGGCACCATGACTTGTGGAAACTCATTTTAAAGGAATGACAACCTCACTATGTTTTAAAATAATTGTTTTTATTTAGGATTGGCAGCCTCCATTTGCTTGTGAAGTTAAAAGCTTTCGCTTCACTCCAAGGGTCCAGCGCCTAAATGAACTTGAGGTGAGTGCTACTTCCTCATTCTTGCCTATAGATTTATTCTGGGTGTTAGGACTGTAGGCTGACAACCTGAGCAGTTCATATCGCAGGTTCCAGATTTTGTGTTAATTGAGATTGTAGTAATAGTTGCTCAATGTTCAGAGGAAGTATGTGAGTTTTTAAAAATTAGATAAAGTGGTTACTCTGGTTTTTCTACTTAGCATGTTATAAACAATTATATAGCTCTGGGTTTTTTTTGTCATGGTTGAAATATTCAATACTAAATCAAGGAGAAGTCTTAAATTTCACTTTATTTTTTTAAAGATTTGTTTATTTTTGTTTGAAAGGCAGATTTACAGAAAGAAAGATCTTCCATCTGCTGGGTCACACCCCAAATGGCTGCAGCCGGTGGAGCTGAGCCAAACCCAAGTTAGGAACCAGGAGTTTCTTCTAGGTGTCCCACACAGGTGCAGGGTCCCACGGTTGCTTCCTAGGCCACAAGCAGGGAGCTGGATGGGAAGTGGAGCAACCAAGACATAAACTGTTGTCCAATGCTGAATCCCAGTGCTGTGTGGCAAGGATTTAGTCAGTGAGCCATCCTGCCAGGCCCAGCTGAAGTCTATTTAAGTGTTAGTGTTTTTTTCCCTCTGTGTGCCACATTCTCAGAGGGTTCTTCAGTGTGATGTCAAAATTACTGGAGCAGTCCCAGCACAATAGCCTAGTGGCTAAATTCCTTGCCTTGCATGTGCCAGGATCCCTTTGGGTGCTGGTTCCAATCCTGGCAGCCCCACTTCCCATCCAGCTCCCTGCTTGTGGCCTGGGAAAGCAGCAAAGGACGGCCCAAAGCCTTGGGACCCTGCACCCGTGTGGGAGACCTGGAAGAGGATCTGGGCTTCTGACTTCGGATGGATGCAGCACCGGCCATTGTGGCCACTTGGGGAGTGAATCAGCAGACGGAAGATCTTCCTCTCTGTCTCTCCTCTCTATATATCTGACTTTGCAATAAAAATAAATGAATCTTAAAAAAAAAAAAAAAACTATTGAAGAATACAAAATGCACTTTTTAAAAAGATTTTGTTTTCATATGAAAGGCAGACTTTACAGAGAGCCAAGGGGAGATAGGGAAGGTGTGGCATCGGCAGGATCATTCACCAAATGGCCTGCAAGGAGCGAGGTGAGCCGGTCCGAAGGTGGGACCCTCAGGCTTCTGTGGACTCTCCTGTTGGGTCCAGGGCCCGAGGCATCTGCAGCTGCTCTCTCCAGCCGTAAGTAGAGAGCAGGATCAGAAGGGGAGCACCTGGCACTGCCACCACACGGCTGAAGATGAGCTTGTTGCACTGTCATGCTAGCTCCAAAATGGAAATTTTTGATAGGTAAGATTTATTGTCCGATGAGGGGTTTTCCTCCCACATCTTCCTGAAATATTTTTGAGACTTCAGTGGATTTTTTTTTTTTTTTAAGATTTTAAAATTTTTGTCGAAAAGGCATTTTAATAGACAGAAGGAGAGACAGATAAAGATCTTCCACTTCCTGACTCACTCCCCAAATGGTCATAACAGCTGGAGCCGAGGCAATCTGAAGTCAGGAGCCTGGAGCTTCTTCTGGGTCTCCCATGTTGGTGCAGGGTGCCAAGGCTTTGGGCCGTCCTCTGTTGATTTCTCAGGCTGCAAATAGGGAGCTGGATGGGAAGTCGGGCTGCCAGGATACTAATCCCATATGGGATCCTGCACATGCAAGGCAAGGGATTTAGCCACTGCGTCATAATGCTAAGCCATTTCTTAGTGTCTTGTAATTAGGGAACTGATGAAAAATATCTTAATATCAGTGACATAGAGGGTTTATGTACCTAAAATATAGTCTCATGTGTTGATGATGAATTGCATAGTAATTGAGCATAACAGATGTACTTAATTTCCTTTTGAATCATAAAGTTAAACCAATTTGAAATTTTTTGGTTACTAATATGAATGCTTTTTACACATAAGAGAAACTTTTCTTTGCCTTAATGAGTAAATGCTTACCAGAGGTATTTTTGTCTGTCATTTGCTTGTTTTATGAGCTGAGCAAAAATTAAAAAAAAATGATATGTCTGCATGCTTTCAGAGACAAAAAATACTGTTATTATGTAAGATTTATTTATTTTCACCCATCACTCAGTTCTTCTAATTTCTGTGTTTTAATGATCTTAGGCAATGACTAGAGTGAGACTGGACTTCTTGGATCAACTAGCAAAATTTTGGGAACTTCAAGGATCTACTTTGAAAATCCCCGTGGTAGAGAGAAAAATCCTGGATCTATATGCTTTGAGCAAGGTGAAGCTTGGACTTGGTTTAGAAATTGGATCAGAGCCCTACACATTTATGAAATAGGCACTTCACTTAAGTTTGGTGGGCAGCAGAAATCTTTTTTTTTCCTAAGGTTTATTTATTTTATTGGAAAGGCAGATGTACAGAGAGGAGGAGAGACAGAAAGGAAGATCTTCCGTCCGATGATTCACTCTAAGTGACCACAACGGCTGGTGCTGTGCCAATCCGAAGCCAGGAGCCTGGAACTTCTTTCCGAGTCTCCCACACGGATGCAGGGTCCCAAGGCCTTGGGCCATCCTTGCCTGCTTTCCCAGGCCACAAGCAGGGAGCTGGATGGGAAGTGGAGCTGTGGGGATTAGAACCAGCACCCATATGGGATCCTGGCATGTTCAAGGCGAGGACTTTAGCCGCTAGACCATGCTGCCGGGCCAGGCCCAGGTTTTTGAGCCGTTGTCGCCTATACGAGAGGATGAAACTCCTGGCATCAGTCTGGTCCACCCTGGCCATTGTGGCCATCAGGATTGAGCCAGTGGATGGAAGAGCTCTTCTCATTTCTCTTTCAAATAATAATGTAAAATTTAAAAATTGAATTATGAATCATTTTAGTTCAGTAAAATGATGTGAAAGTTTATTTGTTTCTTCATTTCCGTGATGGCTGCTGAGAGTGTTGCTGTGTTTATTCTTAACCCATTATGACTTATTTATAATTTATTTGAGTGGCAGAGAATCAAACAGACAGACTTCCCTTCCGCTGATCACTGTCCACACGTCTGCAGTTGCTAGCGCAGGGCCCAGCCACATCCAGGAGTCAGGAACTCAGTCTGGGTTTCCATGTGAGTGGAACAGGCAGCTGATTCTGATCTGCTGCCTTTTTTGTTATATATTATGTGGAATTTAGTTAGAGACAGAAGTTGGCCTGCTCTTCAATCCAGGCAAGAGGTACAGATTTAGTAAATGTGCTAAATGCGGGCCCGGCATGATAGTGTAGTGGTTCCCTTGAATGTGCTGGCATCCCATATGGGCGCCGGTTCTAATACTGGTGGTCTCACTTCCCATCCACTTCCCTGCTTCTGGCCTGGGAAGCATTCGAGGATGGCCCAAAACCTTGGGACCCTGCACCTGTGTGGGAGACCCAGAAGAAGCTCCAGACTCCTGGCTTCAGATTGGCTCAGCTCCAGTCATTGTGACTGCTGGGGAGTGAACCATCAGATGGAAGATCTTCCTCTTTGTCTCTCCTCTCTAAATCTGGCTTTCCAATAAAATAAATAAATCTTTTTAAAAAATGTTAAATGCCTGGTTTTAGCATAGACACTATAACATGAATTAAATTTTGGAGTTTAGAACTGTTGAGAGGTCATCCGGCATAGTAACCTAGAGGATAAAGTTCTCGCCTTGAACTCAACAGGATCTCATATGGGCACCGACCCAAGCCTGGCAACCCCGCTTCCCATCTCTCTGTTTGTGGCCTGGGAAACAGTCGAGGATGGCCCAAAGTTTTGGGACCATGTACCCATGTGGGAGACCTGGAGGAGGTTCCTGGCTCCTGGCTTCAGATTTGCTCAGTTTCAGCTGTTGCAGCTACTTGGGAAGTGAATCAATGAGTGAAAGATCTGCTTTCTCTTCCTCTCTGTAATTCTGACTTTCAATAAAAATAAATAAATCTTTAAAAAAACAAAATCAAACAAAAAAGCCTTGAGACTGCCCGGCGTGATGGCTCAATGACTAAATACTCACCTTGCAAGTGCCAGCATCCCTTGGGGTTGAGTGTGTGTCCTGCTGGCTCCACTTCCCATCCAGCTCCTCGCTTGTGGTCTTGAGAACCTGGCAGAGGATGGCTCAAAACTTTGGGACCTTATACCCAAGTAGGAGACTCAGAAGAAAACCTTGGCTCACCTCAGCTGTGGCCATTGTGGCCATTTGGGGAATAAAGCAGTGGATGAAGATCTTTTTTCCCTCTCCTTTCTGTAAATCTGATCTGTCTTTCCAATTTTTAAAATTAATTAATTTATGTTTTTGGAAAGTCAGATATACAGAGGGAAAAAGAGACAGAGGGAAAGATCTGTCTGCTGGTTCACTCCCCAAGTGGCTAAAACCACCAGAGCTGAGCCAGTCTGAAGCCAGGAGGGAGCTTCTTACAGGTCTCCCATGTGTGTGCAGGGTTCCAAGGGTGTGGGCCATCCTCTACTGCTTTCTCAGTCCACAAGCAGGGAGCTGGGTGGGATGTGGAACAGCCAGGACATGAACCAGTGCTCATATAGAATCCTGGCGCATGGAACACTTTAGCCACGGGGCCATTGTACTGGGCTCAAAAATGAATAAATCTATCTTTTTTGTTTTTAAGATTTATTTATTTTTATTGCAAAGCCAGAGATACACTGAGGAGGAGAGATGGATCTTCTGTCTGTTGATCCACTCCCCAAGGGACCGCAAAAGCTGATGTTGTGCCTACCTGGAGCCAGGAACTTCTTCCAGGTCTCCCACGTGGGTACAGGGTCCCAAGGCTTTGGGCCATCCTCTACTGCTTTCCAAGGCCACAAGCAGGGAGCTGGATGGGAAGTGGGGCTTCTGGGATTAGAACCGGCTTCTGTGTGGGATCTTGACACATTCAAGGCGAGGATTTTAGCCACGAGGCCATCACTCCAGGCCGAACAAATAAATCTTAACAATAACAACAACAAAGAAAGTTTAATAATCATTTTCTCTTTTTGTTTTTGTTTCTGTTTTTTTGCCTGTAAATATTACATATATCACTGTTGTCATTTATTTGTTGAAATCTAAAATCCCATCCCAGAGTAACTTATGTATTTAGCAGAGAATGATTGAATCTGCTTAAATAATTTTTACCAGGTTTTTTTTTTTTCCAGATTGTTGCCAGCAAAGGAGGTTTTGAAATGGTCACCAAAGAAAAGAAGTGGTCTAAAGTGGGTAGCCGCTTGGGATATCTGCCAGGAAAAGGAACTGGGTCTCTTTTGAAGTCGCATTATGAAAGAATTCTCTACCCGTATGAACTGTTCCAGTCTGGTGTCAGTCTTATGGTGAGTTGCAGCCTTGTTCTTAGAACTGGATAAATTGGGCCTGCCATGGTAACATAGTGACCAACATCCCACCCTAGCATGTGCTAGGATCCCATATGGCCACCAGTTTGTGTCCCGGCTGCTCCACTTCCCTTTTATCTCCCTGTTTCTGACCTGGGAAAGCAGTTGAGGACAGCTCAAAGCCTTGGGAGACCAGGAAGGAACTCCTGCTTTCTGGCAGCTTAGCTGCAGCTGTTGTGGCCACTTGAGGAGTGAACCAGTGGATGAAAGATCTTTCTCTCTGTAAATCTGCCTTTCCAATAAAAATAAATTTCTTCTGTGGAGAACGTTTTAAAGTTATTCTTTATTGAAAAGGCAAGTTTAGAGAGACAAAGACAAAGAGGAAGATCTTAAGTCCACTGGTTCACTCCTCAAGTGGCTACAATGGCCGGAGCTGAGCCATTCTGAAGCCAGAAGCCAGGATCTTCTTCTGGGACTTGCACGTGAGTCCAGGGTCCCAAGGCTTTGGGCTATCCTCGACTGCTTTCCCAGGCTACAAGAAGGGAGCTAGATGGGAAGCTGGAGCAGCTAGGGCCTGAATGCTGCTCATATGGGATCCCGGAGCATGCCAGTTGAGGATTAACTGCTAGACTACTGTGCTGGGCCCCACTTCATTTGTTTTTATTGGTGAAAATATGCCTGTTTATGTATGTACCTTTTTACTTGCTTACTAGTTGTTTCCAGTTTTTGGCTGTTAGGAGTAAATATATGCCTGTTTATGTAACTGTCAAAATGTTTTTCAAAGTGGCCGAACCATTTTACATTCCCCCAGTAATGTAGAGGCTTCCGGTTTTTCCATGTCCTGGCAAACATGTGTTGTCTCTTGTTTTGGTTATGGCCATTTTATTAGGTATGTACTGGTATTTCCTTGTAGTTTTCATTTGCATTTTTCTAAAGGCTACTGATGATTTGCATTGTTTTATGTTCATTTTAGCCATTTGTGTATCTTCCTCAGTGGGGTGTTTGTTGGGATGGCTTTGTATACTTGTAATACAAAATGCAAGACCTGAGTCAGATACATGTTTTGCAAAAACTATTCTTGTCTATAATTTATGTTTTCATTTTTCTGATAATATCTGCTTAAAGAATGGTTTCTAGATTCCTGTTATCCTTTGATGGATTTTAGTTTGAGTTTTAGTATCATTTAGAAAGCATTTTCCTTATCTGTGGCTGTAGTCATTTTTTTCTCCATGTGTAAGTTCTGTGGTTTTGGCTTTTGTTACAGATCATTTCCTTTTGAGTTCACTTTTTCCCTTCTTTTCATTTTATTTGAAAGAGAGGAGAGAAAGCTTCCATGTGCTGGTTCACTCCCAGCCAGGGTAAAGCCAGGAACTCAATCCAGATTTCTCTTGTGGGTGGGAGGGATTCAGGTACTTACACAGTCATCTGTTGTCTGCCAGGCAGGAAGCTGAGTTAGGAATGGCGCTGGGACTTGAATTCAGGCACTCCTGTGTGGGATGGGGTCTCACAAGTGGGGTTGTAACTATTGGCTTTTACATTTAGGTTCATGGTGCATCTTGAACTGTTTATTTTTGTGTGTGTGTAACATATCAGGTACATACACAGGTTAGTTTTTTGGGATGGAGGGCATATGAATATTCAGTTGTGATGAGCACTGTTTGTTTAAAACAACATTGTTTTCTATTGATGTAAGTAAGCTACCTGTATTGAGAATCAATTGAACATAAATGTACAGTATTATTTCTGAACTGTTTTGTTGTATTGGATTGCAGTGGTTTTCCCCTACCCCCAGACCTGAATCAGAGTATGGTCTCATAGATTTTTCTGTGGTTTCAGATTACCTACAGTCAGTTGCAGTTAAAAAATATCAGGTGGGGGCCCGGCACAATAGTGTAGAGGTTTAAGTCCTCACCTTGCACTCCCAGGATCCCATATGGGTGCCGGTTCTAATCCTGGCGGCCCTGCTTCCCATCCAGCTCTCTGCTTGTGGCCTGGGAAAGCAGTTGAGGATGGCCCAAAGATTTGGGACCCTGTACCTGCGTGGGAGACTCGGAAGCAGCTTCTGGCTCCTGACTCCTGGCTTCAGATTGACTCAGCTCCAGCCAGTGGGGCCACTTGGGGAGTGAACCATTGGATGGAAGGTCTCTGTCTTTCCTCCTCTCTGTATATCTGACTTTCCAATAAAAATATATATATATTAGGTGGAAAATTCTAGTACTAAGCTGTTCATAGGTTTTTAGTTGTGTGATGCTCTGACTACTGTGAATTAGATCTTGTTTGTGTGGCCCTCCGTCCTGTCTGGAATTCCTTTGCTCCTGTTAGTAGCCGTCTTAATTATTGGGCTGACAGTCATAGCATCCCAATGCTGGTATACAGATATCCTTTGTTTTTTTTTTTAGATTTATTTATATTTTATATGAAAGGCAAAGGAAGAGATATTCAGAGAAGCATCTTTCGTCTGCTGATTCAGTGGCTGCAATGGCTGCAGCTGAATTGATCCAAATCCTGCAGCCAGGAGCCTCTTCTGGGTCTCTCACATAGGTGCAGGATCCTCAGGCTTTGGCCCATCCTCTTTCCCAGGCCAGAAACAGGGAGCTGGATGGGAAGTGAAGTGGTTGGACACAAACCGCTTCCCATATGAACTCGTGACACATGCAAAGCGAGTATTTAGCCACTGAACCATTGCACCTGGTTTCCCCAAATATTCTCTTATTTTACAATAATGACCCTATTTGACCCTATTTGAATATGCTAAAAAGATGCCAAATTTGTTTTCTTTCACAGGAAAAATGAAAGTAAGATAAGATTTTCTAGAGCAAAGACCATATTCACTTGACCCTTATCATAATGTTATTGTGGTTATTCTATTTCATTATTTTTAATTTCATATTGTATTTAATGTATAAACCAAACTTTTGTAAAAAACAAAAACTGTACCTTTCTTCTGTTTCAAACATGCTTTTATGGTCTTGGAATGCCTGCTCTGTGCTGTGGTTCTACTGTATGTGTTTGTGCAAATCTCAGTAACACTGCTGTGAGTACTGTAGCTTTAAAGTAACTTTGATATCCAGTGGTGGAAGTCCTTTGTTCTTTTTCAAAGTTTCCCAGCCATTTATGTTTCCACATGAATGTTAGAATAATGTTTGAATTTCTGCCAAATAAAAAATGCTGAAATTTTGATAGGGATTACCTTTTGTCTGTAGATGAATTTGTAGTGGAATTGTCATCTAGTTTCATGGAGTTTTAGGAGGTTTATTGGAAATATGTTGTTCTCCAAGTTTGTCAAACCTGATTTTTCTCAGGGAACTCTGTGCTCTGGTCTTTTAGGGTGTGCAGATGCCTAATTTAGATCTTAAGGAAAAAGTGGAACCTGACGTTCTTCTCACTGATACCCAAGCTTCCCCAGATGCTGGCACCAGGATGAATCATTGGCCGAAGAGAACAAGACGCCTCAAATCTCAGGTATCAGTGCCCATAAGCCATTCTCCCTGAGGGTTTTGGTTTCGTTAACTGAAGAGCCGTTGTCTGGTTTTGGGAGGCCATTCATGTAGTGCTTGAAAGTTAAAGAGATACTATCTTTTTCTTTGAGATGAGTTGGAGAAAAAATTATGAAAATCCTTCTAATCTGATTTAGAGGGCTCTATTTTTTTTCCTTTACGATATATTTTATTTTTATTGGAAAGGCAGATTTACAGAGAGGAGAGTCAAAGAGAAAGATCTTCTTGCGGTTTACTTCCCAAATGGTCACAGTGGCCGGACTGAGCCAATCAGGAGCCAGGAGCCTGGAGCAGCTGCTGTGTCTTCCATGTGAAAGCAGGGTCCCAAGGCTTTAAGCCTTCTCCCACTGCTTTTCCAGGCCACAAGCAGGGAGCTGGTGGGAGTGGAGCAGCCGGGGTTAGAACTGGTACCCATATAAGATCCTGGCGCGCATTCAAGGCGAGGACTTTAGCCATTACGCTATTGTGCTGGGCTCTCTGTGAATTATTTCTTTACGCTCATCTTTCTCTCAAAAAAATATTTGTTTTTTTGAAAGCCAGAGTTACAAGGAGAACCAGATAGAGAACATCTTACATCTGCTGGTTCACTACCCAAATGGCTGCAGTATTACAGCTGAGCTGGTCTGAAGTCACTAGGAGCTAGGAACTTCTCTTGGCTCTCCCGTATGTGAAGCAGGGTCCCAAGCACTTGGCCCTTCCACTGCTGCTTTTGCAGATGTATTAGCAGGGAGCTGGATCAGAAGTGGAGCAGCCCGGACTCTACGTGGGACGCTGGTGCTGCAGGTGGAGACCTAACTTGTGATGCCACAGTGCTGGCCCCATGAGGACTGATTACTTCCTCATTCTGTCTTCTCTTCCGTATTTATTAGTTAACATTTTTATCAAGAGTAGCTTCTCATGGCTAGCATAGTGGTAACATGCAGTTGTACCATCATCTGCAATGACAGCATTCTATATTGATGCTGGTTCTTGTCCAGACTGCCTCACTTCCTTATCTGGCCCCTGCTGATGGCCTAGGAAACGCAGCAGAAGATGGCACAAATGTTTGGGCTTCTGCTACTCACATAGGAGACCAGGGTGATGCTTCTGGCTCATGGCTTCAGCCTGAGTAGCTCTTGGTGTACATCCTTTCTCTCTCTTTTTGTGTAACTCTTTTACAATAAATAAATAGCTTTTTGGAGCTAATGCGATGGCTCGGCTGGCAAATCCTGTCCTTGCAAGTGCATGTGAGCACTGCTTCAAGTCCTGGCTACTCCACTTTCCCTTGAGCTCCCGGAAATTGGAAACAGTTTCTTCCATTATGACCTAACTGGTCATTGTAGTTGATTTTTGTGTTCTGTTAGCATGTTCTGTCACAAAGAGGTTCCTTATCTTTTGCCTTGCCTTAGGCTTGGAAGAAGGAATGCTGATTTATTTCAGTGAACAACTAACTATTTGAAAGACAGGTTTTATGTGGAGAGAGGGAAAAATAGGTGATGTTCCTTTTGCTGTTTCACTCTGGAAATGGCTAGAGCGGCCAGAGCTGAGCTGATCTCATTTTTCCTTGAAGAAATGAGGTAAATGGATTCTTTTCAATCAATTTATTCTTTCATTTTGGAGATTATTCTGAAGCCTTCCTTGGATAGAGATAAGCATGTGGCCCAGTGCAGTGATTCAGTGGCTAAATCCTTGCCTTGCAAGCGCTGGGATCCCATATGGGGACACATTTGTGCCCTGGCTGCTTCACTTCTAATCCAGCTCCCTGCTTATGGCCTGGGAAAGCAGTAGAGGACAGCCCAAAGCCTTGGACGCTACAACCACAAGGGAGACCCAGAAGCAGCTCCTTGCTCCTCGCTTCGAATCAGCTTAGCTCTGGCCGTGGCGGCCACTTAGGAAGTAAACCTGTGAATGAAAGCTCTATCTCTCTTTTCTCTGTAAATCTGTGTTTCCATTATATAAGCATGAACCAAAATTATTACACTAATGTGAATTTTATTTCTTTTTTAGTCAGAACCTGGAGACATGAATAGAAACACAGAACTGAAAAAACTTCAGATTTTTGGGGCTGGGCCCAAGGTTGTAGGTCTGGCAATGGGCGCAAAAGAGAAAGAAGGTAAAATCTGTTATTGATGATAAAAAGAAAGCAGTTGGGCTGTAAAGAGATGATACTTGAGGGACTATGTGTGCTGGAAATTTTTAAAGAATTATACATTTTCAATAATGTCCAAGGAAGATCACCTTCTTAAAGACAAATTTAAAATTTGAGGAGCAATATTATGTTGAGGTTTATTGGATCTCGGAAGAGACTATTCCTTCTCTATATTTTGTGAACCAGGAGTTTTTTTTGCAGTTTCTAAAGGTTTCTATAACAGAACGATAAAGTTACTGGTTTTTAACCTGGTGATGTGAAGCTTAAAAGTTGTAAAGAAGAGTGAGTGGGGGAAGCGTTGAACTCTCATTTAAATTGCCCTCTCTGTATTTTTGCCACTTCAGTTAAATTTTGTTTTCTTCAGAAAACCTGTAATGTTTTGAATGTTTGAAATATTTTTGTGAGTAGAATTACTAATGGAAAGATTAGGTTCCTCATTTTATGTGTGTTTATGATCATGTGGAGCAGAATGTAAAGCTATAGGTAGAAATGATACTATGTAGTATGTGCCGTGGATAAGTCAGATTATCGACCAAACTCTAGGGTGTAAGATAATATTCCATTTTCTGAAACAGTGTGATAAGGTTTACTAAATATATTGTAATTTTTTCTGTTCTTTTAGAGATTAATTATTCTATCATTATTAATTTTATTATTACCGTCTATTGCCTGGCAGTGATTCTTAAGCTTTAATTGTACAGCTGGCAATGATCTTTAAAGTTCTCTGCTAATTGGAGAGTCCTTGTAGGAACTGCATGCAGGTGGTACATAGTAAGTACTCTGCACAGGAAGTACAGCATGCACGGTTAGACTCTGGAGCTGCACGACCTGAATTAGAAGCCTTTGGCTGTGTGATTTTGAGCAGGTTATCTCAGTTCTCTGTACCTCAGCTGCTTTATCTCCATCAGGAAATAAAAGTATGTCTACCTTGTATTATTGTGAGATTTTAGTTAATTAATTTTAAATAGTGTCTGGTCCGTAGTAAGATCTTGTCATTAGTTTTTACTATTATTTTATAACTTTCTATTTTAAGATGAGGTCACCCGAAGACGAAAAGTTACCAACAGATCAGACGCATTTAACATGCAAATGAGACAACGGAAAGGAACTCTCTCTGTTAACTTTGTAAGTGCTTTGGGATGTGTGTGTGTGGGGGGGAGGGGAGAAGGATTATTTTCTGTTTTAATTTTTCCCTTTTTATGTTGGTGTGTTTTTATTCTGTTTTCTTAGTTCATTTCCTTAGTAGGTGGACCGTAAGTCCAAAGTTGCAGCTTTGGTTCATGCAATGTTAACCTTATTTTGTCATGTGTGCAAATTTTTTCTCATAAGGTATTGCCTTTTGGGTAAATAAGTGAGAGATTGAGCATGAATTTGTGTGTAGTAGTTCTTTCGTATCTGGGTTCTGGATCTGTGAGTTCAGCCAACTGCAGATGGAAGGCATTTAAAAGTTGTGTTTGTACTGAGTGTGTGCAGACTTTTCTTTTTGTCCTTGTTCCCTGAACAGTATAGTCTAAGAACTGTTGGCGCAGCATTTACATTAAAGGAGGAGGTATATAGTTACGGAGCCACACCATTTTATGTAAGGGACTTTGGTATCTGTGCGGCTGATGGCAGGATTGGGTTCTGGAATCCACCACCAGTGCAACCCACGAATACCGTCAAGTGTTCAGTACTGAAGGTTCTCGGTACACACTGTCAGCAAGAGTACTTGTTTTAGGAAGAATGATGTGGTATTTTTGTTTTAATGTAATCTGATTTCCAAATATTCTAGATTTGTCCTTAGTGTACTCTGTGTTCTTGCCTGTTAGGGAGTTTTATACGAAACTGTTTAAGTATAGTTATTTGAAATGGATATTCAGGATTTTCATGATGTTTACATTTTAGCATACATTGTCATGTTTGTTTCAGTTAAGGAGTTCCTGGTAAAAAAAATTAATAGTTGGAGTTACTGAAAATACATTTCATGTTTTATTTTTAACAGGTTGATCTTTATGTTTGTATGTTTTGTGGTCGGGGAAACAATGAAGATAAATTGCTCTTGTGTGATGGATGTGATGACAGCTATCATACATTTTGTCTAATTCCTCCACTGCCTGACGTGCCCAAAGGAGACTGGAGGTGTCCTAAATGTGTTGCTGAGGTACAAGCCTAACTTTTCTGGATCCTTTTTAGACTGAAAACAGCCATTCATGCATAAATGCAATCACATTCCCCAAAGCTTCTCCCACTCTTTTTTCGTTCATTAGTGTTTAAATTTCCTAGGGTCTGAAAATAGAGATTTCTTGAATAGAAACCCAACAGTCGTGGCAGCTTCACTTTGAAAGCTCCTTACTCTCACCAATAGGCATCCTTCCAGGGCTTGTCTTGATGCCATAATTAAATTTGAACTGCTGAATCTATCAAGCTGTCTGATTTCTGCTTTCTTACTGTGATAATGCAGTTGGTATCCAAGAATATTTTCTATTACCATTTTGTAGAGAATTAATATTTGTTTTGCTGTTTAGAATTTATTTGCTTTGCTGTCTAGAGAAATGATCAAAAGCAGGTCATTCCTAAGAGCTTCAGTGCTTTCAGTGATTTGATCTTAGTTGATCTCCCTTTCCAGGAGTGTAACAAACCCCGTGAAGCCTTTGGATTTGAACAAGCTGTACGAGAGTATACGCTTCAGAGCTTTGGAGAGATGGCCGATAACTTTAAGTCTGATTATTTCAATATGCCAGTACATGTGAGTAGCTATTTCACGTCACTTGTGAACAACAACTTAACTGAATGTAAAACTTTTGGTTTTCTTACTACTTTTATTATTTTGTTAAAAAAAAAAAAATAGGGACAGTATGAAGTCAGTGAGAGCACACTAAATTTACAAGTTAGGGGCTTGACATTTGTTTCTGCTTCTTTCACTGTATGGAGTGATTATTACTGTCTTACTAAAAATCTAGGTTCATGTTTGAATTGTTTTTGTTAGCTGTCGGTACTCACAGCAAAGCGTGAGCTATTTGGCTGTTCCTGCTTTTGTTTAATGATTTTTAGACATTAATTATTTTGAAAGTAATAGTGGCAGAGACAGAGAAAATCCTTCATCCCCGGTTCACTTCTCTCATGGTTGCAGTGGCCAGAGTTGGGCAGGCCAAAATCGGGAATCTGGAATTCCATTTATTTCTTTTGTGTGGGTGGCATGGGCCCAGACTTGGGCTGTTTGCCAAGCACTTTAGCAGTAAGCTTGATTGAGAATAGTATCACCCGGACCTGAGCCACTGTTCTGAAATGGAGAGCTGGTGTTGCAAGTGAGGTTGACCACAGTGTTGATCCCTCCTTTAGTTATTTGTTTTTTGTGTTTTCTTTTTTAGGATTTATTTTTATTGCAAAGTTAGATATATACAGAGGAGGAGAGACAGAGAAGAGATTCTTCCATCCAATGATTCATTCCCCAAGTGAGCGCAATGGCCAGTGCCGTGCCAATCCGAAGCCAGGAGCCAGGAACCTCCTCCAGGTCTCCCACACGGGTGCAGGATCCCAAAGCATTGGGCCGTCCTTGACTGCCTTCCCAGGCCACAAGCAGGGAGCTGGATGGGAAATGGAGCTGCTGGGACGTGAACCAGTGCCCATATGGGATCCCTGTGCGTTCAAGGCGAGGACCCTAGCCGCTAGGCCACGCGGCCGGGTCCTCCTTTAGTTACTTATATTTAGGCATTTGTTTATTTTTGTGGGAAATCTGGGGCTTGTTTTATTCTCTATCAAAGAAGTTTCTAACACTATTAAAATTAGCATTTCATTGTTCCTGCTTGAGGTAGACTGTTTAAGGTCACTGTGGTTTTCTGTAACATCATTGTTGTCCTTAGCTTTTCCCCATTTTTTCAGTGAAAATCGCTGAGACTTAAGGCTTTTGTGCCCTGGGAACAGAGGCTTTTTAGTTTCCTCTTGGATTTGTGTCGGTTGACCTGTGTATTGTGGTTTGTTCATGTAGATGGTTCCCACGGAACTCGTAGAAAAGGAATTCTGGCGGCTAGTGAGCAGCATTGAAGAAGATGTTATTGTGGAGTATGGAGCTGATATCTCCTCCAAAGACTTTGGAAGTGGATTTCCTGTGAAGGACGGTAGGAAGAAGATGCTTCCAGAAGAAGAGGTATGTGTAGTTTATCTATAGGTCTGTGCCCCAAGCTGAGTTACCTTACACAAACAATTACTTTTTTCTAATTAAAAGGGCCTTTTTTGTTTTTGAATTGTGTAAAGTTTGTAGGATTTGGGGCTGACATTATGGCATAGTGGTTAAGCTTTCGACTGTGGTGCCAGCATCCCAAGTGTGTATGGATTATGTCCTGGCTCTTGCACTTCTGAGCCAGTTTGCTAATGTGCCTGGAAAGACAGCATAGGAAGGCCCAAGTGCTGGGCTCCTCTGACCCTCATGGGAGATCTAGGCAGAGTTCTAGGATGTTGGCTTGGGCTTGGCCTGGTCTGGGCAGTTGTGGCTCTTGGGGAGAGAATCAGTAAAGGAAGATCTCCCCGCCTCACTCTTCCTCTCTCTTCGCAATTCTGGCTTTCAAATTTTTTTTTTTTTAAAGAAAAGGTTTATATTTAAGAGACGGAAAGATGGAGAGAAGTCTTCCATCTGCTGATTCACTCATCAAATGGCCTCACTGACCAGGGCTAGGCCAGAGAGGAGCCAGGAACAAACAGTGTTTTCAGTTCTCCCACATGAGAGCAAGGATCTGAGGACTGGACCATCTTTCTTTGCTTTTCCAGACAATTGGTGGGAACTGGGTCAGAAGTGGAGCAGTGAGGCACAGCCAGTGCCTGTAAGGGATGTTGGTGCCATAGGCGGGGGGTTAGTCTGCTACAGTACTGTTCCAGCCCATTAATTTCTATTTTATTTTTAATAATGTTTAGATAATTGAGAGGCATGCATACCCGTGTGGGCTTCTGATTAGGGTGGGAGGGTCAGATATGGAGGAAGATGGAAGGGGACACATGTTTCTTTCATTTTTTTTTGGTTTGTGTGTGTTTTTTTTTTTTTTTTTTGTCCTGTCTCCACAGGAGAGGAAGCGGGAGAGTGCTACTTTCATTTCTTGCACTTGAACTACGTCAGCACCTGGGGATGGGGGAGGTCATGTGATTACTTTAGAGACTCCGTTGTGGTGAAGACTGTTCCAAGATGTAACTTGAATGGTTTTGATAATTCTGCAAAGGTGTTGGTTTCAATGCTCCTAGATTGAGAAAATCTTCCCAAAATCTACTGGTTGTCAAAGTCCATGCATGGTGCGAGCATAGACCCAGGCCAGGAGAGTTGTCCAGTCTGTCCTGCTTTGCATCCTCTTTAGGCATTTGATTTCCCCTGCTGGCCTAGATGAGCTGCTTCATGTCCCTGGTGTGCAACTGGATATGCTGTTTGCTACATAGGCACCAGCAACTAAGGAGGCCCAGTCCTGATACCTGCACTCCAAGGTTGGACCACACATTCTGTGATTTTTCCTGTGACTGGCATCTGAATCCAACAGTCCAGTTGGGGAGTCTCCCAGAAACCTCATCTGGGGTGACCTCAGACTTGGCTCTTGAGTGTGTTAGCCAGTGAAAGGTCAGATTTGGTCCATCACCTACACCAGCCAAAGCAGCTTGATGGGATCCACCTCAGGCCCGTATCTAACAGAATGATGGGTGCTACAGCCCAGCCCACCCAGAGCATCCCAGAGCCAGTCCTCACGCATAGCATTGGCTGCTACAGCCTAGCTGGACAACCTCTGATAGCCCCCTTGTCATTGCTGCTTAATCCATTATATGGAGGGTTAAAAAGATCACTCCCTCAGTTCTTGGGTATCCATGTTTACTTTCATTTCTGATGGAAGGCAGTTTTATTCTCCTATGTTCAGTTTGTTGTGACTTTGTGTTTCCTCTGGCAAACTCACTATAACATGAATGCAATGAGGAATGTAAGTGAAATCAAAAGACTGTGTAGTATATTTTTCCTAGCAGTAAAATAAAATAAATGAACAAATGATCATTATTCGAAAATCAAAACACAGGACCAGCCGTGTTATTCTAGTGGCTAAAAGTCTTCACCTTGCATGCGCTGGAATCTCATATGGGCGCTAGTTTGTATTCCAGAGGCCCCACTTCCCATCCAGCTCCCTGCTTTTATTCTGGGAGAGCAGTTGAGGACAGCCCAAAGCCTTGGGACCCTGCACCCACATGGGAGACCCGGAAGAAGATACTGGCTCTTGGCTTTGTATTGGCTCGGCTCTGGCCGTTGAGGTTACTTGGGGAATGAATCAGCAGATGGAAGACCTTCCTCTTTCTCCTCACTGTAAATCTGATTTTCTAATAAAAATTTAAAATTTTAAAAATTGACACAAATTTAAGGATAAGTCTTTACATTTAAATGCAGAAGTGAGTTTCTTCCAGGTGTCCCACGTAGGTTGCAAGGTCCCAAGCATAGCTTTGCCCCTTTTCCTATGTCATTAGCAGGGAACCAGCACTCGTAGTGGATGCCAGCATCTCAGGCAGTAGCTGTGTTTAAAAAACGCTACAATGCTTGCCCCCAGTGGTGATGTGTTGTGTTATGTCAGTTTTCAGTGTTGTCACAAATTCAGGATTGTTTTATCATGTTGTGACTTCACATTATTCAGTACTCTTATATCACTGTAATATTAACATGCTTGGGCTAAAATAGAAATGTAACTGCAGAATCTGTAGATCTCACACAAGTGTTCAGGTTAGGTTCCATTTCCACTTTTGGCTCCTGACTCCAGCTCTTGGCCAGTGTAGACCCTGGCAGCTAGTGGCTTAGCAGTTACAGGTGGGAGATATTCTTTCTACCAGGGGGCATTTGGATATTTGTAACATTGCCCACAGGCCCTACAAAATAACCAAATTAGGATCTAGCCTGTACAGCTTTATTGAATCTCAGATGCCATTTGTGGTTGCCTTGGCAGGACCATATTAAATGCTTCTGTGGGCTTATGTGGCTTGCAGGCTCAGCGTTCCCCGTCCTGGTAAAGGATTTTGTTCGTGCCAGCCCTATAGGAGAGAGGAGTGGATTCCTGTTTAAGTCTCAGGTCTGGCCCAGAGCTAGTCATTGCAAGCAAGTAAGAAGCAAACCAACAGATATGAACACTTGCTAACCCTCTCTTGCTTCTGAAGTGAAAGTAAAAATAAACATATATTGCACTATTTTGCTATTAGGATAGGGAGTAATAATCTTTGTTCTTATGCCTCGGAATGAAACCAAAGTTATCTGAAATAAAAGAAAATGTAGGGGCCCGGCATAGTAGCCTAGTGGCTAAAGTCCTTGCCTTGGATGCGCCGGGATTCCATATGGACACTGGTTCTAATCCCGGCAGCCCCACTTCCTATCCAGCTCCCTGCCTGTGGCCTGGGAAAGCAGTCAAGGACAGCCTAAAGCCTTGGGACCCTGCACCCATGTGGAGGGAGACCCGGAAGAGGCTCCTGGCTCCTGGCTTCGGATTGGTTCAACTTCAGCCATTGTGGCTGAGGCTCCTGGCTTGGATTGCTGCAACTTCAGCCATTGTGGCTGCTTGGGGATCAGCGGATGGAAGATCTTTTTCTGTTTCTCTACTCCTCTCTGTATAGCTGCATTTCCAACTTAATAATTAAAAGGAAAAAAAGTAAATAGAACCTACCTACACATAGGACTAAATATTTAGTTGTAGGAGTTATGTATAATTGAGAACAACAGAGCACATTTTCTGTAGTGCAGATGATTATAAAGAAACTATTTCCTTTGAGGGAAAGATTACATTACACACTTGTTTCTTTGCTTTCATTTAACATTTTTGTTGTTTTTGTTTTTATAGGAATATGCACTTTCTGGTTGGAATTTGAATAACATGCCTGTTCTAGAGCAGTCTGTTCTTGCACATATTAATGTGGACATCTCTGGTATGAAGGTGCCATGGCTGTATGTGGGGATGTGTTTCTCTTCTTTTTGCTGGCACATTGAAGATCACTGGAGTTACTCCATCAATTACCTACACTGGTATGTGCTCCCTTCAGATTGGCATACGTGTTTCTGGCAGATTAGGTGATAGGTCAGAGAGACTTCTCAGACAAGACAGTGGGGAGAGAAGAAACTTTGCCTTTTCAAGTATTTGTAAGTAGCAGGGCCTAGAATTTTAGGTGCAATGACGTATATTTAGTATATCTAAAAACTACTTTGGTTTATTTATTCATTTATTTGAATTGCAAAGGAGGGAGAGAGAGTGCTCCCATCCACTGATTTATTTCTTTAATGTCTACAACAGTCAGGGCTTTGTCAATCCATATCCAGAAGCCAGGAGCTCAGCCAGGTCTCTCACTGAATGCCCCTGACCCAAGTGCTTGAACATGCAGTTGTTGCCTCTTGGGGTGCGCGACAGTAGGAAGCTGGCCTCAGGAATGGAGGAGGGACTCAAGCCCAGGTGCTCTAAAGTGGCACGTGGGCATCTCGGCTTGTTATTTTTATTTTTTGTATTTATTGATTTATTTGAAAGAGTTATGGAAAGACAGATCTAGCCACTGGTTCACTCTCCAAGGTGCCTGACATGGCGTGGGCTTGTCAGGGGCCAGGAGCTTCTTCCAGATTTCCCATCTAGGTAGCAGGCGTCCAAGTATTTGCGCCTTCTTCCACTACTCTTTCTAGGCCATTAGGGATTAGATCGGAAAAGGAGCAGCCAACATCAGTGTCGGATGCCAGTGCCACAGGTAGTAACACCGCAGCTCTAGTCACTCTGATGATACCCTTTACAAATTTTTAAAAAATTGTTCCCATAGTTGAGAGGGATGCATACTCTTGTGGGTCTCCAATTAGGCTAGTGAGGGTCTGATATGGAGGAGCATGGGTGGAGCAAATGTTTCAAATTTGTTTTTCTCTTGATTTGGGAGGGGGAAAAGGGGACAGGGCTGCTCCTTGCTATCAAACTGGATCAGTACCTGGAGATGGAGGACAGTTTTTTGATGGCACCTTAGAAACTCTAACATGGGAACTGAGGGTGTTGACTGGTTTTGGATAGTTCTGATAGGTTTTATATATATATATTTCATTGCAAGGCAGAGTTTTAAAAAGAGTGACAGACAGATCTTATCCATTTGTTCATTCCCCAAACAGCCCTAAGAGCTGCAACTGGGATTCCTCTGGGTATTCCAAGTGGGTGTAAGGTCCCAAGCACTTGGCCATCTTCCCAGGCACATTAGTAGGTATCTGGATGGGAAGTGGAGCAGCTGGGGTTTGAAGCAGTACCTGTAGGAGATGCCAGCTCTAGACGTAGCAGCTTTACCCATTCATTTTTCCATAGCGCTGGCACTGTGTGCCAGCCTCATTTCACATGTTCCATAGACATGTGACAAGAAGCCACTCCTTGTTTTTGATTATCACAAATACAGAATGTTTTTATCACTGTAATAAGTTTTTTTTTTTGAAGCTTTATTTTTTATTTATATGAAATGCAGATTTAGAATGAGAGAGGAATAGAAAGAAAGGTCTTTCCACTGGTAATATTCTCAAATTGTTGTCAGGCCCCACTGTGTCCATTACCAAAACCAAGACCCAGAAACTTCTTCTGGGTCTCCCATGCGAGTGCAGGAGTCCAAACACTTGGGTGATGCTAAAGCATCTTAGTGGGGAGTTAAGCCAGAGGTAGAGTAGGCAGGACTTGAGCCAGCACCCAGTATGGAATGATGCCACTGCAGATGCTAGCTTTATCTATTATTCTGCAATGCCAGCTCCAAAGGTGTTTTTTCTGATAGATGTGGTGAATATATGTCTAATATCTGTTGTCTTGTCTTAGCTTTTGTTAGGCATGATAGCACAGGTTTGTGAGATGGTTACCAAAATTTGGAGCGTATAATCTATGGCCATATAATGAAGAATTTATTTTTATTTAGTTGATTTGAATCAGAGACCTTGGTCTCATTGGTACAGTTTTTTATATAGCAAAATTCTAAGCAGTTATTTATTTATTTTTTGCTAGGGGGGAACCAAAGACATGGTATGGTGTGCCATCTCATGCTGCAGAACAGCTGGAGGAGGTGATGAGAGAGCTGGCTCCTGAGTTATTTGAATCCCAGCCTGATCTGCTACATCAGTTAGTCACCATCATGAACCCCAATGTGCTAATGGAACATGGTGTGCCTGTGAGTCATTTTGTGTCTCCCTTCAGTTTCTGAAAGTTATTATAGCTTTTGATTAGATAGTCAAAACATATGCCTTATTTTGCAACTGGAAGTGAATGTGTCAACTTCTCACTAAATCTAAACTCTGAAAGGATTAGCTCTTACCTAATGATTAAGAAGGATTGTTCTTCACTTGAGCAAGAACCTCAGAGCATGCCCTACATCCGGGACCTGGGGAGGGTGGGAAATTGGGTGGGCCTTCTCCCTTAATACCCCCCTTTAAACATGAAGGTAACAATATGGGAAAAAAAAAATAACACTGTCAAGGTACAAAGCGGTGCAAAATTTTGTTAAATTAAAATACTCTGGTTATATATAAAAAAAAGAAATCTAGTCTTTTCTTCTCTACTTCTATTAAATAAACACATAGTCTTCTATGGAAAAATTGTTATTAAAAATTCATAATACACAAAAAAAAAGAAGGGTTGTTCTTGAAGACCAAGTCATGCTTTATAGATCTGTTTTCAGTATCCTGATTTTCCCAATATATTTATCAAAATATGGGTATATTTTAATATATGCATATATGTATACGCTCGTGTGTGTGTATATACACACTTTAAATATTTTATTATTTACTTTACTTGAGAGTCAGTGTTAGGGAGGGAGAGAGATTGCATCCGTTGCTTTGCTCCGCAGTTGGCTGCAAAAGCCAGAGCTGAGCTTATCCGATGCCGGGAGCTTCTTCCAAGGTTCAGGGACCTAAGGCTTTGGACTGTCCTCCACTGCTTTTCCAGGCCATAAGCAGGAAGCTGGATGGGAAGAGGAATAGCGGGACATGAACTGAATGTTCATATGGGCATCCCAGTGGGTGCAAGGCAGGCATTTAGGCACTAGGCTATTGCGCTGCCACTCCTTCCTGTCCTCCCCCCTTCTTAAAGGAGTATTTATTCTTTATTGAAAGGCAGATTTACAGAGAAGGAGATGCAGAGAGAAAGATCTTCCATCCACTGGTTTACTCCTCAAGTAGCTGCGATGGGCAGAGCTGAGCCAGTCTGAAACCAGGAGTCAGAAGCTTCCTCTGGGTCTCCCATTCAGTTGTAGTGTCCCCAAGGCATTGCGCCATCCCAGGAGCAGGGTCCCAAATTCTTGGCCCATTTTCTGTTGCTTTCCCAAGCCACAAGCAGGGAGCTGGTTGGGAAGTGGAGTAGCAGGGATATGAACTGTTACCCATATGGAGTCCTGTTACATGTAAGGTGAGAATTTAGCCACTAGGCTGCTGCACAGGGCCCTAAAGGTTTGTTTTTGACTGGCAGAGTTACAAAGAAGAGAGAGTGAGAGATAGATTGAAAGAGGGAAAGAGAGAAAGAGAAAGAGAGATTAATCTTCATTGCTGGTTTAGTTCTCAAATAACTCTTCTGGCCAGGCCTGGAGCAGGCCAAAGCCAAGCTGAAGCCAGTAACCTGTTACTTGATGCAGGTCTCTTGTTTAGGTGGCCCAATACACAGGCCCTATTCCACATCTGCTTTCCCAGATGTATTAGCAGACAGCTAAGTGGAACTATCAGATCAAACTGGTGCTAGTATGGGATGCCAGATTACAAGTGGCTGCTTAACCCATTATGCAACAGTGTTGGTTCTTTGTGGTATCTTAATTATTCTTATTCTTACTTTTCAAATAAAGATTTCAGAGCTTGTAATGCACGCTTTAGTGAAGTAAAATATACTGTCATGTTACTAATGTTCGGTGTTTGGGAGTGATTTTCAAATAGAAGCTACTTAAACGTGATTAAGTTTATCATTTAGTAAGTTTATACATAACAGTCAATGTTCACTCTCCCCTTCATGAGGAAGTCAGATGAGTAGCATCTGTAATGTTACCTCATCTTTAAAGTATGTATTTAAATGAGAATCTTAGACCTCTTGGAAGACATGCACTGTATTATAAAACAAAATTAGAGTTATGAATATCTGGTTTGGGGATAGCCCCGATGACTTATGAGCTGACTGATTTCCTCAAAACTATCCAGAGGCAAAACAAAACACTGTCCAGAGGTAATAGCCAATTCCATTCTCAACTATTGTTTACAGTAATAAAATTAGGAAACTAAGAGCTCAGTGAGAATGACATTTTCTCCTTGGGGATCTTTTTTGGCTGTTAATTTGTGAAATTAATCATTATTTAGATGTGAATGACTTATAAAGTGAAATTCTCACTGCTTCTAAAATCCTGATATTTGTTAATGTGTTAAGTTAATGCTTTTGTGTTTCAACTTTTCAGAAATTTCTGAAACCTAGTAAAGTCTCCTTTTCGTTATTGTTTTTATCTTTTTTTTTTTTTTTTGTATCCTTTTTTCCTATTTGCCTTTAGGTCTACAGGACCAATCAGTGTGCTGGAGAGTTTGTTGTGACGTTCCCTCGTGCCTACCACTCTGGATTTAATCAGGGGTACAACTTTGCTGAAGCTGTGAACTTCTGTACTGCTGACTGGGTCTGTTTTATAGCAAATGGCTGTCGTACGTCTACTAGCACCCTCACGCACACTACATCTGGTTGGGTTCAATTACGGATAGTTCAGTGAGAGGGTGACTATTGTAGTTTAGAAAGTTATGTAGAGTTTCTGCATTATTTACTTGGACGATCTTGTAGTTCCTTTTTCCTTATCCAGTTCTAATTTTTGTCTATTTGTTTGAACTTTAAATGAGCAATTTATTTTCTGAATCCTTTTCTAGAAGTGTATGCAATCTTTGGTCTTCTTTCTCTGAGCACTGTTGGATCTCTTAAAAAAAATGATCATTAGATTTTTAGAGATTTTAAAAAATATTCTACCATATATCCAGGTGTTTTGTTCCTTTTTTTTTTTTTTTTTTTTTTTAGATTTTGGATGATTACATAGTTGATTAGGGTGGGAAGGGTGCAGAATCAGGAGAAAAAAGCTGAGACCTTTGTGTCTGCATTTTTTTTTTTTTCCTTTTTCCTGTATCTGGGGGAAAGGGAGAGACAAGAGAAGTCACACCCAGCCTCCCAACCACCTCAGCACCCGGGGATGGGGACCTGCCACTCAGTGTCATCCCAAAGCTCCTGTTGTGGAGCCTGCCACAAAGGTTCTGCTGAAGTTGTTTCGTTAGTTCTGAAATGCTGTCGGTCTTGCAGATGCGGGGATGAGGATATCTTCTCAAGGTCCATTGGTTGACGCAGTCTGAGTCTGTTTGCTCAGATGTTTGCTGTCATGCTTCCCTGGGGTAGTTGATCTGTTCTGCCCTCCTTCCTCTGCTCTGGTACCAGGTGTCTCTTCCGGCCTAGTGGTCTGACATATCCTCCATGTGCTTCTGGGTATACCGTCCACCGCTCTGTCAGAGCCACTGAGGAGGTGTAGTTTTGACAGATGCACTCCATCGTCACACCACAGGTCCTGCCGTTTTTCCCATAGTTGGAATTATGAGGTCAGAGGTTTATTTGGGGGAAGCCTCAAAACAGTCTCGTCCAAGGTGATCTCAGCCCTGTCTCTTGTATATACCCACCTGTGCAGTTCCCAGTTCATTCCATCACCGACACCATTCTACTTCAACATTCGCAATTGCAATTGCTAGGTTAAATCTGTCTCCAGCCCCATTTCTTATGCAAACCAATGGGTTCTGCGACCCAGGCCAACCCTGCCCTCCACACAGTCGGCCCTCACGTGCACCATCGAGCTGCAGCCCAGTCAGAGTGACCCCCAATATCCCAGCCCTGGTTTCTGTGTCTGCCAGCATATGCAGTGAACTGATCCAGTTTGTCCTACCCTCCCATTCAGCTTGCATATATGTAATTGGTTGTTGCAGCTTAACTCATCCCAGTCAACTTCACCCTGCAGCCCATACTCTTGCCAGTGGGTGCCACCGCCTGTCTAGCCAGGCCTGCCCCTAGTCCTGGTTCTTATGCTTGCTAATTAGGGTTGTAGCCCATCAGAGGGGTGCCCACAGTTTCCCTACTGGGCACAGTCTCAGACCTGAATCTTGGACTCTCAGGTGGTTCTGCAGTTTAGCTCGATAGGACCTGCGCCCTAATGCAACACTTGCCAGCTGATGCTGTGGCAAAGCCCAACCATCCTGCTCCCATTCTGGCTCATGCCTGCACCAGTGGGTATAGTCAGCTGAGCCTATCTCTTTCCCAGCCCAGTTCATATTCAGGCCAACGGGTGTTATAGCTCTGCCCAGCCTGATCTGCCCACAGTCTCAGCTGTCACACTTACCAGCAGGAACAGTGGCTCAGCAGGAGAGTTCCTACAGCTCCCCTACCCGGTTTGCAACCCTCCCCCCAAGCTTCATGTTGTGTCTGGCATGGCCCATCTGACCTTGGCATTTGCCAGTGGGTACTGTAGCTGGCCCAACCCATCTGCTCCCAGTTGTAGCTCATGCTGGTGAGTGTTACTGCCCAACCTGGCCCTGCCAAATCCCAGTCCTGGCCCTAATGTTTACTAGTGTTGTGGCCCGCCTTGGCCTGTACTGAACCCTGGTTCTCAGATTTGCCAGTGGGTATTATGAACTGGCCCAGCCTGGCCCATCCCCAGACCTAACCTACATATATGCTGGTGGGTACTGTGTGACCTGGCCTGGTCTGAGCTGTTCTTTGTCTTGGTTCTTGAGCTGGGCTTCAGGGACTGCATCCTGACAAAAAGTTCCCCAAGCTCCTCCATCAGATAACCCTCCCTGTGGCCCTTTGTCCAGGCTGACTTGATCCACTTCCTGTCCTGGCAGGAACAGTGGCCTTGCCCAATTGGCTCATACCCATTTCGGTTCTTGCCCAGCCACACCTGATCCGTACCTAGACACATCTCTCATGTGGCTCAGTGGAATCCGAGACCTTGTCCAGCCCATGCTAACCCCATCCTGTTTCTCATGAGCACAGTGTGTACTAGAGTCTAGTCCAGTCTGGCACACTGCAGATCTAGTCCACATCCAATCTGATACCGCAGCCATGTCCAGCCCCGACCACTGCGCTCATTTCAGCCCCCGTGCTTGCCGGCTCTCCCCTTAGCTCCCTGACTGAGCCTGTTCCCAGGTTTGTTCATTAAATATATTACCTGACTGCTGATAAAATATTCTGTGCACTTTTTCTTTTCCTTGGGAATGATAAGGAAAGAGCATAGAAATTTCACTTCTTTCAGGTGTAGCCTTCAGCTTCTCTTGAGTCCTCTGATTCCATTGTGCTTTTTGCAAAGTGAAGATGAATCCTAAAAGGTTCTTACAAATCAATTTTCTTACATTTTCTCTGTTTTATTTATTGTGAAGATCTGTTTTTTATTGGAAAGACAGATTTGCAAGAGAGACAGAAACTTTTTCCATCTGTTGGTTCACTCCCCAAGTGGCCACAGTGGCCGCGGCTGAGGCAATCAGAAACCAGGAGTCTCTTCTGTCACCTGTGTGGGTGCAGGGTCCCAAAGCTTTGGACCGTCCTGGACTGCCTTCCCAGGCAATGAGCAGAGAGCTGGATGGGAGGTGGAGCAGCCAGGACATGAATTGGCACCCATATGGGATCCTGGCCCCTGCGAGGTGAGGATTCAGTCATTGAGTCATTGTGCCAGGTTCAAGCAGGGTTTTTTTTTTGTTTTTTTGTTATTTTAAAACTCAGGATTTCTAGATACTTAGATTTAATTCATCTTTTGCTTTCATTGTTTCAAGAAAGTTGAAAAGTCACCTTTTTTCTTCTTGTGCTATGGGAATCAGTGCTAGTTTTTTGTAGTCTGAACTTTGAAGTTATTTTTTGCAGTGTTGTTTTTTATTAGACGAAGTTAGTGTTAGATTGGTTTACAAGAGTTTGCTGCCTTGTTTATATGCCAAGCTGCTTTTGCTTCTTGATATACATGAGTAGAAAATGAGCACCTTGGCTAGAAACTTAACATGTTAGATATGGGAATTTTCTCTGGGAAGGCTTTTGAAATTCCTGTTGGGTCATAAAGATTCCTTATATATAGTTGAACAAGTTCAAGTGGAGTTTGTTATTGTCATCTTTATAATAAAAGGGAAACACTGAAGGATAAATAGTGGCTGGTTCTGGAGTATACTAGTAGCAACTAATTTAACGGGAAATCTCTGATTTTAGTTGCCCATTGGACGTCAGTGTGTGAGCCATTACCGCCGGCTGAGGCGCCATTGTGTCTTTTCCCACGAGGAGCTTATCTTCAAGATGGCAGCAGATCCTGAATGCCTGGATGTTGGCTTGGCTGCTATGGTCTGCAAAGAACTGACACTCCTGACTGAAGAGGAGACACGGTTGAGGGAGTCTGTTGTGCAGATGGTGAGTTTGCTGAGATACTGTCTTATGGTTGACAGTGCTTATGGGATGTATTAAGGATTATCTAGATCCCTGCAGAAATTGAATACAAAAAATCACTAATTTGGACGCAGTTTTACACATTTTGTAATTCCAGTTTTGGTTTTTTCAGATTGAAAGGCTTTTTTTTAAAGATTTATTTATTTTTATTGCAAATCAGATATACAGAGAGGAGGAGAGACAGAGAGAAAGCTCTCCCATCCGATGATTCACTCCCCAAGTGAGTGCAGCGGCTGGAGCTGAGTCAATCCAAAGCCAGGAGCCACGAGCCTCTTCCGGGTCTCCCACATGGGTGCAGGATCCCAAACCTTTGGGCCGTCCTTGACTGCTTTCCCAGACCACAGGCAGGGAGCTGGATGGGAAGCAGGGCCGCCGGGATTAGAACCAGCACCCATCTGGGATCTGGGTGCATTCAAGGTGAGGACTTTAACCATTACGCTATTGCGCTGAGCCCCACTGTTAGAGTTCTTGATCTGCTATATGTGAGGTCTGAGGGCTACCTGCACCTATCTTTGGTGGAACCTGTAGGATGTCATATTGTTGCAGTTCTCTGAGACAGAAATGATTTCATTCCCAGCTCAGTGCATGCGCATTACTGCCCGTAGCCCTTGCCTCCCTATACAAAAGGATGCCGGATTCAGGTCTAGAGGGCAGACTGGGCTGTGAAATCTACTCTGTTCCCACACTGCCTGTCTGGGATCTGCCACTCGGTGTCTACTCCTGGTCAAGTCAAACAAACCACGATGAGCAGTTTCTGGGTTCACCTCCTGAGTTCCCAGTGAATGCCCCTTCCCACCTTGTTGCTGGTGGAATTTTGGCTGCCGGTGCAGTTCACATCGCCACTTGCTGAATGCCACTGGGGTATCAGTCACTGCAATACCACACCATTGTGTCCACTTCTTTCCTGGGTCTGTCCTTATCTCGGTACCCCTCTGCTGCTGTTCTGTCCTCTCCTGTTTCCTGGAATGTGCCCTTTCTGCTCCACACTGGCGAATATTTCTCTGTCTAAATGTATCCTTACCCTGTTCCGCCATTTTGATTCTCGAGAATATTATTTTTCAAAGTGCCATTTAGTATTAGTGGTCCTCAGAACACACCTTTAGGAAATAGTGTCAGATTTGTTGCTTTATTAGTATGTAGCTTGTCAGCTTGCAGAAAGTTACTGTAGAAGAAAACAAGATTTGTGGTGTCGTAAAAATTAGACTTAATTAAATGTCGTAAATTATATTTCAGGGTGTCCTGATGTCAGAAGAAGAAGTGTTTGAACTTGTTCCTGATGATGAACGGCAGTGTTCGGCATGCAGAACCACGTGTTTTCTCTCTGCTCTCACGTGCTCTTGTAATCCTGAGCGGCTTGTATGTCTCTACCATCCAAATGATCTCTGCCCCTGCCCCATGCAGAAGAAATGTCTTAGGTATCCGAATGTGTCTGGTGAAACCTCTGTTACCTACTGTGAAGCGACAGGTTTTTTGTTTTTTTTTGTTTTTTAAATTGGAAAGACAGATTTACAGAGAGAGAAGGAGAGACAGTGAGAAAGATCTTCCGTACACTGGTTTACTTCCTAAGTGGTTGCAGTGGCCAGAGCTGAGCCAATCCGAAGCCAGGAGACAGGAGCTTCTCCTGGGTCTCCTGTGTGGCTGCAGGGTCCCAAGGCTTTGGGCTGTCCTCGACTGCTTTTCCAGGCCACAAGCAGGGAGCTGGATGGGGCACACACCAGTGCCCTTATGGGATCCCAGCATGTGCAAGGAGAAGATTCAACCAGTAGGCTATTGTGCCAGGCCCATAGCACTGGTTTCAGTATTCTTGGTTATGCTCTTCTCTGCCTCTGTTCATTTACTCCCCCTGCTTGAGAACTTGTCTTGTAAAATTGGACCATGTTTGTGCGGCAGCTAAGATTTAGCCTCTTTCCATTTTGTATGTTCCTCATATCCCCCTTTATTAAAGTTGTGGGCTCTTTGATTTTTTTTTTTCTACAGACAAAAAGGGACATTTCTTTATTAAGTAAGCAGCCGTTGTTCCCCAAGGACCCTGGAATCCTCCCAGCCCACTTGGGCTCTTTGATTTTATGTGAATCAAGAACCTATTTCCCTGACCATTGCACTTAGGGTGATGATATTTGAAAGTTTCAGTTTGTTAATAGCTTTTTATTGCTCTGTGTTTTTTTGCATAAATTTTTTTTTGCGTGGTTGGGAAGTATGTATACCCACATGGACCACTGATTGGGGTCGGCAGGGTCAAGGAATGGGAGAAAGTAAGTTAGACGATTGTTTCCTTTTTTTTTTTTTAAGCGTAAATGGACCTAGAGGTGAGAGAAGGTGAGAGGACTGCTCCGAGCAGCCTAACTGCATTAGTACCTCGGAATGGCTGACGGCCTCTTAATGTCATCCTAAGATCCCCAATGTGGAGCATGATCTGAGGATATTGTTTAAGTGGTTTTGATAGTTCTGAGGTGTTGTTTTTGTTATTCAAAGGATAAGGATAGTCTTCCAAGGTTTATTGGCTGGCATGGTCGACCTTAGAGTCTCTGTTTGCCTAGATACTCGCTGTCGATGCTTGCCTGGTAGTGTCCAGTTTATTCTGCTATCCTTGTCACTGGATGTCCTCTGCAGGCCTCAATAAGCTGTCATGTCCCCATATTTATCTGGGCTGTTGTCCACTGCAGCAGCTTTAGTAACCCAGCAGGCCCAGTTTGTTGATAGCTTGTTGTCTTTTTTTTGTTTTGTTTTGTTTTCATTAACATAATGTTTGTTTTGTTTTTAACAGATATCGTTACCCATTAGAAGAGCTTCCTTCCCTTTTGTATGGCGTGAAAGTCAGGGCACAGTCCTATGACACCTGGGTCAGTCGTGTTACGGAAGCATTATCTGCTAACTTCAACCACAAGAAAGGTTATGTTTCCTCCTTTTGGGTGCACTTGTTGAAATTACTGTTACGTAAAAAGACCTTGTTTTGAGTTAATTTTTTCTCAAGAGTTAGAATAAGGAATTGATTAGGCATTAGGTTATGAGCACTCACCTGGTCAGCAATGTGCATTGCACAGCTGTAGATTTCTATGAATAGCTTGATAATTCGAGTGAGGTTACTAACGATTTTATAATGACGTTTGTTCTGTGACCATCGTGAATGTGATTTATTTGTTTTTATAGATTTGATTGAATTGCGAGTAATGCTGGAAGATGCCGAGGACAGGAAATATCCAGAGAATGAGCTCTTCCGAAAACTCAGGGATGCGGTAAAAGAAGCTGAGACCTGTGCTTCTGTGGCTCAATTACTCCTGAGTAAAAAGCAGAAACACAGGTAAAGAACGAAGACTTTGATTCTCCATTGGCTCCTTGTTTCTTCCAGATTAAAGGCCAGAATTGCAACTGACTTGTGAGATCTGACAACTTTAATTTCTTGTGACCTTGCAACCTTCTCTTTTCCCGTAATACAAGAGTCTTCTCTTTTCCTTCTCATCCCTGAAGTGTTTGAAAACTGAGAAATTTTTTTTTAAGATGGCTGCAATGATTGGAGTTGGAGAGTCGAAAATCAGTTTTTTCTGGGTCTCACAAGTGGGTGGTAGGCATCCAAACACTTGGTCCTTCTGCTGCTTTTCCAAGGTCGTTAATAGGGATCTGGATCAGAAGGAGAACAGTCAGGACTTGAACTGGTGCCACTATAAGATGCTGGCATCACTGGCAGCTGCTTTATCTGCTATGCCACAGTGTTGGCCCAAACTAAAACTAGTTATGATAGTTGAAGTAAGCATGAATGAGTGCAGCAGGGAGACAGCAGCCAGGCCTGCTGGCACTCAGGTGTGTGCTGTTGCCCTTCTTCCTTCAAGCCAAGCTGTGTCCTTGCTTAAAGCTGGCCCACTTGCTCTTCATTGTTGGTAGAGCTCTTCCCACCATGTCCAGGTGGCTTGTTTTGGTTTCTATTTTTTCAGGGACCACTTTCTGGTAAAGCCTTGTTTTTAAAGATTAATTTAAATTTTTTTACTAGAAAGACTGATTTACAGAAAGAGGGAAAGACACAAGAAAAATCTTCTGTCTGCTGGTTCACTCTCCAAATGGCTGCAGTGGCTGGAGCTGAGCTGGTCTGAAGCCAGGAGCTTGTTCCAGGTCTCCCATATGGGTATAGGACTCCAAGGCTTTTGACTATCCTCCGCTGCTATCCCAGGCCTTGAGCAGGGAGCTGGATGTGAAGAGAACCAGCTGGGGCATGAATTGGTGCCCATATGGGATGCTGGCACTTGAAGGGGGGAATTAACCTGTTCAACCATGATGACAGTCCCAATGCCTGTTTATTTTTGTGTTCTTTTTAATTATTATTTGAAAAACAAAGATCTTCCATCTGCTGGTTTACTCCTTAAATGCTTACAGCAACCATTCTGGGCTAGGCCAGAAGCAGGAGCTTGGAGCTCATTCCAGTTCTCCCATGTGAGTGGTAGCAACTCAAGTACTTGAACCATTGCCTGTTCCTTCCCAGGATGCTTATTGGCAGGAAGTTGGATTGAAGGCAGAGCAGCTGAAGGCACAGTAAGGCACTTCAGTATTTGATACAGACATCCAAATGCCTGCCTTGCTGAGGTCTTTTTTTTTTTTAAGATTTATTTATTTTTATTGCAAAGTCAGATATACAGAGAGGAGAAGAGACAGAGAGGAAGATCTTCCGTCTAACTCCCCAAGTGACCGCAACGGCCGGTGCTGTGCTGATTCAAAACCAGGAGCCAGGAACCTCTTCCAGGTCTTCCATTTGGGTGCAGGTCCCAAGACTTTGGGCCGTACTGATGTCTTTGACAACCCTTTTTAACATTGCAGCCATCTTTCTTTCCTGCTTTGTTTTTCTCCTAGACTTATCACCTTCTGATGTATTAATTCACTTATTTTCTGTTTCCTCTCTTCTTCCTTCCCCACCATCATTAGGATATATTCTAGACTACAGCATCAGAAAGGTTTTGTTTTGTTATTGAGATTTGTTTGTTTATTGTGAAGAGTTACAGAAAGGGAGAGACAGAGAGGTCAAGCCAGGAAATTGATCTAGGCTCCAGCATGAGGGGCAGGGGCCCAAAGATTTTATTCATCCTCTGTTGACTTTCCCAGGCAGGAAAGCTAAGTCAGAAGTGGTGGGACGAGGCCATGAATTGAACACCCAAATAGTTTGATGGAATTACAGGTGAAAGCTTTACCTGCTCTGTTTCAATGCTGGTCTCTTGTATCATTTTTTATTGCTGTATTTCCTGTTTTTAAAATAGTGTGTGACGGACGATCTATGTGCAATAAGTATATGCAAATAAATAATTGCTATAATAGTCTAGGCAGATGGTAGCAAAGCGTAACCTTGATAAATGCAGAGGAAGTTGCTGTGGAGGAGTGCAGTGTACACTGTTCCTAATTTACAACAATTCATATGTATTTCATTTCCTGGTTTGTTTTAAATCATTTGACCGTATTCCTTGCACTAGGCTTGCTTTTTCTATACCAATTCGCAGTTACTTTTTAAATTTTTAAATCCACATTTTTAGTAGACAGCCTTTTCCAAAAAACTGATTTAGATCTTGCTCCAACAAGTCTCTGATTCTCTTAGAGAATCTAAAAACTTAGGGACCTTGTACAAGTGTGCTAGGATTGTTGGCTTCAAATTATGAGGAGACCAGGAATCCTTTTGGTGTCAGAATTACTGATGTTTGCTTCTATGTACATATCTCAATATTGTTTCACATCAGGCAGAGCCCAGATAGTGGGAGGACACGGACTAAATTGACAGTGGAGGAGTTGAAGGCCTTTGTCCAGCAGCTTTTTAGCCTTCCGTGCATCATCAGCCAAGCTCGACAAGTCAAGGTGGAGTATTGCATTATTTCTTGGGTAATTATCCCTGGTTGTTCAGAGTGTTGTTTTTGGTTAACAGAATGGTATGTTTGGACTTCTTTTTATTTATTTTCTTACATGTATGCTGCTGTTGATAGTTCCTTAGTAAGCATTCTAATGGTTACTTAGCCTTTATCCCCTTTTTAATATTTAGAATTTTTTTGTAAATAATTTTGAGTCTTTTAAATGTTAATTTTAGGGTAGGATCCTATCAAACAGATGTAAATGAAATGTAATAATTAATAAAACTCTTGGATGTGTTATTGGGTTTCTTAGTATATGAAGTATTTAAAATGTAGAGCTCTGATGTAAGTTTAATGAACATGGGAAACTTCAAATGTGTATTAACCTGCATAATTAGTAGTAATCTTTTGATAGGTTGATGTATGTTATGTTTCAGTTGCTAAGGCTTTCTAAAATAGGATTTATCAAGTTTTATCAACTTCCAAAATCTAATATTGTATCATCTTCATTTAGCAAGAACATTTCGATAGCTGACTTTGTTAACATCTGACATGGCACTTTCTGGTTTTCTTAGCTCATTGGCAGTTCCTTCACTTAAGCTTTCTTTGCTGTTTGTTCTCTCATTTTTTGACTTGTAAGTGTTGGAATATATTGGGACTCTCAGCTCTTTAGGTACATGCTCACCTGAGAATATTTGTCCATTGACATTAAATATCATCTATATCCTTTTGGTTCCCAAATCTGCTGCTCTCACTACAGTTCTCTTCCACAGACTTGTACATCTGGATCGATACTCTACATTTTTAGTTGGCATACTAAAGTATATTTTTAAAAGCCATTTTCTGAGTCAAACGAGTCACATCCCTGGATTATTCTATCTTCTCTACCCCATGTCTATTCTCCAAGAAAGAACTGCTCTCACCTCCAAAATATATTCCTAAAAGTAAACCATGATTTAAATGTGCTGTGTGGCAGTGTAGCCTGTTCCTTGATTGACGGTAGCAGCCCCTTTCCTGCTTTTTCTTCTGTTTTTGTATGAGCAATGAATAGCTTATTTTATTTGATAGCAAAAGTGATCATTTAAAGTATAAATCAGATTGTATCCTTTTTTTCCCCCTGTGGTTAAAATACCCCACTGATTCTTCAGTGCCATTTTAACGAGAACCACTAAAGTGAAATTCAAACACATTGTAATCTACAAAGCATTTTGTGATCTGGCCTTTGTTTAGTTTTCAGCTGCATTTTTCTTCATTTACTGGGACCATCAAACTCATTCTCTTTCAATGCTTTTGGAATTATTACTTGCCCTGCTGAAACTGATTTTTTTTTCTAAGATGTTCATATAGCTCCAGTCACAACCTACTTCTGTTAGTTTTTGGTCATCTGTCTTCTGTGTCATTGTGCTAGTAACATGTCCCCTGCTCTCTCTAGTTAATCTGTATCATATTGCCCTATTTTGCAATCTGCATGCTTAATATCAGCTGGCATGTTTTATTTATATATTGACCATCTGGCCCCCTACATTGGTGTGTATTCTTAAAGACAAGGACTTTGTGGCTGACATTGTGACTCAGCTGGTTAAACCTCTGTCTGCAGTGCCAAAATCCCCTGAGGGTACTGCTTGAGTCCTGGCTGGTCCACTTCCAATTCAGCTTCCTGCTAATGTGCCCAGGGAGACAGCAGAGGATGCCTAAGTGCTGGGGAGATGTGGATGCAGCTCCTGGCTCACCTGGCCCAGCCCAGGACTTTGCAGCCATTTGGAGAGTGAATCAGGAGTGGAATATTTCTTCATCTCTTCTTTTTCCTCCCCACCCCAGTAACTGCCTTTCAGATACATAAATAAATCTTAAAAAAAAAGACAAGAAATTTTTATATATTACTCTATTATTTGTGCCTAGAATAGGACATGCTTCTAAGCCAGTACTTTTTAAACATTTATTTAATAAGTCATATTTTAAAATTAAGACTGGATAGAATTACAGTGGAGGATATTTATAAATTTAATTCATCTGAATATTTGATTCTGTATTAGTGAGGTGATAAGAGAGTCTCTAATTAATAGTCTGCCTGAACTGTGTCTGTTTCCATTGTAGTTTATGGCTTTAAAGTTTTTTCATTTAAAATTTTGTTCAACTTTTAAGAATTTGCTGGATGATGTGGAAGAGTTTCACGAACGTGCTCAGGAGGCCATGATGGATGAAACCCCAGATTCTTCTAAACTCCAGATGTTGATAGACATGGGCTCCAGTCTCTATGTGGAGCTCCCAGAGTTACCTCGATTGAAACAGGAACTACAGCAGGCTCGGTGGTTGGATGAAGTAAGACTGACCCTGTCAGATCCACAACAAGTCACTTTGGATGTCATGAAGAAACTGATCGACTCTGGAGTAGGGCTGGCACCCCATCATGCTGTGGAGAAAGCCATGGCTGAACTGCAGGAGCTCCTTACAGTCTCGGAGCGATGGGAGGAGAAGGCTAAGGTCTGCCTGCAGGCAAGGTGAACACACTGTTAACAGTCAAGTCAGGTCGTGGGAGGGGGAAAGGGAACCTAAAGGCCTAGTCAATTAAAAGCTAAATTAAATGATTTTTCTGACTAAGTTGCCAGGTGGGGGGACTCAGTAGGCTAGTGGACTGTCTCAGATGTGCGCATGCTGTTGCAGAGTGCTTTGTTCGAGTACTTGCAGTGACACCAGGTAGAGACCATGACTATAGTTAGGAACTAGGAATTGTAAAGCTCAGTGAAGCTTTTTATTATGTTACCTAAAGGGTACAGAAAATTGTTAATAGGAATTCAGAAGAGGAGAGAGAATGTTGAGATTGGATGCTCGGTTGAGAAGCTCGAGAGAAAGTAAAAGCTTACGTAACGCCTTGAAGAATGAGTAGGATTAACACTAGAGGAAGAGGTAAGAGAAATGTAAATTGGGTTTGAGAAATATGTTGGAGGTGTTCAGAAGACAGAGAATAAAAGGGCTTTTCTAGAGTAGAGGATTATGCGGGGAAGCACTGGGTGATAAGCATCAGGCATGAAGATGTTAAGCAGTTGTGTCACCACCGCCAGTCTCATTGAGTCGAGTAAATCTTCATTGGAACTGCTCCTAAGATTGCTGTTGTTTTCCGTAGAGTACTGTTAGCAGGATTAGGTCACAGCAGCAGTGTAGGATCTTGCTCCTCTCGTGTGTCCTTCACCTTGCCATGCACTGATATTTCCTAAATTACAGGTGTCATTGTTTAACTCCCTTGCTGGAAGCCAGCCACTTGTCCTCTATCACCCTCAGGGTGGAATCTGGACTTGTTCTCCTGACTTGTAAATCCAGTTTCCCTCCTGCCTCTCACTTATTGATTCCTACATAGCTAGCCTCATTCTCTTCTGTCCTTTATCTTGTATTCTGGGTTCTGTGTATAGTGAGTTTTCCTTGCAGTGCCTCAGACGCGCTGCTTGTTTCTCTGGACTTCTGTCCATATTTATTTCACATGTCACTCTGTCTTCTGCTTATCACTCCAGTATACTTCCACTACCTCAGGCATGGCTTTGACCTCAGCCTGTCCAAGCTTCGATGTAATCTCTGCGGAGCCTTTCACCTGTCAGTCAGTCAGGTCTTCCTAGGGTCTATTTTAATGGAATTTTTCTTTTATTATTGCCTAGCGCAGTGTATTGTAATATTCTTGTAGTAATCTTCCATGTAAGATTGAAAGATTTCATGAGGCAAAGATTATGCTTCCATTTTTTTTTTAATGATTTATTTTAGGACCTGGCATAGTAGCCTATTGGCTAAAGTCATTGCCTTGCATGCACCAGGATCCCATATGGGTGCTGGTTCTAAATTTGGCTGCTCTACTTCTCATCCAGCTCCCTGCTTGTCACCTGGAAAAGCATTATAGGATGGCCTGGGGCTTCGGATCGGCTCTTCTCAGCTCCTGCCATCATTCACTAGGGGAGTGAGTGGACAGATGGAGGATCTTTGTCTCTCTTTAAATATGCCTTTTAATAAAAAATAAATAAATGTAAAACATCTATTTTATTTGAAAAGTAGCATTATGGAGAGGAGAGACAGAATCTTCCATCACAATAGCCAGAGCTGACTGGTCCAAAGCTGGGAGCTGGGACTTCTAGGTATCCCACGTGAGCACTTAGTCCATTTACTCAGTCCATTTACCTCTTCTTTGCTGAACCGTAAGTAGGTAGAACAAGCCAGGGCATGAATAGGAGTGCTTGTATGGGATGCTGGCTCCATGGGCAGAGGGTTTAGCATACTGCTTTGTGGCACTAGCCCCAAGGAATTTGCTTTTTGCTCCAGAGTCTTGAAGATGTAGCACAGTGCCAGGTAACAGTAGAATTCATGGATGATGGAGCCACTTTCACCTTCATTGGCCTTGCTTTACTTAGTAAAATTCATGGCACTCAAGACTTGATTCATTCGCATTGTTCTTTGCAAACTGACCTGTTTCTTGCACCATTTGTATTCCATCCTTGCTCTCTTTCCTATACTTCCTGTCCCACGTCCCCTCTCAAGCTGAACTGTTTAAATTGTAGTTTTTCCAAGTCTTTGTACATTTTATGCCTGGGTTCTTTCCTTTAACCATTGATTTGACAGCATTTTAGGTTTTTTTTTTTAATTAAAAAAAAATATTTAAAACAGTTACAGAAAGCCAGAGAAAGAGAGAGAAATACTGCATCCCCTGGTTCACCTCCCGGATGACTGCAATGGCTAGTACTGAACTAGTTGATGCCAGGAGCCAGGAACTTCTTCAGGTCTCCCAAACAAATGGCAGAGACCCAAGTATGTGATCCACCTGCTGCTTTTACTAGGCCGTTATCAGGGAGCTAGATTAGAAGTAAAGCAGATGGGAATCAATTTGGTACCTATATAGGATGAGTAACATTGCCTGCTATTCCACAACACTGTTCCTGAAATTCTACTTTAATTACGTGTGTGTGTTTTTTTAAAGATTTATTTATTTATTGGAAAGTTAGATATACAGAGAGGAACAGAGACAGAGAGGAAGATCTTCCGTCCAATGATTCACTCCCCAAGTGAGCGCAACGGCCAATGCTATGCCGATCCAAAGCCAGGATCCAGGAACTTCTTCTGGGTCTCCCACACGGGTGCAGGGTCCCAAAGCTTTGGGCTGTCCTCGACTGCTTTCCCAGGCCACAAGCAGGGAGCTGGATGGGAAGTGGGGCTGCCGGGATTAGAACCAGCGCCCATATGGAATCCCATGGCGTTCAAGGTGAGGACTTTAGCTGCTAGGCCACTGCTGCCAGGCCCAATTTCATGAATTTTTAAATATAGTTTTTAATTTGAAAGGCAGAAAGAGAGCTTTCTTTTACGGGTTCATTCCCCAAATGCCTATACCAGCCATGGTAGAGCTAGGCAAGAGCCAGGAGTATGGAACTCAGTCCCAGTCTTCTCACATTGGTGGCAGTGACCTGGCCACTTTGGCCATTACCTCTGTGTTCTCTTTCCTTCTAGGAGTACTAATTTACAGAAAGCTGGAATTGGAAGTGGAGTTTGGGGTGGGAAGGAGGGAGGAGTGTGGAAAGGAAGTGGAGTTGGGGTTCAAAGTCAGGCATTCTGATAGGAGATGCAAATGTTCCAAACCCTGTCTTAACTGTTGGGCCAAATGCCTGCCCCCAGAAGCATAGTTCTTTTTTTATTTTTTTTTTTTAAGATTTATTTATTTTTATTGTTCAAGGCGAGGACTTTAACTTCTGCACCATCGCGCTGGGCCCAGAAGCATAGTCTTTTAAGACTTAGCTTAAAGCCCTTCTAAATTCTTGTAGGAAACATTAAAAATGCTCTCATGATACTGAGTCTAAGATAATTTGGTCTTAGTGCCAAACAAGTAAAATTCTTATTTTATATTCTGATTAATTGAAGACAAGTTCCTTTTTTTTTTTTTTGCTTCATTTTGCATAAATTATTGAATGTAATGGAATTCAATTTACATGGTGAACATTAGTGGGTTTTTAACATGTTTTTTGTTATCAAACATGTATCTGACCATTTCAGTATTGTCAAGAGCCTGATTCTGCATCAAGGGATACTCTTTTTTTTTTTTTAATTTATATGTTTAAGAGGGAAAGAGAGGGAACATGTGTGTGCTTCCATCCACTGGATCCTTTCTAAAAATTGATCTGGAGACCGATTAGGAGTAGGCTGGAAAACTGGGAGCTCGGTTCAAGTTTCCCATGTGGGTGGCAGAGGCCCTGTTACTTGCGGCATCCCCTGCTGTCTCTCTGGGTGTGCATTAGCAGAAAATGGACAGAACTAAGGCGCGTTGACACAGCATGAGTGTTTCATGTCAGCTAAAGCACTGTGCCACGTGAACATCCCACAAAATGCTGTTTAAATGTTGAAAGCAATTGGACTTCTCTTCATACATCCTACCATGTTCTTATTGTTCTTTAGACCACGACACAGCGTGGCAAGTTTAGAGAGCATTGTGAATGAAGCCAAGAACATTCCAGCCTTTCTGCCCAATGTGTTATCTCTGAAAGAAGCCTTACAGAAGGCTCGAGAGTGGACAGCTAAAGTGGAAGCTCTTCAGGTGAGGAGACTTTGGGATTGTTCTACCCAGAGGTGATGTCTCTCCTATATTAAAGTCCTATAAACCTTCAATCTTTTACGAATAATCAGAATAATTACAATTATTAAAACTTACTTTTTCTTCCATTTAATTTATGCAAAGCAAATACTATTTACTTAGAAACAACTGGTTTTTCATTGGCTTTCTGATAAGATGGTAGAGTTAGTTATTTGATATTTGTCAACTGGGGTTTATCGTTGCTGAGATTGTTTGCGTGTTTCCATGTTTTTTCAATTTTTTTTTTTAAGAATTTTATTTTTACTTGAAAGAGATTTTCAAGGAGGAAAGAGTTAGAAAAATCTTCCATCCACTGGTTGCAGCGGTTGGAGCTGAGCCTAGAGCCTCTTCCTGGTTTCCCATGCAGGTGCAGGGTCCCAAGGCTTTGGGCCATCCTCTGCTGCTTTCCCAGACCACATGGGCACAAGGGAGCTGCATGGGAAGTGGAGCAGCCAAGACACAAACTGGTGCCCATATAGAATCCTGGTGCTTGCAGACATGTGATTAGCTCATTTGCACAGTCTCCACGAATTACCTTTAACATTTAGAGATAGAAGAAGAAAATGAAATTAACTTTGAGCAGCACTATGGGACTCTTAGTATGGTTCTGGGTTGTAAGGGAGAAGAGTGGGGAGACATGATTCTGGCCTTCAAAATAACTCATGCTCTAGTTGGAGAGTCTTGTATTATTATAGTTCCACACAATAAATGCTAGGTAGAGGGGAAATATGCTTGAATTACAAAAACTGTTCTAAATTATAAACTATTGAGTTTATAATTATTATACATTTTTTATTAGTGCAAAGAAAACAGATTAATGTATTTATAGATTAATTCTAAGAGCCAGCCATAATTCCCTTCCTTTCTCCCTCAGTCCCTGGGAAAATTCTTTAATTATGGAAATATACTTGAAAAAAAACTTCTTTTTTTTTTGCCCTTGTCTGCGAATACTTAAAGGCTGTTTATGAGTATAAGGCTTAGTAAACAGGCATAGGAAGTTGTTCATGTGTTTCCTTTGTAGTATTGAAGGACCTTCTCTATATCAGGCCCTTCCTGCCAGTGGGAGCACTAACCTGTAGGCTCTAAGCAAATAGGCAGATTGTTTTGATAGGAGAAGTCTCTAGGATACATGGCTTGGAAACGAGCTATGGTATGCTTAACCAGAGCCATTCTGTAGCCAAATGGGTATAGTTGGGCAAAGAGGGAATAGTAACAAATTAGGCATTTCTGACTCTTATCATTAGTGAAAGTTTTTTTTTTCCTGTTGTATTTAGCAATCCTTATGGTGCTGCTATGATCTAATTATATGTTTAAAACATATATTTCATGGGACTATTTTGACCCTCTTCAGTTTTTAAAAAATATTGATAATTTCTTGCCTGTGAATTATTATTAATTTTTTTATTGGAAAGTCAGATATACAGAGAGGAAGAGAGACAGAGGAAGATCTTCCATCCGATGATTTACTCCCCAAGGGACCACAATGGCTGGAGTTAAGCTGGTCCGAAGCCAGGAGCCAGGAACCAGGAACTTCTTCCGGGTCTCGCATGTGAATGTTGGGTCCCAAGGCTTTGGGCCGTCCTCGAGTGATTCCCCAGGCCACAAGCAGGGAGTTGGATGGGATGCTGGGCCTCTGGGATTAAAACCTGTTCCCATATGGGATCTTGGCGCATTCATGGCGAGGACTTTAGCTGATAGGCTACCATGCCAGGCCCACTTGTGTTTGTGTGTGTGTTTTTTTTTTTTTTTTAAGAAAGATTTGTTTTATTTGAAAATCAGAGAAATATTTCTTTAGTCCACTGTTCATACTCTAGATAGCCACAGCAGCCGGAGCAGGGCCAGGCTGGAACCAAGAGCTGCTTTTGTACCCGCTAGCAGGAACTGGAACAAGGGACAGGCTAGAACATGCCAGGCTCTTCAATTAAGATTGTGGATGCTGAGTTGAGGCAAATCATGCCAGCTTGGGCCCAGCGGGGGCCAGGTTTGTGTGTCTCAGGAACGGGATATCTGACAGAGCTCAGGTAGCTTGGCTCAGGTCCTGGGGCACATCTGTGTGGTGGGGGCTGGGTTTGTGAGCCCCACAGGTGGGGGATCCAGCAGGGCTTGGGTCATCTGGCCTGGGTTTTGGGGCCTTCCTGCGAGGTGGGTGCCAAGTGCAGATCTTCGTCTCTGTATATCTGACTTTGCAATAAAAATAAACCTTTTAAAAAAAAAAAAGAAAAGCTCAGAGAACAATAATGAGTTCATTACATATAAATACTGAAAACATGAGCCGGTGTGTATTAATTCTTATTTCTGTTTATATAACATTGAATCGAGGTGGTTGTCAGAATTAAAATTCTACTTTTTGCTTTGTATCCAGAGGAAAACAACTGAATTTGTGTTACGGTGAATTTCCCCACTGTAGAAAAGATGATTGCATTGTCATATGTGACAGAAATTTTTTTATTGCCCCATTCCTAATTGTAAAGTTTGTTCCTCATTTGTTCTTTGCACTGGTTTTACTGATTTCCTCACACACTAAGGAGTAAATATTTGCCCATTTGCTCAGTAAACAAATGCTTTAATACAAAATTTTTAAGATAGGGCAATGACAAGAGATGCAGTTAAGTTTAAACAATAATATTTAAGAAAACAGTTCATGCTAAATTTTCTTTGAGGTCTTTCATCAATATACCAAAGCTTCATAAGAGAGCTCAAATTGGAGGCCCAGTGTGATGGCTCAAGTGGCTAATCCTTCCCTTACAAGTGCCAGGAGCTCATATGGGTGCTGGTTCATATCCTAGGTACTCTTCTTCCCATCCAGCTCCCTGCTCGTGGCTGGGGAAAGCAGTGGAGAATGACCCAAAGGCTTGGGACCCTGCATGTGCATGGTAGTCCCGGGAGAAGCTCCTGGCTCCTATAATTGTGGCTACTTGGGGAGCGTGCCAGCAGATGGAAGATCTTTCTTTGAGTGTCTCCTCTGTAAATCTGCTTTCCAACAAATATAAATAAATCTTTAATTTTTTTTTAATATAGAGCTCCAATTGTGTGAGATTCTGCTTTTGTTTTTCAGAGTGGCAGCAACTATGCTTACTTGGAGCAACTTGAGAGTTTATCTGCTAAAGGACGTCCTATTCCTGTGCGTCTTGATGCGCTGCCCCAGGTGGAGTCACAAGTAGCCGCAGCACGGGCTTGGAGAGAACGCACAGGGAGGACCTTTCTGAAGAAGAATTCGAGCCATACCCTGTTACAGGTATTGACCACTCCTCAGCAGCTGTCGGTTTATCACCCCTTAGGTCAACAATGAAGGCTGTTTTCAGTTTATTTGGTTCTCCTATATAAGTGATTTTTTTGTTATAAGATGTAATATGTTGACTTGAAATCTGGAGCCCTGGGCAGATTCATTTCCAATTAGTCTTGTGCTGTGTACAGAAAAAGAAGTCAGCTTGGATTTTTTTTTTTGCTTTTTTGCTTTATTGTTATTGTACTCTCTCTGAAAGATTTTCCTTCTCAAACAGTTTTCTTTTTGAAAAAATTTATTTTATTTGAAAGGCAGATTGACAGTGAGCAGGAGAGACGAGATAGAGAGAAGGATCTTCATCCACTGGTTCATTCCCTAAATGACCGCAGTGGCCAAAGCTGAGCCAGTCCGAAGCCAGGAGCCTCTTTGAGGTCCACCTTGTGCGTGCAGGATCCCAAGGCCTTGGGATATCCTTCACTGTTTTCTCAAGCCACAAGCAGAGAGCTGGATGGGAAGTAGAGACCCACAACACAAACCAACACCCATAGGGGACCCAGGTGCTTGCGAGGGGAGAGTTAGTCGGTTGAGCCGTCACGCTGGGGCCAGAAAGACAGATTTCCTTACTCATTGTCCTTTTCATCCTGAGCAGTTGAACGTAGTAGTTAGTAGCCTAGTTTTTGAATGAGGTTGTTTTAGATTTAAAGACTGGCTCTGCAGTTGCATCCCTGTGTTCCTGGACAAGTTATTTTTTTTCTCATTCTCTTGACTCCCTTGTTTGTAAAATGTGAGTCATAGCACCTATTGTATAGGTTATGTATATAAAATCCTTTAGAAAATACCTGTGACGTTATGAGTTGTTAGCAGCTTTTTTCCTCACTGTTTTTAAGATTCTTTTGAAAATCAGAGGTCACATTTTTTTGTAGGTGCTAAGTCCCCGTACTGACATTGGTGTATATGGGAGTGGTAAAAATAGACGGAAAAAAGTTAAAGAAATAATAGAAAAAGAAAAAGAGAAGGATCTGGACATTGAACCTTTGAGTGACCTGGAGGAAGGATTGGAAGAGAGCAGAGACACAGCTGTGGTGGTAAGTAACGATATAACGTATCCTGAGTTCTCCACGTGAACTCAGAATTCTGTGAAGATGTTCGAAAATACCACTTGAAAAATCTCTTTCCTTAGCAGCTTTCAACATAACGAATATACAATGAAGTGTTAGTGTCTGATGATAACTACCTTTTTAGGCTGCTAACAGGGATGTATTCAGTTTGTTAGGAAGCTGACGAAGTATACAGTGAAAACAGAATGATTTGGCGCAACTCATGATAGTAAGGGAATTGGTTACACCTACTAACTTAATAAGGCTTCTGTCCACCTGCAGTTATTCTGTTTTGGTGCCAGCGAACGTCATCTCAAATTAGAGCTTAGCCTAGCAAGTCAAATCTTGCCAACTAGAACAGAAAATTGTTTCAAACCTATTGGCAGTTTATTAATATGTATATTTATATTTTAAAGAATTTGTTTAGAGGCAGAGAGAACCAGTCTTCCATGCATGGTTTGTTCCCCAGATGCTGCAGCAAAGTTGTGGAGCTGGCACCTCAATGTAGGTCTCCCCCGGGGCAGCAGGAAACTAAAGGACTTTTGATTATCATGGCTGCCTGTCATGATCTGCATTAACAAGAAACTGGAGTCAGGCTGGAACAGGGCAGGAGCCCGGGGCTTCCAGTATACGATGTGGGTATCTGGGCCAGCTATTTAATTAATAGGCTGAATATAATGCCCGTCACCCAATTTTTAAAACTTTTTTCATTTCATTTGAGATAAGAGGGGGTCTGGTGACATGGTGCTAGTAATTCAAAAAAAAGTGTGCTGGCAATATTCATAATTAGATTTGTTTGCATTTTTTTAGTTTATTGAAAATGAGTGTCAATAAGACACTAATGTTATAATTGGTCACCAGACTGATATTCTAATATCAAGTAAATTGTAGAGACCTTTTAGTATGAGGTCATAACTTGAAGAGAAAAAAAAATCACTTTGCCTTGAGGATTTGGTGTTTGCTAGGGAAGTGTACTGCAGTGACTCTTTGCAATTAAATGTTATGTTTAGGTGGCAGTTTTCAAAGAACGGGAACAAAAGGAGATTGAAGCCATGCATTCCCTTAGAGCAGCCAACCTAGCCAAGATGACCATGGTGGACCGCATCGAAGAAGTGAAATTCTGCATTTGCCGCAAGACAGCAAGTGGGTTTATGCTGCAGTGTGAGCTGTGCAAAGACTGGTTCCATAACAGCTGTGTTCCCCTTCCTAAATCAAGTTCCCAGAAGAAAGGATCCAATTGGCAGGCTAAAGAAGTAAAATTCCTTTGCCCTCTTTGTATGCGTTCTCGAAGGCCGAGGCTAGAGACTATTCTGTCACTCCTGGTGTCTCTTCAAAAGTTGCCTGTACGGTTGCCAGAGGGGGAGGCCTTACAGTGTTTGACAGAACGTGCTATGAGTTGGCAGGATCGAGCCCGGCAGGCCCTGGCCACAGATGAGTTGTCCTCTGCCCTGGCCAAGCTGTCTGTGTTGAGCCAGCGTATGGTGGAACAAGCAGCTCGAGAAAAAACTGAGAAGATCATTAGTGCAGAACTCCAAAAAGCAGCTGCCAATCCAGACTTACAGGCAAGTACAGGATTTATCTTCCCTTTCTATTTATGTGGAAATAGTGTCAGTGTGTGAATAGTAAATCTGTCTTACCAATCGGCTGAGAAAACTGCAGTAACTTGCTTACAGTTTATAACCATAACATCTCCCTTCTACATAAACCCAAAGTATTCTCTTTAGATTGTAGTTTGGTTTTCTTAGTAAACTATTAACAGGTGGGTGTTGGTGTTCTAATCAAATAATTTTAATTTTACTAATTGAACAACTGTGTTGGCCACTGTTAAGTTCATTACATTCCTTCAGCACATATTAGTGTTACCCTTGTTTGTGTAGTGTGTGTTTATCTTGGAATTTCTGGCTGTTTAGGGGCACTTACCTAGTTTCCAGCAGTCTGCTTTTAACCGGGTAGCGAGCAGTGTGTCATCTTCCCCTCGACAAACAATGGACTATGATGATGAAGAAACAGATTCTGATGAAGATATTCGGGAGACATACGGCTATGACATGAAGGTAATTCACGGCAGGCTGTGTGGAGATTGTACCTGCTGGTGCATTTGTTAAAAAGCTGATGATTGAGGAGTAAAGGAGTAAAGGAAGGGAGAACTAGTTATTGCTCCTGAATTCATGATGATAAATTTTTTTTTTTCAAAACTCCAAAGAATCTAGATTATTGTAATACCATTTATTTTTAGGAAGGGGATTTTTTTTGTAAGATTTATTTATTTTTATTGGAAAGGCAGTTATACAGAGAGGAGAGAGAGAGGGGAAGATCTTCCATCCGATGATTCACTCCCCAAGTGACTGTGATGGCCGGAGCTGAGCCAGTCCGAAGCCAGGAGCCTCTTCTGGGTCCCCATGCAGGTGCAGAGTCCCAAGGCTTTGAGCCGTCCTCAACTGCTTTCCCAGGCCACAAGCAGGGATCTGGGTGGGAAGTAGAGCTGCCGGGATAAGAACTGACGCCCTATGGGATCCTGGTGCGTTCAAGGCGAGGACCTTAACCATTACGCCATCACACTGGGCCCTCCTTTCTTTTTTTTTTTTTTTTAAGCTCATTTTTTTAAAAGGATCAAGGTTTATTAACCCATCACGTTTTCAACTATTTCAGTTAAATTCACACAGGTCCATAGTTACTGTGGAGGATATTTATTGCTTTTTATACGTATCTTACATAGAGGACAATGGAACATGACACATATAATTTATTAGTGTGTTTTTTCTTTTTTTAAGATTTATTTATTTTTGTTGGAATGGCAGATTTACAGAGAGAAGGAGAGACAGAAAGATCTTCTATCACCTGGTTCACTCCCCAAGTGGCTGCCACAGCCAGAGCTGAGTCAGTCCAAAGCCAGGAGCCAGGAGGTTCTTCCAGGTCTCCCATCTAGGTACTTTGGGCCGTCCTCAACTGCTTTCCTAGGTCACAAGGAGGGAGCTAGATGGGAATCGGGTGGCTAGGGCATGAGCCGTCACTCACATTGAATCCTTGCTCATACAAGGTGAGGATTTTAGCTTATATACTACAGTGCCAGGCCTTATTTATATTTTTATGAAGATTTATTTCTGGGGCTGATGTAGTGGCTCTGTAAGGTAATCTTCCAAGTGCATCCCACATGGTCACCAGTGCTAGTCCCAGCTGCTCTACTTTCAATCCAGTTCCAGCTTCTGACCTGGCAAAGCAGCGGAGGACAGTTCAGGCTGCTGCATCCATGTGGAAAATCTGGAATAAGCTTTGGAGGTTTCAGTTCTGGCTGTTGCAGCCATTTGGGGAGTGAATTAGAAAATGGAACCTAGCCCCCCCCCCCCCCCCGGTACTGACTTTAAAGTAAAACATACATAAATATTTTTAAGAAAACATGGTTTACTTGCCTACTTGTTTGAAAAAGTGATTGAGAGGGGAGACGGAGCGGCTCTTCCACTGCTTCATTCCCCAGGTGTCTGCCATACCCATGTTGGTTGCAGGGTCTCAAGCACTTGGGTTTTCTTGAGTTGCTTTTCGCAGACCATTAAAAGGGACTTGAATCTGAATTGAGTAGTCAGGACTTCAACAGGATGCCAGATGGGATGGCAGCATGGCAAGAAGCAGCTTTATCATGCCATGTAGTGTGTTTTATAATGAGAATTGTAAATGGCAGGTGTCTTAATAGCAGCTTCTTTATAGATTTACTCTCACTGGATAATTTTGAGCTTTGCTCTCTAGTTTTGGCTTGAAATGGTAGTCATTACAGTTTTCTCCCCCATGGAAACTTTATGTCATATACTTAAATTTTCGTGTGTTTTAAATGTATTGTGTAAACTTTCACCTGAAAGCTAATTCTGAAGAAAGGTCTGGGTCCTTGTCACAGAGTGAAGGGGGTTCCGTTGTGTTTTTTCTTCAGGATACAGCTAGTGTGAAGTCTTCCAGCAGTCTGGAGCCCAACCTTTTTTGTGATGAGGAGATCCCTATCAAGTCTGAGGAGGTGGTAACTCACATGTGGACAGCACCCTCCTTCTGCGCAGAGCACGCCTACTCTTCTGCTTCCAAAAGTTGTTCTCAAGGTATTACTATGCTCAAAAAGTGGGAAGAGATGAACCTAAAGCTAGGGAGGAAGAAAATACTATGTTAAGAAAGACTCTTGATTTCTCTTAAATTGAATATGCTGCCTGACTATGATATACTAATAGAACTTGCAAATGCAATTTTGATTAAGAAAAAGAAGTTTATTTGCATTTATTGGAATTTAATTGCAGGTTGAAAGCTTAAGCTTACATGAGATCATACAGTTTTCATTAGAAGGACTTGGGGGTTTTTTTTTTTTTTTTTTTTTTTGAAGATTTATTTGAAGAAGCGGCTTCTTTTTTTCCAAAGAATTACAGAGAGAGGAGAAACAGAATCTTCCATCTGTGGGTTCAGTCCCCAAATGGCTTCAGTAGCTGTGGCTGGACAGGGATGCAGCCATGATCCTGGAGCTTTCTTTTGTGTGTCTCATGAGGATGCAGGGCCCAAGCATTTGAGCCATCTTCCACTGCCTTCACAGGCACATTAGCAAGTAGCTGGATTGGAAGTGGAGCAACTGGGACTTACTTGAACTGGTACCCATATGGGCTGTTAGTGTCACAGGCAGAGGCTTAAAACTATGACAGACTCTAGAAGAACTTTAGATGTCATCAAGTACCATCTCTTTATTTCTGTAAAATCCCTGATAGTTGTCATTTCCCCTCTTACTTGGTATTTACCAGTTGATGAGGGACTCTCTACTTTTTAAGATAGTCATTTGGTTGGGTGTCTAAAATTTTCTTGGTAGATTATTTCTCTTAATGTTTGCATTTCTCTTCCCTGTGAATATAAGTCACATTGCTTTAGTGCACAACTCTGAAAGATGAAGGGTGTTTCTTCATAATAAGTTGCAGATTTGTGGACCAACATATCATAGACTGTTCATTACAAGATAACTGGTTCCCCATGGCAACTAATTGTGTATTATTTTATTATTGTCTAGAGAGGATAGAGCATGACATGAGTTAAGAGATTTTCTCACTCCCTTCCCTCCATCCCTGCCCCAGCATCACCACAGGAGTAAGTAATCCTTGAAGACAAATAGCTAGGAAAGAACCAGCTTTCAATTCTTCACTCAGTTACTTGGAGTGAGAGTTAGAATTGTAGATGTTTTGTTTTCTATATTTGTTTTTAATTTCATTTTCTCTTCATGTTGTTACATTGAATTCAGATACCTAAAGTCAGTATTGGGGTGGGGGGAGGAGACCATTTCCCTAAGTGTTTGCTTCGAAAACATTGCATTTTTTTCATATTTTCCTTTTTCGTTTTATGATTTGGGAAAGGTTCTAGCACACCAAGGAAACAACCTCGAAAGAGCCCTTTGGTGCCCCGGAGTTTGGAACCTCCGGTTTTGGAGTTGTCACCTGGAGCCAAAGCCCAGCTGGAAGAACTGATGATGGTGGGAGATCTCCTAGAAGTATCTCTGGACGAGACTCAGCACATTTGGCGCATTTTGCAGGCCACTCACCCACCCTCTGAAGACAGATTCCTGCATATCATGGAGGTATGGATTTAATGCTTACAAAAAGTGGCCTTAAAGCTGTCCAGGTGGGGACAGACAAGGCTTTCTGAGGTTGGTTAAGATGGCTGATTAGGATGCCTGTGTTGCATGTTGAAGTGCCTGGAGTAAGGCCTGGTTCTGCTCTCAATTTTGTGTTCCTGAAGTTCTTATTCCTAGGAGTCAGCTGGACTCAAGTCTTTGCCACTCAGGTGGGAGACGTGGATTGAATTTTGAACTCTTAAATTTTGTCTGTTTCTGAGTGTTAGGGGCATTAGATCAGCAGGGAGGACCTTTCTTTGTTTTCTGTTAGCCTCTCTGACTACCTGCTTTCAAAAAAATATTTTTGAAGCAAGAGGATTAATAGATGTGGATTGGGTCGAAGGGAGAGCCCGCATTCGTGTGTCACACTTGGATAATAGTTTGTAGTTTATACGTTTTTTTGGTGCCTGGGATCTCTCCTGATCCTCACCAGGAGAGTGGAGGCAAAGGACATGGATAAGACGACTGTTTACTGCATTCTTCCTGTAGAGAAACTAAGGATCAAAGCTGTGAAATGAAGGTTTTACATGTAGTTTAAAAGCTTTGGCATCTGACACCTTCTATTCATTTTGTTGGTAATCTGATTTAGATACTGTTTCTGGTATACAAAACATTTTCTGCACATCATTATCTTGTTCAAGGTGTAACACACTCTAGACATTTGTGGCCCCATGTTCTTTTGAATTCTTCTTTTTCTTAGGTTGCTTTCAAGATATATATATATGATGGGGAACTTACCACTTTAACCTTTTTTAGATGACAATTTAGTTGTATTCTGTATGTTTGAATGTTCTGCAGTTGTAACCAGATTTGATTTCCAAAAGTTACTTGGTGCCCAGTGAGCAGGTGGGTCTCTGGTTCCTGCTGTGTCTCTGAAATGCCTCCTGTGGGATATCTCATAACAGAATAATACTGTTTTTACATGTCTTGTTCAGCCTTGTTTCTGCTTTTATTTTCAAGGATGATAGCATGGAAGAGAAACCATTAAAAATGAAGGGAAAGGACTCTTCCGAGAAGAAGCGGAAACGGAAGTTAGAAAAGGTAGAACAACTTTTTGGGGAAGGAAAACAGAAGTCTAAGGAGTTAAAGAAGATGGACAAGCCTAAAAAGAAGAAATTAAAGTTAAATGCAGACAAATCAAAGGAGCTGAACAAACTGGCCAAGAAATTAGCAAAAGAAGAAGAGAGAAAGAGAAAGAAGGAGAAGGCTACTGCTGCCAAAGTGGAACTTGTGAAAGAGAATACTGAGAAGAAAAGAGAGAAAAAGGTGCTGGACATCCCCTCCAAGTATGACTGGTCAGGAGCAGAGGAATCTGATGATGAGAATGCTGTGTGTGCAGCACAGAACTGCCAGAGGCCCTGCAAGGACAAGGTGAGTCCCGGCTGCGTGTGGCCAGTGTGAGAGCTTAGGGAGTAGCAGCTGTGCAGGTCTGGTTGTCAGGGTGATAGCAGGTTCCGATTCCAGGCTGGGAAACTCATGTTTTCTACAGTATCCATAAGCTCTTTTGACTAACGAAGGTTTTAGGTCAGTGTGTAAATAAAGGCTTGTGTTTTAAAAGTCATGTACCCGATGAGCACAATGAGACATCCCTGGCAGATGGTATGTTTCTGACACAGTGGACCAGACAGCGTTCAGTCTTGCGCCTCCATTGTAGGGTGAGCCATAGAACCAGATACCTTGTCAGCCACAGTGGCCTGAACCAAGTACAAGTCCAATATGCCAGGATTTGGGCAGATTGCATTAATTTTAGGTTTGTGTTCCAAAGACCTCAAACTGTATTTTACCTACACCCAGGCCTATGTGCCTATGTGGAATCAATTTCACTCAAATCCTTTGGAACAAATAATGTATACCCTTAAGGATATTATTTAAGATTTTACAACACTCAATTTTAAGCATAATCTGTGTTGGCCATTTTTACATTGATAAGAGCTGCTGAGCAGAATGGACAGACTATATTTTAAAAAACATCCAGTTCTTTGACTGAAAGCATCTGTAGAGTTCTCATTAAGAATATAAATAAATTCATAGTTTTCGTTTTACCTGCTAGGCTTTCATGCCACTTTAAAGAGCTGAGCAGGATGGATACACTGCAGCATGGTTGCAGGAGGCTGTGCCCTCACTTCCTTCCACAGTAAGATGTGTACACCTCTGTGGAGCTGGAAGAGAGCAGCAGACTGCCTTGGTTAGGCTCCTCATTTTATAGAGATGATAAAGATGGAATTTAAGAACTATTTAGTGGCTCTTGGACTGGGTTCTGTCTGGTAATAATTATCCCTGCTCCACAGATTAATGAGAAGTAAGTACAAATACACATTCCAAAATTGAATGCACTTACATATAAATTAGACTTCTTCGAGATTTTCCATTTTCTTAAAAAAATGAATATCCCTTAGTGTAATGCTCCACAGATAATCAGCTATAAATATTTTGGTATGATTCTTTCTTAATTTTTTTTCCTGTGGGTTTTTTTTTTTTTATATCATTGTCATATTGTCTGATCATTTTTATGTCTTGCTCTAAACACTTCAAAAGCATTTTCCTCAAACAGTTTAAAGAATTTTAGTAAATATACCATATTGTAATCTTTCATTTTGAATTTGCCTCCATCTGAATGTGTTTGTTAAGGGCATTAATGGAGGATTTTAAGCTGTCAAAGGGTTTGCTTGATGGTGGCAGGACCTTCTGTTTTTTTTTAACTTTATGGCTGATTCAAGACTAGCAGCAAGAATTTGAGCTCAACTTTAAAGGGCTAGTAGGAAGATAAATTCCTTTTTTTTTTTTTTAGGCAGGGGGAAGATACATTTTAGCTTCCATTTTAGATGTTAATTTATTTGAGAGCCAGAGTGACAGAGAGGGAAAGGTGGAGATTAGACCTTCCATTCTCTGATTCGCCTCCCAGATGCCTGCTGCAACACTCCAGGCTCCAGGCCCGACAAAAGCCAGTAGCTCCACCTGGGTCCCCAGAGGAGGATGCTCCACCACTGGGGCAGGACTTGTCCCACCCTCCAGTGCTTGATGCAGGCTTCCCCAGCAGCAGCCAGACCACTGCCACAGCACCACCCAGCTGCCACACTGCACTTCTCTGGTGGTGGTGGGTTTTTTTTTTTAAACTTTGAAGTCATTTTTATGATACTTAATATCCATTATGAACCTTTTTATCTTCTCTTTTCATGTTCTTGATCACTTGATCTTTCTTAGCATTTGAATATGATCAGTTTATCTGTTTTTCCCTGCTGTTTCCCTGTGGCGTGTAAACAACAGAGGCATGACTTTTTAACTTTCATTATAAAATAATTAGTAGATAACCTCAGGGTTATGATGTCGTAATGTCCATGAAAGCTTACATGTTAATAACTATTAAGATACTAATTTTAAATGAACTCTGTGGATTGTTTCTCAGTTTTTTTAAAAAATTGATTTTTAAAAAAGATTTATTTTTTCACTGGAAACTTGGATATACAGAGAGGAGAGACAGAGAAGAAGATCTTCTGTCCGATGATTCAATCCCCAAGTGACCACGATGGCTTGGAGCAGTGCCAATTTGAAGCCAGGAGTCAGAAGCTTCCTCCGGGTCTCCCACATGGGTGCAGGATCCCAAAGCATTGGGCCGTCCTCAACTGCTTTCCCAGGCCACAAGCAGGGAGCTGGATGGGAAGTAAAGTTGCCGGGATTAAATCCAGCACGTATGTGGGATCCTGGCACGAGAAAGGCAAGGACCTTAGCTACTATGTTGGGCCCAAAAAACTGATTTTTGAAAAATCAGTTCTTCCGTCCTCCAGTTGTCTCCAAATGGCTGCAATAAGCTGAAGCTAAGCTGATCTGGGGCCAGGAGCCAGGAATTTCTTCGGAATCTCATATGTGGGTGCAGTGTTCCAGAACTTTGAGCCATCTCCTGCTACCTTCCTAGGCCACAAGCAGGTAGCTGGATGGGAAGTGGAATAGCTGGGACATGAAATGGCGCCCATCTGGGATTCCGGCACTTGCAAGGGGACGATTAACCAGCTGAGCCATTGATTGATTTGTTTTTTTACTTGGAAGAGTAATAGAGAGTGACCAGGAGACCGACATCTTTCATCTGCTGGTTCACTTCGCACATGGCTACAATGGCCAAAACTGGGCCAAGTCTAAAGCTGCGACCCAAGCACTTCTTCCAGGTTCCCAGACCTATAGTAAGGAGCTGGATCAGAAGTGGAACAGCCAGGGTCCATATGGGATGGCCACACTGCAGGTGGGGGGTTAGCTTTTATGTCATGGGCTGGCTCCTCTGTATACATGTTTTTAAATCTAGAAAGTTATTTGCATTTTTATGAAGCAACACAGATTTTAAGTGAATATTTATTCAAAGATAATGTGTATTTTAAGGAGAGTCAAAATATGTAAACGTGAACAGTTTGTGCATTACTGTCATTAGCCTACATAAAACAGTCTTAGTGTTATGTTTCTCTAGTTTTTTATAAAATTATTTCAGATTATAAATACTTTGCCTGTCATTGCATTTGGCAGTCTTTCAGGTTTCTCCTTGTGTTTTTAGTTTTAATAAGTCTATTTGTTTTTAAAAATTTTTTACAGTTTTCTCAAGTTGTAGTATTTTGCTAAGGAATCCTAATGAATTCATGGCACACATTTTTAAACAAAATGATAAGAAAATGTTCTTTAAGGAAGACTGTTCTTTATGCAGTAAGAAATCACTTCTAGGATTCATTTGTTTTTCAATGTTCCTGTGCCATTTCTCTAGTTGGTAATTACTATTACTTTTCCCTAGAAAAATATGCAGATTGGGAAATATTTTAGAATTTAGAATGGTTACTTAAATATGCCCCAAGATATTTTAGAAACATTTAAGAAAGATAACATAATGTAATAAGATTTTTTCAATTCCATCTCCTCTGAGATTTACTTTAAGATGAAGTGATCTTTAAATAAGAGCTGTTTTCTCTAAGAATCAGTTTAAGGGGTGGGCATCTGACCTAGTATTTTTGAGTCAGAGTATATTTGAATCCAGTCATCTCCATTCCAGCTCTTTCCAGTGCACACCCTACTGGCTGCAGACCATGACTCAAGTACTTAGCTCTGTGCCACTCACTTGGGCAACCAGGATTGAGTTTCTAACTCCTGATTAACCTGGCAAGGCAGAGGCAGTTGTGCAAATTTGGGAAATGGGCGCCGCTTCTAATCCTGGCAGTTCCACTTCCCATCCATCTCCCTGCTTGTGGCCAGAGAAAGCAGTCAAGGATGACTGCACCCATGTGGGAGACCCGGAAGAAGTTCCTGGCTCCTGGCTTCGGATTGGCTCAGCTCCAGCTGTTGCAGTTGCTTGGGGAGTGAACCATTGGATGAAAGATCTTCCTCTCTGTCTCTCCTCCTCTCTGTATATCTGTCTTTCCAATAAAAATAAGTCTTTAAAAGCTTAAAGAGGAAATCATTTTGAGATGATATATTTTATGTGTTTTCAGGGTTAAAGTAAGTATTTTAGTCATTTTGTACAAGAAAATACTTTTTTTCCTCTCTCTCTCTATGGGTCTTTTACTTACCCATTACTTCTTCCGTAAGTAGTTTGACCTCATAAATTAAGGGATTTCAGCTAAAAATGTATGCCCTTCTGCTTTTGAAAGATTTATGTGGAGGTGTTGTTGCCACCAAAATATTTGCATTATTGTTATCTTGAGCAGTTCGTTGCTCCTTTTAGCATAGTAGGAGGTTACAGAGATGCAGACACCCAGTGGTGGGGTGAGCAGCGAGAAACCAGCTGCCCCTACTGAGGCTCAGCCAGTTTTAACATGGAAATTCCTGCATACAGGAAAATTTGTCATTTCTGGACAAGCTGGGTGGGCTGACCACTAAATATTTGCAGCACTAAAAAAATCACATATATATCACTGAACCTTGATACAAAAGAGCGTAAATAACAATAGCAAAAGCTTAGTTGAAAAAGCTAAGACTATCACAGATTTTTTTTCCTTAGTGTGATAATAGACTGTAAGAAATTAACAATATAATATGCCAACTTTCTCTTACATGTAAAACTGAAATCATGGATGTCAAAATAGCATTATTTCCTCTACTTAATGTATTTCCTGACCACACATACACTAAACAGAAGTATCCCCCAGATCTGGGTGATAGTAACTATGTATAGTAGAAAATATGTTTATCAGTTAATTGAAGCTCATAGATGTGAAGTTTCTTGATTTTTGTGATTCACTAGACACATCTCCCAGATCTAATAAAAGGGCACATTACTACTAAAATGTAATGTATGGTAAGACAGATTTTCAGCTCCTGATTTGCCAAGCTGTTACATAGTTTTTTGCCTCTGTATCAGAATTTTTTGTGGATGAGTTCAGAATTCAGTGAATGTTCCAACCTTCAGGTTGCCTACTATCCTATGGGCCTTTTTATTTGTTTGAAGATGTACTTACTCGAAAAACAGAGTTAGGAAAGAGAGTTTCAGAGAGAAAGAATGAATGTCCAGGTCCATTTGCTGATTCTAAAGGCTGTGATGAGCAGGGCGAGGCTAGGCCAAGTCAGGGCAGCAGCTTTATCTGGGACTTCTGTGTGGGTTTAGGGACCAAGGACTTGGCCATCCTCCATCCTCCACTGCTTTCCCAGGCACATTAGCAGGGTGCTAAATCTGAAGTGGAGTGGCCAAGACTTGAACTGACACCAAGTTTAATTCATATGAGGTGCTGGCTTCACTTGGAGGCCTAGCTCACTACACCACATTGTTGACCCCTGGGCCTTTTGAAACAAAGATGGTCAATATGTGAGCAAGATGAAAAGATAATAAAAAGGTGGTTGTTTTTCTTTGCTATATTTTCAGAGTAATTGAAAAAAAAATATTTAATATTATTTGAAAATTAGGTTTACAAAAGGAGAGACAGAGAGGGAAAGTTCTTTTATTCAGTGGTTCACTTTACAAATGACTGCAGTGCCAGAGCTGAGCAATCTGAAGCCAGGAATTAGGAACCAAGAGCTGCTTCTGGTGCAGGGTTCCAAGGACTTGAGCCCTACTCTGCTGCTCTCCAGGCCATAAGCAGAGAGCTGGTTCAGAATTGGAGCAGGTGGGATGTGAACTGGCACCTATATGTGATGCGAACTCTTGGAGGTAGTGGATTAGTCTGATGACCTGTGGCACTAACCCCAGAGTAAATTCTTTAATATGTATAAAAGATTTATTTTTATTGAAAGGCACATATACAAAGAGGAGGAGAGACAGAGAGGAAGATCTTCCATCCGATGATTCACTCTTTAAGCAGCCCCAATGACCAGTTCTGAGCCAGTCTGAGACCAGGAGCCCAGAGCCTCTTCTGGGTCTACCACGTGGGTGCAGGGTCCCAAAGCTTTGGGTCATCCTTGACTGCTTTCCAAGGCCTCAAGCAGGGAGCTGGATGGGAAGCAGGGCTGCCAGGATTAGAACTTGAAACCATATGGGATCCTGGCGTGAACAAGACAAGAACTTCAGCCACTAAGCCACTGCTCAAGGCCCCAGAGTAAATTCTTATGGAATCTGTAGGTTGGGATAGAATCTGTATCAATAAGTATCACAAGAAAAGTCCCACATCCTTTTGAAATGATAGGAAAGCTAGACTTGGGACCAATTACCTTAGCCCTTGACCTCTAGTCAGAATCAGAAAAGGAATAATTAAGGCCTGGCAGAATGGCTCAGTGGCTAAATCCTCATCTTGCATACGTTGTGATCCCATATGTCTCAAGTACTCCACTTCCCATCCAGCTCCCTGCTTCTGGCGTGGGATAGCAGTAGAGGACGGCCCAAGGCCTTGGGGTACTGTACCCATGCAGGAGACTCAGAAGAAGCTCCTGGTTTCTGTTGTTTGGAGTGGCTTAGCCGTAGTCATTGTGGCCATTTGGGGAGTGTATCAGCAGATAGAAGATATTTTTCTCTATTCTGCAAATCTGCCTTTCCAATAAAAACAAAGAATAATATTATATTTGAAAGAAAGTGATAGATATAATTTGGAAACTGGAAACTAAGGAATAGGTGTATTGAAAAACTAGATTTAAAATTACTTGAAACACATTACTTGGGAGCAGGCTAGGCTTAAGGTGTTTTTAGAATTAGGAATAGAAGTGTCTGTTGGCTTGGGGGTTGCATGATAAACAGAATAATTTCTCAAACCTGGACAGCCCAAAGAAATAGCTTACATTTTCAGTACCCTTTGCCATCTTCCAACACCCAGAACACTTCCCTAGGTTTCCCTGCTATCTACTGGGCAAATTGTGAATCTTCATTTTCTTGCAGTACCTTTTGTGTTTGTTGCACAGAAGCCATTATCTCTCCCCCTCCCCCTGTTTTGTCTATGATAAGTTTGCTGCAATAGCAACATTTTGATCAATTACTACTTTTTTTTTTTAAGATTTATTTTTATTGACGACCATGGGTTTTCAGGGAAGAGTATTGCTAAAGTTCCAGCAATGATCAAATTTAGAGCGTGTCAGAATGACTTGCAGGCTCTTGATTCAGACTCCGCTGTAGGTTTGGGGAGGGTCCCAGATCTGTGTGTAACAGACAGAATAGTTGATTCTGATGCAGGAGATCCACACAGTTACCTTGCGATACGAAATCTTTTATGGAAGTGAGGTGATGAGAGCTGTGAGAGTCATCTTCAAAAATAGCTTCAGTATCAGGCAGTGAACTTGGTGTGTTTTTGGCCATAATTAATATTTGTAACGGTGTATTTTTATTTGAAAGGCAGATTCACAGAGAAGGAGAGACAGAGAAGTCCTCAATCCACTGGTTCGCTCTCCTAATGGCCGCGATGGCTGGAGCTGAGCTGATCAGGAGCCAGGGGCTTCTTCCTGGGCTGCCACATGGGTGCAGGGAGGGACCCAAGGATTTGAGCCGTCCTCTGTTGCCTTCCCATGCTAAAGGCAGGAAGCTGGGTTGGAAATGGAGTACATAACTACTGCTGTGAAGGATGCTGGTACCAGCAGGCAGAGGAATTAGCCTGTTGAGTCACATCACTGACCCTGTGTATTATTGTTTAACATTTATTTATTTACTTACTTGACCACAAGCTGGGAGCCAGAAGGAGCTTCTTTCCATGTCCGTTGCAGGTTCAGAGACATTCTGTGCTATACCTTCCCAGGTATATTAGCAGGGAACTGGATGAGAAGTAAAGCAGTGTGAACTTGAATTGGCATCCAGTCGGGATGCTAGTATTACACAAGGCCAGCTCCTTGCCATATATTATTTCTTGTGTTTTCTTATTAATCTTGTAGTCAGATGATGCATCCATTTACGGTTGGAGCAGTTGGGTCTCCATAAGGTTAAATGACTCAACTAAAATCATCCACACCAGAACTCAGAGCGTTTGACTGAGTTTAACAAAATCCTAACTTAAGGAAACATAAAAACAGACAAATAATTTTAACAAGTTTTTCCCTTTTTTTATTACAAATTTGAACGCATAAGTACAGTGTGGATTCGATAATCTTTTTTTTAAGATTTATATTTATTATTTTTTTTATTGGAAAGGTGGATATTACAGAGAGGAAAGACAGAGAGGAAGATCTTCCGTCTGATGATTCACTCCCCAAGTGAGCACAATGGCCGATCCTATGCCGGTCCGAAGCCAGGAGCCTCTTCCGGGTCTCCCATGCGGGTGCAGGGTCCCAAAGCTTTGGGCCGTCCTCAACTGCTTTCCCGGGCCACAGGCAGGGAGCTGGAAGGGAAGTGGGGCTGCCGGGATTAGAACCGGCGCCCATATGGGATCCCGGGCGTGCAAGGTGAGGACCTTTAACCACTTGCACCACCACGCCGGGCCCGGATTCGATAATCTTAATGGAAACCAATTTTGGAAACCTCTAACTTAACCGTGAATGAAATTCATTTACTTAGCTAAAGCCTTCTTCCTTTGCTTTCTCAAACTGTCTGGCATACCTCTTTGATTCTTCATACCCCTCGATTTGATCATCTGCTCTGATCATCTGCTGCTGGTTTTCAGGGGCTTTCTATTTTGCCAACCTTTGTTCTGTGAGAGAGTAGCACTTTTCATCTTAAAGGTGCTCGTCTGCTGTGACACTTACTATAACAGTCACCCTCCAGCTAGAACAGCCAACAGGCACTTGATTGTTGAGTCAGGAAGGTCAGGTTCAAGGCTTTCACATCATGCAGCTGCGTTCCCTGTAACTACAGCATTCTCTGCAGGGGCAAGGCTGGCCTGGCGTCTGTCACCGACCCGTCAGTCCCAGTCTTGAATTTTAAAGCCCAGAGTGATCTATTGACCTGTGTCTTTTGCTGTTATAATTGGTTCATTTGTAAGATTTGACCTCTGATATTTGCTAACTTTTTATAGGGAGTTGTATTTGTAACGGAAGAAGAGAAGAATAAAAAATATTAGTTTAAAAAGTGGCCTATGTGACTGCTTTTCTAAAAAGGTATTTAATGTTCTTAGTACTTTGGCTTATCTCTTTGAAATAAAGCTAATACACAGGATTGCCTTCACATTGTTGTATTCTTCCTTTCTTGATTGATAATTGCATTATCTTAGAGCCTAGAGATTGTTAATATTAGCTAAAACTACTTTGCTGCTCTTATTAGAAGTTCCCTTTTTTGTCAAGTTTTCCTCATACATGTTTCTGCCTCACAAGGAGCCCAGGTATTCATGAGGTAACGGAGTACCTAAGAGGCCTCATTTTTGTGGACACACTATGGTAAAATATAATTTGGGGGTATTAACTTCTCAGCTTCTTTCATTAAAAATAAATAACCCCATAAGAATCATTTTGTATTTTGGGACATTCCAGTTGTTTGCTATCATTTAAGCCAAGAGGAACTCTTTGGTTTGCTTTTACTCTAGGCTCAATGTTTATGTAACCTAAACATTCCCCAATCTTGTCTCCTACAGGTAGACTGGGTACAATGTGATGGTGGCTGTGATGAGTGGTTTCATCAAGTTTGTGTGGGTGTATCTCCAGAAATGGCTGAAAATGAAGATTACATCTGTATAAACTGTGCAAAGAAGCAGGGCCCAGATAGCCCAGATGAAGCACCACCTCCTTCCTTCATAATGAGCTACAAACTGCCCATGGAGGATCTTAAAGAAACCAGTTAGCAATTGCTTGTTTAGTTTGGGACTTGGGGGAAAATGGACCACATTGAGACCCTAGTCATCAAGCAGAGTGGGTTAGATCCGCTCAGAATGTTGCTTCCAAAGATGAGTGACCTTCAGAGAAAGTTCCCTTAGTGCTGGCTTCTGCTTGACGTGGACTGTGTGAGCTACGCTCTCTGTCAACACATCTGTGTGGAGGGCATCTTTGGTACAGCAGCCAGTATTTTACCTCATGTCTCTGTGGGTATGGTTGACTCCATCAAGGGCAGATACTTGATTGATTGAGCTGTAGGGTGACAGTTTGCATTAAATAGAGTGATGTGCTGGCAGGGTGTGTGGGATGTGGCTTACCAGTCAGTAGATAATAGAGGCTTGCAACCTAGGCAACACCAACTGAAGGTACTGATTGATTGGGTCTCATTAGTTGGGATAGTTCGAAAAGAGGCAGAGCACATTTTCCTTCTGTAGAGGTACAAGGAGGAGAAACGGGGTTGAAATTGTGGGGTGGTGACACAGTCAGCACCCCTCAGATACTTGTGCTTGTTTGTCCCGAGAAGAAACCCTCATGTGAGAAAACTTCCTGTCTAGGGCAGTTCATCTCGTTTCCCTGAGGAAGAGGTAGTCGTGATCTAGGTCAGAAATGCCGGTGGCTTGCCAGAGGAAAGCTTTTCCCATCCCGAGGAGGGAGGCTCTCTCTCTTCCCACCCTGTCTGGAGAAGTCTGGCCACCGTGGGTCTAAACTTTAGAGGGGAGCAGGTACATGAATCCAGGCTTCTGGAGGAAGAAAAAAGAAGACGACGACCGGTCAGAATGTCTTACAGTGATGCATGCGTTTCAGGAAAACCTTCATTCAACGTATTCCAGATGCCACCAGGCTTCCGGCATGAGGCATGGCCGTGAGCAAGACCAGCAGATAACAGCTTTTTGCCTGCAGCCCTGACCCTGAGCTCTCCTGTTTGCAGTGTGGGGCCCACATCAGATGCTATGGAGTAACACCACCTTGGCCTCGCCAGAGGAGTTAGGGTCAAAGCACCTCTGTGGAGGAAGTTGTTTTAGTAAATCCATTTTTAAAAAGAAAACAAAAAAAAGGACTTGTTTTTACTTTTTTTCTAAATGTCTCTGACTACTGACTTCTATAAATAGATTATTTTTCTTTTCTAAACATACATATATGAATATATAAGTAAATACATATATATATATTTACTGTTACCAGAAACGTATGACAGAGTTTCAGCATCAAAAAATCCATTTGGGGGCTTTTTGGGGTTTTGCTTTTTAATAAAGAACCCATTCCTTCCTTGTAGTACAAGGACTAGCACTCCCTTTCCCACCCTGGCCTGTCTGGTTCTTCCATGTTGCTTTTGTTCAAATAGGCGATTATAGTTCCTTTACATGTTGGGACCTAACCCTGTCTTTTTGAGAAATCTGATCTAGTCTGTGCTGGGTTTTTTTTTTTCCCCTTTTGTATGTGAATGTTTGAAACTATGGTGCTGTGTCCTCTGCTATGTTTTAAAATGTCAGTTGAGCTATATGTAGTTTTATTAGAATAGGACTCATTTTTTCTAAAGGACAAAAAAAGTTACTAAAAAGTGTTTTGTCTTTACTAGTGTGTGTCACTTTATTTTGCCTTGAACTTATCAGTTTTCCCTTGTTTGGGAGTAATGGGCTGGACTCAGAAACAGCTGGTAGTCTCCTCTTTCCCTTTTGCTGCAGTCTCTTCTAAGGAAATGTCTTCTAGTAACTAGAAGTGAATTGTACTGTCCAGTTACAGTCTGAGTGGGTATGAGATTTAACTCAAAAGGCATTTTACTTAAAAAAAATATATATATATACAAGCTTTCTTATAAAGCCCAGTTTCTGTGAGTGCGCGCTCTCTGGTTTCTGTTGCCTATCTTTGGTCATGCTTCCTTTAATGCTAGAAGTTATTTTGAGCTTTTTGGCCTATTGAGAGGTTTCAAAGTGTTGCTGTACTCTCATCTCAAGTTAGCGTGACTTAAGATTTCAAAGGAAATTGCAAGGTTATTAACCATTGCATCACGTTTTAATTAAAAATTTCATCTGATTGTTACAGAAGAAAGCACAATATGTTTTGCCATTTGGTAAATTCTTCATATACTTGTGAGACTTGTGAGTTAAAAACTGGGTGTAATTTTCAGTGAGGGATCCCTAGAGGCGTTTTAGATGCGTTTCCATCTCAGTCATCCATTGCGCCATCAGTGGAAAATGAGCAGAATGCTGAGAAAGGTGGAGGTTGAGCTGCTGGACATGTAGGAAGTACCGTGATTGGGAGATAGGCTGGAGGGCTGTATGTGTGATTCAGTAGTTGTCTGCCAGAGACCTGAGAAAAATCCAGGACAGTCTCCAACCCCAAAGAGCTTCCTGTTACTTCCTGATATTTTGAAACTGAAGTGTATCATTTAATTGATACCATGAGGTTTTCTGTGTGTTCTTAGAAGTCATGAAGGATTTGATCTGTCTTAACCACAGATTTCGACCTGGGCTGAGAATAAGAAAAATTGGTGCCTGCCCTCCCATCCAAAGGAGGCATATGGTGAAAACAAATGTAAATGTGCAGATTTTGAATTAATTAAATAAGGTGCGTCCATTTAAGAACTGTTGGTGTTCCAGTATAAAGCATTATTTTCACTTGGAGAAAATTACTTATTTGCAACTAACTCTCCTACATTGTAACATTTTATGTTAAATCTGAGTTGAAACATTTCTCTGAGCTTCCTAACTCTGCAGAGTTGCAGTTCTTCATTGATATGTTGACTTGCGCATGTGTGTTTCTTTCAGAAGAATTCTTCACTACCTTCAGTACACAAATTATTTTGGCAAAGGTTAAATAAAGAAAAATGAGAAAAAGAAAAAATAGAGGTCTTTTGGTATTGTTAAAAGGGTAACCTATGGATTTTGAGGTTACAAACCCCAGGGCAGCATTTGATAGCACAACACAGCCATAATGAAGTGTTGTCGCTCAGCTTTGCCTCCGTGATTCAGATTTATGCCTCAGGAACACTGCACATTTCCACATGTCATACTTCGAATAATTGAAAAAGCAGACACTAGGTCTGTGATGGCCCGCAGTCTGCTTTAACCATCACAGAGCCATGGCAAGCACTGACAGACCTATAAGGTGAGCATGATTTGAACCTGCGTTTTGCTTCTGTTCCCCTATGCTTTTATTTGGATCAGATATCCAAGAGTGAGTTAATTTATTTCTTCGTAATTCTTAGATTTTAGATGCAGTTGAGTGCATATATAAGAAAACTCCCTGTCAATATGCTAGTTGTAGAATACATTTGTGTGAATGTCAGCCAGGAGTTTACAGAGCAGTAGGATATAAGGAAATGGGGTTGGGATTATCCACTTTTTAAAAGGGTTAAGTGTCCATTTGGAGTGGGTTTTACAAATTGTATATTGGGAAATTGAGTTGTTGGCCCCCGTACAACCAGATTGAAGTTTCCTATGTGAATTGACATCATATGTAGAAACTTGGTTTTGTAATAAGTTCTTAATAGGATTCTTCTTGAGTCCTTCTCCCGTAACCTCACAGCATCTGTGGACACAAATGTGCATAGTCGTGACTACAGCGTGAAAGGGAAGGGATGGATTCTCATTGATTTGCAGCTCGTATGTTTAAGTCCAGTCACCACTGTGCAGCAAACCATAGGATTGGGGAAGGATGCTCGGGGATGTTGGTGACGGGCTGGCTTGTTCTTTTACAGTGCTTCAAGATGTCTCCTAGGAACCTTGGGAACCTCAAGACCCCTTAGGATTATTCCCTTACATATTTATTTACAGCTTACCAGGGTGGTGTCTTATGAAAAATGCAACTGGAGATTTGAATGTGTTTTGTGATTTCTTTGGCTTGCTGAAAGAGTATTTGGCATGGTTAATTGTATTATATCTTGAATAAATTTTGTGCTCAGGTTCCCAACCCTTCCCATCCCTTTTGCCCTCACCTCCCTCCTCCCCCCCCCTTCACATTTCTGGCAACTTTAATTGGTAACCAAGTAAAGGTAATTTCAGTAATGACTGATAATTCGTAGGAAAGCTAGCAAATCATTTGGGGACCATTTCTAACATGCCAAGGGAGTTTTTACTATTTGCTCTCTGTGAAATAAAGAACTGAGCTGAAATAAATTGGTCAGTGGTGTGATTAGCCCATTACTATTAATGAGAATAGTGTTTTTGGAAACCGAAGTACAAGAAGTGTTGGCCAGAGGTGTCGGGGATCCTCAGTTTTCTGCGAGAACTGTCGTGACTAGTGCCCCTTTGCAGCACAGCAGTGCCAGGGAAGGTGGCTGCATCGCGTGGCCTCAAGCTCCTTCGGAAAAGTGAATGGCATTTCTTGCCAAGTTGCCAAAGCTACCAAAGTGGTGCAAATCACTGCTTGCGATGAAACTGGTCTCAAGACAGTTTTATGAGATGTGTGTTTGTGTTATGTATTAGGGGTTGGAGAAAGAGTTGGGAGCTAAGAGAAAAATCTGATTATCTCTGAACTTGGGCAGAATTTTCCTGCCAACAAGAAAAGGAACATTTTATGAATTGACAAATTCACTTTTTAAGAATGATCTAGATCACAGGTTTTTTTCCTTGGGGCCTTGACAGTATGGCTGATGCTCATGAATGGATGGTTAGGAGTTCTTTTTTTTTTTTTCCCTTAAGATTTACTTATTTTTATTGCAAAGTCAGATATATACAGAGAGGAAGATCTTCCATCCAATGATTCAAAGCCAGGAGCCCAGATCATCCGGGTCTCCCACACAGGTACAGGGTCCCAAGGCTTTGTGCTGTCCTCGATTGCTTTCCCAGGCCACAAGCAGGGATCTGGATGGGAAATGGAGCTGCCGGGATTAGAACCGGTGCCCATATGGGATCCCGGCGAGTTCAAGGTGAGGACTTTAGCCACTAGGCCACTGCGCCTGGCCCCAGGATTTCTTCATGGTACTTAGCCATTCATGGGAACATCACACATGGCTAAAAATAGAGCGTATAAAAGACTATCAAAAACTAACGTGAATAAACTTGGATTGGCTTTGGGTTTTGCCTCTCCTCACCTTTCCACACCTGTTAGTTTGTTTTAGTGTATTTTTGAGTTGTCAGGGACATGGAGATGAAGTTGGCTGTGGTTAAAGGCAGAAAAGCCCAGAGGAGCTCTAAGCATGAGGTAAAGGAAACTGGCCACACTGAGGAGTGGTTCCCTTTGAGCTTCAGGTTCTTGGTTTCCTGTTGTACATGGGTTGGCTCGCATGGGTGGATGTTGAAGTTACAGCCTCACTGCTTGGTAGGGTAAATGCTGGTTTTGATGTCTTCTTGCCTAAAAAAACAAGAATAGGGCCTGGCGCAGTGGCCTTAGCGGCTAAAAGTCCTCGGCTTGAACATTCCAGGATCCCATGTGGGCACCGGTTCTAATCCCGGCAGCTCCACTTCCCATCCAGCTCCCTGCTTGTGGCCTGGGAAAGCAATTGAGGATGGCCCAAAGCCTTGGGACCCTGAACCCGTGTGGGAGACCTGGAAGAAATTCCTGGCTCCTGGCTCCTGGCTTCAGATCGGCTCAGCTCTGGCCGTTGAGGTCACTTGGGGAGTGAATCATCAGATGAAAGGTCTTTGTCTCTCCTCTTCTGTGTGTATCTGACTTTGTGATAAAAATGAAATCTTTTTTTTAAAAAGAATAGAGGCTGTGTAGTTTAAAATCACGTTTTGTGGTAGAAAAAAATATGTGTTCAGTATGTGCAAGGCAGGAGTGTGGTGCCTGAAGTGACTGCTGCCATTTACAAAACCTCCTTGTTGGTCACTGACATTTGTATCTGAGCCCATGTCTGGCTCTCCTCCAGCTTGGGGTTGAGGGGTGCAGACCGTCAAGCACTTGATCTGTGTGCCTTAAACACGATACCTGTGACTGCATTGTGTTCAGTGCTGAGCTTGGGAAGTGAGGCGCTTTGGTTCCATCAGGCCATTTCTTATCCTGGATTGGTATCTGTCTCCAACTGGTCATTTTCCCTCATGAAAACATGGGCCCCTGCTTCCATGCTATGGGGTTTACTATGCCAGGGCACTGGTGGCTATAGTCTTTCCGGCCTGTTGCTGTCATCTTTTATTTTCTAAAGGGCCAAGCTTTGTTGAAAGAGAGCCTATTCCTAACATTCTACAACTGACTTTGAAACTGAGAGCAGTTCAAGCATGTGGTGTGGTTAAGGGCCCTCAGTGCTCCCTTTTGTTGAGACAGACCTCCTGTGTTCTGTTTAGTGGTAAATGAGCTGGACCCCAACTCAACTGTTGGCAGCACGTCCATGTGGATTGGTGGGTTATAGGCTCTGTTACCCTGCATTGCTGACTGGACACACTGTTCTTCCTCTGCGTCCTCCTCTGCTTTAGGGAAGGACTTTGGTGGCTCTTGGCCATCTCTGCGTGTAGCACTGCCTTCATTCAAGTTATTGTCCCTGAGGAATAACCATAGTTTCAGGGCGTCTGCTTCCTAGAGTCATTCTCACATCATAAGGCTCAAAAAAAAATTTTTTTTTCCTAGAATACTGAATTCTATATTGATCTCAATGTCCTGTAGTATGTTTCTTTTTTTTTTTTTAAGATTTATTTTTATTATTTTTTCATTGGAAAGGCGGATATACAGAGAGGAGAGACAGAGAGGAAGATCTTCCGTCTGATGATTCACTCCCCAAGTGAGTGCAACGGGCCGATACTATGCCGGTCCGAAGCCAGGAGCCTCTTCCGGGTCTCCCACACGGGTGCAGGGTCCCAAAGCTTTGGGCCGTCCTCGACTGCTCTCCCAGGCCACAGGCAGGGAGCTGGAAGGGAAGCGGGGCTGCCGGGATTAGAACCGGCGCCCATATGGGATCCCGGGCGTGCAAGGCGAGGACCTTTAACCACTTGCGCCACCGCGCCGGGCCCCTGTAGTATGTTTCTTAATGTACTTCCTCAGCCAATTCCTTGAACCACTTTTTCCTTCCCATTTGTTAGTTCACTGGCTTCCATCTGTTTTTTTTTTTTTTTAAGATCTATTCATTTATTTGAAAGGCAGTATGACAGAGGAAAGTTACGTATCCACAGGTCATGTCCAAATAGCCACAGTGGCCAAGGCTAGGCCAGGCTGAAGCTAGGAACCAGGTACTCAGCTGGTTCTCCAAGTTGGGTGCGAGGGCCCAAGCACTTGGGCCATCCTCCACGGCTTCTTAGTGGGGAGTTGGAGTGGAAATTGCTACTGAGGCAAGTGGATTCCGATATGGGATGCTGGCTTCATGTGCTGCATCTTAACCAGCATAGGATGTTAGCCGGCACTTTTCCATTTAATGTTCACTCTGTGGTCCGTCACTCTTCTGAAATGTGTTGTTTTCTAATTACTCTGGCTGTGCAAAACCTCTGAATCATTATAGCTGTCTGACTTCTTGATGTTCCTGGATTGCTGTGTGTTAAGAACTCCACATCATTGATTGGCAGCATGAAAACTGAGTAAAGCAGACTGAAAGCAGCTTAGTGGCCACAACAGCCTCTTTCAGACGCTTGCCTCTTGTCAAGTGGCCAGTCCACATGTACATCTGCTTAACAGAGGGTTACCGTCCTAACACCGAGGAAAGCTAACAGGAGAACCCTGAGTGTCTTCCTTACGTACCAGTCCTCTCATTTGTTCCAGAACATGTGTCTTCTGATCAGCATAGTGTCTGTGTATGTTAGCAAATCCATGAGTCTCGTTTTAACTCCTTGAAGCTCTTGTCCTTGTTGAGCAACTTGTTTTATTTCTTTTAAAATTTCAGTGTCTCCTCTTTCTTCATTTAGTACATGCTTCTTGAGCCTGCTCCCCTCTATTTCCTTTCTTCCCACCCCTTTCCTTCGAAGCCATGCCCACCTGTGCTCTACGTGCCCTTCAAATCACTCCTGTGGTCTGTAGCATAACGGCCTTGTCTACTCAGAGTGCTCCTGTACCTGTTGTTGGATTCTGCTCGCACCATTTCATTGAAATTGCTGCTGCCCAAGTTATCAGTGACTGACAGTGCTACATCACAAGAACATTTCCGTTTTTAGTTGACCTCTCTTCACATCTGACACTGTCTTGAGCTCTTTAGAACTTCTTTGACTTTTCTCTCTAGTTACTTTTCTGTATATCCCCTTAGAATGTCCTCAGAAGTTCCTCTCTTCATACCTGTGTACCCTAGTCCATTCCCAGTAACCACTGCCGTTCAGATGATGACCAAATCAGTTCTCTGCACTGTCTGGTAAACATCTCCACTTGATTCGTTTTACTCCAAACTCACAGCATCAAAGTCAAGACTTATTTCCATCCCAAATTGGTTCCATTTCCTTTATTCCCTATTCGAACAAATGACTAGTTGCCTAAGCCAGAACTCCATAAACCACCCTGGTGCTCTTTCTGTCCACTCACTTTTTGTATGCAATTAGATGGTTATCAAAACTTGAGTTGACATTTTCTTTATTATCTCCATCTTTGCTGCTTTCCTTTTTTAAAAAAATATTAGTATTTTGGTGAGGGAGTTTTGCGCCGACATGGGTGGTGGGCTCGTGGGGGCCTGTGGGATGGCACAGATGAAGAAATGCAGGGACCTATGGAGCAAGCCTGGGATTTCCCCATGTGCTTGGTCCTGGGCTGGGTAGGGGGAGGAGAAGGGAGAGCGCTAGGTTACCATGCTGGGCTGGTGTGCTGGTGGTTTGGGGAACTTCTCCATGGTTGGGGTTCTGATTCCAGCAGTTCAGTTGGGTCAGTTCTGGTTCCAGCCATATCTTTTATACACCAATTGGTGTTGCAGCTCAGCCTGATCCTGCCCACCACACACTTGATCCTCATGCAAACCAGTGGGAGCTATAGCCTAATTGGAACAACCCACAATAACTCCCACCAGGCCTGCCCCCTGCCCTGGTTCCCGTGCTTGCCAGTATATACAGCAGACTGGTCCAGTCTGTCCTACCTCTCTTTCAGCTCTCAACATGTCAGTGGGCATTGAAGCCTAGTTCAACTGAACCAGCCCCACTATCCAGCCCACACTGGTGCCGGTGGGTGCCACCACCCACAAAGATGCACAGGCCAAGCCTTTGGCCCATTCTCTGCTGCTTTCCCAGATGCATTAGTAAGAAGCTGGATTAGAAGTGGAGCAGCCAGGACATCACTGTGCTTATGTGAGAGGCTGTCATTCTGCTTAATTCAGCCACAACACCGGCTTCTGTAATATTGTTTTCTTTCTCTCTTTCTCTCTTTCTCTATCCCTTCCTCCGTCCCTCCCTTCCTTCCTTCCTTCCTTCCCTCCTTTAATTCCAAGTACCGTTGGGAGTTTCCTAGAGCCAAAAGCCAGCTGGATTCCCCTTGAATTCATATTTGCAAGATACATAGTGCTTTATGGTAATTTGCCACACTGAAGTACAGAAAAATGTAGGTTTTGTATGCCCTGAAGCCTACACAATTGCAAGGGATTTTCTTTTCAGAAAAATACTACGATATCAAGATTTCAAAACTAGGGGCCAGTTTCCTAGTGTAGCAGGGTGAACTTCCACCTGTGGCACCAGCCACCCATATGGGTGCCAGTTCTATCCCTGGCTGATCCACTTCTGATCCACCTCCCTGCTACTTGCCTGTGAAAACAGGAGAGAAGGCTGATATGGGTGCTTGGGACATCCCTGTGGGAGACCCAAAAGAAGCTCCTGGCTTCTGATCGCTGCAGTCATTTGGGGAGTGAACCAGTGGATCTCTCTCCCTGTCTCCTTTGCTTTCTGCAACTCTGCCTTTTGAGTTAAAGAAAAAAAAATTTTTTTTGTTTAAACTAAGTGCAGGGAGGTAGGGAGTCCCATGTGGTCACAGTGGCCTTCCGGGGTGTGCATTTGTAGGAAGCTGGATACGAAGTGGAGCCATGCTGTGAACTTCATGACTGTGGAGGGGATGCTGGGGTCCCAGGGAGGGACTTGACTCTGCCGAAAGCCGGCCCCACATTCATGCTTCGAACCACACTGGAATCTGCCCTCTTCTTATTCCACATTGATGTCTTTAATTTGTATTTCCCCCCACTGCCCCCAACTGGCCATCTTGTAGAACTCTCTAGAAAGTCACCCTTTTGCAGGTGATTTCCTGGGCCGCCTTTAGGCCTCCCCCTCTTGGGTCACATGAGCGAGGAGACAGAATTCCGTCCTTTGCTGAGTGTCCAGTGGGTGGGTGGGAGCCGAGGACTGGGATGGGAATGCAGGCACCCTTGAAGCTGGGCTGGGATGCTGTGAGCCTGGAGAACTTCCAGAAAGAACAGTGCTATCAGCAGGAAGAGACGAGGTCATAGCTCTCAGGCGAGATCAAAGGCTGCAGGGTTATTTATTTTGGATGGTTGGGGATGGTTTTGGAAAAATGTTTCAAGCACAATACAAGACCAGCTGCCATACCTCTTCCCTCAGCCGCAGAAGCTTCCAAATGTGGCTGCCTCTTAGGGACAGCCAGAGAACATCTTTTAAAATCTCTCCCACTTTTCTGTGACCAGGTGTGCCCACCACTGGCCCAGGTCCAGCATCCCTTGTGGTCCATGTTTCCCAGCCGATGTCAATGGGTGATTTGGAAAAGGCCTAAGTGAAGGGCCAGGCTGGGGATTATGTGATTTGGGAGTGGGATGTGCTATCTTCCCACTGCAATGGTTTGAGAATTGAGAAATTGGTTTTTTTTTTTTTTTGGATATTCAGGGGCAAAGTCTTCATTGGAGGCTTGACTGAGGGTGCAGGGAGGTGCCTCGGATTGGGTGGCTCTCAGCCCAGACTGTGTATCACCATCGTGTAGGAAGGTTGGACTGTGTGCAGGGGCCAGCATTTGGCACAATGGTCTTGGGATTCTGCTTGGGTTCTGTTTAACAAAAGGTATTGGCCAAAATCAATACGCAAATGCAGAAAGGTGAAATTAATTTCATACCTCTCACCCTGTGCAGACAGGAGCTTTATCACACAGCAAGTTAACACATATGTCAAGATGGATCAGAGACCTAAGTGTAAGACCTGAGATTATGGAGCCGCTGGAAGCAGATATAGGGGAAACACTCTAAGACACTGGAGCCAGGGATGGCTTCTTGGCAAAGACCCCCAAAGCACAGGTGACCAAAGCAAACCTAAGCAAATGAGAACCTATCCAACTCAGAGCTTCTGCTTTTTTTTTTTTTTTTTTTTTGGAAAGGCGGATATACAGAGAGGAGAGACAGAGAGGAAGATCCTCCGTCCGACGATTCACTCCCCAAGTGAGCGCAACGGGCCGATACTATGCCGATCCGAAGCCAGGAGCCTCCTCCGGGTCTCCCACGTGGGTGCAGGGTCCCAAAGCTTTGGGCCGTCCTCGACTGCCTTCCCAGGCCACAGGCAGGGAGCTGGAAGGGAAGCGGGGCTGCCGGGACTAGAACCGGCGCCCATATGGGATCCCGGGCGTGCAAGGCGAGGACCCTCAACCACCTGCGCCACCGCGCCGAGCCCAAGAGCTTCTGCTTTAGCAAAGAAAAGGATCCAGACAGTGAAGAGACATCTAACAGAAAAGGAAATAATATTTGCAAACCAGTTATCTGACAAGGATTAATGTTCCAAATATAGCAGCCACTTCAAAAACTAAGCAACAGGGCCGGGCGCAGTGGCCTAGCGGCTAAAGTCCTCGGCTTGAACGTGCCGGGATCCCATATGGGTGCCGGTTTTAATCCCGGCAGCTCCACTTCCCATCCAGCTCCCTGCTTGTGGCCTGGGAAAGCAGTTGAGGACGGCCCAAAGCTTTGGGATCCTGCACCCGTGTGGGAGACCTGGAAGAGGTTCCTGGCTCCTGGCTTCGGATCGGCATAGCATCGGCCGTTGCAGTCACTTGGGGAGTGAATCATCAGACAGAAGATCTTCCTCTCTGTCTCTCCTCCTCTCTGAATATCTGACTTTCCAATAAATTGGCAGGTTGGTGATGAAATATTCCCAGGATCAATTTGAGAAACCAAGTCCTCTCAGGCCTGCTTTTTCCAGAATTCTCTTGATTTTATACACTCCTGCTTTGGAGTTTCTAGTGTATGTGTGTGTGTGAAAAATATATATAAAGAGAAACAGAGGTAGTTTTCACCCATTGATTTACTTCCGAGTGGCTCCAACAGCCAGGTCTGGGTCAGGTTAAAGCTGGGAGTCAGGAACCCCACTCACCCTCATCTCCCTGTGGGTTGCAGTGACCCAAGTGCTTGGACCATCATGTGCTTTTCCACACTCCTTAGTAGGAAGTTGGGACAGAATCAGATCAGCAGGGACTTGAGGGACACTCTGATATGAGATGCTGGTGATAGCAGTGGCTTCACCCATTGTGCCATCACACTAGCTCCTCAAACATTTACATTTTATTTCAGTCCATCTGAGCAGGGCAAAAGACCCAATAGCTATCCCTACTTCACAGAAAACAAAGAAATTGGCAGTAACAAAGATTTGGAGAAGAATCAGAACATGGTAAAAGTTAATTAGAGACGATTGACATGCCCTAATTCAAGAGCCACAACTCAAGACTAGCTTAGGATAAGACAGGAGATGTCCCAGGCACTGCCAGTCTTTCCTGAAAATGCCCGCTGTTTGCATGTGTGGGGCCCTGCAAGGGGGCTGTGCCATTTTGCCAAGACCATTTGGATACAACTTCTTGTATCAATGATTTGAGTCCTCAGTCAACCCCAGTCATTCAGTCATTCTAGAGTCCAGATGCCAACCTTTATAATGCTGAGGAGCTCAACTCGTAGGCCATTAGGAACCACTCCACGGTAAGTAAAAAAAAGACTCAGTGGGATTGCTTTGAAGATGGACTTGTTTTTTGGTGTCAATTCACAACCTGAGCTTTGCACAGTTTAACAGATGTGTAGTTAGCAAGGGGGTGGGAAATGAGCACTGGGACGAAAGGATCATTTCCTTCAGTGGATGTTGGAAGCAGCTGTGCCCAGTGCGGTGGCCTGGCGGCTACAGTCCTCACACCTTGAATGTGCCTGGATCCCATATGGGCGTCGGTTCTAATCCAGGCAGCTCCACTTCCCATCCAGCTCCCTGCTTGTGGCCTGGAAAAGCAGCCGAAGGCACCCCAAAGCCTTTGGACCCTGCACCCGCGTGGGAGACCCAGAAGAGCTCCTAGCTGCTGGCTTTAGATCAGCATAGCTCCGGCTGTTGCGGTCACTTGGGGGGAATGAATCATCAGACCGAAGATATTTTTCTCTGTCTTTCCTCCTCTCTCTATATATCTGATTTAGCAATAAAAATAAATAAATAAATAAACTAGAAGGGGGTCAACATTGATTGCGGCACAGCTAGTGAAGTCACCAGCTGGTGATGCTGGCAATCCCATATCAGAATGCGGGTTCGAGTCCCAAGTGGTCTGCTTGTGATCAATCTTTCTACCAATGCACCTGGGAAGGCAGTGGAGGATAACTCAAGCACTTGGGCCCCTGCCAGCCACATGGGAGACATGCATGGCGTTCTTGACCCAGCCCTAGCTGCTGTGGCCATGTGGGGAGTGAATCAGCAGGTGGAAGAGCTCTCTGTTGCTCTCTCTTCATTGCTCTGCCTTACCAATCAATCTTTTTCTTTAAAGATTCATTTATTTTCATTTGAAAGGCAGATTTTACAGAGAGAGGAGAGACGAACAGAGAGAGATTTTTCATTTGCTGGTTCACTCCCCAAATGGCTGCAACGGCCAGAGTTGATGTAATCTGAAGCCAGAAACCAGGAGTTCTTCTAGATCTTTCATGTAGGTGCGCCCCTTTCCCCATGCTGCCACAATTCCATCCTTCCAAAATGAGGTGTCTTGGAGCTGATATAGTGTCGTAACAGCCACTATATCATGAGGTCACCCCACGGGAAGAGCGATGGCCTGCAGAGAAGAGAGCCTGTGCTGTCCGCAAGCTCACATGGAAGGGGCCCAGCTGTCCCGGCACACACTCACACACTCAGCTGGGGTGTGCACACAGTCCCCAGGCTGGGTTGATTGATGGCAGAGGGGAGGGGTCTGAGGGGAGGGGGGAGGCCTGAGAGCGGAATGTGGGCTGGGCCAGGTTTCAAATTACAAGTGGCACAGAGGCGTGAGGGAACCACACTTTAAATAGCCAGGGCCTGCCCCTGCCCCCTTGGACAACGCTCCTCGGACTGGACCTCCGGCAACCACTTTTGTAAGGTGCGGAAAGTTTTCTTCTCTTGCGCCTGCGTGTGCTCTCTCTCTCTCTCTCTCTGTTTCTGAGTCTGACTGCAGGTTGGTGGGATCCGAGGAACTAACAGCCAAAGAAGGCTTTAATCATCTGACACTTAGGTGTGCCTGGGCGGAGTCTGCAAGCTATTTTCCTGACTTCGGAAGCACAGGTGGCTGATGACTTATGGGGCAGTGTGACTTGCAGCCAGAGAGCTCTAGATAAATAGGAAGCATGTTGAATTCCAAGAACAGCAAGGCTTTCTTGGTGAGAGAGGACCACAACTGACTCTTGGGCAGAACTGAAAGAAAACCAAATATTTAAGTGCCTGTCAGTGCACTAAACAAGGGATCCTCTGAAAGTTCATGGGAGGGCTCTGAAGGAAAACAAAAACAAAAGTGGGCTGGATTTTCAGTGTTAGCGCGAGCCTGGATGCACCTGTTGAATCCATTTTTCATGTACTTGTTGGAGTTTCCTTATTGACCTCATCTAATCCCATTGTCAAGCAAATTCTCTTGTGCCTACTTCTGAGCCAACCAAGGGTCAGTGTTACTCATTAACTTCCCCGAAGTCAGGCAGGGGTATGAGACCAAAACTCGGGGTTGGAACCCAGGTTAACATCTCTTAGGTTCGACAGGAGGAGGGGAGCACGGCTCAGAGCTGGAGAGAGTCAGGCAGCAGAGTGAGGCTAGGACCCATTACTGGGTGTCGCCTGTACGGTGGGGATGGTGGCTTGGAGCCTACGTGGGAGCTTAAACCACCCCCCAGCCCCCCCAAAAGCATGGGGGAGCCATTGGGGAACCTTGTGGAATCTCTGACTTCTGTTTCCCCCATACATGGTCTCCATAGCCTGAGCCCGAGTGTGTGAGCTAAGCAAAGGCATTCAGGGCAGGCTGACTTCTCTCTGGATCGCTTGGTGGGCAAGGAGCAATGGAGGAGGCCAGAAGGGGCTTCTGTGTCCCCTGGTCGGGGTGGGGTGGGGGACATCTTTGGAAGATGCTTACAGGAGATACGTGATGACCCTGGGCGCCAGTGGCATGGAAGGGATGTGGCTGAAAGAACAGTGGGGCTGAATAGGCTCAGGTCCCGGCTGTGCAATTTACCAGCCCTTTGGCAACAGGCACCTTGTAGAGTCGCTCTGACTAGCAGCTGGTTTCCTTCCTCTGGAAGCCGTGGTAGCAGGACTGCGATCTCAGGGTGGCTGTGAGCATCACGTACCAAATACTGAGTTCACGAAGTGCAGAGTGGCGGCTCTCTCGCTTTTGTGCTGTTGTGACTTTCAGTGTATGCCATCAGCAACAGAGAAAAGGAGCCCCTTGTCCCCCCCACTCCTGTCTTCCCTGGTGGCACAGGAGGGAAGTGGAGGGAGTCCCTGCACAGATCATATCACCTGCTCAGTCTCTGGTCTCGTGTGACCATGTTCATTCCCTTGGAAATGTTTTTATTATTTTTTTTGTCCTTGATGTTAAAGATTTATTTATTTTTATTGCAAATCAGATATACAGAGAGGAGGAGAGACAGAGAGGAAGCTCTCCCATCCGATGATTCACTCCCCAAGTGAGCACAGCGGCTGGAGCTGAGCCAATCCAAAGCCAGGAGCCACGAGCTTCTTCCGCGTCTCCCACACGGGTACAGGGTCCCAAGGCTTTGGGCCGTCCTGGACTGCTGTCCCAGGCCAAAAGCAGGGAGCTGGATGGGAAGCGGGGCTGCCGAGATTAGAACCCACATCCATATGGGATCTGGGCGCATTCAAGGCGAGGACTTTAGCCACTAGGCTATCGTGACATTTTTTTTTTTTTAAAAAAAGACTTTTCCTATTACTCAAGTAAAGCACATTCTTTGAGGGAGTTGTAGAATGCACAGATAAGCAAAATGGTTCCATAATCCAACCGTTAAGAGAGGAACCCTGGGGTGTGTACCCTTTGTAAAATAGTTGTCAAGCATAATCATATCCCACGTGATGCTTTCCCTTCGTATACTGTGGACAGCCTTTTATTTCACAATATGGCTTTCCACAGGCATGGTTTTAAATGATTATATAACAGTCCAAGGGTTATGGGTGTCATGATTTATTAGCCTAGCTACCATTGAAAATGGTTACACATTTTCTTATTTGAGAAAGGGAAGAATACCCGGAGAGGTTGTTCCTCTGCTGGTTCACTCCCCGAGTGCCCCACACACAACTGACTGGGCTGGGCCAGGTTCAAGGCAGGAGACCAGAGCTCACTCCAGACCTTCTACGTGGACGGCAGGGATCCAATCAGCTGAGCCATGCCCCATTGCCTGCCTCGGGTGTGTTTCCAGGGCGCTGGGGTGGAGACTGGACTTGAACCCAAGGCACTCAAACAGGGCGTTAACACTGCTGTATCAAACGCCCACCACCTTACCTAGCATGGTTGGACATTCATGTACTTTCTAATAAGTTATTCAAAATATTCGTTATTCATTATTAGAAATAACGAATGGCCTTAGTGGCAAATCCTTACCCTCAGTCACAAATGCTCCTTTATGGTAACTTCACCATAGGGGATATCAGTGACTTGGTTTATTTTTGTTTGAAAAGAAGATTTCCAGAGAGAGAAGGCGAGACAGAGAGAGCTTCCATCTGCTGGTTCACTACCTAGGTGGCTACAACGGCTGTAGTGAAGAGCTTCTTCCAGGTCTTCCACATGGTTGCAGGAGCTCAAGGACTTGGGCCAGCTTCTGCTGCTTTCCCAGGTCATAAGTAGGGAGCTAGATCGGAAGTGGAGCAGCCAAGACTCGAACTGGCACCCATGTATTAGTTGCCTGTTCCGCAGGCAAAGGATTAGCTTGCTAGGTCACCAGGCAGGACCTCATTAATCATGGTGAGATTGCATCCAGTCTTGTTATTGCACTGGAGTATACAGAGTAAAGGAATGGAAACACTTGCTAGTTCTACACATGATGCTGGCTGCGAGGTGGCAGGCAACCCAGATAACCCACGGGGCTCTGCTGATCCATCCACGCCCACAGAACCAGGGCAAGAGAACCTGTGCAGCCACAGGCAGGTGTGCCCTCGCAGCAGCACTTCCTTCCCGAGGCAGGCCAGGACAGCATTTTCTCAGTGGCTGAGACTCAGCCCTCCCCAGTCCGACATGCTTGGAGGCCACAAGCCTGCAGGTCCCGGGAAAGGCATGCCCGTATCCCTGTGTGTGCGTCTGTTCCATTGGGACTGCTTGACCGAGGGGCGAGGGGAAGGCTGTCCTTCTGAGATGTTCAGCAGCAAAGCAACCCGGCCTCCTACTTGTTTTCCAGGTGGGATGGACAGCACAGTCTCAGGCACAGCCAGGAATGGAGAGACAAAAGCAATGTGTCCAGTCATGGAAAAGGCGGAGGAAAACAGCACGCTGGAGCGGGAGCACTGGAACAACAAGATGGAGTTTGTCCTGTCTGTGGTTGGGGAGATCGTTGGCTTAGGCAATGTTTGGAGATTTCCTTATCTGTGCTACAAAAACGGGGGAGGTGAGAGCCGCTGCGTCATCCCATGCACCCCTGTACTGGCTGCCCCTTGGGGTTCCCATAGATATTCCATAGAGTATTAAGAATCCAGGGAGAGAAAAATCTCATGGCTTCCAGAGAGCTCTTTCTGTTAGAGCATGATGTCATGGAAACCAGAAGCAGGCTCGGGACCCGATGGAGCAGGGTTCAGGTTCAGGCTGTCCCCCGCAGCCTGTTTGGTGTCGGCCAGGTTCCCAGGCTCTTGGAGACTTGGCTGCTTTCCATACGCTGGGATGAGAATCCTTGCTTTTTCCTCCAGTGAATCAAGATGAGACTCTGTGGCTTTCCAAGATCGTGAGAATGGGGTGGAGCTGATGGACGTGTGATGTGTAATGGACAGCGGCAGTGGGCGTGGTGGTGTTGGCACCAGCCTGCTGTGTGGTCTTCAGATTCCTCTGCCTTCGCCTCTTCTCCTCCCCTTTCCTGGCTCACTTCATCCAACTGTCCTGCTAGGATAGGATGATGAACTTTGACCCCAAGGGCCCTTCCTTTAAAAAGACACAGTGTGTGTGTGTGTGTGTGTGTGTGTGTGTGTGTACACATGTGTACATCTGTACCTCTTCACTCGATCACTGCTACCTTAGCTTTCTGTTCCTGCCCCATACAGCCCTGGTTGCTTATGCTACCAAGACCTCACTTGTCAGAGAAAGTGTTGACAGAAGGCCCTGGGGGGTTTCCCAGGTGCCCAAGAGGTCTGGCTGCTCTGTGACTCAGGGAGAGCTCCTTGTGGGTGGGCAAGCCTAGTTTTGCAGCAGCAAGAGGGCAGGTGGCAGCAGCAGCAAACAGGAGGAGGTCCCTGGGGAAGCGTCAAGAAGGGCAGTTGCAGAGGCTGCAAGGATTGGAGGGTCCCCAAACGCAGCATCTGCCCTTTTGCAGGCGAGGGAGAACCTCCACACTCTCATGCTGCCATCTCATGCTGACCGCGAAGGGGGACAGTTACACAACCCAGGCTGGAGGTGGGGTCAGGGGTCATCACAGAGACTCTCTGGGCCATGGGGTCTGGCTCCCAGGTTAGTGGCGGTGGAAGATGGGCTCCGGGACTGTGTTTTTCCAGAAGGGATGGGAATGGGCCAATGTGTCCTTCCTCCCCAGGAATTTCTGGCCAGTGGCCTGGAATCACAGGACTTTGCTCTGTCCACGTCGCGAGGGAAGAGGGGGGCAGGCCTTCCCGCTTTCTCCTCCGGACTTTCCATGAGCTTGTGGAGGAATTCAGGCCAGATCACGCTCACATTAGGGGCGTAGGTAGAGGCTGTGGCTGGCTTGAGGCGTTCGCAGGAGGCTGGGGGTGGAAGCAGGGCCACTGGAACCATGGCTCAGGAACCCAGTGACCGGCTTAGCCTCTCACGTGGCAGAAGGATTAAGGAGTGAGCAGCTTTGCCCAAGCCTCTTTGGAATTGGGTAAAGGTTGGCCTGGGAATTAGGAATGGCACCAAGAGATGGGAGTAAGACACATGGCTGACCTGAAGAGGGCGCTGGAGAGGGAGTAGTGGCCAGGGATGTGGGGTCCACACCGCTGGATCTGTCCAGTAGCATTTGGGTTCAGGCTATGCCGCTGGCAAGGGGTGAGTGTGAGCAGGGATGTTTGATGGCAGCTGGCACGCAAAGTGCAGAAGCAGAAAGGCAAGCCTGTGGCCCTTGGTGTTTCATGTGGATGCTGGGCGGGAAGGTGGAGGCAGCTGGATGGCTGCCATGGCCTTTCTCTGCATGGGCAGGACATACCTTCCAGCATGTTCATCCCAGTTGGTAGCCTATAGTCAAGGCATCCTTGGGAGTCCTGGGATTCAGCCACCTGCCTCCACCTTTTTAATTTGAAAGGCAGATTTACTTCACCTGCATAAGGTATCTTTCTTCTATCTATCTATCTATCTATCTATCTATCTATCTATCTATCTATCTATCTATCTATCTTCTAGATTTTGCATACACTGGTTCAATTCTCAAATGGCTAAAATAGTTGAAGCTGAGTCTGATCTGGAGCCAGGAGCCAGGAGCATCCTCTAGGTCTCCCACATGGGCATAGGGGCAGGTGCCAGAGAAAACTTGCCAGGAGGCAGAAAGGGTCAGTGTGGTGGGCAAAGGAACAGAGTCTGGAGGAGCCTGCAGCAGGTGCAGTGAGCAGAAGATGAGGTTCCAGGAGAAAATGGGCTGGAGGAGTTGTGGGCCAATAGGGCAGAGCATCATGGGCCCTTGGAAGATGTCAGTTTTTACTGAGGCAGCTTGTAAAGGGAGAGTGGGCTTTTGAGCAGCAGTGGGTCCCTGTGTCTGACTGCTGCGCAGACAGCAGATAATGAAAGAGCAAGGGTAGAAGCAGAGAGCAGGAAGCACCCTCAGACTCCTTCTTGCCCACCTCAACAACAGGCCTCAGGCACTACGTTCAGGAGTGAGAACCTCTTTGGCTCCCTGCCTGTGGCCTTGTGCTCCTTGGCACCTGGGCTATGTGGGACTGGAGGCCACAGCGAGAGGCATCACAGCCGGGCCTCTGAGCTGTGGGCATCTTGGTGGTGGTGGTGGGGAGTAGAGAGCAGTACTGTGGGTAAGAGAAGGTGGTGGCAGCCAAGCTTACCTTAGTCCTGGATGGTTGTTGGGAGGGGAGAGGGCACTCAGGGTTGCCATGGCAAGAGGGTTCATGCCACCCAGGACATTAGGTGCCCATCTGCCTGTGATGGCCCCAGCAGAGAGGGAACACTCCAAAGATGTGTTGATGGCTGATCACCTCCCTCCACGCCCACTGCTAGTACTGCTTCTTGGCTGCTCACTGAGGTGTCCCTCATGTAGATGGTCACTTCTTTGCCTCAGACACCACAGGGCATGCCCCTTCAAGAGCTGGCCTATAGCTCTGAAGGGGAAATGTCAGCATCTGTTAGAATTTTCAGAAGTTGGGTGACACAGGGGCCCAGGCAATTGGAACACCATGTGCTGTCCTGATTGTCCTTGGATGACAGTGACTGACCGAGAAGCTACCCAGGACTGTGCCTGGTGTGTATCTGGGCACATCCATGTATCCCTCCCACACTTCTAGGGGCAATAGGACCTCCTGGCAGCTGTGGACTTTGTCTGCTCTGACAGGTGGCCCAGATGCTGAGAGTCAGAGGAAAAGAGGATCTGCTGCAGTTAAACATTCACTAAGTTTGTTGGGAAAAATCAGGTCACGCACATGGGGAAGGGCTTGAGCCCAGGCCCGTTGCTCCTCCTTTCTGGAATGCGTGGCGCTCTCAGTTGCCTTTCTTCCTTTCAGCCACAGGGTCTTCTTCTCCCTAATTGTTCCCTCTTGTTCGCCAAGTCTTGGATTAATTTAGTGATGGACGAGGCTGAAATTATTTCTGATCTTGATTTATTCACCCTCAGGGTGCCCAAGGGCTCCCTTAGTGCTTTAATTCGAGAGCTGGAGTGGAATTGTGGATGTGTAGACAGCAAGCTAAAGGTTTGGACAGTGAAGACCTGAAGAGGTCTGTGCCTCAGTAACTGAAATGGGGGCACCACTTGGCACACAAAAAGTTCACTGGAAACTGAATTAAAAGATAAGTTTCTTTTGGTGCGAAAAAATTTGCAATGCATGTATAAGTATTCATAACAAACATTTCTATGAACTTTGAAAACTTCATGCATAGTTTATTAACACAAGACTTATTTAAAGATTTATTCTTTTTATTTGAAAGGCAAAGTTACAGAAAGAGGTGAGACAGAGATAAAGAAAGAAAGGAAGGAAGGAAGGAAGGAAAGAGAGAGAGAAACAAAGAAAGAAAGAAAGAAAGAAAGAAAGAAAGAAAGAAAGAAAGAAAGAAAGAAAGAAAGAAAGAAAGAAAGAAAGAAAGAAAGAAAGAAAGAAAGAGTGAGTTGATTTTTCATTTGCTGTTACACTCCCCAGATGGCTGCTGCAGCCAGAGCTGGACTGGTCCTGAGACAATCCGAAGCCAGTAACCAGGAGCTTCTTCTGGGTCTCCCAAGCAGGCACAGGGGCTCAACAAGAGTCTATATGACCCATCATATGTTGTTTCCCAAAATGCATGAACAGGAGGCAGGACTGAAAGCAGAGCAACCGAACTCAAGCTGGCACTCCTGTAGGCCTGAGCAGCAGCTTAACTTGCTACACTCGGCCTTGTCTGTGTGCCCACCTCTGTACTGTCCCTCTGTTCAGCTTTCCTTCCCTTGAGCAACCACTATTACACTTTCCACCTCTATGAAATCAACCCTTTCAGCTTCTGCATAGGAATAAGAACACGCAGGACTGTGCCACGCGTGTTGCTGTAAATCACAGGATCTCATTTCTTGATGATTGAATCATGTTGCGTGGTGTGCGTGTGTGTCACCTTTGCTTTATGCACCTGTCACATTGCCCACTTTCCTGGTTTTCCCAGTGCTTTTGGGATGGATGCCAACCTGGAGGCTGGGTGGTTTTGTGGCTGCCAAGATGCTTGGGTTGTGTCTGGGACTGCTGAAGCCAGTTGGTCCTTCTGCATCTCCTGCTTTGTGAGGGTGGAACGGAAGGATTCTGGCCTACTGAGGAAATGACCTGCGGCGTGTTCTAGCCCATGCCCAGGGCCTCTGAACATTGCTGTCCAATGGGTGGGTGAGGCTATGTGAGTCTCGTTACCTCTCTGTTTTTGCATGGGCCCTCATCTCACCCCAGTTCGTTCCTTTATCCACATGTCCCGACTTGCCCCAGCTGGAAGCTGGAGGGGACTCTCCCAGGGGTCCCTCTCTGTCCTCTGGTATACTTCCCACAAGCTCCCCTGTCCAGCACATGGAGGCTGCCAGCAGAGACAGGACCAGTACTTTGGCCATCCTCAGCTTCATGTTGACCAGTGGTCATGAGGACAGAAGTGGAAAGGTTCCTAAAGAGGGGTTCTGCAGCCAGCCTGCTGAATGTCCCTGCCTGATGTTAGGCACAGTCATTCCATGGGGGTCAGGGGGCTTCAAGGATGCTGCTCAGGTTATACCGTGTAGGCTGATGCGCAGCATGTTGCAGGCCTGGGTTGGTGGAGGACATTCTGCTCCCTGGTCACGTGGTATCCCTGGTTGCTCCCTGGAGAGACTTTTGGGCACAGGTTGTCTCCCACAGGTCCGCACATTCTTTCTCCTGGCACGGACAGGGGTGCAGGGTGGGGTGGTCATGGGAGAAGAGGAACGTGGACCACGAGGAGGATATCACCTTCCTTCTGCCCACAGGCGCCTTCTTCATCCCCTACCTCATCTTCCTCTTCACCTGTGGCATTCCCGTCTTCCTCTTGGAGACAGCGCTGGGCCAGTACACCAGCCAGGGTGGCATCACAGCCTGGAGGAAGATCTGTCCCATCTTTGAGGGTAAGTAAAACTGTGCCTGGCTCCAGGACCTGCCCACCACGAGCAGCGGGTGTGAGGTCTTGGGAGGCCTGGGCGTCTCCGTGTGCGGGCTGAGCACCAGGCTGGCCACCCGGCCCATCAGAGCATGGAGGAGCCATAGGGGTGTTTTCTTATATTTACTTCAAAACCAACAGGTAAAGAAAATTTAAATAGGCATGTAACCTTGGAACCTGTCTGTATGCGTATGTGGTTTCCTTTAAACAAACTCTTGTTTGGCTGAACGATGTCGCGGGGATGACAACGAGAGGTCCTGAGTGACTGCCGTCAGCTTTCCCCAATGACAACATCTCACACAGCGACAGCGCAACAGCGAGGCCCAGAAGTCCACGCTGCCACTGTCCGCAGATGCCCTGAGCTCTCGCTGGTTTTCCACGCATTTGACGTGTGTGCATGTGGTGATAATGTTACAGCGGTGTGTTCGGATAACCACCTCCACTGTGAAGTCAGAGATTGGTCCATGTCAGACAATACTCTGCAGCCACCATTGTGGTCAGACTTCCCCCACGGCTGACTTCTGGAAATTACGGAGGCATTCTGTCTGTTGGTTTGTCACTCTGAGAGACATACAGTGATAGAGTCATGCAGGGTGTGGCTTTGCGAGGTTAGCTCTCCCTTCCTTGCAAGCCATGCTCTCAAAGCCCATTGAACCTCCTGGGCTGGGTAGTTATTGCTCATTCCTTCTCTTCCCTGAGCAGTTTGCCCAGAGTAGCTGTCCCATCGTTAACCCTTTACACATTGAAGGATAATTGAGTTTTTCCATTTTGTGTGTATGTGTGTGTGTGTAGTTTATTTCAATATTTTTTCCTCAGAGTTTCTGTAACTATTAGTATAGAAGATGTTTTCTTTTTGCTCAGTTTGCTGAGTTCTTTATTTTCTATCGGTTACACAAATTCTTCTCAAGGTGATCCAGCAAAATGAACAGTTCTCCGTTTGGGATTTTCTTGTCTATTTTTCATTTATTTTGTAAAATTATTGTATTCTGCCCTTGTGTCTGTTTGTGCAGATAGCAACCCCCAACTTTTTGCAAGGATTTTGTTGAGAAAAATTCCTAAGATTAGAATGCCTGGATCCAGTGAGTACCCAGGTTATGGATCCAAGAGTAACAAGTTGATGCTGTGGCTCAAGGTGTCCCATGGAAGTACCTCATCCACAGACAGCCTCACTCAGGCGGAAGCAGTGCACCTAATCTGTATTCTTCCAGAGACCCCAGCACACTGGGGTCCCCCAGGAACCTTCAGAGTAGCCTTTAGTATGAGCCCATCTGGGATGTTCTCATTGTCTCTCAATGGCTGTCATCAGAAACCTCTGTATGGGAGAATTTGTAAGCATGATCCGGAGGTTTGGATGTCTCGCTGTGGTTTTGTGTGGTGCTCCTTGGAAGCTCTGGAGTCCCGTGTGAATTGCTAGTTGCCGCTCTCGGTTTGTGCTTTCCTGTCTCAGAGTATAGCAAGTGGGGAGCCAGCACTTCTGGCACCTGAAAGTTTTGGAGGTCGCTGGAAGCTGTGCAGGACATAGGGGCTGTGGGACAGCAGCGGGAAGCCTCCCCGCCGTCGTGACCTGCAGTGGGCTGGCAGAGGCTGGAGCAGAAGCACAACCTCTGGCCAGTTTGCCCAGGTGGAGGGCAGCTTCTCCTACCCTGGGCAGGGCAGGGTGTGTGAAGCCCGTCTGGGCTCCCTGCTCAGTCCTGCAGTTCCCCCATCACAGGCATCGGCTATGCCTCCCAGATGATTGTCATCCTCCTCAACATCTACTACATCATCGTCCTGGCTTGGGCCCTCTTCTACCTCTTCAGCAGCTTCACTGTCGACCTCCCCTGGGGAAGCTGTCACCATGAGTGGAATACAGGTGAGGTTGTCACCAGAAGGTTGTCAGAGGGTCTACGTCTCCCCCACCACCCCCACCACCATGCACACCACCACCACCACATTAACCAGAAGTGGGATTGTCCCTACGTCCCAGGCAACCCAATGGCCATATCAGCACCCACTAGGAATTGGCCAAGTTGATCATGAAGAACTTGCATCATAAAATATAGATCTAGAGACCAATGTTATGATTCAGTGGGCTAAACCATCACTTGCAATGGCCATATGCCACATAGGTGGTGGCTCGAGTCCCAGCTGCTCCAGTTTCAATCCAGCTTCCTACTAATGTGCTTGGGAAAACAGCAGAAGATGGCCCAAGTGCTTGGGACTCTGCACCCATGTGGAAGATGCCGATGGAGTTGTAGGTTCCTGTGCTTAGGCCGAGCCTAGCCCTGGCTAACAGGGAAATTTGGAGAGTGACTAGCAGAAGGAAAATCATTCTTTCTCTTTCTCTGTAGTTCTGCCTTTAAATAAACACATTAATTAAAAAAAAAAATAAGACCCATGGGTGGATGTTGGGCCTAGTGGTTAAGCTGCTGCCTTCAGTCCCGGCTCCATCACCTTCTTGCTAAGGCACAGCCTGGGAAAGAGCAGTGATGATTCAAGTAGTGCCCACCTACCCACACGGAAGGCATGGAATGAGTTTGAGATTCCCGGTTTGACTCGACCGAGCCCTGGCCACTGTGGGCGTTTGGGAAAGGAACCAGAGGATGACAGCTCCATGTGTGTGTCTGCATCGCAGACTTAATGGAAACGTCTTATTCATGTATTATGTCAACAGAACTGATTTTTGAAAATGTAGTCTAGCTATCTTTTTCTGTGTGAAGCGTGGCTAGTTTGATGGATGTATATGCTATTTGTTTCTTTAATGATTTCTCTTCTTTCCAAAACCATTTTAGATCTTTCAAGCTTAACTTTCTGGGCTTCATTAGGGAATTTATGGCCTCAGTGAATCTGACCTGCGCTTCTATGATTGCACAAGCCTTCTAAGGCGACAGAACAACCAAACTGAATACGTGGAAAGTGACAACCACAACAACACCTAGGACAGCGCTGTCCACATGCTTGTGTTGCGGGAAGCGTTGTCCACGTGGCCTACATGGCTGCAATTGACGCTATAGAACACTAGTGACATGGCCGGCTTGTGAGAAGAGCCAAATTTACACACTCGCATGCAAGTGGCCATGGATGACTGGTGGCTCCCCCCGCAGACGGGGCAGTGGGAGAGCAGTTGGCACAGAGCTGTTTGCACTCTCAGTGCTGTGTCCTATCCTCCTGTGGCCATATCTTTCAGAGCCTGGCTGTGAAGGCCCTCTTTTGGAAGTTGCGCTAATCACAGTTACTTCTTTCTTGTTCCAATAAGTTCTTGTTCTGGTAAGTGTGCCAGGAGTGGCACAGAGATCTTTCCTCTTGATGGTTGGGGTTCTGGCAAGTCCTCTTGGCTCACCAGGACCTGTCTTGGCATTTCGTTCTCCAAGCTCCCCTTCAGGCATTTCCTGGTCAGGCTCTGTCATCCTCCATCTCCCTGCCTTCCCGCCGCCTCCCAAGCCCCTTTTTTCCTCCCTGCCCTTTTTAAATTGAGATCCTGACAAGATGTCATTGATTTCTTCTTAAATGGGTCAGTGTCTACAGTGACCCATGGCCCTACCACACCATTCCCTGGCTTCCTGTCTGCTTACTGACTTGGAATCCACCTCCCTCATCTTGGTAAGATCTCAAGGGTGGACAGTCTTGAGAGTCATTATTTCTTCATCTGTCACCCTGAGAACGGTGCTGTCTCTCTTAGAAGCACTTGGAAACACGTGCCGAATGCATCAAGGCTTCACAGCCTGCCTTCCAACTCCTTTACAATTTTTTAGATCTGAGAATATTTCAGAAAGTTCATGGCAATAGAAGCAAAGAATATCTATTTATTTTGGCGCAAAGATCTTGAAATCCATGCATGATTTTTTTCTTCTTAAGAAATGCTTATTTATTTTTATTGAAAAGGCAGATTTACTGAGAGAAGGAGAGACACAGAGAAAGATCTTCCATCCACTAGTTCACTCAGCTCCCAGTAACGGCTGGAGCTGAGCTGATCTGAAGCTAGGAGCCAGGAGCTTCTTCCAGCTTCTTCCAGGTCTCTCACAAGGGTGCAGGGTCCCAAGGCTTTGGGGCACCTTCGGCTGCTTTCCCAGGCTACAGGCAGGGAGCTGGATGGGAAGTGGAGCAGCTAGTACATGAATTGGTGCCCATGGGGAATCCCAGTGGTTGCAAGGTGAGGATTTTAGCCACTGAGCTGTAGGACCACATACTTTTTCATAATATACATTTTCTTTGAACTTTTTTGGAGATTCCCTCCTATGCATGGCTTTCAAATTTTCTTTGCACCCAAATAAACTCATTTTAATTATATTTTTTCATGAAGATTTTGAAGCACCCTTGCATGCATGTGTATATGTATTCTTATGTTCTCTTTCCTTCTTTCCTTTCTTCCTTCCTTCCTTTCTTTTCTTTCCTTTCTTCTCCTTTTTCCTTCCCTCCCCTCCCCTCTCCTCTCTTCTCCATCCCTCCCCTCTCTTCCTCTCCTTCCTCTCTCCCTCCCTCCCTTCCCTATTCCCCTCCCACTCTCTCTCCCCCCTCCCTCCCCTCCTCTTCCCTATCTCTCTCCCTCCCTCTCCCTCTCTCCCACCCATATGCCCTGGAATTGATCTTGACAGCCAGGCTTCCCTCCAGATCTCAGCTGCATTCTGCCTGAATCAAAGTTGTTAATTTCCTGTGGCCTGCAGCACCTGCTTCTGGGTACCGTGGGGCCTGTCTGCCTGTGGGTTTCTGGGATCACCCAAGGGAGACCATCCTGGCATCTTGGAGAGGGGATGTTGCATCCTGCCAGGATGTGGTAACAATGCCCCTCTGGCTCTGCCCTCAGTGGGCACCTGCTGAGCTGTGCCAAGGTCAGCGATGACAGTGCCACAGCAAGAGACCCGGAGCTGGTAGTGGTGAGGTAGTGCGCGGCATCACCGGGGAAGAGGTGAAGGTGTGTGACTGTCCAGGGTGCGGGATAACCCGGAGATTCCGCAGGATTCCATCACGGGCTCCGCTCTGACCTCCTCACTCCCAGCCCTTCCTACAGGCATCACCACAAAGGCATCAGTGGAGTCCTCACCTGCTCGTCTTAACTTAGGACTTTGCAGTGTAAAGTCGGGCATGCGTCTGGGGGCTGAATCTCGATCAGATGGTGACAGGCTGTGCTCCCCGCAGGCGCCGATTGCATCCCTGAGGATAGACAGAGCTCAGACATCCCTGCATTCCTAGGCCTGTCCCGATGGCAGGAGCTGCACGGCGAACAAGAAGTGCTAGAGAGGAAAGTGCAATACAGCAGGATAGTTTCCTTCCCTTCCCTTCCCTTCCCTTCCCTTCCCTTCCCTTCCCTTCCCTTCCCTTCCCTTCCCTTCCCTTCCCTTCCCTTCCCTTCCCTTCCCTTCCCTTCCCTTCCCTTCCCTTCCCTTCCCTTCCCTTCCCTTCCCTTCCCTTCCCTTCCCTTCCCTTCCCTTCCCTTCCCTTCCCTTCCCTTCCCTTCCCTTCCCTTCCCTTCCCTTCCCTTCCCTTCCCTTCCCTTCCCTTCCCTTCCCTTCCCTTCCCTTCCCTTCCCTTCCCTTCCCTTCCCTTCCCTTTTGCTTTGCTTTCTTTCTGGTGCGGGAATGGTAAGAGTGGGTGTGAGGGTGTAATTTCCAAAGCAGCAAGATACATAGCAACCTGACTTGGCTGACCTGAGATGGGGGCCAGCCCTGTCCATGCCAAGACCCTGGGGAACCCTGGGACTGCAGAGTGCCCAGAGCAGCAGGGGGACCAAGAGGTGGAGCCGGGGGGTCCAGTGGGGTTGATTGAAGAGGGCTGGAAGATGCCTGGGACCCTTCTAGCTTTGTGTGTGAGTTGAGCTGGGGAGGGATGAAAAGTGACTTAAGATTCATTGAAGTCACTCTGGCTGCTGTGTGGAGCTTGCCTGGGAGGCGGGGGGAGAGCCTTGAGTCGGGAAACAGAGGCAAAAGGTGCAGTGGTAGAAACATACAAGGTCTGATCCCGGGAATTGGGATGGTAGAACAGGTTACAGTCTAGCTGACATTGGGTCATTAACAAGCTGTGGTGGGCTATTCCCCCACCCCGCCTTTTTTTTTTAAGATTTATTTATTTTTATTGGAAAAGCAGATTTTTACAGAGGGAAGCGAGGCTGCCAGGATTAGAACCGGCATCCATACGGGATCCCGGTGCATGCAAGGCAAGGAGGACTTTAGCCACTAGGCTACTGCGTCTGGCCTTTTTGTTTGTTTGTTTGTTTTTAAATATTTATTTCTTTTTCTAGGAAAGGCAAATTTTTACAGAGAGAAGGAGAGACAAAGATCTTCTCTCCGTTGATTCACTCCCCAAGTGGCCACAATGGCTGAAGCTGAGCTTATCCAAAGCCTGGACCCAGGAGCTTCTTCCTGGTGTCCCATCTGGGTGCAGGGTCCCAAGGCTTTGAACCATCCTTTCATGCTTTTCCATGCCACAAGCAGCGAGCTGGATGGGAAATGGAGCAGTTGGGATATGAACTGGCACCCATATGGGATCCCAGCACATGCAAGGCGAGAACTTTAGCCACTAGGCTACTGCCTTGGGCTCCGTTTCCTTTTTCAAAATTTATTTATTTATTCTGAAAGTCACACACACATAGAGGAAGAGAGAGAGAGAGAAATATCCTTTATTCACTGGTTCACTCTCTGGAGCCTGGAACTCCACCCACTATAGGGGGAGGGAGCCACATTGCTAAAAACTTGGGCCGTCCTCCGCTGCTTTCCCAGGCGCGTTAGCAGGGAGCTGGATAAGAAGTGAAGCAGCCAGCCCTTGGACTGGTGCCCATATGGGATGCCAGCATCACAGGAGGCCACAATGCTGGCTCCTAGCCAGAGCTTTCTGCCCTGGTCCCTGGAAGGCATTCTTACTCTCTCTCCAAGGTCATGGCTTTCTGCAGGACGATGGCCCATAGGTTTGTATGTATTCTGAAGCAAGTGCTTTGTGGAATCGCTTTCCTAATGGCACGCAACTGTGCTGTTACATACTCAGGCACTTAGAGACCCACACGTGGAGGCCTGGGGGAGAGAGTGGGCCGGGCAGGGCTTCTTTCTTTATTTATTTGAAAGGCACAGAGACAGAGAGATCTTCCATCTGCTCATTCACTCCCCAAGAGTCAAGCGGCTCTGAAGCCTGGTGCCTGGAGGTTCCTCCTGGTCTCCCTCGTGCACGCAGGATCCCAAGGGCCTGGGCCATGCTCCACTGCTTACTCAGGCGCAGTAGCAGGGAGCCGGATCGGAAGTGGAACAGCTGGGACTCGAACTGGTGCTTATATGGGATGCTGACACCACAGACAGAGGTTTAACCTACTATGCTACGGCACTGGCTCCCACAGGGATGTTTTGGGTGGGCAAAGTGAGCCTGCACTTCTTTCTTGACTCCTTATTTCCCGTTGCCCCGAGAGCCCTACCCCCAACTCCCCGCCGCCAGGCTGAATGTACACTGCTGACCTTTCTCTTTCTCCCTGCCCTGGGACTCCGGGTAGAGCATTGTGTGGAGTTCCAGAAGGCGAACGGCTCCCTGAATGTCACCTCTGAGAACGCCACCTCCCCGGTCATCGAGTTCTGGGAGTATGTGAGAGTCCTTCGTTCACCCTTTGTCTGTGGGCTGCGTGTTCCACGGGAGGGCGCGGGGCAGGCTGCACGTGGAGACCACTCTCACTTGCACAGCGAGGGAAAGTGGCCATTCCTGCTTTGCTGTTACCTGAGCGGGTCTTCCTGTTGCGCCTATTTCAATGCCGGCCTGGGTTCTGATGGAGCAAAGGAGCGGGGAGGAGATTTTGTGAATCTTCTCTGGCTGAAGTCTCACCCCTGTGCTCAGCCCCCTGCAAGCGTACAGGCAGCTGCAGCTACGGCCCCGACCACCCTCCTCTGCACCCGGCTCTGACTCTCACCCAGGACACGGTCCCTAACAACAAAGCATCTTGATACCTTGGCTGAGAAAGCCTGTAGTCGCACTTGCATCCCCAGGGGAAGTCGGGCTCACAGCAGCCCTGACTGGGAAAGTTCCTAGTTGGCATCTTTGGGAGAAGCTGGGCCTTGTGGATTTGAATGAAGCGAGCTAGTTCTACGGGTGAACCCGGAGTGCAGCTGCGCCCTCGGCCTCTCTCCGCAGGAGGAGGGTCCTGAAGATCTCCGATGGCATCCAGCACCTGGGGGCTGTGCGCTGGGAGCTGGCCCTGTGCCTCCTGCTCGCCTGGGTCATCTGCTACTTCTGCATCTGGAAGGGTGTCAAGTCCACAGGCAAGGTCTGTGTGGGCAGTCCCTGCCCTCCCCGGGGGGCTGTCACTTGGGAGTCCCCTACTATGTCCATCAACTTTTCATGGGCATGGCACGAGCCCAAGCAGGGCTGCTTGGCTCACAGCTGCGGTGACTGGCAGTTTCGGACTGGCGGGTGGCCCTCTGGGGCAGGCTTCTGCAGAGGGGTGGATGGGCAGGTGGCTATGGGCAGAGAAGGGATCACATCCCAGCCAGCAAGCAGCTGGGCCTGCCTCTCAGGCTTTTCTAACCAATGGCCTTCCAAGGGGCAGCCCCTCGTGACCTCAGAACAGCCCGCTGGCCCCGCCTCCCAGCCGCTGGGAGGGGATTAAGGCTCCACCCTGTCAGGCCCACCAAGCTGTGCGACTCTGGGGCCTAGCCTAACCTGCAGAACTCATCTCAACCATCTCAGGGGGATACTTGGGGGACACTTTGCTGGAGGACACATGGGGTGACAGCTCTTCTTGGGGCTGGGCTCCGCAGAGACCTCGCGTGACAGCCCCTGCCATCACTCCAGGCAGTGCTGCTGGGAGGACACCTGTGGCCGTGCACTTGACACAGATTCGCTGTGTGTGCTTCAAGGGGAGAGGGCAGGGACCTCCAGCCAGCGGGGAGAGACGGGGAGGGAGAAGGCTGTGGCTGGGGGGGTGGTGGACAGGGGCAGGAGAACTGTGTCCTTGACTGGCTCCTGGCTCTGTCCCTGGTCCCTGTGGCCGGTACTGGGTCGGCAAGCGGCTACCTCGTCTCTCATCTGTTTTCGGCCAGGTGGTGTACTTCACAGCCACATTCCCTTACCTCATGCTGGTGGTCCTGCTGATTCGTGGGGTCACACTGCCTGGAGCGGCCCAAGGAATTCAGTTTTACCTGTACCCAAACCTCACCCGCCTGTGGGACCCCCAGGTGAGACTTGAGTCTGCTCAAGAGGATCCCGGGGCAGGGCTAAGGGCCCTTCTCGACTCCCAACTGCCAGGGAACTCAGGGGGCCTGAGGGATGTTCCTCGGGGGCTGCAAGCCTGTCGCGAACCCCCTTTCTTGTAGGCACTGCAGGGTCCCCCTCCAGCTTCCTGACTTGTTCATTTCTTTGCTTCCTTGCATCCTACCCAGCTTCCTTTTTTGGCTGCACCCCCACCTGGCACCCTCTGCCCCCTCTGTGCCTGCTTCTGTGGCCCCCAAGCCAGCTGGGCTGGCGTTAGGTTTCCCATCAGCTGTCTGTTCTCATTTCCATACAGGGCACTGGGGTTGGAACCAGATTGCAGGGCCCCCCGAGCAGTGGGCAGGACCCTGGGGCGGGGACTTGGGGAGGGAGTGACAACTTTCTTCCTGCACAGAACAGCAAGCCCCAGCCCCAGCCTCTGCCAAGCAAAGCGCTCTTTTATGAATCCTAAGCCCTGTGGCTTATCTGGAAAAGCAAAATAGTGGGTAGAAAGCAGGGGGGGTCGGGGGACAGTAGAAGGGAGGGAGGCCTCGAAGGCAGGGGATAAGGACCCTTTTAGTGCACATCCCAGGATGCTGCCTTCCGACCATGGCCAGCTGCAGGCAGCAGGTGGAAGGCCTTGGTGTGCAGCTGGGGGGAGAGAGAGGGATGGGGCGGGCAGGGTGTTTGGGGGGAGGCCCTTGTGGTCAGGGAGGACAGCGTCATCTGTGCCACCTGTAGGGCATCATGTCCTTGCTCTTCAGAGCCTGAAGTGACTAGCTGGCTCTCCCTGGGAGGTATGAGGCTTCCAGCTAATGCTGCCTGGCACTTGGGAGAAAATGCCAAAATGCCGGCTAATCACCCAAGACTTCTGCCTCCATGGAGCCGCAGGTCTCCTCCTTCCACGCACTGTCCTCTGGGCTTGCGTGTCTCCCTCTCTTGGTCACTCTCCTGCCCCAGCCACAGACACATCAGAGGTCTGCCCTGCCTCTGGAGGGGAACAAAACAGCCTGCTCCCCTTGCACATCCTTTCAGCCTGCCCTCTGACCCTGTTCTGCCTCCCCCCCCCCGCCCACCCCTGGCTCAGCAGGCCTGCCGGGCAGCAGCTGGGCTGAGCACTGGCCTTGCCAAACTCCCTGAGAGGGGGCTCTGAACTTGCAGCCCTGCTGTGGCCTTATCTCATCTCCCTCTCCTCCCAGCTGCACCCTGGTCAGTCTCCCACTGTCCCATCTCGCTCCCTCCACCCCCATCCATAGTTGAGTGGACAGTCAAGTCGTGATTCCTCCTCCTCTGATTCTTCCAAAGGCCAGGATTACCTACTGAGTCTGTGCCTACCCGCGAGGGCAGAGTGATGGCAGGGGCTCCGCATACAGGGAAAGATGGGAAGGGACGGACCGGAGGCAAGGAACGCTTGTCTTGGTGGTGCTCACCTCCCTGGAGGCGGGGGTGGGGGGGCCAGGGTGTGTGTGAGGGGCCCGGAGAGGGTCTGCAGCCCCAGGGTCCATCTCCTGCAGGGTTCTAGGGCTGCTGGGTAGGAGGCTTTGGGGTTGCTCTCCTTAGATTGTTGTTGTAGCTGTTCCGTGGAGATCGCCATGTGTGCATGCATGTGGTCTGGGGTGGCCAGCTGAGATAACAGCCGTCACAGGTCATCCCCCAACCCCCGAGGAGAACAAAGCCTTTGCATATGCGTTTCTGCTCATCCTCATGGCTTCCTGCGGCCTGGGTGTGACTTCCTGGTTTCCAGAGGGTTCTGAGATGTGGGGGCCTTGGATGTAAAGGGCCTGGCTGTCTGCTGGGTCTCGATTTTTTTTTTTCCGCAATGGCCACACGGCCCAAGAAATGGGGCCGAACTCAGGGCCTTTCCAGCAGACGTGGCCATGCCCCAGGGCCCTGTCCCACCCCTCTGGACACCTGTGCCTCAGGTCCTTTTGTCTCCCATCCAAGTACTAAACATGCCCGACCCTGCTTAGCTTCCGAGATCAGATGAAATTAGGCACACTGTCATTTTCTCTGATCACCTGCTGCGGGTTGTATCCTTGCAGTGACAAAGAAGCTCCAAGCAGGGGACCTGGGAGCAGGGCGTGCTGGGTGCCCCCAAGGTGGAGGCCCAGACTAAGAACAGCCTGCACCCTCCCCTGGAGGCCCAGAAAGGGCCTGGCAGTCTCTGAATTCCCGCCTCTTTTCCTTTGTAGGTGTGGATGGACGCAGGCACTCAGATCTTCTTCTCCTTTGCCATCTGTCTAGGCTGCCTGACGGCCCTGGGCAGCTACAACAAGTTCCACAACAACTGCTACCGGTAGGCACTGGGCACAGGCTCCCCCAACCCCTCCATACCACAGTAGCCTTTACCCAAGGCTTACCAGGATCCAATTGCAACTTGTGTAGGGTGCAGGGATCCTCCTTCCGGAAGGGTGGGATGGTCTTGGTTCTCCCAGAGACCACAGCCAGCCCTGGCCAGGAACACCCCAGCGTGGTGGGATTCTGGATTAGTTGGCTTGCTGGGGGGAAGTAAGTGGTTCTGGACTAGAGGCAAGCATGCCATAGCACCCCTACAGCCACTGAGCCCGCACCCCTGCAGGCACTCAGCCCTCACCCCTACAGCCACTGAGCCCACACTCCTGCAGGCACCCAGCCCTCACCCCTACAGCCACTGAGCCCGCACCCCTGCAGGCACTCAGCCCTCACCCCTACAGCCACTGAGCCCACACCCATGCAGGCACTCAGCCCTCACCCCTACAGCCACTGAGCCTGCACCCCTGCAGGTACTCAGCCCTCACCCCTACAGCCACTGAGCCCACACTCCTGCAGGCACCCAGCCCTCACCCCTACAGCCACTGAGCCCGCACCCCTGCAGGCACTCAGCCCTCACCCCTACAGCCACTGAGCCCACACCCCTGCAGGCACTCAGCCCTCACCCCTACAGCCACTGAGCCTGCACCCCTGCAGGCACTCAGCCTGCACCCCTATCTGCCTGCCCTCCTACGTGGAACCTGGAGTGAAAAAATTCATTGGTTTCAGTACAAGCATTTTTGAAGTCCCCGAATGTGGGGAGTCTTCAGAAAGTTCCTGGACAAATGCATCCTGTGGAAACCTTCTTCCATCACCATGAGTTTCTCTCTTCATGTCATTCCCTACAACCATCTTCTACAATCTGTACTGACTTATTTGAGGGTTAGGAAGACACACACACACACACACGCCTCCTGTCTGTTGCTTCACTCAATGCCTGCAGCTGCCTAGGCTGCCTGGGCTGAAGCCAGCATTTTGGGAACTCTATCTAGGCCTCCCACGTGGGTAGGGCACAAACCCATGTCCTTGGGCTGTCACTGCCGCCTCCCAGAGTCTGCATTGGCAGGAGGCTGGGATCTGGAGCATCACTGGGACTTGAACCTGTGCATTCTGACTGGGTCGTGCATGCACTCGGTGGTCAGGGGTCTCACTGCTAGGCCACCTGTTCCCTCCTCTCCCCAATTAGGAAGCATCTTTGTAAACCTCCTGAACCCCCCTTGATAGCCTCTTCCCATCATTCCCTCCTGCTGACCTCCTTCATACTCAAGGAATGGAAGTCAATTTTATCGAAAAAAAGAAAGTTCCTATTGTATATTATGCACCTGAATTTGGGGACCAAGCTGAGCTGACTCACCCCACCCCAACCCCGGTCCCCAGGGACTGCCTGGCCCTCTGTCTTCTCAACAGCGGCACCAGCTTCGTGGCCGGCTTCGCCATCTTCTCCATCCTGGGCTTCATGGCTCAGGAGCAGGGCGTGCCCATTTCCGAGGTGGCTGAATCAGGTGAGCGGCAGGGGAGGGCCCCAGGATGGCAGAGTCTAAGCCTGTGACAGCTGAAACCTGGTGGACATTGCCACTGTCAGCTATAGGCTCGGAGAGCCGGAGTCACGTCTATGGGTTAGAACTGGGAGCAGGAGGTACGATTTGAGCCTATTGTTTGGAGAGATAGAGAGAGAGAGTGAGAATGAGAGAGAGGGAGCAAGCAAAAGAAGGGGAGCATGAGACTCCATTTCTTGGTTCACTCCCAACATGTGCTGGGGACTCAATCCAGGTTTCCAAGCATTCAAGCCATGCTTGCTACCTCCCGCAGTGTGCTTCTGTGGGAAGCTGGGGCTGGCCATGCAGCTGGGATGCAAGCCACGTGCTGGCTGTGCGCAGTGCCTGTCGCTGGGGTTTAAACAGGTCCAGAGAAGGGCTGGGTGTATCAATGAACAGATTTCTTCCCAGGCCTGACCTCCTGCTCTTGGCAACCAGTGTTGCCAATCTCATGTTTATTCTTTCAGAAATAATTTGCTTGCCTTTGGTTGGGTGCGCGCGCGCACACACACACACACACACACACACACACAATTTTACAGGCAAATGATAAACTACTACTATATTGACATAATCTGTTCCTAGCTTCGTTCACTTAAAAGAGATTTGTTTATTTACTATCATTTTAAATTTTATTTATTTATTTATCAGAAAGTCAGATATACAGAGAGAAAGATATAGAAAGAAAGATTTTCCATCCACTGATTCACTCCTCAAGTGGCCACAACGGCCGGAACTAAGACGATCCAAACAGGAGCCAGGAGTTTCTTCCAGGTCTCCCATGTGGGTGCAAGGTCCCAAGGCCTTGAGCTGTCCCCCAATACCCTCACAGGCCACAAGCAGGGAGTTGGATGGGAAGTGGAGCAGCCAGGACATGAAACAGGGCCCACATGGGATCCCAGCACATGCAAGGCGAGGATTTAGCCACTAGGCTATTGTGTCAGGCCCAGATTGATTTATTTGAAAGTCAGAAACACAGAGAAGTCTTCCATGTACTCCTTTACTTCCCAAATGGCTGCAGTGGCCAGGGCTTGGTTGAGCTAAAGCCAGGAGCCAGGAGCTTCTTCCTAGTCTCCCATGTAGATGCACTTGTGCCAACTTCTGCTGCTTTCCCAGGGCACAGGCAGGGAGCTGGATGGGAAACAGGGCCGCCGAGACATGAACCGGCACTCAAATGGGATCCCAGTGCAAGCAAGCAAGGTGAAGACTTTAGCCACCAGGGTACCGCGCCAGGCTCAGCAAGACCAATCCTTATCTCTGTCTCTGTCTTTGCCATTGTGCCAAAGATTGGGCAACTTTTATTAGAAAGGACAGTAACTTCACTTAAAAAAAAAAAAACACTGCTTAATTTATTTGAAAGGCAGAGAGGAAGGGCCAGAGATGAAGGGAGGTAGACGGGGACAGAGTGAGGACAGAGTGATGACCCTCCTTCCCTGAGAGCTGGGGCCAGGCCAGGCCAGGCTGAAGCCAAGAGCTGGGGTGTTTCAACTCACTGCCTGCTTCCTCTAAGCGTGCAGATTCGCAGGGACTCGGAACAGGTTGTGCTAACTCAGGGCCTCACACTGGGCAGCCCTGCAGACGGCCGGGAGCTGGCCTGGGCACTGGGTGTGTTTCTGTGTTCCCTGCTGCAGGGCCCGGCCTGGCTTTTATCGCCTATCCCCGGGCTGTGGCGATGCTGCCCTTCTCTCCGCTCTGGGCCTGCTGCTTCTTCTTCATGGTTGTTCTCCTAGGACTGGACAGCCAGGTACCAGGAAGGGACTCTGTGTGTGTGTGTGTGTGTGTGTGTGTGTGTGTTGTGTGCAGTCTCAGGCTGGGGTGTGGCTGGGGTGTGCTGGGAGAGGCAGAGCGGGGTTAAGCTTGGTTTTGCAAGGGACTTCCAAAGGGAGGGGAGGAAGTGGAGATGGGACTGGCTGGATGTCAGGAGCAGATGATCTTGTGGGGACCTGGAGGAGACTCTGCGGGGTGGGGTGGGACTGGTGGTAGCGAGGAGAGGATGCTGGTGGGGCTGGCCCCAGGTACTGAAGGCCAGTGCTGGGCGCCTGGCCTCGTTTGGGGGAGCTCTCTTTACCTCCGTTTCTCTCACCCTCTCATCCAGTTTGTGTGTGTAGAAAGCCTGGTGACAGCGCTGGTGGACATGTACCCCAACGTGTTCCGCAAGAAGAACCGGAGGGAGCTGCTCATCCTGGCCGTGTCCATCCTCTCCTTCCTTGCTGGCCTGCTCATGCTCACGGAGGTGAGGGCTAGGAGGCTGCCGTGGGAGCTGAGTGGCCGGGGGCTGCCTGTCCCCTGGCTCCCCACCACCCGAGTGGGCTCCCCTCTTCCCCTGCCACAGAAAGGGCAGAATAAGCGCATCCTTGCTCTGGGTCGGTGGGCGGTGGTCCTTCGTGCTAAGGGAGAAGGTGTGGAGGGATGTTGGGTGGGGCATGCATGAAGTGGGGGGGGGGGTCTGCAACCTTTCCTGTGAGATCCCAGGACTGCCCAGGTAGCCAGTTCAGCTCTGGTGCGAGGGGAGCCTGGCAGAGACGGTGGGTAGGTGTGTGGGGGGGTGGCAGTTCTGCATGGTACCTCGAAGGAGGAAGGGGTGGATGGAGTTGGCCATTCTGTGACACCCATGACGACTGGTCCCAAGCCTTTCTCGGGCTGTCTGCACGGTACCAGTGGGCATTTGTGGACCTTCCACACCACAGCAAGCCCCTGGATGCTCTTTTACACCTGCTTGCTGCGCTATGGCTCACAGACTCAAAGTTCTCTTGGTTGTGTCTTAGTTGATTTCCCCAGCCTTGCTCTGTGAACCCGCTGCCCTGGTGTGAGGCTCTGTGTGTGTGTGTGTGTGTTTGGGGGGACCAGGGTGAGGGGGGCACCCCCAGACCAAGCCCCTGAGAGCGGCTGTGCCCTGTCCAGGGCGGCATGTACGTATTTCAGCTCTTTGACTACTATGCGGCCAGCGGTATGTGCCTGCTCTTCGTGGCCATCTTTGAGTCCATCTGCGTGGCTTGGGTCTATGGTGAGTGACCCCTCCCCGCAGGCCCCCCACCCTGGAACTGTCCTCTGCCTCGGGCTCTGCAAACCAACACCCCACCTTTCCTCGGGACCGTGTCCCTCCCCCAACAAATTTAAGAATCCATTCGGGGGGTGGCGGCTAGTGGCTCTGGCTGTGTACACTCAGGGCCCTGCCACCCACATGGAGCTCCTGGCTAGAGTTGCCCCTGGCTCTGTCCGAGCCACACCCTTCCACCTTACCATGAGCCTGGTGGGCAGGAGATCGCTGCCCAGTGGTAACCCAGTTTTGCCAGCTGCTGTTTGTGTCCGGGGATGGCAGGGCAGGGCTCTGCCCCTGCAGCAAACAGGAGACAAATATGTACATCTGTGTGGCTTCTGGCTTAAGCCCTTTCTTTTCTCTGGGGTAGGAGCTGGGCGCTTCTACAACAACATACAGGATATGATCGGGTACCGGCCATGGCCGCTTGTCAAATACTGTTGGCTCTTCTTTACCCCGGCTGTGTGCACGGTGAGAGCATCTTTGGGGTGGTGGCGGTTAGGGGCACAGCTAGGCCAGCTGGCGGGGAGGCAGGAGCGTAGAGACACCCTCAGCTCTCCAGGGTCCTTTCATCAGGGGGAGAACTCTTAGGCTCGTGTTGGAGACTGGAAAGCCGCAAGCCACAGCCAGCACCAGTCTCCCTTCCCATTTCATAGACAGTAAAGCGAGGTCCAGCGCAGACACGGGGGCCCTGCACCAGCCATGTGTGCCTGTGGCAGGGAGGTGTGGACTGAATCCCGAGGCTCAGTGTTGGGAGGGCAATGGCAGCAGCCTCTGCAGCTGGGTGCTGGTGATGTGCCGCCATGCAGGGACCTGTCGCCTCGTCACGGCAACCCCACGGTCAGTGCAGGTGACTTCTCTGTGGGTCCAGAGGAGCCCCGCCTCTGGCCGTGCACAATGGTACAGCGGGGAGGATGCGTCTCACAATGATGGGGCTTGAATGTGGCGGACATCCTTCCACTGCATAGCTCAGGGGATGAGAATGAGAGACACAGTGACATCTCATTCACTTCCCGAATGCCAGCCATGGCCGTGGGGCTCCCGTGTGGGGAGCAGGGACCCAAGCACTGAGCCATCACCGGCTGCCTCCCAGAGCCCGTTACAGGAACCTGGGATTGCAAGCTGAGCTGAGACCTGCACTCAGGGTCCTCTCCAACTCAGGCTGCGGGCATCCCAACTGGTATTTAAGCCTCGGTTCAAATGCCCATCCACCCCTTGTTCTGGATCTTTCCACCCTGTGGTTGCTACATAGGTGGGGGAGGGACAGAGGGAGGCGGATCCCATCCTTGAGGCACCCCCAGCCCCAAATCGTGCTACTGCAGAAGGCAAGTGTCTCAAAGCTCTCTCAGCCTTACTGGGGAGCCAGCCCCGCGTTGGGGCCTTCCAGGAGCTGGTGGGGGCACAGGGTCCTGGGGTGGCTTGGAAATACTTCTGGGGCAGCGGGGGAGGGTGGAGCGTTGCAGAGGGCAAGGGGTCCTCATCTCCTGTGTCCTTTGCTCCCCTACCACCCCCAGGGCACCTTCCTTTTCTCCTTGATCAAGTACAAGCCCCTGACCTACAACAAGAAGTACACTTACCCTTGGTGGGGCGACGCCCTGGGCTGGCTCCTGGCCCTCTCGTCCATGGTCTGCATTCCAGCCTGGGGCCTGTACAAACTCAGCACCCTCAAGGGCCCCTTGAGAGAGGTGGGAGCTAGGGGTCCCACAATGCAGGGGTGAGGGTGGGGCAGTAAGCCTGGCCTGGGTGGGGAGTCCCCAGGGAGAGACAGGGTGGGTGTCTGGAAGTCTCAGTCAGGCAGTGGGTTTGGGGATGAGGGGAGGTGGGCATACCCCAGCGATGTGGACAGCCCCACACCATGCGACAGCTGTCCACTCCCACCATCTCATTCCCTCTCTGTAGAGACTCCGCCAGCTCGTGTGCCCAGCTGAGGACCTGGCCCAGCGGAACCAAGCAGGAGCCCCTGCCTCTGCTGTGCCCAGGACATCACTTCTTAAACTCACAGAGTTGGAGTGTCAGTGCTAGGGGCAGGGGCCCCTGGCTGTGAGTGAGTGTGTGTGTGTGTGTGTGAGAGAGAGAGAGACAGAGAGAGACAGAGACAGAGAGAGAGAACAGAGGCTGATGATGGAGGCTTCCTGCCCCGTTTCCCTGCTCCGCCAGTGGTGGGAGAAGACGGAAATGCCCGTGTCAGCAGGTGTCAGGAAGCTAGCCCAGAGCTGCAGGAGGGGAACGCAGCTGGCCTCTGGGCCCCGGTGCCTGTCCTTCTATTAAATCCATGTTCTGCCCAGGGCTGTCCGTCCTACCTCGTTTGTGCCCCTATGCCTTGCGGCTTGGCCCACTTGCCTGCACCTGAACACTGTCCCCGCCCTTCCTGCTCCCTTTGCGAAGTTCTCCAGGCCACAGCCATGCCAGCAACCTTCACTCTCTCGCGCGTCCCCCTATGCTCCGTGGAATAAGAAGGCAAGAACGGAGCAGACCAGGCTCTGGCTAAAGGAAAGGCCGATCGGAATCTTCCTGCGGTGCATTTTCTTCGTGGTCCTCACCTTGCCCAAATTACGGCGCTGGCTCCTCAGAGGTCCGGGGCTGAGGAGGAGGCAGTACCCCGGATCCGCCAGCAGAGGGGGCCTGCGTGCTCGGGCCAGCCTCCCTCTTCAGGTTTGCCTTGGGACGCTGGGCGCGGTCACTACCGGATATGGCCACGAGGGGGCACTGGCACTAGCATCTGCCAGCAGAGGAGGCCTGCGTGCTCGGGCCAGCCTTCCTCTTCAGGTTTGCCTTGGGACGCTGGGCGCGGTCACTACCGGATATGGCCACGAGGGGGCACTGGCACTAGCATCGCTCCACTGCCAGGGCCTCTGCACTGCCTTTGCCAGTCGGCAGTGTCTGATTTCTGGCTGCTGGAGGAAGGTCCATGGCGGTTCCACCATGCGTGGGCCTTCACTACTTCCCGGAGAGGGGCGAGTTGGGCCTTCCCGCAGTGTGGCAGGCTCACTCTCGAGATAGGTGCTGGAGGTGAGTCCTGGCCATGTTGTCAGAACACCCGGTGGGTGGGACCAGGCTTTGCCCGTGCTGCCTGCTCGGCCAAATCAGGCCACGTTAGTTTTAAAATTATTATTCGATGGGCCCAGCATGATAGCCTAGTGGCTAAAATCCTTGCCTTGCATGTACCAGGATCTCATATGAGCGCTGGTTCATGTCCCGGCAGCTCCACTTCCCATCCAGCTCCCTGCTTGTGGCCTGGGAAAGCAGTAGAGGACGGCCCAAAGTCTTGGGACCCTGTACCTGTGTGGGACACTTGGAGGAGACTCCTGGCTCCTGGCTCTGGATTGGCTCAGCTCCAGCCATTGTAGCCACTTAGAAGATCAATTAGCCAATGGAAGATCAAAAAAGTTTTTTCATTCAAAAGGCAGAGTTGCAGAGAGAATGGGAGAGTCAGAGACAGAGAGAGGAGAGAGATCTTCCATTCTCAGGTTCACCCCCAAATGGCTGCAACAGCCAGGGACCGGGCCTGTCTGAAGCCAGGAGCTTCTTCTGGATCTCCCGTGCGGGTGCAGCGGTCTGAGGCTTTGGGCCGTCCTCCGCTGCTTTCTCAGGCGCGTTGGGAGGGAGCACAGCCAGGACGTGAGTCATGGCAGCACCATAGGTGGAGGTGCAACCTACTGTGCCACAACGCTGGTCCCAGGCTTAATTTCTCAAACAGCAAAATGTGACAGAAGTGGCCGAAGACAAGAGCAGAGTGCTGGGAGTAGCTCAGCTCAGCGGCTGAGATGAGGCCGTCTGGAAAGGCCGTCCTGAGGGCAATGCGAGGAGCCCAAAGGCAAGTTTAGTCCGGAGGGATAAAAAAAAAAAAAGGAAAAGGAAATCTATGCACCTGCTTTTCATGCTGTATGTACGTGGGATCTTGGCAAATTTTTGCACCACAACAGACTTCAGTTTTCTCTGAGCATCTTGAAGTCCCCTGGCAGCTGATTGTCTACCCATCTCACCCAAGCGGCAGGAGGACACAGCCCCGGGATGGTGACTGACCCAGTAGAGCCGCTTGTGGTATGAGGCAGTGTGGAATCGGCTTGGTGCCCAAGGCTCGGCACTTTGGCATTGGTTGGGACGGGTCTTTAGCCAGCTGTTTGTCCTTGTGGAAGCTCTTAGAATGCCTGATTGTTGTCTATCAGAAACAGGTGATACTGGCTGGCCCTGTGCCCTGTGTCCAACATGGTGCAGGAGGACTCACCTGAGGTTCATTCCATCCTTCAGGGCCAAAGGGAGGTGAGGCCATTGACCGAGTGGAGCTGTGGCCTGGGGAGTGACCCCTGCCAGGGCTGCTAAGGATGGGGGCTGCAGGAACACTGCTGGCTCTGGACAAGCTGGGGCGGGCCGGTCTGAACTTGGCACTGGCCGAGGGGCTGGGGGAACCTGTCATCCTGAGGCAAGCTCTGCTGTTAAAGCAAGGGAGGCAGGGCTGCCTTGGGGCTGGTGATGGTTGGGCGGTGCAGGTGGCCGGGGCTCTGCCGGACCACAAGAACCGAAAGCCTGCCCACAAGCCACCCCAGCCGACGTGTGTGGGCATGCGCACAGGATGTTATCCTCAGGCACGGGAACACATGTCCCCCTTTGCCTACTGCTGGATGGAGGCTTGCCGTCCTAGCTGGGATCTGAACCCTCTCACTTGCTAGCTGGGTGACTTTGGGCAGGTGACTCTGACGTTGCATTCCCTCTGCTGTGAAATGGGAGTAATGCCACTCACATCACAGTGGCACTAGAGTTTAGTAAAGGGTTTAGGGGTAGGGCAACTTTGCTGGGCACCAACACAGCTCAGACTCCAGCCCCAGCACAAGAGGCTGCCGGTGAGATATGAAAGCCCAGGAGGAATTCAGAGAGAGCATGAGATAGTTTTGGGGCCCAGGAGGGACGCTGCGATGCTCTTGAGCTGTCTTCTGTCAGTTTCTTGCTTCCTGTGGCCTAAAGGTCCTGCTTAGCACAGCAATGCCCTTGGTGATATCTTGGTTCTCCAGATAAAACCCACCCATCCACCCACCCATTTATCTACCCACCCATCCATCCACCCCACCCTGCCCCGTCCGCCCATCCATTTTTTTCCATCTGCCCATCCACCCCATCTAATGGACACTGATGACTCCGAAGCTGTTGACAGTGACAGCTAGAGGCCGATGAGACCTGTGGCCCCGGGGTATTCGCCACGTGCCTGGCAACATGCTGCAGTGGAAGGAGCAAACACCCGTGTGGGCACCCAGGCTCCCACAGCAGCTCTTATCACCTGCTGGTGCGCGGCCCAGGGACAAATCACCTAGCGTCATGTTACCTGCCAAGCAGGACTAGCAATTCCTGCACCCCAAGGCTCCCCAAGGCTCCCCGGAGCGACAGGAGATGCCATGTGAGGGCGCCCCTGAGCTAGACGCCCAGAACACAGGTGCCCTAAGAGCATGGGGGGGACTAGAAGATGAGGCTGGTGATGGGGATACTGGAGGGGCGTGCTGGTTCTTTCTGCAGCAAGATGGCTGATTCAGCATACTTGACTGCTACTCCCGACTCCTCCCGGGGCAATGACAGCCCAGGATGATGGAGACTTCTCCCAGGAGTCCTACCTTTTGTAAAGAGGCACCACCCCGCCACGCCCCCACCCTCGACCCCACGTGAGTATTGGGGATGAGGGGTCGGGCGGGGGGGGGGCACTTCAGATAAGGGAGGGCTCAAGCTGAAGGCTGGAGATGGTGGGAAATAGAAACCTTTTTTGGCACATTGGAGGTGGGTGAGGGGCCAGAGATCCAACTCTGCTCCTTGGTGGTGGTGGTAAGAGATAGAGATGAGAGAGATGACGGGAGTCTGGAACCTGGGTATTTTGCTCCGGAGCAGCCGCAAACGGCTGGAGCTGTCTTCTGCCATCCTGAGTACAGGAGGCTCAGGGCCGTCTTCTGCTCCCGGCGAGCTGAGCTGCTCTGCGCTTAGCCCAGAGGGGCGGCGCGGCGCCAACTGGGAGCGCCCGCTCAGTGGAAAACTACAGCCACGGGTGGGGTGCTTGCCCCGCAGTCCGCCCCCGCCGGGAAGCTGCGAGGGCCCAGAGAGGAAGCGCGCGCGAAGGGAAATTTCCCCTTCTCTCTGCAACTTCCCCTCCCTCCACGCCACCTGGTGCTACAAAAGCCTCCGTCTGCTCTGGAAGGAGGCGCGCGGCTTGCACCCGGGATCGTGCCCAGAGCGCAAGTACCTTCCCTTCGCCAGGGCGCCAGTGGTGGTGGTGCAACCCCCCTTCCGGTGATACCGTAAGCCACTTCTCCACTGACTTTAACCCCCATCGCACCCCTGCGGAGTAGGTACTGTTGTCCACCTGGTACAGATTGGGAAACTGAGTCTTCCTTCTTGTCTAGGAACTACAAGGGAGGCGTGTCTGCCCCTCGGGCCGTCTCTCTGTTGGACCTCCCGGCTCTTGCCCTAGGAGTCCCCCCATCCCCGGGAGAAGAAAGGCAGGGGTTGTGAAAGACTAGAAGCCGTGCCTGGGAGCCAGAGAGCAGGTGCCCGGTGGAAAACTCCAGGGTGATTCACTCTCCGCCCCTGTCCTGGCCCGGAGGCCACCTCCCCTCCCGTGGCTCAGTCTCCAGCCAGCAGTTGGTGTCTCCCGTCCTCCTGCTCTGGTAAGAGGGACTGTCCCTTGCCCTGCTGTTCCCTAAGAGGGAGTCACCGGGAGAGGGGCCTGGGCAGGAGCTCAGAAGTGGGGAAATGGGGTCAGGATGTAGGTCTCCCGAGCTGCTTGCTCCTGCCTGCCCCAAGGGAGCAGCAGGCTGCTGGCCTTGTGTGGAGGGGTAATCTCAGGATGTTGGGGTGATGGCCCTGAGGCAGCACGGGTCTGGAGGGGCTGGGGGCGCCCTAGGTGGGAGCGGGGGGTGGCTGTGGCACCAGCCTGGAGGATTTGGCTTTAGGAAGTTGGGGTGTTGTAATCCTGGGTTCACAAACTTTTGGCCTCACTCCCTTGCATTGTTTCTGCATCTTCACTTCCTACGCATCTGCCTTCCATGGCACAGCTGGGATGGAACTCCAGCGGTGGGGAGCAGGGTGGGTGAAGGTGGGGGAGCAGGGTGGGTGAGGGTGGGGGGCGGCTTCCCTTTCGGCTCTGGTATCCCTTGGCACTCCCTGAAGCTGCCTCCCTGCGACCCGCCCCCCCATCCCCAGAGGCCTGACGCATGGGGCTCAGCTGACCACAAGAGCTTGACTCCGGGGACTGGGGAGCTGGCTCAGGCTGGGACCCAGGGCTGAGAGCCAAGCAGGTAAGTCCTGGTGGATACTAGCAAGGATCCCTGTGGGTCCCCTCTCCCGTCACAAGTCAGGAGTGGTTCAGAGGCAAAGCTGTGAGGTGGGAATGGTTCCAGAAGGGGAACTGGCCAAGGGTGGTGGGTGGTAAGTAGACGGGGCTGGCGAGATGGGAAAGAAGAGTGAGCAGAGGAACCTGTAGGAACTGCAGTGAGCCATAGCAGGTGCAACCTCTTTCCATGTCCCTCCTGGCCTGGTGGAAGCCAGGGTCTCCACTGAGTGGCCATGGGTGGGGACCGGGCACCGGTGACCATGTGCCCGGGCAGGAGGACTGCCATGTGGCTGCTGGGGGAAGGCGTGGGCCGCCTACAGGCTATGAGGGAGCACAGACAGAGGTGGGTTTTGGTGCCATGCACACAGGTATGTGTGTGCAGAAGGACGTGACGGGACTGGCACCCGTGTGTGTAGGGGACAGCTATTGGTATTTGGGTGTGGGCTGAAGCCAAGGGCTGGCGGGCACTGCCAGCAGTCCCTTCAGACTCGCCTCCCTGGCCAGACTTCTGTCCGCATGTTCAGCGCTTGGAAACTTAGCTGACCTTGCACTTGTTTGTTTCCAGAAGTTGAGGCCAGTGGGGTATCTTTTGCTTCTGGAAGGCACTGATGTGTGGGTGAGGGCCGGCCTTTGGCTCCCATGCACCTGCTCGGGTTAGCACGTGTGCGGTCTGGGGACCAGATGTTAGGGGTTGTGTGGGGTTGAGGGTGTGTGGAAGGCTGTGATGGAGCTGGGTGGCCCCTGGGGAAGTAGAGCCCTAGAAGGCAGCTGGACAGAGGATGGCATCGTTGTTCCAAGATGCCCAGTGGATGGGGCACCTTGGGCTGGTGAGTGCTGTTGCTTTGGCTTCTAAAAGTCACCTGAGGAGATGAGGACAGCTTGCATTGATCTCTGGCTTTGTTGGCGTGTTTCTTCCCGAGTCTGACTTGAGTCCCTCCTGCTGCCAGTGGAGCCAGTTTCCCTGGAGGCACTGTGGCTCTGCGCCAGCTTTCCTTTTCTGGCATTGGTTGCCTTCTGCCCTTCCGGGTTTTCATGTTTGCCCACGGGTTATGTTCCTCCCTTAGCCCTGGTAGTTCGTTGTTAAAAAAGGTGCCGCATGGGACCCCTGCCTCTTCCGTGGGGGCTCTTGTGCTCGGCTCCTGGCTGGACCAGCGAAGGGCAGGTATCTATGGGAGCCTGGCTGTCTCTTCCTCCGCTGCCCTCCCCCCCAAAACCCCCTGCCGTTATCACTAATTCAGCACGAGGCATCCTCTCTTGCAGGGACAAGTGAGGTTCAGACGGCACGTGGGCGTGGCCTGAAGTCACACAGCCAGACTCGGTTCCACCCTTTGTCATCTTGGTGAGTCCCGGATTCCCCGTGCATACCTGCTGGCTGCGGGGGGACTGGCCTTCCGTCTCTCACATTGATGGTGGAACCGAAGGGGACAGCTAGTCCAAAGGCTCGGAGTCTGTGCAGGATTGTGTGTTTCCAGCATGGTGCTTGCTTACATGCTAACTACGATCGCCTGTTCTTCTGTTTAATCATGAGTGAGGTCGGGCCTGGAACGCGGCTTCCTGTCTGGTGCTCACGTCTGCCAACGGTTCAGGGCTCCGGGCCAAGGGAGCTCTTGATTGTGTAGCAGCAGCTACACATGGGGCGTCAGGGGTCTTTAGCTGCTCCCTTGAGCTCAGACCTCTCCCTGTTTAACTTGAGGCTCTGGGTCTTCCAGCCTGCGGTTCCTTTTCTTTCCCTTTATCCCTCTGCTTCTCCGGTGCCTCCGAGGCACAAGGTCTTTGCTGCCTAGCTTATGTGACTATGTACTTGTCTTCCCTGGTGACCTGAGCTGGCCAGAGCAGCCCCCAGGCGCATCCCTCTGTGGAAATCCCACATGGGTGGACGCGCTCTCTCTTCCTGGGATAACCTGCACACTCCAGATCACTTTCAAAAATTTCCATCACCTCCAATGGGTCTTGTCCATGCCTTTCTACCCAACTGGGGCTTGGGCTGCTGCCTGGGTTAAAAGGACCCACAAATAAATAAAGGCTGTCTGCTCATAAAGAGAAGGCTTGTGTCCTCAGAGGGGCCTGCTAGCCTTGGTCCCTTCCATGGCCCCCAGCAACCCCTGCAAGTGAGGGCGGCACAGCTGGGCACCTGGACAGCCCGGCAGAGGTGGCCTTGGGCTGCAAGTTTGCATACAGGGCACGGGGAAGGCAAAGACTGGCCACACTTTCTCCTGGCAACTGACAAACACACAAGGGTGAGCAGGGTGAAGGTGAGCAGCCCATGTCGCTTTTCCCCAGAAGTCCAGGGAATTTTAGCCCATAGGAGGACAGTGGGCAGGGACTGATCTGGGCCCATGTGCCACTCCCTCCTCTTGAGGGGACCCTGTGTCATTTGGTCGTCATGGAGTGGGGGTGGGTTGGAGACATCTTTCCTCGGGACACAGGCAGCCGAGAGCGAAGGAACCCGGCTTCCTTCAAAGGCTCTTTGCCTGGCCTGATGCCCAGGCTGGTGCCCAATGACCTTGTCTGGAGGCCCTGCCTTCTCCCCTGCCAACGAGACATCAGACCTCCTGGCTGCTGTATTTACCCTGATCGGATCGATGGCCCCAGACAGGGCGGAGTACACAGTTGGCCAACAGAGGCCCTTTGACCCCCAGCACCTGCACTGACCTTTGATGCCTCTGACCTGCAGCTCAAGGGAGACTTGATGTAATGCCCCATCATTTCAGCTGTCAGGGCCAGATTTTTTTCATCTGAAAAATTAGCATGGACCGGCTTTGGGATGTCCTAGCTATTCTGCTTCTGATCTAGCTCCCTGCTAATGTGCCTGGGCAAGCACAGCTTGAGTCCTGGGACTCCTGGCACCCATGTGGAAGACCCAGCTGGACTTCCAGACTCTGGGGTCAGCTTGGCCCAACCCTGGCAGCCACTGGGGGGGTGAACCAGCTGAGGGAAGATCTCTCTCTCTCTCTGTTTCTCTCTCTCTGTTCCTCTGTCTTTAAATAAAAATTCTCTTTTTCAAAAGCATCAGCTGAGACTGGCTCCCGGTTTGCTGCGGAGTTGGGAAGGCCGGGTGTAACTTTGAGGTCTGAGCGGCCAAGGATGGCGTTGGGGAGAAAAGCAGTGTCGCTGTGGCAAAGAGTAAGGCGGGAAGGGAGGCCCCTGGGGTGGGCACATGGGGGTTACAGCTCCTCCCTCTCCCCCTCCCCCTCCCAGGCTCCACCCCTCCCCACGGGGGCCTTCTAGTCCATTCTGTGGTCATGGACACAAAGCTGGCTGTCCACGAGGATGGGCCTCCCATGGTCTCCTGGTTCCCGGAGGAGGGCGAGAACTTGGACCAGGAAGGCGAGGACCAGGTGAAGGATCGGGGCCAATGGACCAACAAGATGGAGTTTGTGCTGTCAGTGGCCGGGGAGATCATTGGGCTGGGCAATGTCTGGAGGTTTCCTTATCTCTGCTACAAAAACGGAGGTGGTGAGTTCACTTGGAGGTAGGCGGGGCGGGGCGAGATGTGCCCCAGTGCCTGTGCCCCGCCTGTCTGGGCAGCGTGGTGCTGGAGCAGAAGGCGGGCAGATGCTGGAGCAGCTAGCTGGAGACTGCAGGTCCCAGCCTCACGTCGAGGGTCCCCTTGGTAGAGTGGGGGACCTTCCCTCTTCCTAGGGTGAACAGAGCCGCACCCCCCCTCCTTTTTAAAAGTCTGTACTTAGTTTAAGAAAGTAAACTAAGGCTGGGCTTAGGATCGGGCTGACTGGGAAGAGAGTGCAGAGGTCAAGGGGCAAAGGTCCAGTGGAGTGGGCCAGTTTGCAGCAGGCCCAGTGGCTGGAGGCAAATGACAGGGGTGGGGGCAGGGCTTGCAGGTGCCGTGGCAACCAGGAAGAATGGTTGATCCGAGAAATGACATCTTGTCAGTGACTCTTCAAGTTAAGGAAACATATTTGATGATGATGATGATGCTGGTAGGAGAAAAGTGAGCGGATCCATTCGCCTGGAGGGTGTGTCATGCACAAAGCCGTGCACACCATTGCCACCCTGCGTTCAGCACCTCGTCAGGATGCAGAGAACACTGCTCAGTATCACGGGCCTCTTACTCCCTGCCTTCCACCCACCTGCTACTGCCTTGTAGACCAACCCCTTTGGAAAGTCTTACAGAAGCAGAACCATCCAGGCTGTCGTGCTTGGTCGTCGATCTTTTTTTTTGTTTTAGAATCTTTGGTGGAAATGAAGGTGACAAGTATTAAGAACAGTTTCCCTTTGAGAACTAGCTGCTGTTTAGAAAATTCTCTGTGGATGCTACTTCCATCGTAGTGGACAAGCTCCGACTGGGTTATTGACTGCCTGAAATGAGTAGCTGCAAGGTGTCAAGATGAGGTTCCTAAGGTAGCTAGGACTGGAAGTAGGAGACGGGTGCAGACATAGAGGTTAGGGGAGGCGATTAGAAGGTCCAGGATGGGGCCAGCACAGTGGCTTACCAAGCTAACCATTTGTGTATAGTACTGGCATCCCATATGGGTACAGGTTTGAGTCCCGATTGCTTCACTTTTGATCCAGCTATCTGCCTTTGGCCTGGGAAAGCTGCAGCAAAGGAGGGACTAAGTCCTTGAACTCCTCCACCTGTGTGGGAGACCCAGAAGAAATTCTGTGATTTGGGCACGAGCAGCTGGTATAGCTTAGACCTTAAACTTGACACAAGCCTCACATCGCACTGTCTGCAAAGAGCCCCATGGGGCAGACATGGCAAGGCCACAGTGGGCTAGGTTAGATGCCAAAGTGGGAGCTCTGGGAGGCTTGGAGAGGAGGGCAGAAGGGCAGGTGTGGGGTTAGAGGAAGGCAGGACTCAGTGGGTCCCTGGCGGGGTGTGTGTGGGGAGTTTCAGAAGACGTAGGTCCTGGTCCTTCACTCTCACAGGGGAACAGAGGTGCTGAAAGGGTCACAGTGACACTTGCAGTAGTTAATGCTAGCACATCCCCTAAAGACTGGGGTGCTTGTTGCTACACACAAAGTCCCTCTCCCAAATGTGCCTTTTGAATCTATTGGAAAGTTGGACTCTGGAGGAAATCGGGCAGATGAGGAAGGGGTGGGCTGTGGTCTTCACGCAGCAGTGTTTCTAATGAAGCAACCAGGATGTCTACAGAGAAAGAAGGAGTGAGGGAGAGGGAAGAGAGAGAGAGAGATGGATCTTCCACATGCTGGTTCACTCCCCCATGTGGCTACAAATGGTTGAGTGGTCCGGGCTGAAGCCAGGAGCTCCTTCCAGGTTTCCCATTTGGGTGCAGGGACCCAAGCACCTGGGCCTCTTCCGCTGCTTTCCCAGCTGGATGGGAAACGAGTAGTGAGGTCTTAAACTAATGCTGTGATATAGGATGTGGGCTTTGCAGGTGGCGGCATAATCCACCATACCACAGCAGCAGTTTCACGATAGACATTTTGGCTGATGATCCAGTGTGACATACGTAGGCTCCCGTTTTTGAAAAGGACTATGTGCTTTTGAAGTTTTGTACTTTCTGATGATTTGACCAAGTAAGAAGGTTTAGCTCAGAGGTGTGAGGTGGTGATATCGGGCAACCTCGTCCATACCCAGCAGATGTTCAGGGCTGTTGTGCAAGGAGCAGCGCAGAGCTGCTGGGCCTCGGGGTGGTCTTCCCATTCCATGGTCAGGTGTCCCGCCTGAGGTCTCTTTGGCCCTGCCTCCTTCTGGCACCTGGGAGCCTGGCGATGAGGAAGCCGCACTTCCAAGGGCTGCTTGTTGGCTTAGGTGTCCTAAGAATGATGGTTTCACAAGTACATCAAGTTGTGTAGAACATGGCCTTGGTTCCAGAAGTATGCGGGTTACCCTTGCAAAGCATGTCACGGAAAGGAGCACCTAGGGCTGGCTCCTGGTTTTCATTCTTTCCCATCCCATGCCTGGCTCAGATCATGCCTGGCTCCCATCCCCTGCCTGTACCTGCCTGATGCCCGCAGCTGCTGTGGACCTGTGGGAGGTCCAGCATGGAGATTAGGATAGAGGTGCAGGAGGGTGGCTCTTTGGGGGTGGCTCAGCCCCTTGTCCTCTCCTCTGCAGGAGCCTTCTTCGTCCCCTACTTCATCTTCTTCTTCAGCTGTGGCATCCCGGTGTTCTTCCTGGAGGTGGCGCTGGGCCAGTACACCAGCCAGGGCAGTGTCACGGCCTGGAGGAAGATCTGCCCCCTTTTCCAGGGTGAGTGTTCTTCCTCTTCTTCCTCTTTGTCCTGACCCCTGCCCTTCCTGACCCATTTGCCACATGGCGTGTGCACCCATATCTTCCCAGGGATGGTCAATTGCACAATCAGATCTTGAGGGGACTGGGTCTATAGAAGCAGAGGGGAAGCAAGAAACACAAAGGAAATAATATGGAATTTAAAAAATCTGGGTGCAGAGTTTTGGGAGACAAAAAACATTGTCAGCTCCCACTTCCAGCTGGAGGTTCATGAATAGGTTGGGGTGTCCTTGCCCCCAGTTGAGTGGCCTGATCCCCTGGGGGCGGGGTGCAGGGGGAAGCGGGAGAGCCCGGAGGGTAAGGCTGGTTGCGTGCAGTTGCCTTCCAACGCATCTGTGGGGTCCAGCAGGGAGGCCACAGTGCGGGGTCGGGGCAGAGTGGAACTCAGCCCAGGCAGGGGTCTACTCCTGGGGCGGGATGTTGCGTAATAAGCTTGGGTCCTCCCTACTGGGCACTGGGCCCAACCTCAGTCCCAGGGGTCTCCAGGGACGGGCATGCGGGGTCTGCAGCTGTGCTGCTGGTGTCTAAGCACACCTGGCCTCCCAGATGCCCATACTCTGCCAGAGGCAGGGGCGTGCAGGGGTTCCCCAGGCCGCAGAGCGCAGAACAGGACATAGCCAGGAAGCTCCCCCAGGATGGGGAGGGCGCAGCCCTTCCGGTTCCTCCCTCACCTCCCGCCTCTGTGGGCTAACTTCTCTTCTGTGGGTGGCAGGGCTGACAGCCACGTGGCCACCTGCTACTTTCCAAATGACAGTGGGAAGATTCCACTCCCGGGGGAACACAAGGCGGCTGCATGATCAGCCAATCCCCTGGCTCCCAATTGGTGCTGCTGCCCTGGGGCTCTGGAGGCCTTCCTGGTGGGGGTGAGAGACGGAGATCCTCACCTGGCCCTTAAATCCTGCCAACCTCCTTTCATGTGACGAGCCATACATGATTAGGATACAAAATAAGATTTAGAAAAAAAAAAAAAACAACAAAAACATGAGAAAGGGCATTGGGATGCCATTCCGTGGAGAATCACTCGCTCACTTTGGGCGGAGTTTTTCCTCATGTCCATCCAAGTATATGTCACAAAAGCATCCGGTCACTCGGAACCTGTGCTGACAACAGCTTTTCTCCCTGGAAATGAATCCCAATTGGTTGCGCTGTGCAGCCCCCATCCCTCTGGAAGCCACAACCACAGCTTCCATGTGGCTTTGTTGCTAACGCCCCCTATCTGATTTCTCTTTTTGCTACCACCCAACCCCTGAAGGCATCGGTCTGGCATCTGTGGTCATTGAATCCTATCTGAACATCTACTATATCATCATCCTCGCCTGGGCCCTCTTCTACCTGTTCAGCTCCTTCACCTCCGAGCTGCCCTGGACGACTTGCACCAATTCCTGGAACACAGGTACCCATCGTTTCAGCTGGGTCACGCTGGCCAGTCCATGACAAGAATATGTGGCAGAAAGCCAAGCCCGTCATAGGGCTTGGAGTCAGTTCTGCTGCCTGGTCCTCAGATGGGGGCCTTAGAGCAGCCGCTAGGAGAGGCCAGAATGGCTGGGGGGAACCCAAAGGGACCGTGTCATATAATTACAAGGAGTTATCATCATTCATTCCTTTCACAAATATCCACTGGGCACCTGCTGTGTGCCAGGTGCTGCAGGTGGGGCTGCTGCTTGAGCGCAAGTCCCAGGGCCCCAGCCAGCGAGATGGATGAAGTAAACAGCAGAGTGATGACAGCGGTGGGAGAGCTTTGGGTCTGCGCAGGCTGCTGGGAAGAAGGGGCCTACCCTATGCGTGCTATGCAGGGCAGGGCACAGGGCAGGTCTGCTGGGGGCTGTGAGCCGTGCTGTGTGGGGATGTGTGAGTGTGAAGTTTAACCAGAGGTTGGCCAGGATAGTCCTTAGAGCAGCTGGACTCACTGGGGACAAGAGCAGGTGGGTGTATGTGTGTGTGTGTGTGTGTGTGTGTGTGTGTGTGTGTGTGTGTGTGTGTGTGTGTAGGAAGTGTTTCGGTCCCAGGAACTCGCTGCGTAACCCAGCCTGATCCCTGGGAGAGGGACCACCAGAGGACAGCTTGCCTTCCAGCTCGTCCCGAACTGATTCATGCCCTGCCTTGTCCTCAACAGGGCACTGCAAGGACTTTGTGAACCACTCGGGAGCCGGCACAGTGAGCCCCTCTGATAACTTCACCTCGCCCGTCATAGAGTTCTGGGAGTAAGTGTTGGGCCTGCGTGCCGCATGCCTCAGGAACCCAGCACAGAACACATTTGGGTGCCTGGGCTGTGCAAGTTTGAATATCCCAGTTGTCGATTAGGCCCTTTGAGGTGCAAGTTTAAGGTTCTGTGTGCATGCTTCTAGCACTTTCTCCCTTCCTACCCTCTCACCAATCCCACACATCGCTGGGGGTAAGGAACACTCTTGCATCTGCTGTGCTTATCGCACCTGCACCATCACACATGCCCCAAGCCCTACACACATGTCCCAAGCCTACACAAATGCCCCAAGCCCACACACATACATGCTCCAAGCCCACACACACGTGCCCTAAGCCCACACACATGCCCCAAGCCCACACATGCCCCTAGCCCACACACGCTCCAAGCCCACGTACACGCCCCAAGCTCCCCACCCCCTCCACACATGCCCCAAGGCCACACACGTCTACTTAGACTCATATTGATCCATCTTACCCCCACATTCACACCGCCTAAGGCTACCCCCTGAATTCATGGAAAAATTGAATTAAAATATTATTTTGGTGTGAATAAATTAAAACCCATGTATAGTTTTTTTCATATTCTGCATTTGCAAGAACTTTTTTAAAAAATAGATTTATTTATTTTTATTGGAAAGTCAGATATACAGAGAGGAGGAGAGACAGAGAAGAAGATCTTCCGTCTGCTGATTCACTCCCCAAGTGGCTGCAATGGCTGGAGCTGAGCCGACCCGAACCAGGAGCTTCTTCTGGGCTTCCACGTGGGTGCACAGTCCCAAGGCTTTGGGCTGTCCTTGACTGCTTTCTCAGGCCACAAGCAGGGAGCTGGATGGGAAATGGGGCTGCTGGGACAAGAACTGGCACTTGTGGGATCCTGGCACATGCAAGGCAAGGACTTAGCCACTAGGCCACTGCACAGGGCCCAATAACTTTTTGAAGATCTTGTATATGCATGCATTTTAATTAATTAATTTTTTTTTTTTTGGCACCCACACTAGGATCCCGAAAGGCCATCACTGCCAGCCTCCCAGAGTCTCTTTAGCAAGAAGCTAGATTCGGGGCCAGAGCTGGGCTCTCTGATACGAGGTGTAGGCATCCCAAGCAGTGTCTAGGCTGTTTTCCCATGCGGACATGGCAGGAACATGGCAGGAACATGGCAGAACCATTGGGGGTTAGAGGGCGAGGACGGGGTGTTATGGGGGAGCCCCGGAATTGGACACCTGGAGGCGCCAGTTGTTGAGTGTGAAGAGACTACAGGACACGGTTAAAAGACAAGGCAGGGTGTTTCCTGAGTCAATCCCCCTGGCGTTCAATTCTTCCCAATCCACCAGGAGACGGGTGCTGGGCATCACATCGGGCATCCATGAGCTGGGGACCGTGCGCTGGGAGCTGGCCCTGTGCCTCCTGCTCGCCTGGGTCATCTGCTACTTCTGCATCTGGAAGGGTGTCAAGTACACTGGCAAGGTGAGGCATGCTGGCTTCTGGGGGTGAGAGGCCCTTGGGGACACTGCTGGGCAGGTGCTCTGCCAACCCTCTCCTTCCCAGAGAACAGAGAGAGAGAGAGAGAATGATTGACGGAAGCAGGGATGTCATAGGAAGGCAGGCATTGGCTCCAGCCAAGGGTACAGCTGACATCCTACATGTGGCTTTAAGAGACCTAGACAGAAACTGGGGAAGTCCCCGCGTGGGAGCTGGTCACTGCATGAGCCATCAGCCTCACAGTGGATTGGACCTCTGCCGCCTGTGTGCCCATGAGCTGCGCCTGTTGCGTTCTCAGCATGCCGCCTGATGACACCCAGAGGCAGGCCATTTTTAGGATGGAGCAGAGGTCTCTGAGGTGGTGAATTTCCAGGCACAGTGGAGGCTCAAGACCAGAAGGAACAGGGGTAGGGTTTGTGGTGAGGGGAGTTGGAGGTGTCAGCGCCGTCTCCCCCCGCCGCGTGTGTGCTTTCCACACGCGGGCACGCTGGACGGAGCTGCGATTTCTCTGATGGAATAAACATTCGGGCAGCTCGGTCAAGCCGGGTCCAGGGTCTGGTCTGGGAAGTGTTGTCATCATAGCACTAACAGCCCTGATAAAAGTGGCCTTGTGGTAATAATAGCACAGAGCCGGGCTTTGGCTGAGGAACCCAGCTTGCCTGGGGCAGAGTGAACACACCCTTTGTGTGTCTACGCGCCCCATGTAGCACTGCCCCAACGGTAAGCCTGGAAAAATACTGCCTCAGCATCCCCTGCAGGTCCTGGGTAGCTGTGACCCGCCCCCCGCTCTGGGTAACCTTGCGGGAGCTGCCAGCAGGAGGGCTGAAGGGACACCTGAACCTGGGTTTTGCAAGGTTGCTCCGCCGCATGCACCCACCCCCTCACCACCCCCGCCCCTGCCCGCTGATGTCTATCTCCCAGTCCCGGCTCAGTGTGGCATGTGCTGAGGGAAGAGGTGGAAAGTTCCCCGTGCACACACCCCCAGCCGGCCCTGGGCTGTGGTAACCCCCAGCTGCTGCCGCCGCCGCCAGGGGCGCCACTGGGAGGAGTGACCACCGCCTGCCCCACCTTCCCCAGGTTGTCTATTTCACAGCCACGTTTCCCTACCTCATGCTGGTCATCCTGCTGATCCGAGGCGTCACGCTTCCCGGAGCCTACCAGGGCATCATCTATTACCTGAAGCCGGATTTGCTGCGCCTCAAGGACCCCCAGGTGGGTGCTGGGCTGGCGACCCCGCCCTCGCCTACACCGTTGCTTCTACTGTGTTTCCCTAGGGTTAAAAGCCACGGGTGCCCACAGGGTACTAATTAGATGATCTGTGAAAAAAAGAAAAAAGAACTAAATAAATCTTGGGTAATCCACCATCCCACATACATTTCTTACCAAAGTTTTTTCCTAGGTAATGCATATGTGTGTTTATTTTATTTCAGAAGGAGAGACAGAAGGGGGAGAATAATAAATAGATAAATATATAGATAGATAACAGACAGATAAATAATAAATATCTGACAGTGAGTATTGAGCCTATGTGCTCTGAAGGAAGCACATTTTTCGAGACTTATTGAATTATTTGAAAGTCAGAGTTGCGAAAGACCGGGTGAGAGAGAGCTCCTTCATCCATGGGTTCATTCTGAAGGTGTCCACGGTGGCCAAGGCTGAGCTGATCCCAAAGCCAGGAGCCAGGAGCCTCTTTTGGGTCTCCCACACGGGTGCAGGGTCCCAAGGCTTTGGGCCATCCTCCATTGCTTTCCCAGGCCACAAGCAGGTTGCTGGATGGGAAGTGGGGCCACCAGGATTAGAACCAGCGCCCGAATGGGATTCCGTAGCATGCAAGGCGAGGACTTTAGGCGCTAGGCCATCACACCTGGCACGGACATCAGCTTCTTAACCATTAGGTCAAATGCCTGGTCCCTGTGTCTATTTTAATGCAGTTGAAATAAGAGACACACGTCCTCTTTTCACTTAGATTGGTTTCCATGCCATTAACTTCATTTGACAAAAGATTTTTTTTATAACGCTTGCCCAGTGTTCTTTCATCTAGCAGCCAACAGAAGCATGTACTAGGTGCCAGGTACCGTTGTGGTGCGGAGGGTCGGGGGAAGCTGAGGGGTCTGCCTGCCCTCGCTCAGCTCATGCCCTGGCCTGCTGGGGGATGACAGGTGCCGTGGGATTTTTGTTACACTTCCTCAGAGACTGTAGACCCCAGCCCCAATGCTGGAGTGGTCCTTTCTGTGTGCAGAGTCCCCATACGACTGGGTTATAGTGTGTTTCATCTCTGAGAACCTGAGAGGCCCAGTGAGTAGCATTTTGCTATTTTAATAAACTTTTTAAAAAAGATGTATTTAGGTCCTTGATGTATTTGCATTCTTGATGTATGTATTTATGTCAAAGATGTATTTATGGCCAAGGTAGAGTTACAGAGAGGGAGACATCCTCCCTGCATCGATTCACTTCCCAAGGGGCTGATAAGAGCTGGGTACAGGGGCCCGAGGACTTGGACCATCCTCTGCTACTGTGCTAGATGCATTGTCCGCAGGAAGCTGGACCAGAAGTGAAGCGGCTGAGACTCGAGCCAGCGCACCTGTAGGGATGCTGGTGTCCTAGGTCATAGCTTCACGTGCTGGGTGACCACTTGTTAGCTATTCCTAAATCAAGTTGACCAGCTCCCACTTTAGTTATGGACCATCTGTAGGTTCCTCCGCTTGGGCTCCTCTGAACCCACATTCAAGTTCTGGTGCTTTTTATGTTTGAATGAAATGACCTCTCTGTCCTCGGTGGTGACTGCCTCTAGCACCCTCCACCGACACATGCTAGTTGGAGGATGGCAAAATGCTCTGTACCCGGGTCCTGCCTTGCTCTGGACCATAATCTGCTTTGTTGTCTGCATTCATAGGGAATGTTTGCAGAGCACTCCTGTTGGGGGCTGACCGAGTTACCTGCTGCCTGGCTGCGGAAGGTTGCTATGGGAACAGGGCCAGCCCATTCCTTGGAGAGGGAGACTGAGGCGAGGCCTGACCTCAGCATGGGGCACCGGCTCTGGGACTCTGGGCTTCCCCAGCTCAGGTCCTCGGAGTCTCCCTCCTGCCCTCTCTGACCACACTCCTTCTGTTCCCTCTTTGTAGGTGTGGATGGACGCAGGCACTCAGATCTTCTTCTCCTTTGCCATCTGCCAGGGCTGCCTGACGGCCCTGGGCAGCTACAACAAGTTCCACAACAACTGCTACCGGTAGGTGCTGTTGCTGGGCTGGGCTGGGCTGAGCAGGTGCAGGGGCACGTGGGCCTCCCTGTGAACTGAGGTGGGCAGTAGCCTGGGGCTGCAATGGGACCAAGACCCACAGTCACTGTTCCTTGCTGATTATCAAGGGAAGTTTTTCTCTTTTTTTAAAAAATATTTATTTAATTGAAAGGCAGAGGGATATAGAGAGATTTTTCTATCCGCTGATTCACTCCCTGTAAGGCCACAATGGCTGGGGCCCAAGCTCTTGGTCCCTCTTCTGCTGCTCTATTAGATGTATTAGCAGGGAGCTGGCTGGAACTGGAACCCGTGCTCATAGGAGACGCTGGTGTCACGAGTGGCGGGCTCCAACTCTGGCCAGTCAGGCAGTACTGAGCTCACTCAGATACCAATTCCTTGACCGGATCTTCCCTATTTCCTTGCCCTCCCGTCTCCATTGCCCTCCTGGCGCCTGGGTCCCTGGCTTTGTCCTCCCACTCTTTCTCCCCTCGTCCATCCTCTTTCCTGCCCCTTGTTTCCCCTTCTTGTTTGCAACCCTAGGGACTCCATCGCCCTCTGCTTCCTGAACAGCGCCACCAGCTTTGTGGCCGGGTTTGTGGTCTTCTCCATCCTGGGCTTTATGTCCCAGGAGCAGGGGGTGCCCATTTCCGAAGTGGCTGAATCAGGTGGGTGCTGCCTGTCTGTCGTGCTGTGTCGGGCCCTTGGGGAGGGGAAGCAGAGTCCAGAACCTGAGCCAGGTGGGCATGGGATGGGGTGACCTGTGCGAGTGGGTAGGTGAGCGAGGGAGGGGAAGGAAAGGATGTAACAGTGTGTGGAAGCCCATGGGAACCATGCCAGCTTGGGTGCACACATGCATACGCAGGCACACATGCTCAGTGCCTGGGGGCAGGGGTGCTGTAAGTCCAGTACAACGAGGTCCCAAGCTCACCAGACTGTGCTGTGTCTCCGGCAGGTCCTGGCCTGGCCTTCATCGCATTCCCCAAGGCCGTGACCATGATGCCCTTGTCTCAGCTGTGGTCCTGCCTGTTCTTCATCATGCTTATATTCCTCGGGCTGGATAGCCAGGTGCATCCCCCATCCTGTGTCTAGCCGTCCATCTCCTCCTGGCTTCTGTCCAGCCTGGCAGCTGGGACCTTCTCCATCACACCCCTTCCTCTAACCACGAACCTGAGTCCTCCTCTGGCATCCAGGACTTCTGCTTGGGGTTGTTCTGAGTGGCGCAGGCCTGGGACAGTCTTGTGAGAAGGGGCTGTTGCTGTGTTGTCTAGGCTTGAAGTTGTCCCCCGTCCTCCCCCCGGCCTCCCTGCAGCTGCCCAGCCCCAGCTCCAGCTCCCCAGCCTGGGGAACAGATAGTTCCCCTTGGAGTTCTCCCTACTGTGATACGTGGTGGCCAAGAGCCATCTGCTCCCGTCTGTGCCCCTCCTTGCACCCCTGGGTGCGTGGGAGGAGAGGGGGGATGGCAGTGCCCACACAGCCTCTCTCACCCAGCCCATGCCTGGCCCACAGTTTGTCTGCATGGAGTGCCTGGTGACAGCCTCCATGGACATGTTCCCCGGGCAGTTGCGCAAGAGCGGGAGGCGTGAACTCCTCATCCTGGCCGTCAGTGTGGTGTGTTACCTGATTGGGCTCCTGCTTGTCACCGAGGTGAGTGGACTGCATGAGGAGGCTCTCTTCCTGTTAATGAGGGGTGGTGGTACCAACCCCAGCTTTACCTCCCTCCCTGGGAGGGACTGCTCGCAATCTCCTGTGGTTGGAGGTGATGAAAGTCAAATGCGAGGTTGCTTGCCTGAGCAGCAAAGGGAATAGATTGGGTCGAGTAACCGAAGAGTCTGGAGATGTGGATTTCAGGCATGGCTAGATCCAGCTGCTCGCAGGCCCTTGGTGGGAAGGCTCTGTCTTCCGGGTCCCCCATCCTCCCTGTAGCTTCACTGGCAGACAGGGTCTCCTCCTGTGATGTGAGAGTGGCTGTTGCAGCATCAGACTTTTCTTTCTCAACTGCGGGGGGATGAGTGGGCCTTCTCCCCGCACCCCACCCTCAAGAGGGCAGCCAGGAGAGGGAGCAGAGGCAGAGGAAGGCGCTGTCAACTTCCAGAAGTGGGGGTGCGGTGGGGTGCTGGGCACACAAAGCAGTGTAGTGCAGCATGGCCTGGCACGGCAGCACCACAGTGGGCGTCTGTCTGTGGCCTCAACTCCATGCCCTGTCCGCAGGGCGGGATGTATGTCTTCCAGCTGTTCGATTACTATGCCTGCAGTGGCATATGCCTGCTCTTCCTCTCAGTGTTCGAGGTCGTGTGCATCAGCTGGGTGTACGGTAAGTGGGGGTGGGGGACCAGGGGTGGAGAGGGGATTTATGCCCAAGAAGGAATGTTGGGTCTCTTGGCCAAGCGCACAGCGCAAGGAGGTGCAGGAGCCGCTGTCTCAGCCCCTGGTGGGTCCCTGTGGCTCCACTGGTGCAGGGTGGGACACAGCCCCAGTATCCCCAGGTTCAGAGCAGAGGGCAGGAATGATACCACACAGTAGGGCTGCAGCAGCAGCCGCGAGCAGGAAGGGCTCTGTTCTCTCTGGCTGTCCCACGCCTTCCTATCGAGTGTCCTTCAGTCAGTGGCTCTCGTCTTTTTACTGGCCTGACTCTGCTCAGGGCTGAGGCACACGCGAGCAGAGCCATGGCAGACCCGTCCAGGTTCCCAGCCTTCCAACTGGGGTCTCCCTGGGGTACTCAGGTGGCTTTCCTGGGTTCTCAGGCTGCCTCCTGACCTGTCTCCAGGACCTTCTGGGGCTTCCTGCGATGGGCTGTAGTAACGTGCTGGCTTACTGCTTGAACTTGAACCCTCCTTCATGGTCATGGCCATAGGGGATGCAGCAGCTGCCCCGTAGTCCTTCCCTTCCTTCACCATCCCCAGCCCCTGGCTAACCGGCAGAGAGCCAGGGCTCTGACACTCTCCCCTTGCCACACCTGCCAGGGGCAGACCGTTTCTATGACAACATTGAGGACATGATTGGCTACCGGCCGTGGCCCCTGGTGAAGATTTCCTGGCTCTTCCTAACCCCTGGGCTCTGCCTGGTATGTGCTCTCCCAGCTGCTCCCTCCTGCCTCCCGCTGCCCTGGACATGGGGCAGCTGCTGAGGGCTGGTCCGCACGCTGGCTGCTGAGGCCGCCACCTCCACAACGCAGGTGCCTCACCGCGCTCAGCCATCGTCTGCTCCAGTTCCCACGCCCTCCCTTTCTTCCTTGCTCACATAGTGCCCTCCGACTCCCGACCCCCTTGCTCTGCCTGGTCGCCCAGGTCTGTGCCTCTTGTCTCCTGCCACTCACCTGTCCTCCACCCTGGGCTCCTGCGGTATCTGTGCCCTCTGACCTCACGGGCACTGTCCCCCCACCCTGTCCCCAGGCCACGTTCCTCTTCTCCCTCAGCAAGTACACCCCTCTTCAGTATAATAATGTCTACGTGTACCCCGCCTGGGGTTACTCCATCGGCTGGTTTTTGGCGTTCTCCTCCATGGCCTGTGTCCCGCTCGCCATCATCATCGCTCTCCTCAAGACCCAGGGTTCCTGCAAGAAGGTAGGTGGTCAGGAAAAGGCCCCGTGAAGGGCGGACCCCAGGGAGGTCGGGTGCAGGGCTGGGGAGCCCACCCACACTCGCCCTATGGGGGCAGCTCTATTGCCCCTTGGGCTCCTAAAGATTTTTGAAGGTTGGTCTGGGGACTTCATTTTCAGAGACACTTTTGCAAAGTTATGCTTGTACTTGTCTCTTTGTAAAGACAAATTATTAATTTGCAAAGCAGGAGTCACAGGGGATGGCGAGGAGAGAGAGAAAGAGAGAGAGAGAAATCACTCCTTTGACTATTTGTTGATCACTTCCCTGTGTTGGGCCCGGCACTGTCCCATGAAGTATATTCTGTTATATTCTTTGATTTCCAAAGATGTGTTTATTTATTAGAAAAGCAGAGCTACAGAGAGAGGGACGCACACACCACACACACACACACACACACACACACACACACACACACACACACACGGGGAGAGATATCTTCCATTCACTGCTTTACTTCCCACATGGCCATAATAACCAGGGCTGCATTAGGCTGAAGCCAGGAGCCTGGAGCTTCATCCTGGCTTCCCATGAGAGCTCAGGGTCCCAAGCACTTGGGTCATCTTCAGCTGCTTTCCCGGGTGCATTAGCAGGAGGACGGATCGGAGGTAGAGCGCCTGGGACTTGAACCGGCAGCCATAAGAGTTGCTGACATCCTTGGTGCGGCCCAGCTTTCTGCGCCACGGCCTGGCCCCTGTGATAGACTCTGTAAGATTAGGCCATGGAAAGGATACATTCGTGAGAGTCGGTTGTGTTATCTAAGGTTGCTTGGGCAGTCTGCAGCACTTGGCCCAGCACTTGGGCACTTCAGTGCATCTGTGCTGCCCCGAGCCGTGCCCCGCGGTGTAGGGGCTCCACTCTTGACTCTTCTCCCCACAGCGCCTTCGACAGCTCATCACCCCTGACCCCAGCCTGCCACAGCCAGCACAGCACCCATGTTTGGACGGCGGCAGCGGCCAAGGCTGCAGAGCGTCCCCAGCGAAGGATGCACTGATCATCGGTGTGAAGGAGACTCGCTTGTAGGACGTGGCCAGAGGCCAGGTGGCTTCTGAGTCAGGGACACCCTATACTCCAGGGCACAACTGTCACCCACTGCTCCCCAAGCACTGCCTCAGGGACAAGCTCTGGAGACACCCCACAACACCCCCGGCCCACAGCCAGATCCCTTCATCCAGCGGAAGCAGCCATCTGCATACTTCGTGGTTCCCTCCGCTGCCCCTCGCCCTGACCGTCCAGATGGCTCTGCTCATCATTTTGCTTCTGACCCACAGCCCTGACGGCCCTGATAGCCCAGGACACGCAGGGACTTTCTCAGGGTTATTTAGCTCCTCCGAGCCAACAGGGACAGGTCCCACCCTGGTTTCTTCAGCCTTAGGCCAGTGGTCCTGCTGCCTCACCCTCTCGCCATAGCCAACACCCATGTGTGGCTTGCCTGCTGTCACCTGCTGGTCTCCGTCACCTGCCCAGTTACACAGTCCCCCGGGTGGCGGGGAGAGGTCCTGTCCATTGGGAGCAAGGAGTCCTCCCCAGGCTGGTGCCTCCTTCCACCAGGCTTCCTCTCTGGACCTTCTGGCCCTTGCATCTCCCCTCTAGGGGGCTGCCACTCTCGTTGCAACCATGCAGGCTCCGTCTTTCTCATCCCACCTCTCTCCAGGTCCCTGTAGACTGCTCCAGTCCTTGCCTAGTTTTGAGGGCTTCCTGCAGAAAGCAGGCAGGATCTGGGCACATTGCCTGCTCTGTGTTAAGAAGGCAGTGGGGACAAGTAGAGAGGTTGGTGTCCTGGAGCTCAGGAAGCTGCCAGTGGAGGGGTGGGTGTGTGGAAAGATGTCCTCCCAGAATCCCAGTCCAGAGGTGGCGGAGTCTGACAGCCCTTGGCCAGCTAGGGGTGCCTGTGCCCCTCACCCAGAAACAGAGGGAGCTGTTCCTGCCCCAGTTCCTTGTATCTCCTTCAGACTCCCCCTGGACTGCTCTGTGCACCTGTGTTTACCCTTCTGGGAGCTGCTGGGGGAAGGAGGGAGGCCCGGGAGCAAGACGTGGAGAGTCAGGGGCTTCATTCATGAAAATGTGTATGGGCACAGTGCTCGCTGCTGCCTCCTGGTGGCGGAGGGGAACAGTGCAATGCTCTGTGTACCTCGGACCCCCTGAGCACCCCTGACCTGCAGGACAGCACCCTCTCGCTGAGCACAGCTCTCCTTCCCCGTGGAAGCCCTCTTCCTCTGGACTTTCACAGCCCCTCCCCCGCCTTTCGCTCCCCTGGGCCCCAGTGAGGAGCAGTTGATGATGGGATCCCCCAAGGGTGTCCTGCTATGGGGCAGCCTCAGCTGCTGAGCTCAAGGAAGGTTTCCCAGCAGCCGCCACTGCCCCCTTCTGCTCTGCCCTATGTCCAATCTCCCAGTTGCCCCAGACCCCTGGCTCCCAACTTGCAGTGCTGGCCTCAGGACTCTGCCACTTCTTCCCTCCTTCTCTTTCTGTCCCTGGGAAAGTGTCTGGATGGGGCAGGGAGGGGCTGGGCTGGATAGGGGGTCAGGGGAGGGGACTCCAGTCCAGTCATATCACGTGGCAGATCCAGCAGTTCGAGCTCCCTGGCATGTGTGTGCACACGTGCGGCTGAGGCAAAGCTGTGTGGTTAGGATTTGGGGTCTGTTTTGATCTCACACACAGGCTGTTTGGCTTCAGAGTGGTAGGCAGGAGGCCAGTGTGGCTTTACATTTTTGTGTGTTTTGTTTTTCAAACCAATGTTTGCCACAGGCTCCATCCACCACACCCTGCTTGAGTTCTGCACACACTTGTGTTTGAAAGTGTTGACTTAGGTAACCTGAGTCCTAGGGGGAAGAAACCAGCATTTGGGGCGGCAGGAGGGAGGAGGGATGGAGGGGTGGGAGGAGGGATAGAGGGGCAGGAGGAGGGAGGAGGGTTGGAGGGCCAAGTCCAGGTCTGCAGAGCCTGTGACACTGTTTGTCCGGCTGGATCCTGGTCCTCCTTGGGTAGCTTCCATTTTCAGAGCGCTATCTAAAGTGCCAGGCTAGGGCAGCCCCCGTGTGGCCCCTCGGCTCCCAAAGCTGTCTGTCACCAGGGCGCTCAAGTAACATGCTAACAGGCCCAGGGAGGGAGGATGTTGAGCGGCTTTAGCTCGTGCAGCCTTGGCAGGGCTGGAGTCACAGGCATCCTGCCAGGTGTGCCCTCTGCTCTTGCCTGTGCCCAGAGACAGCAGACACTGTGGTCTGGAGTGGACTGTGGAGCTGCCGGGGGTGCCTGACAGCAGCCCTTGGCTTCCAAGGGGCGGGGGCTGGCAGTCGTCAGGTGTGGTCCCTGCACACCGGAGAGGAGGGGAGTCCCTCCCTCCACAATGCCCTGCTTCCCCTCCCTCTCCCCCTCAGCACCCTCTCTCCCGCAACCCCCTCAGTACCCTCTCTCTTCCCTCATCCCTGCCCCCATCCCTTCTTGTCCCAGCCTGTTCTTCCTTCTTCCTAGGCTGTCACTTGCTCACTTATCCCCCCACCCCAGGCCCTCCCTTGTCCTGGCTCATTCTCTCCACCCCCACTCGCTCTGGGCAGGTAAGGCTCACGTGCCAGGCTCCCTGATGACCGAGCCCACGTGGCCTCCCTGCGGGTTGAGCTGCTTGGTGAAGTCACAAGGGCTGATTGGATCTGACAGGGATGAAAAGCTTAGTGTTAGCCACCCGTGGATGCAGCAGGGGGCCAGGGGTGATCATGCGTGCAGCGGGAGGACAAGAAGGCAGGGGACTGGTGGAAACCACTCCTGGCAGGTGGTGTCCTGGCCCCCTGCATTCCAGCACCCTCTGTGTCCAGTCTGACACCAGCAGGTCCCAAGGAGGCAAGGCCAGGGTGGCCAGGAGGTGCCCCAGCTGGAGGGGAGAGGGTGCTCCCTGCCCACCCTAGGGGTTCTACCTCCCTGCAGGGCCTAACCTAACCCCCCCCTGCAGGGTTCATGCCCACTCCCCCTGCAGGCCCGTGCCCAGCACCCCCGCAGGGCCCCGCCCAGCTCCCTGCAGGGCCCATGCCCAGCCCCCTGCTTACTCCTGGGACTGCTGCTATGATCTCTGAGGCAATCAGACTGGAAGCTTTATCCCCCAACAGCAGTTTCTTCAGGCTGCCCAGACCCGTGGTGGGGCAGCTAAGCACCCTGCGACATTCCACACTAGCAGTGCCAAGGTGGGTCCTAGCAAGGGGCAAATCCTTGAGCAGCCTGCAGGGAGGAAGAGGAAGGGGGTGGGAGGGTGAAAGCACCGTGTGGCCATAGTCTGTCCTCCACGGAACGCTGCAGTGGGCCCTGTTGCTGAGGGACGGGACCCAGACCTTGGGTAGCCAGCTGTGCACCCGGGTCCCGACTGGCCCCAACTTGTCCCTGTGTGTTCCTCCCAAAGGTCTATTGGCTGTCAGTTCCAATTTGGGGGCTTTCATGTGAGCCATCTGAGCTGAAAATCATGCCGACTGGATTCCCCTGAGTGTAGCCTCTTCTTGTTCCTCCGTGGGGTGATGGGAGCAGCTGGGTGCTCCTTCCCCATTGGAACAAGAATCTCAACATTTCAAATATGAGGGCAAAGGCAGATAGGATTTCCTTCCCGGTGGAGACCCTGTATTAGGCTGTGAAGTTTGTTCCAAGTCAAAAATAAGTGTTTAATCTAATGGATTGCTTTTTTTAAATGTCTCTATTAATAGAGATGATTGTACTGTTTTTTTTTTTTCCTTTACTGTATTACATCCATCGATGTTTCTGATATTTATCCTTTCATTCCTGGGCTAAACGCCCCTTGGTCATCATGTATCATTTCTTTGTTGTTGTTGTTGTTATTCATTGCTAGCTCCAGTCTGTTAATATTTTGTTTAGAATTTTTGCTTTATCTGCATAAACAAAATTGATCTTCCTTTTGCTGTATTGTCCTTATTTGCTTTGATTTTTATGTTATGGTCATCCTAGGTCTATTAGAAAAAGAGTTTGGGGATGTTCTTTCTTTTTTCTGGAATTCGAGATGAGAGACTGGGCTATTGAATGCATGGTTAACTTGTGTACAAAGCTACCTGCCCTGGTTACCTTTTTTTCCTTTAACTGTTTTATCCATAGTGGGAGGAAAGGGGGGCTGGAAGAATGAGAAAGAAAGAGCTCCAGCGACTGACAGTCTCCAGCTGAGCTGGGCTGGAGCTGGGAGGCTGGAACCCCAGGACTCCACAGGAGAGCCAAAAGCCCACAGCTGAGCCGCCACCTGCTGCCCGCATTCCTCTATGCCTGCACCTACGCTGCAGCGCTGGCCCCTGCCCGGTCCACATTAGCAGTATGCTCAAATTTGGTGTTGGAACTGAGATTTGCTCCCAGGCAGCAGCCAGGACTGGATGGGGGTGCATTGATCAGCACCTTAATTGTTAGGTGAAACACCTGTGGCATATTACAGGGTTTTTTGTTGTTGTTGTTGTTTGTTTTTTTGGTGGGGGGGCTAGGGTAGGATAAACCTTTAGCCACATGTTTAAATTTCTCTTTCACTTATGTATCTCAAGTTTTCTATTCTCATGCAAACTTTGGTGGGACCCGAGGGAATTTCAAAATGTTCATGGAGAAATCGAACTGAAAGTGTGAGTGTATTTTTTTTTTTTCATAGTACATGAAAAGTCAGGTTTTTTTTTTTTAATGCATAGATTTAAGATTTTTTTTCATGAAAAAAATAAAAGCTTACTTCTGGTTCCAGCTGTCCAGTTTGTCTAAGATGGTGTTCATCTTGGGGAGGTGTGCCTGCTGCAGGTTAGCAGTGAGCCGTAACATTCTGGCTGGACTTGTGTGCAGTACACGCAGGTCTGTCCCTTCCTCACGGTCAGGGGCATTCATGCTTTGTCCTGGGAATGACCGCAGACCTTGTTTTCTTTCATGCAGCATATGTCTGGGTCGGCTTTGTGTCAATCCTTCGCTTTCTACTCTCTAGGTTGGGTTTATTCTGTTGTCCTTTTGGGTGGTTTCTTCGGTTAGGTAGCCCCTCTGTCCTTGAATGGGTCACTGCAGAGTTGGCTGGCTTCACACACCCGTAAGGCTGCGTCCAAGGGACCCAGGGACTCCCTGTGAAGGTGATGAGGTCCCCTGGGCCCTGCCTTCTGCCCACCCCCTCCCCGCCCCAGATTGGCAAGGAAAGTGGGAGAACAAGGCAGATCTGTCCAGGAAGTGGGAAACTCCCGGGAGGGCGGGGTCTCCTGCCTTTCCTGTGGTTGTTCCAAAGTCACGCAGCCCTGGGGGACGATGGAGCAGGAACTGCCCAGGTGCCACGGACCCAGCTGGGGAATTGGGCTGCCTGGGTCCCTAGGGAGAGGTGAGAGGGAGGGTGGTGGGGTGGGGGTGGGGGATAGCCGCATTCCTGTTCTCCCTCCCAGTACACACCCTGCAGCCATATCCAGAGTGGAATTTTCCTGATTCTGGGCTCCCAGGCTTCCAACAGGGCCTTTCCCTGAGCCTGGCTGCTCTCTAGGGACCAGATGGGGAGCTGTGGACCGCAGCTAGGCCTCACCTCCTCCAAGAAGGACACCTCCCTTTGGCCCCTGGCTGGGTTCCCTGGGATGGAGCATTGCGGTTCAGTTCAGTGGCAGCTTTGGGTGGGAAGAACTGCTGACCCCAAGTTCCCAGGGGGCCGTGTGTCCATCGTATCAGGCTTGGGGAGCCAGGAAAAGAGGCAGCCAGAGTGTGGCCCACCGGCCTGGCAGCAATTCGGCCCTGTGTTGCCACTGCTGTGTATTCTGCTGCCTGCTTCCTCCTCGACCCCCTTTCCTGACTGTGCCCTTGCAACCCTCTTCTTGGCTTTGTTTGTGACCACCTGTCCCGTGTTTTCTAGAAGACCGATTGCAAGACTTCTTCCATAAAGTTTTTTTTTTTTTTCATGTGAGTAAATCCACACACTATTGGCAGATTGCCCTGGCTCCCGCCTCAAAATGCTGGCTTGTCCCATGCCGCAATGATGCTAATGTGACCCTGACCTGTCCACCTGCTCTCACACCTGCCCCGCACCTTGTGGAGACCTGCCCTGCACCTTGTGGAGACCTGCCCTGAACATCCTGTGTGGATACAGTCCGCCCTGCCTTTGCTGCCTCCTACCCTCTCCCCTGGCCGGCTCCTCCCTTGCCGCATTCCCAGGGAAGCCCCTATACTGAGCTCAGAGCCCTGGTGCACGGCAAGTGCTCATTAGCTGCCGCTGAAACCACTTGAGTTACAGCTCTAGCCTCTCCACCTGGCCCGTTGCTCCCGGCTATAAGTCAACGTATCCTGGTGAATGCATTTGGTCAGTGATGCCCCTCCTCGGCAAAGGGGGACGTGCTGACCCCAGCTCTGTCCCCAGGCAGAGGCCTGGACTCCTGCAGAACGCCTTCCTCCCTCGCCTGCAAGACTGGAAGGTTTGGAGCAGTACCCACTACCTCACATCCTTTCCCACCAGGGATCCAGACAGCAGGGAGTCCAGGTCCCAGGCCCCTTGCCCAGGCTTGGACGGAGTTGGGTTCTCTGACTGGGCCAGTCTTCAGCTCCCTGGGTCAGAGAATTCTCAGGATGGGATGGGTCCTAGCTGACCTCCAGTTTCCTCTGGAATTTCTCATTTCCTGGGAAGAGGAGGAGGTCATGGTCCCTGTTTCCTTGATCAGGGCACAAGGGGACGTGTGTGTGTGTGTGTGTGTGTGTGTGTGTGATATCAGGGCACAAGGGGACGTGTGTGTGTGTGTGTGTGTGTGTGTGATATCAGGGCACAAGGGTGTGTGTGTGTGTGTGTGTGTGTGTGTGTGGGTGTGTGTGTGTGTGTGTGTGTGTGTGTGTGTGTGTGTGTGTGTGTGTGTGTGTGTGTGTGTGTGTGTGTGTGTGTGTGTGTGTGTGTGTGTGTGTGTGTGTGTGTGTGTGTGTGTGTGTGTGTGTGTGTGTGTGTGTGTGTGTGTGTGTGTGTGTGTGTGTGTGTGTGTGTGTGTGTGTGTGTGTGTGTGTGTGTGTGTGTTGCTGTTTGGCTTCTCAATGCTGTGAGTTCTGCTCAGCAGGGCTGTGGGGCCTCTTGGTGCAGGTGTCCCATGCCCAGCATCCTGGCCAGGTGCAGGGCCTTTGGTGATATAAGATCGTTTAGAAGGCCCAGCTGCCTGCCTCCTGGCTGCAGACACTCACTGCGGCCAGCTTCTGTGCATGCTGAATGTGCCAGGCACACTTGCCGCAGCCCTGGGGTCTCTCATCCTCCCTCCTGCATCACCGTGGTGCAGGTGGGCACGCTTCAGCCCCTGCTGCCCCAAGAGAAGACCTCTCACACAGTAGTTGCCCTGGTGTAGCGGTGGTGGTCTGCTGAATTGCCCTGTGTGACTCCAGGCCTTTTCTCAGCCACGCTCCCCCCCACCCATCTTCACCCCTCCATTGCAGCTATGGGGCAGGGGCTGGCAGATTCCTTTTAGCACCTTGGGAGGGACCATGGAGCAAATCGCCTGAGGCTACTGATCAGGGAGACAGCCTGGAGGGGTCTGCAGGGGCTCCACTGCTGCCTGCAGGCATCTTGGCTGGCAAGTCTCTCCTGGCTGCTTCTGCAAGTGTGCAGGCCGCTGGGCCTGGGCAGGATTCACTTGGGATCCGTTTCGGGATGCTGCTCCCCCAGCTCTGTCCACCAACAGCCAGGCCTATTTTAGTTAGACTGGCTCCCACTCAGGGCGCAGCTGTGCCTGCCAGGGCAACGGATAATGCCATCCCAGCTGGAGGAGTGTAGCAAGCACCTGCCTGCCTGTCTCCTGTATGCTGAGCACTGATAGGCTCTGGGCCCAGGTAGCCCCTCCCCTGGTGGCATGAAAGATACTCAGGACACAGTTGGCTCAAGTGACATAATTCAATATAGTCTCTAAAACTCTAGGAATTGAACAGATAAAATACCTCTGGGCTATTTTGTTACAAAATATTTGCCATTTGGATCTGTCACTGGGGGCAGACACCCCATCTTCCCCTAAAGAGGCTTCTCTCCTTCGGGGAGGGGGTGCGTATGGGAAGAGAGCAGCAAGAGGTCTGTACAGCAGACAGGGGGATGGATGGACAGACGGACAGATAGATGGATGTTTGGGAAGCCGCCTCGGGCATCAGGGACACCCTGCAGGCTCTGAGGGGGCACAGTTGGGTGGGGAATCAAAGGTCCAGGGCCAATACATGTGTGTGTGGGAGCAAGACATCTTTGGGGACAGACACACAGACAGGAAGATGGACAGACAGGCTGCCAGGGCAAGGCCTTCAGGGCTCAAGGCAGGAAGCAGAAGCTCACTTCATCTCCCACGCTTGCTTGCTGGACCACATGGCTAGGCTGGGAGGGAGCAGGACTGCGGTGTTCCAGAATAAGGCTGGGGGAGGGGGGGAGGGATCTGGGCTTGATCAGCACCCCTTGACCACTCCACCCCGTGGCTAGAGGGTCCATGATCACGCTCTATTGGGCCCTTCCCAATAGAGCTGTGCTCAGTAGAGGGGGCGGGCCGAGAGGCAGGGGCCCACTGGGCGGTGCAGAGCGCTGTGGGTTATGGATGGGCAGGGTGGCATGTAGGGGCTCTGGGCTCCCTTGACGGTTGGGAGGGTCAGCTACATACCCCTTTTCAAGGCCACTGGGTGTACCGGCCAGCAGAGCTCACAACAACTGGGAAGCAGACACCATCTTCAGCACAGTGTGTGGGAGCAGCTATGGATGCCAGGCTGCCCAGCGCCCTGCTGGGCTCCTCGTGTGGCCAGTGGTGGCCTGGGAGAGGTGTGTGCGTCTCTCCTTAGGGGATGGGGCACTGAGGATTCTGTGGGTCAGGTGCTGAGAGAGGGCAGGGGAAGAGGCCCCCATGTGTGTCCGCCCTAAAATCTGTGCTGTTCCTCACCAGAGAGGGACAAGGAGGGACGCGGGCACTTGGTAAGCCTGAAGCAGGCAGAGCCGCTGACTGATGAGGCCCTGGACTCGCTGAGATGGGTCCCTCCCTCTGCAGCCCTTTCAACCCTGTATGCAATTCCTTCTACTCATCTGCTCCCACCCCACACCTTGCCTTTCTCCCAGGCCCCTATTTGCCTCCTGCCCTTGTCTGCCCCATCTGTAGGATGCTCCGTTCCTGCTTCTCACCGGCATCTCCCTGTGACACACAAGACCCCAAAGGGGTCAGCGAGGAGAACCAGGGCAGGGAGGGCCAGATGGGGTGGGGGATGGGGGCATGACAGCAAATTGGCCGAACGTTAAGGAAACTGGGCTGACAGAGACGGAGCCAGAAATAGACCCGCAGGGTGACATCATTCTGACGTCTGGGTGACCATACAGACACACACACACGGAACTAGGTCATCTGGAACCTCTGGGAGTTATCTGTGCCTCCTACGTATGTGGCCCAGGGTGCTGTGGGCTGGGGGCAGGCAGGGGCTGGGGGAAGCACTATCTGCTTTGGACTACAGCCCTCAAGGGACCTTACCAGTCGGGGCAGAAGGTGGGGAGCCTTAGCAAGAGAAGCCGGTGCCAGCTGCTGGCACACGTGCTGGGAGTTTGGACCTGCCGAGGAGCCCATGCTGGGCACAGGCAGCAGTCCTGCTTATGAGGGTCTTTGAGGGTGGCTGCCCCTCATCTGGCCCCTGTGTGGGGGCATGTATCCCCCGCCCTACCGGACACTGCTTGGCTCTGCAGTTTTGAGGGTATTGGGGCCTCTGCTGTGGGGGGAGGTCTTGGGACCTTCCAGACGGAGGGAGACTCAAGGGGCGGTAGGGGAGAAGCAGGTGCCTTGGAGGGTGTCCTGCTTCTCTACCCAAGTCCGCACACAGGTCATTCCTGGGGGCCACAGAAAGGAGGCCGAGCCCAGGTAGAATCTCACCTCCACGGGGCCCATCGTTCTCCCCATCCCCAGTTTCTGCTCCATAGTGGGCAGCCCAGAGTAAGCCTGGCTCCCCTGCGTGTTCCTGACATGGGCTGGGCATTGTTTCTGGGGCCAGGAACCCGAGAAACCCCCGGAAAGGGTCCATATGGAGCCTAGCGCTCTCTCCAACCCTCTCCCCTTCTCAAAGCTTTTCCCTGGGGTCTGGCGGGCAGCTCCTGAGAAGTCAGGAGGAGAAGCAGGGGTGAGAGGTGGGGGGAGGAAAAGATGCCCTGCAGGAGAGTGTGTCCTAAGACTGGACTGGCCCCAGCTTTACTTCTGTCATCCAACGGCCCCTCCTCCTGGGACAGCTGAAGGTGCAGCTACTGGTGGGGCTCAGCCATGCCTGCCCTGCCCACGCCAGCGCACTGCTGCTGAACCACCAGGCTCCCTGCTCCTGCCCACTAGCGTGAGGCTCCTGGGTGCAGTGGATACAAAACCTCACTCCTCCTGGATCCTTGTCCAAGGGGGAGAGCATGAGGAGGCTGTGTCCTGTCTGGCTGTGTAGAGCCCAGGAATGTGAACTGATGTGTGTGTGTGCACTGAGCTGTGTAAGGGAAGGACAGTGAGACCAGACAAAACCAGGGCTGGAGATGGGTGGGGGTGGGGTTCCTTTTTCCCCAAAAAAACAACAGTGATCAGCAATCCAGAACGTGTGGTGCCTCCGGAATGCATGGTGCCCGGCTATGGAGGGGCAACAGATGCCCTGCCCATCCTCTCCTCTTTCCCCCTGGCTCTCCTAGAACATCCAGGAGTCTGGAGCCGGGTCTACACCAGGCTCCTGGAGCCACTGGAGTAGCGGCGCCGGTGTAGCAGGGAGCTGCCAGGAGGGCAGAACTGGTGAGGGTGGTTGTAGGGCGGTGGGGGCGGGGGCAGAGGAGGCTGGTGGATGACCTTGACCGGGGATCCTGGGCCGCCCAGGGGTGTGGAGCCACCACCACAGGAGTCGGAGGAGGACGAGGTGTAGCAGGAGAGGGCCTGGCTCAGCAGGGGCTCCATGCGGGCCAAGCAGGGCTTGTCCAGGACAATGACCTTGACGATTTGCTGGCACTGCACCAGGGTGCCTGGGGGAGTGGGCGGTGGCGGCGGCAGTGGCAGCATCAGTGGTGTGGGTGGCGGGGGCTGCTCTCCGGCGGGGCTAGGCTGCAGGTCTGGCTGTGGTGGCCCCGATGCGCCCCTCTCGACCCCCAGCCCGGAGCTGTGCTGGGACGATTGAAGCCTGTTGTGAATTGACACCTAGTTTAGAAACAGCCAGAGAAGCATGAAATGTTACAAGACTACTTCCCAAGCTGCCGACTCTGGCTACCCTGAGCCTCCCTCCGCCTCCCTCCGTCTCCCGGCTCCTGCTGCCCACCGGGTGTCAGAGCCTCTGCTGGGATCCTCTCTCCTGACTGTCCACACAGAGTGAAGCTGGGTTCTGACCGCCTCCTTGTCTGTGGAACAGGCCTCCACACAGCTCAGCAGTCTGTGGACTTGCAGGGTGACCCAGGCCAGTGAAACCTGCCCTGCTTCATTCTCACTGAACTGTAGCTTGGGAACTGAATTACTGGGCCTGCCCCTTCCTGCCAGCTTGCTGGGGAATGGGGGTGGGGAGGGGCAGTGTGGACACAGTGCATTTTTGAGCCTTTCAAAGCCAGCTTTGTTAATCTGGAAACCTCATGGTCCCAGCTGCTATCACAAAGGCATCCAAACCTCAGAAGACGAGGAACCCCAAAGACCAGGACCTACTCAGTTCATCCTCTGGGTTGAACCCAAGGCCAGACCTGTGCATTCCATAGCAGCCCAGAGAGCTGGGGGGTGGGGGGCAGAGTCAAGGCCCTAGCTGCCCCTCTCACCCAAGCTGGGTCCTGGTTCAGTCAGCAGAGAGGGCCCTAGTTTGTCTCCTGGGGTGCAGCAGGAGGGAAAGGCGGAGACCGAGCTGTGTGTCCCACCCTCAGATGGGTCAGAGCCAATCAGGTTGGACTACTTGGGCCAGCAGTGGGCAGACAGGAAGGATGGACACCCTGGAAGGTGCAGGATTTCGATTTTTTTGCCCCTTTCCCTCCCTCAACTCATAGCTCCCAGCACTGTGTCTAGGGCATATTGCAATCCCTGCCAGATACTTGCTTCTTGCAGACTGCTCCTCAGCAGGGATCTGATTGTCCAGGGCCACCTGGTGCTGGTTGCTCAGAGCACCAGGGGAAATGGACCAGGATGACCCAGTCCAAAGTGATCTCCAGACCTGGGGACTGGCTAGGCTGTGCCGCTCTCGAGGCTTCCTGTGGCCTCATCTATCCAGTGATAGTCACAAGCCACCCACAGCTGTGGACAGCACCTGTAGGCTTTCTCCTTCCTTCTTGGCCTCCAGGCTCAGCAGCATTCCCTAGGGCTGAAGCTTCCTAAGCAAAGGAAGAGTCCACAGAGCCCCTGGCTGTCTTTCCATCACAGAGCGCGCACACACACACACGGCCAGGGAGCAGGCTGGGGGCCATATCTGCCTAGGGGTGCCCTCTATGGTCCTCACTGGGCAGACCTCTGTGGCTACTGCTACAGGGGGTTGAGACTCCACTGCTCACCTGCTGGCATCCTTGGTTCTTCCCCAGGAGGCAGCAGCCCAGGCTTGTACCCCACTGACTTTTCTCTTTAGGCACAGCCTGGCTGCTTGGGCCCAGGGATTCCAGAGCTGTCCTGCTCCTCCTCCCTGTGGTCCAGGCTCTCTGTCTTGTCCTACACCTTCGTAGCACTTCCCAGCTCCTCCCCGACCCTCCCTGCACCTGCAGGCCCCACCACCACATGGACCATTTGTTTCCCAAGTTCAGTAAGTGACTAGCAGGAAGGGCCAGCAAATGCCTCTCATTCAAACTCCCTTTTCAACTCCCTGTTCATGAAGGAAAGGGAGAGAAAAAAAAGAGAGAGAGAGGAGATGGGACATGGACACAACAGCTTAGAGAAGATGGAGAAGCACCTGCCAGAAGGGTGTGGCCAGGCAATAATGAAGAGAGGGCAGAGGCCGAGGGAGCTCAGGTCCAGCTGGGAGGCCCAGGGGCTTTATAGCTGCTCCCCGCCCCTGAGCGGGTGAGCAGGGACCCTGTGGGCCTGGAGCTAGCTGAGGGGTGGCAGCCTTGCAGAGAGCCACAAGGGCCTTTGGGCCAGGGGTGGGAGGACGGGCAGCCCAGGCTGAGGCATGGGCAGGATGGGCAGAACAAGCTGGACAGCTGGTAACTTGGCGTGTTTACTGCAAGGCTAGAGCATGGGCGGTGGAGGCAGACAGCAGTGGGAGGATGGGGAGGGGGCAGGGCTGGAATACCCACCCTAGGGGGGCCGGTCAGCTGCTGGGGCAGGAAGCTCCTCTGTGTCAAGGTGCCTCCTCCAGACACGGCTGTGTGGGGCATGGGGACAGAGAAGCGGAGCTCCTCCTGCCCTGGGATGGGGCTTCCTGCTGCTTCCCAGGGTTTAGGCTGTGGTGGGGGGTAGGGGAGGTGCTGCTTCTTCCCTGACACACCTATATGGGGGGCCTCCAGCTTGAAGCACCTCCGTGTGAGTAGCTGGTGCACCCACCACCCACACCTGGCCAGGAAAGAGCAGGGGGTAGCGTTCACAGGGGTACATAAGGATCTTCTGAGGTGGGGGGGGAGGAATCCCTGGGGGCCTGGTGGCAGGGACTGGCTATCCCCACTGCCACCCCGAAGCCTTCAATGTGGCTTGGCATGGGCACCCTGTCTCTCCAACATGAATGTGTTCCAGATGCAGCAGCAATTGGCACAGAAGCCATCAAGAGAGCTCTGTCTTACTTCCCCTCTCCCTGCCAGCACACCTCCAGGTCCAGAGGCCTGGCTGCTCCCATATCTCCACTCTCAAGTCTCCAACTTCCTGGAGACAAGCCTAAAAGTGTAGTGTGTGCCCACTTAGGGACTTGACTTGAGGGGTAACTCTGAGATGCGGTGATTTGAAGAAGGGCTATGATACTCTGTGAATTAACAAGTACTGGGGAGCACTGTGTGTGTGTGGGGGGGTGTATGGCCACATGGGCTTCACAGGCCCCTCTCCCCGTCCCGACCCTGTGATGTCACAGTGGGAGCAGGTTCCCAGAGGGCAGCGGGCTCAGGGGTGAGGTGGGGGATAGAGTGCTTGCAGCTGGACTGGGCACTGGAACGGTGGCAAGACTCATGCTAGCAGTAAGTGTTAATTGTGTCTCTTGAAATTGGTAAAATGGTGAGTCGGGCTGGGGAGGCATTGATTAATACCTGAGAAGAGAAACAATAGAGATGATGAGAAGAGGGTTGAGTGGGCTGGGAGCACTCACCTGGCCGACCAGGCCTCCACTTACCTCCATGGTGCTCTCTGCCGGCTTCTCCCCCGGAGCCGCTTCCCTCTTGGCTTTGAATGCAAAGAGCACAGCACTTATTCTCCACCAGCCCGTGGACAGCCCTGCCACCCTCCCTCACAGCCTCGCCAGCTTGGACAGCGAGACCTCCTTTGTTGCCATGCAGCCTGGGGTGTAATACCGCCGTGCTCTGGGTCTCCAGCAAGTGTGCCCTTTGTGGACTGCAAGGTGGCCGGGGTGGTGGGGGCAGGGCTCGTGGGCAGCCTCCTACCCCGGCAACTACACCACGATCCATTGCATAGAAGAGCTGATGAAGGCTCTGTCAGGGCTTGCCAGGGCCTTCTGACTGGCCTGGAGCGACAGCAGGGACACCCTGCTGGGCTCTCCCTGGCTAAGTTGGTCCTAGCGTCCACCCCCACACCGCCAGCAGGCGCTTCTTGTTTTTTCTTTTTTTTTTCCACTCCTGAGTTCCCCTGATGTTGCTCAGGTGCCCTGGCTCAGAATATCCCACCTGTGGGAGGATGTGCAGGCTCCGAGCACAGGCCAGCCTGACCAGGCTGTGGCTTCCTGCAAGAGTAGCCTGGGAATGTTGGGGATTGGCTGCGGGGCTTTGGCAGCTGTGAAAAGCAGCTTGCCCCAGGCACCCCGGGTACAGAAATAAACGGAGATCAGAGAAGGTTGGGATGATGGGCACCTGTGATAGGTGACTACCCTCTGGGTTTGGGAAGACGTCCCTACATCAAGAATCCCTGCCTGGCATAGAAGGCTTTGGACTGCTTAGAATATGGGTCGTGGGTCTGACACCGTGGCACATTAGGCTAAGCCATTGCCTGTGGCACTGGCACTCCATATTGGCACTGGTTCAAGTTCTGGCTGCTCCACTTCCTATTCAGCTCCCTGCTAATGTGCCTGGGAAGGGAGCAGGGATGATCTAAGTGTTTGGACCCTGGCACCCATGTGGGTGACACAGTGAAATCTCCTGGTTTCTGGCTTTGGACCAGCACAGCTCCGGCTGTAATGGCCATTTAGAGAATGAACCAACAGATGGAAGATCTTTCTTTCTCCCTTTCTCCTTCTTTCTAGATAATTCTGCTTTTTAAATAAAAATAAACAAATTAAAAAAAAAAAAAGAAAATGGCCCTGTGTGTGTCTCAGCTGGCACCATCTCTGCGCCGCTGTCTGTCCCACGCCTGATGTCAGGGCCCTCTGGGGGAGAATTTCAAGCTGGGGATCCTTCTGGAACTATCAGCTCGGGTTGGCATCTTGTAGTGACCCTGGCTTTCCCAGGTTTCCACGGTACAGTGAGATGTGACTGGGTGACTCCATGAGCTAACAGTTCTGGGTGGCTTTCTTGCCCCATCTCTCCTTCTCCTTTGAGGCTGGTGGAGACCAGCAGGTAGGGCAGTGGGGAGTCTGCAGAGTGGCCAGGAGATGCAAAGTCCAGGGCTGACCTTCCTGGTCTGCAGTGATCCACTCCCTCGTCTGAGAAACTGAGTTTGGGGGCTCATCTGAACTTGGGGAGGGCAGCCCTGGGGGACCTGGTGTTAGAGAGTGCTCACGGCTCATCAGGGAAAGGATTGTCAAGGGCAGGGCAGGGCAGGTCCTTCTGGCACTCTGCCCCTGCCTGAAGCCAGCACGTCAGGGTCTCTCAGCCTGTTTCTTTTGGGGTAAATGGAGACATTTCACACAGGCTCATACCAGGAATGCTGGTGCAACTGACAAAATGTACCTGTTTCTAAGCTCTCTCCTCTCTTCCACCATTGATGCCCATGAGGTTAGCTACACAAAGGAAGTTAAGGGGTGGGCACTTGGCCTAGTTCAGAGGCCATTTAAGATGCCCAATGTCCCAAGCTGGAGGATCAGGGTTCAATTCCTGGCTCAGGCTCCTGACTCCAGCTTCTTGCTAGTATGTGGCCTTGGCAGGCAGCAAGGATGGCCCAGGTCGTTGGGATTCCTAACACTCATGTGGGAGGCATGGAAGGAGTTCCTGTCTCCTGTCTTCTGACCTGGAGCGTCAAGACATTTGTGGGTGGGAGTGAGCCAGTGGATGGAGACTCGCTTCTTTCTGCCCTCTCAGATGGTAGGAAAAGAAAAAATGTAAAAGCAAAGATAGGAAACCTGGAGCTCCTCAGCAGAAAGAAATGGCCAGAAAAGGGGCAGGCAGCTGTCCCATGCAAGGCCCCAGGTCCCAGGTGCAGACTCACCTGTAGGCGATCCTTGCTTTGACTGTGGTTCCACCTGGGATTCCCCAGACCTGAAGGAGAGTGTCTTTGCTCCTCGCTGCTTCTCCAGCTCCCCTGAGGAAGGGAAAGGCTGGGGTGACCAGAGAGAAACCCTGGGTTCAGTCATTGCAGAACAGGAGAGTGGCAGAGGAGGCTGGGACGGCCTACCCCTGTTCCGTTCCTGCTATGAGCTGCACCACACAGCTGCCTCCAGCAGCAGCAGTTCACAGAGCCCAGCTCAGATCTGCAGTTCCTTCTCCTGCATGTGGAGACCATGACACCTGCATAGTGCCCTGAGAGGCTGGCAGGAGGAGGTGTGTATCCGGATGTAGGGCAAGGCCTCTGCACCTTCCAGTTTTGATCATGATGTGCGAGAAGCACATGGCACAGTAGCTTTGGTCACACCAGGAGGGGGTGTGGAGTCTGTCTCTGGCTGTTCCAATCCCCAAGCCCTCCCAGGGAAGGTGTGCCCCAGGCCCCAGGCCCCAGGCCCTCAGCCCTCAGCTTGGCTCCCTCACTACACTGGGGAATGACCCTGTGTGTTGTTACAGTGGCAAGGAATACTCTGTCACCGCCCATGGCGGCCTGATCCAGGGATGCTAACTTCCGAATTGTACCCCCTGTCCCTGCCCTGAGGCTCTGAGCTGTGGCTTGCCCCTCTTCGCAGTGGCTCCTTCTAGGACCTGGTGTCATAATGATGAGCCAGGAACTCCAGGATCCCGGATGCACCTGTTGCTTGGTGGTAGGCCGTGTGAGCTGGGCCGATTCCCTTCAACTCCATCAGTCTCAGCTTCCTGATTTGTGATGTGGGACTCTGACTTTCCAGTCACAGAAAGTGGCTGCCATTCAATGACAGGCTTAGCAATCAGCACAGGCTCTGGTACACAGTGGGTGCTCCGTGAAGGAGGGATTTCCCTCCCTTGATCTCTCCTGCTCCCTGCCTCCCTGGCCAGTGCCTCACAATGACCCTGCCCTTGTTCTCGGGTCTGAAGACCAAGAGCCCAGGCCTAGTCCTACTTTTGGGCTCCCTGCCCTCTAGGCAGAGGACGAAGAATCCACCTCCTGATGGAATGGGTTCTCACAGCTGCTGTTTCCTGGTCACTGGGGGAAGGACGTGAGTGCCTGTTCTGGGGGCTGCCTCCTGTTGCAATGTGGAGGTCAGTCTGGGTTTTGGGATTTGCGCAGGTCAGTGGGGAGCCATCAGTGACACTCTGACTGCAACAGAAGCCAAGTCATTTCCAGGTGGGTCCTTGAGAAGGTTCTGGAATAACTGTGGTAGCAGCCCCCATGGGTCTGTAGACAGGTCCTTGAAAACAAGTTGGCTCACCCTGGACAGTGGGAAAGCTGACAGGCATGGCACGGGACGGTAGGCACACGTCCTGCCTTCGTGGAAGCCCTGCAGCCTCATGTGCTTGCTTTTGATTTTACTCTTAGATCTGGCAATTCAGGCTGTGCTCCTTGGTGGGCCATCACCACTCACTAAAATGCCTGAATCTGGACAGTTGGGAATCTAGGCATTTATTCCCTAGAGGAACAGAAAGATGGTGCCAAAATGAAGGGTAGTGAGAGACACAGCCAGGCCCCTTGGAAGGGACAGGGGCAGCACAATCAGGAAATAAAATGGAGGGTGGGGCTCTCAATGAACAAAGGACAGACAGTACTCGCACAGGCCCAAGGGCAAGGCTAAGTTTGCTTGGATATCTAATGGCATGCATGCACCCTAGTGCCAGGTGAGCTGCACCCACATGTGTGCCTCACGAATGCTGAGCAGGTGAAAAGCAGTGTGCCCTCATGGAATACTTGGAGAAGCCACAAGGGTCCCCAGAAGAGCAGGCTGTCCCCCAGGGCCAGAGCTTAAATCATCAATAGAGTGTCCCTGGATCCCCTTGTCTGCTTAACTGACCCAGAGCCCTCAGGAACCTCTGTCCACTGCCCGAGGGGCACCTGGGGTATCATGTCCTTACACTCTATCCGGACCTGCTCCAGCTCCGTCACCTCGGCAATGGACTCCTTCAGGTCCTCCACGAACTTCTGCATCTCGTCAGAACCCAGGGCACAGAAATGCAGCATTTGCTTCTTCTCAGAGCCCGACAGTGGGGTCACCAGGGTGATGCCATGAGAATAATCTGGAAGCCAAGACCCCGGGTCCCCCTCTAGTGAATCAGGACTGAGGCCAGGTGAAAGTGGACAGGGGTACCTGCCCCTCCACCACCCTCACCTCCCAGCCTCCTTCCCCTGCTTCCCCCAGCCACAGCCCGCCAAGCCTTGGGGTCACTCATTCACTCTCGAGGACTTACACTCATTCTCAAACAGGTGAAACTGCACGCCCAGCAGGCCGACTGCCTTGCAGAAAGTGTACGTGGAGGAGCTCTTTTTCTTAGGGCAGAGTTTGAGTATCTGTCCGAGAGATGGTGACAAACGGGTACACACTCATGCCAACAAGTGTGTGTATACATGGATGCAGGAACCCCAGAGGACATGAAGTGACATACTAAGGTGTTTCTGCACACACACACACATCCTTCTGCCCACCCACATGTGAAGATACTTAAAACAGCTTATAAACAAGTGGAACAAAAAGCGCTCATTGGGGACTGACATGGCGGTAGGAAAGCTAATCCTCTGCCTGCAGTGCCAGTATCCCATAAGGTCACTAGTTCAAATCCCAGCTGCTCCACTTCCAATCCAGCTCCCCGACTGATGGCCTTGGAAAGTAGCTTAGGATGGTTCAAGTGCTTGGGCACCTGCATCCTCATGGGAGACCTGGAAGAAGCTCCTGACTTCCAACTTCGGATCAGCCCAGCTCCGGCTATTGCAGCCATTTGGGGAAGGGACCAGTGGATGGAAGATCTTTCTTGTCTATCCTCCTCTCTCTGTAACTCAGTTAAAAAAAAAAATATATATATATATATACATATATATATATGTCTTTTAAAGTGTGTCAGGGAGCCTCGCCCCTCAGTGAGTGTGTGTGAGTGTGTCAGCGAGCTGGGCTGAGCCTCGCCCCTCAGGTATTTCTGTGGTGATGGCAGAGGACCACCACACATCCATTGCTTCACTGATTGGGAGTTGAGACTGATGCACAGGCTGCCTCTGGCATCGTGCAAGGGACTTGAGGCAGATGAAAACAGGGTCGGAGGAGAAAGGGACCACCCAGGAGGCCTTGTTCAGCGGGCAGGGAGGGACCCTCTGGGAGGTGACATTTGATTTGAGACCTGAGCCAAGCCGGGAGCAGATCGTGGGGAGGAAGGGCCAGGCCGGCCGAGGCTCACAGGAGCTGCTCGGGAACAGAGGTAGCTGGGGGAGGCCAGCAGGTGTGGATAATCCCGGGAGAGTGCACGGAGAGAGGGGCCTCCCTCCACAGCAGGCAGCCAGGTGGCCCTTATCAGGAGACCAACAGATTCTTCTGTGGGAAGACTGGAGTGCCTCAGGGAGCCAGGGAGAGGCGCTGTGGCTCACTGATGGAGGTTCCTGGGCACCACTTTATCCATCCCCCAACTTCTCTCTGTGTGTGTGTGTGTGTGTGTGTGTGTGTGTGTGTGTGTGTGTGTGTGTGTGTGTGTTTTGTTTTCCAAGAGCACACACAGGCACATGAGCACACACCCACACAGAAATGTGCGTGTAAACACCCCCTGGCAGGTCCGCAGGAGCAGGTGCCTGCCCGCTTGGGCCGTCTGTCTCTCTGCCGGTTGCGTGCTGACTGAAGCTCATGTCTCAGGAGATGTAGGTGGCCCAGCTCATCTCCACCTGCATGACAGCTGTAACCGGATGACCAACAGAGAATGCCCAAGCCACGGGACAGCCCAGCTGTGGTGAGCAGCTCCAGGCCAAAGGCCCCTCCCCTTCCCCTCAAGTGGAGAGCACTTCCGGCTGAGCTCTCTCCTGGGAGCCACACTCACCACCAGCAGGTCGTTGAAGAGGAAGACTTCCCTCTGATGCGCAGCCTGCTTCTGCAGCTTGTTCACGTCGGTCACCTCGAAGAGGCGACTGCAGCAGACCAGGCGGCGGTGTGGCACAGACAGCACCTGGGAGGGAGGTACAGCTCAGCTTAGTGGACTGGATTGGGGAGGGGGCACGGCTTCTACTCTGTCCCCCACCCCCTTTGCCCTTCCAACCGAGGGCCTTTTCCCCTTCATCCACTTCTTGGGAACAGGACAGAACCAACTGGAGGGCTTCATTATACTGGAGGCAGTGAAGAGACAAAGGCATGTGGAATGTGAAATCATTTCTGGGGGGCGGGGGTGATGCTTGGCTATATGGGCCTAGTTTAGGTCCCATTTCTGCACTTTGGATCCAGATCTCTGCCAGTGCACCCTGGAAGGCAACAGACATGGCTTGGGTCCCTGCAACCACCAGGAGACATCCGGGTTGGGTTCTTGGCTCCCGGCTTCAGCATGTCCCTGTGCCTGTGGACCCTGAGGGGGCAGGAGTGATGGGGCAAGTGTCAGGTCCTTGCCACCCACACAGAAGACCCAGATGGAGACTCTGCTGGTGGCTTTAGCCTGGCCCACCCATGGCAGTTGTGTGCGCTCAGGGGAGTGAACTATTCTGGGGGAGACAGAACTGCTTGTCTGTCTTTCTATCTCAGACCATCAGATGATACAAAGAAATCCAGCCTCCAGCAGGGCCCAGATTGCCTGGCTTTCGTCTGTGGCCTACCTGTGTGGTGGGTGCTGATCTGTGAACCTCAGGGTGGAGAGTCCTGTGGGAATCCGCCTGTATCGGCAGGGATGGGAGGGTCTGGGTCCATGAGCCCTGGGGGATGGGTATCTGGCAGGGTCTGGGTCAACTTACCTGGGTCTTCAGCTCACCTATGCGGTGGGTACCAGGCCTTTGAGCCTCCAGGGTTGGGGGTCTGGTGGGAACCAGTTTGCCTATCCTGGGTCCTTGGCCTACCTGTGCAGGGTGTGTGTGGGGGGCCTGGATCCATGTGACCCAGGGGCAGAAGGGTCTGGTGGGGCCCAAACTGCCTGGTCTGGTTCCTTGGCCAGCCTACACGGTGGGTACTGGATCTGTGAGCCCTAGGGATGGGGGTTCCGGCAGGATCCAGGTCACCTGGTTAGGGTCCTCAGCCTGCCTGCCAGAACTAGTCCTCCTCAATGGAAAAGATAGAGTAGTAGACAGCTGGCTCAGATCCACATGGAGGATATGGCAGCCCATCGAGCCCTGCAGGGGACATCTGTTCCATCCCAGAGGAAGGAGGACAGAACAAATTGGACAACTACGCCAGCTAAATATTGACAGCAAACATCTGGGTGAATAGAGACTCTGAGATTGACTATGTCAACCAGTGGACATTGAAAGTGTTCCCTCATCCTTGGATAGGCTAGGTTGGCAATATTTCAGAACTATTGAAACCACCTGGGCAGAACCCTCGGAGTATGTGCCACATTGGGTCCTTGGCTTGACACTGAGTGGCCATTATTCATCCCTGGGTACTGGAGTGGTAGGGAAGCTGGATATGGCTTCTCCCCTATTCCTCCTCCCCCTTTGAAACAAGGAGAAGCAGAAAATTTGGAAACAATGATCAAACCACGTTTTCCTAACCCTTGATCCATTCCACTCTGATCAACTATGTTAACATCATCTAAAATTAAAAATAAATAAAAAGAAACCCAGCCGCTGTCAGCCTTGCACCCCCTGTGACCTTGAGGGTATCCCCAAGTCCCAGGCCATGGCCTGCATCTAGGACACCCTCTCCCCTTTCTCTACTGTGTATGGAATTGTAAGTGTGCCAAGTGGGGGTGGTTTCAGGGACCGCCTGCGTTTACTCCAGTGTGTAAGAACAAGCCAGGCCCTGGCCAAGCAGGTACAAATAAAGGCCTTGAGAAAAGGGATCCAAAGCAGAGAAGGCTGCTGCCACCCAAGTGGGGCAGAGGAGCTGATCCGGGCTGGTAAGGAGCTCCCAGAGTTTCTTTGAGACAGTCACAGAGGGAGGAGGAGGAGCTGGGGGCAGCTCCATACCCTTTACCTGTGTATGAGGTGGTACCCCTGTGCTGATTGCTACGTGGTGCTGGGACCCGCTCACTTTCCAAGTCCAAGCACACTTGCCACACGTTGCTAGTGACAGGTCAAAGGTGGTGTGGAGCCCATTGGCTACTTTCTGCTCATTAGGCCTCCCCGGCTCCCATGCCAGGGCAGGGTCCACAATTTTTCTGTCTGGCCACCCAGAGGCTTCAGCCCTAGGCCTGAAGTCCTTCTTGACATCTCATTGCACCTCAGCTGTTACAGTAGTTGAAGGCTGAGAGACGATATGGAAGCTGGGCTTGGGAGGGAGGGCAGGTGGTGGTGCCCGGCATACAGGACCCATTTGGCAACCACTTGGTGTGTGCAGAGCAGAAACACAGGTCCAAATGAAAAACGGAAGGCTGGGAGGAAAGGAGGACAGGAGAGGGGAGAGGAAGCTGGCCCGCCTTGGTGGGGGAACTTACTGTCTTCATGCCCACAATGGACTTCTCCACCTTGGTGACATACGTGACGTGATCTTCATTGGACTTGAGCTCTTTCTGCTGTATCCTTTCATAGATGCCCACCACCAGCTCCCTGGGGATGTCGGCACCGTCATCCACACCTGCCAGTGTGAAGGGAGAGGGAGGAGTGAGCAAGTGCCCCTCCCCACAGCAGGAGTCCCTGAGGTTCGGGGCCATGTCTGAGCCATGTGTGGTGCAGGGAGGAGACACTGTGTCCTGTGCTGCTACTTCCTGGGAAGGCGGACGCCCTAGCAACAGGAAAAACACTGTGGGGAATGGGAGGGTGCTTCAAACAGCTCACAGAGAATACATATTGTGCAGAAAAATATGCACACATTTAAAAACATCTGTGCATCGAAATGCACCCCATGAAATACTATGACCGGCTTTCAAATCCCACCTCCCTCAAATGAATTCATCTTTCAAGCCTATTTTGTCCATCGACTTTCTGACATACTCTTGTGTAGCAACACAGGAACAAACATTCTTAGGGAAGCAAAACAGAGGAAATAAAATATTTTTCCCTTCCACTTTTCCACATTTTTTCTTTGATGAGTAGAAGCATCCTATAGAAGAAACCAAAATGATTACAACTACGACAGCTTGGGCAAGCATTTCCATTTATGGTGAGGATCTGTTGCCTTCCACGAACAACTCCCTGTCTAGTTTTGCTTGCTTCCAAGTTGGATCATGGTTCAGCTCAGACAAATGAGCTACAGAGCACCTTGGGGGCTTCTGAAAAGAGCAGGGAGTAGTGACCATTCAGCGGCCCCTGGCTCAGTATGGCAGCTGCCATGGTCCTGGCAAATGGGGTTTCTTGGGAAGGCGGCAACCCACAAAGAGAATAGCTCAAAACAGAACGACACCGTGGGACGTGGGCAGTGGACAGATGAGCATGCGGACGCAAAGCAGAAGCAGCTGAAAGCCAGGCTGGCACTCAACATGTTATAGACACCAGGGGCTTAGCAGTGGTGGCAGTGGGCATCACTGGGGGGCAGGGGAGAGGATGGAAATAGGAAAACAGGTGGGAGAGCAGTGAAAAAGTGGTTAGAAGTCCTTATTCTCTCCTCACTGTGTAAGCCAGAAACTTTGAACTGAGAACCCCATGGATGGTCAGGGGAGGGAGTCTGTGTTGCCAAGGTGGGGGGTGAGGCGAGCGAGTGCTTGCATATTGGGGGATCTCCCAAACCTGGCTCCTATGGGCCTGTAAGAATGCCAGCAGCCAGAATCAGATTATTTGGGCAACAGACTGGATGCTGTTCTTGCTAAGCACCAAAGAAGCACAGGGTCCCCAGTGAAGTAGCCTGACCACGAGACCCTTACGGACAACTTGGCCATCAGCGGCTGTATACCCAGCCCACAGCACTTGTATCCAGCCTTCTAGTGGCTCGTGTTTACAACCAAATGGGTGAGCGCGTTTCCCCAACTGTGTTCAGACAGCTGGTAACATGGAGAATAGAAGGATACAGAAGAAAGAGGCAAGCAGGGAAGCAGGGAGAGATGCAAACACAAAAACGTCATCATCTCTTCAAAGAGACAGAGCAAAGCGCTGCATCTAGAGATAAGAATAAACCACTATGAACAAGGAACGTAGGAAGAAAAGGGCGTACTGCTGAAGTTGAAAAATACATTGGCAGGAGTGAAAAAGGTGGGAAGAGGCTGACGGGGCCTCATCTAAGCAAGGAGGCAAAGCTGGCCAGGAGGAAATTCAAACAACTGAAGTAAAACCAGAAGATTTGGGGTTGGCGCTGTGGCACATTGGTAAATCTGGTACCCATATGGGTGCTGCTCCACTTCCAATCCTGTTTCCTCCCTGATAACACCCCTGGGAAGGCAGCCAAAGTGGCCCAGTGACCCCTGCCAAGCTTCTGGTCTGTAATTCTCCTAGCGAACTCCTCATCAAGGGAAGTAAAGATCCCAGGACCCAGGTTCTTGAGCAGTTTGTTTTGAATGTGCTGTTCCTCTGGCAGGAAGCCCAGGAGGGGTTCCCTGAAATCTAGGAACCAGGAAATCCACTCTGGAAGGGGGGAGGTGGGGAAGATCCCAGGATGATAGCTGCAGTGCCAGGAATCTGTCTTCTGCAATGATCTCAGGGGTTGGGAAGCTTCTGGCATGCCTTTGGCAGAGCGTTGGTGGCTTTCCAAGAGACCCTAAGGACATTGGCCAGCCAGACCACCATCTCCAGTGGCTGAGGACTTGGGCTGTAAATCTCCCTTCTTCGTGTAGACAAGCTGCCTTAGGTATTCAGGTGATATGATGATGCTGACAAACACACCAGCTGCCTGGCTTGCCCAGCTACCTGTGTAGACAGAAGCTGAGCCAGGATTCTAGGAGACCCAGTTGCAGGAACACAGAGCCTCTGTAGGATGGAGGGAAGTTGATACTTAAGGTGAGAATGGTGGGGATAATTAGTGGCCGGCACTCAGAGTGGTAGGCCAATGGAAAGAGAGCACAAATATTAATTCACTGGGAAGCAGGAATAGGAAGGACGTGTGATTACCATGTGCTTGGGGACTCAGCTGTGGACAGAGCTTGCCTGGCTCCAATCACACATCTTAGTGGATAGCTGTGGGGAGATGCATGGAAGAGAGCTGAAGCTTTATGTTCTAGAATGGAGACTTAATAGGTAATGATAAGAGAATGAGAGCAGCATATAAAAGAAATACTTAAGGCCATATCCCAAGGGTCTTCAAAAAGTGATAGGTGGTTGGTGTCATGGTGCAGCAAAGTAAGCCACTGCTTGTGATGCAGGCGCCCCGTCATGGAATGCCTGCTCTGTTTCCGACCCAGCTCTCTGCTAATACACCTGGGAAAGCAGCAGAGGGCGGTGTGGACGCTTGGAGTCCTGCCACCCATGTGGGAGACCCAGACGGAATTCCTGGCTGCTGGCTTCAGCCTGGCTGTTGCAATCATTTGGGAAATGAAAGAGAAGATCAAAGATTTCTCTCTTTTAAATTCTATTTAATTTGTAAAAATTTTTAGATGATGTTTACATAGTTGATCAGGGTTGAAGATTTTCTGTCATTCTGCCATTCAGAGATCATTTTTTTAAAAAAAGTTCATGAATATGTCTATAAAGATTGAAAACTATTTTTGCAGCACAAAGCTTTTTTTTTTTTTTTAAGTGCCCTCCTGTGTATCAGACACTAGCAAACCAAAGCAATAGATGGAGGGAAGCAGTTGAAGCACGTGTTAGCTATGATCAGAGAGCAGTCGCAAAGGCTGCATCTGGTGGTGCTCTGCAGAAGAGAACAGAGGGACCGCTGCTCACCTCTTGGTTGAGCTTTGGGAATGGCCCCAGTGCATGAAGTGATGTGTGTATGGCCTTATGTTTTTAAATGCCCAAACTCCCCGGCACACACACAGGGCAATTAAGTCGCAGGAGTGGGTGACCAAGGAGGGATATAAGGTAGGGGTGAGGGTGGGTGGCCTTCTCACCTCGCAGGTTCCGGATAAAGTCCTCCAGCATCATCTTACGATCTGGCTTGATGTTGGGGCTGTACATGTCGGTGTTGAGGAGGATGATGGCAAAGGCCAGGATGAAGATGGTGTCAGGGTTGTGGAACTGCTGCACCACCTCGGGGTTGCACATGCAGTAGCGCTGGCTGAGGAGACACACGTACAGCGAAGACGGTGAGGCCTCGTCCCATCCCAGCCAGGTAGCCAAGGTTGGGGGTGTGTGGCTGGGGAGGGGGCATCCCAACTCCCTGCTCTGTGCGCTGGTCCTCTGCCCTCCCTGGAGCTCCACCTTGCATGGATGCTCTGTGAAGATGTGCTCAGGGAGGGTGACAAGGAAGCTCCGGGGACTCTGGCCCTTGTCTCTGCTTGTCTCAGAGGGGTTGTCTCCCCAGCGCCTCCCAGCAGGGGGCCCAGGAGAGGGGCCTTACCTGAAGGCCTCGATGAGCCGCTCTACCTTCTGGGCCTCTCCTTGCACGCGGATGTGAGCCTGGAACTTCCGCAGGGCCTCGTCCAGCTCCATGCTGGAGAAGTCCATCTCATCCACTACGCAGCTGGGAACAGGTGTGAGGAAAGGTTACCAGGGGGCATCTGCAGTCCCCCCTTCCCACTGGCGAGCCACAGGATACCCCTGGGAGAGGGTCTAGGAGAGGCACTCTATCCCTGTCACTGGCCAGGAGGGGACAGATACAGGGAGTCTCGTACAAGGGGATGCCTGTGCTATATCACCACACTGACAGCCTCAGGCCACTGCAAGGCCACAGAGTCAGCTGCAGCCATACAGTGATGCAGACTGCGGCTGGTGCTTGAGACACCTGTTGGTGACTGGGGCATAGTTCCTGGAGAAGGACCCAGTGCAGGGTAAGGGGTTGTCAGCCATTATGGGGTAGAGGAGGGTAACGTAGGCAGGGAGAAGACACAGGAGGGGAGAGAGAAAGAGGCAAAGGAGGACAAAGAGAAAAGGAGAGAGAGAGTGAAAGAAATAGTAAAAACAGAGAGGAATTGGAGGAAGGGAGGAAATAGGAAAATAAATGGGGTTGGGAAAAGGGGGAGGAGAGAGAGATAAGGAGGTAAGAACACCTGGGAGACAGGGTGGGTGCCAGGTGTGGAACAGAAGGTGGGTGGGGCTGGGCAAAGAGCAGGTGGGTGGGGAGTGGGTGTGGCATAGGGAATGCACACATTGCATCCTTTCACTCCAGGCTCTTCCTCTGACTTCCAGGTCTGGATCCCTGGAAGGTCCTGTCTGGCGGTGGCCTCTCTGGCCTGCTGCTTGGCTGATCCCCAAGACCCAATGCCATCACTTCAGCCCCTGTGGGTTCCTGACTCCATGGCCCTGGCCTCTGGCTGTCTCCTTCCTTGGACCACAGTGGCGGGGCACCCAGGAGGCAGCAGCTGGTGAGGGCAGACTTGCTCAGCCAAGCACAGTGGCCCAGTTTCCAGTGCTTCACTCAGCAGCAGCCCACCAGTTCTTGCTCACTAATGCACTGGCTCACCCTGAGCCATGGCCTTGGTGGGAATACCAGCCTTATTGAGATCAGCACCCACAATCTACAGCAAGGGGGGATACCCGGGGCACACCTGGGCCCAGGAGCCCGAGGTCTAAGGCAGGTTACTGAAATGTGACTGGAGCCCACCTCCGAATACTGGGGTGGGGTGGAGGGGGCTTGGGAACCAACATTCCTTCCATGCTCTCCAGGGGGCTTCTTATAATATGAATCCAGGGGTTGAACTGAATGGGAGGGGCACAGCCCCTGGAGGCTGTTAAGATATCCATCAGCAACCATGGGGCCACTGGGTTTTCCAAGGAGAGCCAAGCAGCTCCTGAGCCAGAGTCTTCAGTGTCAGTCACTCGCACAGGATGCTGAGGACAGGGAATTGGATCTTGGGCCATTTCCCTGGCAGACGCATGCATATCTCAGGCTCAGTGCCAGGGCATCTTGGACAGACCTTGTGGGTGGAGCAATCCTGGGCCCTTGGAGCAGAGCTTGCAGAGGTACTGGCATAGGTTGGCAGACCCTGTCTCTCTCCTCCCTCCACTCTTGGTCTCGGCATGCTACGTTTCCAAGAAGCAAGAGCAAATGAACAAACCCCCTAACTGTTTTTAAAGGCATCTTGTATGTAGTTTCTGGGATGTGACAGGGCTGAATAAGTGATGGCTTTTGTTATGCCAAGTCTGGGCTGGCAACAGCAGGTATGTGAGGGACTTCTTAGTCTCCCCACCCCACACCTTTTTCCTTCACCACCACTTAGCTCTGCTTGAAATGACATCTTTAGACAGCCACCCACTGTCTAAACACAGACATACACTGGAGAGAGAAAAGAGAATTTGGCGCACACCGCCCTAGCATCTTTGCTCAACTTTCTTTCCAGCTGAGAGGGTCAGAGAGCATGGGCCAGCAAAGTGTAGCCACAAGATGGGGTAGTATCTGATTCTGCCCAGCCTCTCTGCACCTGCAGGAACTCATTCATTTTCTCCCTCTGGGTTTTGGCTTCTTCCCCAGGGCGGGAAAGCAGATATGAGAGAACTAGCCTAGCTGATGGTCATGGGGTCTCCTAGGGTTGTCATTTGCCAAGTGAGGACGGATAAAGACTATAAATGCACAAAGACCTCTGTTCTTGGCTGAAGCACACACATTGGCAGGGGTGGAGTGGGCTTCCAGGTTTAGCCTCTGATGATCTCTGTGACCACGGGCAAGCTGCCTAATCTCTCCGTTCCTTCTTTTGGCTCAGAACAACAGCACCGTCCTCTGGCTGTAAGGCTGGAATGAGTGGCCCCCCTGCCTGCTCCGAGCTGGCTGCCAGGTTCAGGTGTTCAGCAGGTGCGAGCTGCCACTGGTGTACCTGTAGTCTGCATGCTTGTGAGTAGCTCTCCCCTGCAGCCCCATGACAGGATGCCTCCAGGGAACCCTCCTCCAGGAGTGCCACTTCACGGAGATGGAAAGAGACCCCCCCCCTGCCACCATTCCTTCCCTCCCCTCCAGAGCTGGTCCTGGAAACTTAGCAGAGGCTGGGGGGGGGGGCAGGGATGTTCATTTTCCTGTGCAAAAACCCAGTTGGTGTACTAGCATGATCTGGTCAGAGGAAATCTCAACCCTGGACTGGGTCAACTCCTCTGTGGGGTTCCAAGATATCCATATCCAGGTAAAGATAAGCAAATGTTTGGCTCTCGTGACAGCTCACTGTTGTTAGTCTCTCATTGATCTATGGTAGTGGATTGGGAGGGAATGGGGCACCAGAGGGGTGAAGGGCCAAGGTCATGATCCCAAATAGGAGAGCCCCTCCTTCCACATTGCTGCGAGCTGTGGCCGTGTAAAGTTTTGAAGGCAGTGGAGATATTTGTCAACTTTGGCTTGCCTCCTTCCTTATCCGCAGTCTCCTGCGGCCCATGAGCCCACCTGCTCTGCTCTTCCTTGTGACAAGTCCATATAATTATGGCTTGGGATCCCCCTGAGATCCCACCGGCACCACAAACTGGATAGGCTCCAACCACCTCTCCCTAATGAAGAAAAGCCAGAGCTTCCAAACTGCTGAGACATTCTGCATCTCTCAGTGTCCCCTGAGAAGAGCAGATGTGTTCCGTTCTGGCCAAGACATTTGCATGGGAATATAATCCTGAACCAAAGGTCAGGCTCTAACAGGACTGGGACTTGAACAAAGAGGGGGTAAGTGAGATGGGAGCAGGGATCCCTCGGGAAACATCCTCCTGGCTGCTCTGCCTGGAAGCTGCCCCGAGTGTATTTCCATGGTGGACATGGGAGACACTGGCGTTCTTCCTGTGAATGTGACTCATGTGACAAAGACACACTGAGGCCCATAAGAACATCTGCCCAGCCACTGGCCCTCTGACCTGCTGAAGCAGCCATTTCAGAAGGGAAATAGAGCAGGGCCAAATTTCCCAGCTGCATGAGAGCTGAGAGGAAAGCTTCCAAGCTTATCTGGATAAACTGGTTGCTGCCTGGATCTCCAACCATGGTTGCCTGATCCTCTCCCCTTGGCACTCACTACAGGGATCAAACTTCCCATTTAGTGTAGGACCTCCAAGGATGCCCCACCAGGGTCTCAAAGTAGACTGGGAAGTCCAAGTCTTGGGTGTGTGTGTGTCTATGTGCTTGGGTATGGGCTGCAGGAGCCTCTATGCCTTGTGTCTTCAAAAGGTTAAAAAGGTTCTAGGAATAGTTGATGAGGATGGTGACTTCCTAAGTACCAGCCCTGCGCTGTCTTTCACCTGCATTTTCGACATTTGATTCAGCTGTGGTGGGTACTACCATCACCTCTTGCCAGGGGTGGCCTAGCAGCAGACCTCTGCAGGAAAGCATGGTGTGGCTCAGGGAGCCGAGAGCTCAGAGCTTTGACAATGCAAGGCAGGGTGCCACCGCCTCTGCAACCAGTCTTGTGCGGCAAACAGACCCAGAGACACGGGAACCCGTGGCTCCCTCGGGCAAAAAGTGCCTGACTCTGAAGGCAGATGTTAGCAGGTGTCAGTCTCCCCAGTAGCCAAGGCAGATCCTGCCCCTGTTCCTTCTTCCCTCACCTCCAAAGTTGGGGTGGGAGCACCCCTTCTTGTCTTCCTCCTTTCCTGGAGAGTGCTGCCCTGTCTTGGCAGTGGTATGAGGGACAGGCAAGTGATGTCCCTGCTATTCAGCAAACAGCTTTGTACAGGACAGAAGCAGCTTTGCCCAATATCACCAGCCTCCCACCTCCAGGGGGTGCGGAATGGTGTGCCAGGGAAGCCATGCAGAATCCCAATGAAGCCCTCCAGGTCCAGGAAATTGGCAGTGGGCGGCTCTGTGATTGCATGCGTGTGTTTGCTCTGCTGGGAGGAGGGAACAGCGAGCTGATGGAGAGACAGGGCAAAGCGTGCATCCTGAAGGATCTGGATGCCCTGCCAGAGTGTGCCTCTTGCTGTATCTCCATCTTCCCCTGACATCTCTGCGGAACAAGCCTGCTCTACCCTAAGACAAAGGCAGTCAGTGGACAGTGAACCCAGTCAGGCCTGGGGGAGCTGTGCCTTCCTGTGGAGCTGAGTCAGTGTGCGGAGGCTGAGCCTGCCAGGGCCTGGAGAGTGGGGAGGGTTGGGGGGTGGCAGCCTTTGTGGCTGCAGAACAAAGCATGAAGGCTGGAGTCTCTCCCAGGGACAGCTGTGGAGCTCAGTTCCACACTAGACCCTTTCCGAATTCACGATGGAGCTGGACACCCTGTAGACGCTACATGTTCCAGGAGACCACTGGTCGTGCCTATCCCCATGTACACACCACAGGGCACCCAGCCCAGCCCCACTGGCCACACATGACAAGCACTCAGTATGAATGAATTGTGAAAGGGCATTTCATCCTCCTGTGAACCTGGCACCCAGCCCTGCCCTGGAGCTCGAGGGCTGCTCTGGGGTGCTCCAGCAGAATGGTGCAGTGTGGCACCAATGTTTAGGGCACAGGAATCTCCATGGTACCCACATATGCCTCCACCAAGGAGAAGCGGTTGGCCTCGTGGTTCAGATGTCTGTGGCCCCCTGTTGGACTCCTGGCTCCAATCTCCTGCTAATGCACACCACGGGAGGCAGCAGCAGAGCTGCTGGGAGCCCTACCAGTCGCAGGGGGAGAAATAGGTTGTCAGCGTGGACCAGCCCTAACTGTTGCAGGCATTCATGGAGTGAATGAGCAGACAGGAGTCCTCAACCCACACTTGCCTTTTTGTCTCTCAAATTTTGAAAGTGCATAGGGAATAGAAAGGATGACAGATTCACGGGACTTGGGGTATCTTTGTGATCACACTGCCCAACTCTCTCAGGTTATCGATGAGAAGACCGAGATCTTGAAGAGATGTGACTCACCAAAGCTGCAGAGATGAGGTTCCAATCTGGGCCTTCTTGCTTGGATACAGTCATTCTCCTATTCACCTCTCATTGCCTTCCCTGCCTGGAAGAGCTTGCTGGGATGCTCACTCCAAGCCGATCCCTTATCCCTGCATCAGTTGATGGCCTCATATCCAGCTATGCTTTCCTCTACCATGTAGCCAGCTCAGGCTGTGCTCAATCTCTCAGGGAGGATGTTAATTAGTTCTCAGCATGCTGCTCAGTTGAACCTGAGCTGCAGAAAATCTCTGTTCCCAGTACCCAGTTCAATGTGTACCTGGCAGGTTCCAGGTTTCGCCATGGGACTCTGGAGAAGTGGCAGGGGTAGGGGGCAGACTCACTCTAGTTTGGAAGCAGGGTCGAAGTGGGGACACCATTGGTGTGTCGTGTGGCAGAGAGGGCTCAGTGCTTCCCCAGGCGAAGGCGTGAAAAGGGGACAAAGGCAGGTGGAGAGGCCAGTGGGATGAGCTCCATGCAAGAAGAGAGGGGAGGGAAAGAAGTGGAGCAGGCTGCTCTCTCTCTCTCTCTCTTTCTGCCTCCCTGAATGCATCCCTAAATGCCTGGGACCCTGGCAATGTTTCCTTGGAGAACCCCAAGGGAACTGCCCCCATGGCAGAATGGTGGCGAAGGGACAGGGGACCCCGAGGGTGAGAGTGACACATTACAGTTGGTTGATTACTTTCCTTGTGCAGGCACCTTGGCCACCAGCTCGGGGAAAGACTGGCTTTCAGATGCAGGACCTTATTCTGTCCAACTGAGGCCACCCAGGGCTTTAAGGACCCTCAGACCACCCCAAGCCCTCACTTCCTAAATGCACTCCGTCACACAGTCCTATCAGTGAATTCAGGGCTGTGATGGGCACTGCTTGGGTCCGCCTCTCACATATACACTCCCTCCCTCTAATTGGCTTTACAAGAATTTTCTTTGGTGGTTCTGATTTTACTGGTTAACTTATCTTTATGAGATCACCAAGTTTTCTTTTCCCAACACCTCCCTGGTTAGCCCCTTCTTTTTCCTGCTTCTGTTTGACTTCCAGTGGTATATGAAAATGGGTCTTGTGGGTGGGGGAGTGTTCTGTGGGGTAGATGCATGGCAACCAGTGGGTAGGTGGGTTGGAGGGATACAGATGCGTTTCCCAGGCAGTTGGGCTCAGTGCTGGCATAGCCCTGTTCTTTCTGAGTGCCTTCCGGTGTCTTTTCTCTTGTGATAAAATCTCCTTGGTACGTCCATGATGCTGGGTCCTAGCACAACTCAATCAATGACCTCAGAGGGAGGCAAAGGCTCATCTTGTGGGTGTGACTGGTTGAAGACCACGTGATTCTAGCCCCATGGCCCACCAGGAAGCTGCTAGAACTGGAGGCAGAAGTGACTGTGTGGAGGACCACACAGGCTGTGTGGCAGGTACAATAGGGTAGGGGTTACCGAGGGGCGCAGGGCACTCACTCCAGCACGTCGCGGTTGAACTGCTTCTTGCTGTTGCCCAGGAACTCTCCAATCATCTGGCGGCTGAGGCCCTTACGCTGTAGGAGGAAATGGGCCACACCGATGGGGGTGTCAGGGATGAAGCCACGGGAGATCAGGAACTGGATGCCCTTGTCCGGGTTTCTGGAGTGGGGTCGGGGTGGGCAGAAACAGCAGAGAATAAGCAGCCTAGGTTTTCCCACCTGAAAAAGTGCCTACAGATGCTTGCAAGCTAAGTTGGCAGGAATTGTCAGGATCCTGCCCACAGCACAGGTGTCTCCCAGGCAAGCGTCTCTCCCTGAGGGCCACCTGCAGGGCTCCATCCCCAAGGACGGTGAGGGATAGGGGTAGGGGAGAGGGGAGGAGGGGTCATCTCTTAGGGTGAACTTGTCAGGTGCTGGAGGACCCTGCTCTGTCTCTGCCATCTCCCAGACCCGCCCAGTGGCCCCTCCTCCCTTCTGGCATCCCTGTCTCCCACCACCATGCCCTCCTTTTCTCCTTGTTCTTCAACCCTGTGGGGCTGTGTCATAAGGTGGCTGGGCACAGCGCCTCCGCAGATCCTTGCAGTTTGCTGAGTTGTGTCTCACCCACCTGGGAAAGGGTAAAGGCTGGAAATATAGGGTGAGTATTGGGAACGCTTTAATGGCACTTTGTTCTTTTTAGGAAAAGTTGTTATTGTATTTTATGGAAGTATCAGCTGCAACATGTTGCGGGCGGGGGGATGTTTTACCAAACTGGTTACCCAAAGTTTGAAAGTCACTGCTCGGGGGAGTGTGAGGTCCAGGTGAGCTTTCTGGGAGATGTAGTAGTGGATTCTGTGGATAGGGGCTTGCTCCCAGAGTGAGGTAGAAGAATAAAACCACAGATTGAGCCAGACAGAACTGGTTTCCTGTTCACCTGTGTGAGCCCATTTTCTTGCCTGGAAAACACATGAAAAAAAAAAAAACCCAACCCAATCCAACCAATAATCAACCCAGCTGTAACTATTGTTGAGAACTTGGCAGGTGCTGTGTATCAGGTGAGCTCTGAACAGCAGGGGTCTCCCAGCAGAGGAGCTGCCTGGGCCCAGAGGGGGTGTGCCTCATTCTTCCTTGATGGTTACAATACCTGGCACTCAAGCAGGCTCAGGCAAAGGGAGAAGTGAGCGCACATGTGGGTTGCAATGATGTCCCACTTGGGGCTTGGAAGCAAAAGGGGAGTGGGGGATGCTAAGGCCTGCCTAGGCTTTGTGTGTTTCTCAGTGGTGGTGGTGTGTGTGCGCGCTCACGCATGGGCTTCCATGCTTGGTGCTGGTGCTCTGGTGGCAGAATGGTCTATTTATTTCGGGGGTCTTGAGCCCTGGCAGTCTCTCATCTCCCACCTTCAGCTTCTATGCTTTCTCTACCTCTGCCTGCCTCCCACTCTCCTTCCTCTGTCACTCCCTCTGTTCTGCTCTCACCCCATGTTCTTCAGCTGGGGTTTTGCGCCTCTCCTGCACTGTGTGCCCCATCTCACCCACCCTGGAGATAATTCGACTTCCCCATCTTTGCAAGCCCCCTCAGTGTTGGTTTCTGCTGGGTGCTCACACTGCCTGTACTTGTGTTTACTTAGCTGTGGGTTTTCTTTATTTTGCTTTTCAAAAACCAGTCTTAAAAGTGGCCCCAGGCTATTTTAAGAAGTTCATGGAGAAATGAAATTAAAGAGAAGTTGATTTTGGTGCCAAAAACCTTGAACAAATCTGTGTATATGAGGGATATTCAAAAGGCTACAGGAAGTGCATCCCACACACGCACACAAAATGACGCATGGAGTTCAAAGGTTTTCTTGGCAGCCAAATGAAATTCTCTTTTCATTACACTTTTCCACAGACTTTTTGGAGCACCCGGGTAGTTGGGAAAATCTGTGTTGGATGTATTGATTTCCTGGCTAACTCTTCTCAAAAGCAACTTAAAATGGTGAAAAATAAAGACTTTTTCCTTTTGGGGTGGGGACCGCTCCTGAGGGCTGTGGAGTGCTGGGATAACTTAGTCAACCAGCTGACACGTGCTGGGCGGAGGCTGATCACAGCCCTAACAGCCACTCCCAAGCCCAGCTGCCGCCCTCGGCCCTCGTTCCCCGTGCCCAGCCCTTCCTCGGGGCCCACGCACATGTTGAAGAGGTTGAGGCCAATGCGGTAGAGCCGCTTGCGGAGGGTGTCAGTGGAGAGCGTCGGCGACTTGCAGCTCGCGGGATTTTCGCAGTGGTATCGCGGCAGGCTCAAGATCATGGCCTGGAGTGCTTCTTTGGAGGTGGACGCTGAGGCTTCGGAGCCCGACTTGGCCGATTTGGTGGACGCGCTGCTGCTGCTCAGCTGCTCCGAGGGGTCTCCCACGTCCGTCTCGACCTCCGCCTCGGCTTCAGCCTCAGCCTCGGCCTCAGACCCGGTGGCGCCTCTGCCAGCGGCCTCTGCCTCCTCCTCCTCTAACTCCTGGGCCTCGACCTCTGCCCTAGCTACTGTCTCCTCTGCGGTCCCCAGTTGGTTGACGCCCAGGGCTTCGCTGGTCTCTGCATCTGCACCCAGATCCTCTATGGGTGCTTCCCCCGCGTCCCCCTGGCCCGCAGGGGGGACCTCAGGGGCTTCCTGCCCAGCTGCCTCGTCCTGCTGCTCGGCTGCCCTCTCTGCGGATTCTGCGGCGGCCGGGGCAGCCTGCGTGCCCAGGCAGTTGGCCACCGACAGGGATGTGGACGAGGAGACAGAGATGTTTTGGTTGGCGATCTGCACCGTGACGTCCCGGAACGCCATCATGAGGGTGCTGCTGTGGCCCTGGGACAGACCCCCAGGCTCAGAGGCCTCCTCGCCGGGCCCTGGGCTGGCTCCTGAGAGCTCCCGGCTCTCCGCTTCCAGGCCAGGAGGACCCCCGCCAGCGCGCAGAGCCTGGTGGATCTGATACGCGCCGCCCTCCTGCAGAGAGCACATAGTCTTGAGGCTCCAGGTGCTGAGCGCATCGTCAATGGATTTGGCCAGGGACTGCACCTGTTCGCTGAAGGAGTCCTCCAGCTCGGTGAGCGCGCCCGCCAGGCCAGGCGGCAGGGAGGGCGCGCGTCCCAGCTGCAGCCCCATGAGGCCGCAGCCCTCCATGAGCGCCTTCTCAGCTGCCAGGCTCTCTGCCGTGGGCGCCCGCACCTTGCGCAGGGAGATGCGCCGTGGCAGGCGGCTCTCCAGGAGCGAGTTGCGGATCTTCTCGAAGTTCTTGCTGAGCTGGTATTGGCGGAAGGCGGTTTGGATGGTGCAGGCGGCGCGCCGGGATACCAAGTGACCCCCGTACTTGTGTTCTAGCATTTCAATCTGCAGCAGGGAACAGAGACAAGGTAAGAGAAGAGTGGTACCGTATAAACCCCTTTCCTCCCAGACTGCACTTCCGCCGGGCCCAGGAGCACACACCTGGGCTCTCTGACGCAGAGGCCTGGGTAAGGGACAGAGGAGCTGCTGATGGTTCTTGGATATGGCTGCTGGGGGCGGGGGAGGGTTATTTTGAAATGTTTCTATCTCAGGCAGCTGCTTGCTTCAGCAGTCCAGCTGCTACCTGGGAAGCCTACAGCCCATATCCCAGCACACGGTTTGAGCTTTGACTGCATTTCTGAGTCCAGCTTCTTGCTAAGGCGCACCCTAGAATCAAGTGGTAAGGATTGCGGTGCTGGGATCATTGCCAGCCTCGTGGCGAGTTCTGGGTCGAGCGCTAGGGGCGCCCTGTCTCAGCTTGGCTCAGTCCCTGAACTAAGCATTTGAGGATTGAACCAGCAAGAAGAGTCTCTCTCTCCTCTCTCCTCTCTCTCTCTCTCTGTGTGTGTTTCTGCCTTTCAATTTAAACGAAACTACATAAATAAAATGCTTGCATCAGTATTACACACATAAGTATTTATATATTTATAGATGTTATGTGGCTCTTTGCATTAAAATGCCTTACCAAAAGAAGTGACTAAGTTAGATGGTGCTATAATAACGTTAATAAAAATGGCTGGAGCTGGGTGATGGCTCTGAGGAAGTGTGTGACTGCTATTTCTGCTTCCTCGCACCATTTAAAGTGATAATGAACAATTACACAGAAACGCTGGCCCTCCAGTACAGCTGATTCCCCGCGTAACCACTCTGGGGTCCTTCCTTTTCCCCAGGGGGAGCAGGATAAGGTTTAGTGCTGTGCTTTGAACGTCTCTGCCATCTCAATATACGTGAATTTAGTGGAAAGATGGGTGCATGTCTCTGAGGAGGAGGAGTTCCTACAGGACCTGCCATTACATGATTCTGGTCGCCTTTGTTCTCCATGATGGGAACTTGCTGACCAGGGCAGAGTGTGGGCCGGCTGGGTGGTGCCACTTCACCCAGGCAGGTCAGAGCCCAGCAAAGCTTTTGGCATGGGGTGAGTTTGTCCTGGAGTCCTTCCTTACTAACTCTTAGGTCTGTGGCCTCCTCTCCCTTAAGGTAGCTACCTCTCCATCAAGTCCTCTCAGTGAAGAGCTGCAACCCTCTCCCATGATGAATGAATGGCCAGTAGCATGTCATGCTGCCTGAGTTGCACCCAGGCACGCTGCCAGTGTATTAAGTGCTAGGCCAAACACCTGCTCCCTTTATATCTTAAAAAGATTCATTTAAAACCCTTGTAAAGTATTTATTTTCATTTTATTGGAAGGGCAGAAAAAGACATGGAGTTTCCATCTGATGTTCATTCTTCAGATGCCCTCAGTAACCAGGCTGACTCAGGCTGAATGAAGCTAGGAACCTGGAACCCAGTCCAGGTTTCCTTCTGGGGAGACAACAACACTAGTATTTGAGGCATTCTTTACTGTCTCCCAAGGTTATGCAGAAGCAGGAAGCTGCATTAGAAGTGGAGGACCCCTGGTGCAGTAGCCTAGTGGCTAACGTCCTCGACTTGCATGCGCCAGGATCCCATATGGAGACCAGTTCGTATCCCGATGGTCCCGCTTCCCATCCAGCTCTTTGCTTGTGGCCTTGGAAAGCAGTTGAGAACAGCTCTAAGTCTTGGGACCCTACACCCATGTGGGAGATCTGAAAAGAAGCTCCTGGCTCTTGGCTAGGTGCCGGCTGTTGTGGCTACTTGAGGAGTGAACCAGTGGATGGAAGAACTTCCTCTCTGTTTCTCCTTCTTTTTGCCTTTCCAATAAAAATAAAGAAATGTTACAAGAAAAAAAAGTGGAGGACCCAGACCTTGAACCACGCACGAAAACATGGGTTGTGAGTATCCTGAGCATCTTAACTGCTGTGCCCAAAGACTGCACCTAGAGGATTCACTTGAGGAGGCCACATCCACCAGGATGACCTCAAAGTCATCCAATTGGTCACCTTATTCGAAGAGTGAATGCCCATGATGCCCACTAGTTCTGTCTACACTCACAGGGGGTGGCTTATGCAGGATATGTCCACCTGGGATAGGAACATTGGGGGCTGTCTTTAAAATGCTTTCTGCCATAGCAATTGGTCAGTTGTCAGTTTCTTATTTGTGCAAGTCTGACCTCATATGCTCATAAGAAACATCCAAGGGTGTTCCAAAAGCGCCTGGGGAAAAAAAAAACCTAACAACCCAGAGTTAAAAGATGCATTTGTTTTTATGGAAAGTGATTTAGAAATCCATGCATAGCTTTAGTTTGTGATCTGTGTCTCCCATGAACTTTTAAAAATGAGAAAACCAGACATAGGTCTCTGTCTCTCTCCTTTTTGTTTGTTTTTGCACCAACCTAGTTCCATTTTTTTCCCCAGAAACTATTTGAAGTGCCCTCATGGATACTTGCCTCAGAGGCATTCTGATCTTGCTCAAGTAGAAATCATAGTCAAAGGAAGAGAATATTAGAGTTCATGTCCTCTGCTGAATTCTAGAATGTTCCTGGAGGCCTACAATGCAGATCTGTCCTCCCAGCAGAAGTGTAAAGAGTGAGGAGGAACTGATCATTTAACTGCTTCCTTGTATCTCAGTTTCTGTCTCCCTTCAACTGGTAGCTTCCACAGGTACCATGAGAAACTGAACTCCAAGCCTCTTTCTCGCCCTGCTTATGTGTCCCTCTAGGGAAATTTAGGACCAACTACTTTTTTTTTTTTTTTTCTTAAGGGATGCTACTGGGAACAAAGTATGCAGATAGGAAATCCAGTGCTTGAGGTGTGAATGGCAAAGTAAAGGGGTTCATTCCCATGGCCTGGTGGGGTACCACTTGAAGGCTCAATGCCCGGGCACCACAGGAATCTCCTGCTACACTCACTGTCTATATTTCTTCACCTGCTGTGGGAAAGAAAGCCAGAGGTTAAATTCTTCAAATCAACTCTGCCACTAGACTTGAAAGCACAAAAAGGCCGAGAGACTTTGCTTGACTTTGGTTTACTGCTTTATCCCACATGTGTAAACGATGGCTGGTACTAAGTAGCTCTTTAGTGAGTACACATAGAATAAACTAGAGAGTTTATTTGCAAACTATGCCCTTGCCACCTGCCTGCCATAAAGATCTCCCCCGGCCATACCACAGCTCCGTTTGACTGCCCAGTCTCTGCTGCATAACCTAGTCTCCTTCTAGTTCCTGTCTATCCCGTCTTACCCAACGAGATGCCACGGCCTTGACTTAAGTCCCAGATGGCCTGACCCCTAACCCCTTCCAGTTCCTGCTACCACAAGGCTGCTGAAATGGCTTTTACACTGGTCAGCAGTAACCTTCTGCTCGCCAGTTCCAACAGCCCATCCTCAACCTCTCCATTCTCTGTGATTCTTGATATTTCTGCCAGCAGCACTCATGACCTTGTCTGTCTTGTTTTTTTTTTTTTCCTGGCTCTATGCAGCAACTTAATCCTGCATTCCAGCTGCAGAATGTGTGCTGGTGACGGGTCATACGCGAGTCATCTCCCATTCTCCATATACAGTTTAATTATTTCCCCATACGCTTCTGGTGGCTTCCCTGACTTCCCTGTTGGAAACCACTAAGGGAGCCCCTGTAGTCAGTCAGTAACAACTAATTAAGAGCAGAGCCTTTGTGATGACTCTGAATACATTTTACAGGCCAGTTGTCTTCCCACCTCAAGAGCCCCTCTGTGATCAAAATTTCCCCCCAGCTTGAATGGGCGTTAAGATGGAAAAATATCCCGCTCCTTTCTGGCTGGCTGAACTTGGCCCCGTGTGTTGATGTCTCTGGTTCTCGCTTTCCTCATTTGCTACATGATGGGACGCCTGCTGACTTCAGTGTGTGTAAAGGATGAAATCACATCACAAAGCATGTAGCACCCGGCACGCAGCAGGTGTTCGGTAAATGGTGGCTACTTGATGCCCACAGCGATGATGCGAATCACTCTCAAATCTCCATTTCTAGCCTTGTTCTCAGATCTACCTTTCTGACCTCATGGACCCATCTCTCTGCCTATGCAAGCATTATGCTTTCTCCACCTTGCATAATTCAGTCCTTGTTGGCATTTTTATCTGCTTTGGCTCTTCCACTACTATCTGGGAAACTTGTGTTTGTCACCCTCAAAGCACTACAGTCCCCAACTCCCAGTACTTTTTGCAATTATCCTTGACCTTTGTATCGGCAAGTTTGTTGTTTGCTGGCATAGCTGTCAGTTTCCTGCTTGTCTCCTGCTTCCTTCTCACTCCTACAATTCACCTGACACCATCAGGCTTCCATTCACCCACACCCACATGGGAGGCCTAGAGGAAGCTCCTGACTACTGGCTACAGACTGGCCCAGCTCTGGCCATTGCAGCCATTTAGGGAGTGAACCAGTGGATAGAAGACCTTCTTTCTATCTCTTCTCCTCTCTCTGTAAAAATCTGCTTTTCAAATAAAAATAAAATAAAAATCTTAAAGAGTTAATTCTAGTTCTAAAACTATTGAAATTCATGTCTATGAGAGGTCTTCCAAAGGTTTATAAAAGATACATATCATGAAAAAACTACACTTCAATAGTGGTCACCATACCTGTCATGGCATCCAGGAGCAGCACACAGCAGGTGCCTGGCATGGAGCTTGCAGAAGAGTTTGAGTCTAGGTATCGGCTTATCACCATTCCTTCCTATCAGATGGGTTCTACCATGCAGCCCTGGGCCTGCTGCGCCCCCTGCTAGCACCACACCTCACTGCTTCTTTCCCAGCCTTTGCAACTCTCACCCTTAGCTGTCACTGCTGTGTCCCTAGTGGCAGCTTCCCCCATACCCCCACAGGCTCTACATTGGTATCTATGTCCTTCATGTCCAGTGTTGTTCCAGACTCAGGACTGGACCTGCACAGCTATTTGTGGACATTAACTGTCCTAAGCTGCAGGAGAAATAAAAATCCCGACTCTTCTTGATTTTAGTTTGGATTCTCCATCCCTCCTACCTCTCCATACAACACCCCATTCTCATGGGACGTGAAGACCCAGGTCACTCCCTCATTCCTAGTAAGCTCTTTCCATGTCTCCCAGTCCTGTTGGTATTAAGCAGGGCCATGTCAGTGAGTGAGGCAGACCGAGTGGAGAGGGTGTTGGCCTTGGGCAGGGAGACATCTCTAAGCCAAGGAGGAAGTTACAAATCGTGGGTAATTGCTGCCTTGCCTTCTTTCCAAAGAACAATCTCTCAGCTTCTGCCAGGAGCCACAGAGGAAGGGGGCGGCGGCTCTGTTTCCCTAATGCGCCTCTCAGAGCTCATTAGCACTGGCACCTTTTCAGGTGGCTGTGGCAGCTGACCCTGATGAGGAATGCAGAGAGATGTGGCAGGCCTGGACACGGTGGAGGTCCTTGGGGGGGGGGGACACAGAAGTTGGTTGGGGATGGGCTTTGTGGGAATGGGGGCCAGGCTGTGTGGGGCTCTCCAAGTTGAGGTTTCTCCCTGGAAGGCAGTGGAGCATTGTTTGCTCCAGGGTCTCCAGAACCAGACAGGACAACTCTTCCCAAGAAACTGAGCAGCAGGGAGTCTGGAGAGGCAGAGGAGTCTGGGTTGGACTTCAGGGTCCCCTAGAAGAGGGGGCCTGCATGGGCAGGGCTGGGAGCTCCTGGAGGGCTGCTGGGCCATGTCTGCTCCCATGTGCCCACCTCCCAGTCCACTGTCTGATGCATGCACAGTTAAGTTATCAAGAGTGCACAGCACTCTGGGAGCAGGCTGCCCTTGAAGCCTTTGCAGGTAGGGATGGGGGTGTGAGGAACCTATGGTGCCGCGGGACACAGAAACTGCTTTTGACAGAATGGTTCTGGGAGTCCCCAGCTCAGGCTGTTCTAGTTGCTCCTGTGGGTCTATGGTCCATGCTGTCATGACCAGTGATGGTAGGAGGCAGCCACAGCCTCCTGGTCTGTCCCAGGCAGTGCTGCAGCTGTGTCTCAGTCTTCTCTCTGAGGGGTGACGGGGCAGCAGAGCCCACCTTCCAGGGATTCCATGAGCTGGCATGGGGGAGAGCTGGCATGCGCCTGATCCAGCCATTCTGGAGAGATGTGGAGGATACTTTGAGGACTGGGGTTTTGGCATGGGCTGTCCATAGGCCCAGCACAGGGCTGGGGAAAGAGTCGCTGGTGACACTGTTCTTTGGATTCCTTGTCATGCCTTCTGCACCTTCAGCTTATTCTCTGCAGAAAAGTGCCCGGAGCTGTCTATGCCCATGGTAGAAATCTCACCTGCCCAGAGAGAAGCAGCCTGAAGTCACTGCACTGCTCTTTGGACCCTGAGACTTAGGGAGGGTGACTGCTGTGGCTCAGCAGGCACGCCTCGATGTTACTGATTCCAGCACTATGGCCCTGCGGCTGGGGCAACAGAGACAGTTCTGGAGTTGAAACAGCCCGGATGAGTGCCAAGAGTCTCTCAGTGGTGGTGACCAGGACTCAGACTCCCTGGAGAACTTGAACTTATTTGGAAGCAAAACCTGGGGTCTGTGTGGGTCACTTCCTGAAGTGCCCATGGTGACTGGCTGCTCCCTCCCTGCCTCTCTGGATTGTATCCCCCCAGGACCAGAGTTCAAGGAGGGAAGAGAGTCAAGGGCAGAGTAAGCAAGGGGGTAGAACTGAGTCCCTCTATTTGGCCCCTGATGTAGACGTTAGATGTTGTCAGGTCCTGGTCTCCCACCATCTCCCAGCCTCCTGCTTGTAGCTTCAAGTGTCCTTGCCTTGCTCTTACTAAAATTAACTCAATCAATCAAGAGTGGTACAACCTACCCTATAGGGTCTCTGGACATATGACTTGTGAGGTCACCAAACTCCTCTGGCAATGACATCCTGATGGTTGGTCTTCTGTTGATAGGTTTCTTTGCCAGGGACCCCTGGGCTCTAATGAAAAAGTCACCTACACCTGCCCATCACCAAAACTCCATAAAGAGCACAGCATTGCCAACATTGAACACAACAGGCCACTCTGGAGCCCCTTTGACCCCCCCCCCCCAGTGGTGCTCCTGCAGGTATGCAACAGATGTCTGTTCAGCTTGTCACCAACCCCAGACATAACACCGAACAGCATCAAGTAAGCAGCCACAGGTCACAGGGAGTCCTTTGCCCAGGCTTGGGACACCTGTGCAGACACCTAAGTAAGAGTGGAGACTGCTCAGGTCAAGTGGGACTAAGGAGATAGGTGGGAAATGCTCCTGGATGAAAAGTGAAAAAGCTGTGGAAGGCCAGAACAGAAAGCATCTGAAATCCTGATGAGAATCAGCAGGCAGGGGAGGCGTGCACACAGTGAGTCCTGCATTGACTCCTGGGAGCTGCATGATCAGCTGTGTGCTCTGCAAAGATGACTCAGCGCTCTGTGCACATGGGGCTGTGAGAGATGCCACTCAAAGCAGGGGAACCTCAGGGGATACCTCTCCCACCTCCCGGGGAGCACAGACAAAAGAGGCCATGACGGTGGCAGGCTATGAAGGCAAGAAGACACAGTGGGACAGGGAAGGTGGTGGAAGTTGACCTCAACAGGGACTGGGGACAGAGCCAAGGAGACCACTCCTGGGTTCTGGACTGGTTGGTAAGATGAGCCATGGTGGGTTGGTGGATGAAGATGCTACCCAAGACCCTTTGTAGCTCAGGACTTTAGGGTCCTCTGTGTGTGTGTGCGCGCGCGAGCGTGTGTGTGTGTGTGTTGTTGGGGAGGGGTTGTCCTAGGGTCAGGATTCTAAATCTAAGACCTCTGAATGACTGGAAGACTCCCACTCCGGTCCCAAGCTGCATGCCTGCCCCTTGCCCCGTTTCTGTGACTCAGCTGTGCTCTTCCCAGCCTTCGGGAATCTTCTTGGTGTCAGGTGTTGAGTCAGACACTAGGGAAATGGGGGTCGCTTGGTAATACACCCTGCCTTCAAGGAACAGTGGAGTATAAGGGACCAGGGGGTCTGGCTGAGAGCACTTGTACAGCCTGGGGAGAGCATGAGGGCTGCCAGAGAGGAAGAGACAGAAGCCCCAAAAGCAAGAGAAGGCAAGGGTGTTGAGGGGAGGAGTGATTTCAGAGACAGAGGCAAAGGGAATAGGACATAACGTCCCAAAGGGACACAGTGGAAAATTGGCTGATGTCAGAAGAGAAGGGAGCAGAAGTCAGTCTCTTGCAAACATGTGCTCCATGCTGTCCATGGTCTTGCTATAGCTCCTCAAACCTCTTCTAACCTCTTCTTCCCACTCCGACCCACTGTTGGTGCAGACAAAAGAGCCAAGCTGTACACCCTTCCCCACCACCATTGGACTTGTGTATACCCTACCCATTCTCACTTTCCTGACCCAATTCTATCGACTTGATAAGCACAGATGTCCACGGCAGTGACATTCCTAAGTAGCCTGTGACCCAAATTAGTGTGTCACCTCACCCAGCCAGTCCATCTTGAAGGACTTGTCCTGCCTCGGGCCAAGCACACCTTTTCTTTAGTGTCACTGTCTGTATGTTCCAGGAATAAAGCCATTACCTCTTTGGGAAGCAGGTCAGGAGCACCTGTATCATTTCCTGGTGCTCTTCCCCCTTGCTGCTTTGTGCATCATAGTTGCAAAACCACTCAGGGAGATTTTAACCCTGTCCAAGACACTCTGCCAGGTGCTGGGGAAGGACACAAAAATGCTTGCAAGGTACTCTCTTAACGTGCTGGGGGAACTGTAGAATTTGGAGAACTCCATCACCTGCATGGAATGACCAACCAGATCACCATGTAGCTTTCTTAAGGGGTCCTGAGCCAGCTCCCACTGGGCACTCCCAGCCACAGGCCATTCACTCCTCACAGGCAGGGCTTTCTGTATGTCCAACAACTCAGAGAGTTGATTCAGCTAGCACCCTCTTGTCTATAGCTTTTGCATCTTGGTGCCACTGTTTTCACTTGGGATGACAGAAAATACATTAGGGGTGGGCATTTAGCCCAGAGGTTAAATTTGGGATGCCTATATCTCGTATTACAGTGAATGGCTTTAAGGGCTGGCTCCATTTCTGAATCCAGCTTCCCGCTAATACGCTAATAAGCTTGAACGAGTAAGATGATATGTTAGGGATTTGTGACCCTGCCACACATGGCAGAGAACCAGATTAAGGTGTAAGATCCTGGCTCTGGCCTGATCCTGTCCCAGGTGTTACAGACATTCAAGGGGGTGAAGTAGTTGGATGGAAGCTCTCTCTGTCTCTCCCTTTCAAATAAAATGAAAATAAGTCAAGTAAAAATATATCTAGTTCTCATTTCCTCCACCAGCCCTTATCTTTTTATTTTAAAACTTTATTTATTTGTTTGATAGTTGCAGAGAAAGAAAGAGAGAGAGGAGAGAATAGAAAAGAGAGAGAGAGAGCGAGCGAGAAACTGTCATCACACTCGTTTACCCCTCAGATAAGCACAATGGCCAGGTTGGGCCAAAGCCAGGAATCAGAAGCTTCTTCCATATTTCCCAAGTGAGTGCATGGGCCCAAGCACTTGGGTCATTCTCTGCTACTTTCTCAGGCACATTAACAGGAAGCTGGATTGGAAGGGAAGCAGCTGGGACATGAACAAGCACCTACATGGGATACTAGCATTCCATAAGCCACAGCTAGCCTTTCCATGCTTAAAATGAGTTGTCTCTTCTGTAGTTTTCCCCATACGACCTCAGTCCATTCTGTTCTCCTTTAGAAGCCTCAGAACACTTGTCCTGTTCAGTGCATCCTTGGAATTAAATAGGTTCTAGACAATGCCTGACCATTGGTGTTCAGTGTTATTCTGGGGCTTTCTTTAGCTGTCTGAAGGCTGCTAAAAGCTGCTAATGGCTGCTGATGGCTGTGCTTCTGCCTTGGCAGCCCCTTCACTTGCTGGTGACTGCTGGAGCTTCCAAGTAGCTGAAGCACTCAAGTTTTCCTCCCAGGACCCAGCCTGCCCATCTAACATAAGTCCTGGGGGCTTTCTGAAGTTAAGAGCAAAACTTTACTCTATTTCAACGGACTTTTCTCACTTAAAGCACTATCTGTTCTGATGGGTTTTTAAAACCAAAAAATCTTGGGTGCTATCATCAAGGCATTAGCTGTCCTTCTTCAGCCTCTTGTTGCTGGAAAGTCTGGTAAATGTAACGCTTATGCCTCTCTTCCAGGATTTATCTAAAGGATTGATCCAGACAGGACCAAGGAGAGCGCTTTACTCACCTACCCGGAGACTGGCTCTGAGAGAGAAAATCTGTTCGAGAACAATCCATCTAACTACACTGACACTTAATCCACACACACCTATCTTGCCCACATAGATATCCTGGGGAATTTTGCCAAGTGCTTCACAGGAAGCCAGGTGCACTGCCTCCAGCTGCCTCTTCAGGATAAGGCTTGGCAGCGATGCAGAAAGCAATGTTAGTTTGACTCAGTCCTAGTGACCTCCCACTCTCTTTGTGTCCTATTCTTCACCGTGTCCGTGGGGCTAGGGAGGGGCTCTTTAGAACCTGCTGAGCTTAGAGCCCGATGTGCCTTGGAGGTGGTTCAAGGTCTAATTCCCAGTTTTACTAATGAAGAAACCACCATCCAGAGTGCTGAACTGGCATTTCCAAAGTCACACGGCTGAAGAATAATGCTTGGATTCCACTCCCAGTCTCCAAAATCAAAGCTTCCTGTCCCCCCACCCCCAGTTAAAGTACCACGTGTTCACATCTTTTTTCCGAGCAGGCGCACACGCATGTACACACGCATACACATGAGTGGGTTGATCTCTCTTTGGGTCTCATAACCATCCACTAAGACACACCATGACTTTATCTTTTTTTTGGGGGGGGGGGAGGGTAATTCAGTGAGAATCAGCCCCATGACTGATTACTCTCATTTCATGTTTTGCAGAATGGACTACTGAGAAGAATACTAGGGAGACTCGTCCCCCAATCCAGGGGATTCAGTGCTTCCTATCCCCAGTCCAGCTTAACCTCAGGAATGCTTAGTCTTTCTGGAGGAGACCCCTGTCTCTGTATCATGTGGGACTGTGTGTCCCAGGCACTGAGCTTGCACATGGGCATGAAGCTGGGCTCACTCTCTCCTAAGCAGTGAGTGGAGGTGGGACTTTTAGCACAGAGCCACAGGCAGCCTGCACTTTGGGCTCCTTGCACATGGTGAGAGTCGCAGAGCTCCTGGTCCACTGCCATGGGCCTGGTACTGCAGCAGTCAGAGCCTGCACTGTTAGGTCCCTGGTGGTAGGCTAGGCAGAGTCCTGGGGCTAGCTCTCTGAGGACCTGGACTCCAGGGAAAGGCAGATGAGGGAGCTGCACAGGGCAAAACTGTGTCTGAAGCAGAGGCAGGCCTGGATGGGGAGACCCTGGAGCCCTGGACAGCCCTTAGGTCAGGGCCCCGGCACCACCCGCCCCACCCCCCTGGGAGGCCCTGGGTACCTGTTTATTCTTTAAGTCAAGGGAGAGCTCGTAATCGGAGGCGGCAGGGGCGTGGGAGCAGAGCGCCGTCGCCTGGGCAGGCTGCTGCTGACCAGGGGAGCCCATGTGCTGGGGGCCGGCCCTGGGGGAGGCACCCCCTGCCCCTGGCTGCTCTTCCTCCTCCTCCTCCTGTAGCTCCTGGGCTTGAGCCTTCGGGGCATGGGCACTGGGTCTGCCGGCTGCCACCGCTGCCGCTGCCACCACGGAGTCCTCCATGCCCCCACCGGCCTGGGCACAGGAGCCATCACTGTGAACAAAAGGCAACGGTGCTCGGTTGGGGGAGAGGGGTGAGAGTGCCTGTGGGTGCAGGGTGGGGGAAGCCTCCCAGGTGGTGGGGGCTATCCCTTCTTGGGAGGGGCTGTCATGTTAGGGGAGAGCCCTCAGCAAGTGGTAAGTGGGAAGGGCGTGGAGAAGCTGAACTAGGCACAACACCCCAGGTAGAGTAGTGGCTCTGGTGGGGGCTCATGAACCCCTGCATAAAGCAGAGCCATGAGGGGTGATCCTCTGGGCTCCTGTTGGGGCCCAGCATCCTGCTGGCTGTGTGACCTCATGACACCTCTTCCCCATTTGTAAGATGAGCATATCAACAGCACCTGCCTTACAGGACGGCTGGGAGACAGCCACATTCCACTGGGCCTAGCTCATGGCCTTGCTTGCTCTCTGTTGCAATTATCTATTGTCCTGCTCCAAGACTGTTGGCTCAGCTGGGAGGGAACTGACTCCCCACTGAACCCATTCCATCTTTAGACTGAACCAGTGAGTCTAGGAGAAGGAGTGAAACAAGCCTGGCCTGGGATAAGCTGCCTGGGACTTGTGGGTGCTCGGAAGAGTTGGGGCAGGGTGAGGGCTGGGACTCAGGGAAGAGAGGCCTCCATGCCCTGCTGGACTGAGGGAGGCACCTGTCCCTCTCCGGCCCCTCTTCTCCTCCCACAGGGTCACCGGCTGGTGAGTCAGGGCTCTGCCTTCCTGCTATACCAAAAAGTCCTCTTGCTGGCTGCAAAAACAGCCAGGGAACCGGCTGCATGTTCTAGAGAATGAGCTCACTCAAACCACTTCTGTCACCATCCACTTCGGAGTTGTGACCCTCTCCTCAAGACCCAGAGCTCAGCCACCTCCTCTGGGAGGTCTTCCTGGGTGGCTGCAGCCGTCATTTCCCCCAAGCATGTGGAGCTGTCCCTGGAGGGTAGCTATCTATGCCACAGAGGAGGAACAGCAACCTGCTAACAGGATGGGCTCAAGCTGAGCCATACCACTGTGTCGCTTTGGCCAAGCCTCCTTCCTCTGTAGGATGAGGGTGCTGACCCCCCAGCACCTGGGGTGTGCTTGAAGTGTAAAGGCACTCGCACATGGAAGATGCTCTGCAAAGATGTGCTCAGCTCCTGTCTCCCTTGCCCAGAGGCCAGGGGCTTTGTTTTTTTCCCTCCCTGCTTCTCATTCCCCAACTCAGCACTGGGAGCTTTGCTGAGTTGGGTCAATACTTGCTGAAGGGTGATTTTAAGGGCACCCCAGGTGCCAGGTGAGGTCTGTAAGGAGCCTGAAGGTCATCCAGGGCAGCCTTTCAACTACTCCTACCCCTGCTTCTTCTTAGATGAGCCCGGGGGGGTGGGGCTTTGGGAGGGACAACCCTAAAGCATTGGGACCTCCTGTGCTATGGGCCTCCCAGATCCCTGATGAAAAAGTGTTGGAAAGAGTAATGTCCTTCCTTCATTCCCTCCTTCCTTTCCTCCATCCCTCTCTTTTTTTCTCTCCCCCAACCTCCCTGTTGACGTGCATCATGGCAGATGGCCATAGACTCCCTCCTCACTGCTCTGGCACAGAACACGGCCTTGGTATTGGGAAGACTTATGACTGTGAGATCTTGGACATTCACCTGATCTCTTTACCTGCTGCACAGACATCTGTGTAACCACTGCACAAGGTTACTCCAAGGAACAGAAAGCAGCACCTGGTGCAGCTCTTGGCACACAGGGGTCCTTAATAAACAGTGAGAATAGTGGTGGTGGTGGCTTTTTAAGCCAGAACCCTACAGCATCAGTTCCTAAATTAACCCTAGAAAGACAACACAGTAAGTTCCAAAAGGCAGGAAAAATCTCTCTGGTTGTCCTTCTGGTCGGCTTCCTCAAACTGGAGCCTCCTCATAGCCTTCTCCAGCCCTTCAGATGGACCGGCTGCTTTTAGGTTCCTGCTCACTATGGCTTGTGCACCAGGCTAGCAGTGCAATGAAGAGGCCTTGGTCTTGGGGACTTAAACTTGACCCAGCCCTGGCTGCTATGGTTGGTCACTCGGAGACTGATTCAGAAGCTAGAAGGGTCTCTCATCTCTTTACCTGTTTCTCTGTATAGAGAGCTTGGACTATGTCTACCTTCCTGAGGTTAGGCTGATACCCGTGGAGGGGCACAGGTACCTGCAGAGGTCATCCTTATGCCAGGCAATCTGGAGATTGAGTATGAGAAGTGAAAATCTTGAGAAATCACAGGGCAGGGGATGGGTAGCTGCCTTGGGAACATAGCAGGTACCCAAGAAAAGGTGTCTTCCCTGCATGCCTGGTCCTTCCACACCTGTGACTAACCTGGGGTTCTGCAGACCACCCAAGGCTGTCTGTGTGCTCCACCTTGGAGCCTGCCTTCTAAATTGTATTTGCTTTCATGCCAGTCCTTTGTTCAGAAAACCCCTGTCCCCCCTCCCTGCAATGCCTACCCAGCCACAGTCTGACACCGCTGTCCCTCTCTGGCTTTACCTTGCTGGGTGATGTCTCTAGGTCTTTCATGCCCTCTCAGGCCAACAGCCTTCTCCAGGGACTTCTTATCTGAAATGACCTCTCCTTCCTGTGACTCTATCCTCTTGCCTATTCCTTTATCTGCCATGTCAACCAGGACCAACATTTGGCTCAGGGGTTAAGCCACCTGAGTTGAGAAGCTGCATCCCATATCTGTCTACTGGCTTTGCTTCCTGGCTCTGACTTGGTTTCTGCCCAGGCAGACACTGGGAAGCAGCGATGATGGCTCACATGGTAAGTTCGTGCCAGCCTTGCAGGGGGACGTCTACTGGGTTCCCAGATCCTGCTGTTGGAGGCATTTGCAGAGTGAACCAGCAAACACTTCACTCCACTTCTCTCTCTTTCATTCACTCAAATAGATTAAAATTAAAAAATTATTTATTTTTATTGGATAGGCAGATTTACAGAGAGGAGATACAGAGAGAAAGATCTTCTACCCACTAGTTCACTCCCCAAGTAGCCACTGAGGTCAGAGCTGAGCTGATCCAAAGCCAGGAGCCAGGAGCTTCTTCTGGATCTCCCACATGGGTATAGGATCCCAAGGCTTTAGGCTATCTTTTATCTCCCTTCCAGGCCACAAACAGGGAACTGGATGGGAAGTGGGGCAGCTGAGACACAAACTGGTACCCATGTAGGATTGCGGTGTGAGGCAAAGATTTAGCCACTGAACCATTATGCTGGATTCGGGTTTAAAAATATTTTTAGACTTCCTGTCCCCAGGAATGGTAGGTCCCACTGTCCTATGTGCTGTGTTTATCCTTAGCACCTGCCTCTGCTTCTTCAATGGCCACTTTGTGCTCTGATTAGTCATTGGTATGTCTCTCCTCTATCAGACTGAGGCATTAGCACCTTTTAAGGATTTGTCGATTCATGGGAGAGAGAGAGAGAGAGAGAGAGAGATTGACTTCCAATTTGTGGGTTCATTCCTCAGATAACAGCCCGGGCTAAGCCATATGGAAACTAGGAGCCTGGAACTCCATCTTGTTCTTCCATAGAGGTGGCAGGGGCCTAAGTACCTGGGCCAAGCGTGTTAGTAGGAAGCTGGGTGGGGAGTGCAGAGTAGTGAGGACTATAAGTCCTACTAGGGTGCAGGACACAGACATCCCATGCAGTGGCTTATCGCACTGTGACACAATACCCAGTCATGTGTGCAACTTTTTATCATAGTGTGCTGGTTCATAAGATGTGTTAAGCAAATGACTATGGTATTCCACTGAATGGATGGATATTATTTAATCCCTACTATTTTCTCAGGGTAGGCTTTGTGATCTCACACACACACTACTTCCAGGACCATCTTCCTGCACAGTTGCCGAGAGTGCTGTGGGAAGTTGTTTCCGGCTGGCAGCCCCAATCCTGAGACCAGCCCAGTTAGGGATCTTCTCAGCTGCAAGGAGCCTCTGGGCCCAAGTCTCACCCTTCCCAGGGCTGTCCACTGCCCATGGCTGGCGGAGGTGGTGGTGTGAAGGTTCCAGTGTTGCTGGCTGATGGGGGAGGGTGAGTGACACAGTGTGACAGTTAATCTCACTCCAGGGCTTCCAGGCTCCCCTGGGATGGGCCTTATGGGGTGTGACTTCATGCTGTGCGCTCCCAATTCTTTCTTCCCAGGGGTATAGATCCCAAGGGCACCCCCAGTACAGCGTTAGCACACTGAATCCCCACTCTGCTTTCTATAGCACCCAGGTCACAGAGGCTCCCAGGCTTTTCCCCTCCCCTCTCCACTCCCCTCCCCTCCCCTCCCCTCCCTTCTCCTCTCCCCTCCCTTCTCCCCTCCCCTCCCCCGTTTCCCCTCCCCTCCCCCGTTTCCCCTCCCCTCTCCTCCCTTTCCTTCCCCTCCCATTCTCTCTTCTTTCTTTCTCTTCTTTCTCTTCTCTTTCCTCCCCTCCCCTCCCCTCCCCTCCCCTCCCCTCTTCTCTTCTTTCTCTTCCCTCCCCTCCCCTCCCCTCCCCTCCAAGTACAGAGCCAACTGTGCACCTGTGTGTGCCCAGGAGTTTCTCAGCTTTTCCTTTTGCTGCTTTTAGCTGCCCAGGGGGACACAGTCTCTCGTTATTCTGAGCTCTCCGGCCTGCCTCCTCCTGGCCTGGTTATGCAATGTTTGCAAGGGCGGGCACTGAGATTCTACCTTCCTGGACCACAGACCTTTCATAGGTATGTATTGACAAAATTTTGCCCCCCCCCCCCAATTTTTATGCCAAAACAGACATACTTTTTATCTACTTTTTGCTGGATGTACTTCTCTGGTTCTGAGTTCTTATCGGCGCTCACCAAAGGAAAGGTTTTTGACAACCCACAGGCTCCTATGGAAACCAGAGGGGTGCCCGCTGCAAACAAGAGCCCTGTCTAGGACCAGGAGCTGGGACAGGCAGCAGAGGCAGTGGGGTAGGACGTGGGTCTGGTCATTCATATCTTTACTATGAGCATGATTGCCCATATGCCCCAAATCTTTGCCTTTCTGGATAGCAGGCAGTAAAACTGGCAGCCAGTGGGAAGCTATGCCCACTACCATGTCTTTACCCCCGGGTCCCCCCAGTCTTCCCAGTGACCTCTGGGTGCTGGTTTTTGGCCATTCCTTGAGTTTGGGAGAACATTTCCTTGCAGCCTGTTGGCCAGACCTGAAGGACATTCATCCTAACCTTGAGCTCCCCCAATGGGTCTCTTGGTCCTCACAGCCTCTCTCTCAATCTCTCTCTCTTTCATCTTGGGCTGTTGTCTCCAGCCAAAACTGTCTCCAGGCCAGGCACAAAGACAACGACTGCAGACAGTCTCCTCCTCTGTTCCCATCACTTATCATCCCCAAGGAGGCCCAGAACCTCTCTCTGGTGGGCACAGCTCGGTGGTCCTGGTGGCCACACGAGACGGCGAGTCCCCTCCTGCTTGCCATAATAGGAACTCTAGGAAAGTGGTCAGTCCATTCTATGAAAGTGGTCCGCCCACTCTACGGAACTGGGCCATCCTCTCTATGGAAGTGGTCAGTCCCATTTTCCACAGCCTCCTACACCACTGCAAAGTCTTGACAGGCAGCAGCTTGCTCCAGCCCTGCTCCATCAACAGCAGCCTTGCCTGGCATAGTCTTTAATTAGTAGAGAACTCTCAGACATCTTTCTCTCCCTTCCTAAGGCCTCCGAAGGTGGCAGGATCACGAATGGCCTGATCTCATTACTGTAGTCCTGTGGTGGCGGATTTTCATTTTTCGGCTTTCTGGAACTGCTGGAAAATTCTTGCTTGTGCCTCAGGTAGACTTAATGAAATCAGTAAATCATTTTCATAGTTAAAAGACAAAGGAAGGTGTGTTTTTCAGTAAAGAAAAGCAATCACAACAGGTGTCTTGGTAACTCTCTCAGTTCCCTATATCCTCTGGTTTTCTGTCCAACAAGAAGTTTCCAGTCAATGAAACCAGGCCACCTCTGCCTGAAAACTGGGCAGAACCGTGTTTGCAAATCCCAACCAATCACAGACAGCCAGAGAGATGGCTTGGCTTGGACTGATGAGATGTCAGTTAATAAAGCCTGGAGCTGAATGGTTTTCTTTCCCTAACACTAGTCCCTTGCTGATCTCTCACTCCTCATGGCTGCTCTGCTGGCTTTACTGACTTCTGTATGGAAGCCAGATGAAGCCACATACCCAGGTAGCGTGCAGGCTAGGAAAGGTTTGGCTTCTTTGTCCCTGAGTCACACACCAGGCCTTCTGGGGGTACTCACCCTGAGTGGTGCATTGCCCCATGGTCATGTGGATCCCATGACACCGCCCTCTGCTGTTAGCTGAGAGGGATGAGAGGGCTCAACAGACATTTGCTTCCAATCCCAGCTCTTGCTGTCACCTGCTCTCTGATCCTTGGCATTCACTGTCTCCATAGCCTCAACTTCTCTGACTGTAAAATGGAGCCATAATCTTTCACAAGCTTCTCCTGAGAATGAAATAAGATCACACTTGCATAGCACAGAGGAAGAGCTCCATACATAATACCTGGCTTTCTCTTTCTGTCCCTCACTGCTGGGAAACCCACCATAGAAACAGCGTTGGGAGGACTCCTCTAATATGCAGCTCGCGCAAAGTATGGGGTCTGAACACTGCACAGCCCACAGTGTGGACAAGAGTCCCTTACGTGCCATCTGGTCACAAGCCAGGCCAGTTTAGAGGGTGGCTCAAGACTTGGGAGAGGAGACACCTGCATTGCTAGCAACTCTTCCTCAAGCTCCAGCTCAACTCCTGGTTGTTCCACTTCTAATCCAGCCTTCTAGTAAGGAGCCTGGGAAGCTAGCAGAAGATGGCAGGTGAACCCCATGTGCTGGTCTCTTGACTGTGGGTTGGCTCATCCCTGGCTATTGCAGCCATTTGTGGGATCAGTTAGAGATAGAAGATCATTTTTTTTTTTTTGATCTCTCTCTCTTAGTCACTCTGTCTTCCATACAAATAAAAATAAATCTTCAAGTACAACATCAGCAGAAGATCTGGGAGGGAAAAATCACTTAAGGAAATTGGGCAGACAGGTAAATTTCCCGTCCCAAGTGGTCAGCCACCTATGCAAGAGATCAAAAGTTTATGACAAGGGAGGCAACACTGTCCTGAAGCAGATACAGCCTTGCCTGTGGCACTGGCATCCTGCATAGGTGCTGGTTTGAGTTCCAGCTGCTCTATTTCCAACTCAACTCCTTGCTAATGTGCCTTGGAAAGCACAGATTCTTGGGCCCCTGTACTCACACTGGAGACCCCAAGGTAGCTCCTGGTTCCAGGCTTCCAACTGGCCCATCTCCAACTGTTCTGGTCACTTGGGGAGTGAACCAGGGAATGGAAAAATCTCACTCTGTCTCTACTTTTCTTTGTAACTGTCTTTCAAGTAAATAAGTAAATCTTAAGCAAACAAACAAACAAACAAACAAAAACAGAACAAAAGGAAAAAACAAAGACTGGGGCCAGCATGGTGGCACATCAAGGCAATTCTCTACCTGCAACATCAGCATCCTATTTGAGTGTGCCGGCTTATGTCCTGGCTACTCCACTTCTGGTCCAGCTTTCTGCCTCTGTCCTGGGAAATCAGCAGAGAATAGCCTAAGTGCTTGGGCCCCTGCGTTCATGTGGGAGACCTGAAGAAAAACTCCTGGCTTCCAATTGGTTCAGCACTGGTCATTGGAACCATTTGGGGAGTGAACCAGTGAATGGAAGACCCCTGTCTCTGTGTCTCCTTCTGTCTCTGTAATATCTACTGTTGAAATAAAAATAAGCAAATCCTGAAAAACAAAAGCCATGACAAGTGGAATATTCCTAACATTTTCTCGAGTCATTTACTAGCTTCTCTCCCTTAGTGCCAAGGTCCTTGGATACAGATTTTGCTGTTGGAGTCTCAAGTCTGTCAAGGAGGCTACAGACGGAGAACAGAGCAAACAGCAGAAAGTGTTCATTGGCACATCTCTGTGGGGGCTGCCCCAGGCACGGAGCCAGCCCCCAGCAGTCCCAGTGCACAGCGCTCTTCCCTCCTGTGCCTGTGGGTTTTGTCCTATTGGGGTCACACCTGAGTCCCACAAGGGGCTAAAGACAGAGAGAAAGATCTTCTATCTGTAAGTTTACTCCCCAAGTGACCACAACGGCTGAAGCTGAGCTGATCTGAAGCCAGGAGCCAGGAGCCTCCTCTGAGTCTCCCACATGGGTATAGGGTTCCAAGGCTTTGGGTCATCCTCAATTGCTTTCCCAGGCCACACACAGGGAGCCAGATGGAAAGTGGAGCAGCAGGGACACAAACCAGGGCCCAAATGGGATCCTAGCGTGTGCGAGGCAAGGATTTAGCCACAGAGCCATTGTGTGGGGTCCTGAGGTTGGGGCTTTCAAAGGTCAGATCAAGGACCCTCCTAGAACGAAGAAGACAACATGGCCTAATCAGATAACACATGCATATGTGCAACCTTACAGTGCCCTTCTAGCATTTGAGCACCTGGTTGAAGGGAGCCAGAAAGGACATTAAGGCAATGGCCTGCCTCACCTGGGGCTCAGTCTTTGGGTGTGAATCTATGGGGTTGCATGGCTATGCACACTAGGTTGCTTCCTGATAAAAGCCCTAGTGTCCTGTGTTTCTGTCTGAAAACCTCTCTACAAGCTCACCATCTCATCCTTTGAACTGCTGCTCTCAACTCCTCCTAGGCCCTTAAGGGGACACTGAGACCCTCCCAGGGCCGCCTCCAAGCAGAGCTGGACGAGGCTCAGGGCCAGCGGGCAGGTCAGGCTGAAGGAAACCCTGTCCCCCAGGGCAGAAGGGGTGAAGACCCCATCAAAGGCACCAGGGTGAGTGGCAGAGTCCTAGTAGCTTCCTGTGGCAGACAGGGGTGCCATGTGTGCCCCCTAGGGTGGGGTGTACCTGGAGCAGAGGATATAAGGAGGGAAATGCAAGCCATCAAGCCAGGAGGAGAAATATGGAGATGAATAAAACATCACGAGGTTGTCCACTAAATGCTAACTGGTAAATTCTATATGACTGGATCTACTTTCTTATCTTCATGTTTCTTCAATTTCCACATTCCCAAGGACTGGCAAGTGCACACACATACACAACACACAGACACACAGACACACACAACACACACACAACACACACACACACACACACACACACACACACACACACTCTTTATAATTAGAGGAAAGGGGTGCTATTTCAAATCCAGTGAAATGGCTGGGAGATTTTTCTCTTGCTCTCTCTCTAAACAAAAAGTGTCCAGCAACACACACACACACACACACACACACACTCTTTATAATTAGAGGAAAGGGGTGCTATTTCAGATCCAGTGAAATGGCTGGGAGATTTTTCTCTTGCTCTCTCTCTAAACAAAAAGTGTCCAACAGCAAGTATATGAGATGAGGTTGTTTTTGGGGTGCACTTGGGCTCTGCTCACAGCTCCAGTTGTGATAAGCAGTGGGGTCCCGCATCAAGCCTGCTTTCTCTTCATCCCGGACAGTGGGGTTCCCCCATCAAGCCTGGCATCTCTCCATCTCGGATCCCTCATCTGCAAATGGGAGAGGGATCCTTCTCACATAATTAAGCAGAAGGAAATATTGAGTGCACTTAATGCAGGGTCCTTGGCAAGTTTCTAGAATATATTTGCCAATTTCATTTATTTATTTGAGTGGGATGGAGGAGCAAGTGAGAGTGAGGAAGAGAGAGTTGGAGAGCCCATGCACTGCTTCACTCTAGAAATGCCTGTACTGTCAGCTAAAGCCAGAAGTTAGGAATCAGTCAGGTCTCCTGCATGGGTGACAGCTTGAGCCATCACTGCTGCTCCCCAGGGTCCCTGTCAGCACGAAGTGGGACTCATGTGCAGAGTTGGCACTCTGACATGGTCTGGGTCCAGCAGCATTTCGGCTGCCACACCAAACACCCAGCCCAGACCTGGTGTCTCCCATTGTGGAGAGAGGGTGGGGTGGGTGAGAAAGAAGGAGCAAAGATTGTGACTGAGTCAGTTCTCTCTGCTGGGGCCCAGAGTGGCTCCAGACCCTCAGGTCCTCTGGCACTCTCTCCTGCCTTCGGCTGTGGGCTGTTCTTTTTCCTTTCCTAGCAACGCTTCTTCTATTTCTCTAACAGAAGCTGCTTGGTAGTGCCATGAGCACCCATGGGGACAACAGGACTGCAGTTCTACTGGGTGCTGGGAGGCTGTGGCCAGCTTAGGTCACTGTGCCAAGTGTCCCTGAGAATCTGGCAGGGGGGGGGGGCTGTCGGGAGGAAAGCAGGGCAGTTCTCAGTCCTGTCTCCTCCCAAGAGCAGAGAGCTGGAGCAGGAGCTCTTGGCAGGGAGGCAATGAGGAAGGCCCATGCAGGGACCAGCTCTGCTGCCTGTAGTCCCAGCCCTGGGCCTCCTTCCCCAGCAGCACAGGCTGTTTGCCTTGCAGGGTTGGGGAGCCAGGCTAGCCATAAAACTTCCCAGCTGTACCCAGCTCCCTATCGCCTAGCAGTGGGCTCCCCTTGCCAGTCCTGCACTTTCCCAACCTGCTCTAGGGAACTTCTTTCCCTTACAGATCCCAAGATAGACCTGCCCCTGATTCCAGGCAGGCCCTTCTGCCACCACGTGGGAGGCTGGGAAGGCAATCTTGGTTCTTTGGGAGGTTTTGGCTTTCTAGGACAGAGTGGTCTGGGCTGCATTCTGCATATGGTGACTCTGGGCTAGGGGAAGGCATGGAGGGGTGGGGGAAAGGGCCAGTGGCTATTGTCCACAGGGTTAAGAGCAGGTTGTTGAGGGTCTAATGGTGGCAGAGTGAGTTAAGGATGGAATTCGCTGAGAAGCCCACAGCAGACAGATAGTTGGAGTGACACATCCATAGGGCCTCCTTCCAGAAGAAGCCACAGGCTTGACATCATCCAACATACAGGCAGAGAAAACAGGCTCCAGGAATCTATAACCTCGTCACACAGGACATCAAGGGACAATTGGGATCTAGAGGCAGTGGCTGGAGCCCTGGTTTGCATCTGGACAAGTCTTGCTGCCCCACATAGAAGGCTGCAGCAGGTGGGCTGCAGCAGCTTGCTGGCCTCTCCACAGACCCACGTTCAAGAAATGCTCCCCGCCCCACTCTACATCCACCTCTCACAAAGTCTCCAGCCCTCACCTTTGGTCCTTGTGCTTACAAAGGAAAGGTAGAAAGCAAAGTTTTCAGGAACTAAGACATTGGATTTTCTAGCATCCAACTTCTTCCCCTGGAGCTCCAGGCCTAGGCCAGGCAGCAGCTTCCCCTGCCTGCATGTGCTCCTGCCTGTTTAGGCTGCCTTCCCTCTCCAGTGCATTCACTGAATTGGGCTGAACTCATGGGTGGGAGGTAGACTAGAAGCTAGAAGTATGTTGGAACCAGGACCACCATAGGAGGAAGCCAGGGTCCTTGAGCATCTTATTCCACACACTTGTCCCTCCCACAGCTGCCCTTTGCTTCTCTCCAGCTCTCCCATTGTTTCCCTCTTCCTTCTCATTTCCAGGTGAGCTACTTAACATGTTGGTGGTTGAGTGTCTTCCCAGCAGCACCTAGTGGATAAAGAGTGTCTCATGGGCTCAGGTTGGCCTTACTCATTAAATGTGGCAGAAACAAGCCAGGGTCTCAGCTCTGCCTTGGTGCTTCCATTCTGTTGCCTGCCCTCCACCATGACCGGCCTCAAGAACTACCTAAGGAACTACTTCCTTAGAGGGTTTAAGGACCTGCAAGGTGTCCCATCTTTGGGGCCCACCTGCCATTGTCTTTCACTCGGAGCCCTGCCTTGGTTTCTGACCCTAGCTGTCTTCTGAAGGCGGGGTGGTTTTGCACACCCCAAGGTCATCATTGCTCACTAATGTCTAGGGATTAAAGGGAAAATGATCACAGAATCACCCCTCTCTTAAGCCTGCCAATGGTGAACAGTGGGAGCTAACCACCGTCTGATGTTCAAATGCAGGGACTAGCACATATGATGTGATTGTGGGCAAGCCCTTCAACTCTCCTGACCACCCCACCCCCAACCTCACCCCCAAGAAGCAGGCGTAGTAGATAGATGCCTGCCAGTCACAGTCTGTTGCTCTGAGGCTCAGGGAGTTTCTATACTTTCTGGAGTGTGTACACTTTCTGGAGAGGCCAACTCCTTCATCACACACAGAGGGAAACTGAGGCCCCTGGAGTTCTGACACTTGCCCAATTTCATAGCTACTCATGAGAATGAAGACATTGAAAAATTTAGACCAGAACTCCACAAAAATCCATAAATGAAGAAAAGAGAAATGTACAAAACTGAGGTGAGATCAGAAACTGAGTGGAAAGAACCAAGTGTCAGAGATGGAGATGCACGCAGATCTAGGTGTAAGGGAGGGAAAGGGATGTAGGCAAGGAGGAAGTGAAACAGAGAAGCCCAAGGGCAGAGAGCCAGGAGGATAGGGGGTGTTGGAAATAACCATGGAAATAAAAACAAAGACAAAGGCAAAAAGCCCAGGACAGCAACATCGAATTCTGATGTCCCAATGCTTCTCTTTCCTTCTTAACTAACTTGGTAGGGTTGAGAAAGCTTTAGCATTAAAGCATTTTTTTGAGAAGAGAAAGATTAGAAAGGAAGATGTAAATCTTTGATTATAAAAGGATGGCTCAGGCACTGTAAATTGGTTGAGCACCCCTGAATCTAGAACCCCTATCATGTGATTGGGACATTTGTATACACAACTGAAGCTCCCTTGACATTGACAAAAATCATATCATACATGGTCTCTGGGATGGAAGAAGTGTGTGTTTGGGAGTTGAATTAAATGGGATAATGACCTTCAATGGTGAAATATATCTTAAGAGTAGAGGAAGTGAAGAGAAATGGAAGTGCAAGGAATGAGACAGGAACAAACCAACAAGACCACAGGAGACTCAGGGAGAGGAAGCCAAATGCCCTAGTGCTGTGTGCCTTGTCCCAGAGGAAGGAAGGTAGGGTTGGGGAGGGAGGAGGGTCCACTGATCTCACCTTTGGGAGGCCAGGTCAGAGCAGGCAGGCTTCTGCTCGGTGTCAGCAGCTGGGCAGCAGAATTGGTGCAGCACAGTCTCATTCCTGCAGGCAGAGCAGAGGGAGAAGATCAGACCAATACAGTCATAAGGAGGAGGTCTGGTAAGGCTGAGCCAGGCTGGACCCTGGTTCTTCCAGGCACTGTTGCATTTTTGTCTTGTGATTTGTTGCCCCTAAATTTTGGAGCCCCTAAATGCCATCGAGTAGCCAAACATTGTTCCAAGGAAGAAGGAAGTCCTGAAATTTGTCCATTGATGCTAATGACAACCATTTATGGACAGCCTCCAGGATGGAGCTTCTCTGCCCCACTTACTCTCCCCCATTTTGTACTTCTTCCTGCAGGCATCTCTCCTACGTGACTGACCATTTACCCTGCCCAGGGCACCTTTCCTGGGTGTCCATTCATTTAATATGGAAATCAGGCAGTGGGCCTGGAGAAGTGCTTCTCAACCCTCATTATGTATTAGTCACCAGGAGATTTCCAAAAATACTCATGCTGGCTCTGGGCCCTAGGGGCTCATAGCCATGTGATCTGGCCCAGCTCCAAGGCTCCAGGGCTAAAGGTCTCAAGGCAGAGGGACTGAGGGGTGTGGGCCAGATGATGATGTCTAGTATGCAAGATTCTGACGTCTACCATGAGCCACCTGGGATTGAATACTGAAATCACTTCCGTATTCAGTGATGCCAGCCTATTGTTTGGTTCTGGGCATTGTTAGTGTCAGATCTGGGCTGGCCCCAGAGATGGTCTAAAAAGGATTTTCACACTTCTTTCAGTGGAAGAGCATTTTGCTCCAATCCACGTATGACCAGAAGCCTGCTTTGTAAACAACAAAAGCAGGTCAGCTCTGTGGTAGCGCATGAACTGCCTGGGCCACTTCAAAAACTTCCCAGCCCCACGGTCAGTGGCTACCTTCCAGGCACCTCTGAGAGCCCTTTTGCTCAGAGCACAGGACAGAAATGCTCCCTCTGACTGTCCTCATGTGCGCATTGGAGCCTGTCTTAATAGGGCAAAAGCAAATTTAAGAGAGATGATTATTAAATTTGGAAAAAAAGAAGAAAATTACAAGGAAAAAAAACTCAGAAGGAAACTTGGGAATGAATTTCATTTAGATGTTAGGAAGATTTAAGCCACAAAGCTGAAAAGCCATGAAGGAACACCGAGGACATGTTAACTGACATGAAATGAAAACATTTTGTATGAAGAGAGATACCCTAATATGCTGTAAAAGGAAGCGTAGACTGGGAATATCCTACACTAAACTCCAACAAATTACTAGCAAATGCAGTGGGGAAAAAAGGAGGACTTAGAAAGTAAAGGGAAGTAGGCAAAAGATGGAGACCAAGGAGTCAGCAAAGACAAGTAAGATGCCCCAACTCGCTGGTTAAACAGGAAAATACAAATTGAAGTAGCACTGAGACACCAATCCTCACCTATCACATGGGCAAATCTTAAGATCACTGATCGACAGGTGTTGGACAGGAGATGGGAAGATGAAGGTCTTCATCGATTACCTATGCAGGTGTGCATTTTCACATCTGTTTTCAGAAATGAAAAGGAATGTGTGTGTGGGGGGGCTGTTGTTGTGGCACAGTGGGTTAAGCCACAATGTGCAACACTAGCATCCTATACTGGAGCATAGATTCAAGTCCTAGATGCTCTTCTTTCTATCCAGCTCCCTGCTAATACAGCTGGGAAAGCTATGGAAGATGGCCCAAGTGCCTGAGCCCCTGCTACCCACGTGGGAGAGATTAGGATGGAATTCTTGGTTCCTGGCCTCAGCCTGGCTCAGCCCTGGATATTGGCAACAATCTGGGGAGTGAATCAGTGGGATGAAAGATTTTTTCTCTCTCTCTCTCCCTCTCTCCCTCTTTCTCTCACCTCCCTTTCTCTATCATTCTCTCCTCTCTCTCTCTTTCTCTGTTAAAAGAACTAAAAGCGAATGGAACCTGGCTTTGGAAAAGGACTAGAGAGCATCAGAAACCAGCAGGACCATTGATCTCATTTTAAGACAGGACATGGGCACTTTTCACTGGGATTTTTGTTAATGGGTTTTTGGTTGCATAACATTTATAATCCATCAATGAATAACTGCTGCAACTACAGTCAGATTTTTAAAGGACAAGCTGAAAAAAAATGGACTTCCTCCACCCAACTTACAAATGAGAAAACTGGGGAAGTGGTCTCTCTGGAGCTGCTCCCTGGGCAGCTTCACTCCAGTCATCCAGCTGCATTCACTTCCATTGGCAGCCACGTGAACCCAGGTGGAAGTTCCTGTTGGATGGATGCTAGAAAAGCACTGTGATGAGCCCAAGCCTGAGGCTCAGGCTGATACTGCCCCTGAGCCTCTGTCCTGGTCCGTGGTGGCAAAGCTGCAGCCCCTTCTCTCTCGGTCACTTCTCTTTTGCTTGGGGTAGGCCCGAGTTCTTGCCACCACCTTTGTTCAGATAAGTTTGCAGGGTCTCCAGCAGGTGCACCAGCTGCCACCCACATGTGGATCTCAGTCCCTAGATGTATTCATCAAGCCCCTTGTCTCTCAAAACCTCTAGAAAATCTTTGCTAGGACAAATAAAACAGTGAATGCACCTGCTGATGGGCGAGTTCCATGCCTGGACGTTTCCTCCTGTGCTGTGCTGACCCAGCCCTTTCTTCCCTGTTCAGATGACAGGAAGACATAAAAGATGCTTCCTCCTTGCATCCCTGAAATTAACCAGCACTGTGGTTCGTGAATTCTGAGTCCAAAAATGTCCCTCTGATCAAAGAACAAGGATGGGCAGCTCTTCAAATGTGCTTCCCATGAAACATGCCTTCCGTGCCCAGTTCCTCACCCCTGCAACCCCATTTCCTTGGGGTATAAACTGATGTGTGCAGCAAGATGATTCTCAGTAGATTCCACAATCCCCAAAAGTCCTGAGCCTTCACACAGTGTCTTGGACCTGGACTTCAGCTGCTTCTCACTGCTGCAGAAGCAAAGAAAGGAACAAGATCCCCAGAGGGTAGGGTGCAGTCACCGCCTTCTGGGTGAGCCCCAGCCTGCCCTGCTGCATGAGCCAGGGAGAGGCTCTCTCAGAGTCACCATGGAGCATCAGAGTGCCAGGTTGTGAGGTGTGAGGGGTGCAGCTCCAGGCTGAAGTCCAAGGGATTCTGGAGCTGGGAGGTAGGGCATGGGGGTTGCAGGGTAGGGGAAGACTTGAGGAAAGTGGCAACGGAAGAGACATGACCCATTTTTAGCCCTTCACTCTTTTTTTTTTTTTTTTAAGATTTAGTTGGAAAGTCAGATCTACAGAGGGAAGGAGAGACAGAGAGAAAGACTCTCCAAGTGACCACAATGACCGGAGCTGAGCCGATCCAAAGCCAGGAGCCAGGAGCTTCCTCTGGGTCTCCCACGCAGGTGTAGGGTCCCAAGTCTCTGGGCCGTCCTCGACTGCTTTCCCAAGCCACAAGCAGAGAGCTGGATGGGAAGTGCGGTTACTAGGATATGAGCTGGTTGCCATATGGGATCCTGGTGCATGCAAGGCGAGGACTTTTGCTGCTAAGCTACCACATTGAGCCTAGCCCTTCACTCTTGGAATTCCCAGAGAGAGGGAACCTGTGGTATCCTGGTCAAAACTGCCTTTGTGAACCCTAATTTGTAGGATCTGTGGCTGTAATTGGGATTCATCCTTTTCTGGCTTTAACAGTCCCATATCTGTGATGGTTGGGACTAGGGTTTGCCTATAATGTTAGGCCAAATTCATGCAAGTGAGCAAGTGAGAGGCCATTAGATCACCAGGGCATGCCCTTGAAGGTCTTCCCTTGACAGGGTTATTATAGAAGCCTGAGTTGGGGACAGGGCAAGGTCTTCTCCCACTACTTCTGGATTGGCATGTGCTCCTTGCTCCACAGGTCTCTGCCGTCTGCTCTGTGTCCTATTGCTGCAGACAAAGCCTGCACCATGCTGTGTGAGCTTTCAGCCTCATACCCTGTGAGCTCAATAACTCCTTTCCTTTCTAAAGAGAAGCTTCCACAGATATGTTACTCCTGAAAAGCTGACTGGGACGGCTGGCTGTTGGTGGGTTGTGAATGAGGCAATAGAACCTGCATGGGAGGCAGCTCATGCACTCAGAACCATGCTTCATGCATATCCCTGCTTCTGCCAGGAGGATGACGTGGGAAGAAGTGCAGGGGACTTGGGGAACGCAAGACAAGTGCAGTGTTAGTCTGGGCTTCTAGTCCAGAGAGCAATAGCTCACCAGGGAGTTCATAGAATTCATTCAAGCAAGACAGGAGAAAAACTCTGTAGGAAAGATAGCGTGCACCAGCAGAAACGGGGGGTGGCTGAGGCTGAACCAGAAAAAGGTCCTACTTCTTAAAGAGTTGGGAAGAGGAGAGCATGTATAGGTGCTAGGGGAGAAACAGCAGGGAGGGGCAGGTGGGCAGGCTGGAAGGAGAAGAAACATCAGGTGCAACACGTAAGCCAGGGCCAGGTTCTCAGCATCCTGAGAGGCTGCGCACCTAAAACATCTCACATCTATATTTAGACTCAGAATTCCTGTGCCCTATGGTAAAAATAGGACTGATGATGTGCGCAGTGCTATGGTGAGTGACGTGGGTGGAGGGATGAGGAAGGGGACTCCCGGCAGGAAAGCACTAGGGGTGCGGGGAAAGGGGAAAGGGGGGCAGTTCTTTTCATTTTTTTTTTTTTTTTACAAGAGGAGCCCTCACCCACCAGTACACCAAGCAGAAGAGACCATATTTACTGCTCCGGGTTTTGGAGGGAACTCTCTGAGAGCCTTGGGAAGGGACCGTCCTGAACTCCAGGAAAAGGGAGGGATCATCAAGTCTTTTGCAACCTCCACGCCCACACCCTCAACCATCTTAGTGTTATCATCACTAACGCTGGTAGAACCTAAGTGGTTTTTTTTTCCCCCACTTTATTATCTCACTTCCTCCAGAAAACTTTCTCTGCCTCAGTACAATGATGGAAAGAAGAGAAGATACTCATACTTTCTCAAAAGCCTCTTCTAGTCCCCAGTGCGGACCAGGTTGCCAAGTCAGAACAAGTTTGCCAAGATAAGAACAAGTTGTATGCTGCATGATTTCAATACTTCAAATAAAGCTACCTGAAGTGTTGTGGTGCTGTCATAACAATTAACATACAGACTGAACCAAACAGAGAGGCTAGGAACAGACCCCGGCATAGGTCGGCAACTGTTTCTTGGACAAAGTATCAAGATAACTCAGAAGAAATGATCACCTTTTTGGTAGACGGTGCTGAGACAGTTGACTATTGAGTTCAATCTCTGCCTTGTACCATGTACAAAAGTTGAAATGCTATACAGTAGTGTGTGCCTCACATCACATAGCAAACTGGACAGCTTCTCAAAGAGTACATAAAAGATACCAGTGACTTCAGAGTAAACACAGAAGAAAAAATGGCCAAATTAGACTCCACTTAAAAAATAACAACAAACCAACTTTTCTCTATGATTCTGTTAAAAAGATCAAGAACTCTTGAAATTCAGTTAATACAATGACTGACAATGTGTTAGGAAAATTGTACAACAGATTTAAACAGATACTACATCAAAGAAAACATGTTGGTGACCAATAAGCTCAGAGGAAGAAGCTCAACACTGGCTATTAGAGGAATGCAATCTAAAACCACAGCCTCTCTAGGATACTATAATAGCCTCTCTAGGATAACCACACTCTGAGTCCAACAATAGCAAGTGTTGACATCGGTGTGGAAGAGACCGAGAGACGTGCTCATACCACACAGTCTTCACTTCTACCAGGCACTCTTGCAGAAGCTTGACTCAGAGCAGGAATCCACGTGGGGCAGGACTGTAACAGGAGGCCCCAGCCTGTTCCTCAGTCTATACTCACCACCCCAGGCCAGATTCAGAAAAAGTCTTCCTTTTAGTCCTCAAGCTTCATGCTGCCCTCTCTCCCTCTTTTCAGCCAGGCTGAGTGGCAACTGCCAACAACCCCAGAAGCCCATCCAGGTGCTTGGCAGGAAGCCTGTTTGTCTGACCTCCTGCACAGAGCCAGGAAGGTTTCCAAGCTGGGCAGCAGAGTATAACCGGTGGGCTGATGGCTGCCTCTTGGCAGTTTTCCTCTCAATAGCTCTCATGACTCCCTGGCAGACAGGTGCCTAGGCAGTGCTGGCCTGTGGGGTGGGTCAAGTCCTTCAGACCTGTGCCAGCCTTGGGGTCCTCCCAAGTCCTGCCTCCTATCCTTAGTCAACTATGGCCAGGCTTGTAAGAAGACATGTTCCGATCGGTGATAAGTGTAGTGCCTCTGACTTTAGAAAACATGCTGGAACGCTCTAAGAATAGTTCTATAGTGGATGCTGTGTTATTATTATTGGTGCCGTTTGATGAGGGAGCAAAGGCTAGCAGAGGTGTGATGCCCTCCTGAGAAAGATTCTCACCTCATGTCCCTTCTCTGTTGCACACCCGCCCCTGGTGCCCACTCTCACTGCATTGGTCGACTCCAGTAGCCCATGGGGGAGGTAGCCTCTGTTGAGAATAGAATCTTTACAGCACAGCCAGACTCTCGAAGCTAGAGAGAAACAAAACCTCACCAGGTCAATGCCCAAAGCTTTAACTGACTTCCAAGTACCAGTATCCCTTCCAACCACCCTCTGCAACCTGACTCCCTGTAGAAACACCTGTCTTCTCTTAGTGGAATTGGTTAAGCTCTAAAAACTTATATCCACTTGTGTGGTTATGCAACATTTGTACACAGGACAAGAATCTTCACACCTTCATGCACCCACAGACCTATGCACACATGGCTGAACACACATATCTCATTTCCTGCACATGTTCAGAGCTCTTGTTAGAACGCACAAGAATTTGAATAAGCTCCTAGTCTTGCTCTCCACAGAACTTCCTAAACCTAGGCACACGTACACGCACATGCCTCTGTTTGCTCACATACTCACTTTTGGATGGGTTAACACTTATCTATGCCTATGAGCATGCAGGGATTTCAAAAACTTTTTGCACCAAAATGAACTTCCAATTTCCATATCCATGAATTTTTTGAGGTCCCCTCATACACATTTTCAAATACAACCCTGTGGCATACACGGGCATCTATGCATACACAAGCAGATAAATACCCACATAGAGGTGAGACCAATGGTGCTGTGTGCCCTGTGGTCACGTGGGTCATACAGTGATGTGCTGTACCTCAGGAGTGCAAATTGTCCATCTGCGGCTGCATGGCCTACATGACACAGTGTCAAGTTCAGAGATGCAACACGGGGAACAACTGTCATATGGGCACTCTAGTTTTGGTCCAGGATAAGGCTTTGCCAGGGGCGAAGAACTTCCATAGCATAGGGGAGTCCCCTGAGAGTGGGGACAGCTGTGTTGTGATGTGGAAGATGAAGGCTCGCCCGTGGGACCTCAAGATGCCACTGTAACCATGTGACCTCGGTGAGCCTCAGGGATGGCTTCAGGGTGGCAAGGGTGTAGAAGATAATACATTGGTACAAATGCTCAGCACTTGCAGGAATTAACATTTCTGGATGTTGAAAGGAAGGCTGAACAAGTGAGAGAGACAATGTGGAGGCGTTGTAAATTGCACTCTAGGGCTTTCTCTGTGCTCCAGCTTGCTTTGCTGGGTTCCTGGACGCCGTCATTCCTCAGCAGAAGTACCCATTAGCCATCCACCCCAGAGACTCCTCCAGGAGGCCGGCCCACGCCCATGGCCTCTCCTCTCATGTTCCCCCCGAACTACTTTCTGTCTTCTGCTGTCCCAGTCCCAGGACCTTGGGTGTGTTGAGTGCTTTCCCCATTGTCTCCAGGGCTCTGTTCTATATTTAATCTTTCCCCTGAGTGGGTCTTGGAGGTCAAGGTTGCTGACCTCACAGAGGACTTTCTGTCCTTACGGATTGATACCACGCATGTCAGAAGCCCTTACTCGCTGTCATCCCTTGCACCTGAGCTCCGTCACAGCCAGGTCTCTGACTTGTTCAGAGTCCCCAGGACCTACTGTAGAGCCTTTCTGTGCGAGTGCCCAGTGCACACTTCTTACATAAATACACACAGGTGGCCCCTGCCTACCAAACTAGCTTTACGTAACAGTAGTGCAGTGAGGTTGCCCTCTTCTCTTTCTCCTGTGCCTCAAGGCTCACCTTATTCTAATCCCCACCCCCTTCCCCCCGCCGGCCGCCCCAACTGGCCTCACTGCATACAGCACTGATGCCAACGTCTGCGTGCCTGTGATGAATGAGTGGGTTCAGGCTGATCCACCCTAATGGATTTTTAAGCAGGGAAGTGGCGTCAGAAGCCCCCGAGAGCACATTTAAAGCAAACGTCATTTTCCTCCCCAAACTCCCCCACTGCCTGACAGTCTCCAGGGCTGAGAGCCAGACAAATGCGCTTTGAACGAACTTGTCTTAGGCGTCTGCATGCGTGTTACTGCAGTTGTCTGCAGGAAGGCAGTGGAGAGCAGAGGCCCCAAGCACCAACTGCCTGAATCCAGATCCGTTGATGAGCAATCGCCTGCATCTCAGGATACAGAATGGAGCTGAACACAGGAAGCCTTATTAGGACATAATGAGAATTTCTGGGGGCTGCCTTTGGGCACTGGTTCAAGTCCCAGCTGCTTTACTTCTGATGCAGTTCCCTGATAATGGGCTGGGAAAAGCAGAAGAAAATAGCCCAAGTGCTTGGGTCCCTGCCATCTATATGGGACACCCAGGTAAGGTTTTGGGCTCTTGGGTTGTGCTCAGCCCAGCACTGACTGTTGCAGCTATTTGGGGAGTAAACTAGTGGATAAAATGTTTGTTTCTTCTCCTTCTCCCTCTGTCACACTCTCTAAAATAAACAAATCTTTTAAAAATATTCTTAAAAGATTTATTTTTATTGTAAGGTTAGATATACAGAGAGGAGGAGAGACAGAGAGGAAGATCTTCTGTCCAATGATTCATTCCCTTAGTGGCTGCAATGGTCCGAACTGAGCCTATCCGAAGCCAGGAGCCAGGAGCCAGGAGCTTCTTCCAGGTCTCCCACGCAGGTGCAGGGTCCCAAGGCTTTAGGCCATCCTCGACTGCTTTCCCAGGCCACAAGCAGGGAGCTGGATGGGAAGCGGGGCATCCAAGACATGAACCATCACCCATATGGGATCCTGACATGTGCAAGGCAAAGACTTAACCCACTAGACTACTATGCCAGGCCCTCGAATAAATAAACCTTTTAAAACAAAGCAGCACGTAGGCACCGAGTCCAATGCCCAGCCCATGTGAGGGTACAGTATATACCAGCCTTCATAAGATCATGACTTTCCCTTGGGGTGTGATTTTTCTCGATTTCTTTGCTGCTGAGGACTGGGTATGTCTGTGGTGAAGGTTGACACCTGCCGTTTCTGGCTAGAGGAGGAAGTAAAGGTGTTGGGAGTCCACCATTTGAAAGAATAAGCTGTGTCCTGCCTGGAACTCCCCTTGCCTCCACCCATCACCCGATTTCTTTACCTCCTTTCCTAACAAAACCTAGCAGTGCCACTGCTACATTCCTGTTCTACATTTCCCCACACTCCATCACTTCTGACATTCTCCTGTGAGGAAACTTCAAACAGTTTGCTAATCACCTACCTCTTAACTTTGTTTGTTGGGGGCAGGTTAAAACAAACTCTGGAAATGCTATAACTTCACTTAGATTATATATTTGAAAGGTACAAATTTGTTTTCACCTCCCCAGAAGGTAATTTTATGTATTTGAAAAACAGAGTGGAGAGAGAAGAAGAGAGAGAGAGAGAGACTGACTTCCATCTACTGGTTCCCTCCCCAGCCACAACAGCCATGGCTGAGCCTGGCCAAAGTCACAAACCTAGAGCTCCATTTGGGTCTTCCACGTTCTTGGGCATTCCCAGCTGTGTTTGCAGGGACTCAGAGCAGAAGCACAGCAATGGACTTGTTATGGGATGCCAGCTCAGGCAGTGGTTTTATCTGGCTGTGGTTTTAATCTAGCCTTTCTCTTTCTTAAAGCCACATAGCCAAGCTTTCACCGTATTGCTTGACTAAAACTGTGCTTTCTGGGGTCACCAATGGCCTGAATGTTGCTAGAGCCAATGATGGTGGTCTTTCCTCAGCCTCCTTCTTGGGCCAGTCCAGACTCTGGTCCTTACCTAGCTGCCTGGTGCCTCTTGCCCACTCAATACCAGTACAGCAGCCAACTCCCGGGGCAGCTCTTTTTGTTCTTTTGTTGTTGTTTTAATTTTTATTCTTCATGATGCATCCATAGGTTCAGGAATTTCCCCTCCCACCATCCCCTTTTGCCCTGTGTGTGTACACACAACTGGACGTGTACATAGCCCACTCCTGCAAAGCTGCAAGAAAAACTGCTAGCATTGGCGGCTGTGGTGTGGTCAGTTAATGGGAGTGAAATTCTTTGTTCTCATTTCCTGCATTTTTATATCTGGAGTCAGGTCAACATGTGATCTATTGGGAAAAAGTAAACGCAGCTGGTAAGAAATACAATGGGACTGACAAAATCTACAAGACAAGGCTACATGAAGGCTTTATGCGTGTCTGGTATAAAAGCATAGGTCCCCCGGCAGAAGCGTCCAGAGGCCAGTGGCTCCATGATTCAACAGAAGCAGTTCTGATTTGGGTTGACCTGGGGCTGTGTGGGTTCTGCTTTGGCCAGCCGGAACTTAGATGCCATCAGAAGGAAGCAAGGCAGGTCAGACAGGCAGGTTTGAGCCAGGGTGGCCACGGAGTAAGGCAGAGCCTCCTTGTGCCCACACTGAGTGGCCCACAAGGCCACGTTGGGTGCAGTACCCTCTGCAATCAGCGGGCACCACAGGGAGCCATTAGGCAGGGAGTAAGAGCCTTAACAAGTGCTTTCTGGCCCAGTTATTCTGTCTTTCTGGGAGGGGCCCCAAACCACAGCAACAATCATGGTTTGGGCCCTGACTGGCGCCTGGCTTGCGGTGATCTCCAATATTTCACAGCAGCATATCCCAAGCAGGCAAGTGCTATTCATAGCCACCCCCCCAAAACCCCCGACTAACAGAGCCCATCACCGCAGTGGACCTAGCTAAGATTCAACTCCAGGATCATCCTTGGAGCTACCGCCTTTGCAATCAATGCTTAGGTGACGCAGCACGGAACCCCTCCGGTGTTCCTCAGGTCCAGGGAGGTGCGAGCGCAGCTGCGGGAGGGCTGTGCTCGCAGACGCCGTGGGCGGGCGGGCAACGACAGCAGCAGCGGTGGCGCGCTCCGTGCCGGGCGGGAGGGGGTGGTGGGAAGCCGGGAGGCGCCGAGCCGGGCCTCTGGAGCGGAGCGGGAGGCCGGCGGCGAGCGGGCGCGGGGGCGGAGGCGCACGCAGGGGCCCACGGCTTCCCCGCGCCAGCAGAGTCCGCCCCTGCGTGGAAGCGCGCAACGGGCGCGGGGGCGGACGCGAGGGGCCGGCTGGGAAATCAGGACTTTTCCCAGGTTGGCCTGTCCCCTGTGCGCGGGGAGGGCACGCAGGGGCGCGTTCGGGCTTGCGAGGGGCCGAGGGGCACTCCGCGATCCCCTCGTGCTGCTCCCTGCTTTTAGGTAATCATGGCCAGAGGGAGCACGGAGGAAATTTCCAGGATTTCTGGAAGCTGGAAATACGTGAATCCACCTGCTTCTGCATAAGGGCCCACAGGGTCTGCCTCCGTTGTTCTGCAGCGGGAGAAGGCTTTGAGAGACTCCTGCCGTGTCCCCGCCCCCCTCCCGAGATTCTCTGCTCCCGTTCAGCCTTTCTCACTGCTAAGCCAGGTCTTTCCAGGCCGCAGGGGCTCCCTCCCAGCCGGGCTGTTGGAGGGGAAGGGACACCGAGGCCCCAGAAGAGGGAGAGGGGCTTGCGAGGATGGGCACTGCACTAGAGCTCCCGTGTGGCTGATGGAGAGGGTGGCGGCTCTCTCGAAAAGTCCTCTGGCCTCCCCTTTCCGGACTGTGCCCATCGATAAGCTTCAAGAATGGAGAAGGGTGCCAGCTGAGTATGTGTGGGAGCGCCATTGCCCCAAGGCCACGACAGGAAACGCTGCTGCGCTAAGCCCCCAAGCTCGGCTTGGACAATTGCTTTTACAGAATTTTGTTTCCGTTTTGTGAAGTAATGGTCGTGTGGAGAAGAAGCGTTAAATGATAGACTGTGGTACTGCTCATTATTAAGAAATGGTAGATTCCTTTGCACCTGCCTGGGGGCAAGCAGCCAGCTAGGTTGACCTGGCATCTCCGGAGACTTGGCCATGCTTAGGCCAAGGTCTCAGGCAGGGGCAATCCATGGTGCAGCTGTCTGTGTCATCTGAACTTCTGCTCCCTCACCTCTACAGAGGGTCCCTACCCTGCCCACTCAATGCCTAGGCAGAGTGAGGAATCAGTGTGCAGGAGGAGGAGGGTGGCCACGGGTGACCCACCTCCATCTCACAGAGTGGGGGAGGCAGAGAGAACTGCCTGGCCCGAGGGAGGTAATTTGCCAAGCAGAGAAAGGAGGGCGATGTGGAATCCTGGCAGTGTGACCAGGCAGGGACACAAGCATGATGCTGCTTGCTGTTGGATGTGGGTTGGGTAGTCCTGCAGCTTCCCCTGCCTGTCTTCAGTGCAATTGCCAGTTTCCAGCTGCCCCCAATGAGTCCACAGACACCTGCATCCCACCTGTGCTCCCTTCAGGGTTCCGACATGGTCCCACAGAGATCTGACACTCCCCGTGGAGTGAGAAATCACAATAAAAGGCTTTGAGCCTGGGTGCCGGTTCCTGTTGAACCTCCCAGGCCAAATGGTGTCTCTCCTCTCTTGCTGGCAGAGTCCAGATCCCCTTCTTCTCTGCACCCTCACAGGCTCATTGCCCACTGTGGGTGGCACCTGCTGCCCAGGCCATGTATGGGGACTGGGAGGAGTAACTTCCTGCCAGAGTTTGCTCATTCTTTGTTCCTGCTAGAATGTCCCTGGCTGACAGAGCAGTGAGTAGAGGTGAGCAGAGAACAGGGAAGGCTTCTATGAACTGAGAGAAGCGTCCTTCCCCAGCCCTGGTCCTCTTCACTTCCCATCCAACTTTCTGAGCTCAATTCCTAAATCACATGTTCACCCATGTTGCATTGCGGCGAAGTGTGCTTTTGGCATGCTGCCCTGGGGCCTCATCCTCAGCCCAGGAACTGTTTCAAGACACCCTCCTCCCCCAACTCGCCCACCACCCAGTCAGCAATCTCACACTGGGAGGTTCCCTATTAAGGCTAGGTCTCATATTCTGTCTTCTTTGGACTTATGGGATACCAGCTCCTGGCCTGCTGGTCCCTCCTGCCCATATCTTCCAACCATATAGAAAAGTCATGTGACACTCTGCCTTTCCCAGGTCACTTTCAGATCCTGGAATGACGCAAAGGAACTTACCATGGCATTCCTGCATTCCTTTTCTTAGAGCTTTTGTGCATGAAGCTCACTAGAAAAGTCCTTTCCACAGCACCCCGCCTCCCAACGAATTCATGAAAATTCAGTAAGGGTAGCCCTTTGCCACTCTCTTTTCTTTACTGGGACCAAGCAAAGCAATTCCAACTCCCTGCAAAAGCATACTGGAACTAAAGAGGCGAGGAGACTCCACAGCCTCCCTCGTGAGCCTCCTGCACTGGCCTTTTTTCTCAGTCAGTGCCAACATGGTATCCTCCTGTCTTGTCAACACTGCCACCCTGACTTGCTTTCTTGGTCCATCACCATAGAACGTCGAGAGCATTGGATGAAAAGTTAAGAGAATCTAAACTCCAATTGGCTGCCATTAATCAGGTTGGAAACCTGATTATTAGTTTTCTCATGGACTAATAGAGAAGTTGAGGCCCAGTGCAGTAGCCTAATGGCTAAAGTCCTCACCTTCACATGCTGGGATCCCATATGGGAGCCACATCCAATCCCGGCAGCCCTGCTTCCCATCTAGCTCCCTATTTGTGGCCTGGGAAAGCAGTCAAGGACGGCCCAAAGCCTTGGGACCCTGCACCCATGTGGGAGACCTGGATGAAGCTCCTGACTCTTGTCTTCGGATTGGCTCAGCTCTGACCGATGCGGCCGCTTGGGGAGTGAATCAGCAGTCGGAAAATCTCTCTGTCTTTCCTCCTCTCTGTATATCTGACTTTGCAATAAAAATAAAATAAATAAATAAATATATTTTGAAAGAGAAATATATTTGGGGCCAGGTGTCATGTGCTTGACTCCTCAGAGATTCTGGGGTCCTGATCTGCTCCCCAAACTCCCTAAATCCTTGCAACTGTGGTCTGAGGGGAAAGGGACCCATGCAAACCCACAGCAAGGGACTCTTCTATGGGCATACACACGGAAAGGCCTCTGACACACTCTTTCCACAGTTGAGGAGGAGAGGTAGCATGGAGTACAGTGACTGGGCTCAGAGCCACCAAACCTGTCCAAAGGGTGTAACAGCACATCCCTGCCCCTCCAGTCCCACCGCCTCCACCCCCACCCCAAGGGCACACCGTATCGCTGTCCCCAGTGGCCTCTCAGCCGTCCCCTTCCTGGAAGGGAATTTTAGAAGCCACATCTTTCCTTTATGCTTTCTCTTTCCTAGGAGGTCTCTTACCTTACAAAAAACAAAACAAAACAAAACAAGCAAACAAACAAAAAACCAGCCTTGGAGACAGAAATCCTGAGCCAGGAAGCCCTGTTATGTAGGTCCATCCCTGAACCTACACCACCACATCTCGCCTCTTCTCTCGGGCCTTCCCTGCTTTCTGACCTCAGAATCATGCAAGGCAGAGGTCTACCTTTCATTCCATCTGTGGGAAGTGGGAATGGGTGGGGAGAGAGGCTCAGCTGTCATTCTGTAAAAGTGGGAGGCACCTTCCAGGTGCAGGTTCTACCCTCTCCTCCATCTGACACACACACACACACACACACACACACACACACACACACACACACACACACACTATTGCCCTAGGCAAGCCGTTGTCCCTTTCCCTGGATGAGAATGCAGCAGACCTTCTTTTAAGGAATTTGGGGAAATATCTTGACTTTCCAAGATCCTGAAAAGAAGCATGAATAACCTTAAGGAGCAATAACAGAGAATTCATTTGGGCTCAAGGAAGCTGTGGGCTTTCCACTGTAGCTCTGCCAGTGATGGGGACTGGTCCTGCCTGGTGCTCTCCAAGGTGAGTTCAGCATTCGCTTTATCTGGAACAGTTCAACTGCATGTCCATAGGAATGGGCTGGGGAGCAGGCAGGGGGGCGGGGCGGCAGTCTGACCGAGTGAAAGGAATCCCGAGCACAGGTTCCAGCCGCTTGGTCTCTGCTGTGTAGCACCAGAGGGCTACCTTGTCCTCAGCCTGGGTTCTTGATCTGCAGCAGCACTGTGGTGTACTGACCACTGACAGGATGCTTGACACAATGCTGCACAGATGATGCTAATATGGACTTTGCAGTCACCCTTGGGAGCTGATGTTGTTCCTCAGTTTGGAAGAGAAAAAGCAGAGACTGAAGTAAATAATACATGTAGGATGTCACAGATGGTAGCTGGGAAATAGGTGTGCCTACACAAAGCCCATGTGAGTAACCACCTAGACCCTGGGGTTCTGTATCATTCTGTGGCTTCCTCAAGTTCCTTTCAGCCTGCAAAATCTGCCATCTCCCTCACCACCACGATTCCTTTCTTGTTGCTAATGCTCTCATTGTCCAAGCTGCCAACAGCCACTGCTTTCCTCTGTAGGGAAACACAGAATTCTTTGCAGCTTCTAGGGGCTGCGCTTTGTGTCTTCCCAGGGAGACAGCCTGACTTTTCAGGCTTGGGAAGCTGCCAAGGCAGTGTGTGTGTCCCCAGGACCTCCTGCCACACCTGGTGCTGTCCTACGTCCAGGGGCTCTGACAGTGTTTTTGGCCACAGTTGGGAGAAGATGTCAGATTCCCTTCAGCAAAGGCAGTTTGTCTTAAACCCTTTACATGGGGCTTAAACTCATGAGTTGGGTTTGTTTTCCAGCCACTGGCCAAGCTATTTCATTCCACTCTCCTTACCCTTCTATTCCCCCTGCCTCCTGCCTTGACCCTAACTGACTCTGCCCTTAGGCAACCTTGGGCACTCTGGTTGCAGGGAGAGCTGCTGAGTCAGCAGGATGGACTCCATTGGAGCCAACAGGGCAACGTGCCTGGAAACTGTTGTCAAGCCTTGTTTGTTAATGACGTGTGTTTTGGGAGATCCAGGAGGAAGCAGAAGGCTGAGCTAAAGCAAGGCACAGGGGTGAGTAAGATGTAGGGTGTAGGGTACCACTGGGTGTACACTGGGTGTAGGGTACCCAGGCAGAAAATGGCTTGTTTCTTTCAGAGCTGTATTCTTTGTAGGTAAAGAAGAGAGGTAGTCAAGGCTCTTGGAATAGCAGGTTCAGCACCTTGGTACAAGTACCCCTTCCTCTACATCAGTCTTAATTAATGAGCAAAGAAACATCCCCGCCATTTGCAGTGGACTTATCCTAAGCCCATTCTTCAGCCCATTAGCTGGCAGTGTTTGGTGGGCTGAGGAAGGAGAGAGGCATAAGAGGCTTTCTCAATGAATGGGCCTTCCTTTTGTGCTGAGGTTTTCCTTGTCCCGCAGACTGGCTTATTCTGGTGGAGAAGGGGTTAGAACAGTGGGCCACCGTGCACTGTATTGTCAGAGTATGGATGATGTGCAGTCTCCATGGCCTGAATCTTCTGGGCTCTGTTCCCTTTCCAGCTATCTTTAGCTCTCACTATTCCTTGACGTAAAAATCCTTGACTCCAATCAGGAAAACCTTCCCTCTCACTCTAGACATGATTTGTGTGCTTACCCCTTTTCACCCTGTGGCTGTTCTGGTAGAGGATAGCCCCAGCAGCTGTGATATGCTTACATTTGTTTTAATGTTTCTACATCTGTGACTCCTCTAGGCTGAGCAGGGGGCCTCTTGCTCCTTTCCTATCTCTCCACAGCACAGGATGTAGGATTGTGAATGAAGCAGACACTTGTTACATATAGTTGATTGACTGATACACCCTCACATTCTCTGAATAGCTTCTAGGTTGGACCAATCATGAACTGCCACCTTCAATCAGACAACTCTCATTCAAGAGGAGTAGAGACACCTGCTCCAGTTGGTGTCAGAGGCCATCCAGGCTAAAGCAGCACATCCAGATGATCTAGCCTCTTCGGCTTCCAGTCACTATGAGTTCAAGGAGTTGCAAAGATGATTCAAGATTATTTCGTGCTGAAAGAATGAGGTAGGGAGGAAGCAGACTGCCTTCCTGTGAAGCTCAAGTAGAAGCAAAGGACAGAAGAAGGGAGAGATAGGAGAAGAGGGGGTTCACAGATGAGAGGGGAAAGAAGGGAAAAGAGACGGAGAAGCGGTGAGGCAGAGGAAAGATGTTGCCTGGGTTCAGGTTCCAGCTCCAGTTTTGATTTTTGTATCCAGCTGTAGTACATGCTGGGAGGCAGCTGGTGATGGCGCAAGTCCTTGAGTCCCTGCTGCTCACACAGGAGACCTGAATGGGATTCCAGGCTCGTGGCTTTGGCCTAGCCCAGCCTTGGCTGTTGCAGGCACATGGGGGAAGTGAACCTGCTGACAAAGGTTTTCCATATTTTTTGCCTTTCAAAGGTAAAACATCTAGGTTTAAAAAGATGTCTTAAAGGAGAAAGAATGTGAAAGGAAGACAAGAGGAAGAAAGGAGGGGGCAGGAACTGCTGAGCCATTCAGGCTTCACTGTGAAGTTAAGGTGTGATCATGGGGTAAGAGCTGAACGTGGATGATAATGCAAGACTCTTACCTGGGCTCCAGCAGTTATCCATCTGTGGACCTGGAGACATGGACAGGTCCTAGAATCACAGACTCTGAACTGCTTCATGGGAAAGGAGGGGGTATGAAGCCAACGGCTTTAGATAGTGTTATGTGCTTTTAACGCAAGGGATTGTACCATGCCAGGCTGAGGCATGGACTTCAGCTAGCAAATTCTGTAGATGTTGTAAATTTTGAGAAAAAATAAAGAGGAGGAAGCTATATTTGCTGCTCTCATTAAGGGGTATAAGTGATGGGGACCAGAGCTTAGCAAGAGTCAGGATGCATAAAGAGAAAGAATTTTAACCCCTGCAGTGGTTAGTTTCCATCCAATCTCTTCCCATACCCAGCCCTATATCACAGCTTCCTTGTATCTAAGGCCATCATCTTTGTGGCTTGAGCAGCTGAAGGAGGCCAAAGAGGCTGGGCTGTTTATTAATGCAGATCAGATGCCGGCTGGAGGCTCGCTCCATCATTTTCAAGTCCCAAATTCTTGGGGGTGCCACCTTCTCCTAGAATTGAGCAAGAGGGGAATTCTAGGGGATATGAGATAAATTGTGTGGTGAAATAGCACATGTAAAACAGCTCCTGGCCACGTGAAGTCCTTAGCCACACCACTGATGCCACAGTTTCACATGATTGAGGCCAGAGATGGAAGGAAAATGGTTTACAACATGATTAATGCTCTGAAGACACTGTCTGCTGTTCCTTGTTCCGATATCAGCATGACCAGTAGGGAACTAACAGGGAGAGCAATCTTCTCCCTCAAAGAAGTACTAAGGAGGCAGCTACTTTTCTCTATCCCAATTCATAGACCTTTCCTTGCCTATAGCCTCCCTGTAGTCCTGCAGCATAGAGAGCTTTGGGCAGAGCATGACAGAAAAAAATGGGGGTCATGGGTAGACAGCAGGGAGAGCCAAATGTGGAGTCAATGAGATCAATTGTTTCCTGAGGTTGGGAAAACTTGGGTTGAAGTCAGGCAAAATAGTGGGGAAAGAAGCAGGTGGTCTGTAAGGCATTCAATCAATCAAGATGTCTCTGGCTTCATATCCAAGCAGGAGAGCTCATGGCATGTTCTTCCTCTCTAAGTCTCTGAGTAAACAGGCTCGAGGAACAAAGAAAAAAGCAACAAGGCACTGGTGTTACTAAGCTCTTAGTGCCTGGCACAACAGCTTAACATGTCCTCTGCTCCTCCATGCCAATTGTGTCTTAGTTTTGCTGTGTTATCTTGGGAAGAAAAAGCAGGACAGGGGTGAAGGAAAGATGAGGACATCACAGTTCCCTTAAGGAGATGGTGACAAAGTGAGGATGCTGTGGTAGAGACAAAAGATATCAAATGTCAGGAGAAGAGGAAGCTGGTGAAGACCTGGGATTCACAGGAAGCTGAGGCTGCCCTCAGGGAGATGGGGTGGAGTAAGACTTCCCCTCAGGTGGGGGCAAAGGCCACCCAGTGTCTTGGAAGAGTGTTACCTTCTGCTGAGTTGAGGGGACTGTGGGGGAACTACTTCCACTTTTTATGTCAAATCAGAAAATCATGAAACTAGAGGGCTGGACAAATGGAGCTTTGGGAGAGTTGAGAAAGAAGACTGTCTCTCCTTGGTGCCTTGAATCAGATGCTTTAAGTCTGCCCACCCAGATCATCCTATGTCATCACCCCTAATTTACCATGGCTCTGACCAAATCTATCTTGTGAACTAGCAGTAGCCTAGCTGTAGCCTAGCTTCTCTAATTCCGCAACAGAGGAGAGAAGAAAATGAAGCTTTTTTTTGGGGGTGGGGGTGGGCAGAGGATAGCAGCAGCAATTCTGTAAAAGTGTCCTCATTGACTGAAAGCACACTAGAAACTCTCCCCATCCCTTCAGCCACTCTGCTGTTTAGCATCACTGCTGTCAGGGCCGGGTGCTAATCGGGCACTGATTTCCCCTGCATGTCCCCCTGACGCAGTTCTTCTATCACCAGTCTAGCAAGAGGAGGGAAGCAGACATGGTCACAGCCTTGCCTGTATGGAGGAAGAAGGATTCCAGGACCTTCTTTCTTCCATATTACCAGATCATGGACTGTGTAAGAGATGAAGAAGCTGGGAGCCCTAGAGTCTCTTCTTGGAGGGATGAACATTTCCTTTGGGACCTAACCTGAGATCCCAGCTATGACCATACACCCAGGAGGAAAAAATGTTCTCAAGTAGTAGCCATATGGAGACTGAAACAGCCCTTTCCTCCAACTAGCGACTCCGTGTGCCAGCCATCTCTATTACCATTCCCTTTCTACAACTGTCAACGACCCTGCACAGACATCCTTCTTGAGTCTGAGGAAAAAGCTATCACCCGACTGAGTGAGCTAAGCTCTCCACTGGCTTGGTGCAGTTTCCTCCCCTCCACCCCCTCTGGCTCTGCAGGAATTCAGAAGGAAGGTGCCCACTCAGGTCGGAAGGCAATCAGCTTCCCCAGATGAGCCACTCTTGGCTTCCACTCCCACTGCCTCAGCTAAAGAGCCAGCTCGGTCCTCCGGGAAATCCTCTCTCTCACCCTTGATCTTCCCGGAGTCCAGCTCCCTGCCTTTCCGCATTTATCCTCTGCCTCAGATTCTCCCGGCCTCAAAACTGTTCTTTCTGTGCCCAAGCCCTTCTAAAGCTTGCCTTTGCCAAGCCTCTGTCATTTTCATAAGCCATTCTCCCTCTCAATAATCTTACCACCCAAATCCTAAATTATTCCCAACTTAAAAAAAAAATTCCTCCAGGGGATCCCAACTTCTTGATTTTATACCCTTTCAGCCTTGCCAGTTTCTAACACCGCCAGTCATTTAAATCTTGTTTCACTCTTCCTCCCACCTCCCACTAGAAGGACTGGACACTCATTTTATCCAACATTTGCCCCAATCTCCCCAGTCCCCCATGTAGTTTCCCCTTTTCCCCAAATCTCTTCTACCCAAAGTCTCCTTACCGCTCCCCTTTGCAATACCCTGCCTTTCAGATTCCCATGAACACCCCATTTCCCCTCCTCACACCCACTTGCTTCCTTTCCTCCAGCCACAACAGCCCCCCTCTCCTCCGTCTCACTCACTCGGGTCTCCTGCCCAGGACGCCCTTGCCCAGGGCGGTGGGGGATTTGTGCTGAAGGAGGTTTCCGGTGGAGGTGCAGCAACTCGGGGGACGCTCCTTGTCCTTGTGGGCGCCAGCCGCTAGCGTCCCCGCGGGCGGCTGGGGTGACAGCGGTGCCTGAGCCCTGCTGTTGGGGCCTGGCTGGGGCTGCGCCACGAGCTGTCCGTGGTGCTGAAGCGCGGAAGGCTCCGGCGCAGAGGGCGGGCGCTGTCCGTGGTCCTGGAGCGGCTGCTGGGCCCCGGCGGCGGGAGAAGCCGGTGGCGGGGCGGGAGACGGGGCTCCGGGCCCCGGCGAGGACTGCGCTTGCAGCCGCTGCTGCTGCTCGCCTAGGCTGCGGTTCTCGGCGCTCAGCTCGTCCAGCCGCCGCTCCAGTTCGTCGATGCGCTGGCGCTGCGTGTGGATGAGGCTCTGTTGGTTCTGCACGATGGCCGTGAGCTCCTTGAGGTAGAGCACGGCCCGCACCGGGTTCTCCAGCAGGCTCTCCATGCCGCCCGCCGCCGCCTGCGCCTCCCTGCGCTTGCCTGGGCGGGCGGCGGGCAGCACCGGGGCGCACGGGAGTGGAGCAGCGCCGCGGCCGGCTCGCCTCGCTCTCTGGCGGCCGCAGCCTCCTCCTCGCCGCCGGCGCCGCGTCAGCGCCACGGAGACTCACACCCGCCCCGAGGGCGGGACCGCGCGGCGCCGGGGCCTCCCCTCCTGGCTGCGGGAGGAGGAGGCTCCGCTTCCTGCAGGCAAAGAGGAGGCGCGGCTGCAAGGGCCTCGCGTGCGCGCCTGCAGCCTAGGCTGTGGCGGAGCGCGACGCGGGAGGCCGCGACACCACTGAGACGCTCTCTACTGGAGGAAGGGAGAGCAACCGAAGAAAGCCAAAGCGTTGGAAAGTGGGAGAGGAGGGAGAGGCTGGGAGAAGGAGAAAACAGAAGGGAGGAGGTGTGGATGAACGGGTGGAGAAAACGTTTGAAAGGCAGCAGCAGGCAATGGGCCCTATGGAGTTCCGTTTGTTATGCACACCCTTCCAGGAGCTGGGGGTCCCTCTTAAAAAAACCTTCGCAGGAGAGGCCACACTCGTCTTTCACACCCGAAGAACGTGTTCTGTTGGGGAATTCCCTGTTACACGGAGATCACGGGGCTTTAAATGACCCTAGCCACCATTTCCGCCCGCCCCTTCCCTGAGCCGTGAGGAAAATGCCAGTGGGAGGGCTGTTCGTGGGAGGGGTTTTTCTGAGAACCAGACCTTAGGACACCAGGTTGAGAAGCAGGCAGGACGGTGGGTGCTCCTAGCCCAGATGGTGGTCCAGGTTCCACCCTCCGCTCTAGGGTCCAGACCCACTGTGTGCGGTGCCATTGACCACCCCTCCACCTGCCCCATTAGGCTTATCATGGTTCCACTGCTGGGACAGCCACCTCCATCTAATACCAGATGCCAGTGACCCTCTGGGAAGGAATTTGTGCTTCGTGAATGCTTTGGCCTCGTCGCACTTGTCTTTCTCCCATTTATCCTTCTGGCACCCGCTCTCTCCCAGCCCCGTGCCCCAGTAAAGAATGAGGCAGCACTGGGAGGAAAGGAGGACACTTCAGGTGTCAATTTTCCTACTAAAGAGCAGGTGTTGGGGAAAGGACAAGGACACACACAAGCTCAGATACTCCCAGTTTGTTTCTCTCACCTAGTTGGTCAGTTGTCTAAGAGTTGGCTTCTTGTAGAGGCCAATGCTATTCTGTCAGTGGAACATTTCCTTGAGATGCTGATTTCTGGTGCCCTGGAATCACTAGGGGTGGGACCCAACTGCTATCATTTCTTGTTTTATTAAAACAAACAAACAAACAAACAAACAAACAGCTTTTCAACCTGGCATGATAGCTCAACTGGCTAATCTTCCACCTCCAAGCAATAGGATTTCATATGGACACTGGTTCATGTCCCAGCTGCTCTGCTTCCCATCCAGCTCCCTGCTTGTGGCCTGGAAAAGCAGTCAAGGAAAGCCAAAAGCCTTGGGACCCTGCACCCATGTGGGAGACCTGGAAGAAGCTCCTGGTTCCTGGCTTAGGATTGGCTCAGCTCCAGCCGTTGCAGTCACTTCTGTAGTCAACCAGTGGATGGAAGATCTTTTTCTCTGTCTCTCTTTTTCTCTGCAAATCTGCCTTTCCAATAAAAATTATCATTTATTTTTAAAAATCAGTTTTTATGAGTTGTCATTTGCCTGTAACAATACTGACATGCATCTGTTTTGAGTGCCCAGGTCAGTATTTTGGCAGATACGTGCAGTGCAACAGTCCAAATTTCCACCGTTGCAAAAGGAAAATCTGCATACCTGTGCAGTTAATTCCTCTTGGGTTCCACCCCATTAACCACTGTTCTTACTGTAAATGTATGTTAGGTTTGCCCGTTATAGAGTTACATGTAAATGGAAATAAAACAATAATACTCTTTTGTGTCTGATTGTGGTATAAATGTGATGAGATTGCTGCTTTTTGCCTCTCCCTAGTATTCACTGTAGACACACCTTAATGTGCGTTTCTTTTCACTTGATGGCATTTCAGTTTCTAAGTCCTCATTATTTTGAATAAAACTGCTTGATATTAACACAGGAGTTTTCAGGTAAACACGCACTCACATAGCTTCCTGGGTCTTCTATTTTATATCTTATCAAAAGTAAAATCTAGAACTGAAACTGCTAGACCAAATAAAAGTATGTATTTAATAAGAAAAAGCCATTTCCCAAGTGGTTGTACTATTTTTTATTCTCTCATTATTATCCTTATTAAATAATTTTATTGAAAATTATCGGAAAGTCAGATATACAGATGAGGAGAGACAGAGACAAAGAGGAAGATCTTCCATTTGCTGATTCACTCCCCAAGTGGCTGGTACCCCAGGACTGAGCTGATCTGAAGCCAGGAGCTTCTTCTGGGTTTCATGTGGGTGCAGGGTTCCAAAGCTCTGGAATGTTCTCAATTGCTTTCCAAGCCACAGGCAGGGAGCTGGATGGGAACTGGGGCCACTGGGATTAGAACCGGAGCCCCATATGGGATCCTGGTGCATGTAAGGTGAGGACTTAAACTGATAGGCCACCATACTGAGCCCAGTAAATGAGGTGGCAAGATATTTGGTTAAATGACATGTGTAAGTTTGTATATATCCATTTATTGTACCTACAATTAGACATATATAATGTATTTGTACAGATATAAGGATACTTTAGAATGTTCACGGAAATATTCAATTTGAAAATGAGTTTTTTTTTTATGCAAGCAAACGACTACAGAAGTTGTACAGGGGCCATTTCCTTCAGCCCTCTACCTCTGGGTAGAAGAGCAGCTGACCTTCAGCGCCCTATGTGCCTCCTGCCATACACACAGCCAGAATTCAGAACTTCTGCCTCCCCCAGGTGTCTTATGCATTTTACACATCAGGCTGCCGGCCTGCAGGGAAGTGAGGAAAGTCCAGCCCTTCCTTATGACCTTGTGGGTCTGTTTCCATGGGTGTTGGCTCTATCAGGCATGAAAGTGGTGATGATAATCAGCATTTTCCTTTCCTTAATGGCTTTCCCTGTCTCTGAGCCTTCGTTTTCTCAGCTGTAAGATGGGGATAATAATGGGATCTAAATCATAGATTATTTAAAAAATAAATATCTAGTCCATGTAAAAGTGTGATCATATGTATTGATTTGTTTCATTTGATGCTCAGCGAGTGACATACTAGTCACACGTATTTCTATTCCTCCTGCTTTTCAGATGTAGCAAGTGAGGCTTAGGGAGGGTGGGCTACTTCCCGGAAGAGACAGTCAATGAAAGCAGGGCTGGGACTGGAATTCAGGCCTATTTTCAGCCCTCCATGTTAGTCCTGCACAACACATTTGGACACCCGATACGAAGAGAATACTTGGGTGAGAGGGGTTGGCAACGACCCTAATTATGGAGGTAGGATTCAATGGTATAGAACAGAAAAACACTAGTGTGGCATAGGGTCCAGCACAGAGCCTGCACCCAGGGAAGGCCTAGGTCAGTGGCAGGGTGAGGGTGGCTGTCAATGCGGCACTGTGCTCAAAATACTTTTCACAGGCATGTGGTCACAGTTACTCCTTACAGAAGCTCAGCTGTGTAGTGTTTTTTAGCCCTATTTTTTTTTAAAGATCTATTTATTTTACTTGAAAATCAGATTTATAGTGAGAGAGGGGGAGAGAAGTAAGGGAGAATGAGAAAAGAGCCATCCTTTGGTTCACTTCCCAGAAGGCTGCAATGGGCAGAGCTGAGCAGTCCATAGCATGCACCCAAGGCTTTGAGCCATCCTCTGCTGCTTTCCCAGCCAGAAGCAGGGAGCTGGATCAAAGCAAAACAGCTGGGACTCGAACTGGTATCCATATGGGATACTGAAGCCACAGGGAAAGGATTAGGCTGTCACATCAAGGTTTCTCTCTCTCTCTTTTTTTCTACATATTTATTTTTATTGGAAAGTCAGATATACAAAGAGGAGGAAAGACAGAGAGGAAGATCTTCTGTCCAATGATTCACTCCCCAAGTGACTGCAATAGCTGGAGCTTCACCAATCCGAAGCCAGGAACCAGGAACTTCCTCCAGGTCTCCCACATGATTGCAGGATACCAAGGGCTTGGGCTGTTCTCAACTGCTTTTCCAGGCCACAAGCAGGGAGCTGGGTGGGAAGCAGAGCAGCCAGGATTAGAACCGGCACCCATATGGGATCCTGGTGTGTTTAAGGGGAGGACGTTGGCTACTAGGCCACCATACCGGGCTCATACCAAGGTTTCTTTTAAGTGCAGCCTAGGGAATAAGTTTTGCTGCATGTCCTGAGGGCATGTGATTTATGGTATTGGCTGGGCAGGGGGCTCCAAGACTGGCTGCAGACCTGCTTTGAGCCCTTGTCACACTTATTTGCCTACTTGATAGGCAGAGCCTTCCTGCCAATTCTGAGCCGCTCTGAGCCAACACCTGCCTTCCCAGCCTGAGTGGAGCCCTCACTTCCCTTCTCCCAGGCCGTCAATTCCTTGGGGGCTTCCTTGACACTTGGGAGTGGAATAGAGCATGGACAAGTATATGGTTTCAAAACAGGCAAATGTGAATTGGAGTCTTTGTGCTACCTCTCCTGAGTAGTATGACCTTGGCAAGTTACTGAGAGTCACTAGCTTTTTATCTAGACACTTCACACTTGTGGAAGCTGTCCTGTGAACAGGATGTGGCTCCCCAACATACGCAGATGTTTAAGTCCCAAAGACATGACCTGATAACTCTAATTGGGTGTAGGTTTGATCCAGCAGCAGTGTCTAATGGTGGAGCCTTGGGGAAGTGACTAGGTTGGATTAGGTTGAATGCAGAGGCTCATGATCAGCAGACACTATGGGTCGCCTTACTGGCTCCACACATGATTCTTCTTTGGCATACCTATGCCAGCCACTACCCAGGAAGGCTGCCTGAACATGGGCTGTGAGCTTCACAACTGTGAGCCAAATTCAAGGGTCTTCCTGAATCAGACATCTTCATTGTAGGAACAAAAGGCTAGATAATACACTGGCGTGGAAGAGTACTTCAGAAAGTCCTTGGCAAATGGAGTTAAAGAGTATATATATATTGGCAAAAAAAAGGCTTGAAATTCGTGCATAATTTTTTTCACTGTATGTACTCTCGATGAGGTTTTGAGGCTCCCCTCCCACAGCAAATACTACGTGCATAAATTGGTAATTTGGGGTGTTTAGTAGGAGAGGCGACAAGACTGGGTTCACACCCTCTACCTGAGGTAGCTGGCACAAGTGTCCAGCTGTCATTGGTTGTCCCCTCTACATCTGCGGTCAACTATTTCCTCAGCTCACATCTGGGAATGCTCTCATGAATCAGAAAGTAGTAAGCAAACTAAGTGCGAACTCATCTGCAAAAACCCTTCACTTGCCTAATGCGTCCACACGTTCTGTATCAATAACTGGCCTGTCTCAGTTTTGAGAAGATTCAAAGCTTTCGTTATGAGCACATTGGACAATCCAGCAAGCCCTGCAGTGAGAAGAATGTGGGAAGGCTACTCCTCATCTTTGGACATTGGATTTGAGGGGGCACTGTGGGGATGGCATTGCATACTTTTGAGAGGGTATTGGGCTGGAGTCCCAGGTGGGAGTTTCTTGGTTCCTGCTCTAACCTGTTCATGCAGTTCCTGATAGTGGCATAAACTGGACCAACTGCTGTCTTTCTCTGAACTCCAGGAGTCACACAGTGGAGCAGGGTAGAGATGGATCACAGGATCTAGAAGGAAGAGGACTAGGAAGCTTGTCCTCCCACCCAGATCCACTTCCACCCAATGCAGGCACTGACCACATCACCCCTTGTCCGGCAGCCTCTGCCCTAAATCTCCAAAGACTTAGAGGTGCCAGAATCACATGGTGATTTCTTACTATTACAATAACAGGGTGGCTATATAGATGTGACTGGATTTCATTGTCTTTCACTCACCCTCCTAAGTTCATCCCTTTAGAATCTCTTTGTTCTTCAATTCAACTAGCAAAACCCCTTCTAGGTTCTGCCTTCCCAGGAAAAGAGGAGGTAGGATGAAGGGAAGAAATCAGGAAGCCAGATTTCACTGTCTGCGCTTTCTTGTACAGCTTCTGTCTGCACACACATGCTGTGGGTTGTCACATGGGACAACTTGTTTAAAATAATCACTTCTGGTTGCTGCCAACTCTTCCTCCCCCCACCCACAGCAACTGCTCTGGGAATGACCCAGGTAGTGGGAAGCAGCCAAAGCACCCACCTCCAGGAGCTGCTCTGGTTTGAATGGCAATGCTCAGGGATTCTCAGTTTTTAAAATTATTTTTAGCATTCTTTCAGAAGACTCCCTTTATCAAAAAAGAAAAATAAAACCTTCTCATGTGAAACTTGGATGGGTGGCTGATGCAAAGAGGGTGGTTGGGTAGGCAGGTATGTCAATCAAATGGGATTAGTGCCATGGATAAGACATAATCCAGAGTCATGAGTTGGACTGAAGCTGTGGCATGGTAGATTGAGCTTCTACCTGTGGTGTTAGCATCCCACCTGGGTGCCAGTTTGAGTCCCAGCTGCTCCACTTCTGATCCAGCTCCCTACTAATGTGCTTGGGAAAGCACCCAGAGGGTGGTCCAGGTCCATAGGCCCCTGCCTCCACATGGAAGATCCGGAAGAAGCTCCTGGTTTCTGGCTTCAGATCGGCCCAGTTCTGGCTGTTTTTGGCTATTTGGGGAGTGAAACAGTGGATGGAAGATCTCTCTATGTTCTCCCATCTCTCTGTAAAAACAACACCCTCACAGAACAAGCCAATGCAATCTTCCAGATCTTGGACAGTGAAATTCCGGTACCATAAGTTAAGATGAACTGTTTTTCATTTTAAAGCAATTCTGTTTCCAATATTTCACTATAGTCACAAAATCTGATGAATACAGAAACCTTCAGTTTTCATTAAAACCAAATGTTATATGACAGTCATCCCTACATCAAATTAATAATACACATTGTGTATCTACTAGTTGGTGGGGGTTAGCAAAGCCCCCCTCACATTCTGTGGCTCATCCTGCCACTCAGGGTCCCACAACCCAGAAAGGTTCTTGCACTCAGCTTAATCCTCTGTTGTTACTGGCTTGAATGCATCCATCACCTTTCTACTCATATTTGTGCAGGACAATGATGCATATCTGTGATAGAGCAGACACCATGATTGGGAAGGTGATTAGTTCACATCACTGCCACTCCATTCACCTGTGGCCTGGGGGCACAGAATCCTGGTGGGCCCACACTCCAGGGGAGTGTAAGAGACTCAGAGAGAGGCAGGGTCACTATCTGTGGAGACTGGTGCAGGACATCTCCCCAATCCAAAACACACAGATACCAACAACCTGTGAATGCTGAAGTCTATTATATAAAGTAGCACAGTGTTTGAATACAACCTAGACACATTTTCCTGATTTTGTTAAAGATACTTGTGTGGATTTTCATTTTTAAATTTATTTTCTAAAATGTATTTGAAAAGAGCAAGTGAGCGAGCGAGAATTTCTATTTCCTGGTTTACTCCCCACATCTACAACAGTCAGGGTTGGGCTTGGGCAAAAAGCTAAGATGCTGGAACTCCACCCAGGTCTCCCATAGAGGAACCAAATTGCTGAGTTGTCTATCATTTTCCAGGATGTATTAACTGGAAGCAGGAGCAATTGGGATTTAAATTGGCATTCCTATACAGGATATGGGTGTCCTGAGAAGTGTCTTCTCCCACTGTGCCATAACACTTGCCCCTTTCCTACGGCAAATACATTTTCATTTTACTCTGGATCTTCATGTTCTGTAGCTGGCCCTGGTGTCAGGCACCAGGAACACATGATTGCTAAAATGTCTTCATATAGCTCACTAATCTATTGTCAGATACATACTTTAATTGCATAGTCCCAGGAAGATTCCATTATAAACTTGTAAGAATTATGGCAGACAATTATAGGGCTCTCTGAGGGTGTATAGTATAGATAAGGGGGAGTGGTTCCTTGAGTCTTAGAATCAGGGAAGACTTCCTTGAAGTGGTGATATTTTAACAAGATGTGAAGAATAAGCACGAGGGGAAGAGGAGGGAAGGAGTGTTCAAATAGAGGGGCAGCACGGGTAAAGACGCCAAGGTAGGAGAAATTCTTTTTTTTTTTTAAAGATTTATTTTTATTATTTTTTATTGGAAAGGCGGATATACAGAGAGGAGATACAGAGAGGAAGATCTTCCATCCGATGATTCACTCCCCAAGTGAGCCGCAACGGGTCGATACTATGCCGATCCGAAGCCAGGAGCCTCTTCCGGGTCTCCCACGCGGGTGCAGGGTCCCAAAGCCTTGGGCCGTCCTCAACTGCCTTCCCAGGCCACAGGCAGGGAGCTGGAAGGGAAGCGGGGCTGCCGGGATTAGAACCGGCGCCCATATGGGATCCCGGGCGTGCAAGGCGAGGACTCAACCACTTGGTAGGAGAAATTCTAAGAGAACCACTGGGTGGACCATCACCCAACCTTGTACGAGAGGACTTCAAAAAGTTCTTGTAACAATGGAATCAGGGAGCGGGTGCTGCGGCTCAACAGGCTAATGCTCAACCACTGCTCTATGGAATACAGGCATCCAGAGTGGCTCCTAACCACTTTGCCAACCATCCTCCCCTAACACGTAGTCCTTGCTGTGGATCCTGGGCCAATGTTTGAAAGCACAAAGCATGATGCTACACTGGGACATGAGCTGCCTTCTCTGCTTCGTGCCATACACGTATGTGCTCACATCCCACATTCCAGCCACACCAGGCCGTCCCTCCAAACCTCTCTTGCCACCCAAGCCTTGCTTTTATATTTAAAGGTTTATTTATTTTTATTGGAAAGTCAGATATACAGAGAGGAGAGACAGAAAGCAAGATTTTCCGTCTGATGATTCACTCCCCAAGTAGCTGTATCAGCTGGAGCTGAGCCAATCCAAAGCCAGCAGCCCAGAGCCTCTTCTGGGTGAGCCTGCACCCTCATGGGTGCAGCATCCCAAGGATTTGGGCTGTCCTCAACTGCTTTCCCAGGCCACAAGCAGGGAGCTGGGGCCACTGGGACGAAATGGCACCCATATGGGATCCTGGTGTGTGCAAGGCAAGAACTTTAGCCACTAGGCCACCATGCTGGACCCGTTCATTTCACTACTTGGGCTTCATGTTTCCATCCCCTTTGTCTGCTTGCTGCAATTTTATTTGACAAAACACCTGTGAAAAACCTCAGCCTTCTTCCCAATCACGTATTCCTCTTTGAACTGAAGTGCATTTGCATACAGCTCCTTAGCATATTTCATTCTGCTTGAATAGAGGTTAATTCAAATGTCAATTTCTCCAGCTGCCTGTATCTATTTCTTCATGATTTTCCTCTGCAATGAACTCAGCGCCCTGCACAATGGATCAGGAGGCACGTGTGTGTTTGACAGAACCGACTGCTCGCATCATTCTGGGAGGTGGGCATCATGATTTCAACTTTGCATCAGGGCTGAGAGGTCAGGTGACTTTTTCAAGGTCACCTGGCTAGTTTTGGAGTAGAACTATGATGGTGCTCAGTGTATGGAGGGTGGACCCAGTGCAGAGACCCTCAGTCATAATCTAAGGAGGGAGGGAGGGAAGAAGAGAGGGAGAGAGAGAGAGAGAGAGAGAGAGAGAGAGAGAGCTGGATAGATAGATAGGTAGATAGATAGATACATAGATAGATAGATACATAGATAGATAGATAGATAGATAGATAGATAGATATGGGCACAGTGCTGCCCTGGGTGCCGGCACCATAGCTCAATTGGCTAATCTGACTGCAAGTACTGGCATCCCCTGTGGCTGCTGGTTCATGTCCAGCTACCTGCTTATGGCCTGAGAGCAGTGGATGAGAGCTCAAGTCCTTGGGACCCTGCAGTCATGTGGGAGACCTGGAAGAAGCTCCTGGCTCCAGGCTTTGGGTCACCTCAGCTTTGGCCATTGTAGCCACTTGGAGAGTAAACTAGTAGATGGAAGATTTTCTCTATATATCTCTTTTTCTCTGTATATCAGCCTTTCAGATGAAAATAAGAAATATTTTTTAAAAGACAAAATGAAGGAGCCGAGTGTTAATAAAAATATTTGCATCCAGAGAGTCCTGCCCGGGCTCTGTGTCACTCTAGCATTACCCAGGTTGTCACAGGGCTGGTCAAAGCTCCCAGAGCTCCTGGGCTCTGGAATGAGGGGAGGAGGTGGCTGTGTGACCACCAGCCTGAAGGAGAGCTGAGGAGGACATGAAGCAGTGAGAAGTGGAGGGAAGAAGCGGGGAGGGGAAACACAGACTTCAAGGCAGACACAACCCCAGAGAGGGAGTACAGAGTGGGAGGGAACAAGGGGAAGAAGAAGAGTCCAGGCAGCTGGGCAGCTGAAGGGAAGGATGGGAAAGGGTCACACTCAGGAAGACCAGACTTCCCTGTCCCTACCCCCTCCACCTGCTGCTGCCACCGCCCCTCCACCTGCTGCAGAGGCCGCAAGCAGGCAGCTGGATGGGAAGTGGAGCAGTCGGGACACAAACTGGCTCCCCTTATGGGTTCCTGGCACATGCAAGGTGAGGATTTAGCCACTAGGCTATTGTGTGAGGCCCTCTCTGGTTCCTGATGGAGCCACCCTTGTCTTACTCAGCCCCTCCCCACTTCCCGCCCCCAGGATTCCCTGGTCCTTCTATCTACTTGATCATCTCTCTACATCAACATTAGCATACCAAAAAACCAATTTGCATACTGATGATGCCTGCTCTAATCAAATCCAAGCTTTCAGGATCAGGAGGCATTCTCCCTTTGCCAGGTGGGGAACAGACAAGATTGGGCGAGTTCATGGTGGTATGGCCGTAGATGCTAGATGGGGACCAGCAGGTGGGGTCTTATCTCTCAGTCGGGTCTGGTGGGGTGGGATTTCAGTGGATCCTTAGTGCAGCACACAGGGGATGTCTTGGGTATGAGTGGGTGTGTGGTAGAGAATGCTTGCCACATATGGTTCATTGCATCAAATGATTTGGTTTTAAATAAGCACCTTAAGGGGATTTTTTTTCTCCCCACATTTCATACTTTTGCATTTTTTATAATTTAAATTCTTTGCCCCAGGCCACGATTTTTCAAGCTTAGATCTCTGGCTACAATGGGTTTCATCTACACAATTGCACTCTGCTTAAAGGACCGCTTCCTGATCACCCCCAGCTGAGGTTTTCCCCAGCCTGCAGCAGGGTCTTGTGGCAGTTCTCATCTCCCTGCCCTGGCAATGAACTGCGATAATCCTCCTGAACTATTTCAAGGATTAGGCATACTGCCCTGTGCCCAGAACCCATATGAGTGGGGCTTCAGGGCTGTGGACACTGCCCAGAAGGGAGAGGCGACCTCATAAAGGGAAGTGGACATGGGCTCTGGCCTTTGTGGTGTGTCCACCTGACTTTGGCCTGTTCGAGCCCTGATTGCTGTGGGTCTGTGGGGAGTGAGTCAGTGGATTGGTGGGACATCTCTGCCTTGGGCTGTCTCTTTTTGCTTTTCAAATAAGTAGATAAAGAACTAAGCTAAAATAAACACATGGTATCCCATAAATACATACAACATTTATGTGTCAGGAAGAAATTATGTTTCATGTTTGTATATGTGAGACAAACACATTAATATTATGGACTTAGGTTTTTCCATTTGGAATCTATGTTACCTTCAGATTTCAATTCAGACCTTCCTGTAGGCCTAGGGACTGTGTTCATCGTCACAGATGGATCTGTCCGCGTGGCCCTGCTTCATGCTGTCCACTCTCTCACATCCCAGCCTTAGCTGTGGCCTCTGGTCTTGATTTTCTCACCCTGCAGGATACAGGTTCCTCAGCTTCCACCCTCCTGCAGGAGTGCAAAAGAGGTGGGAACAGGGATAGAGGGGGCCTGGTTGGGGGGGGGGGAATGGGGGAGGAATCCTCCTGGAGCTAGCCAGGAGAGGACTGAAGGTTTGGGATCTTTTCTCCCCCAGGACAACCATGGACTGTCCCAAGAAGGTTGCATTGGCAGCTTCTGGAAAGTCCTTCCTGACTCCAGGGGTTACAGATTGCAGTCCATGCAAGTCTGAAGGGGCCCAGTTTTGGTGTCAGACAGCGATGGCTTCTCCTATACCTGCTGGCTGTGAACCTGGGGCTCAGCAGCCTCTGGTCTGATGAGATGCAATTTGAGAGGTGCTGTAAAACAGGGATGGGAGTGCTAATTTAAAGGTGGACCAGTTCCAAAACCTCTCAAAGCCTCGTGTCACTCCAACTGTAAGAGGGGTTGATGGTGATGTCTTCCACTCCAGATTCTCATCTTAAGTAGTGTGTGTATGTCATTGTGTAAGGGTACTTCAAATTGGAATAAAAAGATGAGCTTGTCTAGGTATAAAAATGTTGAACTCTGTGCCTGGTTCTACTGTAATGTGCATTTTCCAGACACTTTTAAAATTTACTTATTTATCCATGCATTGTTTAGTTATTTGGAAAAATCAAGTGTGTGTGTGTGTGTGTGTGTGTGTGTGTGTGTGAGAGAGAGAGAGAGAGAGAGAGAGAGAGAGAGGAAGTGAGAGACGAAGATTTGCCATCTGCAGGTTCACTCCCCAAATGCCTAAATTAGTCAGGTCTGGCTCAGGCCATGGCCCAGGTTTCCCACATGGACAGCACTGACCCAGCTACTTGAAGCACCACTTGACACCTCTCAGAGTGAGTATTAGCAAGAGGGCAGAACAGAAACTAGATCAGAAACTTGAACCCAGACACTCCATCACTAAGTGATGCAGGCAGCGGCCGCTGCCTCCTCCCTGCTGAATGCCCACACCTGGATAAATTTTTGAAGCCCTCTTATGTGCATGATATTCAACCCTTTTCGCAACAAGCCAAGCTTACTTTTAAACCCCATTTCTACAAGCTTTTCAAAGTGCTTTTGCATTTGTGGCACATAACAAAATTGTGTATACCTATTAGGAAACAGACTCATGAAGCAAAATCAATCAACCTAGAGGTGATCCTACTTCTTCAGTCACAGGGTAGGCATGGTCACTACATTGAGATTCCAAGCGTCAAGCACATAGTTCATTGCCTGACCCAGAGTGTAAATGTCACACATGGTATCTGCTGGTGTGTGATGTGGCTCCTTCATCCTTTGTGATCTGCACCGGAAGCTTACTGTCTTGCCTCACTCTCATCTCCCGGCCCTTGGAGCAGAACCTGCTCTCTCTTCTTTCTGGGTATGCAGTTAAGCTGTCACCAGCCTTCCCTGCAATTGAACGTGGCCATTTTGAACAAGCTTTTGCCAACGGAACACGAATTAGAGTGGTGTGAGTTGCTTCCAGAGTCTCCCAGCAAACCTCCCACGCATTCCTCTCTGGCCTTTTCTGCTTCAAGGGATTCCTGCTCCAAGTGACAGAGCCACTGATGGAGGGAACTGGGGTTCCTATTCTGAAGTGTCATGGAGAGCAGGCCACTGTTGGGATGCTCTGTGAATGAGAAAGAAACTTCTGTTGTGTCTAAGCCATTCCACATTTGTTGATTTATTTTTAGTCTGTCACAGCTGCTGACTTCCCTTAATTAATGCACTGCCATGGTCACATGTGCCTGGAATGCTTGCGACCCCATTCTGCTTTGCTGGGATAATTCCTCCTGATCCCCAAGCCTTAATATCTGCCAGCACACCCTCAAGAAATCTTTCTCTGAACAATCCCTCAGCCTTCACAGATGCTGCCTAGCTGACTACTCCTGTTTTCTCCCATTCCCCCTAGTGCAATCCCTACCTTGGTCAGGGTAGGAAAGTACTTTGTTATTCACCTCCCGAGGCTCTCTTGCAGCTAGAAGCAGTCACACGAGCTAGGAGTGAGTAACTAGAGGAGAGAGAAAATGGGGCTGGCCGGAGAGATTTCAGAATGCTCATGTCTCTTCTTTACCTATTTTTCTTTTTGTGTTCACCTTGCCATCTGCCTAAGAATGGAGGGTCTTTCCAAATGTTTGTGCTACCATCTGCAATGCTGGCATCTCACATGAACACAGGTTCGAATGAATCCTGGCTGCTCTATTTCTGATCCAGTCTGCTTACTGCTCATGTGCTTGAGAAGACAGCAGGGGAGGACTCGACCCCCCAGGTCTCTGTTACTCATGTGGGAGACTCAAATGGAGTTCCAGGTTCCTTGCTTTGACCTGTGGCTCAGACCCAGATGGTGTACCCATTTGGGGGAGTGAACCAGTAGATCGAAGATCTCTCTCTCTCTCTTTGTAACTCTGCTTTGGAAATAAATAAATAAACCTATTTAAAATAAGATCGATTTAGAGAAGAGTGTTAGGCCACTGGGATTAGAACCGGTGCCCATATGGGATCCCAGCACAATCAAGGCGAGGACTTTAGCCACTAGGCTACTGTGTCGGGCCCTGGCTGTTCCACTTCTCATTCACCTTCCTGCTAATGTGCCTGAGAGAGCAATGGAATATGGCCAAGGTGCTTTGGCTCTCACACCCAATGAGGGAGATCTTGAAAAACCTTCTGGTTCCTGGCATTGTCATAGCCCAGCCCTAGCCATTGTTGCCCTTTGTGGAATGAACCAGGGATGGAAGATTCATTTTCTTTCCTCCTTTCCTTCTTTGTGTCTCTGATTCCAAATAAAAATAAATTTGGGGAGGGGCAATGAAAAGGCAGCGAGAAAGCTTGTGAGAAAAGTGTGGTGGTACACAGGGTTAGGGTCTTCATGTGGCCAGGGGTCAGCTGGTCTACATTGGTTATTTGCCAGGAAAATAAATGGGGGAGGTGAAAAGAGACTCCTGGTTTGGGGGTATAATTCAGAATCAATTCCAACAGGGGACCAAGGATGTCTGTCTTGGAGCCAGAGTGCAAAGGAGGCAGTTTCTGCTGGGAGAGAAGGTACAAGCCAGTTCAACTCCAGAGATCCTAGGCGAACTGGCCCTGGGAGAGTAGGGGAGTACCCAGAGGGCAGAAGGCAAGAGCAACAGAGCAGTAGGCTACGGTGTGGTGGGTGGACGGGCGAGACTCACCGTGTGAGGGATTCTGCACAGCCTGTAGAATGTTCCTGGGAAATGCCTGCTATGAAAGCAAAATGCATGAACTTCCAAGGCTTTACAAAAACTTTACACAGAACTTACCATGGGTAGACACTGGAACCTAGGGCTTAAAACGCTGCTGAAAGTGCCTTCAATCCATGTCAGAGAGCCTGGGTTGGGGTCTCAGCTTCACTGTTGTGTCAGAGTTCCTGGGAGGCAGCAGTTGGGTCCTGCCCCGCTCATGGGTGGCTTCTGGCTTTGGCTTCAGCAGGAGGAATTGAGCCACTGGGTGGCAGCTCTCTGTCAGCTTACTAGTAAAAATCTATAATTCCATTTGCCACACATTTCTTTATGTTCTTGCATACATTATTACTGTTGTTGAGAATAACCACTTTGTAGCAATGCCAGTTCTCAGTCTACAGAGTGGGAAAGAAAGATAGTCAGGAAAGACAAGCAGCCTACCTAAGGTCACACAGCACTTTTTGTCCAAATGAAGACTCATCCATCCCACTCACAGCTGTACTGCAACCAAGGCCCACCCCACCCGGGATGCCCAGTAGAGCCAGGCTAGGGCACAGCGCTCACCACAATTGCTGCCCTCCTGGCTGTCTTCCAGAGAAGGGCTGAATTAGCCCTATTTATAGGGACCCAGTTCCTTAATATTCTGCCTGACGCGGCTCTTGCCAATCAAATCAGTGCCGTCTGCAGTGTGATTGCTGCTTTAGTGGCACCAGGGAGCAGAGTTAATTAAACCCAACATAAATAGACTCTGCCCTCACCGTGTGATTCCAAGGAAGCTGCCTTCCTGGCCTCCACCCCCACACATGCCTCCTTTCTTGACCCTTAGCTACAGCCTTGGTGAGTGGGGTCTGGACATTGCTACCAGTTGCCAGCTGGCCCACGGCATTACCAACCCCTGAATGCCTCAGGGCCCAAAGAAGAAGGGCCATGTCAACCTTTTCAGGGCTTTTTTCCGATCTGGGAGCTACCTGGCAGTGACTCAGCTGATGTTCCCCTCGCCTGCCCCCTGGCATGCCTCTGCCTCCAGCCTCTTTTTCATTTGACAGCCAGGGTTTATTTCATGCTTTCTCTCCCTGCCCCAGCCTCAAGCATGAGAGACTGAAGGGAGAGGCTCAATGGAAAGGGTGCTCAGCAGGATCGAACCGCACAGAGGGGTCAGTGAAGCTGCAGCTCTCTGAGCTCCTCTGTTGCCCCTGCCAGTTTCCCAGTCCCTGGGCTTGCACTCCTGTAACACAGCACCCTGCCAACCCTCTTCGCTAAGCAGTCAGCAACCCTGTTGTCAACAGGATTGATTCTTGGTTGCACAGCATGAACTGTGAGGACCTTGAGGGAGCTAGAGGAGAGGAGACCGAGACTTGGTGGCACATCAGTCAGTCAGAATTCCTGCTCCCTAAGCCAGGCTAGTTAACATTGCGGCCAGCCTAGCAGGGCTCCTGGCTAGTTAACACTGGGGACCGCCTAGCAGGGCTCCTGGCTAGTTAACACTGCGGCCAGCCTAGCAGGGCTCCTGGCTAGTTAACACTGGAGACCACCTAGCAGGGCTCCTGGCTAGTTAACACTGGAGACCACCTAGCAGGGCTCCTGGCTAGTAAACACTGCGGCCAGCCTAGCAGAGCTCCTGGCTAGTTAACACTGGGGCCAGCCTAGCAGGGCTCAAGCAGAAGCTGAGCGGGAGCAGCTGGCTCCTACAGCCCCTCCAACATTTTCCTGTGGGAGATGCCAGGCCCCCAAACACCCGTCTGGCCCCAACACTTTGCTTCATGTCATGCTTCATGGGATTTTCTGGAGGGGAGGACCCTTGATGGGTGTGGAGTTAGTGATACCCTCCTCTGCTCTCCCCAAGTGTCTCTGTCTGGCTCCCTCTGCTGGCAGAGGGCTCCTTTCTCTGCCCAGCTCCTGCCCTCCCCCCCTCCCATTTTTGTCTTTCTCCCTCCCACCTCTCTTCCTGTTACCTCCCTCTTTTCACCTCCCTTCCCCCATCCTCACTCTCCCTCCTACCGATTGGCACCTGGTAGCCCCGGGGTTACCAAGTGCCCGATCAGCTGCCCGCTTCATTAGCAGATCCTGCTTAATGACCTCGGAAAGGAAATAGAGGCCAGGACTCCCGCAGAGGGGCGCAGTAATCAGGCCGGCTTGGAGGAGCTGGCTGGCTCTATGGGGTGACCAGCTGAGGGTGCCCACTGGGGTGGAGCCTTGCAGAAGTCTGACTGGGAAACACACTTCTCCCAATCCTGGCCTGCAAGGGAATGGAGCTGTCTTTGGAGGCAGGGGGCGGGGGAAGACTCGGAGCCCATGCCTCATCCTTGCCCACAGCACCTGAATGCCAGCCTAGGTTTGCTGCCCCCTCCTCCAGGCTCTGTGTTGACACACCCATTTCACACACTGGCTGGGGGATGACCATTCAGCTTGATGTCTGCAGCTGTGAGAGGTCATCTCTGTCCTCTGTGGTGGAGCTGGGAGGGAGCAGCCTCCATCAGTGCCAGCTCCAGTGTCTCCCTGTGCACCTGCAGCAGTTCTGTGACACCCCTGTTACGTGTGGGGTTGTGCTGTGAGGCTTCCTGTGCATTAAAACCCCTCCCCTTACTCCAACACAAGGAGCCTGTGGGTTGGGTAGTTCCTGTTCTCTGACCTGAAATAGAGAGGCCTCCTCTTCCCTCGCTGGGATGCTGCCAGCCTCCTATTAACTGTCATGGAAAACTGGGCAACTCTGGCCCCTACCTGACCACGAGTCCCACAATCCCATGCAGCCCCTGACCTGCAGGCATCAATGCAGAATGAGGTGAGGTAGCACAGGTCGGGGGGGGGGGCACAGGTCAGGGCTCTGTGACTACGCAGAGTTTTGAGGAAGGGACTATGGGGCATGGCAGCAAGGAGGGGGAGGCTGGAAGTCCATAGGAACAGGAAAGGGAGGTTACAAACAAAAAATCAAAAGCCTGCTAACTAATCAGCAAATAGAGGGGAGTCATTAATGATACCAGTGTGGGCTGTCTTGCTGCGACCACCCGTGGGGCAGCAGTGGAAATGGGCACGTGTGTTGCACATGATTCTGAATCAGCCATGGTGCGGTTTTGGACAGTACTCATGGCCGGGCTCCAGCCCAAGCCGTGGGAGAAGGGGCTTCAGGGTTTCACCTGTCAGACTGGCGTGAATGTAATCTGGCCAGCTGGTGCAGCAGCGGACACTGCACGGTGTCACTGTGGGACATGTAGAACGTAATTCCATTTTTTTTGCATCAAAATAGATTTATCTTTGAATTCCATTTTTGTGACCTTTCTGGAATGTCCTCAGGTGTTTGCAAAAGGCAAAATAGATGCATAAAATGACAAAGACTGCAAACACATGACAGTGGTTCCTAAAAATGGGGAAAAGATAGTAAGGGATAAAAGTGAACTTTTTTAAATCTTAAAAAAAAAAAACTATTATTTATTTGAAAGGCAGAGTTATAGAGAAACTCCATAGAGACAGATCCTCTATCCTCTGGTTCATAACACCCAGGACTGTGCTAAGAGCTCAGAATGCTCCCCACCCCCCGCCAGGTTTGAGTAAAGGTGAAGAAGCCTCAAAAGATGGCCTTGAACAGTACTGATTGAACTTGAACAGAATGAGTGCAAAACCAGTGAATTGGTAGATGGCCTAGACTGGAGCAGCCCCGGGTCCAAGAGGCAGCAGAAGCAGAAACTGCTTGTTACTCGGGGCTCTGCAACAACCTTCCAGCAGGTGATTCAGCTGCCAGGATATGCACCAAGGGATTCAGCACTGCATAGACTTGCTTAACACACACACACACACGCACACACACAGGAAATGGCCTAAATATCCAACGCCAGAGGAGTGGCTATATAAAACATACCCTCGAGGATACAGTTGAGTCAGATCAGGGTTGGGTAACGGCATACTGGTTGACAGAGGAACATGTTGGTTGGGTTGGGCATTTTGTGCAGTGGTTCCAATGCTGGAATAAGGGGTTTGATACCCAGCTCCAGCTCCTGATGTGACTTCCTGGTGTGCACACCCTAGGAGACACTGGTGATGACGGCTCGAGTCACTGGGTCCCTGCTACCTTCAAAACTCACCTGGCGTGAGTCTCCCGATTCTGCTTTTTGGCCATTGTGGCAACGTGGGGAGTGAACCAGTGAGTGGGAGTGGTTGCTCTGTTTGTGATGTAAATAATTAAATTTTTAAAAAGATCCATTTATTTTTATTGGAAAGTCAGATTTAGAGGAGAGACAGAGATTTTTCTCACTTGTGCTCGCCAAGTGGTCACAATGGCTGGGGCTGAGCTCATCTGAAGCCAGGAGCCTCTTTTGGGTCTCCAACGCAGGTCCCAAGGCTTTGGCCTGTTCTTGACTGCTTTCCCAGGCCACAAGCAGGAAGCTGGAAAGGAAAAGCTGGAAGGGAAATGGAACAGCTGGGAATCAAACCAGTGCCCATATGGAGTTCTGGTGCATGCAAAATGAGAACTTTAGCCACTATACTACCACACCAGGCCCTGTTATGTAAATAATTAAAAACAAACAAACCCAAACCTTACATTTTGTTAAGGAATAGTGGCAGGTAGATGTTACCATTTTTAAAATTTTGTTTGTAAAATACAGATATGTACAAATTATACTGTTACACTACTGGTAGGATTATGATCTATTTCTTTCTGTTTTTGCTCATTTTTGATCTTTACCATTTAAACCATCAAGCTTTATAAAGCCTCAGTGTAAACGGGGAGGGGGAGCCTTCAGGAGGATCTGCAATCGCAGACCGCCCTCCCCGGCCCTTGTCGGAAGTGTGACTCTGGGGGCCTGAGTCCTCGCCACCTCACACTGGTGTCCAGGCCCACACTGGGACGGTACAGCACTGCCACCTTGTGAACGCCGAGGGCCTGTTCAAAAATTTACTCTGGCTTTGAGAGCCCATGAAAAGAGGAGGAAGTGATTGTGGATCTGTTCTGTTCCACATCACAGGAGGCTGAGGCGGGTGCCCGCCAACTCCCACCCAGACCACTGTCTGGCCTGGGCCAAGTGCTCAGCTGTGTTCAGGAGCAAGCATTCCTGGCGGCGCTGACTGCACCTGCCTCAAGATGGACAGCAGTTCCTGGGCAGCGAGAGGCGGAGTGCAAGCTCCCAAGGCTTTCTGCCCAGCAGAGATTGCAGAGATTTCAGGGCGGGCACCTTGCCTTTCAAGTCCCTCCCTCCATTGTCCAGGGCTGTCCTTTCCCTTTCCAAAGCGGGTCTGAGGCCCAGAAAATCGGGGAGAGGGGATCTGGGGAGAGGGGATCTCGGGGATCTGAGTTGGCATGCAGCCACAGCCGCCTCCCTTGGGCCCCATAGGTGCCGCGCTTTGGTCACCCAGGCTGCAGACTCCGGAGGCCAGTGTGCACTTTTGATTCTAATTTTATTTAAAAACATTTTTTAAATTTTCACTGGAAAGTCAGATTCCCTCCCCTAGTGACCACAATGGCCGGTGCTGTGCCAATTTGAAGCCAGGAGCTTCTTCTGGATCTCCCACAAGGTGCAGGGTCCCAAAGCTTTGGGCTGTCCTTGTCTACTTTCTCAGGCCACAAACAAGCACAGAGCTGGGTGGGAAGTGGGGCTGCCAGGATTAGAACCGGTGCCCATATAGGATCCCGGCGTGTTCAAGGTGAGGACTTTAGCCGCTAGACCACATTGCTGGGCCCACTGTCCAGCTTTTCTAAAGCTGCCTGTTGCCCATGCTGCAAGCCCCCTGGCCACCTGTTAATGAGTGCAGAGTGTGATTCAGCAACCAATAGCCATTTTCCCTATGGGTACGAGGGGCAGCTCTAGTATGGCCATCCATAAATGTACCAAGTGTTCACTTTGGGCCCTTCCACTTCTGGATCCACTTCCAGAGTGGGTATGGGACTGCCCTACCTCTGTGGACAGGACCTGCCACCTGCCCCATTGCAGGCCACCTCCCAGTAGAACTGGGACAGGACAGCTGCTGGTTGCTTCTCAGCTGTCTCCTGACATCACAGCTTTTCTCTTCCTTCCCTTGGATTTGGAAGCAAAATGGCTAGAGTAGCAAACGAGGCTTTCAGCTGTTCTGGGCAGGACAGGCCTTCTCTGTGCACCCTTGCAGGGCAGCAAGGACTCAGGCAGGCCCTGGAGTGAGGGAGACCAGGGATGCAGGCCAGTGCTACCTCTCTTCCTCCAGCCCCAACCCTCTTTGCTTCAAGGGTGACTTTGTTAGGACAAATTGCTGATTCCAGGGCAGATTCTGTCACAGAATGTGACTGACTGACCTCACACTGATTTCAGATCCTCAATGATTTAAAATATATCAGGAAGAAAAAGACCCAGTGATCATCACCTGTGCCTGGCTGGCTGGAGACCCCCAAGGACAAGCTCATTTCTCCTATGGCACCTAGCAAGGAACAGATCTGCCATGAAGATTAGAGATAAGAGCTCCACTCTCTTTTCATCACTGGAAAACAGACTAAATGGCGACTTTCACTTTTTGGTTGTCATCACTTAAAACAGCCACTCTTTGGAGTGGGTATTTAGAGCAATGGTTAAGAGGCTATCTCATACTGGAGTGCCTCAGCTTCTGAGTCCAACTTCCTGCTAAAGTGAGTCCTGGGAGGCAGGTGACGCCTCGGCTGTAGTGCCTGGTTCCTAATTCAATATGGGAGACCTCATGTGAATGTGGAAGACCCATATTGGATTCCCAGCTCCTGGCTTGAGTTTGGCCGAGTCCCAGCTTTGGGGGCGGGGGGTGATATTCGGAAGATGTGTGAGCAGAGGAAAGGACAAAGAGAGCGACCTTCATCTTCAGCCAAACATTCAAGTTGCCACATGACTAAGAAAAGTTATAAGATGGCTGAGGAAGTTGAAATGCACTTATTTCATCACAAACATGAAAATACTTAAATCCCAGGAAGAGAGTAAAACAGAATTACATTTTATGTATTCTGTCCTGAACTCTACCATGTGGGTTTTTAAGCTCATTTCAGCAGGGATATCGCTTCCACTCCTTTCTGTGTTCCTGTTGTCTGTTCTTTGCTATCTTCCCAACCTCTTCACCTTCCTACTCTCACGTCACAGGCAATGTGAGGCCTATATTGCAAGGTCCCCTTAAAGAATCTGTGAGTCACTGGCAAACGTCACCGTGGTTCTAATGTGACCTCACTGGCACCTGAAGTCAGTGGTTAGCAAACGGGGTTGCTAATGGGGTAAGCAACTCCCTCAAAAGGCCTTTCTTTAGCTTCCTAGTGGGCACCATTGTTAGCATCTGTCTGCTAGATTCTGTGAAAAAAAGGAGAAATAGAATAAAATCGCCAAATTCTCAGCATTTCATCAAAATGGGAAGTGTGGAAGCTGACGAATCTGCCTTAGAAGAAAATGGCATCAATTCCCCCATTGAAAGAACAAACTCCGAAGACACCCTAGATAGTCCAACGGTCCCGGAGCTTGAAATCCCAGGCCCGGTGCAGGACATCATCTATCGGATTGAGCAAGCACAGGCCTCCCGGGTCAGAGAGGTAAGTCATGAGCTGGAAGCTTACAGATGGGACCTTTTAAAACAAGATTCATTTACTTCTCTGAAAAATAGAGGTTACTGGCCGAGAGGGAGAAACACAGACACACACACACACATCACTGGTTTGTTCCCAAATCCCTGAAGCAGCTGGAGGTTGGCCATGGCAAAGCCAGCATCCAGGAATCCCTGTGGGATTGCAATCCCTGCTGGTTTGCATGAGAACTGGGATGGTGATAGTTCAAACTAGGCATAATCATGGAACTCAACACTTATGGGTATCGGGATTGGGAACAAGCTGGGTTGGTTCAGGCTGTAACACCTGTAGTTGCACCCAGGGATAGGATGTAAGGCAGACTGGGCTGCAAAATTCATCAGTACACATGAAGGCTGTGAATGGGAGGTAGACTACACTAGGTAAGGGCCTAGCACGTGCTGGCATGAGTGAGATCTGGTTCTGGGAATGAGCCTGGTGGGGAAACTCCTCAGGTGGGCTATAACTCTTTCTTATGAGCATGAGATTTGAGGCTGAATGTGAGCCAGACCAGGTCAAGGATGCTCCACTTGTTGGCAGGTATGTGAGTTGGTTTGGGGGGCAGACCATGCAGGGTCAGGCAAAACTAGCACACACTGTGCCAGACAGAGCTAGGCTTCAGCACCTGCTGGTGAATGCAAGAGCCAGGGTGGATGTAGGACCAGCTGGGCTAGATCTCAGCAGCTGCTAAACCACATGAGAGCTGGGTCTTGGGGTGGGTCAGGCATGGCTAGGTTGTAGCACACAATGGTAAGAGCTGGAATTGGTGTACACCAGTTGAGCAAGGCCACTGTAGTTGCCAGGATAGGAAGCAGATCAAGTTAGGCTGGGCCAAGATCTTATCAGTGTGTGTGACATCTGTGACTGGGAGGTGGCCTGATAGAGGAGCTTTGGGAACTGCTCTGTCAGGATGCAGTCCCTTCTGGTGAGTGCAAGAACTGAGCCTAGACCAGGCCAGGTTATAGTACCTGTTAGTATATAGATATGTGGGTCAGGTCTGGGGGTGGGCTGGGCAGGGCCATTTCATAGCATTCACTGGCAGATGTGAGAACCAGAACAGGGTGCAGAGAGGTTGGGTTGGGCCACAACACCAGTCAGTTCACATTAGTGATATGGCTGGGAATTGGTTGGGCTGGGTTATGCTGCTGCACCCACCAGCATGAGCTGGATCAGGGACAGGCAAGGCTGAGCCAGGCTGCAGCATCCACTGGCAAATGATGAGGTAAGGTGGACCATGCCAATGGACTTCAGAAGAATTTCCTCAACCTTGGAGCAATGAACTCAATAGCATCTCAGAACTATCGAAATCACTTAAGCAGTACCCTCAGAACATGCTTCACATTAGGAACCCTGGGATGACATCGGGTGGCCATCCTCCATCCCCAGGTACTGATGTGGTTAGAATGCTGGGTATAGCTTCTCCCCTTCTATTCCTGCTCCCCCAGACACAGGAAGAAAATAAAGGAAGATTGAAAGCAGTTGTTTCATCCACTTTCCCCCATTCCTTGACTCTCCTCACCCTAGTTGGTGGTCCACATGGGCATACATCCTTCTCAGCTATGTAAACATCATCATCATAAAAAAAAAGCTAAAGAGAAAATACATAAAAAGATCTTCCATTTGCTGGTTTACTCCCAAACTGGTTGAAATAAACAGAGGTAAGCCGATCGAAAGCCAGAATCGAGCAGCTTCTTTCTGGTCTCTCATGTGGCTACAGGGACCCAAGGCTTTGGGCCGTCCTCTACTGCTTTCCTAGGCCACAAGTGGGAGCTAGATGGGACACAAACTGGAACCCATATGGGATCTTGGTACTTGCAATGGGAAGATTAGCCAATTGAATCATTGCACTGGGCCGCTATCATTTTGTGTTTGGGTCATGTGTTTAGCGTGGCATATACACAAGGTTTGCCTAACTATAAGCTACAAACATCTCCTTCAGTGGTGTTCTGGGAGTTTCGTACCTGCCATTTTTACATCAATGTCTATGACTTATTTTGTCTTTTTAATCTATATAAATGACTCAGGTGTGTTAGCTTTTCTTCCCTATAAAGAAATGCCTGAGGGCCTGGCAGCGTGGCCTAGCAGCTAAAGTCCTCGCCTTGAACGCCCCGGGATCCCATATGGGCACCGGTTCTAATCCCGGCAGCTCCACTTCCCACCCAGCTCCTTGGATTCATCCCAGGCATGTGGAGATGGCTTAACATTCACAAATTAATAAATGTGATTCATGACACCAACAAATTGAAATACAAAAACCATGTGATTATCTCAATAGACACAGAGAAGGCATTTGATAAAACCCAACACCACTTCATGCTGAAAACCTTAGGATAGGCATAAAAGGAACATTCTACAATCAAAGCAATTTATGAAAAAGCCAATGCCAGCATCATACTAAATGGGGGAAGACTTGAGTCCTTTCCACTAAGATCTGGAACTAGACAAGGATATCCACTCTCACTACTGCTTTTCAACAGAGTGTTGGAAGTTCTTACCAGAGCAATTAGGCAAGTAAAATAAATTAAAGGAATTAAAGTTGGAAATGAAATGAGGAATTCCTGCTTGCAGACACAATCCTCTACTTAGGAGAATCAAATATTGTGGAAGACCTCTATGGTGAAAACTATAAAATATTTTAAAAAGAAATAAAAGACGACATTGAAAGATGAAGAAACTTACCCTGTTCCTGGATTGGCAGGATCAACATCATCCAAGCATCCATATTACCATATTCATAATCCCCACACATTCAATATGTTCTTATTACCAATCACAAACCCAACAACATTCTTCTTAAAAATAGAAGGTAGAAAAGTTCATCTGGAAACACAAGAGAGTACCAATAGCCAAAGCTATCCTGAAGAATAAAAATCAAGCTGGAGGAATCACAATTTAGACCTCAGGACATACTACAGAGGAGTGATCATCAAAAGTCTCATCCTGACACAGAAACAGAGATCAATGGAACAGAAATAGAAACACCAGAGGGAGACAACACATGTATAGCCAACTAATCTTTGATAAGAAATCTGAAAAACAATCCAGGGAAAAATCCTGGTCATTTCAACAAATGCTGTTGGGACAATTGGATAGCAGCTGCAGAGGTAAGAAGCAAGACCCGCACCTGTCACGGTATACAAAAATTAGCTCTATATCAATCAAGGACCTAACTCTACACCCAGAAACCATCAGACTATTACAGGAAAACATAGGAAGCACTTGTCAAGATATAGGAATGAGGAATACTTGGAAAAGACGCCAAAAGCCTAGGGAATCAAAGCCAAAATAAACATGTGGAGTACATCAACTGAGAAACTTCAGTGCAGCAAAGGAAATAATACAGAAAAGAAGCAACAAACGGAATTGGAGAAAATATTTGTACACTATACAACTGGCAGGGGACTAAAATACAGGATTTACAAAGAACTTCAGAAACCCAGGAACAATAAAACAAATAACCCAGTGAAGAAATAGGTGAAGGAAATGAACAGTCATTTTTTAAAAGAACAGATTCAAATGACTAACAGACATATGAAAAGATGGTCAGGCTCTCTAGCCTTCAGAGAGATACAAAGGAAAACACTTAAACAGCAGACTGATGGAACTGTAACTCCTTATGAAGAAATGTGCTGTCGTGACAATATGGGAAAAATGGATCGGGGGTGGAAATTGTAGGGAGGAGAATCCCAGACTATACACAATTGTATGATAAAAATCAAAAATTAATAAAAAAAAGAAAGAAAACCACATTGAGGTTCCACCTAACTTCAGCGAGGTTGGCCTACATTCAGAACTCTATGAACAACATCTGCTGGTGTGAATGTGGGGAAAATGTACCCTCCTTCACTGATGGCCAAAGTGCAGGCAGTACAACCACTATGGAAACCAGTACAGAGAGTGCTTAGAGAATTGCAAATAAACCTGCCATATGACCCAACTATCCCGCTCCTAGGAATATATCCAAATGAAATGAAATCTGCATATGAGAAAGGGATCTGTCATCCTATATTTACAGCAGCACAATCTACAATACAAAATATAAGGAAACAATCCAGATGCTTGTCCAAAGAGGAATTGGTTAAAGAAATTGACAGAGTGATAGAAAGTGGTAGAGAGGTTGAAGGATCCATCTATCCATCTATCCATTCATCCATCCATCCATCCAGAGAACCTTTTATCTCTTGGTTCACTACCAAATGACTGCAACAGCTGGGGATGGGTCAGGTAAAGCCAAGAGCCTGGAACTCCCAGGGGTCCACATACTTGGGACAATCTAAGGGTACCACTTTGACACACTGGTGTAGATGATGATTTCTTGAACACAGGCAGCAACTAAACATCTAGACAAAGGGGCAGTCCTACCAAACCCAGTAGCTTTTGTGCCGCAAAGGAAACAAATGAGACAGACAATGGAGTCAGAAAACATTTATAAGCTGCTTCTCTGAAAAGAAGACTATCTAGAATGTATCAGCAATTCAAAAACGCAACAGCAAAAAAACAAAACAACAAAACCAAAACAATCCAAGAAATGGGCAATTATGACAGCTCTCAGAGAAACAGATACAAATGGCCAACAAATACATGAAGAAATTCTCGCATCACATGAAGAAATGCAAATCAAATCCACATTAGAAAATCCAATTCTTGAAAAATGCTCATTTCTGAATTACTGTTCCATTACCCTGTATGAATACATTTACCGATTAGTACTGATTTTATATGACAACTGTTTTGTATTTAACCTTAACAATATTCTTCGAAATACTGCTACCCAAGGTTTCTTGCTCGTAGTGTATTTAAGGTATTCATCTCTGTGCAATTAGTACAGAATTGTTAGTATTTTAATTATATTTTTTGATTATTGCAAATCTTTGTTGTTTTTGTTGTTTTTAAAAATTTATCACATATGTGGAAGGTGGCAAAACATGGTCCTTATGGTGAGCAAAGTCAGAGTTATATAAAATATGTGTGTAGAAAAATGTCACCACTTCCTCATCCTTGTTACTACAACTCTCCATTCTCTTTTCCATCCTTTCTCTCTCACACATGTGCATATAAACCCTCTCTAACTCCTACTTTGTCTTTTATTTTTTTTCATATAAATAGATTCAGGTGTAATGTATCATATTGCCACTTCTCACACATGAAGGGTAGCATACAATAGATATTCTTTTGCATTTATTTTTTTAAAACAAACTTATGGCTTGGTAATACCTTTACACTTATCTTTTTTATTCTTTTTAGGAGCTAGATACAAATTGACCTATGTGTGTGTGTCGGGCGGTGGGGGGGGGTATGAGAGATGGAGTGGGTAATTTGTTACTTAATGTGTAAGTTTAAGTTTTACAATTTTCATTCTCACATTTGTCTTTAGCCTATCCTACTCTGGTTTCTGTGAAAGTATGTGATAAGAGTCCACTTCACTAAATATTTCCATATGGATAAGAGGTTGTTTTTGCACCATTTAATGAAAAGTTCAGTCTTTCCCTGTTCATGTGTATAAACTGCTTCTTTCACAAATCAGGCTTGTGTGTATGTATATTGGCCTGTTGAAGGTTTTCATTTCCGATAGCTGGTCAATTGGTAGTACTAAAAAACCTGAATTGCTACACTTTAGACAAGTACCTTAAGAAAACTATGATGTATCTCTCCATATTTTATCATGTCGACTGATAAAATCTTACCTCTATTTCCAACATCACTACCAAATGTTTCTACTCTGAGAGTGTCTTAGACATTTTCAGCCATTTGCTCTTTCACATAACTTCTAAAACTGAACTGAGAAGTTTAAGATGAATTGTAAAAAGCACAGTAGAATTCTGACTGGATTTGTATGGAGTTTCCTGACTAACTGGGTGAGCTTTATGATGTTATCTTTCAATACTGAAGCATAGTATAGCTTTCTATTGACACTTCTCAAATTTCTTTTAATAAAACCTTGTGACTCCTTTTTTTTTTTTTTTACAAATTGAGCAACAGATTATTATTATTTTTTTACACGTCATCCATTCTTCTTCCATAGGATACTAAAACACAGATGATCGACATAATGAGCAACGTGCATCAAATCATGACCCGCTACTCTGTTGATTTTGACTTGTCCTTGGGAAGGAGTAACTTCCTTACAGAACGTATGAAAAAGCAAAGAACGACGTTTTTGGAGAGAATGGCTACTTATGCTAAGAATGTCGAAAGCAGAGAAAAGACGCTTGCCTACATTTTGGCCTGGTTAGAAGAATGGAGTAAGTTTCCAGAAATGTTTCAGAGAAAGACCACAAAGTCAGGAAATCTACAAAGACACTGTGAAGGATTAGTCAGATTAAAGCAGAAAACGCTAAAGAGGTCGTTCAGAAAGTGACTGACCTGTTTTTGAGAATAAATAAAACACGAATTATGTTCACTGACTGTCAATTATTCTGACTTCCCTGCTTTTCTCCAAACTTGTCAGTAATGCTCCTGCCCAGTGTCTTTACACGAACGCTTGCCTGGAGTGTTATTTCTAGAAAGTTATACGGCTCATTCCTTGTGTATGTCCCATTTGAACCTAATGTGTTTTCTGAACATTCCCATTCCCTATCACCTCACACTCTCTATCACTCATTATCTTTATTTTTGTCTATAGCATCGGTATCTATGCTAATGTAACTGTATAACCCTTTTTAAAAAAATAAATCTCTGTATACGTATGTATATCTATAAGCACTCAGTTGTGTATATTTCTCATATACATATGAGATATAGTTCTAAAGGCTCAGGGTTTTCCCCTCTTCCCCATCCCAATTCCCTTCTTATCATTGATTTCCTCTATATTATTACATTAAAAATTTTTTGTCTCCTTTCACAAGAAGATAAGCAGCCTGAAGTTGGGGGAACTTGTACTCAATGCACGAGAACAGTACATGTATGGATAGGCACTGATGGAATTAAAGAATGACCAAACATACAATAATAATCACAGAAACAAAGAAAGAGAGAGATTTAGAGGGAAGGTGGGGGTGAGATGGACAATGAGATGGAAGGATAGATAGAGTAAGATATTTCATTCTATTCTGCTGCATTTCCAGCCACATTCACAGGTAGAATGATTGCAAATGGAGCAGCTGAGGCTCAAACCGGCACTCTGATGTGGGATCTGGCATTGCAAGGAATCTGAGCCACAGTGCTGACTCCAAGGTCCCTAGCAAGCTGTTCACACCCAGTATGAAAGCATATACTCACATCTCAGACACCTACTTGCCTGGATTTTAGGAACAAAATCAAATAGACACTTTAAGCAGCATTCACAAGACTTACTGGCTCACTCTCTGAGTCCAAGTCTTCAACCTTTTCACTGAGGAAAGACTGAGAAAATCAGTAAGTACAACATAACTATACTCACATTTCTGAATACACATTATTTGTTTGTATGCAAAAAAATGTTTTTTCCCTTTCTTCAAGATTCCATCTTATCGGAGATAACTGTATTTGATATTGATGAACACTACCACTGGATAGTACAAATGGAGATGTTTCCAGACACACTGAGAGCCGTTGAGAACAACATCAATATACTATGCAGCATGAGTTCCACGTTCCTGAAAGACAAGAAGACTCAAAAGAAAAAATCAGGTAAGTGTGCTTTGTGATTTTGGAAATGAAGCTTGATTCCTTTTTCTCAAAATACAACTTTGTGGAGGTATAATTTTAATATAATAAAAGTTATAATATAATATAATAAAAGTTATAATATAACTTTGTGGAGGTATAAAATTCACATGTTAAGTGTAGAGTTAAATGATTTTCAGTTTTTTTTTTTTAAAGCTCTGAAATCCAAACCTTGTGTCACAACACAGGCCTCTTGCTCCATCCATTATTTAGAAATTGAATACCCTAAATGTCACTGCTGAGCAATCTTTTCTCCCTTAAATCTGTCAGTTCCTGTGTTTGGGCACTTGGTTGTGCACTACACATGCATTTATAATCACTGTAGCTTGCAGATGCATTGATCCTCCTTGTTACAGGACCATTATTTTGTGTTAATATTTGTCAACACAGCTGTCTTCTCAAATATTAGCAGTTTCTTCAGCTCCTGTGTGAACACTGTGTTCACAGCCTTTCTTTTTCTATCATCTGTTTGCATCTCTGAATCCAAGGTGAGTCACTGGAAGCTGGATCCTGTGGGATTTTTTCTTTTGATACAAGTCTGACAATTCAGTTCTCCCACATGGGTGGGAGAGATCCAAACACCAGAATCATTGTTTCTCTGGATGCGGGGGATTTGCTGAATTTCTCACCCAGTTATTGAGTAGATCTTTTGTCTGTTGGTTTATGACACTTTTGACAAAAAGTTTGTACTCAGTAAGCGAAGGTAGAAAAGAGACACAGAGATCCAAAGAGAACACTAAAAACACCACTCATTCCCCAGACCAGGAAAAATCTGAGTTTGCATTCTATATCTAATCCCAAATTTACAAATGAGAGTTGATGATCTCAGTTGTGTTAATGATCTCACAGCTGAGATATTAATTCTGGAGAAAATTCAATGTGGTTGTAAGAGAAAATTCTTCTGTTATTTTTCCTCATTTGCCTGTTGCTAGATTTTATAATATAAAGATTTATTATCCACCATGATGCAGATTTACATGCATAGGGGATCATCCCTCCCCCGTTTCTGCCCCCCATTATCACTCTATTTATATCATTTCCCAGTATGCTAATAACCATTGTGGAGTTTTTATAGTTTGTGTTTTCTGCACATTAGTTGTTGTACATTAGAGAGAATGTATGATATTTGTCTTTTTGGATACAGCATACAGGTTGCAGTTGGGGCTATTTTGTTGCAAATGGTAAGATTTCATTCCTTATTATAGCTGAACAGTATTCAATGAAATAAATGTGCCTTCTTTTCTTTATCCATTCATCTGTTGATGATATCTGGGTTGTACTAGCTGTTGTGAATTGTGCTGCCACAGATATGGGATTGCAGACATCTCTTTCATTTGCAGGTTTCATTTCATTCGGACATATCCTTAGGAGTGGGATGACTGGGTCAGATGGGTAGATCTGTTTTCAACTGCTTGAGGAATCTCTATGCTGACTTCCAGCGGTTGGGTTAGTTTACATTCCCATCAACAGATTAGGCTACCTTTTTCTCCTGCATCCTCACCAGTAACTACTGTCTGTTGACTTCTGTATGTAGACCATTCTCACGTCAGTTAGGTGTTTTCCTTATTGTTAAAGAGCCTGAACATTTTTTTCATGTGCCTATCAGTGCTTTGAATTAATCATTTGAGAAATATTTGTTCATGTTCTTTATCCATTTCTTAACTTGCTGCCGTTAAGTCTCTGGAGTTATTTGTAAGCCCTGGATATTAGACCTCTGTTACCCTCTGTTGTGTAATTTGCGAATACTTCCTCCCATTCTGTGGGTCGTCTCTTCATTTTACTGTTTCTCTTGCAGTTCAGCAGTGTCTGCTTGGCATGATCCAATTTATTTTTGCTTTAATTGACTGTGCTTTCGGGGTCTTCTCTAAGAAGTCTTTGCCTATGCCAAAGGCTAGCAGAGTGTCCTGGATGTTTTTCTTGAGTAATTTGATGGTGTTGGGTTCATATCTTTTATTCATTTGGAGTTAATTTTTGTACAACATTGAAGTCAGGGATATTATTTCTTATTCTTACAAATAAGTATTTGATTTTTCCCAGCTACATATGTTAACAAGACTATCCTTTCTTACTGGATTGACTTCAGTTTTGTCAAAAATTTGGTTACAGATGTGTGAGCTCACCTCTGGGATTTCTATTCTGTTCCATTGATTTTCAGGTCTGTTCTGTGTCAGTATCAGGTTGTTTTGATTACCATTGCTCAATAGTATGTTTTGAAGCCTGTTATTGTGGTATCTCTAGCTTTGTTCTTATTGTATAAGATTGCTTTCGCTATTGGGGATCTCTTGCATTTCCATATAAACTTTGGCATTCTTTTTCCCCCTTACCTCTTGAGTAGAATGTCATGGAGTTTTAATTGGAATTGCATTGAACCTGCAGATTACTTCTGGAAATCTGAACATTTTGATGATGTTGATTCTGCAGTCCATGAACATGGCATATTGTCCCATGATTTGATGTCTTTTTGCATTTCTTTGTTTTGTAGTTTTAAGTATAGGGATTCTTCACATTCTTGGTTATGTTTATTCCAAGTTATTTGAGGATTTTCTTGTCACTATTGTGAATGGGACTGATATTGCAAGCTTCTCAGCCACGGGATTGTTTGTGTGTTCCAAGGTCATTGATTTATGTAAATTGGTTTTATATCCTGTGACCTTGCTGAACTCTGCTATGAGTTCCAGTTGTCTCTTTCTTGAGACTATCAGTTCCCCTATATAGAGGGTCATGTTATTTGGAAACAAGAATAATTTGATTCCCTTCTTTCCAATTTGCATTCCTTATGCTTGTATGGGTTTGGGGGACTTGGAAGCATGTTTCATTTCAGCCCCATGCCTACCCACAGGGGACTTGCTGCTCTGTCTTGGCTTGTGTTGGAACACAAGATCAGCCTAAGCTGTGATTCTATGAAATGAGTTATTTTCCACCTCTCCAGTGACTTCCCCTTTCTGTCTCCTTGCAGAGTTCCAATCACCACTGAAATACAGCCACTACTGTTTTGCTCAGCTGTTTCTGCTGCTTTCCAGTGTCCTTGAGTCCCAGCAATTTCTCTGCCATCAACCTGTCTACACTGAGATCACACCCTACCCACCACCTCTCCCTATTAATCAATCCTTACCTGAATTGATGTATCTTTATTCATCCATCTTGGATCTCACTGAGAATATTCTTCTAAGAACAAAACTGGTTGCTTAGGAGCTATAGTTTTCTACCCACCCTTTTCAAAGATTTATTTATTTAAAAGGCAGAGAGACAGGAGATACAGAGTGAAAAAAATAGTCCATCTACTAGTGCAATCCTCAGCTGGCTGGGTTAGGCTGATGCCAAGAATATACAACTGCAGAAGGTTCCACATGGTAGTGTCTCAGGCACTTAGGCCATCCTCCACTACCCTGCCAGGCACATTAGCAGTTAGCTGGATATGAAGTAGCACACTAAGTGCTCCAATATGGACAATATGATCATTAGTGGCAGATTAACCTACTACAACATAAGGCCAGTCCCCAGAGCTAGCTTTCTTCAATTGATAGATGTTAACTTAATCTAAATTCATTAGGCTTAAATGCAGAGTGAAAAAAGAATCAGTGCAATCTTTTTTTTTTTTTTTTAATGTGTGTGTGTGTTTCTTTCCAGTGTCTAGAGCAGCTCTATGGAAATCCTGGAAAGACAGGTTGGTAAAGAGACCTGCAACAGCCTATGCATTAAGACCAGATCAAATGATTACTAATCAATTTGCAACAAATAGCAAGGTTTTAGAAATTCAAAATATGCTGCAGGAACTCACAGGGACTACAATATTCAATAAATTGGAAAACACAGCTATCAAATACATTTCATCAACAATACTCAATCTTTCTAAAGCCTTGAGTACTGTAGTCGAGCAATTAAATATTGCTAACATTGTAGGTGACAGTATGTTTTATGAGAAATATGAAACAGAAAAAGAACTCTCCCGAAGAATGATTTATGACCTTAGTGAGCAAAATGAGAAGCTTCAACAAAACTTACAAGATACACAAGAAAAGTATGAATACTTAATTAGATTCAAAAGCATTACAGATCAATATGCATCACTTCCGACACCCATGATTAACATCAAAACTGAAGACACAGAGGACAGTTTGGACACTACTTTAGCCAAAGAATTTGACAATACACTATTTAAGTCTCCTTCGAAAAAGATCAAAGCTTCTGAGACAAAGTGGGACTCTACTCTTTTATATAAAGCTGGAATGATCCCAGAGTTATCTGAAGAGCCAGACCCACAATCTGAAAAAAAGGGAAAAAAAGCTGCTGGTCCTTCTAAAACGCCCACGGGAAGTAAAGAAGGGCAGAGAGGGGCTGTTTATTCATATGGCATGACTGGCCAATATCAACCTGTGAAAACAGAACACACAAAAGGTCCACACACCCAAGACCACGCTGGATCAAATACAAGCAAGCAAGACAGTGAAGAGAAACTGACTGAAGCCCAAACTAATCAATACTCTGAGCTAGAAGAAATAGAGAAGGGAACAGAAGGAATAAAAACAAAGACATCATCTGAACCAGGAATCCAGCATCTCCCTTTCAGCGAAGCTAAAAACCAACATGTCAAAGGTAGAACATCTTACAAGGCAGAGCAGGCCAGGAAATTTAAAACTGAATCTCCCTTGAGAAAGGGGCTTAATTTATCGGACCTAAAAGAGCCCCCCATTGAGTCAACAAACAAATGGACTAGGGACCTAACAGATCCATCGAGTATGGCTCAAGTGAAACAAACATCAATGTCACAGAAAGCTGAAGTTCAAGGAAAGACACAGGACATCCCCTTAACAACGGACAGAAGCAGAGTAGGGAGAAGAGACCATGAGGAAAGTCCAGCCTTCAGCAAACAACCCAAGTCTCCTCAACTTGAGAAATCACGCACAAATATCCAGAAAGATTCTTCAGAAACTGAAAGGGCATTAGCAACTCCAGAGGTCAAAGGTGAACAGAGTAACATGGAATCATTTCAGAAAGCCTTAATGGATTTCCTTAAAGAGAAAATTAACAACATAGACAAGCCTGTTGATGAAAACACCATGCCAAGGAAGGAGAGCTTACTGAAAAGGGCAGAAATGGAAAACTTTGAAACAATAAAAGCAAAGATGGATGAATACTTCCAAAAAATGGCTGAGATTGTGATTCAAATGGTGAGGAAATTCAAAGTTGCAAAAAACGAAGGGGATATTGGAGAGAAACCCAGGATGCAAAAAAAGGCAGTTTCATTCATGCCGGTACTGCATGATCAGAAGTCATCAACTACTGCCAAGTCTGAAATCAGCCGTTTCCTCTCAAATGAAAATTTAGACCCAGTAATGAAAAATGTAATAGAAATGATCTTGACTGAAATAGAAAGTGAGGGAGATGCTCCAACAGTCTCAACAGTAAGAAAAGAATATGAGAAAGCAAAGCCCAAACAGGATGAATATGGACAAGAGGGTCAAGACAAAATGCAAGACAAATCTAGTCTCCAGAAGGAAGCTCATATGATGACAGAGGCACAGAAGACAACAGCGAAAGAGCAAGGGATGCTCTTCCAAAGAGAGAAGGAAGGGAAGCTGAGCCTGGATCTGAAGGCAGAGAAACACCACCAGCAGAAAAAAAGAGGGAGGAAGGAGGAGGAGGACAAGCAGAAGCCAAGCAAGGGGGCAGAGCGCCTTGACAGGCAAAGGGAGATTGCAGCAGTCCATCAGAAGACCAAGGGAAAGAAACCTGAAGACAAGACCAAAGGCACAGAAGAGCAATCCCAGTTACCCCAAGGTAGAACCTTCCATCGAGTCTCAGGTCTCCCACCTGAGACAACGCACTTCCTGCCAAGCACTCCTTCACTCTCTCCTCAGGCCTCAACACCAGAAGCCCTTTACATCTACCCACAGCCCCTTGCAGAGCACAAAACTCACACTCCTCAGCTTTTCCAGGTCATGGATGTACCTCTGACCCATAAGCAGGCCCCAGCCACAAAGACTTCTCAGCAGGCCAATGCCCAGAGGACAACTCTGATTCATCATCAGACCCAGGCCCCGGCAGTCACTCAAATCCCTCAGCAGGCCCAGGCCCTGGCAACCACTCTGACCCCTCAGCAGGCCCAGATGCTGGGGACAACACTGACCCCTCAGCAGGCCCAGGCCCTGGCGACCACTCTGATCGCTCAGCAGGCCCAGGCTACCACTCAAATCCCCCAGCAGGCCCAGGCTACCACTCAAATCCCTCAGCAGGCCCAGGCCTTGGTGACTACTCTGACCCCTCAGCAGACCCAGATGCTGGGGACAAGACTAACCTCCCAGCAGGCCCAGGTCCTGGAGACAACTTTGACTTCTCAAGAATCCCAGGCCCTGGGGACAACTCTGACCCCTCAACAGGCCCAGATCCTGGGGATAACTTCAATCACTCAGGAAGCCAAGCCTTTGAGAATTCTGACCTCCCAGCAGGCCCAGGCTTTGGGGACTACTCTGACCCCTCAACAGACTGAGGCCCTGAACATAACAATGATTACTCAGCAGGCAAAGGCCTTGGGGACCCTGACCCCTCACTATACCCTGAGTCAGGGGATTCATCTTAACCCTGAAACGGTCTGGAATTCACATATGGCACTCAAACAAGAAAATGACCAGGCTTGGCTGCCTCCTCTAACCTTGGAACCAGATCTAGCACTGACAGCCCCTACTCCCCTTCAGGACACCCCGGCAGTAAAGGCAGCTGGCACTTCTGAACAGATCCAGGCAATGCAAATCTCATCCAACATGCAACAGGCTTGGGTATTTGGCGTTCCTAGCACTGAAGAACATATTGAGCTCACCCAGGCAACTGGAGCCACCCCTTCTCCTAATCTGGTTCAGGAGATGGAGCTACCATTCACTTCTATGCAGGCCCAGTCATTAGGGGTGTCTCCCACTCCTGAGCAGTCACCAATATCTGGGACTCCTCCTATTCCAGGGCAGCCCCTTGAACTGGAAGCTCTTAGCGCTAGGCAGTTATTTCTGCCTAAGAGCCCTCAAACTGCCTGGCTACCTCCAGTATTGGAAGGCCCTCCTACACCCAGGTGGCCTATAACATCTGAAATGATGTCCATCTCTGCAAAGATACCAAGTGTCTGGCATCCTCTCACACCTGGGAAGTCTCTCCCTGGAGAGTTCATGGAGTCCAGACTCTTAACCATCTCTGGAAAGTCCCTGGAACACCAACCTGCCCCCATAGAACAGTCCCCCTCTCCCCCAGCCCCGAACACCCTTGGGCAGCAACTGACCCCACTGATCCTCCCTGAGGATGCTTCCCCACCATGGATCCATCCCACTCCTGGCCATCCTTCCAGACTCTGGACCCCTTCAGCTACTGGAATGTCCCAACAAGGTGTTCTGTCTTCTGACAAGAAGAAAAGATGGGCAACTATTTCTACTCTGAAAGCTCAGTCTTTGATCCAACCCAGTACCCCAGTTTTGAAGACAGGTCAAGCTCCATTCACCATTAACAAGATCCAACTGCCAGAGATCTTTGACACCCCAGATGAACCCCAAACACCTCGAGATCCCTCATCCATGGAACTACTTAAGGCAGTTGAGCCCCATCTCACAAGTGACAGCCCCCCAGACCCGCAGACCCCTCATACTAATGAGGAGATCCTGCACACACTGCAGAAGGCCAGGAAATCGCTGCCTTCCCTGACTCCTCAGTTACTGGTAACATCACAGAAGCCACAATGGGACCAGAAATCATGGTCTCCCTCTATAGAAAAGCCGTGGATGACAGCTTCATGTTCAGATACCAACAAAGACAACATGGTGGGGCCTCCTTCTCCCCAAGAACTTGAAGGAAAGACATATTTTGTTGATGTGTCAGCTCAGAGAAAGAACTTGATACTGTTAAATCAGGCCATGGGAACTTCTGCACTTCCTTCCCACTTACACATGATAGCTAGGAATCTCATCATTGAGACGCTACATACAGACGCAGTTCGGCTGGGATACCTGTTACACAAGTACGTTGCCTACAGGCTGATCCAGCGTGTGAGGTAGGCAATTCTCCAGTGATCTAGTTGCTCTATGTCCACTGTTCCTGTGAAGTCTGGACATCAAATATCCTCCTTCATTGCCCTATAAATATATTGTCAAATTTAACCAATGTTGTAAAAGAATCTATTTTAGAAGATATGTATGACATAAGCCTGTTTAAGACAGCAAAAGGAGACATTAAGGGAATAACAAATGGATAATATCAAGATCCATTTCATTTATTCATCTGTTTACATTGACTTCTCTAGGAATGGGGTAACTTTTGGCCAGTAATCTCGTGATCTTCAGTGTTATGTGAAGATAAGCCAAGGGAGAGAATCAAGTACACTCATCACAATGGAAGAGATGATATGAAACACTGGCCTCATTTTTGGGGGGTTATTTTCTCCATTCCTACATAATTCAGATTCTCAAAATATGAGTTATTCTTTCATTACTGATTATTGTAAGTATGTGTTAAAAATGTTGGTGACTTGGACTTTTACCTCTTACATGTTCTTGGGAAAAATAACTCTGGTTTGAGGTACATTTTGTTGTATTAGAGACGTTGCTATAGCAGTTGTAGTACTTTCTGAGGATTCCCACATCCCATAACCTACTTCCTGGTGTGAGTCTCCATGCTTTTCTGACATGTACATTAGGAGGCAGCAGGTGATGGCCATAGTACTTGGGTCCCTTCTGCCCACATGGAAGACCCACATTTCCTTCCAATCTTCTGGCTTCAGCCTAGCTCAGCCCAGGATATCTGGGGAATTTGGAGACAGAAACAATGGTTACAACAGTCTCATTCTGTCTTCCACCTTGATGCCTTTCGCCTCCTGAGTTCCTGGTGAATTCCTGTTCCCACCTGGGAACAGCCAGGTGTTCTGGCTGATACTGGATCTCTGGCTGCTACTGGACCCTGGATCACTGGAGTCCGGATTGCTGTTTGCCAGCTGCTAGTTGGATTTCTGTTCATTGCAACATCACTTTGCCATCGCTGCTGCTTCCCTGTGTCCAGGGATTTCCAGGTACCCCTTCTTCTCCCCGCCAATCGCCTGATATCTGTCTTTTCCTGGAATCTGCTCCTCTTGTTTTACCCTAATGATTCTCTGTTAACCTAAAACTGCACCCTAAACTGCCATCTTGCCTCTTCTCATTATTGTTTCATAATACAGTTCCACAGGCTTTGGGATTTCCTGGTTCCCTCCCATGTTCTCTCCCCTCACATTGATTTCCCCTCTAGTGCTGCAATGAGTGGTCCTTTATGACCTTGTTTAGTTTTTCAAAATACCAAATTTCCATTTCATGGATATTTTTCATTTTATTTTATTTGGTCTCAATTTTGTTCATTTACTTCATTCTGCTAATTTTGGGGTTGTTCTCTTTTTGTTTTCTCCAGGTCTCTGAAATGTACCATTAGATCGTTTATTTTATGTCTTTTCAATATCTTGATACACATTACTATTTGCTATAAGCTTCCTTCTTAATACTGCTTTTGCTGTATCTCATTATTTTTATATATTGTATTGTCATCTTTGTTTCCAGGAATGTTCTGATTATTTTTATGACTCACTGCTTATTTAGGTGTTATTAGTCAATCTCCATTGACTATTTTTGTATATTTTCTGGAATTTCCTAAGTTGTTAATTTCCATCTTTATTTCCTTGTGGTCAGAAAATAAAATGATGCAATTTCAATTTTTCCCCCTGGATTTGTTAAGACTTGCTCTATGGCCCAGCACAGGTCTTTGCTAGATAAAGTTCCATGCGCAGAATATGTGTATTTCAACTGTGAAATTAAATGTTTTGCAGATATCAGATCTGTTTGATCCAGATTATAGATTAGCTCTGTTGTTCCTTTGGTTTTTCTTTGAGTTGATCTGTCGATAGACGAATGTGGAATGCTAAAGCCCCCCCCCCCCACATTATTGTATTACAGCCTACGTTTGTTTAAATCAAATAGCCAGGTGATATCTTCCTGTTGTTTCCTTAACCATCACAATGCCATTCTTTATCTCTTCTGACAGCTTTTGTGTTCAAATCTATTTTGTCTGATATTGCTCCTGTCACTCCTTGCTTTTTTGATTTTTGTTAGTATGAGTTATCTCTTTTAATCCTTTCATTTTTAGTCTGTACTTTGTTGGTGAGATGTGTTTCCTGAAGTCAGAAAATAAATGGGTATTTAAAAAAATTCATTCTGCCAGTCTGTTTTAATTGAAGAATTTGAGCCATTTAAAGTAATTAGCAAGTAATTACTTGGTCCCGTCACTTTTTCCATCAATATTGCTCATATTTATTTGAATTTCCTTTGTACTTGTAATGAAGACGTTCTGCCTTCAAACTGTTTCAGAATGATGTTCACCATTCTCTATTTCCGTGTGTGGTACATCATTAAGCATCATTTGTAAGGCTGGATGGGTAGTCAGAAATTCTTTTTGTTTTGGAAGATCTTTATTTCATATGCGTTTGTAAACAGAAGCCATGTAGGGTACCGGATTTTGGGTTGGTAGTTTCTGTAAGGAATTGGCCTTCTTCTCTCCATTCTCTTCTGGCCTGTAAGATTTCTGTGGAGATTATCTATCAGTCTACTGGCAGATGTCAGATTACTCTGGAGATAATCTGACATTTTTGCAACTACATATTAGAATGCTTTTTTTGCACTTCATTGTTTAAAGTTTTACTATAATACAATGTGAGGAGTATCTTTTCTGGTCATGTCTATTAAAGTTGTATGTGCTTCCTGTATCTGGATGCTTCTTTCCACAAATTTCAAAAGTTCTCTGTCATTAAATTGTTGGTAGGCCTTTTAATAAATTCTCTCTACACCTTCAGGAACTCCTACGATACTTATTTGACTTCATTTGATAGTATTCCATAAATCTCAAACACAACGATCAATTTCTTTCATTTTTCTTCTGCTGTTTTTCAGGCTGCTTCCAGCTGGGGTTCCTAACACAGCCTGGAGAACAGCAGATTGTGGATGCAGTGCTTGGGCTCCTAACAGCCACATAGCAGAACTGGATGAAATTCTAGGGTCCTGACTTATGGGAAAGGAAGGCAGATTTACAGAGAGAGAGACACAGAGAGCTTTTCCATATGCTGGTTCTCTCACTAAATGGCTACAATGACTGGAGCTGGGTTGCCCCAAAGCTGGAAACATGAGGCTTCTTCTGAATATCCCACATGGGTGCAGAGACCCAAGGGCTTGGGAAATCTGCTGCTGCTTTCCCAGGCACATTAGCAGGAAGTTGGATTGGAAGTGGAACAACCAGACCTGAAGTGAGGCCATACGGGGTGTTGGCACTGCAGGTGGAGGCTTAGCTTACTCATGACACTGGCTCTGGGCACTTTTTCTCTGTTCATTTCATTGTCTTTTAAAAAATATTTATTTTTATTGGACAGTCAGCTAAGCAGAGAGGAAGAGAGACAGAGAGGAAGATCTTCCATCTGATAATTCACTGCCCAAGTGACTGCAATGGCTGGAGCTGTGCTGATCTGAAGCCAGGAGCCACAAACTTCTTCCAGGTCTCCCACATGGGTGCAGGGTCCCAAGGCTTTGGGCATCCTTTACTGCTTTCTGAAGCCACAAGCAAAGATTTGGAAGGGAAGCAGAGATGCTGGGATTAGAACCAGTGCCCATATGGAATCGTGGTGTGTGCAAGGCAAGGACTTTAACTGCTAGGCTACCATGCTGGGCCCTTCACTGTCTTTTAATAATTCTATTATGTACCAGCTACACTCTTATATATCACTACTTTTAAAATGAAGATTTTTGCCCCATAAGGCACATTTTAAAATAAATGAGCACATGCAAATATAAATATGGCTATAAGTAGCCATATAGATTATTAAAATTTTATTTACATGGGCCAAGCACAGTGGCCCAGTGGTTAAAGTCCTTGCCTTAAACGCGCCGGGATCCCATATGGACTCTGGTTTGTATCCCAGCAGCTCCCCACTTCCCATCCAGCTCTCTGCTTGTGGCCTGGGAAAGCAGTCGAGGATGGCCCAATGCTTTGGGATCCTGTACCAGTGTGGGAGACCTGGCTCCTGGCTCCGGATCGGCACAGCACCGGCCATTGCACTCACTTGGGGAGTGATTCATCGGATGGAAGATCTCCCTCTCTATCTCTCCTCCTCTCTGTATATTTGATTTTGTAAAATAATAAATAAATCTTTAATTTTTTTATTTACATGGGAAAATAGACTAATGTCTTACTAAAAAAGCCTCCTTTCCTCATCCATCCTTCTTAGTAGCAAAGGATGATGTAATTAGGAAAACTGAGGACAAACTCACTGAGTTAGGTTGATCAGCTGTCTCAACTTAATTCTTGTATTTTTTCTTCAAGAAACAATATAATCTATCAAATAAAAGCCATCCAATACACTGGTAAAGGATATGAAACCCAGAAACTCTATGTCATGCTGAGCAGAATTGACGACTATCAGAAAAAGATGATGTATACCTGGACTGAGAGGCAGAAGTTTCTAGAAGAGAAACGAAATCAGTGCCTGAGGAAAATGATATCCTTATTTACCCAGGTAATGTGTTTTCTGTTACCTTATCTAGTATGCTGTGATCCAAAAAAAAGTGCTAAGTTTTGAAACTAACATCCAAAGGGAGGCACCATATTATGATTCCTAAAGATGGCCAAATGTACTGCCACAAACACTATGGGATAGGAATGTGGGCCGGATAAGTCCCATGAAGTCATTTGGTTTGATCCTGTCAAGGTAACCCCATGCAGATTTGAAATTCAATAAACCTATAGAAGCCTAATTTTTTAGTTGGACAATTTTCTATGGACTGCGAGTCATGTCATAAAGATCCAAACGACCCTTGGCAGAAAAAGAAAAGGTTCTCACATGTATCTTGCTATGGTTCTAGAGATCAGAAATGAAGAAAATTAACGTGCAGCAGGGCTGGTTCCTTCAGGATTCTCTGAGAAAACTGTCTCATGCTTCCCTCAGTGCAGGGCCATTGGAAATCCTCAGCATTCCTTAGCTTGCAGCCGTTGAATTCCCATCTTCGCCTCCACCTCTCAAATGGCCCTCAGCATGCATCTGGATTCTGGGCCTTAGGAGGCCATATGCATCAGAAGCAGGACTCAACGACATCCTGGCTCATACAGGATGATCTCATGTTCAGATCCATAACTCAGATTTGTAAAGGTCCCTGCTCTAATAAGGCTGTGTCAGAGATCCTGAGTGAACACAGCTTTTGAAGAGGCCACTGGCCCAAACTGCCACTACAGCATGAGCAGTGACACTCCCAGACTGACAACAAGAATATTTGTTAAAATTCTAGGTGAGAAAAAGACGAGAATAGGAGTCGGCTCCAGAAAAATTCAGCTCATCTTTTCACCCACAAGTAGTGGGTGACAAAGATGTGAAACTTCTTGAAGCCACTGCTCCCTAATTGTGGGCAGTTGCTTTATCAAAACCAGCAGTTGGCTAGGCTTATTGCCATGAGTTTATCGGAAGGGAGACAACTTGCTTCCACAGCACCAGGCACAAGCTGTCCCCTTCAGTGCTGGCATCCACTCACTGTGACTTACAACCCAATATTAGGCAACTGGCAACCTGTCTTGGGAAGCAACAGGAACACTACAAAAGCCGAGAAGAGAGTTCTCTTCCCTGGGACTATTTCAGATAGCTTCAGATTTCCTGGCATTAACTCAGTTTTGAACAATAAATAACGCAAGCTGGAGTTTAGGAACATTTTATAACTAAATATTCTAAATATTATAACACACTGCTAAAAAAACATACCTCATGTTTTGATTTTGCAAATATGGTGAAAATGCATGGAGCAAAGGAAGATAAGCTGGCTATGGCATCTAACAAGAACGACCATGTCTAGAGCATTTTATATCATATATTAAGGTTTCAAAGTCAGGAATATCAGAATCTGACCATGCTGGTATGAATGCATTAAGAAAGGAGAAGAGAAAGTAAAAAGCAAAAGAGATGGGGGGGTAGATAGCAGTAAATACCTTGCACTGAATCAAGGGGATGGCTAAGGGGACTGGCTCTGCTATGAGATGTCTGAGTTCATATCACTTTTAACTGCAACGCTAGTGGACATCTTAATTTTTCATAGATATAAAATGGGCCAGATTGGGAGCCAAGAAGTTGTTCCTGGTATCTCCCATGAGTGGTACTTTCTGAAGCAGTGTTTTATTTTATGCAACCTTCCAGGTGCATTAGTAGGGAGTGGGATTGGAAGGCAGTGATGAGACTTGATCCCAGACACTCTGAGATATAGGTGTTCCAAGGAGCAGCTTGACCGGCAACACCAAGCACATTCCTGAGTTTTCTGAGCCTGACCAGGTAGTTACAAGTTCCAAATGAGCTGACAGGGGAAGGGCTTGGCTCAGCGCTTGGCATTGATTCGGTAAATGTTAGCTATCATTATGTTTGTATAGTGTAGCACAATTTATATTCCATATATGCTACCCTATACAGTGTTCACTATCCTGTTATTCCTATTTTAATAATGAAGATGAGCAGGTATAGCTAGATTAATCAAAGTTTCCAGCTACGACTCAGACTGGAGAGTAACTAGGAGGAAGGCTTTGATTTGTCACAGACTCCAATTCTGAACTTACGCCTATTGGAAGCGAGTTGAAGAGGGAAGAACACTTGAAAAGCCACAGAAAAGAAGGAATTGTGTTTCAGTCAAGTGACAGTTCAGATCATCTCCATAAAGATTCCAGCCTTTCTTTTTTATTTTTAAAATTTTTATATTTATCATAGAATACTGTATAGTCTGGGATTCCTCTCACTCCAGTTTCCACTCCCAACTGATTTTTCCCATAATGTCACACTCTTCATAAGGAGTTACAGTTCCACTAGTCTGCTACTTAGGTATACCTCGACAATACTGATACAGACAATGTCAGACAGTCCATCATCCCGCTGTCTAGATATACCCAACATTTTCATTGGGAGTCCATGTTTTGTTTGGAAGCAGAGATGCATGTTGCATTGTTTTCACTTCTGGATATGGTAATCTTCATTACTCCACCAGTATAATTCCAATTTGCATGACAGATCCCTTATATTAGAGAATACATATGATATTTCTCCTTTTGTTATTGACTGATTTCACTGAGCATAATGATCTCTAGTTGGAACCATCTCGTTGCAAATTGTATAATTTCATTCTGTTTAATGGCTGGATAATAGTCCATGGAGTAGATGTACCACAATTTCTTTGGCCTCTCCTCTTTGGATGGACATCTGGGTTGTTTACATGTCTTTGCTGTTGCAGATTGTGCTGCTGTAAATATAGGATTACAGATTCCCTTCTCACATGTAGTTTTAATTTCTTTTGGGTACATTCCTAGAAGCGGGTTAGCTGGATTGTAAAGCAGGTTTATTTGCAATTCTCTAAGCACTCTCCATACTGATTTCCATATTGGTTGTACTAGCCTGCACTCCCACCAGCAGGGAAGGATGGTACCTTTCTCCCCACATCCATGCTAGCAGGTGTTGTTAGTTGAGTTCTGAATGTAGGACAATCTGACTGGAGCTAGGTGATATCTCAATGTGGTTTTCATTTCTATCTCTCTGATGGTTAGAGAGCTTGAGCATCTTTTCACATGAATGTTAGCTATTTGGATCTATTCTTTTGCAAAATATCTGTTCATTTCTGTTGCTCATTTTTTCACAGTTTTTTTTTAACAGCTTTTCTTTCTATGACATTGTTTCTCTTATTTACTTTTATAGTTACAAGAGATATACAAATTGAATCTTAGTCAACCCATCCCTTTGACAATCAATAAAAAGGAGATGCCTGCCTCTACTGAGTTTGTTCAACAAACATTCCAGAAGTTGTCAATAGAAGAAGACAGACAATCTGTCAAGAAAATTAGGTATATGGTGGAGAGACTGATAAGTTGAGACGATTGTGAAACTTTTTTTCCCCACCTAACAACCCCTTCACCATTGTGATATGATTCACTGGAGAATCTAAGCAAGAATTGATTTTCTAAACTAATTTACTAGGAGGGTAATTTATTGGCTAAATTCATTTTGTAAAAATTGCACCCTTCCTTATTAAAAAAATTGTTTGAAGAATGTTTAATAAAGTAGCTTAGAAGCATGAACTCCTGGAGGCACTATGAGAGGGAAGCAAAACACATCCATGGTATGTGTTTTAGTATAGATTTTCAGGGAAAGTCATGGAAATTTAGCTTTGTTAACCATTCTGGCAAATTCTGCATTATCATTTTACCTCTATCTCAAAGTGAGCATGGCTAATGCTTGTCAGTGCCAAGGGGAAGTTATTATAGGATAGAGTAAAAGTTGGGGGGCAGAGAATAAGACTCATACACTTTGCCAGATTCTTGGTACAAAATAGCTGTGCACTTTTCACCTGTGCTTCCCTCATTCTACAGATGCCAAGAAGACCAGACTGATGCCATCTGGGAAACTGATTTATCTATATCCAGCTACCCAATAGTAGAGAAGACACCAATAAATGTGCCCTGGGACCAGCTGGGTGGGTACCCAGATGTTCCTAGGCTGCTCCAGTTAGATGTCCAGTCTACCTTCAGAAAATCTCTTGCATCCATTAAAACACGGTCAGTACTAGCAGCACCCTGGTAACTGGGCCTTTTGTCACATCTCGTTTCCCTCACCTTTCTCCTGCAGCACCAGGGAGTTGTCAAAATTAAGAGTTTAGTGTGTCACAAACATGAGGGTGCCATCTGTGAAAAAAAAAATCAATCAAAAAGGTATCCAAGTATTAACCTATCTCAATATGCCACAAACCAAGCTCCCAAGTATTTTAGGTTACAGGAAGTTAAAGGAAAAGCAGAATTTCAAATAAGTTCCTATGTCACATCATAGACATGTGAAATAGACCTTCAACTAAATGGTTTAAATACTGAAATTAGAAAATCTTACCAAATAGTAGGCTAAGGTCAGGATAATTTTGATTAAATCTGTCATTTCTGTCTTCACTCACTCTATGTCTCCATGACTTGTTGGGTTTTCTGCATTTTATCATCAAAATATTTGTTGAAAAAGAGATTTTTGTCAAACATTGTGTTATATCAAAATCCTTTACTTTCCTAAGTGGTAGTCTTAGCTGGGGCTTACGTAATTGATAAAATGAAAAAGTTAATTTTCAGATTGTGTGCATTGGCTTGTTAGAGAATTTGTCTTAAAATAAAAATAAGCTACTTAGGATACAAATGATAAACTAGAAATCTGGCTTGTAAATACAGATTCATAGCAGATATCTATCATGTTAATCTGATTGTGACCTAAGATCACTATATGAATTTGTCTCCACTATAAGGATTTAGCTGACATGCAACCTGGAGGGTAAATCCTCATGAAATACAGTATGCTCTTGTAATGTATGCATGGATTGTGGAATGATCAAATCAGTTTAATTATCCTACCCATCTCTAAATACATCATTTCTTTGTAATATGAACACTTAAAAATCTGCTCTTTCAGGGCAGGCATTATAGCACAGTGAATCAAGCTGCTGCTTGGGATTGTCCATTGTATAAGAATGACAACTTGGGTCACGGTTGTACCACTTCAGATCCAGCTGCCTGCTAATGTGCCAGGAAAGGTGGTGCATGATGACCTATGTGTTTAAGTCTGAGCCACCCACTTGGAAAACCCAAGTGGAGTTCTGGGCTTCTGGCTTTGTCCTTGCCCAGCTATAGCTCTTGCAAGCATTTGGCGAGTAAATCAGGGGTAACTCCTTTTCACTCTACCTTTCTAATAAACAAATAAGTTTTATAAAAAATCACCTAGGCAATTTTCTGACATCTGCTGCAATCATAATGTATAGCAGAACTCAGTGCTTACTCCTCCTGTCTGAATAAGACTGTGCACTGTTTGAACAATAGATCCCTTTCTCCTGCAAACTCCCTTGCTTCCACCTCCGGTAATCATTATTCCATTCGCTCTGTCAGGAATTCAGCTTGGATTTCTCGCATAAACGAGACCATGTGCTTTTGTTTCTCTATTCTCAGCTTATTTTCTTTAACACAGGGTCCTCTAGACACATTTACATTGCTGCAAGTGACAGTGCTTCTTTAAGTTTTACAGGCTAAATAGTATTCTGTGATGTTTATATACCACATTTTCTTCACCCATTCAGATGCTGATGGACATTAGCTTTTTTAAAAAAAATCAGTTACTATGAAGCATGTTACAGTGACATGAAAGTGTGAATCTCTCTCCAATGTATTGATTTCAGTTCCTATAGACATGTACCCAGATGTGAGATCACTGAATCCTACAATAATTCTACTTTTCTTTTTATGAGGATTCACCGTACCAGCTTTCAGAATGACTGTACTGATTTACATTCCTACCAACATACAAATATATCACAACATTGTACCATTCTGCTTCTGATAGAAATTAGGACATCTGTCAACACTATAAAAATGCTGCTTCAATTTTTTTATACTGGTGTTATATTTATATGATTGTTATCCTAGGAAAGACTCATTAAAATGATTTTTAATTCCAAAAGCAATGCATGCTCACTTAAGAGGAAATTGGAATGAGGTCTACTCCCAGAAGGAACAATCATTTTCAATTTTAACCCATGTTTTAACTTTAAATATGAGTTCCCCCCCGCCTTGCCATTTCAGCCAATTGGGGAGCAAATCAACAGATGGAAAATCCCTCTCACTCTTTCTCTCCGTAATGTTGTCCAATAATGAACAAACAGATGCATAGATAAATGGATAGATAGATAGATAGATAGAGAGATAGATAGAGAGATAGATAGATATTTTAAAAGCATACCATGTAATGGCTTGTGTGACACTTGAGGCACCCAAATCCCATCTTGGAGTGTCTGGGTTTGAGTCCCACCTCCACTTATGTTCCGGCTTTCTGCTAACACACACCTAGGAGAAAACAGAGGGTTATTCAAATGTTGAGTCCCTGTCACTGAGGTGGAAGTCTGGGTTCCAGGTTCCTGGCCCAGCTAGCGCCCCCAGCTATTTCTGGTAATTGGGGAGTGAGCTAACAGAAATGCTCTCTCTCTCTCTCTCTCTCTCTCTCTCTCTCTTTCTCTCTCTCTCTCTCTCTCTGTACATATGTGTCTTTACTTGCTTCTCAAATGAATTTAAAAAAATACTGTCTGATAAATAATGTATTGTCATACCCTGGTCTTTTTGATTTTTTTTGTCTTGGGTGACATTCTGCACCTAATTATGACTTTCATTAAGCATGGATAACACACTGATTTTATTTAAGCTTATTTATTTGTTTTTAGTTCTGAAGGCACTTTGTTTTATCTGAGTTACTTCACAAATGTGTTCGTCAGAACTCTGTAATGAAATGTCTTTGTTTTATTTTCAGGATTAAGAAGACTCCTAAGTGATTATAAATTTAAATGCAACTATGCTCAAAACAAGTTCCACCTTGTCCAATAAAATGCCCAGCTTGTTTTCTTTCATGGACACATATTGCTTGGCCTGACCTTTGCCTTTATATGCTGCATGTAGCTTCTTAGATTAAACATCTTTATTTCCAGAGTATTACTATGACCCTTCAAGACAGAATATCTTCTGCTCTAGGTCACTGGAAGCAAAGCTTTAATAAACCCTGGTGAGGACTGAATCATAAGGCGGCATTTCAGGGTCTACAACATTCAAAGCCCAAGGATGCCATAGAAAAAGTGACCAGATATAAGAAGAAAAACATAAAGCAGAACAAACCCCTGGAGAATCAGGAAGTGGTTATGATTTAGTAAAGAAGGGAAACAGTAATCCTGGACAATCAGCTAATTCTACCTGTGTACCTTTTCTTATTTTAGGTTAGTGTTAGATATTTTTTTTTCAACTGTCTGATATCATAGGGAAGGAAGGTGAGTTTGGAATTTAGATGCAAAGATTGCAATTTTCTGTTTCTACAGTAACAAGTTTGAGAGTTTGAATAACATCTAAAAACTAAGCCACTGGAGAAGAGATTTTAAAATCTCAAAAGCCATGTATCGGTAAGACCTACAGGGTATTAAAGCTGCTGGGACTTACGACTGATAGAGTGATAATGACCAAGGAGATGGTAGATGCTGCAAGACATAGGGTAGTAAGTAATATATAGTCATAATTGTTTACAATTGAATATTATTAGAGTAGAGATGAATGACCCAGAAGTAGTGCTGAAGTGTGAGGATTCCTTCAGTGTCATTTATTGCCAAGAGATGAAAGGGGAATATGGAAGTTAACAGGTATCATGTGAGGCAGCTGCAGATAAGAAAGTATTATCAGATAAGGGCCATAGGTCAATTATTCCTTTCTGTGTTATGAAGCCATACTATCATAAATATCTGTATTCATAAACATTACACATTTGTGACTCCCTATTCAGTATCACTTCATGGTAATTCCAAAATCTAACAGATTTTTGCCTATTTTTTTTCATGTTTTAGCTTCTCTCCAACACATTCTTAAAAACATAAAAGATATATTTATTTGAAAAGCAGAGAGAGGAAAAATCAAGAGAGAGCTGCTCCTTTGAACAGTTCACTCCCCAAATGGTCCCAAGCCAGTTCTGATGCGAGAAGTCAGGAACTCCATGCTGGTCTCTACACAGTGACAGAGTCCAAGGTAATTGGGCCATCATACACTGCCTTGCAGTCACATCAGCAAGAACGTAGATGCAAAGCAGAGAAGCCACCACTTGAGCCAGTGCTCACAAGCAAGCTCTGGCTTCACACACTGTATCAAAGTCAGGACTCCAATTTTAAAAGTCAAAAGAGATGGAGGGAAAGAAAGAGAATCTCCCATCTGCTGGTTCCTTTTCTAGATCTAATCAAGGAATGGGCACTTGATGCAGTCTTGTCGATGGAAAGGAGCCAGGTTCTTGAATCCCAAAGTATGAATTAGCAGGAAGCTGTACTGGAAGAATAGCTGGGACTTGAACCAGACACTCTGATAGAAAGTGTAGGAATCCCAATGTGTGAGTAGTGAAAAGGACAAAGGGCAGGGGGGGGGTGGGGATTGAAGCCTAGACCTTCTTAGATTGTGCTGTTATTTGGGGCATTATGGCTGCAGCTTCGAAGATGCTACGTTGTATTGCTCCTGTTAGAGGCTTTTTCTCCTTAGGAACTTCTCTACACTTGAAGCTTGAAGCATTTTTTTTCTCTAAAAATGTCTATCTAGCCCTTTGTGTAAAAAAAAAAAGTAGTGAGGGAAAGTAAGACCCAGCATTTACTGTTTGTCTGATTGGCTGGTGTTTGAAACATTACCTCCCACTTAGTAAATGAGTCTGCTTCCTTCACTCAATTCTAGCCTAGCTACCAAGACTTAAATCATTTTAATTCTATTTTTATTGGGAAGTCAGATATATAGAGAAGAGGAGATTCAGACAGAAAAATCTTCCATCTGTTGATTCACTCTCCCAAGTGGCCACAATGGCTGGAGTTGCGCAAATCCAAAAGCCAGGAGCAACAAACTTCTTCCAAGAATCCCAAGTGGGTACAGAGTCCCAGGATTTTGGGCCATCCTCCACCACTTTCCCAGGCCACAAGCAGGAAGCTGGTTGGGAATTGGGGTTGCCAGGATTAGAACTGGTGTTCATATGGGATCCCAGTATGTGTAAGGCAAGGACTTCAGCCACTAGGCTACCATGCCAGTCCCCAGACTTAAATCTTAATTCAGTCCTAGCAATCCCAGGCCCAGCACCATAGTTGACAGGTTAAGCCTCCACCTGTGGTATAACCTGGAGTCCTGGCTGCTCCAATGTAGCCTGAAAAAAGCAGCAGAGGGTGGCCCAAGACCTAGAAAAAGCTCCTGGTCCCAGTTTCAGACCAGCCCAACTCTGGATGCTGAGATCTAGAGAGTCAGTCAACTTCTGGATGAAAGATCTTTGTCTCTCCCTGTCTCTCCTCCTCTCTAATTCTGCCTTTCAAACTTTATTGGAAAGTCAGATACACAGAGAGATGGAGAGACAGAGAAAGGTCTTCTGTTTGCTAGCTCACTCCCCAAGTGGCCGCAACGGCTGGAACTGAGCTGATCTGAAGCCAGGAGACTTCTCTGGGTCTCCCACGTGAGTCAGGGTTCCAAGGCTTTGGGCTGTTCTTGACTGCTTTCCCAGACCACAATCAGGGAGCTGGATGGGAAGAGGGGCTGCCAGGACACAAATCAGTTCACATATGGGATTCCAGAACCTTCAAGCAAGGACTTTAGACACTAGGCTGCTGTGCTGGGCCCAAATAAATACATCTCTTTTTTAATTTTATTTTTTTAATAATGATTACAGGTTGATCATGGTGTGAAAGAGCTAGGTTTAGGGGAAATTGGGTGAAATCACTGATTCCAAATTTGTTATTTCTTCTTGTTCCTGGGGGAACAGGAGAGGCAAATGGGGGAACCACGCATGCCTTTCCACACATCCAGTACCCAGGGATGAGGAACTGCCACCTCACATCACCCCCGAGTCTCCATGTGTACATATTCCGAGGGTTCTGGCCAAGTGGTTTGGATAGTTCTGAAACGCTGCCCTTTCACCGATCCAAGGATGATGCCACTCTCCCAATGTCCATTAAAATCAACAACAACAAAATAAACTACCAATTCTTCCTCCAAAACCGTTTCCCCACCGTCTAAGGAAAAAAGATCAACACCAGTGAGCCTGGCTTCTGTCGCCCGTGTGGTGCGTCATCCGGGTTTTGCACCATCATCGCTCCATAATAGACTAATTGCTCAGGGCAGTGGAAAATACTGACTTTATCACATCTTTCTGCAATCTTAACAGTGATGACAGCAACAGAAGGGAAACTGCTGACTGGGAGATTTTATGTTCCTTTTCAGAAAGGTTGCAGAGGGCCCAGTTTTGTGGTACAGCCAGTCCAGTTACCACTCAGGACACTCAGCAGTCCATATGGGAGTGCCACTTTGACTCCTTCCATACTCTTGCTTCCCACCCAGTTTTCTTCTACTGTTTCTGGAAAGACAGCACCCACATACCTGGGTCCCTGCCACACACCAGGGTGACCCCGCTGGAGTTCCTGGCTCCTGGCTTCAACCGGACCCAGCCCTGGCTTTAACAGCCATTTGGGAATAAATCAGTGGATGGAAGGCTCCTCTCCCTGTCATTTACTTACTGTGTTGCTCCACTTCTCAATTAATTAAATTCCTTTAAAAACAAACATTCCTTTTTCACTCCTGGGCAGGCATTTGCTCAGTGTAGCCACAGTGTTTGGAAACCTGAATCCCATGAGGTGTCTGGGTTTACCTCCTGGGCGGAAGGAGCTGGTAGCTCAAGTATTTGGGCTGCTCCCTGCTCCAGCACTGGTTGCTGCAAACCTAGATGGGAGTGAACCAGCAGATCATTTAGCTAGCTGCCTCTCTGCTTTTCAAATAAATAGTATCTTACACATTTGCTTTGGGCCCAGCGCCGTAGCCTAATAGCTCAAGTCCTCACCTCGCAAGCACCAGGATCCCATATGGATGACAATTTTAAGCCTGGCAGTCCCACTTTCCATCCAGCTCTCTGCTTGTGGCTTGGGAAAGTGGTGGAGGATGGCCTAAAGCCTTGGGACACTGCACCTGCATAGGAGACCTGGAAGAGGCTCCTGGCTCCTGGCTCTGGATCGGCGCAGCTCCGGCTGTTGGGGCCATCTGGGGGAGTGAATCAAATGTAAAACTCTAATTCCTATATATCTGATCTGCCTTCTCCCATTCCCTAGAAAAAAGACAAAAGGTAAGTCTTTGAGGAACACAGATACTAATGCAAGCAACTGAGTTCGTGAGTTCGTGACTATGCCATTAAATCTTTTAATGAGGAAAGTAAGTTTTTTCTTTCTTCAGTTTCTGCTCCCCAAAAGAAGTCCAGAACACTGTTACAAATAATCCCCCATAAAACTTATTTCAGAAAAAGGAAACACAGGAAAATGAAGGAGACAAAGGATTTACTGAAGAAGATCTATTATTGTAACACATTTTCTGTCAAGCAAATCAAGCGGCCTTAGAACTATTGTTAAGGAAACAATAAATACTCAAAGAAGAGGTTTTGCTTACAAGAAGAAACTGACCAGAGGAAAGCACCATGGCAGTAAACAACACTGCTTCACAGCTTCTCAACCATGCAGGAAGAGTTCATGAAAGGTTGTTTAAAAGTTCAACACTGCAAACTGGACAAGGCTGGGTAATGGCGGCCCCAGAGCTTGCTCTACTGCCCTTCAGCCTTCCCAGACAACAACACACAAAGGACCAAGACACTGCCTGCCCTCATGGCCCTCACGCCGAGGGCAAAGCCACTACCTGCGTTTCCCCATCCCGAAGGTAGGACCAAGCTGCCACCTGCGCTCCTGGAACCCGTGCCTAGGGCCAAGCCACCTCATGCCTTTCATGGACCGTGCCAATGACCAAGCTGCCACCAGCCCTCCCAGACAACACACAAAGGGCCAAGACATGGCCTGCCCTCCAGGAACACTCGCCAAGTACCAAGCCACCACCTGCCTCCTGGACCCTGCACCTAGGGACAATCCACCGCCTGCCCTCCTGGACCCTGCACCTAGGGACAAGTCACCGCCTGCCCTCCTGGACCCTGCACCTAGGGACAAGCCTCCGCTTGCCCTGCTAGAACCCGCGCAGATGGCCAAGCCGCAATCTCGCCTCCTGGAACCTGCACTGTGCGCTAAGCCAGGTCTGCCCTCCTAAACCCCTGCTGAAGGCCAAACCGCTGCCTCCCCAGCTGGACACGCACCCAAGGACAAGCCGCCGCCTGCACTCCCGGACACACACTAGGGCCAAACCGCCGCCCTGGCCCGACCCCTGTACCTTGGGCGGTCTTACCTTGCAAATGACCTTTTGGGTTGTGGACTCCTCCAGCGGCGCCCAAAGACCAGGCACTCTGGGGGCGGCACCAACTCCTCCTCCTGCACACCGGGCCCACGTCCACCATGGCGCCCACCGCGAGGCCCTCCCCCGGCGGGGTGCAGGTGGACAGCGGGTGGGACGAGGGCTAGCTGGAGTCCATGAGCCCCGTCACGTCCACTCACGGGGCCCGCAGCGCATCTTCCAGCAGAACTGCTCTCCCTCCGATTTTTCTTCGCTGACTGAGGGTGCGGGGCCGCAGCACCTCACAGGAAGTGACTGTGCGGCCAACCCCTCCGCGGCAGCGCCACGCAGGATTCCTCCGCCGTCGGGGACCCGTGTCTTCCTTTTCCCCGACCCCCGGCGCCCAGAGCCGGCTGTGCTTGCAAGGCCCCCCGGCTGTGCTTGCTCTCCTTGCCCAGGGTAAGTTCTGCCGGATGGGGCCTGGGGTTCCTTGCAGCGCTGGGGCCGGGGGCGCGAGGGGAGAGATGCAAGTGCTTCCCCAGCAAGGAGGACCGTGGAGGGCCCCGGGGGAAGAGGTTGTGCTTCTGGAGAGGAGGGCTGGCCCTCAACGCCACCAGCACCAGCTCCCCTGAGTGTTTTAATGGATGTGCGAGGGGGCTCCACCTGCCTCTCTCAGGTTCCCTGGACCTCCATGGGGTTTCTGCCTCTTCCATGGAACCGCAGTAGCTCCTCTAGCCACTTCCAGGACCACCCCCGTTGGGAACTACAAGTACCTTAAAGTCAGCACTTGGAGCTATTTACTTTTAATGATTTCTATGAATGACTTCACTGACACAGTTGCCTGAGCAAAAATGAATCATCCTAATTCTTCCTGCCCCTTTCCCACTCTTGTGGAATCAGGAAGTTACCTCACCAACAAGTCTCTTGTTACTCTTGTTGCCATTTTTCAGATTTAATTTCTGCCTCATCTGCACGAAGGTAGCTCTCACTTCTCGTTGCCTCTCAGGTCTGCTCTGTACCTAGTTCCTTAGCCTGAAACCCAGATTTCAACCACATTTTTTATCTCCAAACTCAACACACCGATTTATTTCCTGCTACCTCTCTCCTATAGACGTCGTGATAGCTCTTGTCATTACAAAACAGATTTAGTTATTTTTATTGCAAAGGCAGATGGGAATATAGGATGGGGGATAGGGGTGGGAAGATATAAGTTACCTATTCACTGGTTCACTCCCCAAATAGCTACAATGGCCGATTCAAAGCCAGGTATATTCAGAGCAGGTATATTCAATGGAAATAGCTTGAGATCAGAGGGCTGTTGAAGGTCTACCCACTCTACTGCCTGTTCGGCTTCCTGCTAAAGTGCTGGGGGAGGCATGGGGTCGTGAACCAAGTGCTTGAGTTCCTGCCGTCCGTGTGGTAGACCCGGCTGCAGCTCTGTCTCAGTTCTTTGGGGATTTATCCAGCAGATGGAAGATTTCTGTATCCCCTCTCTTTCTGTCGCTGTTCTTTCAAATAAGCAAAACACATAAAAACTTGGAAAAATAAAAGAATTTTTTTTTTACTTTGTTGACACTAACAAAATCAGCAAACAGGTTCATCTGGTTTTTTTGTTTTTTTGTTTTTTTTGACAATTAAAGTACATCTCGTGGGTTAATAATGCAGCTTCTAAAACAAGAAATGGAGTGATTTTCAAAAAATACAGTTTTTAACTTTGCAAGTGCAGAAAATGCAGATTGGGATACCATTTTCTTTCAAGGTTTTTAAAATTAATTTTTATTGGAAAGGCAGATCAGATTTACAATTGTTTTGTTCGTTTGAAGGTTAAGTGGTATTCCAGAGCCCAGCACAATGGCTCAGTGGCCAAATCCTCACCTTGTTAGCTTCCACTGGTGAACATGAGGGCTGAGACCCCTGGCTCCAGCTTCCCTAGGGTCACCCTGAGGGGCGCGGGTGTGGGAAGCACACGAGGGGGCGCTGCGGTTGCGGTGCACCCGGTGCCTCAGCGGCAGAAGGCCCGAGGACGCCCCCGGTGTCTCCAGGAAAGTTGAGGAACCGGCTGGGAGACGTTCTGAGTGCCCGGGAGCCGCTCTCCACGCCCTCTGAGGCTTGAGCTGTCCGCTCCATCGGGCTTTCCACACAGACAGCTCGGGTCGCGGGCCTACTGCAACCCAGGTGCGGCTCCCGCTGACCCAGAGTGGACCCGCAGGCAGCCGGAATCTGGGGTGTGGTGGCATCGAGCCTCGCGCAGCTCCAGGGTCCGGTCATCGAGGCCAGCAGTGGCAGCAGCGGGCCTTGGACTGCTCCCTGTCATGCCCAGGCCCCAGGCGCGGGCTTTATGTAAATGGAGGGGGGTTTGAACCGGGGTGTCTTAGGTGGGTCGGTCCAGCTCCCCACGCCAAGGACCTCGCGTCCAGTAAGAAGGGGTCCGGCTTGACACCTGCCTGTGTACAGGCGAGCGCGTCTCCGGCCCGGCACGGACTCCGCACCGCTCTGCAGGCCGCGGGCGAGCCACAGTCTCGGCCTGCCACCAGGACTTCCAGTAAGGTGGAGAGGCCGGGTGAGGTGAAAGCAGACCCTGCCGCCCTCACGGCGTCGCTGCATCTCCTGCCGTCGTCCTTGCCCAGCCTCGAAATCAAGTACGCCAAGGTAAGCGGAGGCCAGCAGGCTCGCTGTCCACCAACTCCTTAGGAGGTGGTGGGGCGCGGGCAAAGCGGCGTGGCAGGGCGGGTGGCCGGACCGGGTCTCTGGGGACCAATCTGTCATCCTCGCGCGGCTGTGGGTCGCGCCGTGTGTGTCCGCGACCCTGGGCTTTGGGCATCCTGGGGACGCCTTGAGGACCTGCATGGCCACCGTCTGTGATGCTGTTTGGGGTGCCAGTGGACCGCGGGACTGATTCGGAAGGCGTTCAGCGCCTGAAGTTGGGCTTCCCGGGCTTGGTTTCCCGGAAGCGTGGCCCTGCAGCCTGGCGGTCTTGGTCTTGGTTCTCTCCAACCGGGAGCCGCCTGGCCGCTGCTCCCGAATGGGTCCTCTGGAGCCGGGGCATAGCCGAGGGGATTCTCGGCATGATATGGGCAGGACGCTGGCACTTGGTGGGTTGGGACAAATTTCGCCAAGAACCAGGTATCCAATGCCCCGGTCTTTACCTTGAATTATGAAGTCTGTGACAGTTTCGCTGTAAAACTCAAAACCGCGTTTACATTTGTGCAAATTAGTGGGTCGGCTTTTGGATGCAAAGGTTTGTTTTCTAACAAACCAACAAGCTCTGCGTCTTGGCTTTGCCAAACAGCACAGTTTTTTCCCCCCTCCTCCCGCCATGGGGTGGGGGAAGAAAAGACTATGCACCACCTGCCAACTAATATGAATTTAATTTGATTTCTACAAATTCGACCCGGAATTTATCGAATACGTGCATGGACTGGGGAGCTGTAGATGTTAAAGAATTTTTGAAAGAGAGGACGATGGATGAGATTTAAAGGCACATTTCCTGACATTTTTTTTTTATTTGTCCGGTTGGATTTTTCTCTGCTAGATTTCCACCACACATTTCTCCCGATCAATTTAAACACATGTGGGCACACAATGATGATTCATTTGCATTTCGCTATATTGATTACAACATGAATTAGATTTGGGGGAGAAGTAGATTGATTCTGGCTTAATAGTTGAAATTTTTTTTAAAAAAAGTCAGAGTTCTGAAATTTTGCTTGTGTTGAATTTTGGGTTCCAAATGAGGGCGGTCGGTGTTTTGAATGTCGATCTGTGTGGATTGAATGCACCTGTTAGCTTTTTCAGGTGGCCTTACAAGTTTTTGAAAGCCATTTTAATGAGAGTTCATTAATGGTTTATAGCCTTTTAGGCATTGTTTGCATTACAATACTGCCAATGTGTGGCACATCTGGGGGTTTAGGAACAAGCAGGGCAGTGTCAACCTTTGGTTTTATGAGGGTCTCTAAACTCCCCAGGCTCTCTTTTAAGATCCAGGATTACGCTGGAGAAAGGTCCTAACCCTCCCCATTGGGCAGGGTTGATTTTAGTCCTACTTTTTTGATGGCGTTTTTATAATAACCCCTGAAAGAAGTTTTAGGTATGCTGTAGGTATCTTTTTCAGAATTTAATTTGGAAGCTTTTTCAGTTCTTTTCCTCTAACTACCCAAAAGACTTGTTTCTCTCTTGTTCTCCCCCCAATATGAAAGACAACTGATTTATAGCTAATTGGAGCCTTACGTGTGGATTCTTTTACCTCAGGCAAGACTTTTATCCAATATCCACTTTCCCACTTATTACAAAGAAAAACAATCAGAAATGAAACAATGGACTGTGACTTGATTCTTTAGTTTGTGGGAAGGAGGCACCCTATTTTTTGTCTTGACAAACCACCCTCATAAATACTGAGTTAACACTAGTTCAAAGGCGAGCTCTTGCCACAGACCTTGGAAAATCAGATGTCACTGAACATTCACAACAGCTCTCAAGTTGAGGAACTCTTCAGTCAGGCTCCTAAATTTTCTAAGACAAGTGTCATGGACAGTAATAATAATAATAATAATAATAATAATAATAATAATAATAATAATAAATACATGCATACAAACATACATAAATAGCAGCCAAAAAGTGGTAGCCAAAAGTAATGACTAATGATTTTGTAGTTAAAAGCAAAATTAGATTAATGGAGAAATTTTAAAAATTCACGTAGGGTCATACATGATGGAAGCTATATTAGCAATTTCAAGCAAAAGAATCAGCAAGGTAGATGGACAGTTAATCCTTTAAACAATGATACCATGATCAATAGGTAATTTAAGAGGTAATGGATTTTATGAAAAATATTATGTTTCAGGGCTCGTTGAGTCCCATGAAACAAACTATTTGCATCAGAAAATGGTAATGTAGACAAACCAAGATGTGTCAATAATTGGTCATTTTTGTATTGCTAAACATGCAAGTTTCTGGTGGGATATGGAAATGTGAGATTTTCTTGCTTTTTTATCATGATTTTGGGATCAACAAAATCATGGCTTACACATAAATTAGTAGATTGTGATCATTTCAAGAAACATGCATTAAGAATACTATGTGATTTTTTTTTGCCTTCTTCTTTCTTCCAAAGGTATTTTATGATTTTTTTTTAACAAAGAGAATGAGATCATCCACATTAACAGTTACTGCCTTTGCTTACCAATAATTTAGTAGAAATGCTACAGAATGAAAAGTTCAATTCACATGGATGCTAAAAGGATTAAATTTATGATTTTGCACTAATATTTAGGCAGTTAGAGTCCATCATAAAAATAAGCTTTCTGTTCTCATATTCCACTATCCATTTTAGATTACTGATTAGTGGCAGTCTCATTTTTTGGAATATGTCCGTTTCAGTTTCTCTGATAACTGCAAGCTCGATCCCCAATCCCCATGTGTTCAGAATGATCCCCTAGGAAGCAATGAGATGTATAAAGTCTGTATTGGTGAAGGAGTAATGAGTGACATGAAGGATTATAGGACCAATCTGGAGTCGTGAGAATTACAATTCCTTGCTTGTACCCAAAGAAGATAGTTTATCATCTAACTTAGAATTTTGATTACGTATAGCTGTGCTTTTATGGACTGCAGGGCTAGTTCGTTCGTTCTTTCTTTCTTTCTTTCTTTCTTTCCTTCTTTCTTTCTACATTTTATCTGTCTGGGTTCTACAATTTTGGCTTAGCTAAACATATTATAGGAGTTACATATATGGTAAAAATCAAAGCTTGGCACAGACTGAAAAGAGATAACCGTCTTTTTCCGATTCTCAAGTTTTCGGAAACTTGGTCTTTTTCATTGCACTTCTGTTTCTTGGATTGCACTATCTTCTCTCGTAGTTCTTCTCTTGAACCCCGACTGCCATCCTACTTCTCACATAAGTCTCACTTTACAAATTCCTGAAAAGTTGACTCAGATAGATCTCTAATTCCATGTCATGCTTCCGTATACTTTTGTAGAAAGAAGAAGTCTCAACTCATTAAGTCAGATGTAGAAGACACATTGGTCCTTAAAGTGTCAAAATTTCCCTGTCTTCAGATGGTTGGGAAATCCTTTTTCTCTAGGATCATATCTGAGTGTGGGTGGTCATTTTCTCTATAGTTCATTAGAGTAGTACGTATCACATGACATTACAATGATCCAAGTGCATGTTTGTGGCTTTAGGTCACAGGTGATTTTTTTTTTAAGTAAAAAATTATCTGTTTGAAAGGCAGAGGAACAGAGTTACGGAGACACAGAGATGATTCACTCTCCTAATGGCTATAACAGCTAGCTGAGCCAGCATGAACGCAAGAGCCTAGAATTCTCTCTTGATCTCCCATGTGGTAGCAGGGGCCCTGGTGCTTGAGCCACCTTCTGAGGTTTTCCCTGGAATATTAGCACAGAGCAGGAATAAAAATTGCAACAGTGGGACTCTAGCCAGTGCTCAGGTATGGGATGGCACAGTCACCAGCAGCAGGTCAACCTATGGTATGATTCCTGTGTTCCCAGGAACATGTGTTTTTAATGAAGAATTTAGTACTTAAAAATATTGTGTCATACCATGTGTACCATTACAGTAGGCAATCTGTTTCACAGGGCAGGATGTATGTAATCAATTCATATTCCAGAAGTGAATATTCTTGGTTGAAAATAATATCACTACTGCTTTGTAACAGGCTTATTCTTAAAGTACATTTATAGCCATGATTTCTGTATGAACAAAGAAAAAGGGACTAGAACTAAGTGATCGGATTTATTATAATCTTGTTGATTTGCTTTCTTAGCCATACCCAACTTCTTTTTCTCTCCGTCCCTTGATGTGTACTTAAGAGCTAAGTATAATGTTGATTGAGCCTTGGAGCACATTTTTTCCTGGTCTCCTTGTCTGAAGTGGGCTGGAGCTGTTGCATGGCTTGAGGTGAGGTGTGTGGACCTGGGAGCTGCTCTTCTTGGTCGTGAAGTCTGGCTCTGCCATGCATTTGCTAAGGTGCTTGGGAAAACTATATCTCTCTGCCTCACTTTCCTCATTTGTTACAGGGCAGCGCAGATGTCAGAGTTGATGTTAGTTTCTGTGAGGTGCTGAGAGTGTAACCTGCACAAAAGTTTTATGTTAAAATCTGACAGGTGGAGAGACAGAGAACAAGAACTCCTACCCACTGAATCACTTTCAAACCGCTCACAAGAGCCGGGATTGGACCCCTCGGTTAAGCCAAGAACCAGGAATTCAGTTCAGAAGCTTTCCCTCCTGAGGGGGCAGGAATCCCACCAGGTGCTTCATCATTGGTGCTTCCCTGGGTCGGTACTAGTAGGAATATGGGGTTGGTAGTTAGAGAAATCAGACCCAGCACACATGTTAATGGCTCTCGCCACCACTTGGCCTAATATCCACTCCAAAATGATGCATTTTATGCTTTTATTTTCAGTGCTATAGATAGCACTGAACAGTACCTGAACTCCAGCATCCCTTTTAATTTAGTTTACAGTACTTAGATCTGCTTTCTGTTGAGTACTAGCCTTTTAGTGCCAAACAAACAAACAAACAAACAAACAAACAAAACCATTTAGAGACCCAAGGTGAACTAGTGCTGTTAGTGGCAAATTCCGGTCTCATTTAGGATGCACAACTCCCAGTTTATACTGAGTCCCATTTGGTTATGCTGCCTCTCGTTATGAACTATTTTGTGGTTCTAAAACAGCATGACTGATACACATTTAAGACACTGCTTGGATGCCTGCATCTTAGATGTGAGTGCAACCATTTGAGTCTCGGCTTTTCTGTATCTGATGCAGCTTTCTGGTAATACACACCTTGGGATGTGGCAGTTGTTAGCGTAAGTACATGGGTTCCTACTACCCAATTGACAAGAATGAGTAGAGTTTGGGGATCTTGGTTTTGGCCTAGCCCAGCTTCAGCTGTGGGTGGGTTTTTGGGAAGTGGTGCAGCAGATGGTCGCTCTGTTCTGTTCTCTGTTGCTCTGCTTTTCAAGCAGAGGAATTTAAATAACACATATATATTATTTCCTTTTAATGTACATACCTTTTGCCAAATCAGTTTGTGTTTCTTACACAAATTCAGTTCAACTTCTTACAATATTGTGCTCTTATCATGCATTGTCCAACACTTTCCCCCTGAAAGTTGCACCAGCACACTTATGACGCATTTGCCTTCTGAAGTCCTTCAGCCTTATTACTATGCGTTTTAATTTTTAATTTTAGCATTTTAATTTTAGTATTCTATTGGAAATCATACAGGAATATAAAATAAAAAGTTCATTGGACAAATGAGGAAGCAATGATAGACTAGTCAGAAAAAAAAAAAGCTTTATTCATTGGGTCTTTTGAGATACAAAAACACTTTCCTTCATGATGTCTTGAGAACAGGGACACTGACCAAACACTTGTCATTGATACAGTCTTCAAGCATTTCCACTCTCTGTAGTAGTGGAAAGAAAAAAAAAATTCTGTTGAACTTGCATTTCCATGAGCAGAGACTACACCTTCTCTGTAGCAAGGTGACTAAGGAAACCCCTAAAGTGGTGAGTTCTATGATATATTGTTACTCAACAAGGAACTCTTAATCCTCTGAATTTTGACAGAATCACTAGTCTTCTCCAATAAATGCATTTTTCTGTAATAATATGCACTGTGAGCAACATTACATAACAGAATAGTTAATCAGAATTTTTGAGAATAAATGGGAACAAAGCCAAGGGATCTCTTGATTGCATTTGAGAGTGTGGGAATCCCTTACCTTTGCTGCAAGGCGCATTGTACTCAGCAATTGCAAATTCATCTAAAAAGACAAGAATCATTGTGTTGTCTGAGAGGGAAAGCAGGTAACTGCAGGATATTGATCACTGGAGGAATCTTTGTTGTGGAAATAAGTGTAATCCATCAAACACTAATATGTTTCATTTGATGTTCTGACTGCTGTTTTACATTATCCTTTCAAATGCACTCTGTTTTATTTTATCCCCTATATATATTCAACAGATAGTTCAGATTTTATATTTACTCAAATTCTTTGTTTTCCTATAGTCAGTTTATCTGATGAAAAAGGTGCCTAAGTGGTGGCTATATTCGCAATCTAGGTATTTCTATAATGTATGTATAGATAGTAGAAAATGGGGAATCAGGCTTGATGAAGACAAAAGGAAGTGATAAGAGAATTTAATGTAATGAGAAACCCAACACACTCCTCCAATATAAAATTCTGTGACCAGGCTTTAATTTCTTTGTGACATTCACTCATACTCACCTGTCTCATAGTAATCATAGACTTTCACGATGGCTGGTTTCAGATCTCTGACTGCAATATCTTGTGTAACCGTGAAGGACAAGCTCACAGTTTGATCTGACACCTGAAAAAGAAAACAGAAAAGTTTTGTTCTTTCTCCGCATAAAGTCTTCACCTGTTTTGGATAAAACAACTTTTATCGACTAACAGTCTACTGTGGGATTTTTTTTTTTTAAATGACACAGAAGGCCCTCAGACTGTACAGGAGATTCTCCAAATAACTTCTAACATATTTCATACAGCCCTCATAATTGCCAATATGCATCTTTTGTCTTAGAGAGTCAATGATACATGTTTTTGAGTGGTTGACTAGCTATGTTTATTTACAAATATTCAGAGATCTGACACAATACCACTTATGTAGCTTGTGGAAATACTTCTGTAGTCTCAAAGACTTATAGGAAAGGCTGATCATTGCAGTAACACATAGTTCCCATCCATCTAGGAGTGAATAAACTTTGCTAGCACGCATATCTGTAAGATCAAGTTGGTTTATTTGTGTACCAGTCTTATTTTATGATCCAAGCCTTTGCGGAGATGGACAATATTGCTCCTTTTACATTATTGATGGAACTGCTGTTGTAAGAATTGAGAGAACACCATGGTGACGTCCTGGCATTGATTTATGTCTTCAGGATAATTTGTGAATATAATGAACACATTTTGTAAAGAATTGTTTGCTCAAGGGTCCTAGAAACATTTATGTCCCAGCAGTGTAATAATTTACCTGCAATATGAATATTTAAAAGACAGAACTCTCTAATTTAATATTATAATGCCACCTTTTTGGCATGAAGAAGTCTCCACAATGCATTCCGTAGCTTCCCATGGGGGTCCCTGAGAGGCATCCTCACACTGAAGTTTTGCGTTGGTGCTCACTTGCTCTTACCTTATCCAGATAAATCAAGACGTGGTTGTTGCTGACTTCCGTCCGGTTCACATGGTTAGATCTTTCCAGCTGAAGGCAATTCAGACATCACAAATATTAATAAGTATACTTATCAGACATCTGAAATATACTTAGGAAAAATGTATTTTCTTTTTGCTGTAATAAGCCTGAGATTATAATTTTTTTCAAATTCTTTGGGCAAGGAAAGACATAATAATGTATTAAAAGTTAAAAAGAAAAGGCAATTTGAGCGAAGGGTTTAATATTAATATGGTATATGACTTAAACGTAAAGTTGATTTATCTGAAGAAAAAAATAGAATATTCTAAATTTAAGAGATACCCATATTTAAGATTTAATTCCCATTCTACTTCTTCATGCATTTTTTGCTTCATTTAACTTAATCTCCTAGCAGAGTGGTCATTTTCATATTTTTTTCACTTGTTCATTCTCATAGTTTATTTTTTAAAAAGAGGTGTGTTTATTTTACTTAACAGAATTACAGAGAGAGAAAGAGAGGGAGAGACAGAGAGAGATCTTCTATCTGCCGACTCATTCCCCAGATGACTGCAGTAGCCGGAGCTGGGCTGGTCAGAAACCAGGAGCCAAGAAATTCTTCTGGGTCTCCCTTGTGGAAGTAGGATCCCAAAGCCTTGAGTTATCCTCTGCAGCCTTCCCAGGTCATTAGCAGGGAACTGCATTGACACCCATATGGGATGCTGGTACTAAAAGTGGGGAATTAACTTCCAACGTGACCGAGCTAGCCTCACGTTCTGTCTTCTTCATGAGATTCTAAGCTCCAGGAAAGCGGAAGTCTGCTGCATTTTCCCAGTCATAGTCATGTCTGCTGGCAGAGTTCTGGGCATGTAGCAGACACTTACACAAAAGGCATTCAATTACATTTCTGAATTTGGAGAAGTAGGAGGCCTTGACAGGGGTTGACTTAATATTTTTAATATGACAACAGCCTCAGTCTAAGAAGACACAAAGTGTAAAACAAACAGAGTTTCTTGGCTTATAGTAAACCTACCATTTTCACTGTTGGTTTCAGGGGAGTGAAGCCAGACACCATCTTCACATCAGCAATGACCATGTTTGACTCAGGACGGCTCCCAGTGTAACTGCAGATCAAGGGAAGAAATAAGCCTACTGTTTCTGTATTATTAATATATTCTATTCCTGGGTATGCCTTCTTTTTAAAGATTTATTTAAGGACTTTAGCTGCTAGGCTACCATGCCACGCCCCTAGGTAAGGTTTTGAAAATATTATACTTTTTACAGATACTATTAGTGTCACAGAGTCCTACTCCAGACCTGATGAAGCAAAATTACCAGTCAGGATCACAGTTTTAAGTGAGGTATGGCCTGGGGTCCTCTTAATCTCTCAGTTATCAGCAAATACACTTGATCTTAACTTTCTTCCTGAACAAGTCCCCCAACTAAGTTATGATGTTCTTATGGATCAGTAACATTTTTGGTAAGCTTTTTATAGATTACTGTGTACAACTCCTTCTCTCTGTCCTAGATCGATCATCTTTTATGTGACCTGCCATTTGTTTATTCCATTAGGAATTCTAGTTTCCAGGCCACTGGCTTTATTCTATTCAAGGTTTTTGGTAGATTAGTAGAGTAATTTAGTCGAATTCTCTAGGGAGAATTCAAGTTCTAAGAGTAGTATTTTAAACTTAGTTGTTATTGATGGAAATTCATAATCTTGAAATGATGGGAGTGAATAGTAACAAGTTCCAGAGAATGAGCAGAAAATTTAAACCCCAACCCTGAGAAACTCTGTTGTATCGACTGGCTTGTGTTTTCAGCAAATGTGGTGCAAATATTAACCTTCATCCTGCTCTACCTGGTGATGTTCAGCAACATTACTTGTTATTTTCTGGACTAACTGATAGCGTTGGAATGTCTTACCTGAGATTCAGGGAGATCTGGAAGGTGGTATGGGCCTTGGGTCCATCACAAGTTTGGGGCACAGTTTGCACTTGTAAAGCAAATGGGAAATTTTCCTTTTCTGGAATAACATTGTATTTCATGGATGTCTAGAAGATATGAAAAAATAAAACAATCTGATTATCTTTCTCTCAGCTTCCCCTATGCCTTCTTGCATTTGCCCCACTGTGTACTGAATTGGGACTTGTTACTGAGCGAGGTTGTCCCAGTCCCTCCATCTTTATCTGCCCAAGACTCACCTGCAGGTAGACACATCCATGGCCTTTCACAATTGCACTATATTCTCCAGGTACCTTCGGTAAGGAGACCTGCTGTAGTAATAGGCGATTGTTGTTGTTCACTTGGAATTTTGTGGAAAATGTCCCCGAAGACTGGATGGTGACCTCTAGAGCTGACTCAGTCCTGGAGAAAGTGGCTGCCCCATATTTTGACAGAGCTTGGAGAGCAACCACTGTGTCCTGGAAGAGATCAGGGAAAGACACACTCAGGCAGGTAAACGTGCCGTCTTCCACACAGATTCTCCAAAGATAAAACTTCCTGTGTGTGATACTGGTGACTTGATTAAATACATGATTATGTAGTAAGGCTTGGGAGGGTGAGTGAACAAAGACAGCTCATGCTGCAATGAAGATGAAGAGGTCTTTACGGTAAAATGAAATGTGTCAGCTTTACCTAAAGCCAGTTAGCACAGCAGGAAAAGCTACTGTCTGCAATACTAGCATCCCATGGAAGATCTGGTTTGACCCCTTGTTCTGCTTCGTGTGCAGCTGCCTGCTAATGTGTCTAGGAAAGCAGCAAAAAATGACTTAAGTTAGAGCCCAGCACAATAGCCTAGTGGCTAAATCCTTGCATTGCATCCATTGGGATCTCATATGAGTGCCGATTTGAGCCTGGGCTGTTCCACTTCCCATCTGGCTCCCAGCTTATGGCCTGATAAAATAGTAGAGGATGGCTCAAAGTCTTGGAATCCTGTATTTATGTGGGAGAGCTGGGAGAATGTTCCTGGCTCCTGGCTTCAGATTGGCTCAACTCTGGCCATTAGAGCTAGTGGTTGGATCTTTCTCTCTGTATCTTTTTCTCTTTGTATATCTGCTTTTCCAATTGAGGATGGGGGAAAGGTTGCTTAAGAAGACAGGCCTCTGTCTTCTACATGGGAGACCAGATTGTAGTTTTTGTCTCTTGACTACTGCTTAGCTCAGTCCTGGCTCTTACTTCTCATGGCTATTTGGAGAGTGAACCAGCAGATGCAAGATTCTCTCCCTCCCTCCCTGCTCACTGCCAATTTGCCTTTCAAATAAATAAACTTTTTTTGAAAAAGATGGCAGTTGAAAGGGGCTTGAGAATAAAGAGAGCTGCAAAGAGAGAATGCTGGGTTTTGAGTAGAGTTCCTGCAAACAGGCTGAGAGATACTCAAAACATCCAGAAGAATGGGGACCGGCATGGTGGCTTAACAGACTAATCCTCTACCTTCAAGTATCCCATGTAGGCACAGGTTCTAGTCCCAGGTACTCCATTTCTAAACCAGCTCTCTACTTGTGGTATGGTAAAACAGAGGAGGATAGCCTGCTAGGTGGGAAACCTGGAAGAAGTTCCTGGCTTCAAATCAGCTCAACTCTGGCTGTTCCAGCCATTTGGGGAGTGAACCAGTGGATTGAAGAATTCTCTTTCAGGTTCTCCTTTTTTCTGTAAATCTGCTCTCAAATAAAGAGAAGTAACTCTTAAAAATAAAACAAAAAAGCTTCCAGAAGAATGGAACCTGTTTTTCTTCATTCTTCTGGTGCCTTGCTACTATTTCAGAGAGGTGGAGTTGTTTTGCTAAATAAAAACCGTGGTAATAACACAAGGATGTGATTCCAGAATTCCAGGGTTTTTTTTTAAGTCCTCTTTGACCTAATCTTTTTTTTTCTTACTTTTCATTTTCCAGAATTTGAATCACTTTTTCCTCATTTAGTTATTGCACTCTCCTTTTTCCTTCTTCTGTGTGTTTCTGCCTTGTTCTAACAGTATGGTACTTGAAGAGGAAGTGAAAAGCTCTGATAAGTCACAGACCTGGGTGGAGGAGAAGCCGCCCTGGGCGTTCTGCTGCTTTTTGATCCACTGCACGATGAGTGTAGCAGCAGCCAGGTCCTCGGATGCGAGGGCGGACCTGGCTGTGACGTAGGCCAGGAGTACGTAGGCCGTCATCTCCACCTCAGCAGAGGGAGCCTTGGTGTTTGACGTCTTGGGTTTCTGAAGTCGCTCCCAATGGATGGAGTTATCTTCAGGGTGAGAAACAGACATGGGCCAGTGATTCTATATTCATGCTTAATTTGAACTGAAAGAATCCTGACACTATGATGAGTTTATCTGAAGCTTATTGAATGATTTTCTTTTAGGTAAATCTGAGCCTGGTAGATTTCTGCCCAACTATGGCAGGCAGTGCTGCTTGAGCCAGAAACCTTTGATCATCTCTGTTTGTAAATAACTGCTATAGTGTGTTTGCAGGAGCAGGAGGTGGGGGAAGGGAAAGTCACTTCTGTCGTGAATGTGGCTAATTCATATTTCTGACATTGTCCAGAACTCATCTGAAGTTTACTGAATTTCCTTTAAATCTTTCCTGGCATATGTCATAGAAAATCCAGTTCTATGACATAATGGGTTTCACATTCATCAGGTTGGAAAGAAATATAGCAACTTACAATACCAAAGGATGCCATGGGTGTGAAATGGTAGGAACTAATGTGCACACTTATGGGTAGCCAGCTGCCCTTCGGAGATCAATTTGACAATGTCTGGCAAAGGGGGAGATGTGTCACCATGCATCTTGAAGTATAACTCGGAGAAACTTGCACAAAGGGATGGCTTTGTAACCACCAAAAAAATAATGACAAATGATCCATGAGGGGAAACTCCATGGGCATTATGACATATTTACATAACATAATAGATTATACAGCAGTGAACATCAATGAAGTAGAGCTGCAAGCACCCATTTAGGAAACTCATTAGCAGAATGTTGAACTTGAAAAGCCTAAGTGGTCTGCAGGGGACCACTTTCTTCAGCTGGGAGGGAGTTACACAGGTGTTTGCTAACCATTCTTTGTGTTTTTTTTTTCTGCATACCTGGGATGCATGTGTTATGTAAATATGAATAGATTGATCAACTTTATTAATTTTGTGAAATAAAATGTAATTTATTCATGATATGCCTTCCATCAATCTATTTTTATGCTTAAGATGATGTGGAATGGAGCTGGCATTGTGGCACAGTAGATTAACCTGCTTACGATGCTAGTATTGCATATCTGAGGGTTGGTTTGAATCCTAGCTACTCCACTTTTTCTCATACAGTTTCAGGATAGTGTATCTAGAAAAGCACCGTATGATGATCCAAGTACCATGACAGAGATCCAGATGGAGTTACTGGCTCTCGGCTTCAGCATAGCCCAGCCCTGGCCATTGCAGCCATTTGAGGAGTAAACTAGTGGTTGGAAGACCTCTCTGTCTCTCCCTTTCTCTATCTTTCAAATCAATAAGTTTTTAAGATGGTATGAATCATGGGATATATGAATGGCTGGGTATATATAGCAAGAACAGATATTTTAGTAATATTAATTTGTACTTTAAGACATTTATTATAGTCTAGACTCTGCTCGGTGTTTTATGTAGTTAACTGACTTAATACAACAAGATTATGAAGTGAATACTATTCTTACTCATATTTTAACAGTGAAGGGATTGACACACAGGTTGATGATTTCGCCAATATCTTGTAGGTAGTACATTCTAGTCTCTAGAGACAGATTCTCACTGCAACACTGTGTTGACTGTTATCTTTTGATGTCTGATTTAATTAAGAAATCTTAGATATTAGAGAAATAGAAAATGAACAGAGTTTTTTGTGGTTGACATAAAAGAGCAACGACAGAGATCATAGGCAGTAGAGAGTAGGACCTTTTAGCAATGCTATGGAGTAACTCTATAACATTCTTGTTATAGAGTATATGGTGAGGGGAAAAAATCTCAGATGTACTTTTACCTTCTTTTACAGCTTCTGCATGAAGGGACAGGAGGACTTCTTTCCTCTTTTCCTGGTTATCTGCCAGGGTAAAAGCATAGGCCAACAGTGCCTTGGTGTAGACATGGCTGCCTTGGGCTCCATTTTTCACAGAATTCCAGGCTGACTCCAGGCAGAACAGGGCGTTGCGGACAACAGGGTGCTGTGAAAGGAGTACAAGGAGGGAAGTGAGCTCTGTGAACTGAGGTATGAACCATCCCTGGAAACCACCAGAGCACAACACAGGAGGAAAAGACATTTTTAAAATGCATTTGACCATCTATTCCTCTATCTTGAGGATGGAGAGCATAGTATTTTTATCGGCCATTCCCATTATCAAATGGAGGAATAGAGACCATACATTTGGGGATTTTCTAAGGAGAAGTTGAAGACAGGGAAGACATAGACCAAGGATATTGCTAGAAAAGTGTAAATCTTTCTTAATGGATTGGACTGATTTTCTGTTGATTTGGGATCACCTAGAAGGAAAGCCAATAATGGATTTGAACTGGATAGTGTTTTATACAGCAGATCAATGGTCTTGTTGTTTCCAGGACTGTCTTTGAGCAGGTGGGTGGAGTAGGACCTACCGTGACTGGAAGAGGAATCTCCAGAAGGGCAATTGCGATATAGGCGGAGAGGGTCACTTCATCATCTACCCCTCCCTGTGAGCATGAGAGAGGGAGACTAGAGTTACTCAACTTCTAAGTTCTTCCGGGTCATGAAATTTAACCTTACTCGTATTCATCCCCACAGGGCAAAGCATCCTACCCCAGCTAAATTCCATCCCCTCTTTCCTGGTCTTTTCTTTGATACCCTCTCTTAGGCAGTTCTACATTATGACTCCCTCTTTTCATCCTTGCAATCATCATAATGAACAAATCGAAGGCAACTCCAGAACAGTTCACCTTCATGGCATTGTTGAGCAGTGACCCAGACTTCCTGAAGCAGCCATTATCCTTCTGCTTGCGGGAGAGCCACAAGAGGGGCTGGTTGATGTGTTCTTCATCAATGAAAATATATGCTCGTGCCTGTGCAAAACTCTTCAGCACAAAGGCTGTGAGCCTAGTGGGGAGGAAGTGGGGATGAGATTGATGTTATGAAAATGGTTTATGGCTACTTCACAGCAAGTGGCGTTCTAGGACATTTCTTCCATCTGGCAGAGAACTCTTGCAAATTTTGAATTCTTACTCCTTTATTCTCCTTGATTAATGACTCTATCAAGTATTTCTTTGCCAGTTCACTTTCTTTTTATCTCAGGGAGTCCAAATACTTAAAATTTCCTTTCTCTAAGCTATGAGTAAGATCTTCAATCTCTCTTCTTTTTAGAATCCTTCTAGAGTCAGAGACCCTCATGGGCTTTTTTTACTGTACAATAACCTTTTCCAAGCTGCCTTATCTTAGGGACTTTAAAACCTAGTATTTTATATCATTGTCTTTGGATTGCTACTTTCATTGACATGATTTTTTTAAAAGGCATTGTGGGCCCGGCACCATGGCCTAGTGGCTAAAGTCCTCGCCTTGAATGCTATGGGATCCTATATGGGTCCTAGTTACAATCCCAGAAGCCACACTTCCCATCCAGCTTCCTGCTTGTGGCCCGGAAAAGCAGTTGAGGACAGCCCAAAGCCTTGGGACCCTGCACCTATGTGGGAGACCTGGCTTTGGATCGGCACAGTACTGGCCATTTCAGTCACTTGGGGGGTGAATCATTGCACGGAAGATCTTCCCCTCTGTCTCTCCTCCTCTCTGTATATCTGACTTTATAATAAAAATAAAAATAAATAAAAGACAATGTAGATTAAAATTAGCATAACTACCTCAGAAGTATTTGAGATGCTCCCTGATCAAATCATCTAAAACTCATGGCTAATGGCAACTGTTTTAGAAATAGTAATTGTTTTAGAGAAAATATCTTGGTGTATCGGTAACAGGATGAATTTTGGAAAGAAGTATAACAGCATGCATTTCAGTATCATCTCTCTTTTCTTTGGTACCCTTGTATTAATTTCATATAACCAACTCTAGGTCTCATAGTGCAATTATGACTGGGTTATTGTGAATATTGTGGTAATATATATCCAAAGACTGGTACAAGAATAGGAGCTCAAAAAATGAGACCTTCCCTTACCAGGTATTGCCTTTATTCCCACCAGGTGTTTCCCCAAAGGTGCTGTAGGAACCATCACGGTGTTTATATCTCAGCTGCCTCTGGTATCCTAGAATGGATAAATCAGTGTTCATGCTGAGGCCTCTCTTGTGACCTTTCCTAAATGTTTCTGTCACATATTAACAAGTTCTAAGACCTACACATTTATTGGAAGCTGGGGAGTGGATAGCTTTCATGAAGTTAATATCATTGTAGCCATTACAGGTAATAAGCAAATACCATAGTATGGATAAGTAAGTCAGGACTATTGGGAAATTCAATTGAAGTAACACTGTTACTTTGCAACTCATTCATTGGATCACTCACCCCTATTGAGATATTCAATGGCTTTGGACTTAATCTCTGGAGTCAGCTGCTGTGTTTCATTTAGGTAATCCAGAACATAGATGTTAGGAGCAAAGAGAACCATGTTCTGTTCGCCACAGCCATAGGGCATCTGGAGGAGATTTTGTGTGTTTTGCATGGCAGAGCCCAGTATGTCTCCTAGGGAATGAGAAAAATGGAATGTCACAAAATTAAGAGATTGTAAATTCTCAAAAACTATTCATCTAGTGACAAAGATTGTTAGGGAAAAAATGAGTCTTTCGGGCACAGAAACATTGTTGGTAGCAATAGACAAGCCAAAAGAAGGACAGAAGAAGCAAGTTAAAATTACATTTGGGATTTTGAATATATATTAATGGAAAAGGAATGTGGTTGAAGTTGTTAATGCCCAAATCCACCCATGGCTGGGTACTCACCCAGAATGGATACGTAGGCTCGGGCCGATTCTTGTATGACATTTGGAGGCAGCTTCAGGCTGAACTGATGAGTTGACTCACCATCTAGGAAAAGAAACCAGTCAGACATATGAGTTATTTCTGCAATATGTATTTCTGAGGCACTCTGCCAGAAAGAGGACCATGCGGAAATTTCGCAAAAATAAAACTACCTTAAATATGGGGCACTGGGATTCTGAGGTTTCCAGAATTTCTTATTCAACCATCTTTGCTCCCTAGATATAGAGCTGCATTTTCTTTTATTCCTGCCCTTTCCCTTCTTCTTTCCTTCTCTTCCCTTCTCTTCTTTCCACTTTTTTCCCTTCCCTTTCCATTTTTTTTTCAAAAGAAAACGTTGACAAAAATTCAGTGATATTATGGTGCTATTGAAGTTGTCCTATGGCTATACCATCAGACAGTGATAACAAGGTAATCTATTTAATGTCCATTCCTAACCTGAAATGAAGGCAAGTGGGTAAAAATGAATACTCTCTGATTCTAGAAATATAATTTGATACTAAGAAACGTATTTTAAATTTTTGTTTAAATAATACAGATCCTTTTTTCTTTATAACACAATGTGTTGCCCTCAACTCACGTGCCTTACAATGAACCCACAGGTGAGAATGGGAAATTGCAGGCTGCTGTAGCAATGGGCTATTTCATGCAGTATTTTCTTTCATTTTGTTCTTGGTAAATTATATGAAAATGAGTGTGAAAGTAGTATATTTGTATACTATATCCTTTTCTCACTGAATTAGCATTAAAACTTTTGTAAGAAAGTGAGTGTCACAATCAAGGCTGAAAGACAAATAACCAAGGAAAACAAAAAACACCATGATGTCATCAAGCAAACATCAAAAGTCACTGCACCTCTTTCTTTGGGAAGTAGCATGGTCCTGTTATCAAACACTGCGGTTGTGCAAAGCTCAGTGTAAGAATAGCCTGAATTCAAATGTCTGTGTGTTATAGTAATAATTATTTGAGGGAAATACCCTCTTCAGAAATATTTATTTGGTTTTACTCATTTTCCACTTATTCCCACATCATACACTGCAAGAGATAGAGGCTCAGAATGCATAAGCAAAGGCTATCCTCCTGGTCAAAATACTTGGTTTTCCTATGAACAGCTTTCTCATTTATCAAGTGTGTGGATTGTATTTCAGGTCATACATACCTTCTAGAGAATACATAAATGTAATATAAAAATGTCTTTGGCTTTCAGATATTAGACAAACTTCAGTTAATGTCATTTTTATGATCACAGTTGAGTCTTACCTGGTTGACAACGTGGGAGGTTGAATGTTTCTTCCTTTTCCAGTCCTTCAGGCTTTAGGTGAAAGAAAGAAAGGTTAGAGATAAGAATGATTTTACAAGCCCCATGTGCTGCTGGGGTAGCCACAGATTTCTGAATGATAAAAAGAGAATTTGAACTAATCAGATAAATAATTCTGTAAGTACAATCAGTATAAAAGGGATAACTTAAAAGATCGAAAAGCAAGCAGAAAATAAATAAAAAGAAAGAAACAATAGATAAATAGAGAAGAGTATTATGAAATACTAATGTAGTGTTCGTGTGTATGTTATAATGGATTTGTTATGGGTTATATGCATAGGGTTCATGAAAAAAATATATCATGAAAATCTATGAATATCTTGAAAAACTGTTTTTGTACCAAAGCAAGTATCTTTTATTCTGTTTTTGTATCTTATTTAGTCTTTCTTAACTGAAAGTCACAATATCAATTGATTCAATGTTTTCGTGTGACTCAGCCATGCAGCAAGCAGGCAGATTGACTTACTTCAACTACCAGGGACTTGATGATGGTGTCTTTCCTGCCATGTTCAGGAACCACAGCCACCTCAGCCCCACACAGCTCTCGAGACTCCAGGTGCTCTGCGCTCACAGTGAAATTCACATTTCCTAGGAGAAAAAAAAAAATGCCGGTAGAGATGAGTTCCTTCGAACCCTTTCTCCCATGCTTCCAAACTCAGTATTTTAAATGTCTCATGCCCCTAAGCCATTGTTTCATAAACAGCAAGACCAGAGATGGAAGCTGCTTAAATTAGAGAGTCTGATGAGACAACAAATCAAAGTGGATATGGGGACAGGAAAGTGAGTTTGACCTTTTAGACATCCTAGAGTGAAACAGGTGGCATCCCACTCTGTGGGTCACCTCCCAAGGGATGCAAGGTTAGATCCGCGGACGTCATGGATGAATCCTTGAGCAAACAGTGGCTTCTAGGGGCCTTTCCCTCACCTAATGACTTGGGAGTTACTGTCCAGGACACAGTTTGCCGCCCATTCTCACATATGCAGTAAGACTCTTGCTCCTGCTTCACTGGGACAGCAAGGAACAGGGAAGAGGCTTCCAGATGCACACTGACCTGTAAGGACGGATGAGACAAAGAGGTTAGAAACAGAGACCAGAGGAAAGCAGGGTTTGAGAGCAACCACGTGCAATGATTGGTTAGAGTTCAGGTTGCCTGATACTGAACACACTGTCGACAAATACAGACTACTTCTAGAATATTAGGTGGCTCTGATGTCTGGATGTTAGTGTATTTTTGAGGTAACCTGTTATTTCACATGATGAGACTGTAAAAGAGGTGGCCTCAAATCCTGAGCATGCCCCAGGTTGTCCAGTAGAGAACAGAGTAAGATTTATAAAGCATTGTTTCAGCAGATAAGTTTCTTACAAACAACTTTGAAAATAAGAAGATACCATTGCAGTAGGCATCTCTACTCCGAAAGCAAAGGAGGACTCCCAGTGAAACAGTTAAATATACCCTGACAATATGATACTAGATTTTCTACACTGCCATGATGTCCTTAAATAGCAGCATGTTAAACTTACAACTAAAAGACAGTGCTACTGCAATAATATAAGGGGAAATGGTGAGGAGGAAAGGGGTGGAATCCTTATACCTATAAAACTGTATCATGGAAAATAAGAAAAATAAACTAAAAAATAACAAAAAAAAACATTTAATATAATCGACAAAGGGTGGAAATTTAAGTACATTAAAAAATGTCTACGGCCATACCACCCTGAACGCGCCCGATCTCGTCTAAATACATTAAAATATAGAGGTTGAATCTGTAGAGGAAATGCTACTTGAGCATGAAGAGTACTGATTTTTATTGCTATGTGGGTAATCCTCAGGTTGCATAAGCTATCTATCTTGAAAGCATTATGGTAAGGACTAGAGATTTGTTTTAAGTTGAAATTTGGTATCTGGGGGTTTCAGCAATTATGACTTCTATCACAAATTATATATCTATACATATATTTACACATATATACCCACCTCTATCTGTCAGAATACTATCAATATCAATATCTTCTTCCAATGTGCATATATTGTACGATGATTTTTTTTTTTTTTAGCCTTCCTACCTGGAAGTTACCTTGTGTCCAGTTCTGGAAAGAAAGTTCCTTACCTGGATGCATTTGGAAAGATAGTTTAACACAGTGGCCTTGAGTGTGAAGGCTTCTCCACGGATCACAGAGTAGGGCAGTGTGAGCTCCACGAAGAAGGGCTGGAAGGCTCGGAGAGAGGCCGTGGGAGACAGGCCAAACCCTGTCTCATTGGACAGGCAGAACGCCCCTGCCTTCCACTCCGTGATGGTGTCAGGGACTGTGACCCCCAGTTCAGCCACACCTGAGGAGCTGGGGAGGACAGTGTGATGAACAGAACATACCACAGTTAAACAAGTGCTCCCTAGACAGAAAACACATACAAATGAGCCTGTTCTCATGACTTGAATATACAGCGTAGAAATGTCGAGAACAGAGAGTAGAACACTGGAGAAGGAAATGCTGACCTCTTTAAAAAAGGAATGATTCAATCAATTTCATTAAGAGGAGAGAAACTGCTAAAATGACAGGAAAAATTCAGCCGTGTCAGAATCAGCCTTAAACAGTTTATAGATAGAACCAGAAATGAGGAGGTTCTTTGAAAAATTTTAACCCCAGGGGAAGTGCACCCAAAAAGGACTTTACACAGTATTTGTTCAACAAGTCTGCAGAAAATGAACCCCTCAACTACAAACAACCATCCTAAATTCCCAACAAAACCAACTTTCTGTTTAAAACCTCCTGGAAAAAGGCCTAATACGGCTCACTTAATCTTCAGCTTCCCCCACTTGCCCAGCTTCCCAGAGGTTTAGAGTGATTTAGTGATGCTCGTGTGTATCCAAATTTCCCTCTTTTTAGCACCCGCTCTCCAAGGGTACCACGTCAAAGCTATGTGCTTGATTCTATTAGCAATACTCTTGTTCGTCTTCTAGTTCCCCCTGTTCCCTCAAGGCAGACATAAAGCGTGAAACTAGATATATATATAAAAAATCTTTTTGACATTGATACAGGCAATTTTTTTTTCTTGTGCACGACATAAACAGCACAGCCAACAAAAGCAAAAAATAGATCAATGGATTGCATCAAATTGAGAAGTGGTTCCAGCAAAGATAACAACCATGAAAATGAAAAAGTAGCTTATTGATTAAGAGAAGATATTTGCAAGCTATATATCTGATGAAGGACTAATATTCAAAGTATATAAGGAATTGAAAGTTAACATATATTCAAAATATAAAGAGTTCATGTAATTCAATGGAAAATATATGATTCCTTTTTAAAAAGTGGACAAAATCGTGGATAAGCACTTTTTTTCCAAAAGCCATAAAGAAGGCCCATAGGTACATAAAATTAGCAATATTAATCATCATTAAGAATATGCATATCAAAACTGCAAGAAAGTGTCACACCTATTAAAGAAGACATAACAAGTGATAGTGAAGGTATACCAAAGGACCTTTTATACTGGTGGTGGGATGTGGATCATATAGTCACTGTGGAAAGCAGTATGGAGAGTCCTCAAAATAAGAAAAGAAAAATTGGAGCTGGCATCTGACTCGATACCTTCTTCCAGGTATAAAAACGAAGGAACTGATCTAAGCATCCCCTGTGACACCTGCACATCCATGTTCATTGTGTATTTATCCACAAGAGTCAAAGAATAGGATGGGAAACAGACTACTGGTGGATGAGTGGATAAAGAAATTTGCATGTAGAATCTATCAAAAGGTGAAAAGGTACGACTGAGTGTGTAAGGGCAATTTGGGTGGATTGGGGAGATGCAGATCAAAACACACAAAGTTACATTTATGAACAATGTAGTTAATAATACTGTGCTATCAACTGGGAGTTTGAAAAGGGAGTAGATTTTAGGTGCTCTTATCACACATTCAGAAAAGGGTAACAGTGTGATAATATATATATATATATATACACACGTATATATATAAAATATACTGTGCACCCAATTACCCAAATATATGCAACAAAGATAAGAGCTAGTCTGTAATTAAGCGTTAGTCTGTAATCAAGCATTGTGAGGCATAGGTATTATTTAATTTAATATTATACATTTATTTAATTTATAAATATTTTAATTTACTGTTATATACATAAATTACACATATCAGACATTGTACTCTGTATATATTGTGTATATTAACATTGTGTATATTAAATATATACACTTCCTACTTATGAAGTAAGCTACTTACTCCACCACCGCTAGGTCCCAAATCCACGTCTCAGGAAAATATTTTCTGATTGTTTCTCTGTAAGAATCCGTAGCATCGGCCGTTGGTTGAGAAACATGGTACGCTGAATCATATTCAACTACGTCACTACTCAGCCTTACTATGTTGGCTGAGAAAAAGACAAGGATAATAGGAAAGATATTGTAAGAAGTTGCATTCAATCAGCAAGTAGGGTGTTGAAATAGAGAGTAACCAGCAGAGGGCACTCGTGTAACATGGGAAAGTCTTCAGCTCTGTTCTCAAGTATTGGAACAAACTCTACCATTAACCGTTTCTGCTGGAGAGGGAAATATGTGTTTTTACATACATTCATTTACTATAAACCTTACTGCTGAAGCATTACAGAACATGTTATAAATGAATCTGAAATAATCTTCACACAATCTTATACATAATCAATTGTTTCTCAGTGAATACTTCTCTGGGTTTTCTAAAGTTTTATTATTGAGCTAATAGGTATTTATTTGAAAGACTTCTTTCATCCACTGGCTCACTCCATACATGGAATAACCAGTGTAAACCAGAATGAAGTCAAGACACTGAGGCTCCACTTGGGTCTCCCATGTCAGGGATCCAGCTGCCCTTCAGGATGTGCGTTAGGAGGTGGCTGGCTGGGTCACCGGGCACTCTGCTGCGAGATGCAGGCACACAGGCAGCCGGGGACCTGCCAGCCCCAAGGCCTGCCCCAGCGTTTTATATTCTTCTGTCTGAGCTCACCTTCCAATGCCATGTGAAAATGTAAGACTGTAAACAAATGCCTCCTTACTGTGTGATGTTTAACAAAGCCGAGGAACTTCGCTGCCTGACTCACGAGCGTGTGACCCTGTGCTGTGGTTATTTCTGTCTCTGTTGAGATTGATGCTGTGCCTGGAAATGTTCTCTTTGCAACTCCATTTCCCAGAAGCAGATGTTCTCTTCTCTTTTGCAGCTTTGAACCTCTAACTGCGCTTTTCAAAGTCAGCCTTGCATTCTCTCCAGTTGCACAGACCTTGCTTTGTGTTACCATGAGACCTTTAGCAAGAATCTTAAACTATCTGAAATGCAAGTCTTGTTTACATTATTTTTTTGTGACGTTTTGTCTTTTAAAATTCCTTTGTTTGATTTATATTATATTAACCAAATAAGGTTATAAGTTTTTTACCTGAATAATGACGAGAGGCTATTGCAGTCTCTTCAGACAGTGAACATATTTTGGGTTTACGAATGTTTGAGTTAGTGAATACCCTTAAGCCCATATCCTGCAAAGAAAATTATCACCTAATCAATATAAATATATTAAAATATAGAGGCATATACTTCCTTTTAAAAAGATTTATTTATTTACTTTTACTGCAAAGTCAGTTATATAAAGAGGAGGAGAGAGGAAGAGAGACAGAGAGGAAGATCTTCCGTCTAATGATTCACTCCCCAAGTGATCACAATGGCTGGAGCTGCGCCAGTCCAAAGTCAGGAGCCAGGAACTCTTCCAGGTCTCCCACACGGGTGCAGGGTCCCAAGGCTTTGGGCCGTCCTCAACTGTTCTCCCAGGCCACAAGCAGTGATTAGAATTGGCCCCATACAGAATCCCAGTGTGTTCAAGGCAAGGACTTTAGCTCCTAGGCCACCGTGCTGGGTCTGAGGCATATATTACTTTTAATGGCATATTCCAAAAAACTTTGTTGCAAACTTAATAGTCACATTTATAGAAGGGATGTTAACATGGTGATAATCTCATTTTATACTCTAAACTCTTTGAATGTAATTATTTTATATATGTGATATTAATAAATATCACAAAGCAATGTATTTTTATTAAAAAGAAAACTTTATTAATATTCCACAAAGTACCAGTCCTGGTTCCATCATTTTGGCATGCGTTTTACTATTAGTGTCCTTGGGGGTGTCACTTCATCTCTGTTCTGTTAACCCTCATCCATGGTACAAAGACATTGAAATAAAGAATTCCTGGCCCCAGTGGCATACCCTAGTGGCTAAAGTCCTCACTTTGCATGCACTGGGATCCCATATGGTCGCCAGTTCATGTTCCAGCTGCTCTATTTCCTATACAGCTCCCTGCTTATGGTTTGGGGAAGCAGTCAAGGATGGCCTAAAGCCTTGGGACCCTGCACACATGTGGGAGACCTGGAAGAAGCTCCTGGCTCCTGGCTTTGGATCAGCTCAGCTCTGGCTGTTGCAGTCACTTAGGGAGTGAACCAGCAGATGGAACATCTTTCTTTTTCTCCTCTTTGTTTACCTGACTTTCAAATACAAACAAATAAATACATCTTAAATAAAAAGAATGCCTTCCCTGTATAATATTTTAAGAACCATAAAAACTGAGCCCGTGTGAAGTGTAAGTGGCTTACTTGTAGGAAACTGTACATGTCTTTTCCATCTGTGGTTGGTACTGGTGAATACAAAGTTCCGTTAATCAGCAAATTGTGGACACGGACACAGTCTTGATCATCTTCCTCCTGATTCAAACTTTCAGGAAAGCCAGTGAGGTCTATGACGGGCAGTAGGTTATAAACCTGTATAAATGCAGAGGACAAAGGCAAATGTATCTGTGGCTTACTTATGTATGTATGTGTGTGTGTATATATATATATATATGTCTATATATACATACATATAAACATATATGTATATATTTTAATTCCAAGGTGAAAAGAGGAAGAATCCTCATCAGCCTTGTGTACAGTGTTCCCATTGCTTTGACGTTTTATAAAGACAATGTAGATTATTTCCCGTAAACGATGTTTTCATGTCGAAGGTGCTTTGAAATTTTAGGGAACAAAAATCGAAGATGCCCTAAGTGCTCCATTATCATCCTACTTTGTCCACACAGCTCCGTCGCAAACATTAGAGGTGATAGTGACATCAAGTTTTGTGATGATAGAGTGAAATGACATTTTTGTTGCAGTGTTTTGGTTAGCAAGTATACAACAAAGCTAGCTAGTGGCTGCTTGTTTGAAACAGGCGCGAGAATAAATACTGTAGCTGTCTTCTATATAGGACACAACGATATTTTCTAAATATTATTTATGGAAACAGATTCTCCAGATAGTCACTCAAAACTTAGGATAGTAACTGTAAGATACTGGAAATGGTACTTTCAGATCCATTTGAAGGGGAGAAGTAAGACAGATGTATAAAAGCAGATATATGTGCTGTGTTACACACTCGGTGTCAAAACAAAATTGATAGGCAGTTCCTCCAAACACCATTCCCCATCTCCCCACCCTGCTTTCTTTTCCTCTAAATGTTATATGATTATTGTCCGTCTCAGTGTGAAAGTAGAAGCTCCAGAAGACATGGGTTTTTGTCTCTAGTGTTTCATGGTCAGAATCTCAGCACTTGCTATCATGGCTTGAACACAGTGTGCATTGAATAAGTAAACCTGGAATGAACGATTTGCTAACTACAAGGAATCTGTTTGCGTTGGCAAAAGGCTAACTGAAGGTCTTAAGAGGAACTGATGTTTTCACTTAGGTCTGCTACTATACACTTGAAAGATTCTGCTGTATTATTAACAAATTAAATAGGACAATCTGCCTGATTTGTCCAGCAGAATTGTTATAATTTTATGAGCATCGTATGTAATTATACTATAGAAGTCTAAAAAGCCTTATGTAAATTTCTAAACATCTGTTGGCTTCCACTACTGAAACGTACTTGATATTTCCTTTCAAAGTATTCTAAAGTTTTCAATTAAATCCACTGGAGGGATGAAAAAGTAAGAAATAGCTTCTGGATGTCCCTACTTTGGGAAAGAAAAAACAAATCTTTGTAAAGTTTTAATAAGAGAAACTTTAGTAGAGTTGATTCTGTGTGGCTTCATGTTGAAAATATTAAGATATGAGCAAAATACTAACAGTACATGCTGTTAATTTCTTGCTGTTCCACTATAGTATACTGTTGCTATTTCTATTAACTTCTACTTTAAGATATTCCATAGATTAATGGCAATTATCTAGTCATTAGTTTCTCCCAATTTTTGTTCAGCAGAGACAATATCTATCTCCTTGAGAAATGATATTCAAATTCAGGCATCATTTTTTTAAAAAATTTAACTTTCATAAAAACAGGAGGTTGATATTTAATTTAGCCTGTATAGTCTTAGCTCACACCAGTGTATCATTTCTGTTGGGTTTTCAAACTGATTAAACTGGTTGGACAAAAAACACCTTTTATTGGATTGATGAAACTCTGAGATGTCAGGGAGTTTGCAGAGTGGCCTCTGTTTCACCATATGTAGATATAACACATATACACATTATGCAAATAGATATGCACAATGTAAAAATATGTAAAATTTACAATGCACATCCCTGATGCGTTCAAGTTAATCATCCCTTGTGTTTTGCATATCCCCACCCCTCTGACTGCACAGCCCACCTGCTCTCTCTGCAGCCATGCGTTTTTGGGTGGCCTTAATGCAGTCAAGTTTGGGTGTCTTTTGCCACATGATCTTCAGTTAGAAATTTAATATATCTGAATTACAAGTTATTTTGCGGGGCTAATTTTAAGATCATCTTTTATATTTTAAAAATTATTTGAGTCAGTATACTAACCAGTACAGTTTTTGAATTTCATTTTTTTTAATCTGCAAAAACTAATGCGGTTTGTGTATGTATGTGTGCGTTTGTGTATATATGGGGGCCTTTAAAAAGTTCATGAGAATTTACCTTATGAAAACGGTCATGTATAAATTTCAAAATGTTTACAGCAAAATGAACTTTTCTTTCAACTCCATTTCTTCCCATGAACATTTTTGAAGTATGTGTGTGTGTGTTTTAAAACACTTGTGGAAAAATGGACATCAGTACAAATTTATTTCAGTTATATTTACATAAATTTCTTGGAACTCATCTACATATATGTGTGTAGACATATATATATATGAATATATATCTGCATATATATGAGTTCAAGAAATTCATGTAAATAAACATATTTACATTATATATTATATATTATATAAAATCTATTATATACTTTATTAAATATATGTGTATGAATATATATGATATCATATGGATATATAAATATAGATATATATGAATGTGCGTATGTCAGCATGGAAAATATGATTAAATTGGGATTAAAATATGATTAAAATGTGTTTTTCTCCCTGAAGGAAGCACACAGATAAGACCTCAAAACTAGTAGGTTGTGTATAAAATGTAGTTCTATAATCTTATCCTATTCAAATGAGCATTTCTTGCTTCTCTGAGCACCCCCAAGTCCTTGCAGATCCCCGAGGCTGACGGGAACTCACCGAGGCCGCAGAGAGCTCAGCCTCAGGCTTCATGAGCAGCATGCTTTGGTCCACAGCCCGGAGGGCGCAGAGGGACTGAGGCGAAGCCGTGACTTGCAGGTGGACTTGGGCAGCTGGGAAACTTTGTTTGGGCCTGAAGCCCAAATTCACCTAATTGGAGGGAAAAGTCAGAAAAAAAAAAAGAGTCTTCATTTAACCAAGTATCCACATGCATTTTCTGGTTGTTTATGTTCAATGGGCAACTGCATGGCTGGACTTTCTGGCAGCTGGCATGACGTCAGTTCTGACGGTTTTTAAACCCTTGTGTTTCAGTTAGATTGTCAAGAATCAGTGTAACTATTGTAAGAATCTCTTAATTTCTTTACCTACTGTCTTATTAATTTAGAGAGAAAGAGAGAGAAAAGACATGCACCCTTATCCACTGATTTACTCCACAAACAGCTACAAGAACTTGGAGTCAGGAATGTGGAGTTTCCCACGTGGCTCTCATAGATTCAGTTATTTCAGCCGTCACCTGATTGCTTTCACTTTTTTCATAAGCAGGAAACTTGGATGAGAAGCAAAGCCAGGGTTTCCACCCAGCTACTCACACAGGCAGTACAAGCACCCCTAGCGACACTAACTTCCACGCCAAACGCCCACCACCATTATACTTATTTTTTGATTGCCATCCAGTATTCACAGTTTTATATTTTGACATTTTATGATAGAAAGTACTTACCTTGTTGGGAAGACAGTTTTCCACCTCATATTTTTCAGAATCCCCAATCACTTCCCCGTCAGGTAAAACGATGAAGATGAGCAGCCTAGCGATGGGAGCCATGTCTGACTCCACAGGGATTGACACCGAAGAATGTCCTTTCACGGCTGCACAGAGAAAATGGGAGAGTGAGTCCAGGTTAGCCGTCTCCAAGGGCTGAAATGAATTAATTTTTCTTATTCAAGGTTATTTGAGAATTTTGATGAAGCCTTTCTGCTAGTAGAACTGCTAGGCAGTATATAAAGGATGTCTACCTCTAAGAACTCCAGCTTGAGAAGAGAAACCTCTCCCAAAGCCCGTCTTTCCTATATAAGCCATATACTGAATTACCACTAGTTCATCAAGTTGGCTCATCTATGTAGTGTTCTAATGCTATGTCAGTGTTTGAAGACTTCTGTTTCATTGTTGTTTCATGAGAAGTTACTCTAGAAGACAAGAGGACTTGACATTGTATTCAGGCTTGCATCCTCCTTAACATTTTTATGTAGCAACTATAGTAATTTTGTCTTCAAGAGGAATATTATTACGTCTCCCCAGAAGTTATGTTTAATGCTTGCATAGATTTGCAGAGGTTGCATAAAGCTTTCCTAACTCCACGACAGTGCTTCTGTGTTACTACGAAGATGCAACCAGAACATGGCTCATTGAGGTGTCTAGAAAGTCGTCTTTCAGATACCATTCAGCTAAGGGAAATTGTCATAGAGTTCTATTTCTTTCATATTTGTTCATGAGGCAAGTCTATGACAATGAAGGAAGTACTCAGTTTAACTCTTCATAAATCATAACTATTTTAGAAGGAAAAACAAAATAGGTATATAAATGACAGTACAAGATATGGTACACAATCCACACTTCACAACTTTTTGAGACGAGGGTCAGTGAATATCTGTGGTTTAGAAGCTCGGAATAAGTATTGATCATCACAACAACATCAACACTGCCAATAATCTAAAATGGAATGTGCTGAAAAAACAAAAGCAAGTATTCAACACAGAGTGAAAATATTAGTACATTTCCTCCTTGTTATTGTGATTAGAAGAACTTTTTGATATTTCTGTCGTGTAAGGCTCGGATGTTTGGGAAGGGGTCAGGAGGGTGGAGATTACGCGAATACTCACCACTGCCCGGCTCCACGGGCACAACATGAGTCCCAGCTCGGACAATGCCTCCCTTTGCCATTATCTACAAAGAACAGAAGGATAAAGCCATTCCATTTTCCTGATAAAGATCTTAGTCTTACTTTCTATACGTGGTGCTTATTTCTTTGAGCCTGGGCTGGCAATAACAAATCCCATGAAAAGTCAAACTTTCAAGGGAACCTGAATCGGAAATCAGAGAGTTGTCTAAGGAGCTTTCTGATGGCTTGACTCCCAGAGAGCTTTGGGCTGCACAGGAGTCAGTTCAGCAACTGTTCTTACCAGGTAGTGGATGGTGAGCTCCTGTAGAACGTGTTCATTCACAACGTAATGTGCTTGGATCATAAAAGTTCCTCCGCAGTGTAGTTTTTTAGTCACTGGCTCAAGGTAGACAAAGCTTTGGCTCCGGGAATATACGAGGTGAGCAGTGTGATGTGCTGCTTTATGATCTGCAGACAGCCATCTGTAGCTGTAACAGTTGGAATCACTCTTGTATTTGGCCTAATGAGTTAGGAAAACATTATTTTGTAGATTATATTTCACACACACACACACAAAAATCAATGTTCTCACAGAACTGCGTGAGCTTACATCCGACCTTAACTAGACGCTGGACATCTTTTGCTTCAGATCAAGGGAGAAAGGCAACCCTTATTTTGTTTATGTGTGTCAAACACAGACATGGTTGTGTCTTTATGCTGCAGGGTCTCCTGGCCTTGCTATGTATGTTTCTGAACCGTGTAACAGGAGGAATCTTTTGTGTCTTTGCCTTTTCATGTATTTTTGGCAGATAGATTTGGAACTAAGAAGGCTCATTTTGTAGGAATTGAAGACTCCTGCTTCAGAAAGTTCCCACCACTTTTATGATGGGTTTCAACTAGATATTACGAATAGATGATGCTAGCCCCAAGGTTCTGAAAAAAATCTTTCAGTAAAGAGCATTAACATTGAATGGACAAACTCACTGAGGTCATCTACCCCTCTGGATGTAAGGCTGATGGTATTGGATGCTTCCTACAATTGTGGATTCTTTTGGCTCTGAGACCCCACCTGAGTTGTAGCTCCAACTTTTATTCATACAGAAATTCTTTTTCTTTTTTTAACTGAAAGAGTTGACAGTTTCATTTTCACATCTCACAGCACAAATGAAAATTTCACTTTTTAAAACCCCACTTCTGCCCTTCAAAACTATTTTTGTTAATAGGGAAGGAGAGCGGATCATCTTTGTCATGCTGTAAGAAAACACAGAGTCACAGCACCATGGTCTCCTGGTGAAGCAGAACAGGTGACACAGAACTGCTCAGAGGAGGCTCCCCCGCTCTCCTTAGCTGGGAGAAGTGGGTACCATCATGGGACAGGAAGGAGGTTTCACTAGGGACCCCGATATTGGCATATTGGCTCCCATGGGTGGCTTCATTCCAAGAGCCGGTCCCATTGGCATCAGCCCAGGGGAGGAGGGCCCATCGCTGACATCATGGGAGGACCTCCCATATGGAGTTCTGGCATCATACCAAGGTGAGGAGGACCTGGCAGACTCAGGGCAGGAGGCTGGGGGGATAGGATCGTGTCGCTGCAGGTGGAGGAGCAGAGAATGGAGTAGGAGATATCTCTTCTTGCTGAAACACAGCTGTTGGCTCTCCATCCATTTCTAATAGTAGTCTTTCATGTTTTCTTCGTGTTTCCTATAACTGCAGTGTGTCTTTCTCATAAATGGAGAGTCATGGGTGAGGTATGTGTTGCAGTAATCACAGTAAAACTTGGGCATGTTGCTGCTGGGTAGATTGGTCCAGAATTTATTCTTGAGATCTTGCTGGACTTACTCAACCTTTACTGAGGTTCCAAGTAGCAAGAATAATATTTTTGCCAGCAAAACACTTTGTCATATTTCAGAATATGCTCTAGCAAGAATATATGTGTGTGTGTATGATCATTGAGAAAGAGGAAGTACTTAAAAATAATAATTAATTAATTAGTTAATAATATTTTGATAGTCAGGACTAACATACATCCTGGAACACAGAACACATTCAGGGCAGAGAAATGGGTGTACATTCAGGTTTGAACAGTTAGAGGTATAAGCTTTTATGCATCTATTTAAAGGCGAATCAATAACATGAAGACTCCCAAAAGCCAAGAGTTTTCCCACACCTTGATTCTGTAACACATGTTGTGTATCTCTAGGGGTGATCAGGGGACTCTACACCATTTAATATAAGTTACATGTGTATGGGCAGGCCATTTGAGAAAATTGGAATATCAAGACAAAAGTCAGATAAGAATTTATGAAGTACATGTATATTTTTGAAGCCCAGTGCTAATTGTTAAAGGTAGATGAAGGTGGAGACTGGTTTTCCACCAATCCTATCTCTATAGGGACATCAAATTTATAAGCTATTCACACGCTAAGTCATCTTGATAAGACTTACAGTAGTAGATGTGAGGGCCAACCTTCTTGGTTTCAGTACAATAATAAGGAACTCTGCACTGAAGAAGGCAAGAAAGAAAGAGATGCAGGGAGGAGAAGAGGTGAATGAGTTCTCCAAGTGTCCACAGTAACTTTCCAACAGCAAACCAAAAAGAAATGGAAATGAACAAACTGCCTGACAAAGAATTTAAAGGCAATGATTTTAAAGAGCAATTAATGACATTTAAGCAAAATATAGATGAGTAATTCAAAGAAATGAGGAGTACAGCTTATGATATTAGTGAGTAATTGTGCAGAGAGCATAAAAACAGATCAGAAATCTTGGCTCTAAAGAACTCAACAATGATACAATATCATTGGTGAATATTTGGGTTCTTCCTACTTAGTGATTATGAATAATTGCTATGAACAAGGATGGAAAATGTCTTTAGATTTTGTATTCCATTTCTCTGAATATGTGCATGGAAATAAGATTGCTAGATCCTAAGGTCATCACGCTTTTGAATTTTTTTAAGTGCCACACTGTCTTCCTTTACGGCTGCTTCATGTTTTGTTTCCACCAAGGTTGCTACAAGAGAATTCACACTTTTAAGTTTGTTTCCTTTTCATAAACTTTCAAATGGTTGACCTGCATTTTGTTTCTGATTTTTAGAGTTTTCTTTCCGTAGGACAGTTAGAAAGTTCCTCAACTTACCTGCACCGTCAAGGAGGTGCCTACAACATTGGTGGTGTTGATGGAGAACTGTACCACACCCTTCTCATCGGTGGTAGCATTGGATTTATAGTCAGCTTCATTTGCTGTGATGGAGATGATCTGATTTGGCATAGGGTTACCTTTCCCGTCTGTTAGGCGCACCTGAAGGTTAATAATTGTGGGTCAGTTAGATGGATAATAACCAGGAAGCACTAAACATACTCATTGTATCATCAATATGAGTGCCTCTCCATGTTGAAATGTTTAATCCGTTCAGATCTATTTGAATTCCAGACACGTGTTGTGTTATTAACTTCCTATAGATTCTGAAGTTTTCTGAAGTTTCCTAAGTGTAGAAATAAGCATTTTTAAAACATATTGTCCTGTGTGCTCCTCCAGTAGGTTTATATTTGTTGTGTACTTCTCAACCTATAGCTTGAGAAGGTAGACAGAGAGCTAGTGATTTATTTCCCCCCAAAATATTTAAAATTTGGGAGAGGATCATAATATTAAGAAAGGTCCTAAAGCCAAATTACTGCTGATATTGAACTCTGCAGATGAGCGAGTAGCCCAGTTAGGATGGTAAAAGAAGGTGGTCAATTTTCAGTATAAACCACTTTTGACATCAAAGGATACAACAGAATGACCTGATGTAGTGTCTATAACTGCATGATGCAATTAGACTTGCCAATGAGAATGTGGCTGCCTGTGAGAAGATAAGAACATGCACATGATTGTGGTTCTTCCTTTTCTAGTGAGAGATGTGTATGATGTTATTTAGTAGAGATAAAATATTGAAAGTTACAATCCTGGAGCCACCCTTGTGGCACAGTGAGGAAAGCCACTGCTTGCTACATCTGCCTTCCGTCTGTTCTGCTCCCGATTCAGCGATCTGTTAATCCAGCATGGAAAGACGCAGACAATGGCCCAGGTACTAGATCTCTGCCACATACATGGTAGATCTGGATGGAGTTCCTGACTCCTGGCACACTCTGTCCCCGTTTTGGTTGCTGTGGCCATTTGGGAATGATCAAGCAGATGCAAGATCTGTGGGCCTCTCCCTCTCTCTCTGTCTCCCTCTGCCTTTAAAAAAAAAATGCAACTTTGAAAAAGTAATACATATTTCTGAGAAACTTAAAAATAGTCCTTCATTTTGGGAAGTGACATTTAAGCTAAAATTTCTGAATATATGTTGCTGTCATAACATGCCAAATCTTCTGTAAACACTCCGCTTTGCTGAGTCTAGTTTCCTGTCTCCCCCATCCCCCACAGATGAAGTACTGTAACATTTCCATTAAGAACAAACTCCCCATGTGGTTACACATGAAGTTCTGTAATCTCAGAAAGCTGAGGTCAGGAGGATCAATGTGCCTATCTTCTTACGATGGAAAAAAATCACAGTAGAAGGGTTGTTTTTGGTAGATATATGAGAAAATTTGTGTATTTCAAGTCCAAAAACTTGAAATCACATTTTCCTCCAAAGTTTGCACCTTTTAAAGTACATGTTTGTTATCACAGAGGACGAATGTAAATGTAATATCCACTGTGGATTTGAGCAATGGGTGATGACTGAGGAGACTGAATTTAGTGGGAGCTCAGTTACAGGGAATCCCACAGACCCAGCCTGACTCTCAGCAGAGTCTGAGACAGGAAACATCTGCAGTGTGTTAAGATGGAGTCAACTGTGTGTCTTAATGCTATGATAGAAAAAAGGATGAACAATCCCATGGTTTGCCTCCCCCTTGAAATCAGGAACTTTGCATTGTTCCATAGCCAAATGTGCACCACTCCTCCTTTGATTTTTAGTGTGAGTAGGGCACAATTTTTAATTGAAATTCAAATTTTAATTTAATCTAAATTTAATTTTTAAAAATTTAACCAGGACACAATTTCATTTAATCTGACTTAATGCACGTACTCATGCTATAAGAAAAAGTACAAAGTTTATAACCAAATAAAAGCATGAGAACCAGCATGGCTGTTCCAGGGTTAACTCTTGGCTTTGACTTCTGAGTACAGTTTAACTTTGATTCTCCAACCAGGCTGTGGTTATTTCAGGTGATGCCATGGAAGGAAAATAATAGATAGTAAAGTTCTTAACACTGCAAAAAATAAAAGTCAGTATCATGTACACTTTCATGAAAAGTAAATGTTTGAGGCATAACATTTGGACATCATTAATTTTTAAGATTTTTGTGAAAAAGTGATATAAAAGTGTGAGAAGGAGGTGGAGTAACATCAGGCAATGATATTTGAGAAGTGAAAAGCCTACACAATTTGATAAGGTATGTTTAAAATAGTTTTTCTGTCCTAATATTTATTTATTTTTGTCATTTGAAAGACAGAGAAGCAGAAAGATAGAGGTTTTCTGTCTGCCGGTTCATTCTCTAAATCCCCACAGCAGCTGAGGGTGACACAGGTCAAAACCAAGAGCCTGGAACTCAACCTGGGTCTCCTACATGGGAGGCAGGGACTCAAGTACTGCTTCAGAGTGTGATTAGCACAAAGCTTGAACAGAGATTGGAACCGGAAGTCAAGTCCAGGCACTTCAATGTGGGATGCTGGGATGCTAAGCAATGTCAACCACTGCACCCAATCTCTGCCGCACTGGGGCTTAGCAAAGATTTTGTGAATTAATGGAGGTTCTATTTTTCAGTGGTTTTACTTGTTTGGTTACATTAGTCAATGTGATGAACCAGGTAAGATCTTATCACAGACCATGTTGTTGTGCTAAGTGAATGAACAGTGTATATTTTCACTTGTGAATGATACAGTACTCCACCTTTCCAAAGAAGGGTATCCCCGGTCTGAAGTATGAGTCCACTTTCACAAATGAGAGTTCAGTGATGGTTCTTGTGATTTTGCTGGATGCTTTTCCTGTTAATTTAACTCCTGACAGTGAAGAATAAAAACAAAAAAGTTTTATAGGAATAATGAAATGGAAATTTTCATAAACTGGAATGCACAATTTAAATAAACCATCATTCAGTGTGGTCTTTCTCCCACACTCATGTGGTGCACAGACCTGTTCCTTCTTCTTGGATTGTGGCCTCAACAGACAGCTGCATATCATAGCCTTCCTGCTTCAGCTGAAAGGCCTTGGTTTTTACTTGCCAAGAGAAGCAGCCGTGACTGTTTAGCTAAAAGGAGAGAAAGTAAAATACAAAAATATAATGCATATTATCTTGATGATAAGATCAGTGATAGTTAAATCTGGTGAAATTTGGGGGAGGGCAACTTACATAGGCATTTTCTAAGTTGGAGATATGAACACAATTAATATTTAACATTTCAGGATAATAGTCCTTTTAGGAAGAGTTCCCAAAAAGTTCATGGAAAATGCATACTTGGAAAAATTATGAATTTCAATTCTTTTGCACCAAAATAAAATTATCTTTGAATTCCATTTTCACTAATTCTGAATACCCTTGTATAACTGAGATTATATATTATATTTTATATTATATATTATATTTTTGAGGCTAACTTGAGATTCTGCCATTGTGCAGTGAGATTTCCTTTGGGGTCCTATGGATAAATATATCCCTTAGCATCTGAAATTTCTCTAGAGAGGATGATATAGAAATGTTAAATATATTGGGTAGTCTCCCAGAAGCATGAAGCTTCAGCTGTGACTGTATCTTTCTCAGCACACAGTGAGGGATCATGCTTCCCAGTTCCCTGTCATGTGGCTGTGGCCATATGGCAAATTCCTGCTCATGGAAAGACAGCAGGAATGATATGCTACTCAGTTAAAGTGGCTAAGAGATGTGTGTTTTTTCACCGTATGCCAACTCACCTCCTGCCAATGAGTTTTCGGTTGTTAGTCCTTAGTCAAGGCCTGGTTTTCTACCCACCTGGTGACTGAATTTCTCACAGAATGCTTGGGACTCTTCATGGTAGCAGGTGGAAGGGTGGCTATACATCCTGCATAGGCTCACAGTCACGTTTCCTGGAACAGGTTTCCCATATGTGTATCTGTCATGAGAACATGGCCACAACAAGATTGAGCACCCTCCTTTTCTACCCATTGGTTCTGATCCACAGTAACTAACCTTTTCTCTCTTCTTTTCTCTCTTGTTCTTCCTCCCTCCCTCTCTCCCTCACTTCCTTCCTTCCTTCCTTCTTTCCTTCCTTTTCTCCCTCCCTCTCTTTCTTCTTCCCCTTGCTCCCTTCCTTCCATCTTTTTTCCATCATGCCTTTTTTGGTGTGTCTACACAGCTTTGAAGCATTTAGGATCAGCCCTACTTAGCAAAACCTCTAGAAACCATCCCCCTGGCCCATGATAATTATAGTAATACTAATAAGGATATGAGGTAAGAAGGAAAAGTTGAAAAGCAGCAGAACTTTTGAGATAGATGCAAACCCAAAAGTACCTGAAGTATTTAAGTTGTTATTGCTGCCAGAGAAAATGGCCCAACTATACCAAATGGTGGGTACCCCTTAAAAATGTCCCTCATAATAGTTAGAAAATGAACTCACAGACCACACACGGATACATCCATCACCTCATCCAAGATGGTGATTGTATTGGGTACTGTCACTTGGACTTCAAACTTGGGAAGCACTATGGATCAGTGATAAAGGAGATTTTTGATTAGTTGTTTTCAAGTGTGTGTGTATGAAGGTGGTTAATATTTTCAGATTTCATGCCACAATACTCTATAGCATTTCAGGACTTTGAGAGTCCTGTTTTCCAGTATACTCATGTCCACCTCACTCAATAATGGACATCTTGAAGTGGATGTTGTGGTAGAGTTGGTTAATGTGTGGCTTCTTCTGGAGTGCTGGGTCAAGTCCTGGTTAATACTTCCAATCCAGCTCCTTAATAATGTGCCTGGGTAGCTGCAGATGATGGTTCAAATATTTCAGTTCCTAAATCCACATTGGAGACCCAGATAGAATTGTAGGTTCCTAGCTCTAGCCTGGCCCAACCCAGGCTGCTGTGGTTATTTGGGCAGTGAATCCATGGAGAGATGATCTCTTTCTCTCTCTCCTTATCTTTGCTTCTCTTTGTCGCTAAAATAATAAATAAATACTTCTCTTTTTTTGTAAATGAAAATATTGGTTGAAAGTTTTGGTTGAAGGATTAGATCACTTCACTATAACCTTAATGAATTATGGAAGATGTGCCAAAACCGGGATATTTAAAATGTTTTAAAATACTATTACTGCAAAAATATCCCAAGTAGTAGATCATTGGACTTAGATAATGTTGATTTTCTTCTAAGCCAAGATTTATCTATGGGAAGTGGAAATATTTTGGATGAGTTCAAATTCTAGGCCCCCAACATTTAAATCTGAAGAAAAGAATTCAGTTACATTCAGTGGACCCTACCGAATTCCTCTACAGTGAAGTGGTGCTCCGTCCTTCCACCTGATTTCTTCTGTACCACCACTCTGTAGGAGCCCTCGAAGGGCTCTGATGAGAGGGGAAGGGACAACTGCTCGAGGCCACTGACTAACTTGAGATTCTGCCATTGTGCAATGCGATTTCCTTTGGGGTCCTATGGAAAAATCAGAATTTACTAGAGTGCCTAGGACATTGGAGACAGTTTAGAAATCATCAGTGAGAGCCATTGTGATCCACAAGAGAACAGATGGAGTGGTGTTTAAGGAAGAGACTAGGGGTGAATTATAACCATCCTGCCCCAAGTGAGTTTGAAAATTTGACCCTTACTGACAATTTCTCTGAAATATTACAAAAACCCCTCAGATAAGGACATTTCCCTCCCAATTGATAGGGTTCTTTCTAATTATGAAATGTCTTACATGCTTACCTGAATGTATGCTAGTGGAATCTGAAAGACAAAAGACAAGAAGCTTGTAAGAATTTTCAAATGTTTCCAATTCTGAAATATAAGCAAGCCAGCTGTGTGTGCGTAGATCAAGTTTACAGTAGAAAAAAAAATTGCAAGATTTCAGGTTAAATTTTACAGAATTTTAAATTAACCCCTTTTACATGATTAATAAGCAATGTTAAGAAATAAACCAGCCAGAAGTAACAAATATATTTGTCGCTGATACTCATTAGGAGTAGGATGGCTAATGTTGTGTGTTTATGGCAGCAAAGTGAAGAACATTCTTTTACAATGCAGTTCCATAGATCGAGAAATAAATACAGATAGAACTATGTCAGTCACAGTTATTAAGACTGGTCGTAGAATTTTTAGAAGTTTCAGAAACAAGAAAGAATGAGGATAATTCCTTTGTTATTAATGTTTATTCACTCTTAAAAGCTATTATGAACTGCCTATTTCTGTGCTACATATCACTCTGAAGCTGAGAAGATGAGTATAGCAACATGCAGTAGAACAGTTTGTGAGATCTTTAATAGGGATGAACGGACAAGAAAAAACCTCGCATACGTGAGATTAATATTTATCTGCTGCCTACCCATCTATCTATACCTTCATCATTTATCAGTCACATATCTTAGTGGTGGCAGATATCAACAAGAAAAATAAAACATGGTGAAGTTGATGGAGTGACGACCGTGGTGTTTTAGATAGAAGGGAAAAAGTAGAAGCTGGGAGTGCAGTTTTCAGGTAATCACAGTGATCTGTTTTACAGATAATACTGGCCAGGCTCAGGTGGCAGCACTTCAGGTGGAAAGAGGGAGGCATCCTGGTGAAGGAAATTCTTTTCCTTTGCAATGTTATTGATAGATAAATGCACGTGAGTATAGTTATTTATAAATCTCACCTTTTGTAGGTGAAATGAAAGTGAGTGTAAGAGAAAGAGAAGAAGTCAGGATCATGCTATAATCTTTTGCTTTCGAAACCCTAAGAGCAGAACTATGTTTTTGAGATGTTGTGAAGAAATACACTTAGGAGAGAAAAACAAACAATTCTGTTTGACATTTACATTATAATATAATGAAAAGGGTGGTTTGTGACCAGATATATTAAGCAAATCGATTCTTTCTTAGCAGAGGTTTTTGAAGTGTTTCTAGAAAAAGTCTAAATCTCTGGGAAGTTATGGCATTGGGGTTCTTTCACGGTTAATTTGTGTCTATCATTCAACAGACCTTTAAAATTTCCCTAGGTGAGTCTGAAAGAAAGAATAATGATATGATTGAGCACCAATACCTAGGTACCATTGAGTACCAATACCAAGACAAAAAGGATGAGCTACCTTCTTGATGTGGGAATCTAATGTAAAAGAGGATCTTGTGCTATTGTGATGTTAAAAATTAGTTAGTGACAAGAAATTCTTGCTCTCCCTGCCTTTCCTTTAAACATCAATATCAGTTTCCACTGGATCTACACAGAAGATAGTGATTTTATGTAAACAGTTGTAAACTCACCAACTCGTTTAGTGGGCGAAGATTTTCATCCAATGAGACAATACGGAATTTCACTGAAATAGAAAAACTTTCTGTGAGCACCCATGACTCTTTAACTGGTCATGGGTGAGGCAAGTTCTTAAGGTACCAGGGTAACAGGAATTTTAGGGAATTTAGAGGTAGAGGAAATATTCTTCCTTTCCAGTGTCCTAACTTGGGCCCCTTTTTACCTGTCTGCCCTGGTTTATAGACCGGCTTGTCTGTCTGCACAAAGATCAGGCTGTCTTCATTTTTAATTAACACTGTGGTCCGTTTCTTGAATTCTTGGGTTGCTCCTTTCACTCGGATAGTGAGGAACATTACTTCCTCATTGGATGATGACCTAGGTACCTGCAATTCAGAAACGATCCTGAGAACTCATCAGGCCTCCCAAGTCTCCTCCCCCATTCTCAGTTCTACTTCTCCCTGGACACCTTGACGTCCGTGTCCAATTTCACTCCATCATTCTCATCTAGAAAAGCTGGCACAAACAGGGAATACTTCTGTCGTTGTAAGTGGGAAAATAAAACACAAAGTAGGAGGAATTCTATCAATATGACAGATGATGATTAAGGTTCACATCTTCACATACAGTGCCGATTCAGTTACACACAGAAGCTGGACAAGGCAAAGTTATGTGCTCAAAAGACATAGAACATCATGTCTTCAGCATTTGATAAGACGTTCACAGTGCTTTATTGGCATTATATTGTGATGCTTTCACAAATGAATAACTCTAAAGAGATATTGGAAATTGGCAGCAATTCTTGTTCTGAAAGTATGGAGTGATGTATTCCTGTTAGCTTGCCACTGGTGGCTCATGTTCAACCTTGACCTGACTTATTTTTTTACATTTCAATTTTAAGGCAAAGTCACATTTTCCTTTCATCTGTTTGCTTTTCTTGCTGGTAGGATTTTACTTTGGTCAGTAAGTGATTTTTTTTAAACTTCGTGTGAAGATTTGTTTTTCAAGGTTGGAAACTTATGTATTGCTTCTTAGTTTCTACATTTAGTTGCTGCATTTCAATCACTGCCTGACGTTCTTACCATCCATCAAAATTTTATTTTTTATTAATTTGAGATGGGGGGATGTTCTCGTCTGCAGGTTCATTCCCTATGCCTGTCATGGCTCATGTTAGGAGCCAAGAACTCAGTCCCTCTCTCTCATGCATGCCAGGCGTCTAACTACCTTAGTCATTATGATTGTAACCACAGTCTGAACAGGTATAGACTACGGGTCAGGAGCTGGAGACAGAGCTCAAGCCCAGGCACTCTGACACAACGTCTTGTCTTGATGGAATACTAGACTCCTTATCCTTAAGCCAAACAACCACACTCACAGTGAAGGGGAAACAGTTGAATAGATCCTTCTCCACCACCAGGTCCGTGAAGAGGCTCCTGTTCTCCCTGATTGACTCCAAGGAGGCACTCACAGTCACTGTCTCATTCAGCTGGCTCAGAAGGATGCAGCCCTTCTCTGGGGCCCCTGTATGGATCACAGAGGGGACCAGCACCATGTAGTTTCTGAAAATGAGAAAATCCAGTTAAAGGAGACTGAAGAAAAAGACTTTGCTAGCAATAGCACTAGTTTTCAATATAATTATTGTTACTCCTGCAGTTTTTAGTTTTTCTCTTGGGAACTGGGACTTCACACTGGTGGTAAGCACCCTGTTACTTGAGCCATCACTACTGCCTCCAAATCAGGAGCTGAACTCGGTTACTGCCACTGGAATGCGGGCATCCTAACATCTTCATGACTAGGCTAAATGTGCTCCACTCCCAAACTCTGTGTTTTTTTTTTTTACATGATATGCATCAGAATTGTTTCCCTTTTGCATCATAAGCCACGACAGTGAACATCTTTCTAAAAACCCCATTATGTGACCATACATTTGATTTTTAAAATTTTTTGATTCACAGTTGATGGGCCTTGTGGATGCCACAACAACAGATACATAGATGTATTTGAGATACAGGTTAGTTCAGGAATCTTTGTTGTGGAAAGAACTGCCATGCATCAGTTGCATAGGTTCAACATCCCTGGGAGAAGCATGTGGCCAATGCTTGTATTCACTTCATAAATGTGTAATCTGAGGTTCAAAAATGTGAGTCACTGAAATTTTGATTGTGGTAAGCAGCTGGATGTTTGTGTTTTAAATATATGCCTTGCAACTCAATAACAATAATGTTCCCATTCAGAACTGACTGAATTAGGATCTTAGTCACTCAAAAACAGGACACAAACTTTCTCTGTGTCCTAATTTATACTTTAAAGTTGACCTTGTAGTTTTCAAACAGAATCCCTGAAATAACTTTTAGATACTTTTCTCTGCTTATTTTCAAAATAGGAGCTATCTTAAATCCTTCTTTATTCTTCAAGCGAAAACACTGCTTTTGAGAATTTCATGTAGACTCTTAAATATAATCGTTATAAAATGCCCAACATCCTCTACTTAATAATATATCTGGAAGTCCTTTTTGCCACAGTAAGTAATTTGACAACTTCCCAATTTTTTCCTCCTTGATCTTGAATTTTCATATCTTTTGTCACAAAAAGCTCATCCAATGAATTCAATGCTTTAAAACATTTTCTGGGATCATTCTTTATTAATAAGAATATAAATATATATGTGTACAGATACATACAAGTAGTATTTAATGTGAACTCTTCAACTACATATAATAGCAGCAGTAAAATGATAAGCATTAAGTGTCTTCTTCTGATTGATTTATTTTCAACAAAACTGGGTTACAAATACAAGGAAAATAAATATATCACAAATCATGATCCATATATTTTAAATAAAAATTGTAAACACTTTGACGCATATTTTTAAAGATAAGGATTAGCTGTTTGTTCCCTCCCATGAATTTGTTTGTATGTAGATGGGTATTGTATAAATTAACTGAAACCTGTCATTGATTTTTTACTATTTTTATTTTGTGTATGCATATGTCCTAAGAAGAATCATTCACATAAAAATGACCAAGTGATATGTAAAACAGAATTAGCCTTCTTGCAGTTCCTTCTGCAATCTATTCTAAAAAGTCGCCCAGTATTTTTATATCAAGAATTGTTTCTAATTAGTTATCAGTTGAAGATTCCTTCAGTTCCTCCTTAAAAGTGTTCAAAGAATTCATCACCAGTTGAGATGTAAAAGGATTTTCCACCGTGTTAACGGAATCCTTTGCTTTCTCAGTGTTAATACCAGTATTTCAAATTATTTTTTATTTGGCTCCACAGAGATTTATATTCTGGGACAATGTTCCCTGGTTAAGAGGAAGAAGAGACTTGCCTTCTTTTATAGAAAAGAAAAAAGATGGTGAGGAATTAAAAAAGAGCAAATAAGAAACAGTAAATGGCATGTTTTCAAGTGGATAAATCACATGAAGATTAAAAAACACGTTACTTGGGGCCGGGCATTATGGTATAGTGGGTTTTAAAGTTCTACCTGTGATGTCTGTACCCTTATGGGTATGGTTCAAGACCTGGCTACGCCACTTCCAGTCCAGCTCCCTGCTCATGTGTCTGGGAGGGCAGAGGAAGACGGCTCAGGTGCTTGGATCCATCAGCCAACTGTGAGAGCAGAGGAAGTTCTAGACTCCTGGCTTTAACCTGGCCCCACCCCCGCCAGGACTTGTGGTCATATGCGGCATGAGACAGTGGATGGAAAATCTCTCTCCCTGCGTAACTTTGCTTTTAACTTTAAAAACAAAAACAAAAACAAAAAACAAATAAAGCCTTATCAGTCTGTGATGCCTTAGAGAAAGACTGCATATCATCAGGGAATTTAGAGATGAGAAAAATAGATTTCCAAACGCGCACAATTGAGAGATGTCAATCTGAAACCAAGGAAAGGACACTGAGTTATGCTTCTAGCTCTGTGTGGAACTCACGGTTTTCCAGAGAGGGAGGCGACCGCATGCAGGAGCCCCAGGAGGAAGAGGAGTTCATTTTTCCCCATGCTGCAGGGGAAGAGGGAGATGAGCCAGAGGAGAGCAGATCAGACTGCCCCTGACTCCCTGCAGTCAATCTGATCCCAAACACTCTCAGAGGAACTGGGTTTTATGCTGCTCTGTGTGCAAACAGGAAGTGCCACCCACACAAAGTCTCTAAACAAAGTTAAGAACAGTCTCTGAAAAGGTCATTGATGGATTAATTACAGCCAAGGTTAATCCCTGGCAGGCTAACTGGAATTTATGGAAGGATCAGCTTGACATTCCTGTTACTGTTTGCTTTTTCTGAGCTTTTCTGTAAAACAGCTAATCAGTTTTCCATCCCCTTCTCTTACTTTCTTCGCCAGCCCACATAGTGTCATTTATGACTTTCTTCCCATCTTTCATGTGAGCAATTGACCTGGAGACTACATTTTAAGCAGCAGTTGTGGGGCAGGCTCAAAACAGTTAATTCACTTTAAACCAGTATGGCTGCAAGTCTTCCACTGAGTGTGTCTACATAGATGTTGAAGCTATTTCAGACTTCACGTATTCTTCACAGAAATAATGTTGCTGATAGGTTTGGGATTGAGGAATATTACTAAATGAGGATTAAGAGCCAGACCCTGAAAGAATAAGTGAATAGTTTCCTGTTTTAAGAAAATAAAGCGTGAAAGAGGAAAGCAACAGGCCTTCAAAGAAAGCTTTGATTTGACTGTGACTGACAAAGGTCCCTGTTGTCTTCAGTATCTAGTATTCAAATTTCCATGCTGCCCTATAAATATTACCCTGCTCCCCAGTGTTTGAACCACCTGAACAATTTCATTAACTCATTCACCTACCCACGCATTCATTTGCTATTCAGTTGTTGGTCCTGTCAGAGCTAGATAACCATGCAAGATCTCAGAGATACACTGGTCAAATATCAGAAACAGGTTAGCACTAAGAGATCTTGCATTCTTATGCAGGTTAAAACAGACACATGAAATAATGAAAATACAGTAGTCAAGGATTACCAGTGAGGGAGTTTGGGACTCTGGGAGTAAGTTAAGCACAACAGACTTGGGAGTTTGGAAAGGAAATTTGGGGAAAGTGGAATGGCAAGCCCAGAGGAAGGGAGAGATGAAAAGGCCATTGTAAAAGCTCAGGGAATGGTATATGCAAAGGCCCAGGAGCTTTGTACCGAAAAGACACACTGAGGGAGATGAAAAAAATGAGGGATGGAGGACATGCCTTCACTCTTTGAAGTGTGTTGAAGAAACTTTGTGGCAATGTTACCATATTTGGCAAAGTAATCAATAGGTGGGTCTCAGATTTTCCTTTTCCTTCAAGGATTTCTATGATTGAAATCAGGAAGACTGGTGAAAAGCAATTCAGGAAGGAGGGTATCTACTAACTGTGAATCAATGCAACAACATAAAGTAAAACTGATGCTATTTTCAACTAAAATATTCACCAGAGGCCTGGAAAGAGCTTGCAGATTGACTTCATATTTAAAAGATACGGTTACAGCCTACAATGCCTAAATGCAAGGGATGGAGGAAAATATCCCTTTAGCTTTTCTTATCTGCCACCAGGTGAATTTTCTTGTCTTTACCTGAATGAGCAAAGCAGGGAACAGATGGATGGGAGCAGAGGGGTGACAGAAAACCTGAGGGAGAAGACAAAAAGCATGGTTTAAGGATGTGCTTGTGGAATATTCATGTAGATTGGACATTTTAATCTGGTTCTTAGGACAATGTGGGCTTATGGATATATGATTAAACCCTCTTTGTAATTTTCAGTTTTCTAATGGACATAGACAAATAGTTTAAATTCATTTTTAATAACTTAGTCAAAGATTAAAATATGGATTCAATCTAAAATATGGAGTCAATCTAAAAATTACCCATCAGATACTTCATTTTTATTTCTTTCATATGTAGTCTTTGCAATCTGCGTATTTACATTTTACATTCACAGCGGAGATATGTTTACAAGTCACACTAAGTGTTCAGTAGTCCTACAGTGCTGGGGTGGCCATACTGGATAAGACAGGCTTAGCAGAATGCTTTTTTTTTTTTTTTTTTTTACATTGTGGGGGGAATCCCAGTGCCTATAAAACTGCTTCACAGAATGCTTTTCTAATCACAGGTCACTGTTCTTGGTGGGCTAGGAGATAATGGCCTGATCATGGATTTCAAAATCAGACAGAATATCTTACAACAGGAAATAATATGGAATATCACTCAGCCATAAAAAAGAATGAAATTCTACCATTTGCAACAAAATGGTCCCAACAAGAGACCATTATGCTCAATGAAATAAGTCTATCCCAAAAGGACAAATATCATATGTTCTCTCTGACAAAAGGCAACCTCATGCAAAACACAAGATCAATAGATATATAAGTAAACATGTATGTTTCTATATGTGTATATGTGTGTGTGTGTGTATTCCTCTGTATAATGGAGACTAGCATACTGAGAAGTGAAAATACATTGCAGTGTGCACTTCTATTCATGAATGAAAGATGGGTTCCAATGAATTGTTAAATATAGTTCGACAATAGGATGCTGGACTTTCTACCGTTGTCAATACTTACAATGTCATGATACATTTAAATAGCAGAATGATGGATTTGTGACTATTATTGAAAGATTATACTATTGTTGTAATATAGGGGAAATCAGTTGCAGGGGAAGGGTGATGAGGCTGGAAAGTGAAATCCTTAACCTTTCGGAACTGAATTATGAAAAAAAAATGAAAAGTTAAAGACAGAAAAAGTGAAAATTTAAGAAACTTTTGTTTCATATATCTGCAACGTATACTATTGGCATGTTTCTTATGACCCTTGCTCCACTTCTTTCTTTAGTAATAAAACACCTAAGTTTTTAGGGGGGACAGACTAAATTATTAATAACTTATTTCATAGCCTTCTCCCTTGAAACTGGGTGTGTCAAATGACCAGGACTGGGACACGAGTGGAAGAGATTTATACAACTCTCAGTTCATGACTTAAAAGGGAAGATTAGTGTTCTGGATGCTTCTGCTTTCTTCCGTGCCTTCTGTAGAACATGGACATGATTGCAGTAATCAGAGGTTTTAATGCAGACCCTCATGGGGAAGTTGTATGTCAAGGAGGGAGAACTATAAAATATGGACTGGCTGAGATCATGAGTCATCACAAGGCTACTCTAACATGAGTTCTCTTATTTTTATATTTTATTGTTTATTTTAACTTTATGATATAGTTTTATAGCCTCTCTAATTTCCCTTGCCCTCTCCCCAAATTTCCTCCCTCCCACTGATTTCCCCTGTTTTATTGCAACCGTAGAACTTTCTTTTGAGAGAGGAGTACTTTATACAGCCTTTGTATCTTAATGTATATTTGCTGTAAAGTAAAACCTGTATCCCCACTTTCTGCTTTTATTACTAGCACCTCAACCATCTTTGTCCTTAAGTATGAATGTCCTAGTTCACAATGTAAAAGTGACATTATGAAAATATGACACTGATATGCTGTGGGCTGACTAATGAAAATGTACAAGATAGCCTACTGTAGAGTTAAAGTTAAAACCAGGTCCCATGTCACCAGATTGCTGGAATCTATGCAGACTAAACATTGGTTAGTATATTGAGACAGTTGAAGATAAGACAATGGATGACAACACCTGCATAGAATAAACTGTGAGAAGGAGCCCAAGATGGAGTCACAGGGGATCTCATGGCCTAGGGAAAGGGCAGAGGTGTCCAGGGGGAACAAGAAGAGCCCACCGCAGAGGGAGAAACATGGAAGAGTATGGGTTCTCAGTTCCAGTCAAAGGATCATATTATTTAACAAATTGAGAAGGGAGGAGGCACTGAAAATGGCAATCCACTGAAGAGCTCTATCAATGTCCAAAGCAGCTAAGGGCAAGTTAAAGTTGGGAGTTAGTGTAATCCAGATCCCTCATGCATGCAAATGGACTCCACCACTGGAGTTATCACCACTGGAGTCATCACCACTTGCCTCCCAGGATGAGCAGTGGAGGCCGGTCCAAGCTGAGACATGCTGATGTGTAGTGCATGAGTCCCAAGTGGTACCTTAAATCCTAAGCCAAATATTTGCCCCCAGAACAAATGATTTTAATCAGAAAATAGTGTATTTTTCCAAGGCAGAGTGGTAACTACAGGCATCAAAATTAATGGCATACAAAATTAAAGTTTTGCAAAGATTGCATAATTGTAATAATATACTGGTCCAAAACATAACATTGAAGTTGTTTTAAAAAATCTGGAAATTATTAAACACTTACAGTAAAATTTATTACTTAAAACAGGAAGGATTGATGTTAACAGCACTCTTGTAATGTTTCATAATTACAAATATAATCTATCAACGTGTAGTTGCCAGATTCTTGGCTACTCAGGCCATATGCTTCTGTGAATTAAATAATGGTTTGACAGTGTTTCTTCTAGAGATAGGAATAGGAACATTGCGATCCAACTAGCTCGTTGTCCTTGTAGGACAAAAGCCTGGCTGCAGCTTGAAGAGTGAAGGGAATGAGAAGGACTACAGCTGCTTGTACAAATTGAGGGGGAGACAAAATTATTAAGGCAGCATCCATCAGAGCTGCCAGGATAAAAAGATTGTTTGTTTTTTTGCATTTTTTTTAGAAAATTTATTCTTGGGAATGTCCACACAGTTGAGAAGGATGCATGCCAGTGCCCATGTGGATTACTAATTAATATAGGAAGGGTCAAGGAATAAAGAAAACAGGTGAGACCATTGCTACCAATTTTCCTTTTCCTTTTCATGTATTTGGGGGAAGAGGGGAGAGGAGGATAGAAGCCACACCCAGCATTGTAACCACATCAGTACCTGGGAATGGGGTCCCAAATGTGGAGCATGCTTTGAGGGCACTGCTCAAATGGTTTGACAGTTCTGAAATGCTATTGATTTTATTGACTCAAGGATGGGAAAATCCTTCCAAGGCCCATTGGCTGACGTAGTCCACCTTAGAGTCTCCATTCATCCAGATACTTGCTGTCAATGCTTGGCTAAGAGAGTTGTCCAATTTGTTCTCTCCTCCATCTTGCTATGGTGCTCTGCAGGCCCGGGTAGACTGCCATGTACCCCATTTGCATCTGGGTATGCTGTCCACTGCACTTCTTCAGCAACTGAAGAGGCCCAGTTCTTACTCTTGCACTCCATGGTCAGACCATAGATCCTGCAGTTTTCCCCATGGTTGGAGTTCTGAGTCCAGCAGCTCATTTCGGGCATTTCCAAAGAAACGTCATCTGAGGTGACCTCAAACCTGACACCTATGTGTGCCAGCCAGCATGTGTCTGGCTCAGTCCATCACCCACATCAAACTACACGCAAACTGGTGTTTGCAGTTGCTGGGATTAGTTTTGTCTCCAACTCTCTCTTATGCAAATCGATGGATACTGTGGCCCAGCCCAACCCTGCCCCACCTTACACTTGGACCTCACACATACCAGAGGGAACTACAGCCCCATCAGAGCAGCCCCAACATCCCCCACCAGACCCACCACTAGCCCTGGTTCCTGTGCATGATGGTATTTGTAGCAGACTGGTCCAGTCCATCCCACATCCCATTCAACAAGTGCAGCACCCTTGTCTGGCCTGATCAACACCCAGCACTGTTTCATGTGCTCACCAGTAACAGCTACAGCCCATTAGAGGAGTTTCCCAATTTCCCCCACCAGGCCCACTCCCAGAATCATATCTCACATGTGTCAGCAGTGCTAGGCCCTCACCAGCATAGTCTGCCCCTCTGTATTAACCCTGCCCACACCATATTCCAGGGTGCGCTTATGGGTGCTTCAGCCTGGACCAACCCAACATGTTCCCAATCCCAGTACCCACGAGTGTCAGGGGGTTATATGATCATGCCTAGCCCAGTCTGTCATCCACTTCAGCTCTTGAGTAAACCAGTGGGTATTGCAGTTTCACGGGTTGAGTCCATATATTCCCCAACAGAATCTGCCTCCAGACCTGGTTCTTTTACATGCTGATCAGTGTCACAGCCCAGCCTAACATTACTCTGTTTTGACACTCGCTGGTGTGATCTAGTCCTACCAGGTAGGACTACCCACCTTTCCCTAGCCCTAACTTTCATGTGCACCAGTGGGTGGTAGTCAGTGGTGGTCAATACTAACTAGTCCAGCTCAGGTCTCCCATGTGGGTGGGTGCATCGGTCTGACCCAGAAAGGTCCTCTAGCTTCCCCCTTCTAAACAGTTTGACTTCAGAACCCTTGCTTACCTGCAAATACAGCGGTCTTGTCAGCAGAAGTTCCCCCGAATCACCTGTAACATACTCCCTCTGCAGTGCCCCCTGCCACACATGTTATACCCCTTTCCATGATCAGTCCACAGTCCCTGGGCCCATAGGAGGTCTCCAGTTCAGGGGTCTGGTGGCAGCATGCTAGCTCTGAAGTCAGTCCTCTGGCACATGTACTAACCTGGGATGCTTCTCCTCAACCCAGCCGGGACTCAAGCATGTTAACGAGTCCACAAACTCAGTCCACTAGTATATCATGTCAGCATGCCAGCCTGGGGCCCTAGGGACTCTAAGCATAGAAGGCTTCAAAGGATTGGGAGCTGGAGTATATTGTTTGGATGCCCACATTCCCCAGAAGAGTGCCTGAGTGCTGCCTCCATTCTCCGTTCCAGCTTCCTGTTAAGGCATACCCTGGGCAGCGGTAGGTAATGACTCTAGCACCTTGGTCCTGCTACCGAAGTAGGAGTGGGAGTTCCTGGCTCCTGGTTTCAACCTGGCTCTGAACTAACTGTTACCCCATCTGCCTTTCTTTCTGCCTTTCATATAAACAAACATGTGAAAATAACCTCAGTAAAGTAGCCACAGAAAATCTGAATGGAAAGTCATGGGTAAGTGTCCAAAACTTTTTAGAAGTCCTTGTATTGGTCCTGGTGTGACGGTTGAGTGGCTAAAATCCTCACCTTGCGTGCACTGGGATCCCATATGAGTGTCGGTTCATGTCTCGGATGTTCCACTTCTCACCCAGCTCCCTGCTTGTGGCCTGGGAAAGTAGTAGAGGATAACCCAAAGCCTTGTGACCCTGCACCTCCATGGGAGACCTAGAAGAAGCTCCTGGCTCCTGGCTTTGAATCAGCAGAGCTCTGGTCATTGTGATTGCTTGGGGAGCTGACCAGTGGACAAAAGATATTTCTATCTCTTCTTCTCCCTGTAAATCTGCCTTTCTAATAAAAATGAATAAATCTTGTTAAAAAAGAATATTCTTGTATTAAGAATACAGGCAAGGGCCCAGTGTGGTAGCCTAGCAGTTAAAGTCCTCACTTTGAACATGCCAGGATCCCATATGGGTACCAGTTCTAATCCCGGCAGCTCCACTTCCCATCCAGCTCCCTGCTTGTAGCCTGGGAAAGCAGTGGAGGACATCCCAAAAGCTTGGGACCCTGCTCCTGCATGGGAGACCTATAGGAAGTTCCTGGCTCCTGGCTTCAAATTGGCACAGCACTGGCCATTGCGGTCACTTGAGGAGTGAATCATCAGATGGAAGATCTTTCTCTCGGTCTCTCCTCCTCTCTGTATATCAGGCTTTGCAATAAAAAAAAAAAAAAGAATATAGGCAAAACAATTGAAGGATGCCATGTTCTGTTTCCTTGGAAATTGTGAGGAAGGTTTTATGACAATCCTCTTTCACCAGCCCAGAGCCTTGTCTCCTCAGGGCAAGGGATCATGGGCTTGAGGGAAACATGGAGTAGTCTATTGCTAGGACACCCAGTCCTGGTACAAGGTGAGGCCTGTAGTCCTAGATATCTCCTTCTACTGGTCTGAACCTCAGCTTCCTTGTCCCTAAATGTAAGCTAATACTATCTGAGACAGCTGTGTAGAAGATGCTTTTGTAACAGTCCTAAAAATGACAAACCTTACTATACCATTGTAAATTAATACTGAAATTGTGAATTACAACGACAAAACAAGAGTCTGTTTCCCGTCTGTGTTTCCAGGAAAATGTGAACAAATTAAGTTACCAGAGAAGAGAATTGTTGCCAGAAATGAGAACACACAATTTAGACAAATTCTAAACTACTTGTAAATGTTCCAATAAACAATTACTGCTGAAAAGCTGAGGCAGAGGGTAAAAGAGAAAAGAAAGGGGAAAAAGAAAGTTCATGGAAAATAAAGCAAGAAATCAAAATAAAGGGAAACATTAAGATTAAAGGAGTTGCATTTGGGAATTGAGAAACATTAGGGTTACGAGGCAAACAAACTATAATGTTAATAAGTAGAAGGTGGTTCTGCAGTTCTGTTGCTGCAGTGCTTGCCAAGGACCACATCAACTGCCGGTAAGTATATGTTTAGCTTACCTGATCCGAGAAGAAAACATTGTTTCGTGTAGTTCCTGACAGTGACAGTAAGGGACATTTCAGTTGGTTACATATTAACCACCTTTGAAATCAGAAAGCTCTGTGAGTGGCAAAATCACATCTAACCTGAGAGTGCCTCGACTTTACACTTGTACAAGGATCTTGGGCAAGACTGAAGTTGGAGCAAATACCAATCTACACAGATGTTCTCAGGTGTTTCTCCTGAAGCTTTCATCCAACTTCTAATGTGAACAAGTATTCGTATACACAAAAGTGAAAAAAAAAAATAATAAGAAGTTCTCATACTGCTTCTATTCTAACAATGTTTGCCACAGTTTCTTGAGGTTGCCAAAAAGTTTAGCATTTCATCATTTCCCTTAAAATCTCTTCTCACCTTAGTCTCTAACAAGGATGGATAACCACAAACTCTCCCCTAACCAGACCTTACCTTGTGATAGAGAGGAAAAAATGGGCCACAAACAAAAACATTCAATAACCATCATCCACTCATACATTTAGCCGTGTAGAGGTATTTCATGTGATGAGCTTTTGCTGTGAATTACCTACATTGAAAACCCTTAATAAAGATAGGAGTGTGGCACAGGAACTAAGAAGCCACCTTAGATGCCTCTGTCCCATATCAAAACTCCCTAAGGGGAAGCAGGTGATGTCATAGTTGTTTGGTTCTCTGCCACCCAGCTGGGAGACCTGCATTGAATTCCCATCTAGCTCTTGCTACTGTAGGCATTTAGGGAGAAAATCAGCAGATGGAAGGTTTCTCTCTTTCTCTCTCTCTCTCTTTCCCTCTCTATACATTTCAACATTTTTTTTAACAAATAAAGTTCAATAAGCAGATAAAATATAATATGGATACTACATCCTGTCCAGCATCTCTTTGTATGAAGGTTATTCTCACTGGAGTTAGATAGAACTTCTTTGTGGTTTTTATTTGCATTTCCCAGGTGGCTAGCAAACCTGAACATCTTTTCATGAGTTTGTGGGCCATTTCTTCTCACCAGCGGTCATGAATCTCTTCTGGTCTGTTCTTACTCCTCTATGAGTCTACTCACGATACATAAATTCTGACACAATTAAGGGTAGGAGTGCAATTAGTTTTTTAGCTGAGTCATCATTCTCCTGCCAGATTTTTCTGGAAGATGTGGGGTATCTGGAGTTGCAAGGTGTTTTATTCTGACAACTATGCTTTTTTTGAAGTATATGCTTCTCTGCATGAAGGTGCTTCAAAAGGTTCATGGAAAAATGGAATGGAAAGATGTTTTATTTTGATGCAAAACTGCTTTATATCCATGAGTAGGCTCTTTTTTTGTTAAAACCTTTTTTCTGTGAACTTTATAAAGGCATTTCATATAAATTACTCTAATAGACCACCAGAAAACTAAAGACCCAGGCTGTATTATCTTGGTTTGTTAAAGGCCTTCACAAGGTAGTCTGCTTTATAATAGTGTTATCTGCTCATTGCTATTTTCTTTCTCTCTTTTTCCTCTATTCCTTCATCAAGAAATGTTTCAGAGCCAGCATGTGACACAACATCTTAAGCTGTCACTTGCACTATCAGTCACTGCTATTCCACGTATGATCCAATTCTGTGTTAATTCACCTGGGAAGGCAGTGGAAAATAGTTCAAGGAGTTGGGACAATGTCACCCATGTGGATTATCTGATGGATGGAGTTGCAGGCTCCTGGCTTTAGCCTGGCCCGTTTTGACCATTGTGACCATTTGATGAGTGAAGATATTTCTGTCTTGTCTCTCTCTCTCTGTAACTTCAAATAAATAGAAATAAGTTGGAACCCAGTGGCCCCTGCAGGTGGGATCTGGAGAGAGTTCTTTGGATCATTGGTCAAGCTGTCAAGCACAGGGGCTCCTGGCCCAGGGCCCTCATGCCTGCCATCCCACACATGCCCTGCAGCATCTCTGACCCACATGCTGCTTCCCTAGGCTCCCTGGATCCCTGGGGCACAAGTAGCAGGAGCGATTTAATGTAGAAAAGGGCACTTCCTCAGGTCAGAATCGGCTTAACCCCCAGGCAAGCTCCTTCTCTGGGCTGGTGTTTCATGCCACTCTTCTGGGGCACAGCCAGCTCAGAGTTCTTTCTCTACAGACCAGACAGTGACTATTACTTGTCACCAAAGGCAATGTTGAAAAACGCATCACTTCCAAGCAAGCAACACAGTGATGACTTGATTGTAACTCCTTTTGCTTAGGTCCTTGCCAGCTTGTGAAGAGTTAGAAATAACTTCACTCTACTGACAAACCTTCATGGAACATCCAACAAGAAGTCCCCAATGACTAGTCAGCTTCTAGTCTCCAAAACCAGCTTGCAAGTAGGATTATATCAAAAATTAACAATGGAAACACTGGAGGGATTAAACTAGTGCCTTGACCACCTTGAGATCATCCAGACCTAGTGCTTGGTCAGTGAGATGGCTTTTAACAAGTACAAAAGAATGCTGAACTGAGAGCTGACACACCTAGAAGATGACAGGTACCAGTATCAGAACATGATACCTTAGCATCTCAGCCTACCACTGGACGAGAGGAGCAAAACCTCTCAGAGTCTCATGGAGAAGTTTCAACCAGAACTGACTCTGGAAGAGGAGGATTCTGAAGGACCCGCAAAGGAGGATGAGGGCCACAGCTATTTCAGCAGCCCAAAGACACTTTGTGTGATCGATACAGAAAATAGAGATTTGCTGGGAAATACAGACATAAACATTGTGCCAGAAGACAAGTCCCCAACTGACACCTCATCTCCCTCTCCATATGGAAAACATTCCATCTTTGCAAACATGCTAACTATGTGTTAGGGTCAGCCTGCCATGGGGGCTGAGGCCTGCAAAAGACAAGGGCCACCTGGCCTTTACAGTTACTTGAGTTTGGAACCAGAAGGCAAGGTCATTGAAGCAAGTAACAGCTCAGGAAATTCCACACTTGACCTTCCTTGCTTGCAGGCATGGTGGGGAGCTGAAGCTTAATGTGTTAGTGGAGGCCAGTGTTGAGCACAACTAAAATGCCTTCAAAATGGAACACGAAACTGAAATATTTTTCTACACCAAGTTTCAGTAATCTGCTTTTGCTAGTGAGTGAACTTACTAATAAGTTCGTTGATTAATCTGCTCACCTGTACCCTTGTCTGCCGACCCGTGTGCTTTTTCTTTTTGTAAATCATTTTCATGCCTTTAAAAATGCCTGTTGCATACCTAGAGTTTAGTACCAACTTCTATACGGATAAGCATTTGAAGTTTACCTAAAGTTCACTTTCCTTTTTTTTTTAAGAAAAAAAAAAAAAGAAGAAAAAAACCAGTCTTCCTTTCTTAGGCAATATTTTTCACTTTACCACAATTAATTGCAAGCAGACAAAAAGGATACACTTCTAACCACATTCTATTTCCTTCCCTTGTTATCCAGTCCAATTCCACAATTGCCCTTATATCTATGTTTTGCCTGCTCCAGCATTCTCTTCTCCTCTAGAGTCTTGTTGTTTTGCTGTAGACAGAATGAACTAATGAAGGGGCATGAGGGAGAGAAGTCTATGTGAAACTCAGCTCATAAGGACAATGTGCTCTGCTTTGTACTGGTCCCTGTGTGTCACTGCAAGATGCATGATCCTCCCTCTCATCTCTTCACACAATGACACTGAAATGCTGCTATCTTTCCCATGCACTGCCTGTGTGCTAACACCTCCATTCCTGTTTATAACCATGTATTTATTAGTTAATGTATTTAATGTAATGTTTTTGTGTTATTAATGTATATATGGTGATGTTGAATTTGGATAGAAAACTGTACATAAGAGTTGCAGTTTATTCTTGTAAGATTTTGTATTGTGTGCTATATATATAATCCAAACACTGCTTCAGAGTGGTATATGCCCTGCTTGGTGGTAATACTACGGGCACTCTCAGCTTGGCGTGGTTGAAACCAAGAGCTGGAGTCTCCATCTAGGTCTCCCTGTAGATTACAGGGACCAGAATACTTGAACTATCATGTGTTATTTGGGTTCCTTAGGGACTCCATATGAATTTTAGGATATGCTTTTCTTTTAAAGGTAAGATTTGTATTATACATTTGACTTTGAAACTTTTTCATTTAAGTATATGCATTTGGAATAATGTTAGTGTAAATGTCATTATGAAGAGAAACAATAGTGTAGGTAGTTCCACAGTGCTTATGTGTGTTATAATTAATAAATGCCTATGTTGATATTCAGTGACCTCCTGGTTGTTCTAATTATTATTTCAACTACTTAAAAGAATTACTTCAATTATTACTTATCTTGACTAGTATTTTACAAGGTAAATCACTACATGTTGAAATATAAACTCAATCACTAAATGCTTCAAGGCAAAAGATTTTGTTCACTATTGAATCACCAGTGCCTGGAACATAACTGATATGTTATTATGTAAGAGTCTATTAATGTTTTCTGATTAGAAGTATGCTTTTTTACAAGTATTTCTGAATTTCTAAGATATAACTTTGACATGAGGCTCAAGAAAATGAGAATATTGTTTCCATTCAGAATGAGGCTGACATGATTCATGGGTTAAATGACCTATGCAACATCTATGTGCCTGGCCGCCTTCCATATTGCAGGGATTGTTTCATGCAGTCAATACAGGTGGAAAACTGGGTAAGGGTGTTAATAGAAAACTTACATTTTCATTAAAAACAGGGAACTTTGATGGACATACTGCAGGATGCCCTTCCTCATTCTCTTGCATGAATGCACAGATACAACGATGGACATTTTGGTGATTGTCTTGAGATGGTACAGCAATAAACAATGAGGATGAAGGTCTGCTTGATAAGCAAGACTGAAAGGCAACAAGGGCCTTGGTCTGGACCAACGTTATTGGGCAATTGCCTTAACTCTGGAATATCAACCTATGGACTTCCCTATTTGTTTAAGCAACTTTTACTTGCCTTTCTGTTATTCATTGCCAGAGGAATCCCTCACTGACACACAGCAGATGCAAAATTCATTCTGAGTAAATAAGTCAGTGTAACCGTAAGTGTGGAGTTGTGAAACAACTTGCAGTATTAGGTCATCTGTAAAGTGTAGACAGTAGTTTTGTGTTGTCTGGAACTTATTAGGAATGAAAGTAGAGAGTGAGAGCCTTGTGTGGCATAAGGAGAGTCTGGATTTAATTCTTTAGGTAATTGTATAATTAATAAAGTGAGTCAGGCATTGGAGAAATGCCACCACTCAGGAAGGCATGTGGCACATCCATTGGAGAAGGGAAATGTAAAGGACAAGGAGATCACTCAGATGTTCTGATGCTCAAAAGAGATAAAATGAGTGTCTAAGATTACAAGCCTTGAGAGAGAGAGAAATAAGAATTTGAAAAATTACATGCAAACTTTCAAAAGTTCTCTTGTACTTCTTCATATACTTTGATCTATCTTTTTCCTTAGGAATGTAAACTTTCCAATGACAAGAACGTCTATCATTTTTATTAAATTCGAAAGAGTGGTACAGATTAGGCAGTAATTGGGTTTTGCAACAAAGTAGCATATTATAGCTTATTTTTTTATATTGCCCCTTAAATAACAGTCAGGTAATAGTATTCTTTATGTTGATGGTCTCTTAGAGGTGATGAAATGTAGTAATATAACTTCTACTCCTAATAGGACTATCAGTATTAAAGTACTAAATCATGTATGCATGAAAAAATAACAGATCATTTCCTCTGCCATTTCTTAGCATGAGCTTGTCTATAGAAAACTCTAAAGACTTCACTAAATAAAGTATAGAATTCATAAGCAATTATAGTATTTCTTATTTACATTTCTGATTTTATTTGATTCATATTTTTTTCCTAGCTAAAGATACATTGATTGTCCTTGTAGAGGCTGATGTTGTGGCGCAATAGATAAATCTGCTGCCTTTAACTGGCAGTTGGTGTCCTGGTTGCTCCACTTTGGATCCAGCTCTATGCTAATGGATCTGGGAAAAGCAGAAGATGATGGCCCAGTGGGATGGACCCTGCACCCATGTGGCAGAACTGAATGATGCTCCTGGGTCCTGGTTTAGTGTGTGTGTGTTGCTCTTTGTGTGTGCTCTTTCAATAAGTAAGTAAATCATTACAAATATCTTAAAAAAATCTGGCTTCTGGCTGTGGATTGGCTCAGCCATGACAGTCATGTGGGGTAGTGAACCAGTGGATGGAAGATCTTTCTGTTTCTCCTTCTCTCTGTAAGTCTTCCTTTCCAATAAAAATAAACAAATCTTTACAAACAGCTTGATTCTATTCTTTATTGTCTGTTTTCTTTCTTTTAAAGGTTTATGTCGGCTTCCCACAAGCATGGCAGGGACTTCTTTGCTGCTTTCCCGGGCGCATTAGGAATTAGCAGAGTCAAGAGTGAAGCAGCCAAAACTCAGAGCGGTGCTTGCTCAGGATGTCGGAATTTCAACAAGCAGTTTAACCCACTGTGCCAGAGTTTCAGGTATGTATTCTTTATTATTTTCTTCCTTCTGGTAAGTTGGGCTCAACTTTTTTTTCTGCCCTCTTGAGATGAATGAATTTGTTTTTATTTGAGGTGCCTTTTAAGATGTCTTTTGTCACCATAAATTTCCTTAATGGTAGTGCATTGATAAAAGGCTTACATTTTAGTATGTTTTATTTTTGGATTCATTTGTCTTGAGGTAGTTTTCAACTTATTTTTTGATCTTCTCTTTGACCCAATGATTGTTCAAGAGGATGTTGTTTAATATTGATTTATTTTTCTGCTTCATGGTGTTCAGGAATCACACTTGTGGTTTTTATTTTCTTAAATTTTTACTGATGTGACCTGTGGCCTGTATACTCACTGGGCTGGGAGCAGGTTCGATGAGTACCCCATGGACCCAGGGCAGGCAATACCTGCAGTACACTACCAGTCTGGGAGCAGGTTGGCCAAGAGCATTAGGAGTCCTATGTAGCCAGCATCCATGTCTTGGCAAAGTACCTGTCTAGGAAAGGGCAACCCTTTGCAGACTGCCCTATGGCATTCCAAAATGCAAATCTGGGAGTGGCAGGCCAGCAGCCTGATTCTGGGTGTCTAGTTAAGCCATATCCATAATCCCCACTGAGCTTGGTCAGGGGCTTGATGGTGAGGTCCTGTGGTGTGTGAACACTAATGACCTTTACCACAGGAATCCTGTCTAGCTTGCAGCCCTGTGTAATACTACACTGTAGGTAAAGCAGGACATGGAACTGATGGAATCCAAAGCTAGGTTGTCACAACCATGCATGGTCCTGGGATCTGAAGATGGGATCTTGGCAGAGAGATCCCCATTGATGGTCTGTGGTATCTCTACTTCATGTTTGTCAGCCCCAGAAGCAATGAGATCTCAGGTCTCTGTCTCTAGACTGGGGTGTATGTCCTGCATTTGTGCTGCTGCCTGCTATTTTGACTGCTGTGCAGGGGAGAGGATCATGCCAGGTACACAAGAAGAATAGGTTGACCTGCTCCTCCAAACCACTTGAAGCTGGTGGATGCCTCTTCAAAGAACACAATAAGGCTACTGAAATCTCAGAGCGGTGACAGTTGTGCAGGCGATTTGGCCATTGGTTCCAGCTACTCTTTCTATGGCCTGTGAATCTGTTCCATTAGATAAAATATGGAAACATTTCTGAATGTGGGAATAGAAGACCTATACCCCTAATCAGCAGGAAGTAGCTACAGATAAGGTGAAACCACATCCTTCAGCAACCCTTAAGAATACAGATCAGAAGTCTCAGGAGGGCTTGAAATAGGATAGGCAGATAGCAGGCTTAACCTCTCCAATGGGAAATGTCAACTCTCACACCCTGTGTAATACACTCTACCTACCTGTTAATCAGATTATCCTCCCCCTAGGTTGTACGCCTCCCTCACCTGGACCATTCCCTTTCCCAGGCAGAGCAATGGGGAGGGTCTCAAGATAGACAAAAGACCAAAGTAGAAACATCTTTCTCACATTTCACTCCCCACCTACCCCCTGAACACATGTGGGAGACCTAGAAGAAGCTCCTGGCTCCTGGTTTTGGATTGGCTCAACTCTGGTTGTTGTGGCCACTTGGGGAGTGAATCAATGGACGGAAGATATTCCTCTTTGTCTCTTCTCCTCTCTTTATATCTGATTTTTCCATAAAAATAAAATAAATCTTTTTTATTAAAAAAAGAAGTAAACATTTCTAAAATGACATATGAATTTTCTGATTCCCTTGGAATTTAGAAAAAAAATTTTTTTTACTAGGTCTTTCTAATTTCCATGACAGTGTAACAGTCACACTATTAATAACAAGCTTTTTTCCCTTTTGCCTGGGCACACTGACCCAGTTAAATCAAGGTGTACTTGAAATAACAATATGTGAAAATGACTCTCATTTAATGAGGCATACTAAGTTTGCCAATAAGAAAGAAAGTTATAGAGTTAATGCCTATACAGTGCTCCCATGATTCTGATTTACTTCTTGACCTACAGGATCCCAGTCACATAAAAATAAAGAATATTGTTTCCAGGCAAGCCAAACATACTTGACATTTTGGGAATGAGTGGAGAAGGAGAATTCATTTCTTCATAGCGTCACAAATAAATGCAACATATGATAGATGTACTGAAAATCCCCCCAAAAAAGATTCCTTATGAATATTCATGATAGGGGTTAATAATATACCTTTTGTAACTGCTTAAAAATTGAAGGCAAAACATACAGCTGATTTCTGATTGCATCATTACACAGTTTACTTGAGTCAAAATAACACATCGTGTCATGTAAATATATAGAAATTTTGCTTCATAAGAAGACTTTCCAACAAACTAAAGAAGAACCACCTGGATATTTCACATATTTTACATAACAGTGAAAATAATCCAAATCTAATGAGGTGACTGTTTTCTTTTTTCCCATCAACCATCTTTTGTGAAAACAGAATTTTGTACAACTGATCAGGAACTGGATTCTATCCTATATTATCTTCTAGGGGATTTTACATTTTACAGTTCACACTTAAGTCTATGAGTCGTTTTGAGTTGATTTGAGGAAGGTGTGCTGTCTGTGTATGTCATTCATTCCACTTACACATAAGCATCTAACAAACATATACACACACATACACACAGATTGTTGCTATTATTATTCTGAACAAACTACTATGTTCCTTTTAGATGCAACACCAAAAAGGAATCAACCATGAAAGAAATAATAATCTAAAATCACAAAAATCCAAATCACTGCTCTATGAAAGACAATAGCAATGGGATGAAAAGACAAGACACAGACTTCAAAAAAAAATTATTTGCAGAAGACGTGTCTGCTAAAGGACTATTCACAAAACTATTCAAAGAACTCTAAAGTCAACAACAACCAAAATATTCAAACAACCTGTTTTCCAAAGAGACAAAAATCAAGGCGTGCACTAAGGTGAAGTGTGGACTAAGGATGGTCACACTGCATCCATGTGTTTGCTCATCTGTTGTAGGATGTTGATGGTGAGGAGGTTCATTCTTGTGCAGGGATGGGGAATACACTTTCCACTCAAATTTACTGAACCAAAGATTGTTTCATTAGTTAATAGGTTAATGGAATAGTCGATCTGTTTGCTGTTCTTATATTTGCCAAAAAACAATAGTTTTGTATTTTTGAGAATTATAGTTTGATAGTTTAGCAAGATAGAAAATCAGATAAAATTCATCTAAATGTCCTAGAATGAATAATGCAACATTTTATAGAAATCGTTCTTAAACTTTGTACAATCTGGCAAAGACATTCCTTTTATTCTTTTTTTTTAAAGATTTATTTGTATAATTGCAAAGTCAGATATACAGAGAAGAGGAGAGACAAAGAGGAAGATCTTCCATCAAATGATTTACTCCGTAAGTGACCACAATGGCTGGAGCTAAGCCAATCTGAAGCCAGGAGCCAGGATCTTCTTCCAGGTTTCCCACGCAGCTGCACAGTCCCAAGGCTCTGCGCTGTCCATGACTGCTTTCCCAGGCCACAAGCAGGGAGCTGGATGGGAAGTGTGGATGTTGGGACACGAACTGGCACCCGTATGGGATCCTTGCTTGTACAAAGCGAGGACCCTAGCCACTAGGCCACCACACCAGGCCATCCCTTTTATTCTTAATCCCCTTTTCATACTTGCTACAAAGAAGACATTTGATTTCATTAAGGTGCTCCATTCTATGGGTAGAGTATTTTTTTTTTTTTGGCCAGAGGCTGTTTGTGTTTTCTGATGATGAAAGTCTTTTGTGTGGTTAATATATTAACAGAGTTTAAGTAATCAAAAGGATTTCCCGAACATGACAGGTAGCAGCTTATCAGGTCAAGTACACTTTATTTATTAAATACACATTGCTGCCCTTTTCTAAGGTGGAAATTGGTTCAACAATCGCTTGAATCCATCCAGAACCTTTGCTTTAGTCCCTTGAATAAGTATTATCTGTTTAAAAAGTATTTATTTATCCTTATTGCAAGTGAGATATACAGGGAGTAAGGGAGACAGAGAGGAAGATCCTCCATCCAATGATTCATTCCCCAAGTGACTACAAGTGCCCAAGTTGAGCCAATGCAAAGCCAGGAGCCAGGAGCCTCCTCCAGGTCTCCCACACGGGTACAGGGTAACAAAGCTTTGGGCTGTCCTCGACTGTTTTCTCAGGCCACAAGCAGGGATTTTAATGCTGTCTCATGAATTATCACTCAAATTATGCATGTCTTATTATGGCAAATGAAAAACAAACATACCTCCCACACTATTGCTATCTAAATAAGAGCAACTTTACCATGCATTAAAACTTACTAAAAGGGTGTTTAAGCATATTTCCACTGGGAATTTAATACTAACCAAATGTTCCTCTGAGGTATCCCTTTTTATTATCAAGGAAATAAATGATATTGTGGCTATTAGAAAACTCTAAGGGGAAAAAAATCCATTCGGATATCTACTTCCCAAACACACAACAGAATAATTTGAGACAGAATTCAATGCAAAAGGTTGAATAAGAGGACAGATGCTGTAACATGTTGATTGGACATTTTTGGAAACCCACTTTATAAGTAAGTATTTCTGAGCAAATCTCTTTTATAACATTTATTTAAAAAGTGCTCTAATAATAAAAATCATATTCCAGCAAGAAAGTATAAAGTTGATAATTAACAAAAAACTACAGAATTGCAAATACTATATCTTTATTCAACATAGAAATCTCATGAATCCTCTTCCATTCTTTCTCTCACTATCCTCTATTTTTATGAGTCTTTGTTCTTTGTTTCAAGTGCTGACATCCGTAAATATTCATTTTCAAGCATTTCCTTGTTCAGATTCTAAACAGAAGAAAAAGAAAAATCAGAAGAATTCTGTGACTTACAGAAATTTTAAATATTTGCATTGTTGAACTTAATTGTTGCCGATTATTTTAGTAAGGTGGTTACCAAGTCTTCATATTTTAAAATGGAGAATCAAATGTTTTGAGGCAAATACTGTATTATTTAACAAAACCAAAGGAAGCTTTTATATATCACATATCCTGTGTTCTACCATCTGCATAACTACAGTGACAGATTTCATGATCTTAACTAACATACTACATTTAAAAATACCATATAAAGATCATGGACAGTAACTATACCATCACTGGATATGGGCTATAAATTCATATTAGGTAATTTGGTTCTTCTTGTGTGGTAGCAAATTCTTGGATTAATTTATAAACAAATCATGTCAGACAGTAGTGACTAGGAATTACTTCATTCTTCCTCCTAAGAAACTGTCAAATATTTCACACAGTTCAACGCACAAATAATGCAGCAGGGGTTTTTATAACATGGAAATGACACATTTGACTCCAGAATCATCCTTATTCAATGAATGGAGATGTTTCCTTATTTAATTTAGCATTAGGTTTTGTTGTTAATACTTTACCAGCACTGCAGGGGTCATGGTATTGTTCAATAGTAAATTCATCTGAAATGCAAAAGTGTTTGGGAGGAAAGGATGAAATGTTCAGAAATAGGCATCTTATCAATGAATAATAATTTAAAAAATTAATAATAATCAATGAATTATGTGATCTAAGAAAGAAAAGACAAAGATTTTTCATCAGCCAATACAAACAACACAATGATTCACTTCTGTCCTAACCTGTTTGGAGGACAAGACCTAGAGAAAGCTGAACTTGGGCACAGAATTGAGGCACAGCCCATACAGATGATGGTTTGTGTGTAACCACAAGCCTCTGAGTAGTCACCCTTGGCAGCTATGATTTTTCCTTGAGCTTCCTGAATATTTCCTTAATCTTACAGGAAAGTAAATCTCAAAGCTAACTGCATGTGATGCTGCTGGCAGGTTTCTGGTTCAACATAAATACAGTGGAACGATTTCCTGACATATTACAATATTTGCAAAAATCAGTGAAACTATCCAAAAGTACCCATCAAAAACAAAACAAGTTCTCCCATGACGAATCAGTACTGACAGGTACTTTGTTGTTGCTGTGATTGTACTTTTAAGACTTTGGGGGAGAAGTTTGTCATAAGTCAAATACCTCTACAGGAAAATTCAGATGGAAGAGATGATGTATTGCTTTATGAGTGATTTATAGGGATGCCTCTGAGTTTCATTCAGGAGACTGATACAAGAACATCATTACTCAGACAATAGACTTAATTCTTTCTCTTAGTAAAAGATTGTGAAGTCTTGCTTTACTTAAGCCAACCTCTTTTAATCTAGTCATAATTTTCTATTGAAGTTCTGCATATCTAAATGCCACTCACCTGTCTCATAATAATCATAGGCTTTTACCATAGCTGGTTTTAAATTCTCTATTTGGATGTCTTGTTCCACCAAGAAGGAGAAATCCAGAGCTTTATTTGTTAGCTAGAGAGAAAAGAAAACTAAGTTAGAATCAGTGATCGACTTGGTTAGTAGTTATCTTTTTTTATTTTAAAACATTTCCTTAAATACTTGGAAACTAGAATGACAGTGAGACATGGAGAGAAGGGGGTTTTCTATTCTTTGGTTCACTCCCTAAGTGCCTGTAAGAGTCATAGCTAGGCAAGGTCAAAGTCAAGACCTAGAAACGCCACCTGAGTCTCCCACCTGGCTGACAGGCATCCACGCTTATGTTATCATTTGTTGCTTCCTAGATGTATTGGCAGGAAGCTGGGTTGGAAGCATGGAGTGACAGGGACTATGATAACTGACATGGGAATTCCAAGCTGGGATTTAACCCATGATACTACAATTGCCCACCCCACCATTCTTTGTTCTTAAGATACTATACAACCTTGTAATTATGCTGTCTTGTACCAAAATGTAGGAGAGGGGACATCTTGTGACCTGCATAATGTGCCCAAGGACAGATAAAATGATAGAATTCTATGAATGGTTAAATGTAGTAAATCGAGCATTGCGACCAGCCCAGTCCTCCTTTCCCATTGTAGCTGTTCTTCTTCCAGGGGTGTGAATGTGAAAAGCCCTGTTTGGAACCTGAATTGGCTTGCTGGTGCCTCTCATAGTTCTCACACAACCAGAAGAGTCTCGGAGTGTTCTTACCTCTTCAAAGTAAATTAGGACATGGTTGGTGTTCACCTCTGTCCTCTGAATCTGAGGATGTTCTTGGAGCTGTTGACCAAGGCAGAAACATGGATGAAGAAATTGTATATTGGCAGCAGGATGTGTGCATTTCTTATCTAAATAACTTCTCAGGTGAATACCAACAGCCAATTTAGAATTCTTCATCCAAAATTTATTGAAAGTTCTCTATATATGCTATGTTTGTGTATGCAGATTAATATATGTGATGAATATATATTTGCTATAAGTGTGCTTACATATACAGGTAAATATATGAGAATTCTTAAGAAAGTTCATGTCAAAGGCAATTATGAAAAATTATGCATGAGTTTCATAACTTTTTCCCACTAAGTTAAGCTTATCTTTCTATTCTCTTTTTGCATGAATTTCCCAAAAAAACACACAAAACAAACATGTATTTGTGTGAATATGTCAACACCCTTGTGGTCTTATTTTCTTTGCATATGTGGTTAGAAGACAACTCATTATCATGAGACCCAGAATGAAAATGATGGAAGCACACTTTACAGAGTCAAGTTTGAGGGAGGAAACCTCTTGAAACATAAATGAAATAGAGAACCATAAATGCCAGTCAGCATCCGTCATGCAGCAGATTTTGATACATGCAGCACTCAGGACTTACTTTTTTCACTGATGTTTTCACAGGTATGAAGCCCGATACCATCTTGACATCAACAATGACCATATTAGAGGTGGGTCGTCCCCCAGTATAACTGTAAAGCCAAGGCACAAACAATGCAAATTCATTTAAGATAGAAATCTCCCTCTCTCCAGGACTTCACTCAGTTTCTCTATTTCACTTAAGGTTGCTTGAGAAGACCATCATTTCAAATTCACACTCTCCTATTTCCGAAGTCATCAAGCTTTGCAATAAGAAAGAAGTTTGTGGCTAAGAAATACTGTCAGGATTCCATGTTGATTATATGGGGTTTGGGACAACAGAGTTCCTCCCCCCCCCCAAAAAAAAATAACATCCCCATTTACAAAAAAACAGCCACAATTAGGTTTTACCTAATGTTAATGTTAATCTGGAATGTCCTGCGAGTATGTGCTCCACCGCAATTCTTGGGGTCAGTAGTAACCTGAAGACTGAAGGGTACTTTCCCCTCTTTCTTGGGTAGGATATTGTATCTCAGGGATGTCTAAAGCAAATAGAGAAAAATTATCCTTGCAATCACATAAGTTAATAGTCTAAAGAATTATGCATCTCTTTAACATGCAATTTTAAAACAATTTTTTATTGAGCTTTAACATTTGAGATACTGTCTGTCTTGTAGCATCCCCCCATGCTGCAGCAGTCTCACCTGGAGGTACACACATCCTGACCCTGACACTGTTGTGCTGTATTCCCCGGGAATCTCTGGCAACGCGACCTCCTGTAGTAGCAGGCGATTGGCTTCCTCTACTCGGAATTGTTCAGAGAAGGTCTTGGAGGATTTGATGGTGACCACAGCTCCTTTCTCATTTTTTGTGAAAGTCACTGCTCCATATTTGGAGAGGGCTTGGAGAGCCACCACTGTATCCTAAGCAAAAGATGGGTACAGAAATCTCAACAGAGAAGAAAACAAAATCACGGTGGCTATAAACCATTCCAACTCTCCTCTCTTTCAGAATTATTTATCCATCGATTTTAGCTATTAACTCAATTCCAAATCAGTTCATATCTGATTATTTAAGATGAACATTTCTATTGCTTTGGAATAAAATATGTAAAACTTCCTACATTTGACCTCTCTATAACACACATGTAGAGAAAAGGCTCAAATATTTGATGCAAGCAGAGGTTATTTAATAATCTAGACATTTATTAAATAGTATTTGTTGTAAACATTCAGAGAAGGTAGAAGAAAATATGAGCTAGAATAGCAAGAGAAGTCTGCACAAGGTGAGAAATGAGACCATTCCTGAATAATGAGAAGGCTTTCCATAGTTGGAAAATAGCATCAGGCAGCCTCCGAGCGAGGACAGTTCTAAGACATAACAAAGTCAGGAAGCTGATTCCAGAAAAAAAAAATGGAGAAGGTCTGGAGAAGTAGATTCATGCAGTCATGTATTCTGAGAGAAAAAAAAATATTTTGTAAATATATTACAGAACTTCTGCCTTGGAAAAAAATTATATTTTCTTAGGGAAGTGATTCTGACAAAAGATTGGTTTGGGAAGACTGGATTACTTATATTGATGGGAGTTCACTGAGGAGAGAGACACAAGAGACTGTAAGAAGACAGAACAGTCACCTTCTATAAAAGAATAAGGCTGAGTCTTGCCTGGTGGTGGAAAATAGGAGGCATGTATTTTATAACCTCCAGTTCTTTAGTTATTCACTGCCTGGAGTATGGCTGTGTCTACACACGAGGGCACTTCAAAAAGTTTTGGAAAATAGAACTAAAAGATACATTCATTTTGGTGCAAAACATTCTGCATTCCACACTGAGATCTTCAAAAAGTTCATGGAAAATGCCCATTTAGAAGAAGAAAAAACTATAGGTGAATTTCAAAAACTTTTCTTTTTTGCACCAAAGCAAACTAATTTTTAAAATTCTACTGCTTTGACAGTGTTATCCATATTGTAATTTTTCTCTTGGAGTCTCTCCACAAACCTGTGTTGAGGAGAAGCCCCCACGGGGATTTTGTTGCTTGATGATCCATTTCACGATGCGTGACGCCACAGACAGGTCTTCTGAAGATGGCGCAGGCAATGCAGTAAGATAGGCCAGGAGCACATAACTTGTCATCTCCACTTCGGCAGAAGGAGCTCGTGGTTGATAATACAGTGTGAGGTCTTGATGTGGAATCCCAGGACGTTGCCAGTGGATCGAATCCTCTTTGAACGGAAAAGGGTAGAATCTTTCATGTAAAGAATTCTGACACTAGAAGAATGTCATCAATGAATAATGATAATATCTAGTGAGGAAAAGCATTAGTCATTCTCAAGCAAATCTTTGTCAAGAGAGTAAAGTAATACTTGGGCTAATCAGACTGAGTCTTTGGGTCCACTAATGTGTGACATTAGAAGTTGAAGGATAAACTAGTGTGTGAGGGTCTATGTGATCTGGAGGATCTCAGCGTTAGATCTTGCCGATTATTTGATTGCCATTGTAATTAAGATAGTGTTCTCCCTAATTTGGCCAGTGGTGATTGGTAGAGGTGAATTTTTGAAGTGGCAGTTCTTACCATCTTTCATGGCCTCTTTATCTAGTGATCTGAGCAGCTCATTTCTTTTGGCCTGGTCTCCTGCTAGGGCAAAGGCATAGGCCAATAATGCCTTGGTATAGACATTTCCTTGGGCCTCTGAAATGGAGTTCCATGCCGCTTCCAAGCAGAAGAGAGCATTGCGGACAATTGTGTGCTATAACAAACAGACAAACAAACAAAGAAAAATCACTAGCAAAACAGCAGTGTGAGGGTGCAAACTGTCTCCAGGCACGTGAGATTAACAACTCCCCAATGCCCATGAAACAACGTAATTCTAACTGGAGCATTGATTCTCCTCCAGCTTCTGAAAGATCCTTTATATTCCAGTGAAACAAACCAAAATTAACCAACCTAAAAACTAGGATCATTTCATGTAGGGATCTGAAGTCCTATGACCTTTATTGCTTTATTTGACATGGAGGCATGCGGGATATGCTGGTACTCACAGCGGCAGGCAGGGGCATCTCCAGCAGGGCAATGGTGATGTAGGCTGAGAGTGTCACCTCGTCATCTACCCCACCCTGTGGTGTCAGAGACAGAGGTGTTCAAACACACCTGTATTCGTTAGCACTGACTACTCTGTTTTTTTTTTCTTTTGACATTTTCATTAAATAGTGTCTTCTCTTTACATTGTGATGTTTATTTTTCCCTTTCTCCTTTGTCCTTAAGGTCTTGAGTCTGTCCCAAACTACCTCCTCTTTCTTTAATAAAAATACACATGGTCTTGAAGCTTCTTTGTGAAAAAAAAAAAAACTTTCGTTTGAAAATAGAGACAGAGAGACAAGATAGACAGATTTTCTATATGCGGTTCAGTCTACCAAGTGCCTACCACAACTGATGCTAAGCCAGGCTGAAACCAGGAACCTAGAACTCAATCTAGGTCTGTCATGTTGGGTGGCAGGTACCCATGTGCTTCCAACTAAAAAGAAAAAGCTGTTTATTTATTGCTAGATTTCATGAGCTTTAGGATCTATCCATCTTCCTCCAAGACAAGGAGCCAGGAGTAAGGAATTCATAGAAACAGCATATCTGTCCCACATATCATCATGTTAACGAACTACCACAAAATTAGGAAGATGTCACCTTCATAGCATTGTTTAGCAGAGTGCCGGAGAGCTGGAAACAGCCATTTTCCCTTTGCTTCTGTGAGAGCCAGGTGAAGGCATTCATGATGTGTACGTTCTCCACAAAGATGTGTGACTGGGCTTGAGCAAAGGACTTGAGCACAAACGCAGTGAGCCTGTTCAGCAGACAAGAGACAGACATGGGGAGCGCCACTCTTGGAGAATGGATGTACCTCCTGTAGACTCCAAACTGCACAATTCAATGCGGGAGAACACTTGATTCTCTAAACTGCACTTCCTGAACAACTTCTGTTACTTATGATCTCTTTCCTCCTTTTCCTCTCCTCTTTGAATGGGAAAGTATGGAAGTGTCTTCTACTGTTACACTGAGACCTTTGCTCTCTATTTTCTTTTTGGAGGAAATCTATTTCACTGCTATCTGTTGTGCCATCAGAGCATATAAGCCATGAGTGATGAAATGATGAGACACCCAATTGGGATCATTACCCAGGCAGGTGTTGAAAGACTACCAGTTTTCCATGACAAGCTCTAAGATTTTTGACAGAGTCTTGAAGTGCTACAGATCTGCCAGCACTCAGAAATCATTCTTACCAGGTGTTTCCCTGGCTTCTACCATGTTTGTCCCCAAAGGTGCTATAGGAACCATCACTGTGCTTGTAGTTCAACTGCCTTTGGTACCCTGCAAAGAAAGTTTTTGTCAATTTATGAAATAGCAGCAGCCTTGGAAAATTATCATGCTTTTATCTTAACACTCTTGAAGAATCATTGGGAAATTATGTCTTCCAGGTTTGATGACACCATTGTTATTTTCTAATGATAGGTTGGCTATCAAGTAAAAAAGGATTGTTCAGCTTTTAATCAAAGAGATGCTGATTTGAGTTCACTGAAAGATATTTCAGACATCAATGAAGGATTCTTTTGAAGTAATTTCTCACCACTGATGAGGTTGCTGATGGCTTTGGCCTTAATTTTCTGTGTCAGCTGCTGTGTCTCATTCAGATAATTCAGAACATAGATGTTAGGGACAAAGAGGACCATATTCTGCTCTCCACAACCGTAGGGAATCTGGAGAAGATTCTCAAGGTTTTGCATTGCAGAGCCTAGTATATCACCTGGGAAATGACAACAACAACAAAATCACAGGATATTGCTGTCAGGAAATTAACTGCTAGTTAACTGAGAGATCAAGTTATTTAAGTGGTGGATGGGGAACAAGCAAATATAAAAGGTATAGAGATAAGAAATAGGAACACATACAGTGAGAAAAAATAAAGTCACTGTTTCAATTATGGAGTAAGTTGGGAACGAATTGAATAGCGGTGGTATACCTTTTCTGAAATTGGCCTAAAATTGGCCTACTAATAACTTGAAAATCCACTAAGAAGCAATACCACTGAGTAAATCTGTGAAGGTGAAGACACAGCCAGGTGACCCTCTTTGCTTCTATATCAAGACATCAAATGTAGCACAACAAGTATAGAACCTCCTTTCCAGCTGGTAGCAAAATGCATCTTCCTTGCCACGGGTGGCAAGGCATCGTGACTGCAGTGACAGAGCTGGACAGCTGTTTCCTTTCGTCTAAGACACTTACCCAGAACCGACAAGGTAGCTCTGGCAGAGCCTTCAACCACATTTGACGGCACTTTCAGAGGTATGTTTTGCGTTACTCCAGTGTCTAATGAAGGAATGCACATGAGAAAACACATATAAGAGAGGGAAGAATTGAAATCTTGCTTCTTTTATAATTAAAAAATTAATAGGCCCATAAAATGTACATAATCATTAAGGACTATTTCATGTTCTATTTTATATACAATATATTGTTTAGCATGCAGTCAAGGTAAATATATTTATCCTTTCAAGCATTCAACATTTATTTGTAATGAAAACGTACAAAGTTATCTTTTTTAAATAGTCTATTATGTAGGAAAATACGCAGTACATTAACATTTTCTTTAGACATTCTATGATGCAATACTATTCCAGAATGTTTTTACACCTATACAACTAACACCTCATATCTGTTCATCTTTCTTCATCCCTCCTCAGCCTCTAGTAACCACCATTACATTTTTACCTTTCATGGGATAACCTATTTTTAGAACTTACTTGTGAGTGAGACCATGTAATATCTGTCTTTCTAGTTCTGGCTTATTTTATATAACAAAGTTATATCCAATTTGTTGCAAAAGACAGAGTTCATCTTTTTATGGATGAATAATCTTTTCTTATATATTCATCACTAGACAGACATTTTGGGTTGTTTAATTTCTTAGCTACTGTGAATAGTGCCACAGTAAGCATGCAAGAAGAGATTTCTTTGACATACAGGTTTAATTTCCCCTGAATATATAAACAGGAATGAAATTCTTGGACCATGTGGTAGTGCAGTTAGTGCAGTCTTTACTTTTGTGGGAGACTACTATCTCCCCAAATACCTGGTTGAAGTCGCTGAGTGCATCAGTGGGCAAGGGAGCGATTCACAAGCCAGGAACACCTGGGCTTGTGTCTAACCTTGGAACACCAAGTAGCAGACCGAAATCCACAGTGCTCTCTCTCCTTTGTGCATCCCTCTGGTTAAAAAATAACAGAAGAGAGCGTTCCTGGTCTCAATACTATCTCTTCTCATGCCCTTCTTGAGTTGTAAGTAACAGACCAAAGCATACCAAGATGCTGCGTTAATGTCTTCTCTCTTACTTTTTTTTTTTTAGTTTTGCTAACATAAGAATAATTATTCTAAGAATTGCTAGCTTCACATAAGATAAGAATTAATAAAAGCCTTTGTGTGACATCTGTGTTCTTTTGGGGCGTAAAAATCTCTGTATTCTCAAATACAGGGCGTCACCCTGAAAGTGTGGATGATGGCCGTAGTGTAGAATAATAAAATCATTTCTCCGTTAAGATTCTTCTTGTCTGTTCGATTAATCCTGACACCTGGTCCAATTTCTATTCCCATCAAAAGGATGCAAAGGCTCCCTTTTCTCCACATCCCTACCAACACCAGCTACCTTTCACTTTTTGATAATGACTAATCCTGCTGGAGTGAGATGATATCTTTTTGTGGTATTGATTTCTCTTATTATTAATGATGTTGAACATTTCCTCACATGCCTGTTTATCATGTATGTGTCTACTAGATTCTATTGCTTAATTTTAAATTATGGGGTTTTATTTTTTTGCTGTTGTGTTCCTTGTGTATCTTAAGTATAAATGCTTTCCAGACATACAGCTTGCAAACATTTTCTTCCATTCTGTAGGTTGTCTTTTCACTCTGTTCACACTGCTGATGGCTTCGTTAACTATGCAAAAACTCTTTAATTTGGTGAAATCTTATTTGTTGCTTTGAACATATTTCTTCTATATGATCTAGACTAAACATTCATTTTTCTTGAGAATGGTATAATTTCTTTGCTATGATTAATCTCTCAAAGAGATTCATATTAATCATATGAATCTGTGCCAAATTTCTGTAGATTTTCTTGTAAGCATATACAAGGCAGTAAGCTCATTTTCTTCTCTTCATTCTTTAATTCCCACCATTGTCAATTTTCCCAAATTTACATTAATTCCATAAAGATGTATTGTGCATGTTGTTAAGTTCTGTAATATATATATATATCTATATATATATGTTTACTTGAGAGGTAGAGACAGAGGCAAAGATAGAAAAAGAAAGATCCTGTCTGTTACCTAACTTCCTAAATGCTCACAACAGCCTGAGATGACCTTTGCCAGATCCAGAAGACAGGAACTAGGCTAGGGTCTTCCTTACAGAGGTAGCAAGAATTCAACAATGTGTGCCATCACCTGCACCTGCCAGCATCTGCATTGGCAGGAAATTGGAATCAGAAGTGAGATTCAGGTATCTCACCAGGTACTCTGTCTTAACTAACTTATTGACCTCTAAGCCCACCCCACCACATGTAGCTTTAAATTGTAGTGATGTAGTCATTTTAAAACAACTTTTCTGGCCTCATAGAGCTTTATCTTCTATGGGAGAGTTAAGATAAATAAAGTTGTGTATAGCAGATGTTTGTAATGACTATGGGAAACGTTAAATCAGGTGAATATTTGTTTCAATGAGGGGGTGGTAAAGCAAACCCAACCAGGAAGTGCAGGATGTAGAGAATTGAAACTAATTGATTAAAACTCATATGTGAATAAAGACTATTAGCAAGCGCATCACATTTATAGATACTGGGGAATAACATTTCCAGAGAAAAGAAACAAAAATATAAAAGATTTCAGAGATTAGAATATGCAGATACATTCCAGGACTCGAAAGGAGCTATTTCCCAGATATTAGGGAAATGCAAATAAAAGCCACATTGAGGTTCCACCTATCTCCAGTGAAAATGGCCTTCAACAGACATCAATTAGCAACTTCTGGCAAAGATGTGGGGGACTACGGTGCTCTACTCCACTGTTGGTAGAAGTGTAGCTCAGTGCAGCCGGTATGGAATATGGGAGTCAGAATGGAATATGCTCAGATAATTGAAAATTGATCTACTGTTTATCACAGCTATCCCTCTCCTGGAAATATATCCAAATAAAGTACAACCTGCATATGAAAAAGTTGCCTGCATTCCTACATTTATAGCAGAACAATTTACAGCAGAAAAAGCATGGAAACAACCCAGATACCTGACAGAAGAGGAATGGGTAAAGAAACTGTGGTACATAGTAGTCCATGGAGTACTATCTAGTCATTAAAAAGAATGAAATTATTTACAACAAAATGGATTCAACTGGAGATCATTATATTCAGTGAAAAAAGCCAGTCCTCAAAGGACAAATATGGTTTGTTATTATCTCTGATATAAGGCAGCCTTCATGCAAATATATATCCTCATAGATGAACTGTATAATGGAAACTATAACACATATTGCAGTATACGTCAGTACTCCTGAAGAAAAGGCGAACTCCCAATGAGTTAAGTATACTTTGACAATTTGATACTGATTTCCTACCACTGCGTATCCTACAATGTCATGACATACTTAAATAGCAGAATGTTAGATTTGTAACTGTCCTCAAGGACTATATTACTTTAACAATATAGAGGAAAAGGGTAGGAGAGCTAAATGGGAAGGGAGTAATGGGGAAGAAAAGATAGGAGTTCTTATACCTACAATGCTGCATTATGGAAAACAAAAACAACAATAAAATAACAAGAAATAGAATGCTAGTTGACACAGAATTCTAAATTTTAATTATAATTTTACATATGATATTAATAGTATTAGTGAAATATTGGTATTCTACATGTTCATGACATGTTAATATCCCTCATAAAGTAGTTTAAGTTTGAACTCCTGGTTTTAGAAAGAGTATTATTAACACATAGACATCTCAATATTTTGAACAGGTTTAGAGCTAAGTTTGAGAAGCTGGAGTAATAGAAGAGAGCACTGTGTTGGAATCAATGGCTTTAGTCTTCATTGCTAGCCAAGAACTTTACTACAAAGCATTTGCGTGCTCTGTGTCTTTGCTTCTTTATCTGTAATATGTGGCAGTACTGACACACTCAATAGTTCCTCTCTTTATTCCCATGAAAAAAGAGAACCGAATTCCAAGTGTTGTTCATCAGAAAACTAGTCTTCAAATGTGTACATTGGAAAGTGTAAGGGTTTCTTTTTGTTTTGTTTTTCCTAAGGAACAATATGTTCCAAAGATAATCTAGTCCATAGCTCTATACTCTACCAAGTAGCTTTACATCAGAATTTATCTCTGTCTTACACTTACCTGATGCACAGAGCAGTGTGTTGAAAGTTTCTTCCTTTTCTATGCCTTCAGGCTTTATAATGAAAGGAAAAAAGACAAAAAGGTCAAATGACACTGAATGGATCAAGGGAAAAATCAATTGTTTTAAAGGGAAAAATGCTGGTGAAAAAGTTGATTGGCAGACCCATCTCAATTCTTGAAAATGAAGCTTCAGAGTCACATAATATTAGATAATGCTATATGATGTAATTTTTAAAAACCTCATGACTCAGAAAGATCACCAACATACCTCAACTATTAAGGTCTTGACTACAGTGTCCTTCTGTTGAAGTGTGGGAACTTCAGCCACCTCATTGTTGCACAGTTCCTGAGATTGCAAGGCCTCTGCAGTAGCAGTGAAATTCACCTTTCCTGGGGAATAAGGTTCTTAAGAGTTAAACGGCAATCCTGCATTGAAGGATTCCCTCTCTTCCAGTCCCCCAACATGTCTAATAGTCTCTTTCTCTTGAGCAAGCTTGGAGACCATCCAGATTAAATCACCCAACCTAAGAAGTAGAATTAGTGAGCAGATTGCCACTTACCCAGAGATGATGGAGTCACAGACCAGGATACAGTTTTCTGCCTATTTCCACAGACACAGTGAGATTCCTTGTTCTTCTCTGTTGGGACAGCCAGGAAAGCCGATGAGACCTCCAGCTGCACCTTGACCTGTCCCCACACCAAGGAGAGGTTTGTGAGAGGACACAGGCAGAGGGACGGGTCAGTAGTAGGAGAGAGAGGCTGAGACTGACAAACATACCTGGTCAGAAACTAAGGAGAATGTTCAAGCAAGGTAGATCCTATGAAACGTTAGGTCACATAGACCTTTTTTTTTCTTTTTTTCTACCATAAGCCTAACCCTAGCACATAGACATTTGTATTAAGGGTGCAGAAACACTGACAGAGATTAGGATAGATACTCAGCATTTCACCTTGGGCCAACACAAGGGAGGAGTATTTTTTTAAGTCACAATTGAAACATAAGGTTAACAGAGGGTATCTGAATTTAGAAACAGATATAGAGGCCCCAAGAAAAAATGATCTTATTACCCTGTGCCTATCAGGTATCTGTTTTACACTAAAATTGGGATAATTCATACCAGTTCTGATTCCTCAAAAAATGGTTTAGGAGACCTAGGTATTCAGGGGTGACTTTCTTCAACTTTCACTCATCTCCAGGGAAATGCACTTACCCGAATGCAGTGAGACAAGTAATTGAACACGGTAGCTTTGAGTATGAAGGCTTCTCCTCGCACCACAGAGTAAGGGAGGGTGAGCTCTAGGAAGAAGGGCTGGAAGACGTCAAGAGAGATGACAGGGGACAGGCCAAGCCCTGTGGTTCCAGACAAGCAGAAGGCATTGGCCTTCCACTCTGTAATGGTGTCAGGGACCTTCAATGATAACTCATTTCCACCCGAAGAACTGAGGAAAGGGAAAAGAGTAGAGTGAACAAAGTTCATTTTTAGCCCAAAGCATAGCTGATTATAGAACATTGTAACAAACCTGATGAGGAAAATGCTAAACTTGATCTAAGTTTTAATGAGTCTAGTGATGTCTCTGGGTGTTTTTCTCCTTCCCTCCTTTCTTCCCTCTCTTCCTTCTTTCTTTTATTTTTCCCTCCTTTTCTCCCCTCCCTCCCTCAACTCTCTCCTTTTAAGTGTTTCTATTATTTTTTCATTTTCTCAGAACCATCTTTGGTGAAGAAACACTTTGTCTAGATAGGAGAGAAATGAACTATGAGCCTAAATATTAACCAGAAATGAGTACAGCAAAACTGAAAGGGGGCAGGAATGAAGATAATATCAGGGTCATAAAACAGGATTCACATCTTAAACTCCAGGCAATGCACAACTCACTCAAGCATCACTAAATCCCAGATCCAGGTCTCAGGGAAGTACTTCCGGAGTGTCTCCTTCACTTGCATGGTCTGAGAGAGTAAAGGCATCATCATTGGGGGAGCCATTGCTCCCACTGCACCTATACCAGCACCTGGCATTGGCATCGCCAGCCCTCCACGGAAAGGCATGCTTTCTCCTGCTCCTGTGGGAAGACAACACAGAGGCCTCAAGTTTATATCAATTTTTGTCGTTTTTTTATTTGCTTTATTTTTCAAGTAGGATAATATATCCAAAGAATGTTGGCTCTTGGAAAAATTTCAATGCCCAGATTGTTTCTTTGTTCATAATCTATTCATTCTGTTACCAATCCTATTGATTCTCTGCATTGAGCCGAATGCTTTTCACTACACAGCTAAAAGGAAAGGTACAGCTCTCTCTAAGAAGATTGTCCATCTGGTCAGCGTGTTGAGCTAGCTCCCATCAGGAAGGAACAACATGGAAGAATAGATTCTCAAGCATGATTTTCTTAGGTTTAACCATGAATGCAATATGGAGATATAAACATTGAACATTAGGTGTTCTTGACAGCAGGGACTCACAAAAGCAAAAAGAACACACTTTGGCCAGAAAATGTTTGCCCAAGTACAATGTTAGGTGCCCATTGACAGGTGTCAGAGGGTCATGGGAAGAGTCCTCCAAGAAAAGGCTGACAAAAGGATTCATGGGTAGGGAGGGATGCTTTTGTTAGAATTCTTGTGCTGAGGTTATGTTTCACATAGATGAATAAACACTGAGTGTATGTAATAGAACAAATGAATTAGATTTGTTAAATTCGATTGCTAATAAATTAGATTTATTAACTTGTTAGGTTAATAAATATGGAAATTTTATTCTAGAGATCAGCAGGCACACAATATTTATGTATCTTTAAAACTGTTTTTATAATAAAACGATTATATCTTTATATATTTTTGTGGTATTACTTTTTTATTATAATTATATAGAGCTCTGGAATTGTAAATGCATATAATCTATATAAGATAATAGCTTCAAGTATCCCTTTTAAATCCTTAATTACAATGATTTTATGAATTCTGGAAGTAGCAACTATGCACAATAAGTGTAGTGAGAAAGGAAATGCTTCCAGGTAATTAACCTTTCACAGAGCATAAGTTAGACTGAGGTGGAAAAACTCAACCAGAAAGGCAAACAGGATGTATGTTTCAATGAAATCATGAGAAACAAGAATAAGAGAATGTACCTGAAAAGGAGAGATAGATAACAAATAATAAGTAATAAATAATAAATAATATTTGTGATAAGGCCATGAGGAAGTCTTGAGGAGTTGTTGGGCCATTTCATGAATATGTTTTCTCTTAGGAATGGAAAGGAAATACATACTTAGTATTGAGGCATGAGGAAACAATTTATAGTGCTTTGCAGCGTTTTTAACAAAACAGCATGCTGTTGGAAAGAATCACAATTAGGTGTTTTCGGTTCAAAACACCTCAGTGAGCTTGAGATTGTCATTCTGAGTTTAGATTTGAAGAAAATGAGCTATCTAAGGTTTAGATGAGTCTGAATTTTGTTTATGGTCATAGGAGGCAGGGTATGATTGAGGAATTGTTCCTTAATTCCTAAAACATTTGTTCTTGTCCCATTATGTAGGATTTTCTTTCTGTTCAGAGAATATTCTTATTTAATTTCTTTTTTGTCAACTTTAACTTCATCTTTTGTCTTACTAGGTAAATAATCTATTGGATTAAAATGTATGTTTCTTTTTTTAATGGAATAAATTTGTCATACCTCCCTAACTTGTTATTACAAAGATGAGCAGACTACATTAAAATATGCAGAGCGTAATTTCTACAATCTGATGGAAGTAGAAGAGAATAGCCTGTTTTTTAAATGTCTCATTATTTCCATTTATACTTAGAAAACAGACTAGTAATATGTGTGCCCAAAAAATGAGACTTTAATATATGTTCACTGTATAAAAAGTCTTTCAATTTCATAAAAAATATATGTAAGAGATAGTTCATATCTATAAGATCCTAAACACTTGTGTTAGGGAAACACGTGCAGGCAGAATTGGAATATGCTGTTTCTATCCCAGCAATGAATTCAGGGCCAAATTTGCTCTTTCTTCTCCAAGATCATGACCCTGACAAACATGCTGGGGATGATGGAGTCTCCAGATGAAGGCAGACTGGCCATGCCTGACTTGGTTTTTGGCATGAGCTGTCCGAGAGAGATGCTGGACTCATAATCTGATTTTTGTGTAAACAAAAATTGAACTGTTATATGTTCAGCCACTGCAGCATGAAGTGCTTCCAAATATTTACAGAAAATGGAATTAAAGGAGAAATTTATTTTGGTTAAAAAACTCTGACACTAAAGATTTTCAAAAAATTGTGAAAACACATCTTAGAAAAAAAATGGGTGTGGATTGTGTGCATTCAATGTTACGCTGAGTAATTCAGGCATTCAATCTCCAGGAAATCAATAGACTCTAAAATAGCAAGATGACTGAGGGCTAGAACAAAATATTTAAAAAATTGTTGATCCTGGTGTCGAGGAGGGAAGAGTACCTGACTATCAATTAAAATGGGGGAGGCGGGTTTTTGGCAACTTTGAAAAAGCTGCTGCAGATTCTGCTGTCTTAACAGCCAATACTTAAAGAAATGCTAGTTATCCCAACCGAACACAGGAAAACGATACTTTTTCTACCCTCTAGCACCATCTTACCAAATCTACCTGCTGCTGGTACTCCTCCCATTGGTACAGGCATTGCACAAAACCTGGGTTTACGGATTTTTGAGTTGGTAAACATGCTTAGTCCTATAGACTGGAGAAAAAAAATGTATTACTTGATAAGGCATATAGTGGCAATCTGATCCTGAACAATTCAAAATCATTTCTCGATTTTATATCTGTTTCACTTTCACTATTACTTATGATCTATTAAATATCACTTGTGATCTATTTCACTATTACATTTGATCATTATGGAACTTTCATACAGTGAAATAGTGAATAGTGTTGAAAGCTATTTTGTAAATATGAAAATGAAGTCACAGAAGGTCCAGCTTGATCAACTAGTGAATGAAATTGGGATTCAAATACATTTCTCCCAATTTTGGCTCTTAATCTCTTTTTTTTTTTTTTTGTACCTGGGAAGCTATTTTATTCTTGGATGTTTTCTTTTTCTCTATAAGGAGGGAGGGGAGGAGACTACATCTCTGAGGACAGACACACACACACACACACATAGAGAGAGAGAGAGAGAGAGAGAGAGAGAGAGAAAGCATGTGCTAGAAATCGAAGGATTGCATACATACTGGAGATTTCTCAGAAAATTTTATTTTGTTTACATTTTATAGGACAACATGACTTTCCCTGAACACTCAGTTTTCCCCTTACTTGATTTGTCCTTTTCCTTTGTTCACTTTCCGTTTCTCTGAAAGTCTGAATCCAAAATATACATTCAGACATTCCTGATGTTTATCAGTTCTTAGCCTCCTACTTCTTCAGGGTTAGTCATAGAAGAACTCCACCTGCTGATTTATCTCAGAGACTACAGGAAACCATGCACTCCGAGGCACAGCTGCCTGTGATAGGTCATGATATAGGATGGACTGAAATGAATTCTTAAAGATGAATAAACCAGGGACCAATGTTTCATGCAATATGGTGCAGCAGATTGAATCTTCACTTGCAACTCCAACATTGCATACTGCAGTACCACCATTTCTATTTGAGTTTGAGTTCTGGAGTCTCTACTTACCATCCATCTTCCTTCTAATGGACCAGGGAAACAGCAGGAGATGGTCCAAGTACTTGGGCCCCTGCATGAAGTGTAACCCAACAGATAAAAGACCTCTCTCTGTCTTTTTGTATCATTCTACCTTCAAAATAAATAATAAATCAATTTTTTAAAAGCAAAATATAGGCTTTTTTTAAAAAAAAAAGACATTATTTTGATAGGTAGTATGACACACAGAATGAAGGAAAGACAGAGGAAGAGATCTTCCATTCTCTGGTTCATCCCCCAAATGGCTGCAACACCAGGCTGAAACCAGGAGCCCTGATCTTATCATAAGGGTCTAGTGGTCCAAGTACTTGGGACATCTACTGCTTTACCAGGTTCATTACAAATAGCTGGATGGGAAGTGGAATAGCCAAGATTTGAACTGGCATTCATATGGAATACAAACACTGCAGATGGTGGTTTAATCTGATACATCAAAGGAGAGCCCCAGCGTGTATACTTAAAAGAAAATATGGAGGGTGGAAAGAAACAATTTGATGCTACTTGGGCCACCCATGTATATACCAAGGTCCCTGGGTTTGAGGGCTGTCTCCACTTCCAATTCATGCTGCCTATTAATGTAGACATTACAAACAGCAGGTGGTGGCTCAAGAGCAGCTCGAGCCCCTGAAACCCAATGGGAGTCTTCAGTTGAATTCTAAGCTCCTGGTTTTGGTTTGGCTTCATCTTGCCTACTGAAACCACTGGAGGCTGAACCAATGGATGGCAATTCTCTCTTGCTCATTTTCTCTGTGCCTCTCTGTTTCTCTGTCTCAATCTCTCTGCTTCTCTCATACCATTATTTTGCTTTTCAAAGAATCTAGTTAATACAGAATTTTCTATCAAGGTCTCCACCAGTTGGTGGATGATTCTGGAGACTCCGGAAGAGAGAAATTTAACTTCCCATCAGCCAAGGTGCTGACTCCTATCAACAAAAATTGAAGGTGTTTTCCTCAGTTACAAGATTTTAATCCTTTTTGGTAGTGACAGGATTTAATTTTGTAGTCCGAATAACCTCTCCTTTCATAATTTCATTGGCTATAATTCATCTTAAACATGAACATTTAAAAATATATTAACGTTTCTAATACAAGCTTGTTAATCTTTTCTAAGTGAAAGTCTACTTCCAGTTGCCCTTAAAATGAAGATTAAAGTATTGTGCTTAACACATTCAATTGTTTAACAACTCAAGCAGTACTGTGCAAATGACTGACATGGTGGCTTCCAACAAGGCAATCGCATTTCTAAGGATGTGAAGCACACTATGGAATAATATTTTGACTTGTTTTCATCACCTGTTAGAACTTCTAGAATCACTAAGAGGAAAACATGAGGGTGGTGGTTAGGAGCTTTGGGATCTATTTGATTAAGATTTAGGGCCTGAAAGCAAGCAATTTGCTGTTGAAGCTGCTGGAGAATTTGTGCTTGAATATCTTTATGTCTACAAACTTCTCTAACCCTAGGTGGTTCCAGTATTTTCTGTTACTCATTGCTTTGCTGAGGTGAAGGGGGATCAAATCTTAAAACACTGGAAGCCTTCATCATAGAATGAATCAGACACAACTGTTGGATTTTGTGGGGAAGAATTACCTTGAAGATATGGTCTACAAAGTCAATGTTGAAGATTTGCCTTGGTGTATAAATGAGTCCATTGTGGACAATGTCCCCTGCGTTGATACATTCTTCATCCCCATACTCTGGCTCTCCAAATCCTCCAACAGGAGCAGGTTTTGCTGGTAGCAATTTATAGATCTGTAAAATCAAGAGAGCAAAGAGAATAAATCTCAAATGTGACAATGTTTAATATGAGGTCAAAAGACTATAGTATATGTTCAGCATTCCCAAGGTTACATTGCCATAAAGCAACAAAAGAATCATGGAGAGAGTTTAAAGACTTAACCCCAACACTCTTGTTATGTGAAAGAAAAGGAAGAAATGAATCGATCAATGTTCTCGTAGTCAATTTTGATAAAGTAAAAATAAAGCACAGGTGTTTAGCTTTCAAATCAAGCATCCATTGTATCTAAGTGACTGGTCATATTTGCGTTTGATTATTATTTATGGTAGTTGCCCAACATCCTTGCTGAACCTTGGTCTTTTAACTTTTCATTTTTTTTTAAGATTTATTTTATTTTTATTGGAAAGGCGGATATACAGAGAGGAGAGACAGAGAGGAAGATCTTCTGTCCAATGATTCACTCCCCAAGTGAGCGCAACGGCCGATGCTATGCAGATCCAAAGCCAGGAGCCTCTTCCGGGCCTCCCATGCGGGTGCAGAGTCCCAAAGCTTTGGACGGTCCTCGGCTGCCCTCCTGGGCCACAGGCAGGGAGCTGGATGGGAAGCGGGGCCGCTGGGATCAGAACCGGTGCCCACATGGGATGGGCGTGCAAGGCGAGGACCTTAACCACTACACCATCGCACCGGGCCCATACTTTTCATTTGTTGAACACTTTATTTAGTGGAGCATTGAGTCTGAGTATAATGCAGAATTAAAAATAAGTGATCTTCAAAATTAAAAATAAGGGAAGAAAGAAGAAAGGAAGGAATGAAGGACAAAAGAAAGAAAAAGAAAAGGAAGTGAGAGAGGGAAGAAAGAAAGGAAGAGAATGAAAGAAGAAAGAGGAAGAGAGAAGGAGAAAGAAGGGGAAGACAGTGAGATAGGGAGGGGGAAAGAAGAAAGGAAGGGAGGGAGGAAAGGAAAGAAAGGAAGACAGTGAGAAGGAAAGAGAAGGAAAGAGAAAAGGAAGAGTGGGAGAGATAGGTAGGTATCATTATAGAATTAGAATTGTATCTATGAATTATATTGGATGTGTTCTTTGTATTAATGTCACACTGACCTGAGAATTTATGAGAATTTTGTTGTAGCAACTTATGACTTGTGTGTCATTCATTTGCTGTGAACTTGAGGATTGAATGCCTGAATACAGTCATTTTAATAAAGGAGGAAGAAGAGGGAAATAAAAAAAGTAGAAAAAACAAAAAATGTTCTGAATAGTAGCAACCAAAAGAAGAAACAAGTCTAGATTTATATTCTATTTTTTTTAATTGTAAAGTCAGATATACAGAGAGGAGAGACAGAGAGGAAGATCTTCTGTCTAGTGAATCACCCCAGGTAGCTGCAATGGCTGGAGCTGCTCCATTTGTAGCCAGGAGCCTGGAGCCTCCTTTGGGTTTCCCGCACAGATGCAAGGTCCCAAGGCTTTGGGCCGTGCTCAACTGCTTTCCCAGTCCACAAGTAAGGAGCTGGATGGGAAGTAGAGCTGCCAGGATATGAACTGGTGCCTATATGGGATCCCAGTACATGCAGGCAAGGACTTTTGCTGCTAGGCCCGGAATTTTTATTGAATTCTGGCAGAAAATACATACCCACAACCAATAATTATTACCCACTAATTAACTCACCAAGCAACTGCTAAACACCTCATGTACCAAATCCTGTTCTAGGTATGGGGATCCAAGATTGCTCCCTCGCCAAGGATATCACAGAGCCTCAAACGAGATGGTCTACATAAAACACCGTGCGCAGTGCGTTTCTTGTGAAGTTACATGTCACCTGTCACTCTGAAGTACTTGTCTATTGCAGTTTCCAAGATGATCTTATGGGAGCATTTTGTGAGTTCTGAGTTGGAGGTGGGACTCACCGATTGAGGTGAGAGCTCAGCCTCAGGCTTCATCAATAGCACGCTCTGATCCACTGCACGGAGGGCACAAAGTGAGAGAGGAGAGGCCGTGACCTTCAGGTGTGTGTCTGAGGCTGGCAGACTCTGGGATGGAAGGAAACTCAAATTCACCTGTAAACAAGATGTGATTACAGCAGCAACTCTTCCAATGATTGTCTCAAACCTCTGCTGTTCTTCCTTTTTTTTTCTCCATTTGAATTCAGTATTAAGGAATTAGTCGTTCTAGGAACTAACCAGTAAGCCTCTCTAGAACTCCCTGGAAATGACATTCCACTTAACTCGAGCTTCTGACTCCTTATCTAACTGGTGAGATCTAACTTCTTATCTGTGCAGTGATTTTTTGATCATGTTGAAACAGAATCCTGAATGGAACTGGAAGCACACATATTACCTGCTGTAGATGAACTCTTTGTGTACCATTTTTGTGTTGAATATGCTTCACCTCTGAGATCAGCCAACTGAACTCTCCTCTAGTGGGCACTGTTAGCCTTTGGAATGTTGGAAGTGATGCAATTACAGTCTGTTAATTGGGCTACAAACATTAAATAATGAAAATGCATTTAAATCAATTGTTTTAGAATGTGCAGAGAACTGGGAATACATTTTGTTATGGTGTTATAGAGAAATTATCTTAGAGACACGCTTTGAGGAACTGGAAGTGTTTTTCAGATTTGATGCCAAGGAGAAAATTACTCTTTCACCATGCATGTTTTATTTTACCTCTCTCAGGCTTCAGAATGTGCGGAGAATAATGACTCAATGGGAAAAGGCCAGAGTGTCACTTCTAGAACAAGACAAGTGTGGAGGAAGTTGTAGTGCATCAAGGCCATTTCAAAATGTAAGTCAACTCCCCTTGCTTAACAGGTAAGACATGGAAGCATAAAGTAGGCAACACTTCCCAGTAATAGGAAACATATAGAAGATTCAAAGAAAGTAGCGCCACACTCTCAGTCACTGTGTCTGGGTTAATTGCATCTTTAGTAAGATGACATTAAAGATTTGTATAAGCACTGTTTTTATTCGTTTTATGCCTGAGAAGATAATCTAACTACAATTTTCATAGTATAAATGTTTACCTGCTATTAACATGTATACAACACATTGTGGCACAATGGATTACACTGCTAGCTCGAACCACCAGCATCCCGTATTGGAGAGTCAATTCAAATCCTGGATTCTCTCTGCTTGAGACCCATCTCTCCGATAATATGCTTGAGAAAGTACAGAAGATGGCCCATTTACTTGGATCTACACCATCCCTGTGGAGGATACAGATGGAGTATACGATCCTTGGCTGTATCATAGTGGCCATTTGGGGAGTGAACCAGAAATTGGAAACTGGAAGATTTGTTTTCTCTCTTCTCTCTTTCTCTCTTGCTTTTCAGCTAAATAATAAAAACATTTCTAAATTTTCATAAGGTTCACATCCAAGTGTCCTTCTAGATAGATTTTGACAATGACATCTAAAGTATGCAGATTTGATCTGATTAATATTAAGAGATTGTTTCCAGGATGGAAAACATTCATAAATAGCACCAAATTCTGTTGGTGAAAGTTTATTTATATCTCAGTGAGACTCATATCAGCACTCTATTCTTCAAAAATAAAGCAAACAAAAAAAGATATCATTTGCCCCATGCTGTATGCTTATGCTACATTAATTAATTATAGCTTCCAGGCTGTGCTTTACAAAACAAGTACATGCATATGTCTCTGCTGTGTGTCATCAAACTTAAATGACACCCATGGCAGCTTGCTGTTTTCTGTAGCAGTATATACATGCAAGGTATAGCAGGGCAAAACTGCTACAGCTCTGGCAAGTATCATATTTCACTGACATTGTGACAGCAAAATATTTAAAAATATAAAGGTTTATAGTGGAACTGATTTTAAAATCTACGTGATTTTTATGATAAAATAAGAAAAGTGCTTGTTGTGGAGGGCCTTTGGTACAGCGACTTAAACACCACTTGGGATGTTTCCATTGCATATTAGAATGCATGGGTTCTGCTTTCAGTTCCAGCTTCCTGGTACTGCATGCTCTGGAAGCAAGCTCAAGTGACATCTAGGTGGGAGACATGACTGAGTTCTGAGCTCCTGGCTTCAGCCTGGCTCAGAAGAGGAGACATGGAGATCTCTCTTTATTTCCCTCCTTTTTTCTCTCTCTATAATTCTCTCTCTGCTTCTTAATCTCCCTTTTAAATTATGCTTTTGTCCACTTAATTTAGACTTTGCCATTGAAACTCATGGTATGCTATCACACTCGGCCCTTTTTAGGAAAATATTTTATTTATTCATTTATTTGAAAGGATAAATTGCAGAGAGAGAGAGAATGATCTTGTATCTGCTGATTTATTTCCTACATGGTTGCTATAGCCAAGGTTGGCCTGGCTGAAGCCAGAAGTTGGGCACTCTACCTGAGGCTCCTAGGTGGGTGCAGATGCCCATGGATTTGGGCCATCTTCACTACTTTCTCAGGCCATTAGCAGGGGGGTGATCAACAGTGCAGCAGCTGAGACTTGAACCCAAGCCCGTATGGGATGCTGGTGTTACAAGGGGTGGGTTCACCACAACGCTTGTCTCAACCCTGTAACTTTAGAGGTACTTAGAAAGAACATTTTGGGAGCACTGCATGTTGCTCCCAAATATAACTTTCTTGATATCCATGCTTCAAAAAAGGGAGAAACTAAAGGACTAGGTTTAAATAAAGCAACTCACCTTGTTGGCAAAACAGTTTTCAATCTCCATGTCCTCAACATCTGCGATAATTTCTCCATCAGGTAAAATAGCATAAATAAGAACATGAGCAGTGGGAGCAATGTCCGCCTCCACGCGGAAGGAGAAGGAGAACTCTCCTTTCACTAGGGAGGAAAGACAGGTCAAGGTAACCGTTTAGAAAAGAAATTCTCAATTGTATAAAGAAGGGGTCCTCTGATAGGTAACTATCTCACATTTTCAGTCGAGTACAGTAAGAGAAACAGTTATACAACTGCACACATAGCAGTGCTAAGTAGATACAGGCTGAACGAAAGCATTTTTTTCCCCAGTGATACAGTGGCCACTATGACCATTTGCACATTTCCTTTGTCAAGGTAGGAAAAAAAATACATCTCTATTTTTAAATTTAAGAAGATAACAGTCAAGAGCAAAGAAAAGAGACAACTTTTAGACACCTATAGTTATTTTTGCGATCTAGTTGAGCACAACTTTGGCGTATGTTAAAGGTAAAACAATAAATGAAGCGCAGATACCCTTCAGGCCACAGACAGAGAGAAGATGCAAGTTAAAATAATTACACACAGAATACAGGCACCTTTGCATTTTGTAGAAAGGATGCCACGTATTTACCTTAGTCCCTTCTGCCTGATTTGTATAGTGCTTGTGTATTACACTGGTTTAGTGTTTTTTAATAAAAGTTCTAAGTTTAACCTTTGCGGTAAAGCTATATGTTTTCTGTATTTATGAGCGAATTTGAGGGCTACTTGAGCATGAAAACTTAAAAAAAAAAACAGCCAAAATAAGTTAGAAGTGCTAATGCTAAAAACATGAAGCTAGAATTCTGGACAGAATTTAATAGACGTGGCACTTAATTTTATTAGAAAACTACAAGAAATGGTTACAAAAGTATTTGAATTTATGTTGAGCTTCCTAGATGTCAAAGATAAATAGGAAAGCAGCTATTTGTATAGTCATTGTTAAATAAAATATGTTATGGTTTATTCTTAAATACCCAGATCTTTCTCTTCTCCCTCAATTCCCATCTCTATAGGCACTCAGCTCCCAAAGATTTAGGTTTTACTGCAAAAGCTAATTTTGAAGACATTATTTTATGAGGCAGTTTGCTTTCCATGTTATTGAGAAAGCAATATCAACTCTAAAAAAATGCAATTTGATATCCAATCATATAAGTTCAATGATTAAGTTGAGACTTTAAGCTGAATGTTTTATGTTGGAGTGAAGGTATTCATTTCGTGCTTTTACAAACAGTAAGAAAATACTTAAACCATTTATGCTCTACACTTAAACTTGTGCTGGGTTTTAGAGTGGTAGATGTTCCGTCTCTATTTTGGGTTTAGAGGCTTTGGGCTGGCTGAAAAAGTAAACCGCTTAGGACAACACACTTTCATTTAGCAGAGTAAGGAGCACCTTAACAAGCAGTATCTGAAGTGGGAGAGAAGAAGGGGTGTGTGTTGGGAGGAAGAGAGAGAGAAGAGAGAGAAGCTCCTGGCTTTGCAGGTACAGAAAGGACTTCTAAAGGAGAGGTGGAATGTCTTGAGAAGCTGAGGAAAGCAAAAGAACCGGAGACTTCTTTGGAGGAGCTGCCGACCCCTTGATTTTAACCTGGTGAGATTTACGACATCGAATATTCCAAGATAATAAATGTGTGTGGCTTTAAGCCAGCAAATGTTAAAAGGAATTGATTAACAAATATAGGGTTTTTTTAAAGCCTGTGGTGTAATGGAATTGAAAGACAGGTTTATTTTGGTACAAAAAAATCAAATCCATGTATGATTTATCTGGAGCTTTTTCAAGACTCTCTTATTGACAGGGTTTTTCCTTTGTTGTATATTGCTGCGTTTTCATACTTTTTCTATATTTTGAAGATATTTAATTAGGAAGTGAATATGTTCCGCTTTAGACATAGAATTTAAAATATTGATGTTATAAAAAGTTTAGAAATGCCGAATGGTTATAATGGAGCTAAGTGGGCTATCCTGCTATATGCCAACTTCCCCGTATTTAGACAACAAGAAGGTTGGTGACCATTTCTTTGCTGAAAACTAGTTCAGGTTGTTACCTGCTTCTCAGGACTTTACAAGATGAGAGAACAAAAAAATCTTGGAAATACTTACAGTCTCCCTCTGTGATGGTCAGCACATGGATTCCTGATCTTGAAATACTTCCTCTTGCTTTGATCTGGAGACAGAGGGAATCATATTCATTCATTGCTACTTGGAAACATATTGACCTTACTTGAAAGTATTCATAATATGTGCCTGAACAATAACTTTACCAATCCAAGCAGAAGATATTTCCCATCCAGTCATTTTCTATATGTGTGTGTGTGCGTATCTATCTATCTATATCTATATCTATATATCTTGAATAACAAATGTATAATTTTACTATTTTCTTTATCTTAACATGTCTGTTAAATGTGCTTCAAATTTATATTTTGTTTGAATAACTATCGTACACACTTAGTGTATGTAAAGTGATATATAATAGGGGATGGCATTTCGACACATACAGACAGGCATTTGCAACTCTAGGAGCCCAAGTCAGCATGTCAATTTAAGTCCTGACTGCTCTGCTTCAATCCAGCTGCCTGCAAATGGGCCTTGGAAAATAGGATGGTGGACTCTGAACCCCTGCCATCCATGTGGGAGACCAGGTTACAGCCCCAGGCTTTTGGCTGTCGCCAGCAGGCCATCACAGCTCTATGAGGAGTGAATTAGAGGATTGAATTAATTTCTTCCTCTCTTTCTCTGGACTTTTTTTTTTAACTGCCCATCAAACAAATTCAAAACATCCTTTAAAAAGCAATATATAGTGAACACAGATACAAAATCTTAAAAGTAATCTAACACTTATTTCACTTTTTTAGAGAAAAAAGTATGTTCTAGGCACTGAGATAAATTTTAATTCAGTTGTTTAATTTACACAGTAAATCTATGAAGTATGTAATAATATAATCTCCAATATTCGGACATCTGTTTTTTTTCTTTTGGAAAGGTTTATTTTATTTGAAAGGTAAAGTGACAGAAAGAGGGGAAAAGGAAAGATGGAAAAAGAGGTCTACTATCTGCTAGTTCACTCTTCAAATGGCTGCCATGGCAGGGCTGAGTCAGCACAACTAGCACCAGGAACTTCACCCTGATTTCTGACCTGGATGACAGTGACCCACGCACGTGGGCTTTCCTAGGTGTGTTAGCAGAAAACCGAATCAGAAGTGGAGCAGCTGCTACTTAAACCAAGGCTTTGACATTAGCTGCTGTTGCAGCAGCTGGTAGCTTAACACTCTGTGCCACAACACAGAGCCTGACATTTCTCTTTTTAGAGACTATAGGAGAGAAATTATCCAAGTTTACGCCAATGGGAAGCAAGCAAAAAAAAAGTTGCAATTATGACATTAATTTTTCTGCATTTTTATAGAATTAAGAAAACATGTATAGTTGATATTCCTTTGAAAATATATTCAGCTTTTTCTTCATAAAGCAATTCATTGTAAACAAATAACAGGTTTGTACTTTTTAAACCTAGGAATACACATTGTTGTATTGACCTCAAAGCTGTGTCAACTTATGGTATGCTCATAACTGCACTTTGCGCTACATCAATCATGAGCTTTGTAAATTACTTATGTAATTTATTTTCATACAGTTTGTATTAATTTTATAAGACTGTTAATAACCTTTATTTGCTTTTGGAAATATTTACTTTTATTGGGAAAGCAGATGTATAGAGAAAAGAAGAGATAAAGAGATAAGGTCTTCCATCCACTTGGTTCATTCCCCAAATGACCACAACAACTAGAGCTGAGCTGAGATTAAGCCAGGGGCTTCCTCTGGGTCTCCCATGTGGGTGCAGAGTCTCAGGCTCTCAGGCCATCCTTTACTGCTTTCACTGGCCAGAAGCAGAGAGCTGGATCAGAAGTGGAGCATGCAGAACACAAATTGACATCCATATAGGATACCAGCACCACGAGGTGGAGGGTCAGTCTGCTGATCCACAGTGTCAGCCCCATAACCCCTCCCCTTTTTTTTCTTTTGAATCAGGTTTTTGTCTTAAGCTCTTTCTTCTCCCACTCACTAATTTGACATCGAAATTCAGCAAGAGAGAAAAGCATAAAAATTTCAGTGATGACTATACCATAACTTAAAAATTAAAACATGGTTCATTTTCTAGGAAGGAAATTGTTATCAAGCAACAAAACAAAAAATTATCAGCATCGATGTTTCGTAAAACTCATCACTTTGGCAACAATCTAGCAATGTTTGAGTCTGTTCTCTTAAAACATACACAAAAAGTTACAGGGGTTTTTATCCTTACCAAGTAATAAAAAGTTAACTCTTTTTCATCTTTCAGAATCTGTCTGTTCAAGATGTAATATGCCCGAATATTCTGGGTTTGTCCACAAGGCACAGAATCAATAAGATCAAGTTGAACGTAACTCCTGCTTGGTGAAAAGACAGAGGTTGCTACAATCTGTGCTGGTGTGTGATGCTCTTCAAGCCACACGTGATGAAAGCAGTGGTTATTGTTTTTGTAAATGACCTAATGGAAAAATAAACAGACATAAGTTGTTACATTACACATAGATGTAATAGAACCATCTAAATGCTCTTTCCTCAGTACAAGATAATTCACTAACAGCTTTTTCTTCTTATTGGAAAGTCAGATATACAGAGAGGAGGAGAGATAGAAAGGAAGATCTTCCGTCCATTGATTCATTCCCCAAGTAGCCTCCATGGCTGGAGCTGAGCTGATCCGAAGCCAGGAGCCAGGAGGAGCCAGGAGCTTCTTCTGGATCTCCCACGCAGGTCCAGGTTCCCAAGGCTTTGGCTGTCCTCAACTGCCTTCCCAGGCCACAAGCAGGGAACTGGATGGGAAGCAGGGCTGCCAGGACATGAACCAGTGCCCATTTCGGATCCCGGCATGTGCAAGGTGAAGACTTTAGCCACTAGGCTATTGTACAGGACTCCATGAAAATCTTTCTTAAAATCACTTAGATGTACTAACTCAATAAGCATTTCATTCGCTTTTCGAATCATTTGTGACTGTAAGTGGCATAGGAACATCTGAACACTCAACAGAAAGCAAGGGAACAAAATGCTGCAGGAACCAAATTCAGTCTAACCTATGAATATGTCAAACATTTCAATGACCTACTAAGATGATTGATTGCCTTCTGGAACTGGACTCCGTTGTACCCAGAATAACTGAAAGTAAAACTTACCAACAGAAGTTTTTTTTTTCTTATGATTTAGGCTCTGCATTGCTTCATTGATACTTCAGCTTTTTGTTACCTGTTTTTGTCCTTGTCACTTCCTTGCCTCTTGTACACAACTCTTTCCACTCACCGTAACAGCAATGGTGGACATTGTAAAGTTGGTGGTGTCAACGGAAATGTCCACCAAACCATTTTCATCAGTAGTAAAACTGAGTTGGATTGGAAGTCCATCCACAAGGACAGACACGGTTTCGTTGGGAATCGGTCGATCCTTGTCATCAACCAGGAGAGCCTAGAAAGAAGAAAGCGGTGGTTTTGACATGGGCCATACATCAACAACAACTTGTACTTTTTGCTATGTTCACCTCATCGCATTTTAAACTTTGCTATCATTCACTAAGAATCTTAGAAGACCAGATTTGTTTTCTGGGCTCTAGCCTATGATGTTTTCTAATGCTATTTAAGAAATGGCTTTGAAGCTAGATGGTATTTTAGTTATTTGTCATAATTCACTTTATGTATTGCTGGAGTAGAGTATGATGCTTACAAAATGTCTCACAAAAAATGATGAGATTGGCTAATGCGTGTTTCCATTGCCTCACCTGCTTCTCCTCTGTGCTGGTGAGGCAATTGTGGTTTATTTGGTAAGTTATTTGAAATAAATCATGCATTATCATTATAGCTTTCTGTTCAAAATCCTTTCTTGCTTTATAATTAATGAGAGAGAGAGAGAGAGAGAGAGAGAGAGAGAGAGAGTCACTCCCACCCACCAGTTCATTCCCCCAAGTGCCTGCAGTGGCTGTGGCAGAGCAGGGCTGGAGATGGGAGCTGGCAGCTCAAATTTGCTCTGTCAGGAAGGCTGAGATCAGGAGCCCGAAACAGTTATCAAACCCATATTCCTCCATATAGGATGCAGATGTCCTGTCCAGTCATTGAAATGATTGCTTTTTAAAACTTTTAAGATTTTTATTTCTATATTCCAAGACCACTCGCATCACAAATTCACGGAAGTGAGATTGCAATGTTACCTTTTGCAGTTGCTTCATCACCATTTCAGCAGACGGCTCTATCTACTATCTCATGTCAGAGTGCAGGGGTCCTCCTAGGAGCCATTTTCTCTCGTCCACTGCCTGTCTCTGACCCGCTGCCTGATGTGATTCCTTCCCTCTGTCAGACATGTTTTAATCCCGATAACCTCTCTGAGACAGCTAAGATTCTGGTTAAAACCACAGCATGGTATTTTTTTTTCTTTCAGATTTCCAATAGCTTCTTATTTAATCTTTCACAATCCTCCCTCTTGTCACATTACCCTTAGTTGAAACTGTTGTCTCTGCAGCCCAAGATGATGTGATCATGACACTGGTCTGAAAATACTGTCACTTCTCAATGCAAAAGTCTTAGTAGATATCCTCAGTGTCACTCAAGGTCTTCTGCTTTATCTGCAGTCATTCAGCCAATTTGGTTGGGCTGGTTATCTTGGCAGCAGTCACACTGTCTGCCTTTTAGTCTTGGCCTTTGAATAGCTACTTCACACCCAGGACCTTTGCCATTCTCTTTCTAGCTTCAATGCCTGGTTGTCTCATGCTGAGCCTCAGGTAGGCAGTTTTCTGACAATCTTTCTACTTGAAACGGTCTTATCAAACTACATCTGTATTATCTATGAATTATTTTCTTACCAATTTCATACAAAATATTAAAAATGAGTGGAGAAAAATTAAAAATCCAAAATATAAAACGAGGGAATTACCCATTAATTGCCAATTCAAACGTTTAGCTACTTTGTAGAAAATTTAAAATGTTGGAAATCTCACATCTCTTGTATGAAAGCTGGTAGTTCACTCGACTAGATACTGTCAGTATTGAGCTTTTGCTTGTTGGTTTTTCTCCCATCTTGTGAAGCTATTTTCTTCAGTTTTTTTTCCATCTCTATCTCTTTCTTTACCTCTAAAAAACTTACACAAGTGAATAAAAATTTTTAAATACACACACACACACACGTAATAGAAATGTGCTCAAAGTTTCAACCAAACTACATATACACAAATACAGACGCACATTAGGAATTTTTTGATTATATTTGCCTTTTAAATTTATAATTTCTTTATCATTTGATTTCTTGGGTGTTTTTTTTTAAAGGTGTACTTGAAAAGCCAAGTTAATTACACAGAAAGAGAGCAAGAAATGTCCTCCTTTGCTACTCCATTCCCCCAAATGAATGCAACGGCTGGAGTCTGGGGTTGTGCCAGGTCAAAGCCGGGAACCTGGAACTCCATCCAGACAACCCACATGAATGCAGGGATTGAAACATTTGGGCCATCTTCCCTTGCCCTCTCGGGTGCATAGCAGGGAGTCGGATCAGAAACGGAGCAGCAAGGACTCAAACCAGACACTTCTATGGGGTGCTTACATTACAGGTAGTGGCTTGACTTGCGCTACAAAATATACAGTCCCCATTTATGTTCTTACATTAAGTACTCTTTTTGGAAAAGAGATTGATTTTAAAATTCATTTTCTAACTCTTATGTTCCAAATTTGAATGTGTTGAAGAGGTATTTTTTTTTTTACCTGCCCCCGAAAAGGTATTCCAAGTCTGTAACGTGATTTTACTTTTGTGAATTTCATTTTGCTTATATTATTTGTGATTTCACTCGATCCAGAGCCAGTTAGTTCCACCCCTGAAAAAGAAGAAAGTGAAGTTGAATAGTTCTACATCTTCACTGCCTTCCACCATTTCAGCTTCACTCCATCGTAACAAAAGATGACCCCTGTTTCGTTTTTCTTACCCTTTCCAGAGCTCCTCATATTTAGAATATAGGAGTTATTTCATAAACAGTTTGACGTTAGCCTCATATTCACATGAAACATTATGTTACCCTCATCCCTGCTTCATGGTATATTCCTTGTTCCACTTACTTGTTCTCAAGCTCTTCTCTTGTGCCCTTGTCCATTTTTCATTTTGTATCTCTCACTTTCCTGCATTCCCCATAAAGCTTCTGACCACAAATTCTTCACATTCTAACCTTTCTATCTCAAACTAATTTTCCAACAAAAATCTCTCTTTTTATGGCACTGTGTTCACCACTGTAATTGGCAAGAAAGCAAGATCTGTTGTTAATGTGCAGGGAGAAAGATTTCCACACTTCAGGACAGAAATTTTCACGGACAATTTGTGAATGTTTCCTGAGGCAGACAGAAACGTGTCCTGGATATTTTGTGCATTCATTCTCTTTTAAGTTTGTCAGAGGAATGAATCTTTTTTTATTTTGAGATTGCAAGTTTTAATTGATTGCTTTTGCCATATTATCACAGCAATTCTTCTCCAGCTACTTCTTACTGTGACTAATGATATTTCTGTAACCCAAGCCCCAAATTCAGCAAGTTGTATTTTATCTTTAAATAATATCCTGATGCATCTCACTGTAGCATTTTTTCATTTAGCCTACCTGCTTATTATGTTGGCTAGAATGATATTTGAGAGAGAAAAATTCTCAAATGAATTTTAGAATAAGTTGGATATAGGTCCACTGTTCTGCATAAAGTCTATGATTTATTTCCTGCCACAGTTAGCATTTGCTTAACTTTCATATTCTACCAAGATTTAGTGTATTTTACACTTATAATAATTCCCTTTCCATTGCTAACCTTTCAAAATACCGCCCGTTCCATATGAATCAGGTCAATTATTATAGTGTGGGCATCACATTGTCTTCATTGAGCTTTCTTCTGAGTCTCTATTAGAATTCATGATCTCTCTTTGTGTTCATTGGGTCCTTAGCGTTCATGTTTTTTTTTGTGAAAATTCTATCATGGCTATCCATGCATACAGAATTCTGTTTTGAAACACTGTATTTTTTAAGGAATGACCACATCACTCATGGGCTCAGAGTGTACAATTTGTTTCACATGGAATGGAAGCTTGGTGAATGCACATCAAATGAGGGAATATTGAAAAACAATACCAACCTGTTCCCTCCTCTCTGACTGTGGCTTCCACTTGTATGCTCATGTCGTACCATCTTTGTCTCAGCTGAAACACTTTAGTCTTTACGAGTTTTGTGATGCATCCCTGATTATCTGCCTGAAAGGAAAGAAATTTTTCAGTCTTCTGATACATCACCAACAGAGACAACTATCAGCTTATGAAAACTTTTATTAGTCTTATGAATAAAAATTTTTAAATGTTCTGGCAGAAATTATGGCTGCCTGCAGATGTTATCTATGTGAATATAAATGGCTTAAACTCATCATTCAAAAAACAAAGATTTACAGACTAGATAAAAAAAAACAGATCCTGTTTGTTGCCTACAGGAGACACATCTCACCAACAAAGACACATGAAATTGAAAGTAAAAGGATGGAAAAAAATGTTTTAGGCTAATGGAAAGGAAGAGCAAGTTGTGTAGCCATTCTAATATCAAATAACATAGACATCAATGCAAAAAGCATTAGAAAAAATGAAGAAGAACACCACAGAATGATCAAGGGATCTGTCAGCAAGAAGAAATTATGATGATAAATATATGTGCACTAAATACCAGGGCACCTAGCTATGTAAAACAAAAGTTAATGGATTTAAATGGATTGATAGACTCCAATAATAATAATGGGGGAATTTAACACCCCATTAATCTCAGTGGACAAATCGATGAGACAGAAATTCAGCAAGGAAGCAACAGATTTCAGACAATAATACTAATGGACTTCATTGATAGTTATAGAACCTTCCATCTTACAGATGCACAGTATGCTTGCTTTTTATCAGTGCATGGAACCTTCTCCAGGATTAATTACAGTATAGGCTAAAACACAAACCTTAGCAAAATTTTAAAATCGAAATCATACTATTTAACTGTTCAAAATGTCATGGAGTGAAACTGGAGACCAATAAGTCAAAATACCCTTGAAGATATGAAAATAATTGAAAACGGAAAAATATGATACTAAATGAACAGTGGGTTATTGAAGAAACGAAAGAGAAGACAAAAATCTGCTTGAAATGAATCAAGGCATCAACACAACATACCAAAACTTACAGGACACAATGAAGGAAGTGTTAAAAAGAAAGTTTATTTCAATCAATGTTGATGTCAAGAAGTTTAAAAAAAAAATCAAGTAAACTGGCTAACCATAAATCTGAAGGAACTAGGAAAACAACAGCAAAACAATCCCAAGATTAGGAAGAGAAAAAGAAACAATCAAAATAAAGAAGGAAATAAACCAAATAGAGACCAAGAAAAGATCCAAGAGATCAGTGAATCAAAGGGCTTATTTTTTGAGAACGTCAATGAAATAGATTCACCATTAGCTGAAGTAATCAAAATAAAGGAGGGAGAAGATGCAAAACAGGCAAAATGAATTATCCATATAAATTTGTGAGTTCACCCCTGAAGTGGTCTCCTAACAGTTCCAATCGATCTCTAACATTTCTATGATTCTATGGTTTTGCTTGACACTTTCAATAATTTTTATTGAATGCTATATTATGTTATTAACAAGATATGGACTTGGTGTCTTGAGGAAAGCAGTTTCCACATACCTGTTGACTGAATTCTTCACAAACGTTTAGTGGAAAATTGCTCTGGCAGAAGGAAGGTTGCTGCATGACATTCCTGCATACATTGATGGTCACCAGAGAAGGGACGGGTTTTCCATATGTGTAACTATAAGAACACAGTGGTCACAGGAAAATATATCTCATATAACTCCGATTACATCCATTCATACAGCCATTTTATATTTCTATACATTTACTTTGGAAGTATTTATTCTGGGAATGTGCTCTACCTACCCAAACAGTAACACATATGATGCTACTTAACAAAGAAAGAATATTTAACGGAACCTTTGAAACTAATCCAAATGGAAAATAACCGATTTAGTTTTTCTCATATCCTTCGCCAATTTCGCCAGTAAGACTGTCCCATTTCCCTCTTTCTCTGCAGTCAAATTATCTCCCTTATAATTCTACTAACATAAACAAACAGTGTCTGAATTGCTCTAGGGTAAAAAAAATAAATAAACTAAGGTTATGTAGAAAGTATATGTGCAATTCCCACCTAATGCAATAGTATTCTAAAAGGATAAGTGTGCAGTTAGATGGGAAAGTAGTAGCTATACAACAAAAATATGATACGTGACAATATCCTAATGACTCCGTTTCATTCAGCCAAACATGATGAGACAATATGATGCAATGCTGGAATGCATTGGTCCTGCATTGTGCCTTACGCATCACCTACATGGAAATTACCTGGTACATGCAGTGAGCTGCAGGTTCCTGAGTACTCATGCTTATTTATGTTAGTAGGTAAGGCCAGGGAATCAGTGCTTTAAGAACTTCCCATATCTCCTGAAGCACACTGAAGCCTGCAATTTATTTTCGTATCCCTACTTAGAACTAGATAGGGATTAGGGTCAGAGCCCCAACCTTTCCTCTATTGTTCTCTTCCTCATGAGCTTTTGAAAGTACTCATAAATCATTTGATAAACTGCAATTTTTCTCGAGTCTAATCTTTAAGCCTTAGTCAAAAGACTTCTTGGAAAAAAATCAGGACATTAATGTTGATGTTGTTCATGTCGTTAGCAACATTTCTTGTGTGTATGTGGAGGAGACTCTAATGAATTGAAAAGGCAATTGAGGAAGAAATGACTCTGGTGTATATTCTTAATTCTACCATATATTTCCAGGACTTCAGCTACAGCACATGCTTGGTTTCTACCAAGTGATTTTTCCATGCCTTTTTATGCTTTAAAAAATTAGGATCAATAAAGAAGATTGAGATGGTAGTACAGAGAGTGACACAGAAAGTGTGGATGTGAGCTCTATAATTGAATGATTACACTTAACACAGTGTCTGGAATACATAAGGCTCCATAGTGTTGTACACATACACTGTTATATTTATTACATATAATCATATATAATGTTATGCTTATTTCCCCATTTTATGAGTTTTTCCATGAGTCCCAAATTATGTATATTAATATATTCACCTCTGCTTTAAAAAACCAGAATGTGTGTTAAGATGTTACAAAACATTAGCTCCACGTGTGCTTATGGAGCTCTTCTTTATGTTTCTCTGGGTTATTTGAAATATTTTAAAATATAAATAGGAAATAACAATTTTTTTAAAATTGAAAACTGCTTAATTTTTTCATACTATGCATTCCCGTTAACAGTGGTGAAGAGTTCAGACTGCAGAGCCAGACTGCTGTAGTTAACTGCAGCCTGACATGAATAATCTAGGATCATTTGAGTTAGATCTTAAAAATGTCTTTATGTGAGAGTTTCCTCATCATAAAGTAAGAATAATAATTTTCTCCACATGACAGATTAGTGTAAAACTAAAAGTATTTGTGAATAGAATGATCTCTGTAACACTGTCATTTCAAATATGCAGTAAATGATTTTATTACTAGAAGTGTCATATTATTAAAAGTGTCATGTGCTACTATCTCTTGCTCCGAGTGGGAGCATCTTAAACAAGTTGGATGAGTCATTCACACTCTAATAAAAAAAATAACTAAAAGTTCAGTAGCCATTATTTCCAACAAACCCTTCAATAAAAGTAGAAAACAGAAATGGGATCTTTTTAAAAATGAAAAAACTCACGATGCACAGACGGTCACTGGAAATTCTTCATCTAGAATACCAATCGTCTTGGGCATTTTTACTTTGACTTCAAATTTTGGCAAAACTGTGTTGTTGAAAAAAACAACAGAGAAAAAGAGGTGAGAGCGGGCAGCAGACTGTGTTAAATACCAGCAGTGGACTCTTGCAGAACCTTGTCAGACAGGCTCACAGGAAAGCACTTGGACTACAGTGGGGAACGCCAGGGACCGTCCCAATAAGGAGCTGTCACTCACTACTTTAGGCATTCTGTACTTTGTTACCTCTGTCATGTTTCCTGCATTCTCCTTTGAATGTGTAGAGAGGTCAAAATACAGAGCCGTTAAACGCAAGATCATCATAGCTGTAGTAACAGCAGGTGCAGTGGGTTCCTGTGTGTCCTTACTCTGTCTTTTCTTCCCAACTTGTGTTGACTAATGGAGCTCTGATGCCCACCACCAGACAGATGCCATGGGCCTGCTGAAGTGGCAGCATGGTAAGAGCTCTTAGCCCCGCCCCATCACTTATGCAAATTGTTAATCCTACAATATAACTTTATTCTTGGACTCTAAAGATAGTTCTGGATAGTTTGCAAAAATCATGTGTTATGCTAGAACTCTTTGATCACGTCATGAAATACATAATTTACATTAGAAAATTCACATGGAGTATGTGCTTGTCCTCACACTTAACATGCCACCTAGGACACCCACATCCCAGATTGTAGTGTCTGGTTTCTAATCCTGGTTCCACTTTCAATTCCAGCTCCCTGCTAATGTGCATATCTGGAAGCAGAAAGCAATGGTTCAAGTACTTGGGTCCCTGTCACCTCTAGCTGAGAAATTTGAAATGCGTTCATGGGTCCTAACTATGTCCTGGAACAACACAAACCTCTTTCTCTCTCTCTCTCTCTCTCTCTCTCTCTCTCTCTCTCTCTCTCTCTCTCTATCTATCTCTCTCATCAACTTTTTTTTTCTGCTTGGGAAGGCAGATATATCTACAGAGAGAAAGATCTTCCATATACTGGTTCACTCCCCAAGTGGCCACAATGGCCAGAGCTAAGCTAATCTGAACCCAGGAGCTTCTTCCTGACCTCTCACATGGGTACGACTGCTTTTCCAGGCCACAAGCAGGGAGCTGGATGGGAAATGGAGCAGCTGGGATCCAAACCCGTGCCCATATGGGATCTTGGCAGATGCAAGGCAAAGATTTAGCCAGTGGGTTATTGCACCAAGTCCCCATCAAATAATTTTTAAAGAATATATAAGATTACTTGTCTGATTTAACTCAGTTATGTTATACTTTCGGTGATTACTTGGTTGAACTACCGTCTACTTGGCTACTAAATTACTATAATTTAAGAATCATAGTTGATGCAAAGTAGGTTAAAGAGTACTATGAGATAATCCCAAGAAATACTTTAAGTTGTAAGATATAGGTAACAAGCAGGTGTATAATGCATATGGATGTAACATTGTCTTAATTAGTAAGTTATGCTTCAATGTGAAATGGTATTATTCAAAAATCTTATAACTCATAGATTTGGGAAATCTTCTAACTTTTCATGTATTTATATATTTCTTTGAAATGGGGATAATGTCTTCCATAGAGGGCAATTATAAACATTAAATGAGACAGTTCATGAAAAGTGCTTAGTAAATACTCAGGTGGATAAGAACTTTGTTAAAGTATTATATGCTACACCTTTGCTTGCTACCAATGTGCAAAAATTCCCCAGTATCAACTAGTTCAATGTCACAAATGCCTTACGTAAGAATTCTTACCATATTCCTGAACCTCAAAGGAGTGTTCTGTTCTTTTTCCTGGCTGCCGCAACACCACAACCTTGTAGGAACCCAGGATGGGTTCCACTGACAGTGGGAAAGAGAGTTGGGTGAGTCCCCCTTGCAGTTTGATACTTTGCCACTGGAAAATGCGATTCCTCTTGGGATTCTGTAGGCACAATATTGTTAGTTCATGGAAACATTGAAAACATATACTTTTGGGATAAAGGGACAGCTTTTCAGATCAGAACCATATTGGGAGCTGAGTGGCTTGTAAATTACTGTAAAGGGATTCAGCAAAGTTTTCTAAGAATTACAGAAAAAGAGCAATAAGTTTACCAACTATGAAATACTGTAGATGATGTGTCATACTGATACCAGTTTTTGATATTATGCATGTCCATTTTGCTCAGAAATATACAATAAGTCACTAAACTGCATCATCTCATGGAATGTTTATTCCTCCAATTACATGTTGCCCAAAGAATTTAAGGAATGCTTATTTAATTTTGATGCAAAGGGGGGTGGAAGTGGAGCTGTGAGAAAGGAGTATTTTAGCAACTTGCAAGGTTCCTATTCCAATTGAACTGTATAGTAATGCACCCACCTCGATATAAACAACAGAGAACTGGAAAAAAAAAAGAAGAAATAGAATGAGCATGTGATGTAACATAGAAAAAAACATGAACTCAATATTAATGGAGTTTATTGATCAAAGCAAATAAGCCTCTACATTTCTTACCCAAAAAAAGAAATGTCCCATTTGGTTCATAGTCCCTTTCATACTAAATTTTGGGATGTGCCCCTCTCAAGGAGTCATGCTTTTCCTTTTGTCAAATAACACAATTAAGGAAATTTTATCAGATTTTTAGAAAGCCTAGATAATGAGTTAATGATTGTTTTGCAAGTGGCATTTGCTATTGTTTGAGAAAGAAACCAAATGCACTTCTTTCCTTTCATTTTGTAAAAAAAGAATTGGAATATGCAGGAATGGAACTTCTGCTAGGAATTTAAGAATGTGGGTGATGAACTGCCTTGATTCCAACCCTTCACATCCTCCCAGCTGACCACAGGTAGCCTTATGAGATCTTTCCAATGATAGACATTGATATCTTCTATACCTATCTCAGGTTTTCCAAGGGATAAACCTTACATTCTTGTCTGTTTTCCCCAAGTTCATTCACTGTTCCCAGACTCACCGTTTCATTCAAAGGGTGAAAACTGACATCCACAGAGACGATGCGGAATCTCACTGAAACACAAAGATTTTCCCCGTGTAACCCATGAAATGGTAGCTCAGGATAGCAACAGCCTACCAGAATGCCCAGGACTGACTGCAGAATACATAAAGAAGAGCCCTACTCCCCACCCACCCAGTTACTCTTGTTTTGTCCTCCTCTACCTGTTTGTCCTGGTTTGTATATGGGCTTGTCTGTCTGGACAAAGACTATGCTGTCTGGCTCTGTGATGGGCACTGGTTTCTTCTGCATGAACTGCTGAGTTGGCCCCTTTACTTGCACCGTGATGAAGGGCAAGTTAGGCGACGCTGAAACCTGCAGAAAAGAAATGAGCTGAGGCACCCCGTTTGCCCAGCGGTCAGGATGCTCAGGATTATCCTGGTTAGCCCCCTGGGGAATTGGTAAGAGGCAAGATCTAAGCAATTAGATCTCCTAAGTTTTCTAAGTAGGTATTTAGACTGTATGACATGACAGTAACGATGGGTTGATTTGATTTCAAGGGAAAATGTCATTGCAATAAAGTGATCTAATTCTTCAAACCGTGTCAACAAAAGAAGTGGTGTATTTGCATATTCACAGCAATATAGTATTATTAAAAGGTTGATTACCTTTGTTTTTCAAAGGCTAACAATAATTTTATCTTACTTTTATAGTATGCTACCCAGTGTGATTAAACAGTTTCCTTATGAATCTTTGACTTTATTTTAATATTCCCAGTATTTATCTTTGCAATGAAAGGAGTTTCATTCACCAAAGTTTAAGATAAAATGAAATCCTTTTTATAAGCACTGTTGCCTTTCATATATATCCCTAGAACTATTTGTATGGCCTGAGCATATCCAGTAGAATTTTCATGAACAGCATCTAATTTGAAAATCATCGTTTTCCTCATTCTCCTGGTTCCTTATGGTGGTGCTTCCGTTTGTGAGGAATCAGGACACATACTAACGATAATGATGCTCTTTGTCTACCAGTCTCCCATATCCCTGGATGATACTGACAAGAAAAGGGATGCAGAAAAAGAAGTTCCTCTGGGTCACCGGGCCTGTAAAGAGGTTTTTCTTCTGTGTTCCATACTCCAGAGTCATGGTCAATGTCACTGTCTCATTCAGGTGTTGAAGGATAACACAGGCTTGTTCAGAAACCCCGGCAAAGAGTTCTGATGGAACCAACACTAGGTAATGCCTGTGGAGTAGAGAAGTCTGAATCAACCATGGAAAAGTACAGAGTCACTGTTAATTCTCAATGTTTGCAGGATCATTTTACAATGGATGGATGACCAACCATAGGACATAGTCAGGGGATGGCAGCAGGGTGCTTCTCAAAATCTAACCCCGAAGGTACGAGGAACTCAAGGAACCTCATATCAAACCTTGCGCATTTCCGGTTGTCATGGAAATATTCTTCCTTGTAATAGTTATGGGCAAGCAATTAAAATTCACCATTCACAAATTACAAACCATCATCAGGTAAGGCACTAAGAGTTTGTCAGGAGGTGTTTGGGGATGTCAAATGGATGATATCAAATATCCTTTTGTTCCAAAAAAGCTGAAATAGTGACATTTAATATGTAGGAGGGAGTTGGATTGCTTTCCACTTCCATTTCAGAAGGAACATTAGCATTGCTTTTTTTCCCTACTAAACAAATCACTACTCAGACACACTCAACTCCTGCTGTCCCCATTTGCTTTCACTTGCAACCACTCAACACACTGTACTTTGTGATGTTGCCTGTTTGCACATGCTGCTGTCTTTTTGGGTGTCCTTGTCTAGCTGGAAAATATCTAGTTGCTTCATAGGACTTATCTCAAAGAGCAAAGAAATTTTCTCTCTGCAAAATTTGGGTCATGAACATTCTGTTACATCAAGCCTTAGGAAGAGTAGGATTTCTTTGTTAGTATTTTCTCAGAATCCTGCAATGGCTGTTTCTCTGGTTATGTATTTATATATATAATAAATATATAGGCATATATAATATATACCTTATTTAATATATATAATGCAAAATATGTGTTGTTGTGCTACACACATACACATATGTAAAATTTTCAATTTTCTGTGCACAACTTTTTCTTTATCTATAGAGAAACTTTATAGTGTGATTCGTTGAGGACAGTATCTGAATTTCGTTCAGCTATATAGTCCCAAGATTTCATGCCAACCTCTCAAGGCTAGCTGAAAGAGAGGCTAAAGACATACAAATTTTAGATTTTCTACAAGTCATGCAGACATTGACCAAGCCCATGGTGTCCATTTTCTGAGCTGTTCTATGGTTTTGTTAAAATTCTATTTGCCTGGTGACGTTTTCATAAATGCCACTGCCCTGTGCTTCTAAGACTTCTGGAATTGGTACAATCTTTTTCTACACAAGCTATAGCTTACTAATTTTCCAAGCATTTGTGGCAACAAATCATTACATAAGGAATCAGGAGATAAATAAAGCTTTAGATACCACCCTGAAAAAGAAGAAGAGCGACAGAATTTTCTAGAAGTATTGCTTACGGTTTTTCTGCAGCTGAAGCATCTCTGGGAAGGAGTAGAAAAGGCAGAATCAAGATGGACAAGGTCAGTAGATTCCCCCTCATGGTGTGGAGAGGACTTGGGGAGGAATGGGTCCAGGCCCCTGGTTTTTTGAACTCTGTTCTTGCTCCAGATTCACTTGCTTTTATTTTATCTAACAGGAAGTGAAAGCAAACTACGCAACATTCATTTTTGTAACATATTAACCACTTGTGGTGTGAAACGAAGTCTTCTGTGGGACCTTCTCTACACCTTCTTCAGGATGATTAGTATTTGCTTTCTATTTCTCCAGGTAATTTTGGTGTTGAAAGCTTTTTTATATTTATTGATAACTTTACCATTTATCTCTATAACTAAAGATACTCAAAAGGATTTGCAAAGGGCTCGTGAGTAACAATAGCATTTTCTAGGTTGAGCGTTTCTCTCACTTTGGCTCACTGTCAGTCTTTCAAATAAATTTAAAAATAAACTTTAAACTTAAAAAGAATTATCAGTTGGCTCTGCTCTAAGGCAAGCCTCGGTGTGAAAATAAATCTTTAATAAGTGTCAATTTTAAAATCTTAACAAAACAATGAATACAATAAAAGCTCCTTGCAAAAAACAGTACAATCAATACTAACAACACTTATACCAGAACCAGTAAATATCAAACGCAAGAGAATTTTGTTTGAATAGTTTCTTCATCAAATAAGTTTTGAATTTTATCTGCTTATCTCATACTGTGTGACCTTATGTGACTTTCATTATTACTAGAATGAAATGTTCAATTTTACTGCATTCTAGTTTTTAAAATTTTTTCTGTTGTTAGTCTAGTCATATTTTGTTTCCTATCAAGAGGATATAAGTACTTAGAAAATTGTTCACACGGAGAGGGAAATGAGGAAAGTTTTTGATATAAAATGTAATGCAATTGTTTAGGTTTCTACATTATAAATAAAAACCAGCACAGTGAGCTAATCCTCAGCCTTTGACACTGGCATCCAGTATGGGCTTTGGTTCCTGTCTTGGCTGGTCCACTTCTAACCCAGATCCCTGCAATGGCCTTGGGCCCCTGCACCCACATATGAGACTCAAAAAGAAGTTCCTGGTTCCTGGCTTAAGATCAGTCCAGCTTTGGCCATAGCAGCCATTTGGAAGCAGGTGGAAGATCTCTCTCTCTCTCTCTCTCTCTCTCTCTCTCTCTCTCTCTCTCTCTCTCTCTCTCTCCCCCTCCCTCCCTTCTACTCCCTCTCTACCATTCTCTGCAATTCTGACTTTAAAGAAAAAAATTTTTTTAATTAACATTTTCTACAATTCTGCCATCTACCCCTGTAACATACATGACTACAGAAAATTATAAAAATGAGATAGAACACATTTATAATAGTATGTTGCTGTTATACCTGGAATAGGCTTGAGATGGACGTGTGATCTGCAATGAGTTTAATATGCCATAAGTATAAAGGTTTTGCAAATACTAGTATTTTGGATTGTTTTTATAAAAGACTAAAAATTAGTGCTGTGGGAATATGCAGAAGAAAGCTCAGAAAATTACCAAAAGCACGAGGGCTTTAAGTCAAGCATAAAGATTCTCAAAAGCAAAGGATTCCATGCAACTGAAGTAGAGAAGGTAGAAAAGAGAGAAATTTGTGCATGTGAAGACCGAGAGTTCAAGGAGGCATGTGTGCAGGCTTAGATGAGTTTATTCTCCAGGATTAAATTTCCACTGAGGACTTAAATGGAGGAACAACATTGTTCTTGATAGATGATTTTCCAGTAGGCCATTTTTGTAACAGAAGGAAACCTAATGCAGTCTTGAATGAAAATTGCTTGTCATCCCATGATATATCTAAAATGAGGTGACAACTGTGAAAGAATATTTGCCTACAAGAATAGACCCTTAAGTAACGCCATCAATACTATCTGCAGTATTCATAGAATTGTTGATCCTGAGTGGTTTCAAGGATTCCTGACATAGTGTTGAAATAGAAACCAAAGCTGAATCCAAAGTAGATTTAGCCAAATATAAAATCTAAATTACGACTGCAGTGACAGCACTGTGAAAAGGAACTCATCAAGAAGTACATGGGTAAAGAGCTGATGTTGCAATTGTTGATAATTTGTTTAATTGTATAACAAAAGATTTTTTTAAAAATTATCAAAGTTATTCAAAACCTCTGTGGCAAACATCATTACCTTTGGAAGCATTTCTAAACCGAAGAGAAATATGTTTGCTGAGTGTTACGCAATCGTGAGTGGGTTGAAACATGAAAAGAAGTGTCCTTGCCGCCTTGGTGCACACTGAGTGGGAGGCAGGGTTAGGACAGTTTGCACATGCAGAATGAAATCAAAGCTCATATTAACGCATGGGGGGGGCATTATTAACTGTAATCATGTTCATGAAAAAAATGCAGCAGGAATGTTAGTTATGTGTCAGTGATTTGCTGATGTACAGTATTACTTGGTATGTAAATTATTGGCCTGGTAGAGAGCAGCATAGAAACATCATGTCCTCATGGAAAATATTTCCCTGCAGAATCTAAGTAACAGAAAAAATGATGAAAAGAATATGAGGGGCTGGCTTTGTGGGGCAGAGGGTAAGCTAACATTAGCATTCCATGTGGTTGGCAGTTCGAGTCCTGGCTGTTCTGCTTCAAATCTGGCTCCCTGGCGGTGTGCCTGGAAAGGCAACAGAGACTTGGCCAAATATTTAGGCCCCTGCATCCCTGGGGCAGACCCAGAAGAAGCTCCTTGTTTCTCACTTCTGCCCCTTGCCCAATTCTAGCTGATCTCTGGGCCATTTCATGAGTGGATGGAAGATCTCTTCCTCTCTCTTTCTCTCTGTAACTCTGCTTTAAAAATATTTTTAATGAATCTTAAAAGTAATAATAAAGAATCTGAGGAATGTGCAATTTTGCTCTTATTAAAATGTCTCACGTTTAAAATTATACTGTATTAATACTTAGAGATGAGGCCATCAGAGCTGCTATTTCTCCAACCTGTTTTGACTCAAGATTGCAGTAATACTTTGTCAATATACTTCATTACAAACTGCTACACCAGCAACAGATCAGTCCTCATCTTCCAACGGAGTCTTCAGTGAAAGTTTAGTCCAGGAGAATAGAATGTTCTTAAGCCTGCACACACACACACACACACACACACACACACACACACAGAGCCTTGCCAGGACTCCCAATCCCTACCTGCTCAAGCTGCTTTCTTCTTCTTTACTGTCTCTGCTTTGGTCAAACCAAATCCCTTGCATTCTTCTAGCACTTGAGTATCTTTACACTTAATGTAAAGCCCTTTTGCTTTTTGCGAATCCTCTCCTATATCCCACCCTCTGATAGGTTCACAATTTAACGCCCTCCTGTCCTTAAATCTTTCCTAAGGATGAACAGTTGGTCCAGGAATTATGTTACCGTTTGGGACATATAAATCTTATTTTTTAAAAAAATATAATTTTTATTTATTTTTATTGCAAAGTCAGGTATACAGAGAGGAGGAAAGACAGAGAAAAAGATCTTCCATCCACTGATTCACTCCCCAAGTACTGCAATGGCTGGTGCTGCAGCGATCCGAAGCCAGGAGCCAGGAACTTCCTCCAGGTATCCCACAGGGTCCCAAGGCTTTGGATCGTCCTTGACTGGATTCCCAGGCCACAAGCAGGGAGCAGAATGGGAAGTGTGGCTTCCCGGATTAGAATTGTGACCCCTATGGGATCCCGGTGCGTTCAAGGCGAGGGCTTAACCGCTAGGCCACCACACCAAGCCCCCCGAAAAACATTCTTGATAAAATTCTGTTAAAACAAATTCTTGTTCTTCCTAGAACAACAACAAAACAAAACAAAAAACACTAAAACAAAAGCCATTGATTTCATGTTTTTATTTATAAAATTGACATGACAGGATCATGACATATAATGTTAGATTTTAAAAAGGGAAGACTAGACGCTCAGTACAGGATAATTCCAATTGCATTTAGACAACAAAGGAAAACAAACAGCAGGAAAACACTGCACTGTGTGAATTTAATTGGCATTCTTTTATATACATGTCAATTGATTTTTTTTCATGTGCACATTCCAGGATCTTTTCCTTATGTTCGATTGAGGAGAGCTTGTCGTAGTGAAGATCACTTTTGGTCAACTCTGTTGGGAGTTCTATGCCCCTCCTGGATGCTGTTTCCCAATTCTTTCTCTAGATTAGGGAAATTTTTCCTTATTATTTCATAAAATACATTTGTAAATCCAGTTTCTCTTTCTGCACCTTCTGGGAGTCCCATAACTCTTAAAAATTGCCCTTTTAATAGTGTCTTTCATTTCTTAAATACTTTTTTTTTTAGCTTGACCCAGCTCTACTTGCAGTTTTTTGTTTTTTCCCCCTGGTGACAGGAGATATCTTCCTATTCTGAGATTCTTTCTTCTGTTTCATTCATTCTATTTTGGAGACTCTCCACTGTACTTTTAATTTGCTCCACTGTATTCTTAATTTCTGACATATCAGCTTTCATTTGATTCATTTCCTGTGTAACATATTCCTTGAATTCATTGAATGCATGCTTTACGTGCTTCTCATTGTTGATAAGAAGCTTTATAACAAGTGCTTGAATTCTGTATCCCCCATTTTCTCGATGTATTCCTCAGTGAACTGTTAGGTTAGCAAAGGGTTTTGCTTCTCTGCAGGGGATTCTTCAGTAATATTCATTGTGCCTTTGTCTCTTCTTTTTTCTCTTGGTCAATGTGCTTCCAGTTATCAGATTCCTCTCTTTGGCCAGGTTACTAAGCTGTGTCATCTGCAGGTGTACAATTCAGTTTTACTTATTGCAGTTGGTACATGGCTCTTTGTTTGCAGTCACTTGTGCCACTCCCTCCAGTAAGTTCCAGGTCTGGGTGCTGATGTTATATTTCCACCATGGTCTCCAAAGCCCCAGCTCCTGGCTCACCAGACTCCACCTCCTGTGATCCCATGCTGAGGCTGCACCATTGTCCATAACAACCTTTCTTCCATTTCTGATTTAAGGAGTACCCAGGATTAGGGAGACACCAGGTGTCCTAAACAGCTAGGTTGTTGGTGGTGCTGATCTTGCTGGAACCTGTTGGCCTTTAGGTCTGGGAGCTACACAGAACTATTTTGACCCATATGATGCCAAAGTTAGTATTATTTTCCCTATGGGACTAGTGCAATGTACTGAGCTCTGTGAGTTCTCTCCCAGCTGTCCTTGCAGTCTGTAAGCCTTTGCCCCAAAATTGTGCTTAATGTGCTACTGCTAGAGTTCTTGATCTGCTAGCCATCAGGTCTGGGGGCTATCTGGACCTATTCTGGGTGGAACCTGTAGGATGCCACGTCGTTGCAGTTCGCTGAACCAGAAATGAGTTCACTCCCAGCTCAGTGCATGCCCAGTACTGTCCATAGATCTTGACTCCTTAAACAAAATGGTGCCAAATTTGGTTCTAGGAGGTGTGCTGGGTTGTGAAATCCACCCTGTTCCTGCATTACCCATCTAGGATCTGCTGCTCTGTCTCTGCTCCTGGTCAAATCAGTCAAGCAAGATGGGCAGTTCTTCCTCTGGGTTCACCTCCTGAGCTCCCGGTGAACGCCCCTTCCCACCTTGTTGCTGGTAGAGTTCCAGCTGCCTGTGCAGTTCAGATCACCACTTGCTGACTGCCACTGGGATATCAGTCACTGTAACATCACACTGTTGTGTCCACTGCTTTCCTGTGTCTGTCAGTCTCCAGGTGATCCTCTGCTGTCCTTCTGTCCTCTCACGTTTCCTGGAATGTGTCCTCTCTGTTTCACCCTGGCTAATGTTTCCCTATCTGTTTAAATGTCTCCTTACCCTATTCCACCATCTTGATTCTCTCCAACATATTGTCTTTAAATAGGTTAAGAAAAAGTAAATAGTTAATACATACAATGCAAAATGAAAAGTAGAGTAAATTTCAGAATATAATTCCTGCCTTACTTCTTTCCTTTCTTGCTTGCTTCACTTTCTTTAAAGTGTGATTCCTTGGGTAGTGCTTATAATCTTGGAATTAAGAAAAGATGAAGTTTTGGGGAAGATCTCCACCATTGTGGCACCTTTGACTGTGCGACTTGGTATCACATCCAGTGTTTGTGCTTAGGTAGAGTCAAAGGCTTCAGGGAAACTTGCCAGGAGTTTAGCGCGAGTCATGTAACAAATGATGACTTGTGCTTCGCTCTGCAGAACCTGCTCAACAGTGCTGTGTCCTAAGGAGTGGGCAGGGATGTGTGCAATGAACTGCCAGTAAGCAATGCGACGCTGTGTTCTCCTTGAAGGCCCTGCTTTGTGAGGACCTGTGAGATGGCTGTGTCTGTCTGGGGCTGCAGTCACGGTGTTCTTTTCCTGATTGCCATTACTGCATATAATTAGGGATCTGTAAAGTTGTTTGATTTGGCATTAAATTTTGGCACAGCAAGCAGTAAACCTGTCTGGAGCCTTCTTGCTTGTAGAGGTAGGTGGAGTCTTCCACAGAGTGTGGGTGGGTATGAGTGTTCTGTGCCAGGCAAGGTTTGCTGGGAGGGCAATCCCCTTGTTCAAGCAACATCATTGCAGGGAATGGCAGCCTTTCAGTCTTGAGCTGCACCTGATAGCATATTAATAGTAATAGAGGCTGGTCTGCATGTCTGACTCCCTTTCCAGGTATGTTACAACGGACAAAGGCCTGGGGTCATACAGTTGGTGTTCGAATCCTGCCCTTGCCACTTACTGGAGGAGTGACCTGGCAGGAGTTACTCAAATTCCCTGTGCTTCTTTTACTGTCTATAAATGGGAATTTTATCAACAACAAACATGATGATGACAATACCTCCTTACAAGCTGGTCTGGGGAATTAAATAAAGTAATATATGTGAAACCACCGGCATGGTGACTGAAGCATAAAAAATACTGGATAATTCCCTGCAGACTCTAAATATTCCACAAATACACTGCAAGGTTCTGGTCACAAAGGGCTCAATTCATATGAGCCAGGCCCTTGGCTCTGCCACTCACCAAAATGAATTCCCTGGATTCAAAGTTTAGAGTGGAAAAATGGAAAGAGAGAGACAGAGAGAGAACGAGCGCTTTCACATGTTACATGGGATCACGATGCAGAAAATATGAGAAAATAACTGAAAACGAAAGTTTGCCATTTGCAGGTTCCAGAGCATCTAATAGACTCCCAAAATGTTAATGTTTGTTATTTCGTCTTGCTCAAATGCCAGGATGGTGATTTGGGGACTGGTTTAACAGCTCACTAACACCATCAAGGATTTCCTTGTATTCCTGCTTTGCTTCCTTAGTTGTGTCAGTGTCATTTGCTTTTCTTGTCTCTATTGGATGTGAAAGTACCAAAGGTTGTCTATTCCCAGCAGCATCCTACTCTGCCAGAAGACTCGGATGGGAAAGACTTTTGTCTGTCTCTTTTTCTTCTTTCCCCTCTTTTATGCTCCCCCTCCTTTCTCTCTCTCTCTCTCTCTCTCTCTCTCTCTCTCTCTCTCTCTCTCTCTCTCTCTCACCCTTGCCTTCTCTTTCTCTCTGTGTCATCCCTCTCTCTTTTAAATTAAACAAAAGATGACTATAGAGGTCATGTCAGGACAAACTCTCAGACAACTCCTTGACAAGGCATGGCATGCATCTCCCAACACCAGATCAGAGCAGTGAATTCCGGGTAGGGGATTTGGAGGTACCACGAGGACACTCTCTTTACAGCAAATGTGCTCATAACCCTAGTTGCTGTGAATGTCCTTTGATCAGCACTCAAATGAATGTTAATTCAAGTTCACCCAAGGTCCCCTCCTACCCTGAACAGCTCAGTTGGCATTAATAGACACTGTGTTGGCATGAAGGCCAGGCAGCTTTGTCTTAGTTCAGGAAGACTGTCCTATTACCACAATTCCCTGTGGGATATACTGAGATGTTTATTTGGGACTGCACTGTGGTTCAACTTTTTTTCTTTGCAATGCTGTTTCAATTTTCCCTTCCTCCTCTTTAGACTTCTCTTAAAACAAAGCATCATTCACACATCATTGCCACAGTGCCTGTGTTGCGTAAATCCTGACTTGAGTTCCAATGGTTCCCGGAAGAGACCATGATAATCTGATTAGCTTAAAAACATTATTCCTAGGCCAGCTCTGGTGTCACATACCAAGTTAATCACCCTCCTGAGGAACCTGCACCCAGTATGGACACCAATTTGAGTCCTGGCTATTCCACTTCCAATTCAGCTCCCTGTTAATGGCCTGGGAAAGCAGCAGAGGATTGCCCAAGTGCTTGTTAAACTTGGTTGGATTACTGTGATAACTCTTGCTGTCCTCTTTTACTGTTTCCTTCCTATAGCCTGTTCTCAACACAATATCCAGGTGATCATTTTAAAACACAGCCAGGTGACATCAGTCCTCACCCAGAATCCTGCAATGGCTCGTGGTTATTCTCAGAGTGGGAGCAAAAGACCTGACGGTGGCCCTCAAACCTCCACTTAATCCGGTTCTCTATTATGATCTCCCTTTCTTTACCTGCTGCTATGTACCCCTCTTTCTTCTGTCTGAATCACTCACATTAATTCAGACACATATCTACCTTATGCAATTTTAAAATTCTTATTATAGCTGACCCCACTGCTAAGAATCATCGCTGGCAGGTGCTGGAAACTAGCCGCCCGTGCTCAGTCTGCTTCTTTCCCTGGCTCATGAAAACTGGTAGGTATAACAGCCTAGCCCAGCAGGATCTGTGCTCCAGCCTGGTTTCTGGACTTGCTGGTGAGCTAAGATTAGCTCTGCTCTGCCAAGTCTGCCCCCTTCCGAAATCAAGCCACACATTTGCCGGTGAATGGAGCTACCTTGCTTCTCCTGCCCAACACCCAGACCTGGAACACGTTTTCACCGCAAAAGCTATGACCCACTAGGGGAGTTTCCCAAGGTTCCCCACTCGGCCCACTTCCAGACCTAGATGTCATACATGCCAGCAGGTGCTAGGCCCTTGCCTGGCATAACCTACTCCTCCATCATGGCCAATATGAGCTGGTGAATGTTGCAGCCTGGCCCGCCTGACACCAAAATGTCACTCCATTCCCTTCTTGCCTGTAGAGTTTCCTGTGAGAGGTCAGCTGTGAATCTGACTGGCATTCCTTTATATTTCAACTGATTTTTTTTCACATGCCCATTTTAGGATCTTTTCCTTATGTTCGATTTAAGAGAGCTTGATTATCATGTGTCGTAGTGAAGATTGCTTTTGGTCAATCCTGTTGGGAGTTTTGTGCCCCTCCTGGATGCTATGCCCCAATTTTTTCTCTAGATTAGGGAAATTTTCCCTTATTATTTCATTAAATACATTTTAAAACCCTGTTTCTTTTTTTGTAGCTTCCAGAACTCCTTTGGTCTTTTAATAATGTCTGTTAACACTTGAATACTTTTTTTTTTTTTAGCTTGATCCAGTTTTGCTTTCAGCTTTTTGTTTGTTTCCCCCTGGTGACAGGAAATATCTTGCAATTCTGAGATTTTTTTTTCTTCTGCCTCCTTCGTTCTATTATTGAGATTTTCCACTGAATCTTTATTTTGCTCTGTTGCATCCCTCATTTGCAATGTTTGTTTCAGTGTTACTATTTCCTATTTTACATATTGCTTAAGTTCGTTGAATTCCTGTATGTGCTTCTTTTTGTTGATAAGAAACTTTATAACAGTGTTTTGAATTCTGTATCCCCCATTTTCTCAATGTCTTTTTCAGTTAACTCTAAGTTAGGCAAAGGCTTTTGCTTCTTGGCAGGGGATTCTTCAGTAATATTCATTGTGCTTTTGTTTCTTCTTTTGCTCTTAGTCACTGTACTTCTAGTTAATGGATTCTTCTGTTTATGGCAGGTTTCTAAGCTGTGTCACCCACAGGCCTGTAGTTCGATTTTACTTATTGCAGTTGGTACATGGTTCTTTGTTTACAATCGTTTGTGCCACTCCCTTGAGTTTCAGGTCTGGATTCTTATGTTAGATTTCCAGTTTGTGATTCACATTGTTCCGGGAAGGGCAAAGACGCGTCAACATTGCTGCTAGCAGCTGGACTCTGTCTAATTGATCCTGGTATTGTGCAAATTACTTTGATAATATTTAGTTTATCTAGACAAAATAAACATGATGAAATTGCTTTCTTACATTCTCCTTTATCCAAGACTCAAAGAAAAAAAATCACTGGTCACTGAGGTCTTACAAATGCCAGACACTTTCTTCCATGAACAGAATATTGCACAAAAAAATACGTTAATTCAGGATTAGAAAATATTTTAGAGTCAATCTAATACACAGATGGGACAATTCGTTTTCTTTACATTTTTAAGGTATGCCGAAAAAGCAGAGGAGCTATCTGCACAAAAAAAAAAAAAAAAAGGACAGTGGGGTGCATGATGACTCAGTGGCTAACTCCTTGCTTTGTACAAGTGGGGATCCTGCATGGGTACCAGTTACCATTGTGGCTATTTGGGAAGTGAACCAGCAGATGGAAAAATCTGCCTCTCTATCTCTCTATAAATCTGCATTTCTAATAAAAAATATACAAATCTTAAAAAAAAAAAAAGAAATGGGACATGGTTTTTGGTGGGAGGTTTCTTTAGTAAAATATTTATGATTGTTCTGATCAATAATGACCCGATCTTATTTTTTAACTATGGTCTAGGTTTCTTTCTTTTGGGTTTATTTATTTGTTTGAAAGCTATAGTTTACAAAGAGTGAGGGAGAGACCAAGAGAATCCCCCATCTACTGGTTCATTTCTCAAACGTCTGCAATGTCTGGTGTTGAGTGGATCTTAGGAGCTTCTTCTGGGTCTCCCATGCGGGTGGATGGACCCAGGTGCTTGGGCCATCCTTCCCTGCTTTCCCAAGGCATATTAGCAGGGATGTAGATTGGGAAGTGATGCACCTATGGGATGCCAGTGCTCAAGGGTTGGTTTTACTCTATAAGCCACAGCACAGATCCCTTCCATGGCCTAGTTTTGAAGAAATAACACAGCCAAAGAAATTATATCCTTGCAGAGCAAGATTTTTAAAAGCCCAACTAGAAAAAGTAGTCAGAACCACCAGGCAATCTTGTTACTCTTGCAAAGTTTTGTATGATTACATCAGTGCAATCAAGAACAACATAAATGACGTATTCCTATCCCCTCCACAATTTTTCCCAAATCCTTCTAAAAAATATGATATGAGTACTTGACATAAAATCTATCCTCTTAGTAAGAAATGTTTACATGCATAATACAGAATTGCTAGCCATTAGTATAACATTGGGCAACAGACTTTTAGAATTTACTCATCTCAGGTAACTAAAACTTATATGCATTAAATATTAGCTTTCCAATTTTCTTTCCCTTCAGCTTAATCCTGTTCCACTGCTCCTGTAAATGTCACTAGTTTAGGTACCACATATAAATGGAATCACACAGTATTTGTCTTTAAGAACCTTCCAATTTAAAGTTAATTTTTCCACCTGTATTATAGATCTCTTTCTGTGCCATGTTTTTGAAATCTTGTTTCTTAAATAATTGATTCAAGAACTAAACAAGCTAATGTTATAATTTTGTTTGTTTTACCTTACCAGATCTTTGAGAATATCGAGTTTTGGCAGTGCCATTACAACACAGAATTGAAAGCCACAAATAGGTGAAAATGCTTCATTTTAATATGTAAGTCGTATTACTTATACAATCCTTTTTATCTAAATAACCAAGACTATTGGTTTTGATCTATTTAAAGACTGTGACTGACATTAAACTTGAGGATGATGGGGCTGTCGGAGAGGAGCAGAGCATTGGGGCCGGACAAATTAATACAGGGAAAGATTCTAATAAAAGTGTGTTTCTTTCAGGTTGTGCAGAACTTGTAGTTAGCTCTTCTGTAACAGAGGCAATTTTAACTTTGCCTCACTTCAAATCTAGCGGATTTCTTTCAGTTCCTCAAATAGCAAGGTCTTTCTCACCAAAAGACTTAACTCATGCTATGATCTATGATGGCAATATTTTAATCCCTCCCTCTTAGGAAAACCTTTGCAATTTACCTAAGGTGTAAGATAATGTATTTTAAAGCTAAATCTGAAACTTACATGTCATCTCTTCCCATCATTTGAATGTGGGTTCCAGGCATCCCAAGCAGGCTCTTCACTGTGGTATAAAACATCCACCTCATTTTAATGTCTTGGTGACGAGAAGGCTGGTGCTACAAGGAAGTACTTGTATTCATGAACAAATAAAAGATGTCTTGTGATCGACTTGTGTTATGAAAACACATTGTTTAATACGGCCATGCTGGGAAATAGTTTAATTTTCACAAAATAATCAACTGATCATTCCCTGTGTGGGGCTTAATTCTCTCATATAACCTTGTTGAGACAGGCTACTCTGAATTCTTGGCTCAAAACGTACCTTGAAAACTAAGTCCTTCCAAGCATCATGTTAAAAATCCTGTTTACCCCAGAGTAATACTGAAGTCAATATGCCGCATTGTTCCACATGCTTGAGCAGAGGCCAATGTTTGTCTATGAGGAATTGAAAACAAAACCGCTAGCCATGATAAAGCATTGCAAAAGATATTCACAAAGATTCTTTTATAATTTAAGTCAACGCTAACTGAACACTAATGGAAAGCCGACATTTATTCTCATTTATTTCCACTTTTATAGTGTGTTTATTGCCAGGCACTTCTAAATATTTCACATGTGGCCCTCATCTGGGGCTCACTATCAGTCCTAGGACATTATTACTAGCAGCTTTGTGTTGGCGATGAGGAAACTGAGACACTCGGGCATTAGTTAATATGATAGCCAATACATGGTAGATATGGGATAATTCTCAGAAATCAAGCTCAAGTGACCACCCCACTTAAACACTATGCAACACGGATTTCCCAGACCACATGCTAATTAATCCCAAACTTAGATATGTGTGCTACATAATAAGGTCCTCTCCATCAAAGGCAAGTTATATACACATAGCTATCTCCTTGTAAGACTATATGGCCTTGAGAAGTCTTAGCTATCTTAGTTTTTTTAAATTTATTTTTCTTGGAAAGGCAGATATACAGAGAGAAGGAGAGACAGAGAGGAAGATCTTCCGTCCATTAATTCACTCCCCAAGTGACTGCAATGGCCGGTGTTGTGCCCATCTGAAGCCAGGAGTCAGGAACTTCTTTCAGGTCTCCCCCTCGGGAGCGGGATCCCAAGGCTTTGGTCCGTCATCCACTGCTTTCACAGGCCACAAGCAGGGAGCTGGATGGGAAGCGGGGCCAGCAGGATTAGAACTGGAGCCCATATGGGATCCTGGCACATACTAGGTGAAGATTTAGCTTCTAGGCTATTGTGCCTGGCCCTTAAAATAATTTTCAAAAAGTAAATCAGAAAGCTACTTGTGAAATAAGGTCAAAGTAAAAACTATTTTCTTGAAAAGAATTTCAAAATTCCATGGCAGAATTAAATCCTGAACTGGTTAAATTACTTCTGGATGTTTGATTTTTAATATGAAAGCTGGTATAAGTTATGATACACCTATGCATTATAGCAATATTGTTCATGTGTATCTGCAACATGATATTTAATTAAAGTCATATCCAGAGAAAACACCACTGTCTCTTTTTTTCCCCTTTTATTGGAAAGGCAGATCAGATTTACAAAGAATAAGAGAGTGAGAGATCTGCTGTCTGCTGGTTACACTCCTCAAATGGCCACAGCGGATCCTACCCAAGGCCAGCTTCCTGCAGGTCCCCCATATAGGGTACAGGGTCCCAAGGCTTTGGGCCATCCTTGGCTGCTTTCCCAGGCCACAAGCAGGGAGCTGGATGGGAAGTGGAGCAGCCGGGATTAGAATTGGTGCCCATATGGGATGCTGGCACTTAGCAGGTGAGGGTTTAGCCATTGAGCCATCACACAGGGCCCAACATCACTATCTTGAACACTTTTATTATTGATGAGTAGATATATTTTCTAAAAGATGTAATCATTTACTCAAGATTATACCACTTAGGTGGCCATATCAGAATGAGCCTCTTGTTTTATTGTCTGTGAGCTATAGCCCTTTAGAAAAAAAAATAGTTAACAAATAGCCTTTCATCGATAACACAAATATAAATAATAAAATCCTAGGGTTGGCATAATGGCGTACCAGGATAATCCTCTGCCTGCTAGCACCAGCATCCCTTGTGGTCACAGATTCATGTCCCAGCTGCTCCATTTCCAATTCAGCTCCCTGTCTGTGGCTTGGGAAAGCAGTGGAGGATGGGCCGTAGCTTTGGGATCCAGCACCTGCATGGGAGACCCAGAAGAAGCTGCTGGCTCCTGGTTTCAGATCAGTTCAGCTCTGACTATTGTGGCTATTTGGCTTGTGAACCAACAGATGGAAGACCTTGCTCTCTGTTTCTTCTCTCGCTGTGTAAAATATGCCTTTCAAATAAAATAAATACATCTTTTAAAAAAAGAAGAAAATCCAGAAATGAGTTGATGCTAATGTTAGAATTCATAAGACATCCTGTAAAATACTAGAAAACAGGATTTCAGAGACTGAAATCCTAGGGCTGGGATAGTGGTGCAGCGGATTAAGCATCAGCCTAAATGATTGACATTTCATGTGAGCACCAGTCCTGGCTTCTGCACTTCGGATCCAGCTCTCTGGTAATGTTCCTAGGAGAGCACTGGAGATCTTCCAGGTGCTTGGGTTGCTGCTATTCAGCTGGAAGTCCTAGATAGAGTTCCTGACTCCTAGATTAGGCATGGCCCAGACCTGGCCATTGCATTCTTTTGGGATATGAGCCAGCAGGTGGAAGATCTCGCGTGCTCTCTCTCTCTTTAACATTGCCTTTCAAATATTTTTTTAAAATAAAATATCAAGTATTATAATAATTTGAACAAGTAGGATATGACATCTTTTAGGCTGGGAACTTTTGTTGATTTTGTTTTCATCATGTAATGAAAATAATAAGTGGCTGAAACAAGTGCCAGCTGCCCTTTGATTTGAATTTGTGGCTAGAGGAATAAGGTGAACAACAATACTCCAGTTAGCTCTTGCTGCACAACTCCAAAACTTAGTGTTTTAAAGCAACCTTTGTGTTACTGCTATTTATCACAACACTGAGAGGTGTCAGACTTCAGTCAGGCACAGAGTTGCTGGTGGAGGAAATCAGTGTGGCTGAATTGGAGGCCGGCAATTCTCACATGCCTAACAGTTCAGGATGACCATCACCTTGAATGTCAGCCTGGCCATTGCTAGAACCCCTCTGAGGCTTGAGTTCCAAGGACAAGCATTCCAGGAGAACTGTGTAGAAGCTGCACTGAGTCTTATAGTTTAGCATCAGATACCAAATAGCATGACTCCCACCATACTCCACTTGTTGAATGAATAAAATGCCCATCATTCGACAGCTGTGGTATACAGCTCCTGTCAAAATGCCAAGGAATTTGGAGGCTACATCTTAAAATTGACCCTGAAATTATGAGGAAACAATCAGATAAATCTAGAATGCAAGACATCCTGTAATAAAATTGGCATAGACATTTTGATAAATAAATACTATTTGGAAAAAGGATAAGATCTATTATCTCTTTGTTAAGAGGGAACAGAAGCAGATTCAGCCTGCTGGTGAAGATGTCAGCTGGTCTCCATCAGAGTCCCCAGGTCAGAGTTTCAGCTCCAGCCTGCTGCCAATGTGCACTACAAGCGGTGATTCAAAGAGCTGAGTCTTTGCCACCTTCGTGGGAGATCCGTATTAACATTCAGACTCCTAGTTCAGGTCCCAATCCAACCAATAAGTAGGATCTCCTCCTCTCTCTCTCTCCCCCTTTTTGTTCTCCTTGTGCCTGTCAAATAAGTAAAATGAACAAACAAAAAGAACAATAATTATTAAGATTAAAAGGGAGCCAAAGTGAAAATAAAGATACTGCAACTGATTAGATGCTGGACTGAGGGATAAATGAATTCTAAGTTTGATGGCCTAGTGGCTAAAGTCCTTGCCTTGCACCCGCCAGGATCCCGTATGGGTTCTAGTTCACATCCTGGCTGCTCCACTTCCCATCCAGCTCCCTGCTTAGTGACTGGGAGAGCAGACGAGGATGGTCCAAAGCCTTGGGACACTTCAGGCATGTGGGAGTCCTAGAAGAAGCGCCTGGCTCCTGGCTTCGGATCAACAGAGCTCTGGCCTTTACGGCCACATGTGGAGTGAACCAGCAGATAGAGGTTCTTTCTCTGTCTCCCCTTCTCCTGTAAGTTTGCCTTTCCAATAAAAATAAATAAATCTTTCATATATATATATATTCAGAAAATTCAAAAACCCTGGGTATCTTGGAATATCTTGGAATACAGGACGAGTGATTTTTAATTCTCTTAGATTTGTTTGTATAGTAAACTTTCTTTCAAATAATTCAGAAAAACAAGGATTAAGAGTGATGTGTAAAGTGCATATGAAAAAAATTATAATAACTTTTATAGAACTTAATGTAGAAAGTGACATTCTTGAACTAATTTGAACCTCTTTGTAGATACAATATATTTCTCCAAAACATTTTTTTAAAGATATATTAAGGGATTTCTAAAAATAAGTATGTGTGTATCTGAGAGACAGAAAACAGGATTAGAGGAAGGAAAAAGAAAGAGATTTGTCATTCCCACAAATGCCTGCAACAGTACACGCTGATGCCAGAAGCCAGGAACTCAATTTGGGTTTTCCACAGGAGTGGAAGGAGCACAGGTGCTTGAACCATAGTCTGCTGATTTCCAGGGCGTACGTTAGCAGGAGAATAGAACTGGAAGCTGGGGGACTCAAACGCAGAACCTTATATGTATATGCAAGCATTCAAAGATTTTCTAAACTGTGCACCCAACACCTTAAGGACAGTTTGCAAGTAATCTGGCTTCTGAGTCTACCACTGACTAATTTGACTTTATCTGTCAACCATTAGTAGCTCTCACACATACGATGAGGCAATAGCATTCCAGAATCCTTGGCTTCCTTCCAAACTGCAAAGAAAACAAATTCTTGTTTCAATTCCACTTTTACGGTAGTACTTTTGATGGTAACTCTTATTCAGGTGCTCACTGTACGCTAGGCTCTCAGCGCCAACAGCAGTAGAAGAAAACAGCGTAAACTCAATTGGCGTCACATCACTGTGAATGGGTTACTATAGAAGAACACAGTCCCTCTGAATCTGCGTGCATGTGATCGCAGATGCTGTGATGTATCTTTGCACACTGTGTCTATCTGTGGCACGTAGAAGAGTGTTTCTAAAAGTAAACCACAAACACGTGTAATTCAACACCACAGAGCCACTAAGTAGAGCCAATTGTCATCTGTGTCATCTAGTCCTGTGTCATCTAGCCCTATATGGAGGAGTGATGAGAACAGCAGGAGGAAAAAGCAACATAGAAAAACAAAAGGAAAAAGATATAGTATACAATGAGCCGCTTATCAGGAACTGAATGGATGTGAATGATAAATTGCTTTTATGAGCAAAAGAAATAGAGTTACTTCTGAAAAATTGACCCAGGCAACTTCATCTTCCTTATGCTGCAGGCAATTTATCCTGCTCATGATTTTCTCTTACTAGATGTATGAACCTAAATGCCAGATTGCCCAAAGTATAATGCTTACTTGGAGTGGGTTGCAATGGAATTACGCATGCCAGAATAAACTTGGCCATCAGGATTAATATCAAGGGTTTTCAAAGGTCAGTGACAAGGGTGGCGCCATCCAAGATGGGTCAATTGCCCAGCAGATACTCTTACAGAAGGATTTTTTGTGTAAAGTCGTGATGGTTGTTATACAAGGTTGTGGTTCTGGCAAAATCGTTTATAATAGTTCTTGCTACCAGGCATAAGCATGCCAAGCATAATCACTCCCTTGTTGACTTCTTGGATTTATGTATTTCTTATTTTGCTGTTATGAAGCCACGCAGGTGGCTCTGTTTTGTCTTTGACAACTTTCTCATCTGAGATGTCGTTGTTAGGAGCCTACTTTCTGTGACTGCTGCAAAAGCTTCCAGTTCTTTCTTGCCATAATCATAACCCAAAATCACTTTCAAATTCTCTTCCTCTTCACAATTAAAGTCTCCTTTCTAGGTGACAATTTGCAAACAGATGGACACGTATTTCATTGATCAAAATTCTCCTCTGTGTTTCTTTTCTCCTTTACGCATGATTCAAAGAACAGAATTGTGGAGTCCTTATGGTGACTTTTGAGGGTATCTGATATCCATATCCCAACTGAAAAAAGAAACTTTTCTGTGACTAGTAAGACTCTGCTGCAAAGAGAAATTATCTTAAAGGATTGTCTTTAAATTGAGCAAAAAATTACTGCCATGGGGTCAGTGCTGTGACAGAATATGTTAACCCGCCACCTGCAAAGCTGTCATCTCTTATGTATGGGTGTGGTTCAATTTCCACCTGTTCTGAGTTCAATCCTGCTCCCTGGGAAAGCAGCATAAGAGACCTAGAGTGTTTAGGCCCCTATAGGAAAGCTAGAAGAAACTCTGGAATCCTGGCCCAGCCCTGGCCACTGTGGCCATGTAAGGAATGAACCAGCATGTGAGTTTGCATCTTTTTCTGTCAAGATAAGGAGTCTGCTTCTTCCACCCATTAAATCTGTGTCGGCCTTGATTGCCCAGTAGGATGTGATGAGAAGGACAACGTTCAGTTGGGAATCGAGGCTTGTTACCCCTTTGAACTCTGCCTAACCATCCTGTAAACAGTCCAGGGTAATGGATAAACAGAAGCACGTGGATTTATCAGCCCACTGCACAGTAAGCTAACTGGCCCACGTGTGACTGAGGTCATTCTGGATCAGCTAACCCTGTTGGCCAGTTAGCTGCCCACAGATCCATGGGTGAGCCCAGAAAGAAATCAGTATCATCTGTTCTCTAACTTCAGATATAAAACCAAGTTATTGTGTGTTAAACCATTGAGTTTTGGAATGCTGTATCATGCAGCAAAATAGCAGACACAGTCAGCAATGTCCAGTTATATTTGTTCTTATTCATTCCATAATTCTGTTTTAGACATATTCATGTCTTTGATCTTGAATATGGTTTTCTCCCAGAAATGTTTCCCTTCCTTGTGGAAAGTGAAGGATATTCATTATCAAGCCTAATACCTGATATTCAAATAACAAGAAGGTCTTCAGAAAGATCATGGGACACGCAGATCATGAAAACGACTATGCATGGAATTCAGTTTTTCCCCAAGGAAATTATTCACCTTAGCACCTTTTTACCACAAATTTTTTGAAGAAGCTCCCTGTCTCCTGTTTTAGCAGGAACTAAAGCCGGCTGACAATGAAGGCCTGACAATAACAACAAAAATGTCTTTCCAAAAGTGAATATAAACACAAAGCGAATAGAGGCCAAGTGCTATAATATCATGGGCCTGGTTTGAGTTCCAGTTTGATCTGCAAGATGATCCTAGAGAATACAGTGTCCTTGGATATAAAAGAAAGTAATTGATAGAGATAAATGTTTTTTTTTTAAAGTTTGTCTATTTGCAAAGCAGAGTGATAGAAAGAGGACAAGACAAAGAGGTCTTCCATCTGCTGGTTCCTTTCTGAAATAGCAACAACAGACCAGGCTGGGCAGTCAGGAGCCTGGAACTCCATCAGGGTGCCCCACATGGATGGCAGGGTGCAAGTATTTGGGCATATTTTCCCACCTTCCCAGGTGCAGGAGCACGGAACTGGATCAGAAACAGAGCAGCAGGACTCAAACCAGGGCTCTGAAATGGAATGCTAGTGTCACAAACAGAAGCGTAATTCAGCATCACAACCAGCCCCTATGAGGTAATTATTAATATTAAAGAGTTGATATCGCTAACACATTTTATAATTAGACGCTGAATTAATCCTCGACTGCTTTCCCAGGCCACAAGCAGGGAGCTGGATGGGAAGTGGGGCTACTGGGATTAGAACCGGCGCTCATATGGGATCCCAGCGAGTTCAAGGCGAGGACTTTAGCCTCTAGACCACCGTGCCGGGCCCCATGGCTTTTTAAAATAAAGATTTATATCTTTTTATTTGAAAGGCAGATCAGATTTATGAAGAGAAAGAGAGACAGAGAGAAAGATCCTCCGTCCGCTGACTCCCACTCCAATTGACCACGATGGCTGGAACTGGGCTGATCTGAAGCCAGGAGCCAGAGCTTCCTCTGGGTCTTTTAAGCAGGTGCAGGGTCCCAAGGCTTTGGGTCATCCTCTCCTGCTTTCCCAGACTACAAGCTAGATGGTAAATGGAGCAGCCAGGACATGAACAGGCACCTATAGGGAATTCCAGTGCTTGCAAAGCAAGGATTTACCAATTGAGCTATTGTGCCAGTCCGAAATCATGGCTTTTTAAAGTAAGGAATTTTAACCAGAAGGCAAAAGTATGAGTATTGACTTGGATTGCTATATGTCTTATATGGCAAGCCACATGAAATTCAATCATTTTGATATCAAAGAATAGAATTTTATAACTTGTTAAATGCAATATATCGTCTGAGATAAAATATATACTCTTTACATCTTAATTATTCATGCCACTATGATGAAAGAGAAAATTTCAAGGATTCTAATATTGAAAGACGCCTCTCAGATGCAAAGAGAAAAAAGAAAGTCATTTTGAAGATGGAAAAGTCAGCAGATCTGCCACCTTCTCGATGTTAAAGAACAGAAAGTAGCCTGATCACACATATTTGTAATATTAGTTGGTTCCACTGGGGGGCAGTGTAACACAGTAGATGAACTAGGCCTTGGCCACTGAAGATTCGTGTACAAGACTCGGGACACATTGATCTGTAATTCTGACTTTCTAGGTCATGTGGCAAGTGGAAATACTATCTGTCATGACCATGTCGCATGAGAATTATATGAAAGCTGCATTAATGCTTTACTTCTCATTTTTCAAAACATTATTCACTGCAGTGCCTGTGATTGTGTAACAGTAAACACTAAAATCAATAGAAAAAAAAAGTTACTGATGAACAGTTACAAAACGGTTCCCACCCACCCTCCTTTCCCACATCCCATTAGTCTGTGACTCTGCCACAACATGAACTGTCTTCTTTTAGCTGTCAGATGCTAAGAGTCAGCTCTACAATGAAAATACAGGCCCGTGTGGTGGCATAGCAAGCTAATCTTCTGGTTGCAAGTGGCAGCATTCCACTTGGGGTCTGTTTTGTGTCCTGGCTGCTCCACTTCCTGTGCCGCTCTCTACTTACGGCCTGGAAAAGCAGCGGGGTATGATCAGAAGCCTTGGGACCCCACAGGCCTGGGGGGCCAGGAGGAGACCTCTGGCTCCCATCTTTGGATGAGCTCAGACAGCTGTGGTCATCTGGGGAGTGAACTAGTAGATAGAGCTCCTCTCTCCTTGTCTCTCCTTCTGTCTGTGTAAAAATCTGCTTTTCAAATAAACATAAATAGATCTTTTTAAAAAAAATCTCAACATAAGGAAAATACAAATCCAATGTAACATGAAATGTCAGAATATGTTTAAGTAGCAGGATGATGGACTGTGACTGTTGTTGAGGGACTGTTGTTACAATATAGGGGAAAACAGTGGGGGATAGAGGGGAAAAGAGGAAATCCCTGGATCTAAAGAACTGTATCATGAAAAATAAAGAATTCATAAAATGCAGAACGTTAGAAAGCCTGGGAAGTCATATTAGGAATTTGTTTAAGTCATAGCCAAAATTACCGTCACATGAGAGAACATCATAATTAGACAAGTTAATTACTCAAATGCGGAACATCAATGGGAACGTAAAAGTATTGGTTGGTGTCTCAAAAAAGGATGAGTGTAACCACACTCAAGGTGAAGTTATGCTATCGTGATTGTGTTGAAAGATAACAGCCCCGTAAAGATTGCAGCACTATTCTTTGCTGACTCTAAGAATGAACGCCTGTCGAGCCATGCCAACCTGGGCCAAGCAGGGGCCAGGTACGTGAATCCCAGGAACAGGGGATCTGACAGGCTTTGGTAAATTGGCTCAGGCCATGAGGTCCACATATGTGGTGGCGGATGGGTTCCTGTGCCGTGGGGGACAGGGGAACTGGTGGCATGTGGGTCACCTGGCCCAGATCCTGGGGCCTGCCTGCTAGTTTGGCGTTGGTTTCATGAACCCCGGGGTGGGGAATCTGGTGGGTCTTGGATCTCCTGGCCTGGGTTCCAGGGCTGGCATACTAGGTGGGTGTCTGGTTGTTGAGCCCAGGGGTTGGGGAATCTGGCGGGGCTTGGGTCTGCTGGCCCAGGTATCAGAGCCCTCCTACCAGGCGGGTGACAGGTTCATGTGCCCCAGGGGAAGGGGATTCGGGGATGCTTGGGAAACCTGGCCCAGCTACTTGGACTCGCCTGCTGCTTGGACATGCCCTGCTTAATGAAAAAGGAGGAGCAGTGGACACAGGCCCTGTTGTAAAAAGAGAATATGGCAGCACGTTTGGTGCTGCAGCAGAAGAGAATTAACTGGACAACCACCCCAAACAAACGATGACAGCAAAAAATTTTGGTGAATGGAGCTGATGGACATTGGGATGGTGACATCATCCTTGGATTGGTGAAATCGACAGCATTTCAGAACTATCCAAACCACTTGGACAGAACCCTCGGAATATGTACACGTGGAGACTCTGGTTGATATGAGGTGGCGGTTCCTCATCCCTGGGTACTGGGATGTGCGCAAAGGCATGAGTGGTAATCCCCTTTGCTTCTCCCTTCTACCCCAGGAACAACAAGAAGAAACAGCAAATTTGGAAGCAATGAATTCACCCAATTTTCCTTAAACTCCGATCCTTCCTAACCTGATCAACCATGTAATCATTATTTTTTAAAAAGACTCCCGAATGGAGCAGTACTCCTATGCGTACTCCTAGGGACAGACTCCTATGGAACAGTATCATGAAAAAATTAGAAAGAAAAGCAGTAGTTTAAATTTCAAAAAAAAAATTATTTTCAATGTTCTTTTTTATTTATTCTTCTTCAGGACCCGCTATAGAATGAGGACCTGTGGTACACACTATGGTGATTGATTTCAAACACATGAAGTCAGATTTGGGAATCGCTCGACTTGGCTGACTTGATTAGGGACAATTCGTTCATGGTGTCTTATTGTTCTTACATCTGTCCCCAGGTTTCCCAGGATCCTGAATTCTGCTGTAATTCAGCTGGATTTTGTGGTTCTTGCTGTTCTGTTCCTGGGACTTGATCATCTTAAGCAGGTGGTTCTTAGATTTTTACATTATGTATCTCTGTGTCTGTCACCTGTCTGGAGAGTGTGGTGGCTTTCTTCTTTCAGGCAGCGTTGCAGTTGTGAGCTTGAACCTTGTCACGTGCTGCTGGGTGTCTCATTCACGGTCGTTATGGCAGCAGTATTTAGCATTCTTGTTTGGATGGGTGTGTCAGATGGTGTCTGCTGTTTGGGGCTTTAACAAAAGCAGCTACCACAGGCATTCCTGACCACAGTAACTGTGAGACACTAGCATATTTCAGAAAAAAAAAAAAAGAAAACAGTATAACTTAGCATTTTTTGACCATTTTTCCCTTCACTTTACTGTGTATTATTATTATTAAAGATTGATTCTTTTTATTGCAAAGTCAGATATACAGAAAGGAGGAGAGACAACGAGGAAGATCTTCTGTCCACTGATTCACTCCCCAGTGACCGCAACAGCTGGAGCTGAGCCGATCCGAAGCTAGGAGCCAGGAACTTCTTTCCAGGTCTCGCACACCGGTGCAGAAACCCAAGGCTTTGGGCCATCCTTGACTGCTTTCCCAGGCCACAAGCAGGGAGCTGGATGGGAAACGGGGCCACTGGGATTAGAACCGGTGCGCATATAGGATCCCGGCATTTTCAAGGTGAGGACTTTAGCTGCTAGGCCACTGCGCTAGACCCATTTTCTGTATGTTATTAACTTGTCTTTCAAAGTTATTGTGCACTCGCACCCACAAGGTACGACACTTGACAGTGTTAGAATGTACTAAATTTTACTCATAAAAAAGATACTAATGCTTTCTCATGTTAAAAGTTTGCTTTTCTCTGCTTATGAATGAAGATAATCTTTTCATATATGTACTGATGATTGGATATGTTATTCTTGTGAAAAAGTTCTCAAGTGTTTACTTGCAAGTTGTATACTGCCCTGCTTGATTCAGTTTTAAAATATATATACTTGGAGAAACAGCATTGTGGCATAGTGTGTAAGGCTGCTGCCTGCAATTACCACAACCCACATGACTGTTGGTTCAAGCCCTGGTCGCTCCACTTCTGACACAGCTCTCTGCTAGGGCACCTGGGAAAAGAGCAAAAAAGGCTCCATTACTTGGGTACCTGCATGCATGTGGGAGACCGGGAAGGAGCTCCCAGCTCCTGGCTTCGTTCTTCCCCAGACCTGGCCCTGTGGCCATTTGAGGAAAAACTAGATAGACAATTTCTCTTCACTCTCTTTCAGTCACTGTGTGCATGTGTGTGGATGTCGTTCTTCCTTAGCTGTTTTTCAAGAAAATCAATTTTGAAACTATGCATGCATTTATATGGATATTTATTTGTTGTCTTTTATAAACGTTGGAAGTACCTTTTCTCGTGGTGGATTTGTCAACCTCTTGCAGTATTTTCAATGTTTATTCACTTATCTGAAAGTCAGAGTTACAGGCATTGAAATAAACCAACTGGTGAATTTTAAGGTGTTTGTTGAAATGCAGGTAAGGATGCAGTTCCATACTGGCTGAAATGATAAACAGAACCTCCTGCATAACTGTCAGAAAAGAACGTGAACTCTGGAATTAAAGAAAATTTGGGGAATGACCGATTGATAAATAATAGCTAAATATTGAGATTTAGGCATTAGGTGGAAATATGATAGACAGATGATCTGCTTAGTAAAGTTCGCGCCATTGATGGTGTTACACATAATGCAATACTGAACCTAATTAACCTTTTCCAAAGTATGATTCCGTATTTGTCAAAAATATGCTTTTTAAAAAAGCAAAGATAAGATCAGGAGGAACTCTAAGGAAATATCACAACAATAATCTGATGGTTCAATTTTCTTGAAAAAAAAAACAAAAAAGGCAGGAAGGTCATTTTTACAATACTCTCCAGCAATGAACGAGGGCTGTGCTGGGGCTCACCCTTCTTGTTGGTTACCTGGGAGAACAATTAACATTTGAGGCAATTTTTTTTTTCTTTTTAAAAATCAAGCTTGTGAAAGTGCTCCTCTGAACCAGCTCATCAGATGCCCAGGACCCCAGAACTCATACAGTCTCAGCAGACTGAGAATGCTAGCAGGAAGCCGACTTCTTGCGTGGGACTGTGGCTGCCTCGCTGGCTAAGCGTGGCAGGGAGGAGCAGCGCATCCCTGTGGTCCTTCCTCATCAGGTGCTTGTAACCGAGCGTATCCCCCTCCTCAGTTAATTGATTTGTTAGAATCCGTTCCTGAAGAAAACATGTTCACTCCTTTGCTGCTGCTGCAGTGGTTGTTATTTCATTTACTTGTTGGCTATTTTTGGAGGGGCTTTCCGTGGTTGCCCAGGTAACCTGCGTAGTATGTTTATAAACCCTGTTGAGTTTAATAGAGGGTGCATTGCTTCACTTGGCCTTGCATCTCCTGTGTCACAATCTCTCTCAGTGCGGTGGTCACACCTTGTTCCCGGACTCCTAAGAGGGATCATCCTCACAGTGTTAGTTTAAGTCGCTCATTTCAAACGACTTCATGTTTGAAATATAGATTTTCATTACTATCCAATTACTATTGGATTAGACATGTTCACGTTGAGGACCAAGAATCTGCTCTTTTGAAAATAAATTTAGAACAACATTCATACCTAGCGTTGACTTCATTTTCCCGGTCCCCGTTTGGTTCTTACCAAGAGCTTCTTGTATTCCAGTATTTGAGTATTTCATTAGTTGCAGAATCACCTCTTTCAGTGTTGTAATGGTTTCTACCCTGCTTTGATTGATGGCACAATATGTCACTTTCTAAAACCTGACAGATTCAGTAACTCTATTATTTATGTTAACACATTATATCATTATAAGACACAATCATAAAATGTTTAGTTTCATTAGCTTAGCCTGTTTTCAAATGTTTTCATGCGTACAATATAACAAGACTTTTTTACAGTGTGTGGTCAGATGCGGTGGCCAAACCCTGCATGCTGGTGGCTTTTCCCTGATCGTTGTGTAGAAATAATAGTAAACAACATGTTAACAAAGAACCAAGAGATGCTATCTTTTCCCTTCACAGAAATTGCACCCAAGGCTGTCCGATCACTGCTTCCTCTCTGGGACAGCCCAGAGACAAAATCTTTCATTTGAAATTAGTATTGTTCCAAAAATGATCTTTCATTAGATCAGTCAAAATAATCCATAATAACTAGAGAACACACATAGATTATTTGTAGATTTTGTTTTAAAAAAAAGTAAATGTGGCTCAGTTATTCATTTTTGACTTAGGGTTTACAGAATCAAATTATAAGGTGTTGAAAAGTATCAAAATGAATGAATGAATGAATTGATTGAAATGAAGTAGGAACTTGTAGGTAGAGTAGAATGGATGTGCTTGGGATTTTGTTTTGTTTTGTTTTGTCTTGTTTTGCTTTTTTGGTGGCCTGGGATAGAAAATGATATGGGTATTTATTTTGGAGTCCAGGTTCTGGAATCCAATTCCATGAATACAAGTCCAGCTTCTAGAACCCATTAAGTACCCTGTTTTCTCTGCCATTTGGTTTCCTTAACTACAAAATTGAGATAACAGCCCTTAATGAGGCTTGACGGGCTCAATGAGGTATATGTCCCTGTCAAATTGTAAATACCCAATGATGCTTTAAAGATATCTAGTATTTAAATTATAAATTAACTCAGAAATATATTTTTCTAAATAAGTATATGTTTGCTGTTTCCATCTTTTTCATTTCCGGCCTTCGATTGTGTCATGTTTGTTTCTGGGTACAAATTGCACTAGCTTCAACTAGCTTCAACTAGCCTTATTGAGCCCTTTCATGCACTCATTTGTTCAACACATATTTTTAAAGCAACAGTTGTCAGGAATTCTGCTAGATGATGTAAATTCAAAAGAAAATAAAAGGCGTCAAGGTATTTACACAGATACTCTGAGTACTCACAGTAAGTGTGAGGATGTGAAAATTGATAATACTTGCCAAATAATCTTGAAGTCAACTGCTTTTAATTTGCTCTTTTGTTTGTGTACATTCTGTTGTTGTGATGTATTACTTTCTTTATTTTTAAGCCATTATCTTTTTTCATTCAACTGGTTTGCATTTTCTGTCCTCAGTCGCTTCTATCCCTCTGACTCATCTCTTGAGGAGCACCGTCATTGGAGAAAACTCCCTTGTTTAGTTCCAAACCCATTTCCATAGCAGTTTCCCTGCAAGCTGTCTGTCTGCTGATCTGTCAGTCCCCTTACGTGCCTTCACTTCTAAGTTATTCAGGGTTGTGCAAATTTTTTAAACAAATCAGAAAAGCACAGGAAATACTAGGTAAACCACAGCCTTCAAACCATGTCCAAGAAGTGTCTGAACTCTTGCTAAGAGGAAATAAGCTGATGGCAAAGGAAGAGATTGTGGTTGTCCTTGCCACCCTGCTTTAGCGTGATGTAGGAAACACCTGAGAGAAATGTGCAAGACTCCCGGCATATTGAATCAAATGCTTCTAGAATTCAAGGCATAGAATAACAGTTCTTCCATGCACCAAAACTACTTGTTGAAGGTTGTTAGCTCTGTCTTCTTACTGTTGCAACAGGAACAGTATCCTTGCACATAGAAAAATCAATCCCTTTTGTGGTACTACAGGTTTAGCTGGTGCCTGCAATGCCAGCATCTCATACAGGCAGATTCAAGCCATAGATACTCCACTTCCTCTCCACTAATGTGGGGAAACAAGAACTAAAATCCTGGCTCCTGGATTTGGCCAGGTCCAGCTCCAGTCCTAGCCACTGTAGGCATTTGGGGAGTGAACTGGCTGGTGGATCTCTCTCCTCTCTGTTTTTCTCCCCCAACCTAACTCTTTCAAGTAAATAAATAAACCTTTATCTGTGGCACCAGTATTCCATATAGGCCCCCAAATTTGCTACAGTAGTAAAGTGTATGATCATTTGGCAAAATAACTCTATATCTCACGTGATACACAGCTATTACCCTATGTATGAAATAAACAACTATTAGGACCAGCACAATGGTGCAGAAAGTTAATCCTCCACCTGCTAGCACCAGCATCACATATGGGTGCCAGTGTATGTGCCAGCTGCTCAACTTCTAATCCAGCTCCTTGCTTACAATGGGACAGCAGCAGAGGATGGTTCAAGTCCTTGGGAACCTGCTACCAAGTGAGCAACCTGCAAAGAAGCTCCTGGCCCCTGGCTTCAGATCTGGCTATTGCCACCATTTCAGGACTGAACCAGCAGTTAGAAAAGTTCTCTGTCTCTCTTATCCCTGTAAATCTTCCTTTCAAAAAAAAATTTTTTAAGCCAACCCCACCACTTTGACCATCTCTTTTAACTTCTCAGTTCCTTCAAAGTATTCTGTAACTATTCCTCTTCCATTATCCCTTGTGACACCCATTTTTCCTTTTCACAGATGCCTTACATTAACATCAACATTGAAACAAAATGAAGTCAAATTATTAGAATAAAAAACACAAACAAGCAAGTTAAGAATTCAGTGGAAAGGGCCTGGCGGCGTGGCCTAGAGGCTAAAGTCCTCGCCTTGAATGCACCGGGATCCCATATCGGTGCCAGTTCTAATCCCGGCAGCTCCATTTCCCATCCAGCTCCCTGCTTGTGGCCTGGGAAAGCAGTCGAGGATGGCCCAAGGCTTTGGGACCCTGCACCCGTATGGGATACCCGGAAGAAATTCCTGGCTCCTGGCTTCGGATCAGCATAGCATCAACCATTGTGCTCACTTGGGGAGTGAATCATCGGAGGGAAGATCTTCCTCTCTGTCTCTCCTCCTCTCTGTGTAGCTGACTTTCCAATAAATAAATAAATCTTTAAAAAAAAAAAGAATTCAGTAGAATTAATAATAGAATGAGTGAGGCAAAAGAAAGAATGACAGAATTGGATGACAACTCCTGCAATAATGCTGAAACAGCCAAAAAGTTGGAAGAGGAACCCATGTAAGATGAGAAAAGCATCCAGGAATTGAGGAACACCACAAAAAAAATACACAAACATAAGAATTATGGGAGTTCCAGAAGGTGCAGAAAGAGAAGCAGGGCTCAAAGATGTATTTAATGAAAAACCCATTAAGAACGTCCCTAACCTAGAGGAAAAATTGGACAACAAAATACAGGAGGTTCACAGAACTTTCAATAGAGTAAAATCAAAAGTGACCTTCACCACGACACATCATAATCAAGCTCTTTTCAGATGAACATAAGGGAGACATTTAAATATGCAAGTGAGAAAAGTGATTTAACAGCTGACTCACAGCTGACCTCTCAGAGGAAACTCTACAAGTCAGAAGAGAATGGAGTGACATATTCCAGATCCTATAACATACCCAGCAAAGCTTTCCTTTGTCTTTGAAAATGATATAGGTAAACATGCATGTGCATATCGTCACCTAGAGGAACTGTGTAATAGAAATCATCGTATCAAAATGTGAAGATGCAATGCAGTATGCACTGAAACTGTTAAATATATCTTGACAATAGTTTGCTGGACTCTGCCGTTCTCCATACCTATAGTGTCAGGATATACTCTCTGTCTCTCTCTGCCTCTCTCTATTTGCTCTATTTCCTGGCCTCTCAAATAAATTGAAGTTCTCTTTACTTCTTAAACCATATCCTGTGTGGTTTTACAGCTAGTTTTTATTTGAATGCCATGATTTGTAGACTGATTATACTTTTTGTTAAGTGATGTCTCTCTTTCCATCTCATTCAGTGATGGAGTATTCTGTTTATGGAATGGTTGAACACATCGAAAGCACAGAGGGATCTGTCACGAAGAGGCCAAGGAAACATCCTCATCATTGCCAACACAAATGGACACACAAAGGTAAAAATCTGTAATCCTCCAGTCAATCAGAGATTATATGATTAGAATTTTCTGTAGTGAATTTATTTCTAGATGCTCACCGAGAACCTGAAAGAACTTGAAACAGACTTTGATACTCACAGGTAGTGCTACCTTGGTTTTAATCGTCTGTTTTTGTAGATGTCTCCTAATTAGATTGGGAAGTTAACGATCTCCCACACCTAATGCAGTTATTAATAGACAAGAGTATTTCCAAAAGTTGTGGAATTAAGATACATTTATTTAGTTGTGAAAATTTTTGAAATGCCTGCGTACAAGCAATATTCAACAAGTTTGTGGGAAACACATATTATTTTTTAAAATGTGCATGGATTTCAAGATGTGCACAACCAAAATAAACATGTTTTCATTCTGTTTTTCTACCAACTTTTGTTGGTAGAATTACTCTCATTTGTAAATTTGTCGTTTTATTAAAACTGGATGTGATTAATCAGATGTGACTTTTCCTGAGTTGGAAATCATTAGCGTCATGAGTGTTGTCTTATTAAAGCAATCATAAAGATTATAATTGAGTTATATATGAATCAATATAAGTTAAAGAGTTTTATTTCAAATAAAAGTTGGACAGAGGCTACAACGCTCTATCTTGCTTATGTGTCTACAAAGGCACTCGTTTTTTTAACTCACATTTCATTATTTTGACACTATTTATGTTTTTCCTTTTCATGACTTAATCCCATTGAATGTTATACATGTCACTGAATCAAAATTTAATTTAATTAAAGCCAAAGGACAAATAGGAATGAAAATGTTTTTGACACATGGGTTTGGTCAACTACTATTTCTGTATTCAGTTGTTGCAAGAGTTCTAATTTGAGAATACACATGTAAATGTAACAAGGCTGTTTAATAAATACCAAGTAAAGCATTTAGACTTACTGAAATGTCAAAATGTTTCAGAAGAGAAATTAATCATTACAGATTACTCTCAGTGTCCAAAATGGCATCACACAGCTCTGAGACTGACCGGCATTGTGGTAGCTCTATTGGTGGCCACCATAATAGGACTGTCTGTTTGGGGTGAGTAACTCAAAAGCCACACAGTTAACTAGAGGGATAATTGAATTTTCTTCATGAAATCTTTCAAAAGTTTATGGAAAAATTATAGATATACTTCAAAATGTTTCAGTCCAAAACTGGCTTATCTTTTTAGCTCTATTTTCTACAAATTGTTTAAAATACTATTTTTTGTAAGAAACATTTGTAGTGAATTTGTTTCTTGTAATTTTTAAATTATTATTATTATTATTTTATGATACAGATCCATTGGCTCTGGGATTTCCCCTACTTCCTTACCAAAACCCCTCCTCCCCCGGTGGGCTTTCCCCATATTTCACAACAGTATAGTTCCTCACAAACAGTTATAAGTCCATCATTATGGGCATCGACAATGGCAGAGAGTACAGCATCCTATTGTCAAAATATAGTTAACAGTTTCATTGGGAGTCCATCTTTGATCTGCAAGTAGATGCATACTGCATTGTATCTTCACATCTGGATATAATAGTCTCCATTACACAATTATTATACATCCTTTTAAATGGAAGTCACAAAATAAAATCAACAACAGGAAAAAAAACCAGAAATTTACAATGCCATGAAGTTAAATAACATCCTATTGAATGACTAATGTGTTGCTGAAGAAATGAAAAAGAGAATGAAGAACCTTCTTGAAGAAAATATTCTACTGTATGACCTATGAGTCAGTGAAGAATTTAATATGAGGAAAAACTCTTTTGAAAAAATGAAATAAAAAAATCAAAATCTATGAGATGTAATTTCCGCTGATCTTTGTTGGTGAAATGTTTCTCCTGTAGGCGACAGATAGATGGGTTTTGTTTTTCGATCTAGTATACTAATCTACCACATTTCATTGATTAGTATGCTAGATTAGGTTTCTTATGCATTCAGAGATAATATGTACAGGTGGTAATTTGGTCCTGCCATTTTAGCAATGGGTTGTTCATTGATTTAGTCTTCTGTTGTTCCTTTACTGGGATGTTCTTTACATTTGCCTTTGGTTTTGGTGGAAGCTATTCCTTTTCTCTGTCAAGAGAACATCTTTATGTATAATTTGTAAGGTGGGTCTGAAAGAGGCATATTCTTTGAGCTTTTCTTTACTGTAAAACAGTTTTATTTCATTTTCAAAGATAAATGAATGCTTTACACCTATGTTCTTCTGGGCTGACAATTTTTGCTTAAAAATGTGGAATATGTCACACCATTCTCTTCTAGCCTGTAGAGTTTCCTGTGAGAGATCAGCTGTGAGTCTGATTGCTACTCCTCTATATAGCAATTGATTTTTTTTTCCAAGACCACATTTAAGGACCTTTTTCTTATGTTTGACTGAAGAGAGTTTGACTATCATGTGTCATGAAGGTCACCTTTGGTCACCATGTTGGGAGTTCTGTGCCCCTCCTGGATGTTGTTTCCCAATTCTTTCTCTAGATTAGAGAAGTTTTCTTTTATTATTTCATTAAATACATTTTTAAACCCAGCTTCACTTTCTGTGCCTTGTAGAACTCCTATAACTTATATTTGGCCTTTAATAGTGCCTCTTAAATTTTTTTTTGATTTATTTATTTTTTGTTGGAAAGTCAGATATAGAGAGAGGAGAGACAAAGAAGAAGGTCTTCCATCTGATGATTCGCTCCCCAAGTGGCTGCAATGGCTGGAGCTGCGCCAATCCAAAGTCAGGAGCCAGGAGGCAGGAGCTTCTTCCTGGGTCTCCCACATGTGCATGGCCCTAAGGCCTTCGACCATCCTTAACTGCTTTCCCAGGCCAAAAGCAGGGAGCTGAAATGAAAGTGGAGCAGCTAGGATGTGAACTGACAGCCATATGGGATGCTGGTACATGCAAGGCAAGGACTTTAGCCACTAGGCTATTGTGCCAGGCACTCTTAATTCTTGAATTCCTTTTAGCTTGACCTAGCTCTGCTTCTTGCTTTTTGAAGGTTTTCCCATTGTGAGTAGAAATATCTTCCAATTCTGGTATTCTTTCTTCTGCTTCATTCATTCTATTATGGAAACTTTCACGGATTTTTTAATTTGCTGTATTGCATCATTCACTTTCAATAATTCTGATTGATTTTGTTTTACTGTTGCTGTATTGCCTGTGTGACATATTCCTTAAGTTCCTTGAACTCCTGTATATGCTTCTCCTTGATAAGAAACTTCGTAACAAGTGTTTTGACTTCTGTATCCCCCATTTTCTGGATATATTCCTCGGTTAACTTTGAGTTTGGCAAGATCCTTTGCTGCTTTGCAAGGGAGTCTTCAGTAATATTCATTGTTCCTCTGTCTCTTCTTATACTCTTGGTCATTGTGCTCTCTTCCTCTCTCTCTCCTCTCTCTCTGTAATTCTGCCTTTCAAATAAGTAATAAAACTTACGACAAGAAATGTGTAAGTTCACACTAAATTTAAGAACTCTGCTTTAAGTGAACTTCATGTGCTAAGAGCTATGGATGATCACATTTGCTTCTATTTGCTATGACGTATTATTGTATGTTAGGAGTTATGATACACATTATATGGTTAAAACAAATGAATAATTTACAAACATAGACTTGGAGCTACAGAAATCTTATCAGTGTTCCTATTTTCCTAATTTCTTAGTGTATCATCTAAGCGTATATTCCTTCAGTGACAGTCACAGTGAGCAGTTGCTTGGTAGTGACAACGGAACCAAACCCTGCAATTGTGCGAATATTTCTCCCAGGAAACAACTGGACCATACAAACTCCTCAGGTAAGTGATTTTATTTCATAGTATTTTCAGAAAGGAAAAACCAGGTTATATTAATGGTTAAACTAAGCAAAGAGGCAGGAGATAAAGGAAGCAGTAGCCCAGTCACTCAGGGTTAATCAAGCTTGGTAGGGGAAAGGGAGGCATAGGAAATGCCTCTATGGGAAAAGCAAACTAATTTCTTTGGGGGAAAAAATAAAGAACAAAGTAGAGATAAGAAAGTGAGTGGTTTTCTCTTTTCTCCATGTAAAAGAAAAAGGAAAAAGAAAATTCCCTCAAAAAGGGGATTTATGATAGGTTCACACTTAGCAGCCTCATTTCTTGGAAGTTCCTGCTTTTGGTCAGATCTGGTCAGACAGAGAAACTGTGAAAAGACCTGTATTACCATCTATTAAATTTAATCCTGGGCTCTCTATTTGAAAATCTGCTGCTGGCAAAATGGTTCCTTGTGATGCTCATCAATGTTTTGAATGTGATGCTGTTATTCCTGTTGTATCCCTCCAAATCTGGTTCCTGTTCCTTGACCCACACCCACTGCACTGGTGCCCTTACTGCTGGCTGCTGACACCCCTCCCAGCACCTGCCATCCCACTGTCTTGCAAGGCCAAATTGCAGCTACTTCACATTTTAGGCTTATGCTGCTAGCAACCTCACAGCTCAGCAACTCTCCCAATTTTTCAAATTCTTGGGGCTTTTAACTGACCAGAACTTTACTCTTGGGGCTTTTAACTGACCGGAACTTTACTCTGTTAGCTCTACCTTCAGACCAGAGAAGGTCTCCCCAAGAGGCCACTGAACTTATCTGGACAATAAGATGCTGGACTTTATGCTAGGTATATGCTTGCAATGAAGGAATCTCAACTGAACTTGAACTGTGGTTATGCAGCAAGGTGGAGGAATCCACTATGGGGGAAGGGGTGTGGGAGGGGTGGGGGGAATCCCCAGTGCCTATAAAACTGTATCACATAATACAATGTTAATAACAATAAAAAAATTCTTATCTACTGGGCTTTACACCTTTATTAGTCATAAACAAGCTACTTGCTTTCTTGATGAACCAACAAGCAATTTAAGAAAAGGTCACTTTCTGTGGAAGCCACATGATCCACATCTGAGTTGATAAAAATCAAATCCACAGTTATTTCATGACAATAGAGCCGTCCGTGATCCTGGCATGACAATCTTCTTTTATGAAATGTAATATAGATGGTATCATATTAAGGCAAACAAAAAAATATTAAGGAGCAGGATATTCAACTTGCATGAGACTCTAAGATGAATTCCATTGTTAAGGAAATCATGCTTAGATCCTTAGGAAACAAGTTCATTCTGTTTTCAGAAGTTATTGACAGAAAGCTGTTGGGTATATTGGACTAAAATAGTTCTGCTAATTTGTTGATTGTCTTTTACTAGATGAACAAAGGACATTGGGTTTCAATCACCTTTTTCTGGTTTTGCCTATACAGCTGTAACTTCTATGCCATCATCTGCTTACTGCTTTTGTAATTCTGAGGTTAAGATGTTCTAGACTATTCTTTCAAAAGGTAAATGTCAAAGGGTTGAAATGCAAGGCCAAGAGAGACCAGTGTGTCTCAAGAAGAAGAGAATTGCTAATCACAAGTGTCCTAATGTTGCCTGGGTGTGCAGACCCATTTTGGAAATGTGTGCAAGGACAGACATTGGGCTCAGTGGATAAGATGTTACTTGGGAAGCCTGCCTCTCCTATTGGAGTCCCTTGGTTGCAGTCCTGGCTCAGCTTCTTGTTAATGGACATCTCAGGAGGCACAGATGACAGCTTGCCACTTGAGTCTCTAATCTACATGAGAGACTCGCTTTAAGATTCAGTGTCCTGTTAATCAATACCATGTCAATTAATGCCATAAGGTTGTAAATGACTGTTGATGTTATGTCGGGGCTTTTAATTGATTGGGATGATACTTTGCTGGCTTTACCTTCAGACCAGAGATGGTCTCACCAAGAAATCGTTGAACCCACTAGGATAATAAGACACTGGACTTTATGTTTGGTAAATACTTCCAATGAAAGAACCTCAACTGAATTTGAACTGTGGTAACGCAGCAAGGTGGAGAAATCCACCATGGGGAGAGGGTTCGGGGAGGGGTAGGGGGAATCCCAGTGCCCATAACACTTTGTCACATAATGCAATGCAATTAATAAAAAAAAAAAAAGAAAGAAAGAAAGAAACAAGTATGGGTGAATAAAACATGGAGAGGGTTTAAAAAAAAAATGATTCAGTGTCCTGGCTTTGGCCTGGCACAGCCCAGTCGGTTATAGGTATTGATGAGTGAATCAGCAAGTAAAGATATGTGTGTGCGTGTGTGTGTGTGTGTGCGTGTGTGTGTGTTTAGGTCTATCTCTATGTTCATGTCTATCTCTATGTATTTAAACAAATAAATAAGTTTCAAAATGAAATAAAAATTAGGGCAAAATTTGTATTTTATATTTAAACCTTTTTTCTCTTTGCTATTTCTCCATTTCAGCAAGTGTATGCCCTAATGACTGGCTACAGAAAAAAGGGAAATGCTATAAATTTTTCATGAACTTCGAATCATGGATCGACAGCCAAAAATCATGTTTGTTAAAAAAATCACATCTCTTGATGATCCAAGACAAGGCAGAACTGGTAAGAGCTAATCTGTCATGCAAAGTAGCCCTTGGAAAACTGGGAGAGCTGTATGGAGTTTTCAAAGTGTACATGGAGACACATGCTATAAACACTATGCATGGATTTCAAAAACTGGGGGGGGGGGGGAGGCAAAACGAGCTTATCTATTTATTCTATTCTTCCATGAACTTTTTGAAGTTTCTGAGTAGGTACATTTTATGAGACCAGAACTGTGGTGCTGATAACACTGCCATCTACTGAATTCCTTCCAGGTCTTAGGCCTTGTGTGAGGCACCTCAGGAATGTTATGCAAATTAGTGCTCACGATCAGTGCCACGTAGGTTAGAATTTCTCCATTGTCAAGAGAAATCTGCAGAGCCTCACAGGATACAAAACTCACCTATTTCACAATACATGTAAATGGCAAAGATTTTTTTTTAAATCCAGGATCATTTTATGGATGTCATCTTTCCATATCATCTCCTGGCACTCGTTAGGCATCAACGTCAGGCCATATTCTTGGTATCTTGGGTAGAGAGAGTGGAGCTTTTTCATTTGGTTCATGCGTAGTTTCAGATGAGGCACTGCTATTTTCTGGACTGCTCCTTGGTTGACAAAAGAATGAGTGAATAGTTGCGGATTCCTTGGGCAGGATTACTGATTCTTCAGTTTGCTCTATATCCCCTTGGCATTCATTCATCAGTTGCTGTTCACATCATTTTGTGAATGTCACTAAACAACACAGACCTGCATATTATGTGTGTCAAGTTTTCCTTATTAGGGAGATAAATATCAAAACCTTGTTAGTCTGGACAACAGAAGAGATTATTTTTAATAGATTGAACTCTCAATTTTCTCCGGATTTCCTCTTCCAGGATTTCATACAGAGTAACATCCAGGATGGAATTTACTTTTGGATTGGATTAAATGTTACATATCCACCAAAGGCATGGACCTGGCTTGATGGCACACCACTGGATCTACAATTGTGAGTGTTTGGCACTTGAACATCATTGCAGAACTTTAAGAGCTGAGCAGCTGACCCTTCCTGGTGACTGCCTGAATCTGCAGGACAGGTGGTTCCTGGAAAATGAAGCCTTTGAGCTTAGTTAACATGTGGATCATTTCAAAACTTGGAAAAATGGAGATTTAACTCCAAACTAACTTATTTTCACATTTAGGCTTTCAGCTCACTTAAAGATGCAAGAGGCTTGATTGTCCACTCCATTTGGCTTTGCTGCATCCATTTCCAGGTGCATTCTAAAGTGAGAAGTTATGCACTAATTCTCAAAATACAGGCAGAAAGACTAAAAGTTCCTGGTGACCTATTCTCTTGGTATAAGGTTTCAGTAAACATCAAAAGTTCACCAGACTTCTTGGAAATTTTGAATTCGTTGTGTTGTCTTAAAGAGATGTAAAGGAGATTGGGAAAAGATTGGGAAAAGTCACCCAGCAGGTCCACCACCTGCCTGAAGAGATGCTCTGGGACTAGTGCAATGGGGCAACATGCTAATCTTCAGTCCTTTGGGGCAGGCATCTGAGCATCCTGACTGCTCCAGTTTTGATCCAGCTCTCTGCCTGTAGCTTGGGAGAGCAGCAGAGGATGGCTCAGGTCCTTGGGGACCCTACATCCATGTGGGAGACCTAGAAGAAGCTTCTAGCTCCCAGCTTCAGATCACCTCACTTCTGGCCTCTGCAGCCATTTGTTGTTTGTTAGCTTCTGATGCTTGAGATGATTTCATTGTCCTGTAGCTTATTCATCTAGCCCAGGGGACGCTGACTTAAACTTCATATGAAGAAAAAAAAAGGAATTAAGAGGGAGTTTCCTTCTTTTGTGACAAGGTGAATGATTTGGGCACACTCATATGTACATGTATGCATGGAAGTTCTCTTGTTGCAGTATACCTACAATTTGGCCTATATAACTTAAAAAAAATTACAAGTGGTGAACTCCCCTCCTGCACTGCTCACTGTAGCTTTCACTTCTTTCTCTGACCTGGAATCGCTGTTGCCATCTTCAGCAATATCTTCACCTCATTCTTTTCACTTCAGTGCAATCTATTTATATCAAGGGCCTTCTGTAGACTCAAACAAGCTAATCAAAAGCACTTAAAGGTTTTCAAAGGTGTGTCATTTGGTATTTAGGTCTGAAAGATGAAAAATAAAGGTTAGATTTATTTCTACAGAAAATTGGTTCAATGCCTTTTGAAGTCTAAACGTATGGGCGTGCTGACATTTCTACATCTTAAAATGATGACTCTGATATTGTCTGCCATAGGGTTGGGATCCAAGCAGTTTAGACATGCAAAAATCTTGAATTATGAGTCTGTAGGTACTAGGTGAATTTTTCTCCTAAAATGTTCTCAAATTGCTCACATTCAAAAACAGAGAAAAGGTGCATAGCTGTGCTTGTAGCAGGTACAGGTCAACTTTCTGGGAAGAGTCCTGCTTCCAGAAATTAACATGCCACGGTTCCCTCTGCAGATTTCAAGTCACAGGCCAAGTTGACGAGCAGACCTGCGCTGTGATCACAAAGAAGGGTGTTTTTTCTGAAAAGTGCTTCGTTCAAAGTTACTGGATTTGTCAAGAAGTCATTTCACCAACAGAGATTAACCTCTAAACTAGTCTCAGCTCTTCTTCCCAACAACAACAACAACAACAGAAGTTTTGGCGGCAGGCAAAAGTGGCCCTGGTCTTAAAGATACTTGAGTTCCGTATCAGTGTGCCTAGGTTCGATTCCTGGTTCCGGCTTCTGACTCCAATTTCCTATCAATGCAGACCCTGGAGGACAGTAGTGATGGCTCAAAAACTGGATTCACGTGGGAGATCTGGATTGAGTTTCTGGTTTCTAGCTTTGATCTGGCCCAGTCCTTCTGGTGAGCATCTAACAGATGTAAGTGTTCTGAGGGCACTGCTCAGTGGTTGGATTTTCTCTCCCTCCCTGACTCCCTATAATTCTTAATTAGCTAATTAATTACCAGAGAATATGTTCTTGGTTTGAAAACATTCATAAATGGATTTTACATTTATATATCTTTAGAGAAATACTTTCTTTCTTTAACAAATGCAATGACGCTGATGATAATAGAATTGCATTGCTATAAAACGAAGCACCCACCCTCATCGTGTGTCAGCCAGCCATTATTTCTATATTATCCTACTATTGTCTTTCCTGATAGTGGGACTATTTCAGACAGACGCTTCCCTAGCTTCAATACTTCACTCCATGCAACTCTCACAAGCCCTTGGCAAAGGACTTTGTATGTGTCATTAAGAGTAGCCATTGGAGGAATAATCCTGACCTTTCTATCACTGAGTCTGCACATTTGCCTACCCCTTATTTAACTACCTTTTGTTTTTTTCCTATTTCTCATGAAGGAATATACATCTTCCCATCTAAATCAAATTCTCCAAGTCCATATTCAGGACTGTAATGTTTGTAATTTAAAAAAATAACATATCACACGCACCAAAGACATTTTCTTAATTATCTGACTTTCAAATCTGCCTATTTTGTATCAAAAGCAAAACGTGCAATTGGTGAAAAACTTCCCTCAACCACATGTGGTTTCTAGTTTCTACCTAGCTTCTTCCACCCTTTACATGTCAAACTTCCTAAAAGTTGTTTACACCTGCTTTTTCTGCTGTCTCCCACTCCAAGTTCCTTTAAAACCCAGTTTCTGCTTTTCCTATTGTTTCACTACTGTATTCTCACCATGTTACCTGTGACTTTGTTCTTACTAAGTGTAATGAGACCATTATGTCACATTAACTCTCAGCAACTTTGTTTTTCAAGGTTATTGATGTGCTTTTGCTTTCAACCTAAAGTTGGAGCAGAGAGACACTATCTATGTTTGTTGATAAGTTTACCATAGGAGACCCCATTTCTTCTTCTTCTTTTTTTTTCGATATATTATTTTATTTTGACGATCTTTACATAGTTGATTAGGGCTCAGACTGGACCAGTCTGTTCTACATAATGGCAAAAAAAGGAACCAGGACTGGAGGCAGGCTTAGTGAGGGTTATAGGAGGTTGCTCCGACTGAAAGAGTCAGGTTTGGGACCACTTCAGATGAGGTTTCTTTGGGGATCCCCACTCCCCAACCCAACTGCTGGTCTCAAAATTCCAACCATGGGGAGAATCGCAGGATCTGTGGTCTGACCGTGGAGTGCATGTGTCAGAACTGGGCCCCCTTAATGACTTAGATTAAGCAGTGGACAGCATACCCAGATGCACAAGGAGGATTTGACGGTCCATTTGGACCTACAAAGGAGATGGGGTACCATGACAGAGAAAAGAGGGCAGAACAAATTGCTTAACTGCCCCAGCCAAGCATTGATGGCAAATATCTGGACGAATGAAGACTAAGGTGGACTATGTCAGCCAATATACCTTGGAAGGACTTCCTCATTCTTGAAGTGGCAAGATCGACAGCATTTCAGAACTATCAAAACCTGCCAGAGATCAGCTCCAGCCGAACTCGGAGCTCAAGGAACCATGTGTGGAGTCAGCAAGAAAAGAGAGCCGACCTCGGTCACTGGATGCTCAGAATGAACAGCTCAAGTGGGTGTCTTCTTTATTTACACAGAAAAATCATTATAAGCTTCTGCACAAACATTTAATTGTTCTATTTTTTACTTCAAGGCTAAGCAGGCATGCACAAACGTTCAATCATTCTATTTTTTACTTCACGGTTAAGCAGGTGTTTTGAAGATAATTGTGTAAAGTATTATAACCATCTCACTTCAAAGCAAGCTATTATTCATTCTTCAGTAGTAGCCACTGGGCAACAGCCAGGACTCCAAGGCCCGGGCACACATGGCTATTTATTAACCAGTAGTACATTCCTTCCACATTATTATTTCTACAGCTTATCTATCACATAATGAGAGAAATATGTCAAAAGGAAAAACATTTCTATTTTAACAATTTATCTATCATTAATAAAAATAAAGATCCAAAACAAAAGTTTCAAACATTAAATTCCTCTACAACCACTTGCTTTACAACTCCGTAAACAATCAATGATTAAAAACATGTTTCTATAATGTGAATTCAACCATCCTTTAATTCCTCTAGCCAAAGGATCATAAAAGCAGCTGAAACAAATGCATTTTCTATGCTCCAAAGAGATTGCAAAGGCAGGCTAGCCCTTAAGGTTACAGTAGCTATATTTACTACCATAGCAGTTTTGGCTCGTACTCCTATTGGTCTCATCAAGTTTTAGGATACTTATCAAGCCATTTCCCAAAAGTTGCACTATATATCTGGGCCAGGTTCTGGGGCAATAGTTAGGTACACAATAAGGTGTTCAGGAATGGCATGAGCTCGATTGTACCTGTGTGCATTAATTCACATAAATTGTTAAAGGCCCACTCACCAAGACATTATCAGTAACATTAGCTCCCAAGCTCACATCAGCTGCAGAAACCATCTCACAAGGGCAAATGACAATGCCTCAATAGATTACAGGATTCTTTAATGGGGTAGTGGAGCATCCGTGCAAAGGCAGTGAAACTGCGTTGCGGTGGTTAGAGAGATATCCGCCAGGCCTTGCCACACAGCTGGAAGCTCCTTGCAGCCTTACCAGCAGAAGAGCTGTTTTCTTTACACTTTCTTGTCATCCACCCCAACTGCACAGCCCCTAGCAAAAGCCACTTGAGCAAAACCCTCGGAGCATGCTCCACAATGGGGACCCTGAGTGACACTGGGTGGCCTTCCCTCCTCCCTGGGTACTGAGAGGCAGGGTATGGCTTCTCCCCTTATCTCTCCCCTTCCCCCACATACAGAGGGAAGCAAAATAAAATTTGAGAAGAAATGGTCTCACTCACTTTCCCTTATTTCAGGGCCCTTCCCACCCTAATCAATTATGTAAGCATCATCAACAATAAAGTAAAAGTTAGGGTTCTGGGAAAGTAGATGAGCTTAAGTGGTTACTACGAATTCACAGAAATAAAGATATTAAAATATAATTGATTTTTTCATTCATTTGGTAAGTGTTTCATCAGGTCTTAAAAGCTATGAATCAAAAATATTTATAGAAAAACTATACTGACAAGTTTGATGTGAAACACCAATGAAAATTTCTAAACATGAATTTCATGTACATTTGTATTAATGTAATACAGTTCTTTCAGAATACAGTTCTTTGCATTTTATGTAAAAAGATCTTTGATCTCTGGTGCCTTAACTTCCTGTTGTATATGTGTCTGGTTTGCTGCAAATCCATTTTCTAACCAAATGGCTGCTTGCACTGCTGACGCCAGTTTTATGTAGATAGGCACATTCTCCGATTCCAATTATTTTAAACCTGAATCAAGACACACAGCAAAAAAGGCAGTGATTGCATGAGGACTGACCGAAAGTGTTACAGAAAAACTTCCCTTGTTATAACCTTTCTGCTCCAACCAATCACAATAATAGCTCGACCATATAAAATTCATATTTTGTCTGACCTAAAAGGTAGCTTCATACATTCAAATCAAAACCTGCCCATACATGGTGGGGAGTGTTAAGACATCTTGACAAATACAACTGAAGTGTATGTTGCAAACTGTTTAGTGATGGTTTCATCACTGAAATGAAGAATACAAGAGTACTTCCAAAAAACTGTGGGAAATGAAATTGAAAAATAAATTCCATTTTAGTGCAAAAACATAAGCCCATATGTAGTTTTCTCATAATATGCATTTTTCATGATCTTCTTTAAGACTTCACATGGGCATAGATTTCAAAATTTTGACACAGAAAATTTTTCTTTCATTTCTATTTTCTATGGACTTTTTGAAATTGCTTTGCAGCTTTCAGTATCGTTGTGGAGTAAAATGATATGACAACTATGACATGTTAATGTTTGCCATATTAAAAAAATTAAATTAATGGCATAATGATTTTGATTACCATTTTTCCTCTGCATTCAATTTAGTCTCTCTCACAAAAGAAGCCACAAGAGAATGGTATGTATAAATTATAACTCAGATCAGTCCATGAAAAGGACTCTAGGCTCTACATTCAATTAAATCAACTATAATGTTAACTGGGACTTACCAACCACTGTGTACGGTTCCATCTATCCACTGCCAAGTGTGCCCCTGTCTTCTGCTCAAACCAATCCAATATTGAGAGTGGTCTGAATAGCGTTTCAGGAAATCCTTTAGCAAGATACATTTACAGAATCAATTCCAAGTGCCTCATTGTTTCAAATATTCTTCCATCTAATGCAATCTTTTTCTACCTTTGGAAACCATCTCAGATGTCACATTGTCCTTGGCTGGTTTGTGGCTTAATTCATCAGTTGTGTCTACTTCTATAACACTTCTGACAACTTACAACTCATTTGTAGAGAGTAGTTTTTTCTGTTTGCTTTTTTCTTCTAAAAGAATTTTTACAGAATATAGATGATCTATTTCATAAGGGCTTGTCAAATTTGCTAACCAACCTTTCTAGGGTTGGTTCCTTAGGACATGAGAGAACACTGGATAGCAGTAAAAATGTTTGCATAGTTCCCTGTTTATTCTGCTCTTATATATTATCTAGTTTCGTATTTAGCGCTGACAGAATTTACTTTCTGTTATACTACTAACCCAGTTTTTTCTTCTCATCTGATTTTGGCTAGCAATTATTTGGCATCTTTTCCTTCATTTTGGTTCTAACTTTCGTGTGTGTGTGCATGTGCCTATAAGTAATTCCTACTACTTATATGAATGTCCCTATAAGTAATACACAACTAGACCCTTGCTTCCTTTTTTAAGTCAATATGAAGGGTTTTTCTTAATAAATCAAGTAGATTTCTACTTCATTGTTGAGGGCTGCTCCTTGGATTTTTCATTGTTGAGTTTTCTGACTCCCAGGCTCATTTCCTTTTCCTTTGGTAATTTCTGAATTCTCTTGGATTAGCATTTTCTTAATGCATTAAATTGATTTGGATAGCATGGTCTGTCTTTTCATTTTTCCATTTCTAAGAAATGTACTCGTCTCTGTACAGGTCTTAATTTTTAGATTGCCTAAACAATTGTTAAATAAGTTTTAGTCACTTTATACATCTCTACAAAGTCTGCTTATTGATATTATTTGTTGCATTTTATGTTTTTCCATTACTACTGTTTGTAATTATATTTATTGAGTTAAGTGCATCTTTTCTCCATTTTTGTAAACCATCCTGTCTACTCAATCAGTTTTGCTTTTTGTTTCTCATTTATTACTTGATCATAATGTCTTGTTCCGGTTTTTTTTTTCCTCTCTCTGTTACATCTAAAATCAATGTCAGTAACAAAGGTTTTTATGTTAACATATGTCCTTTCAACCTGTTTCCATAGTTACCTGTCATTCATCCCTCACCCCTCTGCAACTGAGTTTCACTGTTTAATATTCCTCTGCATGGAATGTAGGCCTTCATGTGTATTTCAATCATCCTAAGATGGGTGCTTAGAAATCCTTGTCAGATATTTTGTAAAGTTAATTTCAGCTGTCAATTCCTCTTCCAACTCTTTTGTTTTTTCTTTAAGTGTTCAAACAATGTTAAATATTACTCCATGTTGCTTGAGCCCCTAACTTGTCTCTTTTTTACCTCCAATGTTCTGTTTGTTTTTTTCTATTACTACTCTTTGTGGAAAGTTTAAATTGTGTGCTTTTAAGTTTACTTAGTTACCACTTTCTGTGTCCCCAAAGCTTAAAGATCTTAGCGAGATCAACTTATCTTTTCACTCTTCTACATAGCTTGCCAAATGTTGTGTTCTGCCTCTGCTTGTTCTTTTTTTCAGAGTTTCCAAAATGACAGTATCAATTTGATGTTAAACAGGTAGGTACACAATAGTTCCTTACCAGGGACTTTATTACAGCTTGCCAAGTCTGAACTACAGAAATGGCTCTAGATTCTTCTCCAGATATTGATGTGCTGTTCCCCGTTTGAAAGTACAGATAGAATGTTTTGTGGTTGGACTTTAAGGAATGAGTAGAATCTTTCTTATAGGTCTTGCTATATCAATTGTTCTACATGGGACTTGAGGAAAATTCCTACTGTGTACCTTATTTCCAAATATACTTGCACCCAAATCCTAAATGTCTTCTAACAATTTTGTGGCAATGATTGATCTGCCCAGTCCTGTCTGTGGTCTGACCCAGACACATTCTTTTTCTACAGATTGTTGAACTAATGTGAGAAATGGAGACCCCTCTATTCCACAGAACAGGGTCCTCGCTGGACTATTTCCGTTGCCAGTGTATATGCTTCCTGTCAGGTGGAACCTCTGCCTTACCAGTTCTTTTGTGGTGTTGAATACGGCGAGAGTGGCTGCGTGGGAGGCACAGAAGTCCTGACTGGATGCCCAGGTAGTCGTATTTTCAGAAAAATAGAAGCACTTTCCCAGGTAGCCAATCCAGTCATCTGGGCATGATTTGTGTTCCGTGGAAGGCTTCTGCTTTTCAACTAAAAACAATTTAATTGTGTATTAAATATCAAGTACAGAGGAAACAGAAAGGCCTGAACTTCCTGCTCCAAGACACAGTAGAAACTGTTCTAAAACATGGATCTGTGCAGATGGAGCAAATTTGCAGGATTAGCCATGGCTTTTCAGTCTGAAAGGTTTTAGACTTTACTGTTAGTCACTCTGCTTCCCCCTCCCCAAATTGTGTACTTCCTTTCTAGCGAGGTTGAAGGAACCCCTTTATGGATGCCACCCATGCACATGCCGTTACTGCTCAGGTTCAAAGGTCAGTGGTGTCCTCAAGTAACACAGCTCCGAGGGGATCCCACCTAACTTCACGAGGCTGTCACACAGATACTCACAGTTATGAAGTTAATATTTAACTCCAGCCTCTCACGAGGATCTATATACAATTACCTAATGGACAACCATGTGTTCAATTAAAACAAATTTTGTGCATATGTAGGATGTGTTAAGTACTCTAAGATATTTATCATAGACTCAAGTCTCTACAGCTGTTATGCTAAGACTCTAAGATGGCAAGTAGATGTTGAACATTTGATTTAAATGACAAGGAATGATACTAAAGGAATAGTGATTGAGATTAAGGGAATGTGGAGGGGAGCTGATCATAGGTGGGGCCTGCAGTTGTCATTTAAGCTGGCAATTGAAATTTGCATAGGCCTGATTAAAGCAAGAACATTTAGTCTTTGGTGCATTGTAACATAGATCCCTGTAACCTAAACATCAATATCTAATGAATACAGAAAAAGCCTATTTTAATGCCAAAGCAAAGAATTCAGTCTTGTGGTCCAGGCCATAGGAATTTGGTAAGCTTATCATGCCCTGCCCAAATTTCTTCTATTCCTGATCTTTACTTAATGATTTTATGGCATTAGAGGATTTTAGCACCATAAGCAACCCTGAAAATTGTATGACTGAGTCTCATGCTGTATAGAGGAGACTGAGCTGCTAGCTGCTGGATGGATTAAGTAGCCAGTGACAAACCTGGAAACCCGCTCCCGTTATTCAACTTCAGAGCAGGAGACAGAACATTCTTCTTTATGAATTGCCTACACAGTTGCATGACTGAATTTATAAGGAAGTCCTTTACGCAGAACTTAAGCCAGGGAGCAAGAACGATCTGTGGGAGTTCAACTGAGGAAATTCCATGGAGAGAAGATCTGCAGTACCATCGGTAGGCGGACTGCATGAACTTTATCAGCAAGTGGCACCTTGAAGCAACTGCTTCTGTAAGACCAGGTAGGATTTGTATGCCAGCTCCTTGAAGAATTCAGTGGGTATTTATTTTATATACAAATCCCAGAGAATGAGTTCTTCCAGAAAGAGACAAAATTGTTTATTTGAACAACAATGAATATAGATCAGGAGAGCTTGAGTCGGCTTGCACCCTGCTTAGCTGGCACTTAGGCATTCAGCGAACTAGGGTCACTGAAGTTCAGTTCCCTATGACTCCCTGACCTCTCTGGCTTACTCAAAGGCACACATTACATATAAAAATATAAAACCTACATGCTTTGTAAATAGATTCTGTTTGATTGAGACCTGTCTTCCTCTCCTTCCCCCTCTTCTTCCACTTCCTCCCTCTGCTCTTCCTTTGCCCCAGCTTCCTCCTCCTTACCCACCTCAGAATCCTCTTTCTACACCCCCACATTCTTTCTTCTGCCTCTTTTCTTCTTCCTCTCTTTTTTTTTATAAGAGATGTATTTATTTTTATTGCAAAGTCAGATATACAGAGAGCAGGAGAGACAGAGAGGAAGAGCTTCCGTCCGATGATTCACTCCCCAAGTGACCACAGCAGCTGGTGCGGTGCCAATCTGAAGCCAAGAGCCAGGAACTTCCTCCAGGTCTCCCATGCAGGTGCAGGGTCTCAAGGCTTTGGGTTGTCCTCGACTGCTTTCCCAGGCCAAGAGTAGGGAGTTAGATGGAAAGCAAGGCCGCCGGGATTAGAACCAGCACCCATGTGGGATCCTGGTGCGTTCAAGGCGAGGACTTTAACCACTAGGTCACTGTGCTGGGTCACTTCTTCTTTTTTAGATTGTTCAGATACCTGAATAGCTGCATTCTCTCAAAGGCTGTCATTTACGCTAAACCAAAATATCAGTCATATTTAGTACCTTAACTTGGCCAATATAGCCTTTGTTTTCACTGAAGTAACCTTTTTGTCAGCCTATTTGTAGTTAGAAATGAAATTAGAACTTTGTGCCATCCCCTTCGAAGTCATTTGGTGATGAATTTCTTTACTGAAAGTTGTAATATCATATTATCATCTCTTTGGCACAATGTTTACTCTTCTGCATAGTTTCTTCATGTCCTCATTATAGACATCATTAGCCTTACTGTTAACTCATAATTTTTCTCTTGTTGAGTAAATTTTATGAAGGTAAGAATCATATTTGTCTTTTTTATTTTCAATATTTGACTTTGTGCTTATTTCATATAATAGTCAACCTGTCTCTTTCTCTTTTTCTCCTCTCCCTCTCTTTATAAATATAAATATATGTATTGTATGTGCTTGCTATTTATATATGGCATCAATATACTCATATGTACACTTATACATATTCATGTACATGTTAATGTCATGAGATATAGTTTATAGAATAAGCTTGATTAATCTGTCTATATTAATGTATATCGATATATATAACATTTTAGTCAGACAAGCATCCATAATTTACTATCACAAAGATTATATACTGCTTTTAATATGCAAAATGGGGAAATATAAATAAATACCACATTGAGATTCCACCTAACTCCAATGAGATTAGCCTACATTCAGAATTTTACTCACAACACTTGCTAACATGAATGTGGGGAGAAAGGTACCCTTCTTCACTGTTGGTGGGAGTGTAGGTTAGTACAACCACTATGGAAGCCAGTATGGAGAGTGTTAAGACAACTGAAAATAGATCTGCCATATGACCCAGCTATTCCGCTTCTGGGAATAGAGCCAAAGCAAATCTGCACATGAGAAACTGGCCTGTAATCCTGTGTGTACAGCAGCACAACTTATAATAGCGAAGACATGGAAACAACCCAGATGTGCATCAACAGAGGAATGGATAAAGAAACTGGAACATCTACTCTATGGAATACTACTTAGTCATTAAAAAAAAATGAAATTCTATCATTTGCAACAAAATGATCCCAACTAGAGACCATTATGCTCAGTGAAATAAGCCAATCTCCAAAGGACAAATATCACATATCCTCTCTGATATAAGGCAAACTTCATGCAAAATACAAAGTATTTTGTAAACATTATGTATACATATTTATCTAGAAAAACTGTATAATGAAGACTATCATACAGACAAGTGAAGATACATTGCAGTGTGCATCTCTACTTCTGAATAAAAGATGCTTTCCCAATGAAACTGTTGACTATATCTTGACACTAGAATTCTGGACTTTCTACCATTGTCTACACCTGCAATGTTACGATACATTTAAATAGCAAAATGTTGGACTTGTGACTGTTGCTGAAGGACTGTACTATTGCAATATTATAGGGGAAATCGGTGGGGAGGACAGGGAATAAGGAGACCCCTGAGGCTATAGAACTGTATAGAAAGAAAGAAAGAAAGAAAGAAAGAAAGAAAGAGAGAGAGAGAGAGAGAGAGAGAGAGAGGGAAGGAAGGAAGGAAGGAAGGAAGGAAGGAAGGAAGGAAGGAAGGAAGGAAGGGAGGAAGGAAGGAAGGGAGGGAAAAAAAGAAAAGAGAAAAGAAAAAGAACCATGGGCCAGCATGTTGGTGTAGCAGCCTAATCCTCCACTTGTTAGTGCCAGCATCCCATATGGGATCACAAAATGATCTCACAAAGACATAAGATCCTTTGGCAAACTGTAAACATAAACATGGTATTTATTTGTTCTCCCATTTTAAAAATAATGAGATTCTCTTAATAGTGTGGTGATTTATGTTTTTGCCACAAGCTCTTGCCAAGCCAGAAATGTTACTTTAGAAGGAGACTTCACATGTGTTAGGTCATTTTCACAAGATTGTTACTATCTTAATATCATAGAGGAGGAAATATATTCTCATTGTACACTTACACAATCCCCAACTTTCAACTTAGGATTCTTCATCTCCAATGTAGTAAAAATGATGCACTTTCAATAGAAACCACAGTGCAAATTTTAATTCTGGTCTTTTCCCAGGCTAGTGACATGTGGCACGATACCCTCCTTACTGCTCCAAGCAGCAGGAAACGGCAGCTCCCGGGAAGCCACGCAGTAAGAATAACTTCTTGGTTTTCTGCATTGCACTGTGCTAATAAACGAGGGTACTTGGGAAATTAGGTGTGTTGAGTGCATTTTCCATTTACGATAACGTAAATCTACGATGGATTTATTGAGCTATAACTCCACGATATGTTGAGATATATTTGTACAAAGATCAGGATTAACTTTGGTTTGAAACCACCCCAAATCCTCTTCCTAAGTATGAGAGTCACCAAAAAGATGAAATACTTTATAGAAAAATTGAGAAAAATGGGAACCAGGATACTCACCTGCTAATACTGTGGCCAGGGCAGTTACTAGAAGCACCAGAAAGAAGATGACGATGACAATTTTAAAGATGCAAAATCTCTTTTTGTTCTGCTTTGGAGGTTCTTGTGTCTCTATGGTAAAGTATAGAAGTCTGTAAGATGCTAGAGTAATATTAATAAATACAAACCAATAATGTTTGTACACTGACAAATTATATGTTAAATAAGTGGGGATAACTGTCTTCGCACAGCTAAACACACAATATTTTGAATCTGTCAACTGTACCATTCATCTGTAGCTCCTTCATGCTTTCAAGCAAAAATCTCAGGAAACGGCTCTGTTATTTCATTCTGTTTAAGTTGTTTCTAACATTTACACAAAATTCAAATTCGTTTAGAATACCCAAAATAAGTTGAAAAAGAACTAAGTTGGCGGAAAAACATCAATTCCTTTGAATACCTACTTTAAAGCTGAAGGTTTTGATAGGGCATGGCATTGGTGTAAAAGTGAACAAATGTAAAGCCGATCAATAAATTCACACACACTTGAACATAGAACTTTAGCAACAACACAAAAATAATGGTATAATGATTTTGATAAGTGGTACTGGAATAAATTAATACCTATATGTTAAAAATTATTTAAATTCATATCTCCTCCAGTACACACAACTTAATTCAATGTATGTCATGGAAATAAATGTAAACCCTAAAACTAAAATTTCTACAAGAAATATAGGGGAAAAGGTTCATAAGATTTCATAAGATACCTCAAGGGGCTTGCACCACAACCTAGTGACTAAAGTCCTCACCTTGCATGTGCCAGGATCTCATTTTGGCCCCTGTTTGCATGCCAGTGTCCCTACTTCCCATCCAGCTCCCTGCTTGTGGCCTGGGAAAGCAGTCAAGGACGGCCCAAAGCCTTAGGACCCTGCACCCGCGTGGGGGACCTGGAAGAATCTCCTGGCTTCAGATTGGCTCAGCTCTACTGTTGCAGCTACTTGGAGAATGAACCAGCAGATGAAAGATCTTTCTCTCCGACTTTGCAATAAAAATAAATAAATCTTATTTCTTAAAAAAAATACCTCAAACAGCTGAAACGAATTCAGCAGAAAGGAGATAAAGAATGTGGAGACAATGCATTTCTCTCAAGGACTGATTGTTGACGATTCATTTTTATCACAAATAGCATCAGAAGCTGAACATGCGTGTCATTCTTACCTGGAGAATAAGAATCTCCTGAACTAGTCAACATTAGTTCATCACCCATGCCTCTTTTCATTTAAGAAATAGATGGATCACACAGAATTCAGGATCCCTGCACACAACTTGAATTTAGCTTAGAAGACAATCTAAAAGGAAAACACATTTTTAGTAGAACTATGACAATATTTTCACAGAATTGAAAGAGCCATCTAGCTCTTTAGTGCCCCATCATCCACCCTGTTTGAAGAGCAACCAGGGTTGAGTGGAGACTTGGAAGCCATTCTTCTGACTGCTGCATGCGGTGGGAAAGGAATGGCGCTCGGCGGTGGACCAAACCAACACAGCTGTCCTCCAGCATCAGCCTGACCTACCAACAGATTGAGTTGTGATCGTTACGATAGCAGCCACAGTTCTGGATGCTTTGAGCATGAAATCAGAGAACTCACTGCAGAGAATATGAATTCGCCTTAATACTAATCATCCAAAAATTGTAATATTCGTCATGATGGGCCTGGTTCTGCACTCTCAACGTTTGTGATTTTATTGAAGCTTGCAATGGCAGTATCAAGTCAGAGCTGCACAAAGCAGTAACAGAGAGGCTAAAACGCTTCCTGAAACTTGCACAATGGATATGTGACAGAGCTAATGGGCTCTGTTCCTTTAACCCCTCTGCCAAACTCCATGAAACCACAAAACTCCAAACCATCAATGTTCTCCCCTGCAGAGCTTCTGCTCCCCAAAAGAGAAAGCAGGTCTCAAATTCAACAACAAAATATATGTTACAAGCCATACCTCACACTCCAGCCAAAAGCAACATTGTTCCCACTTACTAGACTGTCCAATGTTGGCTGAGGGTTGTCTGGTAAAAGCTGGCAAAGGCAGGTCAGGCTGTACTTCTGTCCTCCTAAGTTTGTTCTCAGATCCAAGATCAAGAGCCAAGAGCTGCTGCAGAAGCTCTTCTCAAGGAGCTAACAGACTGCAAGGGCATAAACTAGCCACTCAGCACGTTTCACATCCCTGACAACTTCCTTGATGATGGAACTTCCCTCCTGTCTGACACCCAAGCCAGCATATTAGCACTATTCAGTGCTGATGGAAAGAACTGCAAAGCCTGCACAGCATTAACTTCCCCTCTAAGGAGCAATGAATTGGAAGTCAAACATACCTAACCCACCATTTTCTCTAGTATTTCTTGAATTCCCCTGGGCAAATTGTACCTTTTTTTCTTTTTTTCTTTTTCAAATGTTTTCAATGTTGTTCTGTCTTGTAACTAAGAAGTTTATCTAGGGGTATTACTTTCAGCCTCTGAATTCTCTCTGATCGCTTCAGGAATCTATTCCTTCCAAATAATGGAGAAGGAGCAAGGGAGTTCTTAAACTTATCATTTTTTTCTCTATGGGACAGTTTCTCTGTGATACGCCTGTGCTACTCACTAGAAGCACAACTTCAAGATTTTCCTTGCCTCTTACCAAATGTTTATTTGCTGCCTCCCCTGAACCGAGAATTCTGTTTGATGCTTGGAATACGCCAGTGGCTAAATCCTAGTTCCACACACCTTATTGGATTTTAAATAATACATTATGTCCACTTGTAGCACTTAGGTACTTTTCCACTGGGTTATTCATTCATCAAAACTAAAGCTGTATTATAGGTGTTACATCATCATAAATTGAAAAGACCATTAAATCAAAGATGCATTTTACCTAACTTCACAGCTTGGCCAAATCTACTTTAAGCATATTCAGGTGTACTAACACCAGTACACATGTGGGCTAAATCAACTAACACAACTTTCTTTTGTAATAAAAAGTAGAATATCTGTCCTGCAAGTAGAAACAATGGGAAGTATGAGTACAATTCCATACAATTGAATATTGTCACATCATAGGTTTCAGCTTGTCTGCATTTGCCTTTGGAGCACATATATTTTCATTAACACATGTGGACACACATATAGTAGTTTCCAACAAAAAAAATGTAATGTTTGGGGCCTGACGCGATAGTGTATTGGTTAAGGTTCTCACCTTGAATGTGCCAGGATCCCATATGGTCACCAGTTCTAATTCTGGCAGCTCTCGTTCCCATCTGGCTCCCTGCCTGTGGCCTGGGAAAGCAGTCGAGGACCACCCGAGGCTTTGGGGCCCTGCACCCACGTGGGAGACCCGGAAGAGTTCCTGGCTTCTGGCTTCAGATTGGCTCAGCTCCAGCAGTTGCAGTCACTTGGGGAGTGAACCGTTGAATGAAAGATCTTCCTCTCTGTCTCTCCTTCTCTCTGTATATCTGCCTTTCCAATAAAATAAATAAATCTTTTTTAAAAATGTAATGTTTGACAAAGGCAGGAGCAGCATGATTTTTAAAATTTTTATTGGAAAGTCAGATATACAGAGAGGAGGAGAGACAGAGGATCTTTCATCCACTGATTCACTCTCCAAGTGGCTGTAGTGGCTGGAGATAAACTGATTTGAGCCATGAGCCTCTTCTGGGTCTCCCATGTAGGTGCAGCATCCCAAGGCCTTCGGCCATCCTTGGCTGCCTTCCCAGGCCGCAAGCAGGGAAGTGGGGCTGCCGGGATTAGAATTGGCACCCATATGGGAATAATCAAAGTCACCACTGGGAGTGACAAATGATTCATGGTGACCCTGAAGGGACGAACCTGAGTGCCATTGACACAAGGTGCGATGGGAGCATAGGTCTGCTGGCATTGTGCACCTGCCCCTCTGAGCTGTGTGCAGGGCAGGCACACTGCATGTCCTGCCTGCATGCACGTTCCCTGGCTGCCACAGACACAAGGTGCAATAGGAGCACAGGTCTGCTGGCATTGTGCACCTGCCCCAAGTCCCCAGCACAGTGGCAGAGTCCCAAGAATCAGTTCCTTTTGGGGGTCATGGAGGTGACCTGGATGGAGCCCCCAAGAACTTCAGGTCAGGTAGCTGTGACAGGGTCATGTCCTGTCTCTTTCACACTATCCAGGCTGACTTTTTTTTTTAATAGAAGCTGTGGTACGGATCCATCCTTCTGGAAGGCCTGGCCAGCTCTGGGCCCTCAGCTAGCCTATGTTTGGGCAATCAGCAGCAGACTGATGACAGAAGACAGCTATCTGAAGGGGCTGGCATGCAAGCAGGCAGGGAATCCTGGCTAAGGCAGGTTGTGTGGCCCCAGTTTCCTGGTATTTACATGCCAGGCAGTGAAAAAGTGCTCAGGTGCTTCCTCTGGGGAAGCCTTTCCCGTGCAGTGGTCGAAAGTGGTCATGACCAGGGGTGGCCCTGGGGCCTCCCCAGTTATGTAAGATCATCCTACACCTTGCCCCAGGACTGAGGAAGCAGAAGCAGGCCTGGGACGGGGTGTTAGCCAGCTGTCTCTCATCTGGTGCCCAGCATGGATTGTTTTTTTCTGCCTAGCAGCCCCATGTGTGGACTCGAAGCATTGTTATGCTTCAAACCCATGCTTGGCCCCAAACCCTACAGGGCAGGACTTGGCTCCCCTCATCTGTCCCCTGGCAGACTCTCCCTCTATGCCCACTGAGCCCTTGGGTTTCCCTCAGATCCTGGACCACCTCGGGGCCTTTGCATGTATTCTTTCCTCTCTGGGCAGCCAACAGTACAGGTTCACCAAGCCAGAGACGGTGAACTCCATCTGGGACACCCATGTGAGGTGTCAGGGACGCCAAGGTCTTGGTCTTCACCTGTTGCCTCTAAGACTGCACTTCAGTAGGAAGCTGGAATTGAACGTAGTGCCAGGACTGGAACCAGGCACTTGGGTGTGGCATGTGTGTCATATGTGACAACTTCATTCCTGCCTCTGACCCCTGCACTCTCTGGCAGTTTTGTTTCTTAACTGCCAAGATATATATTTGAAGGTTTCCAAAGAGAACATTGAGTTTCTACTTTTGAATCACTCATGTGACATATATTACAGAGGCGTTTGATGTGGATGCATCAATTTGCTATTTGAATGCAGATGAAAAATAGTTTGATTTGTATGCAATGTATTCTTTTTGCATTGTTAAAAGCATCATGAAGGCCAGGCGTGGTAGTCTAATGGCTAAAGTCCTCACCTTGAATGCTCCAGGATCCCATATGGGTGCTGGTTTGTGTCCCAGCAAGTCCACTTCCCATCCAACTCCCTGCTTGTGGCCTGGGAAAGCAGTGGAGGATGGCCCAAAGCCTTGGGACCCTGTACCCACATGGGAGACCCAGAAGAAGCTCCTGGCTCCTGGCTCCTGGCTTTGGATCGGCTCAACTCCTGCCGTTGCGATCACTTGGAAAGTGGATCAGCGGGCAGAAGATCTTCCTCTCTGTCTCTCCTCTCTGTGTATCTGACTTTCAAATAAAAATAAATAAATCTCTTTAAAAAAAAAAAAACCACGGAAGCAGAATTTTCTGCTTAGCACAGGTGCTGAACATTTCTTATCAAGCAATGTTGACATTTCAGTGGTCTAGGAGTCCAGCTCCAGTTTTAGGAATTAGAGATGAAACAATGGAATGTAAGAGTCCTAGCTCATTTGGTAGAGGGTAGGCAGATCCTGTTTACATCAGCGAGCTTTAGAGTTCGTTGGTATCATTCTATCAGACTTGTTATGGAGCAGTATGGAAGGTAGAGCTGCAAGGATAATTCAAGCAACTCATGGAAATGTGCATTATGAGGAAAAAAACACACTTCATGGATTTCACTTGGCACCGCCATAAACATATCTTTTAATTCCACTGTTCCAGGAACTTTTCAAAGCACCCTGGTATAGGTGCTTTCCTGAGAAATTGTCCCTCTGGCCATTCCTGTCACCCTGAGCCTCTTCATGGCTTTGAGCCCAATCTAATGCTACCACAGGCTACCCTTTGGGAGCCTCTTCTAGAGTTGCAGTGCTGCCCACTATTTCCCCCAGAAGAAAGCCACTGCTTCTACCACTTTTTCACAAATTTCACGAATCTTCTCTGAGACAATTCTCTTCTATTGAAAACTAGAGCAGATACCATGGCTTCTTCCTCTTGGAAAATCTATAGTTACGTCCTTTTAACATCAGGAAGACTGGCCCAACTGAAATGTGGGTTTATAATGAAGAAAAGCGGTGTATGGAACTAGGAAGTATAATTTTTTACTTCTTAACAGCTTCCTCTTTTCCTAAAAAGAAAGCAAGCTTGAGGTCAAAATTGTGGTGTTTTGACCAAAATCAAAAAATTTTGTGTAAGTTTCTGAAAACTGTAGTTAGCATGAATTCATCCTACCTGCAAAAACAGAAGAGAAAGAGAAACAGGTATGACGTGTTGAGAGTAATTAAAGAAATGGAGTTAGTCGCTGGGAAAAAAATGGTATGTAGTAAATTGTTACAATGAACTGAAATTTCAGTGTCACATGCCATTTCCCATGTATTTTCTATACTAAATATTTGGGGTTTGGTTCATGTTATCAAGTAACAGCTTCCAGTATTTTGTCTCCCTTTAAGACAAATCTCTCCCAGTTTCCCAAGGCTGTGCTACTCTCCTGCCATACAGCCCCAAGGTGATGCTCATTAAAGACATTGACCAGAGGGAATTGTCCGTTCCTCATGGTACAAAAACTATGTGAGCAGATGAAATGCTGAACTAAGCCTTTTCTGAGTGTAACCTATGGACTGGGGAGAGAGGAGATCTCTCCCTTTCTAAGATCTAAAGCTGGAGTCTATGCTGGAGTAATTTTCTATGCTCATGGAAAAAGTAATCTGTAACTGAAGTTCAGACTGATAATCAAAGAGAACTGCAAGATTGGAAATCATACATTTCTGAAGAATCCAGCTGAGTCCTAGAACTCAGTGTTTTGCTGCAACTGATTCAACAGGCCTTTCCAGATCATGGGTCATCAGGACCAGAAGCTATAAATTGACCACCTATAATTGGGATTCAGCCTGGAACAGTCCACTGCTGGTATTTAACACAGTCTCCTGCCCACTCTCACCTCTTTTTCTCTTCTGGTTTTTCAATAACACAGTTTTGCCCAAATTTGAAGCTGAAGTAAAAATGTCCAAGATGATTGGTATTCTATATGAAAAATTTGCAGTGCCCATCTGCAGATCACAAGTTAAAATGTGCTGATCCTGTTTTCATCCTTGTCTGAGCTGTGTGTTGGAAATAATGGCTACTGAACTTTCAATTCTTTTGATTAGAACATGAATCAGCCCATCTAATTTGCTTAATTTCCCACTATGGAGCAAGGGATGGTAGCATAGGACACGTTAAGTAGATGATATTTCTAAGAATAAAATCATTTACTGGGCAGTTAGAATGTGAGAGGTAGTGTTTAAGTGCCTTGTACCCACTAATATTTTTATTTTTATACAAACCTGTCACGTGGGGACAAATTTTATCCTCATTTTACAACAAGAAAATTCTCATATATTAGACATTTTTAAAAACTTACTCAAGTTACAGCAGTTTAAGTATGCAGCCTGGCTTTCCACCCCAAGTGCCTCAGCACTGTTCATGGGCAATGTATATTATGGAAACACTCGGCATAGTTTTCAATTAAAAATTCTTACTTCATCTTGTATGTTGAAATACTTCAAATAATTCCAAAACAAAAACCACAAAGAACAGCTCATCAAGCACACGTGAAGTAATGCTTTTTAACATTTTAACACAGAGTCTGTGTTTCGAAAGCAGGGGGGAGTATGCTAATACTGAATAAAGTGGCATTCATGGAAAAAAATCATAAAATGAGAAAGCGAGGATATGTGATTGTGAGAGCATACGTGTGAATCAAGAATTTCTAAATACCAATGTACCAAATGTCATGACTTCCAACACTACATGTATGTATACAGTGTGTGTGTGTGTTGAAATCACACACACCCATGCAATCAATATGAATGAGAGAAAAAAAGACGTGATATGTGTCTTTCTGTCAAAGATGGAGAGAAATAATTAATTTGATTATAGGGCCAAGAAAAAAAGCTTGATAAAGACAACGTGACAATCGAATTCTAACGATTGAACCGAGTCATATAGGATGGGCAATGGTTTCGAAGGACTGGCAGTGGGCAGAAATATGATAAGCTTGAAGACACATGACGTCTCAGAGGTACTGAGAATATAAGCTAATGCTGAACTGCGGAGGGAGCTACGTCACAGGCTTTATTTAGGACAGCATTGGACCTGTATCCAGTTAGATTCACCTGAGAATTCAGGTCTTTGAAAGGTCATTCTCGCAGACACAAACAGGATAAGCTAAGTGAAACATGCTACAGTGAGATGCATCGGGGTATTATCTAAACATGAAGTACAAAATACCCAATTTAGGGCTGGGTTGTGGAAATACTCTTAGTCACAGTAAGAAGGAGCTGAAAAAGAAATACTATGATGAGAATATGCCAAAGCGAATCAATTCTGATTTGGGATGTCAAAATAAAAGGGATTCATTCAACTGATAAGAGAGAATGAATGCACAAAATGTCTAGGACACATTTCTCTCTGCCTCGGAAAGCATTCGTAAGGTGTCGGTGAAGGTTCTGTCCACAATGTGTAGCGAACTTTCTCCCAGCACACTAAGACCGGATCTTGCTTTTGTACCCATGACAATGGTGAACATCACACAATAGAAGCCAGTGCGTGAAATCGTCAGCAAGCAAAAGGTAGAGTAAACGGGGAACCATCAGGCCTGGCAATGTAAACCTGAAACCATTCCCATCGTGTCCCCGGGGCTCCTACAGGGTTTGCAAAAGTTCCAAGTCCCCTCTTAGAACTCTCTTGGCACAGTTGCATTCGGGACGGAGACAGGACAAAAGGGAGTCCCACAACAGAAACAGTTCCATTTAGGAGATAAACGGGAACGAGTAACTAAGCAAAGTAAACTTGGAAGTCGGAGAGGCAGGAGGGTAGAGTCAAGTTTCCTGGAAGCTGCTGCAAGGGTTACCGTGGTGCTTCAATTGGAAATATCTGTATGCGTGTGTGTGGTGTGTGAGACAGGAATGCCACAAGGTGGCGCCACAGGCCTTTTAGAGGACAGCTCAGACCCAAACCGGCACTTTGCTAAGGAAAGCTGCTAATGCAAGCTGCAGTTTAACCAGGTGTGCTATATAACACTGACCTCCGTGATGGTCTTTACAATAAGGAAAAGCTGAATTCCCGTCTCACCTGAGCTTCTTGTAGGGCATCTACTCGTTGTAACTTCCAGTATGCTGCAGTGCATGGCTTAGTTACTGTTGTCCATTGTTACTGCGCGCACACACACACACACACACACACACACACACACACACACACACGATCTAATGATCCCTATCAATGCTTTTGGCAAGTGGCTCCATCTGCTGGAGAGAGTGTCCACTGCCTGTATTTGTTATCAAACATCATGTGCCAGGATGGGCTAGAAGGGCCTTAAAAGACTCCTGGAAGTTTTCCAGGGAATTTGGCCCAAACATGAAATCGTTGCTTCTTGCATTATAATGGGGCTGTGAAAGAGAAAATTCTGGCCCTCTGGGCATTTCCTGTCTTTGTTAGCCATCACTTGCCATCCCTACACCTCAAAGAGAAAGTTAATTCTCTGGAAAATACCTTGAACTCCCACAGCCAATGGGTCTGACCTAACAGTGGATGCAGCCAGCACAAGATGCTGCTTTAGACTTTCTCCATCGTCTGTTGCCATCTGGTTTCGAGGAGCTGTGGAATGTATTTATCACTGTGTAAAAAGAAAATCTGCTGTGCGGGCTGCTTGGCTTCGGACTCGGAGTGAGTGTGGTTCTCTCCCGTTTTCCTATCTCCCTGGATTGTCCTCGGAAGGTCTGGAATGCCCTAGGCTGCTCCAGGTTCCTGGCAGAAATGCTGGGTAGGCTTCCTCTGGCTTCTTCCATTGTCTCGGGGAATCCTGAGCAGTGCACTGCAGGGAGAACTTTCAAGAAGCCTGGATGGCAGACTTGTCCTCCCTCTGGTCTGTTTTCTCTTCGAGAACACTTGATCCTTGGATTCTGGTGTGACCCTCAAAACCAGCAGTCACTCGGGCAAGACTGTTCCCTTGCCCACATGTAGAACACAGGGCTCCTGGCCCATTTGATTTGTCTAAAAGACTTTCTTGGCTCCATGTCCCCCTGCCACTGGGAGTCCTCTGAGGTTGCGTTGATGAGTCTGCTCCTGTGGCTGCTATGCTTGCAGAAGGGGATGGTACAAGCAACAGAGTGACGGGGGGGCCATGAGCTGTAGTCTTACAAAATGGTGCTAACCCTGGGATGACACACTCAGAACTGATGGCTCTCCTCATTCCATGGGCTCTGCATCCTCGGCGAACACTTGCCATGCTCATGGGCACTAACCATGGTTCTAGAACATGATGTTAAAGCTGTTTTCTGACTTAACTACCATTATGAGATTGGTTCTCTACTCTGATTAGTTTTAAATGCAGCAATGGCTCTCATCCTATGATAAAGGAGCACTAGTGACCCACGGCATGATGTAGCAACAGAACGAGACAAACTATCATGACTGGATACTCCTAATTAGATGCTTATGAATAGTAATCCTGGTTGCCATGTATTTACCACCTTGGAGTCTTTTGCTAAACTGAGGAATACAATGAGGCTGATTGGTTGTTCCTAAATGCACTAGAGAAAATAGAGAAGAAAAAGAGTGAACTTGGGTTTCAAATTTCTAGGTCAAGTTCTGCAGAACAAGTTTTTGCACAGGTCCTTAAAGAAGTTCCTATATTCAATAGCTACAGTGTTTGGGTTTCTGAAAAAATAAACCCATATTCTTATCCTATAGCAGACTGACACAAACCTAACTGGTTTGGGGCTCAAAAGTTCAGGACCGCAGGAGTCTAGCGTCACCCCTCTGAGCAAACTCAGCAGCAGACATGGAAATGCTTGGCGACAAATAACTGAATTATGACACAGCAGGAAGGCCCAGCGCTCACAGAAAGCAGAATAAACCCCTTTGCCACTAGCGAAAAACTCTGGAATCTATTTCCCTTGCAACCACTCAGCTAAAGGGGGCGGGGAGGTCTTATGATCTTACGAAGGACCTGTGTGTGTGCTGGATGAAACCTCAAGAATAAGGTCCTGGAGGGTTTGATTTCTGTGGAGGAGTACTCAGTCCTTGGGATCCTCCTTGCTTCCAGCTCCATAGCAATGTGCCACTTTAGAGCTGGTGCTCAGAAAGTCAGTAGTGCCTGTAGAACCAAGCCTGCCTGCCTGGTGGCTGTTCTGACTTCATTTCTCTTTACTCGTATTCTGTGATGGTCGTATTGCCCAACAGGCACACCTATGGTTGTTAAAAAAAAAAAAGAGAGAGAGAGAGAGAGAGAGGGGAAAAAAATCCCAAGTTATTAATATACTAGCTCTGTGTGTCTTTTAAACAGTTCTAGTCTCATTTTACCAGAATTTACTGGAAAAAGTATAAAACAGTTAAAAATGAATTTAAAAAAAAATATTATCAGTTAAAAAGAACTCTTGTCTTTAAAAAAAACTCTATGGTAGTAAAATAGCCAGCTTTACAATTGTTTCAGCAGCAGACAGATCTGGAGCCGTAACGGAACAGCCAGGCACAGAGAGGAGACTAACTGCTTTGGCTCTGCTCCCAGCCAGAGCAGAGCCCCACTCAGGGCACCCATTAGCTTCAGGAAATTAGTCAGCTCCTTTATGTCTGGGCTTCCCCCTGCTCAAATTGCACCTCGGTGATTTCTAGAACAGCTTCTGTTTCTATCATCCAGTGACTCTGCCAGTTTACTGGAAACTCATCGAGTGCCACCTGTAATTAGTCAGGTGACACACAGGAATTCAGGGACATGGACAGAAGCGCACTGGTTTGCCAAGGGTTTGGTTGAACATGAGACCTGCGTTCTTTGAACTGCACAATTGTCTCTCGGTCAACAGCCAAATCCATTGAAGCTCAAAACCCTTTGAGACGCAGCATTTATTATTAGCATAGGACCAACACATCTTCTCCCCTGTACTTTAAATCCTCTCTAGTACTGCTAACCATTTGCCAAAAAATGCTTGGTGCAATTGCTGTTCTCAGGAAGAGAAGGATCCCTGCAAATCCACCTTTCGGGGGGTGGGGGGAACTCCAGGATAGGGAAATTCTGTTCTAAAAACTGGATCAGCTGCACCTGTGAGCGCAGCAGGTGGGCCCTTAGATGGTGAGAGGCCGGGACTGCTGAAAGCTTTGTCACGTGATACGCTCCCGTTGCCCATTCTTTTGAAATAATCAGACGCAACACCCTGGTCCACAAACACACACGTACACATACACACACACACACACACACACACACACACACCACACAATGCACCCAAAGTGCATGCTCTCCGTATAGGCAGACTACTGAAACTGGAATGCAACCAAGAAGCCAGAGAAAGCCAGTAGCCAGCACAAGATGCGTGAAGCCCCAGGAAGTTGAAAGAAGCTGGGAACAATTGTGCAGGGCTCTGTAGGCCATCACAGTATCAGCTGGATCTTTCTCCCCACAACAGTGCAGCATAAATGAGCACACGTGGCACTTGTGCAACACTAGATCCGTGTGTGTAACGACAGGAAGATGTTTGACTTCTGCTCGTAAGTGTGATCATAGGTAAGTAACTTCATCTTTGTATTTTGTGTTTTCTCGCGTCTGACATTGTAAAATCAGATGAGCAAACTAGAGATGCTTTCCCCAAATCTCTGAGAAAAGGAGTTTCTCTCCCAGAACAGAAACTAAACCGTAGAATCAGAATCAAATGCCAATTTTGTTGCTTGAATTGAGTTAAAAAAAAAAAAATAGCCTCTAGAAAAATGGAGTGTTTGTCTGAGATCTTCGGAGGGTTGGGGATTAAGAACCTGGCGTTAGCATGTGTTAATTTTTTGCAAATTAGGTTTTATCAGCTCACAGGAAATTAAAATGTTCAGTCTAGAGAGAAAAGAAAACAGATTAGCCTCTGGATAAATTAAAGGAACATTATTTAAAAATAAGAAATCCGGTGCTCTTACAGCCAAAAAATTCTCACTCCAGTCACTTGATAACTGTAAACTTTGGAAAGTATGAAAGAAATTAATTCTTCAGGCAGACAATTGAATTTTTTTTCACACGGGCAATGCAACGAGGTAGAGATTTTGCTATTTAAACAAGCTACATAAACTTCTTAATAGAAAAGATGAATTGTGTTCTAGAGGAGAGAATGAAAACAGAAAGTAACAATACTGGATTTGGAATTTGTCATTTTTTAAGTGGTCGTATGACTAAGGCACATTTGTTCACTTTAACCAATGCCAGCTGTTGCTTATTTCAAAAATTTTCCATTACTCAGTCATCAACTCCAGACCTCATGAAATAGAATGCTTACATTTCATACCTATTAATATTTGGATTTTTCACTTTATTTTGTTCTATTTGAAATGCAAAAAGACAGAGAGAAGGGCATGGTGCGATAGCCTTAACGGCTGAAGTTCTTACCTTGAACGCGCCAGGATCCTATATGGGCGCCGGTTCTAATCCTAGCAGCCACGCTTCCCATCCAGCTCCCTGCTTGTGGCCTGGGAAAGCAGTCGAGGACCACCCGAGGCTTTGGGGCCCTGCGCCCATGTGGGAGACCTGGAAGAGGCTGTGGGCTTCGGATTGGCTCAGCTCCAGCTGTTGTGGCCACTTGGGGAGTGAATCATCGGATGGAAGCTCTTCCTCTCTGTCTCTCCTCCTCCCTCTATATCTGCCTTTCCAAGAAAAATAAATATTATTTTAAAAAAATTAAGAAAGACAAGGAGAAATCTCATCCTGTGGCTCACTTGGCCAACATGAGAAGCCTGGAAGCACCTGAGTCCTCTCCATCAGTCGGAGCTGAAACGCAAGAGCCAGGCACTGCAATACAGGATGCAGCAGCCTCTGCAGTGTCCTCCGCTGGCTTAACCTTTTCATTCCATCCATACAAAAATCCCTAGGTGATAGATGACAGTAGACATGTTTGCCAGGGGTATTTGCCTCTGTGTAAGCAAGTTTATCCTCTTATCTTCAAAGGACACGCTTGACCAAGAGTGAGTGAATGTCTGGAGCAGAACAGATCTAGCGCGCAAGTGGCTGTGTCCGTGTGGATGTTCACATTAAAGCTGGGAATCATAGGAAGGCCGTGAAAACCAAAGTCAAGTGCCACACATTAAGGTAAAAGTTTCATGAACTTTATGAGCAGATTTAAAAAAAAAAAAAAAGAACTGTTTTGTTTTGTTATTGCAACGCCAAATACAGCAAGAGGAGATACAGAGAGATATACTCCCCAAGTGGCCACAACGGCTGGAGCTGAGCCAATCTGAAGCCAGGAGCCAGGAGCCTCTTCTGGGTCTCCCACACCGGTGCAGGGTCCCAAGGCTTTGGGCATCTTCTACTGCTTCCCCAGGCCAGTAGCAGGGAGCTGGGTGGGAAGTGGAGCAGCTAGGGCACGAAGCAGTGCCCACATGAGGTCTTGGTGGATGCAAGGTGAGGATTTCCCCACAAGAACATCATGCTGGGCCTTGAGCATATCAGTTGTTTCATTAAGAGCATTCATTTCAGGTCAGGATCATGGTATAGTTGTTAAGCCACCACCTGCAGTGCCAGCATCCCATATGGGCACCAGCTCAAGTGTGTACCCCTTCTGATCCAGCTTCCTGGCAAAGCAACAGAAGATGGCCCAAGTGATTGGATCACTGCACTTAGGTGGGAACCCTAGTCTTTGATGCTGACTTCTGATCAGCCCAGTTCCACCTGCTGCAAGCAAATTTGGGGATGAATGAGAGAACAGAACTCGCTCTATCCCTCCCTCCCTCTCTCTCTCTCACTTTCACTTTCTCCTTGTGTATTATGCCTTTTAAATAAATAATTAAATCTGTTTTACAAATAGAATATACTATTGCATTCAATAAATCTCACTCAGATCCCAGGTTAAAAGTAAAATCTAGGGGTCAGTGTTAGGCATAGTGGATAATAGTGCTGTCTGTTTTGTTGGTTCTCAGTGGATGCTGACTGCTGCCCCAGCTGCTCCACTTCCAATCCATTTCCCTGCTTAAGAAAAGTAGTGGAACATAACCCAAGTGTTTTGGGCCTCTGCCATGCATGTGTGAGACCTGGGTGAAGCTCCTGGCTCCTGGCTTTGCCCTGGCTCAGTACTGGCCATTGTGGGCAACTGAGAAGGAGCCAGTGGATGAAAGAGCTCTCTCTGTCTTTTTCTCTCCCCCGCCCTCTCTCTTTCCCCTACCCCCATGTTAGGATTAATCAAACAGACAATAATAAGAAGCTTAACGGAGAAATTATTTTATTATTCTACACTGCGGCCATCATCTACACTTTCAGATGACGCACTTTATTTGGAAATACAGAGATTTTTACACCCCAAAAGAACACAGATGTCACACCAAGGCTTTCATTAATTCTTATCTCATGTGAAACTAGCAATTCTTAGCATAATTATTCTTACGTCAGCAAAACTAAAAAAAGTTAGAGAAGACAGAAGACACTAACACAGCATCTTGGTATGCTTTGGTCTGTTATTTACAACTCAAGGAAATCATAGAAGAGATAGTATTGAGGCCAGGGACACTCTCTTCTGTTATATTTAACCAGAAAGAGGCACAAGCAAGAGATTAGCATTGTGGATTTTGGTCTGTCATTTGGTGTTCCAAGATTAGACACAAAGTCAGGTGTTCCTAGCTTGTAAATAGCTCCCTTGTCCACTGATGCACACAGCTCCTTCACCCCATAACTCTGATTTTCAAAATGAATCAATAAATCTAAAAAAAAATAGTAAAATATAACTAACCACATTTCGGAGGTGGAGATTTGTACTCAGTCTTATCAAAGTCATCGATCTTTGAGTATCTACATAATACAGAAATGATTAGCCATAGTTCTTATACTGAAGTTGCTTTTCAGCATAAACATGCAATAATTTTGCTGTATTAATGTGACAGAATACATTTCATCTCTACATTCTGTAACCCACTTCCTCTTTTAGTTCAAGCTATGTTCCTCTGACATACTCTATAAATGGCCAGTATAATTCTCCAACGTGAAATAGCAATTTGGGAAGAAGACAAGGAAAGGGAGGGATTTTATTACAGAAATGATAGAAAGGAATAGAATTTATCTTATCTTGGTTCTTGAAATACACTCTATAAACTTAATAGAAGTTTCTCTTAAAGCTGTTTCTTTTCTAACATGCTATACTACTGATACCAAACTGAGGCGATGTTGGAGTGAGCTTTGTGTCACTTGAGGTCGGCTGCTGCCTCTGACACCCATAAACCACATCAAAGTCCAGTGCCTGTTGGCTTGCATGTGAGCTTTATTGGGGGAGAACCAGGCTGGGCTCACTGTCTGTACCCACTTATGCATGTATAAGTCAGAGTAGATGCAAGCTGGTTGGCATTGCCACAGCATCAGCAGGCAAATCCTGTCAAGTTAGATGGCAGAACCACCTGGAGAGTGCAAGATCCAGGATTGACAGTGGGCCCAGTAGGGAAACTGTGAGCACCTCTCCAATGGGCTGCAATTCCCACTGGTGAGCATGGGAATCAGGACTAGGGGCTGGCAGGGCTAGATAGGGGGTGGCACCCACCGGCACAAGTGTGGGCTGGATAGTGGAATCAATTGGGTTGAGCTAGGCTTTAACGTCCATTGACATGTACGAGAGCTGAATGGGTTGTGGGACAGACAGGACCAGTCTGTGGCACATAATGACAAGCATAGGAAGGGACAGGCTGGGAGTGGGCCACGTGTGAGTTATTGGGGATCCCTGCAACTAGGTTATAGCTAGGTTATAGCTCCTGCTGGTATACGTGAAGGTCGAGTGTGTGGTGGATAGGGCTGGGCTTGGCTGTAGCACACCATTGGTTTGCATAGGAAACAGGGCTAGAAACAGAACTGATCTAGCTACTGCACCTACCAGTGCACACGTAAGCTAATGTGGGTGACCGACAGAGCTGAACCCCATACTGAGAAACCCATAGAACTGAACCCCATACTGGAAAGCACACACAAGAGTCAGGTCTGGGATCACCCCAAACGAGGTTACTTTAGGGATCCCCCAAACTGAATCGCTAGACTCAGAACTCCAACCATGGGGAGAATTGCAGGTTCCGTGCTGATAGTGGAGTGCATGTGTCAGAATTGGGCCTCCTCAGTGGCTTAGGTGGAGCTCTGGACAGCATGTCCAGATACACATGGAGGATATGGCAGTCCGTCGGAGCCTGCAGAGGATATCAGTTACCATAAGAGAGGAAGGAGGGCAGAACGAATGGATCAACTAACCCAGCCAAGTGGTGGCAGCAAACCATCTGGGTGAATGGAGACTCAAAAGTGGACTATGTCAGCCAATGGACCTGGGAAGGATTCCCTAATCCTTGGATTGGTAACAACAGCATTTCAGGACAATCAAAACCACCTACGCAGAATCCTAGGAGCACGCTCCATACTGAGGGCCCCGGGATGATGTTGGGTGGCTGTTTCCCAGCCTTGGTATTGAGACTGTTGGAAGACTGGATGCTCTATCTTCCCCCTTCCCCCAGATACAGAAGGAGAAAAAAAGAAAATATAGAAACAATGGTCTTGTCTACTTACCCCTAACTCTTGACAATTCCCACCCTAATCAACTATGTAAATGTCATCAAAAATAAATTTAAAAGGGCCCAGCGGCGTGGCCTAGCGGCTTAAGTCCTCGCCTTCAATGCGCCGGGATCCCATATGGGTGCCGGTTCTAATCCCGGCAGTTCCACTTCCCATCCAGCTCCCTGCTTGTGGCCTGGGAAAGCAGTCAAGGACGGCCCAAAGCTTTGGGACCCTGCACCTGCGTGGGAGACCCAGAAGAAGTTCCTGGATTCTGGCTTCGAATCGGCATAGCATCAGTCGTTGCGCTCACTTGGGGAGTGAATCATCGGACGGAAGATCTTCCTCTCTGTCTCTCCTCCTCTCTGTATATCTGACTTTCCAATAAAAATAAATAAATCTTTAAAAAAAACTTTAAAAATTTAAAAAGATGCAATGATTTTATTCAACCGCTAGATGATGCTGCAGCACACTGGTGATCAAGAGGATACTGTTAAAAGATTGTGGAAACAAAACTGCCAATAACAAAATTATTCCCTCTATGAATTTTGTTTGTGATTTTTCTAAAAAGCTTTTCTTAAGAATAAAAAGCCTATTCGATGTAGAAAAACGTTAAATTATAAAGATGCCTCAAAATTGCTTTCAATTATATTCCTACTATGCTGGGAGAAAAAATGTCGTTCACATAATTTAATGCCAACAAAATTTCTGCTCATGTATTTTTCCAACATTTTCCCCCTAGGAAATCATTTGCTATGTTTATTACTATAATTTCTAATAGAAATTGCTCTTTCTGAAAAGAATTGCATTGAGGAGCTAGTATTGTGCACAGGGAGTTAAGTCCCGTGTGATTCTGGCATCAGTTTGAATGCTGGTTTGAGTCCTGGTTGCTTCGCTTTGAATCCTGCTCCCAGTTAATCCACCCGGGAAAGCAGCAGCAGCAAATGATCCAAAGGCTTGGTCGTCTAATCCCCACGAGGGAGACCCAGTGGAATTCCAGGCTCCACGTAAGCTATTGTAGCCATTTGGGGGGCAAATCAGCAGATGGAAGATCTCACCCTTTCTATGTGAAAGCAACAGATGAAAACAGTTAAAATGAAATTATCTTGAAACACAGGTGATTGATATTTGAAATATGTATGCTTTCATGCAACTCTCTGAGGCGACTGTCTTACAGTTAGTGTTTGAAGACAAACCGAAAGTTCAAAACCATAAGCAAGCAAGGGCAATACATTTGTGGTGGGCTGCCACAGCGCCTTCCATTTCTTCTATGTGATATTCTATTGGTCATCATATTTGTCATGTATCTTCCTGTGTGTTCTACAAATAGACCACAAATTCTACAAAGCCAACTGTCAAGCCGAATCTGTCTAGTATTTTAACTCTCACGTCCACCACAATAGCAGGTGCTCTTGTAGATGGAATATTTTCACTTTATTTTTCAAACTTACTCATTTTGAATTTGAAAGAGAAACAGGCAGAAGTAGAGAAATTTTCCACGTCTCCAGTGCCCACAGTACCTTGCACTGGTTTAGGCTGACGTCAGAAGCCAAGAATTCCATTCAGGTCTCCCAAGAGGGTCACAGGAACCCAAGTGTTTGAGCCACAAGCTGCTGCTTCCCAAGTACATGGGATCGGAAAGGGGGCCAAGACTCAAATCCAGGCACCAGGAAATGAAAGATAAAGGATCCCAAGCAACATCCTTATCACTTTACCAAGAATACATTTTTTTACAAAGTCCTCCAAAAAATGAATTAAATCTATTCCATAGAAATGTTGCCTATGCCCAACCTGAAAATCTGATGGTATCGTGTTTCCATTGCTAATCATCACTGTTAACATTTCATCATCTCTGGGGTTTGCTATGATCCAGATACTGTCCTATGCTCATTTGTATAAGCTATTTTAACATCTAATCAATCTTAACTGAGTTTCTGATTCTCAACAAAATAACTAGTTAGGCAGTGGCTGTAAGAGCCAATACTTAGGCCACATGATTCCTTGAGCCCTGGTCCTGGGCAGCCATCCTGTCCACTGACACACTCCACACATACCACACAAGCACAAGACTGTGCTAAGATGACTCAAGCTGTTGTTACTGGTAGAATGCTGGGGCAAAGAGACCTCAAGTCCCTGCATGGGACACCTGCATGCCATGTTGGATCTGAGCCTGACCCGTCTCCCGGTTCCAACTTCCTGCTAACATGCACCCTGGGAGGCAGTGGGTGATGGTGCAAGCACGTGTCTCCCTGTCACCCACATGAAAGACCTGAATTCAGTTCCTGGCTCCTGGCTTTGGCCTGGGCCATCCCTGGCCATTGCAAGCACGTAATGTGAGCCAGTACATGGGAGTGTGTGTGTGGTGTGTATGTCTCACAAATAAATATGAAGAAATATTTTACAAAGAAACTTGTCTATTTTTTTCACCAAGAAGTGTTCTAAACCTACATTGTGTATGTGTGTATACATATGCATGAGACATGCTAGTAACAACAGATGAAAAAAAGCATACACATTACCAGCTTTCAGAAAGGAACAATATTGAAAATATGCTTATAAAACAATTTTGAAAATACCCAGTTTTCAAGATTAAAACAGTGTGTACTTAAAGGATTGAGTAAGATGTTTCCGCAGCAAATATCATGAGGACCCAATTATTATAAGCATCTACTATACACAGAAAAATGCATGTGGCCCTTTAGGATAGGCATACATGAGAACAATTTAAAATACATAGGCCATGTTATGAAACTAAAGTTTTGTCAGAAATGTAATTCTTTTTAAAAGTCAGGATGTTCTGTCTTATATTTGAATATGAGACACTGTTTTTTTTTTTTAAAGATTTATTTTTATTATTTTTTCATTGGAAAGGCAGATATACAGAGAGGAGAGACAGAGAGGAAGATCTTCTGTCCGATGATTCACTCCCCAAGTGAGCGCAACGGGCCGATACTATGCCGATCCGAAGCCAGGAGCCTCTTCCGGGTCTCCCACGCGGGTGCAGGTTCCCAAAGCTTTGGGCCATCCTCGACTGCTTTCCCAGGCCACAGGCAGGGAGCTGGAAGGGAAGCGGGGCTGCCGGGATTAGAACCGGCGCCCATATGGGATCCCGGGCGTGCGAGGCGAGGACCTTTAACCACTTGCGCCACCGCGCCGGGCCCGAGACACTGTTTTTAATGTAATAAATGAATAAACACTGTTTTTAGGAATAAATGTTTCTCAGAAATCATTGTACTGATTCTACGTTTATTTTCATGTGCACAAAAAAACAGCTTAACTGCACTCAATTTGAAATATGAACAGATTGACATGCTTTATTGCACATAGGAAAATATTTTCACATGATGTATATTGCACATGATAACAAACATGTATTAGGGAAGGTACAACCTTATAGTATTAGTCTATGTTTGATTATTATGAAATATTTCCTGATAGAGATTTACCATACCACGCATGGTACATTTTTCAAATTTATCTGTTTTACACATTTCATCCTATTCTTTGCCTTTATGGCTTCTCTGCAGAACATTGCATAGAAGGCTTTAAAGCAGAGATATCAAAAATATCCTGCAATTAAGAAAGTATGCATGTACATAACCAACTCTCTTTTGAGAGCAAAAGTGACAAACTGGCAAATTTCTCTAAAAAGAGGGACCTGTTGCAAAGTTTCCTTCCGTAAGCACGTGTCCACTCGTGAATGCTGAGTGTAAAGCATTCACCTGTACTGAGCATCTCGCTCACGCAAAACCCCCTTGGTTTACATTCAATTTGCAGAGCGACCCTCCAACTCTTCCAAATAGTGCAAGTACGTGAAGGGCCCTTCACTGGTGGTGGTTCAACAATAAATAATGAGTCCAAACCCAGTGAGTCTCTCATTCCTGGGTTGAAAATAGACATAAAGTGCATCTGAAAAATCCTCATACTCATTCTTCCACACGACAATCAGCCAACCTGTGACGTTTCCATCTCACGACAAAAAATAAAAATAAAAAATAAAAGAAGTGTTCAATGCAGATCTTCCTGAAATGCCTGTCCCTTTTCCCACCGTCCTGTTTTAAAGATTTCCAGGATGCTACAAAGCTTTCTCACAAAGTCTTTCTCAGAAAGTTCTAGCAGTAGAGCAGCATTCCTTCACATACAACAGTTTATAGTTTCGAAAAGATTTCTTCATTCTTTGGAGGGTTTGCTACAGATCCAATGTAAATCCCTTTCGCATTCTGCACTGCCAATGCTGGTGCTGTTCAGAAATGCACAGTTCTCGGACCCTGTAAGGTTGAACCTGTAAAATCATAAAGAAACTTAGAATTAATGTCATTTTCATGCATTAATCCTAATGCAAAGCTTATCCTGTGTGTGTGTGTGTGTGTAGTATAGTAGGGTGTATATGGTAAGTCCAATACACAAGAATTGAAAGGAGTAACACGTGGAGAAAACATGCTGAAATAAAAGTAAATCATCCATTCAGTTGGCTTGCACAGGAATGAGTCTTCGTTATTTTTGAGTTCATAGATTCATCAAGAAATAATTCCCAAAATTATATGCACCCAGCATCATGCATTCCAGTGCATGCACACGTAGGAGTTTGTGCCCCTGAGACCCATGCGTGAACATAAAACCATCAGACACTTATGCAGAATCCCTTTACTAGAGAGCTGAAGCTTCAGCCTTATTACTGTTTCAATATGTAGCAAAAAATTATTGAGAAATTTATTCAAGTTGTATTCTCAAATGACAAAAATAAAGTGTAAATATAAATAAAGCATAAATATGGGTAATGAAAAGAGTCAGTGTTTTTAATTCTGGGAGAAATTTTCCATGGAAACTTATAAATAGGCATTGGAAATGTACTTTATCCCTGTGGAGATGAAAATTTGGAAAGAGTGAAAAGGAATTGGGGTTGGCATTATGGCATTGCAGGTTAACTTGCTGCCAATGAAGTGGGCAGCCAATATGGACCCAAGTTCAAGTCCTGACTGTTCTGCTTCCCATCTAGCTCCCTGGTGATCACTGAGGGAAAGCAGTGGAGGATAACTCCTTGGTGCTGGGACCCTTCATCTGCATGGGAAACCTGGTGGAAGCTCTGGGCTCCTGGATTTGGCTTGGGTCATCCCTGGTCATCATTCTTATCTTAGGAGTAAACCAGCAGATGAAAGTCCTCTGTCTCCATCTCTCCCTCTCTTTCTGTAATTCTGACTTTCCAATAAATAAAGAAATCTTTAAAAGTTGTTGGAATGATTTTCCACCAAAACAGAAATACGAGATGAAAAATCCTGCTTTATTTTGCATTATCATAGGAAAGCTGTTCGAATTTGTTAATTAAGAGCTCATCCTTCATGCTCAAAAGAGAAAATAAGAATTTGGCTTACCAGTTGTTAAATTCTTTGCCATTTGGCCATTTCCATGACTGACCAGCCTCTTTTTTCAGCCCAGTCCAATGGTCTGTTCTCCCCGCATATCGCTTTAGAAAGATCTTAAAAAAAAAAAAAATACAGAAGAGCTGCTATGTTAAACAAATTACTGGAAAATTTCATAATAAATCCTGTTTCCCAAAATTGCGAGTTAAAGATCATTTATTAGTTCTAAAATAAGATCAGCTCATTTGAATTTCTGATCTTGGAAGCTGTGCAATAAAATCAAACTTAAGAGACCAAGCTGAACTCTCATTTTGATTGCAGGCTAATGTTATGACTCTCTGTGGCTAAGGTTTCCTGCACACAAAATAGGTACAATGTTCTCACAAAGAAACAGAAGGCAAACACAGTCTCTTCCCAGTAGATCCAATAGCAGTATCTCATGAAATCGCCTCTGATCTTACCATGTCCTTTGCCGAATCAACGACTGCAAGAGTAGCACCAAGTCTGGAACAGGAATTGTGGGCCAGGGGCCAGCTGTGTGTTTCAGTGGAGAAGTAGTAACATTTCCTCTGGTAACCAACCCAGTCATCTGAGCAGGAAGCAGCGGCGCCTTCTGGTGCAGGCACTGAGAACTGGCCAGGACAATTGTATTTGCCCACTGTGAAAAGGCGAAACGGTCTGCGTTAGCAAGGGAAGAATCCAACTGCCCACAGCATGCAACGCTACAGAGACGGAGCTGTCCTGAGTGTCAAAGCAAAGCACACAGCCAGGAGGAGAATTCTGAGTAAGAAAGCCCACCTCAATTAGACTTCCATGGTGCCTAAACATTATTTTGCAGGATATGGGGGCCAAGGAACCTTAGGGCCATAATATCAGAACGTGGGGTATTTCTTTTCTGCTTTATTTTTTAATACCCAGAGTCTTTGATTGAAAAGTGTAAAAAGTGCATTATCAATTCCAAGTAAAATTTTGAATCAGAATGCAAAGTGGAGGTAATTAAAGAAGTAATAGCTATTATACTAGGTGGGGACATTTTTTTCAAAAAGTGAATTTCAGCAAACAAATCCAAAATTCAGAAATACCTGTTACTGAGGATCTTACATAAAAATCGCAGAATTTTAAATTTGCAAGACACCAGTGTCTCTTATTGTAGCTGAATCATTACATATATCAATACTAATGAGGACTTTCTAGATACAATCTGAAGAATTCTCAGCTACTCTTCTGTGGGCTTTGAGATAAAAGGCAAAACTTGGCTACTTCCTAATTAATTCATGGCTTTGATATCAGTTTTTCCATCAACACTGAGTATGAGGTCCATGTTTTTCCATCTATTTACTTTCTTAGAATGCAAATGACCACCTTTCATTCCAGTTGGAAACATGTGTTCAAAAGTCATTTTTGTTCCTAAATAATGCATAAATCGTAGACACCTCCCCCAAACAGGGACTGTTATGTATTTCCCAGTAGAAAGTTAGCCATGTGTGGTCACTGGGGTAATCCCAAATTAACAAGAGCAGGGAATGCTGGCAGCTGATGAGCGCAGACTCACCTGATAAGGCGATGAGAGCTATAATTAAAAGGGTGGTGAAGACCACGCCCATCACAGCACATGGGATGGGCACTTGGAGAGATCCTTCATGACTCGTTGTAAAACGGGAGAGCCTGGCATCATCTGAAACAGAGAAAAGTGATCATGAATCCAGGTTTGTTTTACATGGGACACTTTCTTGGAGGCATTTATATTTTAAAAAATAAGATTTTTTTTCCCAATCTCTTTCAGTTTGTAAGTTAGTTTCCCCAAACTGTGAGGCAATAGAGTTTCTTTGTGGCTACAAATAAAACAATTCAGGTTTAACACAGAGATACTAAAATCATGTTCAAATATGTACATTTTATCCCTCTGTCTGTGCTTAGTACAAATATATCCATCTTGTAGCTTTGATTATTTTAAGCCAATCACTATTGATTGTTTTGGTCAGATAAGAACATTTTCTAAAAACACAGTTACCCTGGAAGACATAACAACATCTTTCACCTCCTATAGTTACCATTTGAGAGACAATATGAATGGTATAAATGTGAGTAATGTAAAATAAAACCTGGAGCTGATATTTCATGTCTAAAATTGGAAAGATGTAAATGTTTTCATGATCATTGTTTTATTAAAATTGGTGCAGATGTGGAACAACTGAATTTTTCTACATTATAGGTAGAGCAGTCATTGAGGCAATATTTTGGAAATATTTTTATAAGATTAGATACGTAATTGCTTATGATCCAGCCTTTTATGTGTAGCCACAGAGTAAATGACAGATAGTTTCCCCAAATCTTTGTACAAGAATGTTCACATCAGCTTTATTCTTTAGGGCTGAATCCTAACCATCGACAGGGGACCAAGTACGTAAATCACAGTATAGTAAGACACAAAAAAAGTATTCAGCAATTTTTTAAAGCCTGATGCTGAATCTCAATGATGTTGAATGAAACAAAAAATCAAAACATAAAATATCACTTGGTGTGGAGATGTTCACTTACATGACAAAATTAGCTAAACTAAGATATGTTGAGAACAATCAAATAGTTCTCTTTAGGTGTGTGGGAAAGGCAATTAAGCTGGAATGAGATACAAGGGAAATTCCTCAGGTGATGGAAATATTCTGATGTTGATTGGAATTATGGTTACACGTTGTCATAACTCATTAGCCTATACACCAGTAACCAATGCATTCGTTGTAAATTACACATCAATCAAAAGGATATGCGACTGAAGAGTAAAATATTTGACTTTTCCACCAAAAGAAATTAAAATAACAGAGAAAGCAATAAGGATTAATTTTTTATTTCTCCTTCTGCATGAAAATAAAAAGAAGACAGTCAAATTTTTCTTTGACCGGTAAGAAATATTTTTGTGGAAGTATTTAGAATAGGAATATAATGTGAAAGATGATAATTGGTTGTTTAAAAACAGACTAGAAGGAAGTCTGGGAAAAAGGAACGTTTTCACTCCGATTGTGCAGTTTACTTTTACAGAATGAATGATCAGGATTTGAGAAGCATGGCCCTACAAATATTTCCTGTTTTGTTCTAAAATTCCCTTTTACAATCCCTAGAATGTTCTCTAAAAGGATGAAAGGGAAAGTGCCTATAAGAGTAAGAAATCGTCTCAAATGTTAAATCATTTTCATGATTAAAATGGTGTGTGTCTAGGGCCTATTTTGAAATCCACGTGGTTTTGGTTTTTTTTTCCTTTAGGAGTTGGATGTCAACTTCTGCCTTTGTCCAGCATGTTCTTCCCAGCACAGAGCTATACCTGGGTTTTGCAATAGAAGCCTTTGTCTCACTCCTTTCTGGTTCCATTCCTCTCTGCTTCTCAGAGCAGATCTTCCTTTGTCACTCACCCACTTATCACCAGACACAGCCTTCGGTAGGAAGGGTAGCAAGATCAGAGCTCTGTCTAGTTTCACTTCTCGTCATGGGCTGCATGGATTCAAGACAGCCATAGACCATCATGGTTCTACGGGTCCTAACACAGCCAAGCCATCCTAGTGCTCCAGGCCTTGGCTCAGCCCATTGGTTCCCTCCCTCAGTGGGTTGGTTCAGGAGATCATTCTCTGACAACACTGAATTTCCACTAGTGAGGGTACAGTTAACCGCAGCCTGTCACCTAGGTAACAAAACATTCCCCCAATAGCAGACTTCTGTTTTGCTCACAAATCCTAATTACTAATGAAGAATTTCAAAGCAAATCTACTCTCTTATTACCTATTTAATCACCCAGGAGTGACCCAACAATGATTATTCGTATTAATAAAGCAGCTATGAGAACAGCATAGTCATATCCAACAGAAAATTGGAATGATCGTTGAAAACGTTAGTTCTGGCATTAAGTTCTTTCAGTTGCTGAATTTCTTTTATGACCACTTTTCTTTCTTTTACTTAGTTTCATTGTCCCCTCATCCTTTAATTTTTGGCAATTCAAATAAGTCTTAAAGTTGTGAACAACTTGATTACACCCAAATTTGGGTCTTGCACCTTTCACCCAAATACAATTTTTTTGTTTTGAAACAAAGGAATGGCTTATCAGTAACTGATGACTCTTTGTAGCAAACCAACCTTGGAGATATGCAATCAGAAAATCATTTCTGCCTGAGATTACTTTAGCTCTCTGTATTGAAATAACCTTGCTTGCCAATACACTCTAATTCCCCAATATTACTGTCTTTAGAAAAAAAAAAGTCACTCATTAGGGAAAAAGAATTAGAAAAACAATGAGGAAAATACTGGTAGTAGGAATAGAGTCGGTATGTGGATAGAAAACAAGAGGAAAATTAATGCTCATTGTTTTGATAAAAGTGGAAATAAAGGCCTGATTTTTGTACATAATTCAGGGCCAGTGATTCAAAGTTGAAACAAAAGAAAGAAGGAAAAAGAATCCTAAATACTGACAAAGCAGGGGCCGCAGGTATCCATCCTAGTGACCAAGACACTGCTGTCCCAACTTTGAAACTCACTCCTCTCTCCAACGTCCTGACAGAACGGGGCTCTGGAAGGAGCATTGCTGGTCCAAGTGATGGACTTTCTGCCACCCATATGGGAGACCTAGATTGACTTCTGGCTCCCAGCCCTACCCTTGCTGTGATAGGCATTTGGGAAGTGAATCGGCACACAGGATCTCTGTTTATTCGCTTAACCTCTCTGTCACTCATAAATAAATAGAAAACTAATTTTTTAAGTAAAGGAATACTAAAAGCAGAAGAGGACATTTTTCAGAATTATTTTATTATGTTTTCCTAATAATTAACACTAGATATTGCAAGACTGAAAAGATATTGAAAGACTGAAAACCTGCACATTCCCAGCAACTAAACAACATGGCCACAGCAGCATAGCACGAAACATACAGAAAGCAGATAAAGACACAAGGGAAAGCAACCAAGACTGCAATAGTTTATGTGGGAAACGAAGTATTCCATAAGAAAGCATTTCCTGGGGTACACACAGGGTGAAAAAACAACAGCTGTAGAACTGGGCCAGGGCAGGCAATTTTCTAATTAAGAAGTTTAAGATCGTGTAAACTGAAATAAGAAAGATCTTGAAAGATGTGAAATGTATTCTGTAGCCTCCTTTCCTCTCGGATATCCTCTCTTCTGATATATAAAAAGGAATTAACCTCTTCTCACTTTATCTCTTCTGTCCGCTGAAATGAAACCTACGTTCTCTAGCACATAAAACTTCATTTTCTTCCCTACCCACTCCTACCAGATGTAAACGACTAATATAGAACAAGTCAGTTGTGACTTACTTTGTTGGCCTCTCTCCAGATGCAAAGAGCTATTCTCCGTTAAGGAACAACCTTCAGAGTCCATCTTCATGAAGATTCCCTGGGGTAAACTCGGGCCAAGTTAATCCACAGTGAAAGTCTCTCCTGGGCTCCTGTTTGGTCTGTGACTCTCTGAGGCATCTCGGCATTTATATTCCGTTACGGTGTCTCCACCCCCTTCCTCTTACCTCGTCGTTTGTTCAACTATGTCAGTTCTCTTTAATTTATGCTCCAGCGGCCCAGACAATTTACACGGTGTTGTGGTGGTGAAGTCTGGGTTTTCCCTGATGTTTGAAAACGTGCTTTCTCACAAATGTAGGTGTAAAATGAAAAGATGGTGGGAATTTCCCAGAACCTCACATGTGTCTCCTTAACGTTTTAGAAAATGTTAAGAAGACTGTGTACTCTCTGCAAGGGCTTTAAAGTTAAAACAGTCCTATGGTTTGTATAGAAATAATTTAAGGAGAAAGAGCATAGTACCTTCCAGGAATCCTATACACTCATTCCTTCACAAATTTAACAGCTAATATTTGTCAAGCACCTGCTCTGCATCTGACAATGCTTAAAGATTTATCACTGAATAAAAAGACCAAAGTCTTTATCTTCATGAACCTTTCTCCAATCTGGAAAAATTTCCTTGAGGAAGTATGACCTGGCCTTTGGAACTGCTCCTTCTTCCCGGAAGACAAGCCCTTTTAAGGTGCCATTTACTAAGTTGCTGCTGTAATGCAGGAAATCGAAATCTTGTGGTCTGAAACTTCCTTGCTATGTTCTAAAATTGTTTCTCTTTATCTGTTTCATTTATCTCCTGTTCCTTTTCTCATTGTATTTTTTTGCCAACATTCAGACTGCCTTTAGAGTGCCTCAGCAAGACTTTGTTTTTCTCTTGTTTTCTGGATAACTCTGTTCAAGTATCTCTTAGACTTCAGACATCTGCAGTATGGATGCTATTAAAATGGCATGACCATGATATCAACTTCATCCAGGCGAGTTATGTAGGTCAACTTAGAAGGAATGCAGAAGGCCTTTATATAGTGAATTAAAGGAACAATTGAAATACCACTCCGGATAATATGAAGGCAATTGACAGCACAGAAATGGAGGTTTTGTGCTCTGCCAACTCCCCCCACCAAACTACTCAAGTTAATTGAAGGCACAAAGGCAGATCCAGAGGCTCCGCTCATCTGACTCCTCCTGCCTCCTACTGTACTACTTTAGGTTAATTAACTACCGGAGAACTTTGGGCTCTGGCTGTTCCTTTGCTATATCCTGCTGCTTGGTTAGTTGAATGCACGGAAACTTTGTCCTGTATAACCCTCAAAATGATTGGAGAATAAGAGCTTAAAAACCCTTGAATTTAGCAGCACTGTGCAACAGCTCCTGGTGTGTAGTGGGAGCTGCTGTCACCAAGCTTGGACAATAAAAACTCCACCTTCAACTCTACATTCATGTCTGATAAGATATCTCTCACTCTCCACAACAAATAATAATTTTGATATCAAGAATATATCACCAAAAATCTCCTCTTTAAAGACATTCTCTTTTCAGAATGAAGTTACACAGTGAAAATATTTTATTAGATGGTGGAAGTTTGGTATGGAAGCGTAAAGTCCCATCTTGGGGTACCCGCACCTCATGTTATAGTGCCTAGGTTACGTGTAGGCTCTTCTACATTGAGCCCAGCTTTCTTCTGACGTACAACCTGGAAGGCAGCCGATGATGGCTCTAACACTTGAGTCCCTGCCACTCACAGGGGAGACCTTGAAGGAGCTCTGAGCTCCTGGATTTAACCTGGCCCAGCACTGTCAATTGTGAACATTTGAGCAAATCAGTGGTAGGCATCTCTCACTTCTCTCTCTGTCCCTTTCAATTAAAATGATAATAAATATGTTTAAACTAAAAATTGTTTATCTGTGAAACAGCTACTGCATGTACTTAATGCATAAGTCATACCATGTTGGTGAGGTGTTCAATTATTCTTTCTTCCACCCCTACAGGCTTCCTACCAAAAGTGCCATCAAATCCAAAGACCTTCTTGGAGTTGAGAAGGAAGTGCATGTATCATACTGCCTGGAATCTTCCCTGTGATCTTCCCCACCTATCATTCCTCTCTCCAACATGTTCACTGCAGGGTCTCCACATATTCTCTCAAAGTTTCTTCCTCCATCTGACTTCTTGTTTTCCCTTTAACTTAATGCATTCACTCTCTAACCTGTCTAGTGAGGTTTTCATGATATATGTAAAACAGAAGCTTAAGCTCTGCCTTTCCACGTGCCTTTGTCTTTATGTCACCATCAGTATCTGATGTTCTCTCTTTATCTTTCATCTGTTTTCCTTACCAAATCATAAGCTCCTTGGGAGCAAGGACTTTGACTTAAACCTTAAGTTTTCCAACACCTGCCATATTAACTGGCACATAATATGTATTCATTGCATATGTATCCGAAACATGAGTGAATGAACCAACAAGATGCACAGAATTCTGAAAATTCTAAAACATGTGATAGTGCTCAGTGAGGTTTATAGGATGGCTTGAGAAGTGTGTAACTTGCCACTGTTGGTAGATAGCAAGGGCACATTTAAATAGTGTTGATCAATAACTAAGAGCTAAGTTTGATACTTCAAGGGATAGAACTTCAGAATGATACTTTTGAGAATTTGAGTTAAAGCAATTTTCATCACTTAGACACTTTTGCATCTTTCTAGAGTTGGGAAACCCAGGATAACATCCACTCCCTGCCACTAACTTACACATACCCTAGGAGAGGAACATGTGAGATGATGTGACTGATCCAGGTTTACAACAATACTTGAGTTCTTCCAAGTCTGTGGAACCCGAGAAAGAAAACATCCTTACCCACGCTGATACCGCCTTTGCCCAGTGTTCTCGTCCATGTGCAAAGGACTCTTCGATATTTTATTAGAAACTGGTGTTTATTTTCTGTCAGCTTTATTTACATTTTGTTTCAGATATGACAAAGAGCAGTTTAAGATCACTCAGTGATTGTTCCTGTCCATTCAGTGACCTGGGCAGAGGAAGCAGCAGGTTGGTCTTTGCAGTTGATAAGGAACTGTTGAATAGGAACAGAGAGCACATGCTTGCACCAGATTAGATTAATGGGAGATCTCTCGCTCTCTTTCTCTCTCTCTCTCCATGTATATATATATGACTCTGCCAGTCAAATAAACAAATAAATAAATATTTTTTAAAGAAAATCTTTAAGAGCAGGAATGTTCCTGCTGACTTAATCATGGCTCTATTACCTCTAATAAATCCTGGAACATAGGCTCAGTCCACTGCCCATTTGTTGAGTGACACCTGCAAAATTCTGTTGTGAACATGGACTCAATCATTTGTTAACCGCATAGGTTTTAGGAATACTACATAATTTCATTGAGCTTTGGCATTGCTATCTGTAAACTGAAAATATCCACAATTCACAAGTGTTTTTCTAAAGAAAACATATGAATCAGAAAATCAATTTTGGGGGCCAGTGTTGTAGTGTGACAGGTAAAATTGGCGCCTACAGCACGGCATCTCATAGGGGTGCCAGTTGTGACCTGGTTGCTCTGCTTCTCATCTAGCTCCTTGCTGACGGTCTCAGAAAGCAGCAAAAGATGGCCCAAATACTTGGACCTCTGCTATCCGCCTAGGAGATGTAGATGACTCTACTGGCATCTGGTTTCGGCCTGGTCCAGTCTCAGCTCTTGTGGCTATCTGGTAAGCGAATCAGCATATGGAAGAACTTTCTCTCTGTTTTAACCTTGACTTTTAAATACATTCTTAAAATCTTTTTTTTTAATGTAAAAGATCAATTACTTTTCTATAAAATAAGGAAAATTGATTTTGCATGATAGTATTGGTACGCCTTAAGTATTCAATGTTTTATGAGAGTGGGAATTTAATAGATGCAATGAAAAGAGAAAGTTCCTCATTTGATGCATGACACTAAGAGATAATAATCAGAAGTGATAACTGCTGATGCAATATGAAGTGCCTCTTGTCTGGGACAAAAACAGAGGAAATTGCACTCTTCCTCCATGTCTTCTGACAGGTGTCACAGCACTATGTGCTCAGAGTTTCCTGCAGTGAATGGCTATTCTATACACATCTATAAATATGCATGTGTATGTATAAATAATCCATATGTAATGCATAATATGTTTAACATGCATTTTGTATTTATGTCATTGGCCAAACAAAAAGAAATGTTCCCTAGAAATCTTGAATCAAGAAAATCAATAGCCAGGGATGGGCATCTGAATTCTCAGCGAAGAAGCCATTTAGACACCTCCATTTCATAACAGAGCGTCTGGATTGGGGTCCCAGCTCACATCTGATCCCCGCTTCTAAGAATGCACACCCAGCAGCAAGTGGTGGCTCCAGTGTCTGCCACCCAATGGGGAACCTGAAATGCCTTCCACTCCTGTCTTTGTCTTGATCCAGGCCAAACTGTTTAGACATTTGGGGAATAAGACAATAAATGAGAGCTCTCTCTGACTCTCGCTCTCACTCTTGCCCTTACACTCTCTTTTCATTCTTTCTATATTTTCCACATACATAAGATGAGTAAATGAAAAAGCATTTAAAAAGCTCCCTTTAAAAGAAAACATACAGGCTTTAATCAGTGTAGCTATATGACGGCGATCAACATGTGCTACCTTCATTCTGACGTCATTTTTCTCCACCCATCTTTATGGGGACAGCAACCTCTTTTGATGAAATTAGCACTTGTATGAATGGGAGAAGACAGCACCCGGTGATTGGTAGGCCTCCCTCAGCACCCACTGATGCCCATGTGTTCAAGGGCGTTCACAAGAACCTGAATTTCACTGCTGAATTCATCCTATCATTAACTTTCCTTTTATAACTCATAACTCTCCTTTTAAAGGGTTTGCCCAACATTGCGTTCATTGACAATGTGATGCTTGTTAAAAACATCATTTCACTTATAAGAGTGTCCTCTTAGATAAAATAAAGCATGCTCATTGAGTTAGTCAATATTTGTTAAAGAAAAGCACTCCTAGTTGTGAAATTCCAAGAAATAGAAGCATTGAGTGGGGAGGAGACACAGTGTGGGAAGACAGGGGTCTGTGGGGTTTTCACTTGCCTTTTATCCATCCATATTTGGAAGCTGACTTCCTGTGTGGTCAGCCGTGACAGAAACAGAACTTGTGCACAATAACATTTATCAATCTTATGAAACACATAGGACAATAACATCTGATACAACTTTCTACTTTTTTAGGATTTCTAATGTTTTATTTCATAAGTACTATGTCAAAAAATTACTTGCTAGCTGTATGTCAGAGGTTATCAGCTATGTTCCATAGTTTGGTGGAGAACATTGAAAAATCGGGCCTGAAGAAAATTGTTAGAAGCGACTCAGGCACCACACCTTAACGCAGCTCTCCTTCACTTATATGACCTTATATGAAGAATCCGGGGGAAGGTGTCAGAAAGGAAATGAGGTAATGCGAGGAAGATGCAAACCAGCGCAGAGCTGGCAGGAAGGGCAGTCCTTACCAGCCGGCAGCTGCCAGCAGGATGCTGTGGCCGCCGCACATGTGTCAGGAACCGCAAACTTCCGACCTGAGACAGTTTCCAGAGACAAACTGTTCATTTGCTGCATTTTTTTAAATCTTGGATTTTGTCTTTCAATGGGTGAATCGGGTTACTGAGTAGCTCTTAATCCTCTCGTGAATCAACCTGAAATGGATGAACCATCCTCCTGTTGAATGAATATCGATTACGCAAATTGGAGAGATGTATTTTTGAAGCACAGGTGCGTTTCGAATTGGTTACCGTAAAGGTAAGCATGAGTAAGTGGGGGATTTCCACCTCAAGCACTTTCCAAACTTCCCTCCTCTCTGCCGGAGCCCTTTGAACTTTCTTATTTTCCTCTTAAGCAGAACATCTCCTCAAACCCAAAAAGGGTCCTTGGAAAGTGTGAGCTGGCATGTTTCTTCTCGACTTGAGATGGTGGAGGTGAAGTACGGCATTTGTGAAAGGCATCCACCGAAAGCCTTTCAACAATTGACTATTTTTGAAGATACATAAAGGGAAAAACTACACCAGAAATGAGATGTCATGTGTAACTCCCATACCGTAAATTAGTTCTAGGCATCTCACATGGACAGGGTGTATGTGAGGATGATGCCAGGGACACTGCTGTAGAAATGCCAAATGCAACACTTAGGAACCCGGGGTGGAACAGGGCCTGGGTTACCAAGTGATGATCAAGGAAACATTTGCATTGCTTACAAGGCACATAATAAACCTCACCAAGAGCTGCTTCTCTGATGCTTGTCATGGTCTTTCACTCACTGCCTCTTTAGTGAAACTTGTCCATTACTTACAGTGTTACCAAGATTGGATCTATAAGAACTAAATTTTGAAGAATGAGTTTCCTAACTGTTTATGGGGATTGGGGAGTCAGCTCTGGAATGTTCTGAGATTCAAAGACACAGATGACTCTCTTTCCAGTTGTTAAGGAAGGACTGAAGATTCACAGCATGAATGACCTTGAGAGATCTCAAAAAAAATGTCTGTATTGGAGACGCCTGAGCACTGTTTACGAGAAGGAAGGAGCCAATAATTCCATGCAGTGCTGTCCAACTTTTTTAGATGATCTGGAACCAGGTCTCTTCCTTAAGAAATCTGGGATCCCTCTGAAGGACAGCATTGATTTGAGTACATCCTAACAACCGTGAGAGGTGTTTTTAAAACTGTATTACGTTCTTTTATTCTCCTTCTTTCTTTTTTCACACACTATAATGCCCCTGCGATCTTCTCCTGAATCTGCCTTCATTTTTTTCTAGCTGTACCTATCAAATATGTTGCCTGCCCAATTCTTTCTTGATGTCTACTTTTCAGAAGTCACTAACACATTTTTCTTTAATTTCTCGCATTAGAAATAAATATAGCTTCTCCTAGAAAATTTCCCTCACACCCAAACACTCTGCAGTCTGCTCCAAGGCAAAGCTTTGAAAGCAATGGGAGGCATCCCTTCACTCCAGCAGTTTCTCCAAGTTGTAGTTCTGTTAGGGGTCTTCGTATCCTAATCTTTATTCCAGGTTCTTACCCACAAAGGGATAAGGATTGAAAGCAGAGGCTGAAGACAGTGTACAAATGAGGACACATTTATGTAAAAGAAAAAGAGTATGCACATACATTCATGAGTGAGTGCAGGCCACCCTACAGGGAGACACTCCCATCATGAGTGGGCTAGAGAGATGCCCATGAAGGGACAGAGACTCACAAAGGATCCCTAAACATGGCCAAGACAGAACTGACCTAACAATTGCAACCACCAGTGTGTGCATAAGCTGATTGGGGTGATGGACTGTGCCGGACCCTGTATTGGCATGCACATACAAGAATCAGGTCTGGGGATCACCTCAGATGAAGTTTCTTTGAGGAGCCCCACAAATCAATTGCTACACTCAGGACCTCAACTATGGAGAGAATTGCAGGTTCCGTGCTCTGACTGAGGAGTGCATGTGTCAGAACTGGGCCTCTTCAGTGGCTTAAATGGAGCAGTGGCCAGCCTATCCAGGTGCACATGGAGGACATAGCAGTACACTGAAGTCTGTGAAGGACACCTGGTACCATAACAGAGGACAGAACAAATTGATCAACTACCCCCAGCCAAGTGTTGGCAGTGAATATCTGGGCAAACGGAGACTCTGAGGTGGACTATGTCAGCTAGTGGATTCTGGAGAGATTTGATCGTGCTTGGAGTGGCAAGATCAGCAGTAATTCAGAACTGTTGAACTATTGAAACCTCATGAGCAGGACCCTCAAAGCATGACCCTGGGGTGGTGTCAGGTGGCTGCCCTCCATCCCAGGATGCAAAGGTATTTGGGATGCTCAGTGTGGTTTCTCTCCTTGTCTCCTCCCTTCCCCCAGATACAGGAAGGGAAAAAAAAGAATGTGGGAATGGTGATCTCACCCACCTTCCTGTAGCCTTAACCCTTATCACCCTCATCAACTATGTAAAAAAAATCATGAAGAATAAAAATAATTAATGGGAAAAAACATGACCAAGAGCTAACTCTACTAAATTAGCATGCCTACTCCTTGGCTCAAGTTTCCATATCTTTCAGGCCATTACTATTGCCATATCCTTGAAATAACCATCTTTTTTTAGCCTGAAGATAATTCATACTTTAGTCATTAAATTGTTTTTCTATAAGTTAATCACATGTGAACCAGAACTTTTAGTAATATTAATGTTCTTGTCTAGATAAAGTGTATCTCAGAGTAACTTCCTGCCAAATAATCTGTAGAATAAGTTGTTTCAACTATCCTATCTTTTTCCTAACCTTGCATAAGAAGAGAACACTTGTGCTATGCTGCAGTGTACGGTAGTTGTGAAAGTTTAATGAGTTTCTATACACAAACCACTTAAAATAGCATGTGGCTGAAAATTTGTGCCTGACAAATATTTGGTTGTATTGGTCCCCTTGCGGTTGTTGCCAGGGCAACTTTAAAAAGAAGGGCTTCCTTTAACTTATAGTTCTGTAGATTCATGGCCAAGGTCCTGGCATTAGCTCTGCTCTGGTGAAATTCTCATGATATATGGCAACCCAATGAAGGAGTATGAGCAGGACAAAGGGATCAAATCCTGTCCCTTCTTACAAAAGATTCTCCTGAGTGCTCAGGGGTCCCAGGATAGCAGCCTTCACTTCTACAGATGGCTCACCTAATTATGCAAGCACCACTCTTTAAACCTCACCTCTTAAATATCCACACTACCTTCAAACATTATCGAACTTCAACAGAGCACCTTTGAGAAACACACTGAAACCATGTCCAAACTGAAATTGAACCTCTTACAAAGTAAAGGCAAGCCCCAGTCTCCAATCCATCTCCCTTAGCCCAAGGTGTCCTTGCCTTTCCTTTTTTAAAAACAAGTCCACTAAATTGAGAGAATGAGGCTGCTGTTCATGGAGTTATTTATTTTTTCAATAGATAAAACCCAATTGACCAGTATTGTCCGAAGGGATTTGTTTAGAGGAATCCCAGCGCATGGTGGGAACATTCCAGGTTTGGGACAAAAGGTAACTACCACAGAAATGTGATACTCCTTATCAACATAGAAATTCCCTAAAAAGTGCATCACTGACCAAAGAAAGATCACAAACACCACTAACTGGCCAGGAACTTGAACATGAGCTGCTTCTATCCAACTAGATCTCAGCCACAATTTCAATCTCTAAGAATCTTCGCCAGAAGTTAAACAATAGCTGTCCAACCCCTTACTCTGTGCTTTGCAATAAGTTTTAGTTTCCTTGATGTCAGTGTTTTTTGGCCTTCTGTGTCTCAGGTGAGTAGACTCAATTTTAGTAGTTTCATATCCCCTCCAACTAGACAATTTTGCTGCAACAAAGCTATCGCACTAGCCTTTTATAAGACAACCGCGGGCATAGAATTGATGTCACTATAATTATTTGAATCAATTAGAATCTACCCTCTAAGTCACAGGATGAAGTTTAGAAAAAGAGGGAGTACCTGAACAAATCACAATTTCTGTTAGAAGAGATACAGGGAAGAATTTCTTCTTTTCTTTTTAAAAATTCTTTATTTTTCATGATAGTTTTTTAGGATTTCTCCTTCCACTCTCCACTACCCACCCTCCCTCAATCCCCACTATTTTCCCCTCTATTGCAACAATAGTTCAGTCCTTCAGCAATAGTCTCAAGTCCATCATCCTTCTATTTAAGTGTATCCTGACATTGTAAGGGAGAAATTTCTTTTGGGTTCAGACACAATTATTGAAAAATGTTTGACAAAAAGCCTTTGTGGAAGTGAGAGTTGTGTGTGCAAGTTAAGCTACCACGTGGATTCCTACGTCCCTTGTTGGATTGCCTTGAATTTATTCTCAGTTTTTGATTCAAACCCCTGATATTGCTCACCATTGGGAGGTAGCAGATGACAGCTCCCAGTGGGAGACAGGAATGGAGTTCCTGGCTCCTGATTTTGATCTGGCCCAGCCCGGCTATCATAGGCATTTGGGAATAAGACAGTGGATGACAGCTTTCTCTCTCTGTGTGTGTGTCCTTTAAATAATTAAAAAAAAAAAAAAAGAAAATTCTTTTTACTAATCTTTGTGTGCAAGCTCTGGAACTTTTTGTCCCTAACATATTTGTCTTGATCTTCTAACAGGAAATTTCAAAACCACTTCAAGTAACTAGATATTTTTTTTAAAACGCTCTGTGCAAACCCCATGAGTAGGTTTTGTGTGGTATAGAATTTAGAGAAGTGGGTGGGGAATAACAGGATCAGATAATGAGGAAACAAATGACTTGTGTGGCACCGGTAATCAAAGCTTGAAGTAGAGGAGTGCTCACAGGGAATCTGGTACAAGTGGAAGAGCCTGGCGTGGGATCAGAAAGTGATACAATTTAAAGACCGACAGCTATTCATGCTTGACTGAGTCACAGCCACCCACGTATTCTGTTATTCATTGGAAAAACATGTCTAGTGAGTTACCTAGGATGTGCCAAGTACTGCAGTACTAGGCCAAGTACCTGTATCTTTAGGGAGCATGAATCTAACAGGTGAGCCACTGGAGGGGTAATTAGGTTCCCTCTCAGGTCCTTGATTGCTCTAACCCAGGTCTTACCAGTGTTATGGATGTTCAAAGATTTTATTTTGATCTCCTCTTCAATTTTTACGAATAATAATTATGCATATTTATAGGCAAAATTTTACTTTTTAGACTGCTGTTTTTCTATTATCCATTTTGTTTGTTTTCTCTCAAATCTTCATTATGTTCTTTTCACTTTGAGCTTAGCTTTCTTTTTCTAGTTCCTGAAGTTGATTTTCAGATCTCTTTTGTTTTACTATCAATGTTTTGTTTAAGAGTCAGAGAAAGAAGCAGATAGGATCTTATCTACTGGTGCATGACCCCAAACGCCTACAATAGGTTGAGAAAACCAGGACTCACACAGAGTAGCAGGTGCCCAGCCACTTGAGTTATACCCGGCTGCCTTCCACATGCTGACTAGCAGGAGGCTGGTTTGAGGAGTAAAGCTGAGGCTCAAAGCCAGGTACTCTAATGGGGACATGGATTTTGATCTTTTGCTCACTGATTTCACTCCCCAAATGCCTTCAACAGCCAAGGCTGAGTGAGGCTGAGACAGGAACTCCATCCAATTCTTCCATGTGAGTGGCAGATACCAAAAGACTTGAGCCACCATCTGATGCTTCCCTTTGTGCTTTTGCAAAAGGCTAGATTTAGAAGCAGGAGGAAGAGTCATCCCTAGAGAATCAGATGCAGGCAGTTCTCACAAGCAGGAGTTTAACACACTGTGGCACAACACCCACTCCTACCACCCACGGTTTTTTTTTCTCATGATTTTTACATATATGATGAGAGTAATAAGGGTCAAGGCTACAGGAAGGTGGGTGAGATCACCATTCCCACATTCTCTTTTTTTTCCTTCCTGTATCTGGGAGGGCGGGGGAGACAAGGGAGAAGCCACACCCAGCATCCCGAATGCCTTTCATCCTGGGATGGAGAGCTGACACCACACCAGGGTCATGCTGGCACCCAATCCTGGCCCTCATGTGAACTAGGTTGTGCCACGACCCAACCTGGCCCGACCCACACTCAATTATGGTGGTCAGATTCGTCAATAGGTGATATGAACTGACCTAGCTTGGTTTGCCCCCGACCTGTGCCAAATGTATGCCAGTGGGTATGGTTCCCTGGCCTGGTTTGAGCTGTTTCCTATCATGGTTCTTGCACTCATCTGCAGGGACTGTATCCCGATGGAGGATTTTCCCAAGCTCTTCTATCAGAACCACTCCCAATGCCAGATCTTGCACACGTGAGTGGGTCCAGGGGCCAGCCCTACTTAGTCCACCTCCTGTCCTAGCAGGAATAGTGGCCTTTCCTGACTGGCCTTCACCCATTCTAGTTTTTACTGTTGGGTATTTCAGCCCAGCCAAGCCTGGTCCACACCAAGACACAGCTCACACATGCCTCAGTAGAGGCACAGATCTAGCCTAAGCTGCCCTATACCTACCCTGGTTCTCACAAGCACCAGTGAGTGCTGGAGTCTAGCTCAGTCTGGTGTACCCTAGACCCAGTCTACACTTGTCCCAAGGGACACTGCAACCATGCCCAGACTAGACAGCAGCCCCAGCTGTGGCCTTTGCACTCACCAGTGGGGACCACAACCCAGCCATTGTGTCCCCTTAGCTCCCCAGTCAGACCTGTTCTCAGCCACAGATCGTGCATGTACCAGTGGTTGCACTGACCCAGCTTGGCATAGTCCCTCACCTGTCTTGGCCTTTGCCTTTGGATGCTATAGCCTGGCCTGATTGGGCCTGTACCCAGTCAAACTCTCACTGGCAGGTGCTGCAACCTGGGCCTGCTCAGTCTGCACCCATCCCTGGCTCATGAAAACTGGGAGGTGTGATAGCCTAGCCCAGCATGACCTTCCTTCCAGCCTGTTTTTTGCACTTGACGGTGAGGTAAGGTTTGCTCAGCCCTGTCCGGTCTGCCCTCTTCCAAAACCAACCCACACATTAGCCAACAGTTGGAGCTACCTTGCACAGCCTGCCCAACTCCCAGCCCTGGACCATGTGCTCACCAGTAGGAGCTATGACCCACTAGGAAAGTTTTTCCAGGTTCCCCCACTAGGGCTACTCCCAGACACAGATCTCGTAGATGCCAGTGAGTGTTAGGCCAGTGCCTGGCATAGTCTGCTCCTCCATCTTGGCCTAATATGAACTGGTGATTGTTGCAGCTGGGCCTGTTCTGCACATTGTTCTAGGATGCACGTGCGGATGCTGCAGCCTGGACCTGCCCAGATTATTCTTGGTCCCTGTACCCATGAGCGTTAACAGGTTCCATGTTCACACCTAGCTCAGCCCATCACTGCCCCGACTCTTGAGCTAACCAGTGAAACTTGCATTTTCATAGGACTTGGCAAGCATATCCCCCACAAAATCTACCCCCGAACCTGGTTTTCTTTATGCTCATTAGTGTCATGGCCATGCCAAATGTGACCTGCCCCCTGCTCCAATTTTCAGTCATGTACTAGGATCTAGTCCTGCTAGACAGGCCCCAGCCCTAGCTTTCGTGTGAAGTGGTGCTTAGTATTCAGCCATGTTCCATGCTGACAAGCCCAACTCCAGATTCCCATGTTGGCTGGTGCATGAGTCTGACCCATACAGATCTTCTAGCCTCTACCCTCCAAACCACCAGGTCTTAGTCCCCTTGGTTACCTGCAAGTACAGTGACCCTGTTGTTGATTGTCCCTCCAGATTCATTCCTCACCTACACGTACTGTGACCTTATCGATGGATGTTCTTAGGCAGTAGTTCCAGACCCCCAGACCCCAGAGCTTGCCGGCAGGCATCCAGAAGGTGAAGCCCATCTCTGCTGTCGCTCTGGCTGCCCACAAGCTCAGGATTTGCCTAACCCTTTGCAGTGGTGGATGGAAAGCTCCAGCAGGAAGCCTGGCCCAGCACGAGTTCTCCCAGCCACAGACACATGGCTTGGAGATTGAAACACCTACACCTCTGAGCAGACTTACCTGAACTCCGCCCACCAACATGACCTCCCACTCTCTCTTCTTTCAATATAGGAATTTATAACAAGACATTTTCCACTTAGGACTGCTTTCATTATATCCTGTGAATTTTGATATGATGCATGTTCATACTCAAAGTATTTTTTACATTCCCAGGTGATTATTTTTAGCTTTTCAACCCCATAATTTTCACTTGATTTTCATTCGTAATTAATATTTCTTTAATATCGTTTCTACTTGGCGAGACACCATTATTATACATCCCTTTTTTCAAATACATACTTTGTTTTAACCTTTGTGAAGATCAAAAGTAGTTCCTGTAAAATCTTTGCCTTCACTCCCATTTTGTGTAATCAAAAAACAGACTAGGACAGGTTTTCCTCTTCAGCTCTTGGGCCAGCTTTTCCTTTGCCCCAGCTGTCTGCCATCTCAAGCAGAAATTGATGGTGTTTTTCACAAACACCCCAGGGGAGAATTTTTTCTTCACTGAAAAAAAAAAAATGCCTCAGATCAAAGAAATACATACCCTCTGAATGGGAATTTCCAGAAAAATGCCCAGAATGTTCTCTTGAGTGCCTCCAAACACTCTGTCCTTCCCAGGGCCTGTTGGGCAGCTGTTTCCCACAGCTCCTCTGTTCAGACCTTTGGTTTCAATGCAAAGCTAAGGAGAGCAAAGTGGGGACGGAGCAAATTAAAACTTCATAAAAGTTTGGGGGGGGTGTGAGTGTGTGTTTTTTGATTGGTGGTGCTAGTATTTTTGGGGGGTTTTTTTGTGAATGCTTCTCAGACTCTTGGAAGCATTTGGTTAGTTTCTGAGATTCTGAGGCAGGTGGTTCTCATACTCTGTGTCAGTAGAGGAATGTGGTTGAAAGAAAGGCACCATTACGGACTATCATCTGTGATGGATGAGGTCCCGTAAGGAGAGATGATGCACGGGTCAGGAACGGTTCTCACGTCTTGATTCAGACACCTGTGGATGACATTCCTTTAAATGAGAAACAATAGGAGACAAAAGTAACTTCATGAGAAAATCACATGATGAATTCAATTTATGAAACTCATGGGAGATCCAACCGAGCCTGTTAAACAAGCATTCAGATATATGGTTCTCTTAGCAGAGAAGGGGAAAATTTACTGAAAGCGGGAAATTTACTTATGAAGGATAGTCAGAAAGTCCCTGGAAACACATTTCATTGAAAAGTTATGCATAAATTTTGAAATTTTTGTACCAAAATAAATTTCCCTTTTAATTTCATTTTCTTGCAAACCATGTTAAAGTCTCCACTTCGTGTTTCTTGGTCTGTCTAATTGATCATTTGATCCACTTAGAGTGGATGCAGTATCTGGACGGAAGCACCTATCCTCTTAACTGCTGGAGTCATCATCTGAAAGCTGTTAACAGCATTGTTGTGCTTTAGCATCTCCTAACAACGCTACATTCCAGCTCCTGATCTAATGAATGACTGGTCCTTGTGTGTCCATCAAATCTGGGACTTCTTACCTCCTATCAGGATAAACAGGAAGGGCCATTCAGTTCTAGAGCCCCTGGTGGTATCTTTCAAAGTTGTTTTGGAGTCTGCATCATGGGTCAACATTTTTCTCTGTCTAATCCTTTCTTTCTTAACCATTGCGGTTGATTTTGAGATCCTTTCCTAATCAACACATTCTATGCAAACCTGCATCTAAGGATCTGTTTTCTGAGGAACCTGACTTGCAACACAGAATCAAATGAAATGAAATCAATGAAATGCTGGGAACGTGTCCTAGGAAACAGTGGAATATTGTTCTTAAGCTCTGTAGTCTTCAGGTGACACCTGTAACCTTCATGTTTATCAATACCCGTTTGTACTACGAAGGAATAAATCAAGTAAAAATTACTCAGCAGTAGTCCTGTATCTCAAAACTGTCAGCTTCTGTAACTCACTGGAGTTTTGGGTAATTGCTCGATTTGTATTTTATTTGAAAGAGAGACAGAATCAAAGAGAGCTTGCCCATTTGCTGGTTCACTCCTCAAATGTGAACAGCAACTGCAGTTGTGTGAGCCTGATGTCACAAGCCAGGAACTCAGTCTGGGTTTCTCACACAGGTAGCAGAACCCAGAGTCATTCAAGCCACAATCTTCTGTCTCAAGTGAGGATTAGCAGGAATTGGGAGCAGACCTGGGCATTATGACATCATATTTGTGTAGAGAGAAATCTGTCTGCTCGTTCACTTCTCAATGGCCACAACTGCCAGGGCTGGGTGAGATCAAAGCCTGGAACCAAGAACTTTATCTAAGTCTCCCACATAGGTGCAGCAATCCAAGTACTTGGGCCATCTTCCACTGCTTTTCAAGGTGCATTAACAGGTAGCTGGATCAGAAGTGGAACAGCTGCTTCCCATTGGTTTACACAAGGGCCAAGTGTGTGCTGGGCAGAATCAGGCTGGACTGCAACACCCATTGGTTCCAGTGGAAGACAAGGCTGAAAAAAGAGCCGACCCAGCAATTGCAACCACCAGCTGATTGGGACAATGAACTGTCCGGGCCCTGTACTTACAAGTACACACAAGAACCTGGTCTGGGTTCACCTCAGACAAAGTCTCTTTAGGGGTCCCCTCAATCGAACTGCTGGACTCAGAACCCTAACCATGAAAAGACAGAGGACAGAACAAATCAATCAACTACCCTAGCCATATGTTGGCAGCCATATGTTGACTCTAAGATGGACTATGTCAATCAGAGGATTCCTCAATGACCTCATCATGCTTGGAATGGCAAGATTGGCAGCAATTCATAACTATTGAACTATCAAAACCACTTGAGCAAGACCCTTGGAGCATGCCCCACATCGGGGCCTGGGGTGGGTAGGAGACTGGGTGGGGCTTCTCCCTTTACCTTCCCCTTTACCCCAGATATAGAAAAAAAAAAATGTGGAAGTGATAGTCTTACCCACTTTCCTGTAGCCCTTGAACTTTTGTACCCTAATTAACTATGTAAAGATTGTCAAAAGTAAAATTTAAAAATGGAAAAAAATCCTACAGGAAACAAACAACAACAACAACAAAACAAACAAAAACAAGTGGAGCAGCTGGAACTCCAACCAGTAACCATATAGGATGTTATCATTGCAAGCAGCAGCCCAAAACCTCTATGTCACATCAGGCCAGAAACTCCTGAGTCATCTTTGCGTGTTACATTTAACTCAACAGTAAACCCTTTGATTCTTCTTTGAAAAGTGCATAACACAATTAACACCTTCGCTGTATCACTGTTTTGATCTAGCACCTACTTTTGTCTGTTGTTATAAGTGTTCTGTGATTATTTTTGCCACTGCTCTTATACAAATTGAACAATTCTCACTTTTTTTTTTAATCGCAAAGTCAGATATACAGAGGGGGGCAGAGACAGAGAGGAAAAGCTTCCGTTTGATGAGTCACTCCCCAAGTGACTACAATGGCTGGTGCTGTGCCGATCCGAAGACAGCAGCCAGAAGCCAGGAACTCCTCTGGGTCTCCCACGCGGGTGCAGGGTCCCAAGGCTTTGGGCAGTCCTCGACTGCTTTCCCAGGCCACAAGCAGGGAGTTGGATGGGAAACAAGATTGCCAGGATTAGAACTGGCGCCCACATGGGATCCCAGCACATTCAAAGCAAGAACTTTAGCCACTAGGCCACCGCACCGGGCCCGAACAACTCTTACTTTTAATTCCAAGACCTTCCTTTATGTTTCTTCATGGCACTTCCTCATGAACTGAATGACTGTTTAGTTGTTGGTTCTGTGGGGTTTGCTTTATATCTTCTTCCTCTTGAAGAAATCTATATAAGATCATCACTTTGTTGTATTCATTTCTATATTCCCAGTACTTAAAACATCAGGAGGCAAATAATGGATGTTTAATCCTTATTTGAATTCATTAATAAATTAGTGTGTGGCTGTGACAGTGGGAAACATGGTGATATATAGAATGGGGTCACATTAGAAAAGGTAGTCAGGGGCCTGACGCGGTGGCGCAAGTGATCCTTGCACACCCGGGATCCCATATGGGCGCCGGTTCTATCCCGGCGGCCCCACTTCCCTTCCAGCTCCCTGCCTGTGGCCCAGGAAAGCAGTGGAGGACGGCCCAAGGCTTTGGGACCCTGTACCCGCTTGGGAGACCCGGAAGAGGCTCCTGGCTTCGGATTGGCATAGCATCGGCCCGTTGCGCTCACTTGGGGAGTGAATCATCGGATGATCTTCCTCTCTGTCTCTCCTCTCTGTATATCCGCCTTTCCAATAAAAAAATAATAAAAATAAATCTTTAAAAAAATTTTTAAATTAAAAAAAAAGAAAAGGTAGTCAGATGGAACCAGCATGGTGACTCAACGGGTTAATCCTCTACCTGCCAGCTCCAACATTTGTATGGGTGTCAGTTCTAGTCCTAGCTGGTCCACTTTCAATCTGGCTCCTGCTTCTTACTGGGGAAGCAGTTGAAGATGGCCCAAATTGTTGGGTCCCTACACTCATGTGGGAGCCTTGGAAGGAGTTACTTGCTCCTGGCCTCAGATCAACCCAGCTTGGGCTATTGTGGTCATTTGGGGAGTGAACCAGTGAATAGAAGATCTATCTCTTTCTGCCTTTCCTTCTCTCTATAAATCTTTTTCAAATAACAATGAATAAATCTTTAGAAAATAAAAAAGGTTACCATAAAGGACTTCTCAAACTAACATGGGATGTTTGTTCAAGGTTCCTCATTTGTAGCTATAGTTGTTTTGTGGGATTCAGAAGTACTCCCAACTGGATTTTTTTTCCCCAACTAGATTTATTCCAAGTTCCTAGCTTAGTAGGAGAGAAGGATTCAAAGCAAAGACATAGATATAGGGAGCAGGACTAATTTAAAGAGATTAAAGAGTTAGGATACACTCTTATGAGTGTACAATCTCATGAGGGAGACTTGTGCCCACCCCTGTTTTTTCACCCCCTTTATTCTGCAGGGAGTGAATATGTAAATAGGCTGGAGTTTGGACAGTATGTAGGGCACACTGTGTTCACTGAAAAATGTCTATGCCATGTCCATGTAGAGCTCAGCATACGTGTATTCATCATGGCATCTTCTACATGACAGAAGAGGCTCATGTTCATCATGGGAAAGCAGTTGTGCCAAATCGGCATAGGAGGGGGGGAGGGTTCAGTGGTACAGGACTTTGGAAGGAGATATGTGAGCTCTGTAGCTCCTTTGCTCACCAACACCCTGCCTAGTCCATATCAGTAATTCCCATGAAAGAATCAGACAGCAAGTACAAGAAATAAGACATGGGGGAGGGGGAGGGGGAATCCCAGTGCCTATAAAACTGTATCACATAATACAATGTGATTAACAATAAAAAAAAAAAAAGAAATAAGACATGGGCCCAGTGCAATGGCTCAGTGGCTAAATGCCCATCTTGGCATGGGATGGGATCTCAAACGGGTGCCAGTTTGTGTCCCGGCTGCTCCACTTCCCATCCAGCTCCCTGCTTGTGGCCTGGGAAAGCAATTAAGGATAGCCCAAAGCCTTGGGACCCTGCATCCATGTGGGAGACCCAGAGAAGAAGCTCCTGGCTCCTGGCTTGGGATCTGCTCAGCTCTGGCCGTTTCAACCACTTGGAGAGTGAACCAGCAGATGGAAGATCTTTCTTTCTGTCTTTCCTTTCTGTAAATCTTCCTTTTCATTAAAAAGATTTATTTTTTAAAAGAAAAGAAAAAAGACACATGAATCCTCCAAGTTGGAGTGCCATATATCCTCTTTAGTTGTATCCTGTTTGAAAAGTACCATGATTAATTTTATAGATCTCAAATTTTTATTTCCAATGGCCCACTGTATACCCAGCTTGACCTTGCTGAAAATTTCTTTTCTTTTGTTTTTTTTTTCAGGAATATGATTTTGGTGGCACCCTGGCAGGTGAGTCCCTGCTGAGCAATGGACTTTTTTTCATACAGCTTGTATTGTATTAATTGGGTTAGCCACCATACTTGATGTTCCTGAGACTTTTCCTGGCTTTGCCATAGGAGAACAGTAGGAATATAAAGAGAAGCAATATGTAGATTTCTGGGATAACTGTTGTGGCAGACACACTGAGCACCCAATTGACAGCGCCAAGCTTCACACCCAATCTGGCAATCAGAAAAGTGAAGATCACGCTGAGATCTAGGCACTTACATTTGGGAAGCTGCTTTGATTATTACTGTTGATATGATTTAATATCTGATAGTTGAAAACTCCACCATCTTGTTCGTGTGGGAAGAAATAGTGCCTCTTCTGCTGCGATTCTTCTAGAATAGTGGTAGACTCTTGGATTCTCCTATATTGTCCAGGTCGTTATTGATCTATTGATGTATATATGCAATACTGAGTCTCTTCTCTCATTGCATACCTCAGTGTAGATGCTTGCTAAGTGTGGAACAGAATTCAGTTAAGAGAAGCCACAGAGTCACGCGTTAAAGTATGCTACTTACTGATTTTTTACTCCATATTACTGCCTGGGAGTCAATGAGACTCACTGCCAACCTTTTCAATCTTTTTCTGAATTCCAGCAAGAACGTTCACTTGTAGCGTTCTTGTTAAACCGATGCCCTCTAGCGGTTGTGTAACGAATTTAAAATAGATTGTTTAAGCACATACCTAACAGACCGGTCCAAAAGCACTATGAAGGGCGGGGTCTCCTCTTGACTTTCTTGCACATACTTCATTCACCTCTCTTATGTCTGCACCTAATTCTCTTTCCATAAAATCGTTAGCCGAAAACTCAGCAAACAAAGAGTTGGCTAGACACTGATGGATGCTGGAGAATCCTCTTTCTGGTGGAGACCACCTCTCCACCCCACCCTGTCAAAACAAACTTCTTTCTTTTAAAAATTTACCTATTTTTGGGCCCGGCGGCGTGGCCTAGCGGCTTAAGTCCTCGCCGTGAACGCCCTGGGATCCCATATGGGCGCTCGTTCTAATCCCGTCAGCCCCACTTCCCATCCAGCTCTCTACTTGGGGCCTGGGAAAGTAGTTGAGGACGGCCCAATGCTTTGGGATCCTGCACCCATGTGGGAGACCTGGAGGAAGTTCCTGACTCCTGGCTCCGGATCGGCACAGCACCGGCCATTGTGCTCACTTGGTGAGTGAATCATTGGACAGAAGATCTTCCTCTCTGTCTCTCGTTCTCTCTGTATATCTGACTTTGTAATAAAAATAAATAAAAAATTTATTGGAAAGACAGATTTACAGAGAAGGAGAGACAGAGAGAAAGATCTTCCATCCACTGGTTCACTCCCCAAATGGCTACAATGGCTGGAGCTGAGCTGATATGAAAACAGGGACCTGGAGCTTCTTCTGAGTTTTCATGTGGGTGCAGGGTCCCAAAGCCAACCTCCACTGCTTTTCCAAGTCCTAAACATGGAGCTGGCTGGAGAGTGGAGTCGCTGGGACACAAACCGATGAACATTTGTGATGCACCGCACTGGCCTGAAAAATAATTGGGGCTGATGTGGGTGGTGAGTCATCGCCTGCCTGTGGCACCTGCATCCCATTCAGGTGCCAATTCACCTCCCCAAGCTCCACTTTTTCCTTCTCTCTTTCCTTCATTCCTTCCTCACTCCCTCCCTCCATCTTCTTTCCTTCTCTCCTTCCTTCCTTCCTTGTTTCCTTTCTTTTCTTTTCCTCTTTCTTTATTTCCTTCTTTCTTTATTTCTTTTTCAGCTCTCTGCTCACAGCCTGAGAGGACAGCAGAAGATGGCCCAAATTCTTGAACTCTTGAGCCAATGTGGAAGACTAAGAGGAAGCTCCTGGCTCCCAGCTTTGGACTAGCCCAGTTTTTCCCATGGTGGCGATTTAGGAAATGAACCGGTGAATGAAGGATCTCTCTCACTGTCTCTTCCTCTCTCCGTAATTCCAGTTTTAAAGTAAACAAGTGTTTAAAACATAAATAAATTCTAACCAAGGTGAGTATTTGGCCTGGTAGTTAGGGGCCCTGATTTAACATCTTACTCCTGGAGCCCTGGAGTATCACAGGTGACAGCATCAGTTTGATTTCTTGACTAATACAGGAGCCACTTACCCTGTTCTGCTTTCTCACACAGGAACACAGAAACCTTATCCTACAGGAACTATGACATCACAGGGTTTAATGGTAAGCCTCTCTCTTGAGAAGTTATCTTGTTTCTGGATTGCCAATTGGACAATGTCCTCATCTCACACCACTTTGTGGTGACGCCGGAGTGTTTAGCTCCTTCAACTGGTGGGGATTTGCTGTTCCTCCCTTGGCATGTTTCTCAGTTAATTATCAATTTAAAACTTCTGTTCTTAGGCTGATAATGATCTATCTCCCTGCTGAAATCCAGGACAGAGTATTTGAGAATGAATCTAACAGTTGTTTTGCATAGCTCTTTAATTTCAGTCTTGTGAATCCAAGTGTTTTGTATGATTAAGAAAAAGGGCGTGAATAAGACCAGGTGAATTATTTCTGAGCTGGAAATTGAAAACTTTTGAAATTCAGGAAATTGCTCTGACAATGTCTTTACCAGCTCTCAAGAAAATGACAAATCATGGGTGAAGGGGCCCAAGCACTTGAGCCATCCTCCACTGTTTACCCAGACACATTAGCATGGGTCAGAAGTGGAGCAGCTGGGACATGCACCAGCATTCATATAGGACGCCAGTGCCACGGACAACTGCTTGGTACACCAATATGCCAGCCGCTCCAACTGCTTTGTCTAACTGTTTTTCTTCTGTGCAATAAGGTAGAGTTTGATAAATGTGTCTGTGTAGTGGTTAACTAGTGCTTATTTTATTTACATGTAAAGAAACATTTAAATGTTGGCATGTTGTTTAAAAGATGTATGCAAAATATATGATAATGGTGTTTAGTTTTTAAAATGTTATTCCATTTTAGATTATTACTTGATATCTCTTGATTGAACTTAATAATTAAGAAACAAGTCTAGAACTCATCTGTATGCTAAAGAGCCTTTTGTAAGCAAATTCATATTATATGTGAAAAATTTATTATTTTTATTACAATTGGGCAGTTTGAAGAGTCCAAATGATAAACCTGTTATTAATCAATGATGGACTAATCATGAGAGTTCTCACTGAAGTATAATATTGCAGCTTTCAGTTGGAAAATATATTGTAGAATTCAGACAAAAATGTTTCTGTTTGTGCCATGAAGAAAATATAATTGTACTATTAACTTTGTGGGGTTTATTTTTGAAAATATGTATAACTTAGATTTTAAAGTTTTTTATGAAACAGCTTGCAAATGACCACACTTAACTTAGTAAAGTACTTCAGTCACACACAATAAAAGAATACATTGTCAAATCCAGGATCAGGGCCTAGCTGGACATGTTGTTGCTACGGCAATAGCACCAACGCCAATAGCCCTTCAAAACAGAAGCCAAGTAGGAACTCAAAGTCTTAAATGAATGACAAATTTCTTAACTAAGGAATACCCATTCTAATCCAACTTTAATTCCCTTTGAGTGCCCTCTTCCCTTCGCCCCATTTTAGAGGCAAATGGGGACAACCTAATTATTCAGGCTCTCAGTGCCATAAATGAAGCTATCATCCATTTTATCCTGTTGTGCCTGAACCCTATTGCAATCTAGCCAAGAAACCTGAAGGCACCAGTTGACTGACAGTCCTAGACCCCAAACAATGCTTGATTCTAGTACTTGTTTACCCTTGGTGGGACTGATCTGTCCTCAGATGTAACTCGGTGCTGCCCTGGGACAGTCCCTCCTCAAGGTCTTAGGAATAGATTCCATCTGTAGGGCAATGCTCTCACTAAGTATCTTGGTGTATGTGCTGCTGAAGCGAGCAGGCATCAAGGATCTTAGAGCATTCCCATTCTACTAAATGTAGATTATATCCTCATCTACAATTCCTACAAGGATAATTCAGATGAAAACACCATCCAGCTCTTAACTTTGAGGTGGGGGTAGGGATTGATGGGGGAGGGGACATAAAGTCTCCCCATCAAAGCCCAGATCTCCAAATAAAAAATAACCTGCTCGGAATATGTCTTGACTCTGGAAAATGGGTATTATGAAAAAAAACATATAAACTTCAAAATTTTTGTGGATCAAAATAATCTTATTTTTCAATCCCATTTTTATGGACATTTGGAAATACCCTTGTAGTGTAGAAAAAGTGAATTATATAATACATCACTACATGTACATGTACATGATTAAGTACACACAATTTAACACAATATTTTACCATTTAATTTGACATAAAGAAAGGCAGACATAAAGAGAGGGACCTGCTCCCCAGGAGCTCCCCTACCATCCTCTACGTGTGGTAGATACATCTGCACCATAGCATTAAACCCTGGAATTCCCACTCCAGGAGACCCTTGCGAAAATCAAGATGTCACGTGGCCTCAGAATTTGCTAGGAGGGGAATAAGAATCCCTCTCCTGCTTTCCCCAGAGGATGGGTGTAGGATTAAACAATAGTGAACACATCAGTGTCTTGGAAACTCTAAAGGATTGCTCAGATGAAAGGCACTACCTTCATCCCTAACTAAGGGCTCTCCCTGTCCTTCTGGCTTCTGGCCATGAGAAATTGGCCAGAAGCCAACAACTGGTACTGCATTTGCCCTATAATTATCAACAACCAGGAAATTATCATACTCCAAAATATACATACATGGAGGAAAAAAATCTTTTTTCAGTATGATGATGCCATTTAAAAAGTGTGTCTGTGATGGGGGGGGGGGGCAAGTAAACCAGAGGATGGCAGGTGTCAGGGAGCGGAGGTTGGAATCACACAATCACACGTCTTCTAGGAGCTCCCACCACCCTGTCTCCTTCCCATCCACAGTCCTGAGGGGTCGCTGCTAGAGAAAACCCCTCACAGACAGCCCTCATGGCTGGGGGAAGGTGCAGACGGAAACGCCAGGCTAGAGTCTTTTACAGCCTCGTTAACACTGTGTATCAGGGAATTCCCCAGCAGAACATACTACTGCGTGTGAAAGGCAAGCGTGGCCTCTCCTGGTAAAGGTTTTTAAGAGACACCCCCAGTCCTAGGGATGGCCGGTATAGCAAGCATAACTTCTGACAGTCTTATGCCTGCCTCCTTTCAATTTGTTTCTCTCTTGGTTTGTCCTCCCAGCCTCTCCCCTTTTCTCCCACTTGCCAGCACCTCTCTCTCTCCCTCCACGAGACAGCATCTCAATGGTGTGGTCAGCGAGGCCCCTGGCCGCGGTCCATCTCGCTTCCTGCAGGATGCGGAGCCTCCTCCGGCTGAAGTGAGGGGAGACCGGGGAGCAGCAGTCCCGGCCACAGGGCGGATGTAAGTCTCAGTGGCGCTAACTTGGCTCCCACGCGCCCAGCTTCCACGTGCGGTGGGCGTCTCCTACAAAGCAGATACAGAAAGGTGCAGGTGGCAGCGCTGGCCACGGAGGGCCTGCTGGAAAACCCGGTGTGAACTAACCTGGTGCTCAGCCTCAGGGAGCTCACGGCCATCGTGCAGAATCAACAGAGCCTCATCCACACGCAGCGCCAGCGCATCGACGAGCTGAAACAGCGGCCGGACGAGCTGAGCGCCGAGAACCGTAGCCTTGGAGATCCGCAGCCTCGGCTGCAAGCGCGGTCTCCAGATGGACCTGCGGCCCCGTCGCCGGCCTTCCCGCCGCTGCTGAAGCCCAAAAACCGATTCGGGACCACGGACAGCGACCATCGAGCCCAAGCGGACCCCTCGCGTCAGCACCACAAACAGCTCACAGCTCAGCCTCAGCTGGGCTTGGCACCGCAGTTGTCCAAGCATCTGGAGGGACCGGCGCGTCCCAGAGTCTCGCTTCAACACAAATCCGTTGCCGTCCAGGGCAAGGACGTTCTGGACAGGAGACTCGAGAGGGTGGAGTAGCAGAGTGGAGGTTGTTGGGGTCAGGAAGAAAGGAAATGAATATAAGGTGGGATGTACACATTGGAATCTGAAAGGTGGGTGCTGTGAAGGGAGAGATGGCACGCTTGAGTCTAGAAGAGAATTGGGGAGGTTTGGGAGTGGGGAGAACGAGTCAACTTTGAGTTCTAGGAGATGCTGCTGCAAAAAGGAGTGCTGCCCTATCATGGGGAAAAGGCAGTGCGAAATGGGATTTAAAAGGGATTTCAGTGGGATTTAATTAATATTAAATGCGCTCTGTCACCAGCCAGTATGCATACAACCCCCCCAATAAGGCCCGACCATTCCCCACACACCCTGTATAGGAGAAAATCCAGAAGGAAGATACACCAACCAGTTCCACTTTCCTGTTGGGGATGCAACCCCACACTTCTACAGGTGCCTGTATTCTGCTGAGGAACCAGTGTTTTGAATAGGTTTCCCACCTGTTAACCAGCTCTGTCTCTGCTTTCAAATAGGCACCAGGGGGATTCTTTTGGCATTAGTTTTTGCATCTTTACCTTAATGTCCATTCCTGCATTCCCGGCCTACTGGGATTTATATGCCTTCCCTATCTTTAGCTGAAAATAAATTTTAAGAATCTTCATTTTGCCTCACGTTTATATTTAGTTTGCAGCACTTTATGGTGACTGGAGGCCTGCATTGCTTTGATTTTAGCTTGTTTGGGGTTTGGTGTGCTTCTGCACACTTAATATTACATCTTTGACCAAACTTGGAAGGCGTATTCTGTTATTCAAACTTTTTTTTTTTCAGTTTCACATTCTTTCTCCTCTTGTTCTAAGGCTCGAATGACACAAAAGCGAAACTTTTCCTGTTCCATCTCTGTTCAGACTGGATGAATTGCAAGGATTCTCCTCTGACAGCTCTATTTTACTACTGACCTTACCCAATTTTTAAATTATATTTTTAAAGAATTCAATTATTTTAATATGATTTACATAGTTGAGGGGTCTCTAACTAGGGTGGGAAGGGTCAGGTAGGGAGGACAGTGGTTGGGATAAAACTTGAGGATTAGGCAGTTCCTGTGACCGTGCTTTTTCTCTTCCTACTGCTTCAGGGCTCTTTTGCCCTCAGTTCTTACAGCATTCTCACAAGCTTACAGCTGGTTACAGTTTCAGACCTATGAGGTGTCCCATTGTCTTCCTACCACTGAGAACATCTTTCCAAGCTCTGTTGGCTGATCAAGTCCACCTCAGCGTGCACTCACAGGCCCAGGTACATGTTGCAAGCTTGGTCAGGAGAGTAGTCTGATCTGTTCCGCTTTCCATCGTCTAATGAGGCACTCGATGTCCTCTGCTGGCCTAGATGAGCTGACCATCATGTCCCTGGGCATGTGCATCTGGGCATGGTGTCTACTGCACAGGCACCAGCAACTGAGGAGGTCCAGCTGTAAGCATTCCAATGCTGGATCAAGTTCCTTGTGATTTTGCCTGTTAGTCGTGATTTGAGTCCAGCCATCTAGTTTGGAAGTCCCCTAAGAAACCTTGTCAGAGGTGACCTAAGACTTGACTGGTGTGTTTTGATGGAGCCAGTTTCGGTCACACATATGCTGAGGAGTGCTGCCTTGACAGGTCTGCTCACCTCCAGTCCTGGCTGTCATGATCACCTGGGCTGCAGTGCAAGCTGCAGTCCAGGAGGGGAATACCTACAGTTCTCCTACCTAGTGGCTCCCAGCCCCTGATCCTGCTCATGCTGGGAATATTGTGGTCTGGTTGATATGACTTGCTTGCCCACAAGCATGCCAACACTCATTATGGTTCTCACTAGCACCAGTGGGTGCTGGAGCTTAACCCAGTCTGGCCCACCCCTGAACCCAGCCCACAAGCATGCCAACAATCATAGGTGTTTCAGCCTTGCCCATATTGGTCTACCCCCAGCCCTGGCTCTCGCACTTACCAATGGGAGCTGCAGCTTAGCAGTAGAGTCCCAAAAGTTTTCATCCCAGACATGTTCTCACCAAACAGTTCACATTAGGGCCAGGACTGGGGGCTGTCTGGGTAGAGTTGGATGGCAGCACCTGCCAGTGTGAGCTGGTACTGGGAACAGACAGTGCCAGACTGGGCTGCAGCACCTGCTGGCCAATGCTGAGGTGAGACGGCTATGCCAAGCTGGGCCACAGCACCCACCAGCACACACATGATCTGGGGGTGGGAGAATGTGAGCCCAGTGGGAGAGATGTGGTGACTCCCCTGCATGAGAGCTGGGAATGGGGGCAGACTAAGCCGGGCAGGTCTACAATACCTGTTGGCTTGCATGTGAATTGGCTTAGAGGGAGAGCCAGGTTAAGCTAACCTACTGTATCCACTGGTACAGACATGAACCGGAATATGTGCAGGATGGTCGGGCTTTTCCACAGCATCAGCTGGCAAGTGCTGGGACTGGGGGCAAGTCCTGTCAAGCTGGACTGCAGAACCAGGTGGAGAGTACAAGATCTGGGGCAGGGAGTGGATCCAATAGGGAAACTGTGGACATTTCTCCAATACACTGCAGCTCCCATTGGTGAGCATGAGAACCAGGACTGGGGGCAGGCCTGTCCAGACAGACGGTGGCACCCACTGGCATGAGTGTGGGCTGCAGGGTGGAGTTGGCTGGGTTGAGTTAGGCTCCAATGCCCAATGATATGTACAAGAGCTGAATGGAATGTGGGACAAACCAGATCTGTCCACTGCACATGCTGGCAGGCACAATAGTGTGGGGGCGGGGAGGCTGAGCGTTTGGTGAGTGGGGTTGGGCTGTGCCGCAGCACTCACTGATTTGTGTAAGAAGCAAGGCTGGAGATAGATCTGACCTAATGATTGCAACTATCAGTGTGTGTGTGGGCTGATGTGGGTGAGTCAGTGAACCAGACCCCATACTGACAAGCACCCAGAAGTCAGATCTGGGATCACCTCAGATGAGATTTCTTTGAGGATTGCCCTAACTAAACCACTATACTCCAAGCATGGAAAGAATGGCAGGACCTGTGACAGGGGAGTGCATGTGTCTGAACGGGACCTCCTCAGTTCCTGAAGATGGTGCAGTGCACAGCATATCCAGATGTACTTGCAGTCTACTGGGGCCTGTGGAGGACATCTGATACCACAGCAGAGGAGAAGGGCATAAGAAATTGGTCAACCACCCCAAAGAAGCTTAACAGTAAATTTCTGGGTCAATGGAGACTCTGGGGTAGACTGTGTCTGCCAATGGACCTTGGAAGGATTTCCTCATCCTTGGAATGGTGAGATTGACAACATATCAGAATGATCAAAACCACGATCAGAACCCTCAAAACATGCTCCACATCGGTATGACACCAGGTGGCTGTTCCCCATCGCTGGGTATTTGGGCGGTTGGAATGCTGGGTATGGCTTCTTCCCTGTCTCCCATCTCCCCCTAAATATTGGAAAGAGATAAGGAATTTGTAGAAACAGTGGTCTCTCCTGCTCACCAACCCTTCCCATCCTAACCAACTGTGTAAACATCATCAAAAATAAGATAATAAAAAAAAAAGATGAGGGGCCTGCATGTTTCACTCTCACAGTCGAGTGACAGCTAACTGTGTGTGTGACTCTGACTTGGCCTGTGGGCTGAGGAAATGAGAAGTTATGATTTGAAAAGAGATTGTTCATTAGGTGCTGTATCAGAGTTCCTAATTGTGGTTACTTGTTGGTGTAAGACAGTCCCTTGTTCTTGGGAAATATGAGGAATCCTGATAAGATTCGCTAACATGTATGTGATGAAAAAACTACGCTTAGATTTAAAAAACGTGCCAAAGAGTGTCAGAATGTATCCAACGAGATAAGCTGGAGGGACAGTTGCAAGGCTGGGAATCTGCTGAGAAGAGGCTCTGCGAAGAGGAGCCGAAAGGCCATTTGCCCAGCCTGCATGCTGCCCTCAGAGGGTCCATGGAGGTGGTTTCATGGTCTCCTTGATGAATGGTGAACATCTGTACTCTGGTTATGAAAACTGGCTAACAAAGATGGAAGGAAACAAAAGACAAAAATAATAAATAAATAACCTAAGATCACATAAAGTACAATCTATTGGTGAGACTTACAGGTAAAAGTGTGGTTTTAGGTAAATGCAAGACAATGGATCCGCAGGTCATGAGGCAGAAAGAAAAAAAAAAAAAAAGATAAAAGTAGCCCAAACAGGATTGCGTCTGGACTTTTTCAGGACCATTTCTTTTAAAGATTTTTTTTTTTTTTTTATCGGAAAGGCAGATATACAGAGAGGAGAGACAGAGAGGAAGATCTTCCATCCGATGATTCACTCCCCAAGTGAGCGCAACGGCTGATGCTATGCCGATCCGAAGCCAGGAGCCTCTTCCGGGTCTCCCACGCAGGTGCAGGGTCCCAAAGCCTTGGGCCATCCTCCACTGCTTTCCCGGGCCACAGGCAGGGAGCTGGAAGGGAAGCGGGGCTGCCGGGATAGAACCGGCACCCATATGGGATCCCGGGCGTGCAAGGCGAGGACCTTAACCACTGCGCCACCGCGCCGGGCCCTAAGGAACATTTCTAACAGGTGTTCCAGATGTCAGGTAACAGATATTTCAGAGACTCCTGTGTAAAGGGACATTGTGACCCTAGAAGGTCAGTGAGCACAGGATTACAACTGATAGGATAACATTTGTATGAAAACAACTGAGTGTGAACCATTCCTATAACTAAATGGATGTTATTTGTATGAGAACAGTTGAGTGGACAGCATGGGAATGAGAACACTTGGTGGAATATACAAAACAAAAGGAGTTCCAAACAAAAGCAAAGAAAGAGTTAATGGGTTTTGTTGATGAGCTCAATACCTCCTCCCTTATCCTATATGACCCACCTGTTGTATGAAGTCTTATGCCCTATTACATTTCGGCTTTCCACCATCACTCAGAGTCCACCCGTGTTATTATCAGCTCCGTGCACTAAGTCCATCGCTACAGGACAGTGACACTCAACAAAAGCACCAGATAGCAAGTCATCTAAGGACTTTTTTTTTAAACCCTCTCCTAGGACTAGGGATGACCCTACAGAGTCACTTAGAGGTCAAAAGGCAGTTGGGTCTGAAATATATCATGTTGAGCCCTGTAGTGAAATACTTGCAGTATTAAATTTTTTGAAAAGGTGAGGCATTTATTCATGAAGGAAATACACCAGTTGTTGGTGAGCTTGTGTGTTACTTTTGTTTTACTCTATGGTAAAACAAAGTCAGAAATAAACAGATCTTCCACCTGTTGGTTTACTCCCTCAAATGCCCACAAAATCTAGGATTGGACCACACCAAAGTCAAGAGCCAAGAGCCCCTGCTGCGTCTCCCACTTGGTGTCAGGGTCCCAAGTGTCTGAGCCACCATCTGCTGCCCCCAGTGGGTGTGCACTAACAAGAAGCCAAATTAGAAGCACAAGCCTGAGACAGCCCAGGAGAACTGCAATATGGAATTTGGGTTTTCCAGGCAGCTGTTCTGCATCCACTGCACCCCAACACTCACCCGTTCTGTGCTCTGATTGCGAATTGGTTTTATGATCAGAAAGATAATCAAATATAATCCTTAATTTAAAATAATTTTATTTGCTAAACTTTTTTCATTTTTAAAGATTTATTCATTTTTGAAGGGTCCTGCGCCATGGTTCCACTGACTAACCCTCCCCCTTCAAGTGCTGCGATCACATATGAGTGCTGGTTCTAATCCCAGCAGCTCCACTTTCCATCCAGCTCCCTGCTTGTGGCCTGGGAAAGCAGTCAAGGATGGTCCAAAGTCCTGGGACCCTGCACCTGCATGGGAGACCAGGAAGAAGTTCCTGACTCCTGGTTTCAGATAGGCTCAACTACGGCAGCTGCAGCCACTTGGGGAGTGAAGCAGCAAGCCACAAACAGGGAGCTGGATGGAAAGTAGAGCAGGTGGGACATGAACTGGCACCCGTATGGGATCCTGGCGCTTGCCAGGAGGGTGATTAGCCAATGGAGGCATCACGCCAGGCCCTAAACTTTTTCCTTAAGGAAACATCCCACCAAATGACTCCTACCTAGCCTAAATTGCAGGTCCCAAGTAAACAAATACTGAAATATATATGGTCGGTACAGTAGTGAGTGCTTGAGAGCTTGAAGTGAGGAGCTGACATGCCCATCTGTGAATGTAAGCCCTATTTCATTTCCCAACAGCTGTGGAACCCTGGCTGAGTTGGTCCCACATTCAACCTCTAGAGAGGTCAATTTGCTTCTCTGTAGAATTAAGCTATCAAGGAACTTCCAAAGAATCTTAGAAAATGGAATTAAAAGATCTTGAATGAAACTTGAAAACGCAGAATTTTTTCACAATACACATTTTCCATGCACTTTTTGAAGACCACCTGCGAGGCATGGATTACACACGTCCTTTTGCAACGAAATAATCTTTTAATTCCGCCCCCCCCCCATAAACTTTCCGATGCTCCTTCCTACTTTCTCGTGACATTGGTGTGAAGACGAAGTGAATTAATACTCCCTTAAGGTGCATACAAACACGCAGGGACAGCCAACCAACCAAGCCAGGCCAGGCCAGGGCAGGGCAGGTAGCAAGCCCGCGCTCCGAGGCAGAGAAGTCGGTGGACGTGCGCCACTGACAGCAGCCGCAACTGCAAAAACAGCCAAGACTTGTCAGGTGGCCGAGAAGCCTGGAGGAGAACGCAGAGGGCTTCAGCAAAGGCACAGACGCCAAACTCGCGCCCCCGAGACGCTGGGCATACACTGCCATGGAAAGGAATCCCACCCTGTGTCTGCAGAGAGCTGGCTCACTAAGCAAAACGCTACGAGGCGAACAATAAAAAACAACAACGCCTCAAGGATTAAAACAAAAGTGAGAACCCCATCGCTGCACCGCCCACGGGTCCTCCCGGGCACTGCAGGACAAGGAGCCCGCCAGACAGAAGAACAGCGCCTCCTGCATGCCGCGACCGTGATCCTCTGCGCAGGCGCCCGGAGCCGACCCGTGAGAACTACAACTCCCAGACAGCCACACACGCAAGGCCAGCTGCTTCCGCTTCCTCGCTCCCGCCCTTGCCAGGGAGACGGCCCGTCACGTGAGCACGCGTGACCCTGCGTCACGGGGGTTGGGGGCGGGAGGGGTGCAGGAACCGAGAGGGCCCCCCGAGGTACGACTCTGGGACCCCATTGGTAGAGAGGCAACCTCGGAAAAGGTAAAAAAAAAAAAGTCAACGTGCCAGTCTGCGTCGCGATTGGAGTTGGTGGGAGCGAGGCCTGGGATACGGGCCAATCAGCAGTGCGGGTTGTCGTTTTGGGACCGTGAAGGGAAAAGGGTCGCAGGCCGCGGGGTCTGGCGGGAGGAGCAGTTGCCCGGTGGTTGCTTGGCGCTTCCTGTTTCCGGTTCCCGAAGTTGGGGGGGCCCCGCGAGGCGCCAGGGTGAGTGGGAAGTCGGGGTCCGCCGCCTACCGCTCGCTGGCCGGTGGTCACTCGCCGGGGAGGACCTGGAGCCTCGGTCGCCTGCGCCACGTGAGTGGGGCAGCCGGGGACGTCAGATCAGGCTCCCTGAGCCAGAATGGGGGCGTCGGGAGAGGGAATACAGACCCAACCCTCCAAAGGACGCGTAGGGCCACCGGAGAGGGACTGGCCGCGGGGCATGGAGCCCCTGTGGAGCTGGGACTGGGTCCTTGTTAGACCCCTGCCCCTGGCGAAGAGGGGCGAGCTTCGCAGACTTCCCCCCAGGAAAGATGGAGGGGTGCCGGCCAGTAGGGGCGTTCCGTCATCGCCGGGGGTTCCTCCCTGCAGACAGCTTTACAGAAGCTGTTGCTTGAGTTTTGAAGGTTTGTTTTGTTTTCCCAGCTAGTTGGGGCTGCTCTTCTCGAAGCGGGTGAAGAAGAGGGCTCCCGGAGGGTGCCACGTGAGAATCGAGAGGAAGGTAAAAGCCATTACCCCGGAAGGTGGCCCAGGCCAGCCCCACGGTCCAGGTCCCAGGCTCGTCCCAATGGATCCTAAACATTCAAGCGGGATTCAAGTCCTGCCCCTTGTTGCCACAAGGATCCCCGTGGTCTCTGATGGTAGCATGGGCCCAGGCCTTGGCGCCCAGTCCCCTTCCTAATTGTGCTGTCCATCTGTGATGTGTCCGTTTTTCTAGTCGTTTTCTTTATGCCAGCAGGCCCTAGTGGCTGGAGAAGCAACTTTCCTGGTTGTTCTCGCCCTGCCTGGCGGATCTGAGGGGCCAAGGCAGCATTGAGCTCAGCTTTGGCTGGCTGCAGGGCCTTCACCGCTTTATCCCTGCTGTTCCGTGAAACTGCCTTTCTGGGCTTCGGTTAGCAGATAGAGAGCTCACTTTGAAACCAAAAGAACACAGCTGTCCGTGTGAGATTTCCCTCCAGAAAAGGAATGGCTCCTGGGTAGCACAGAAGGAAGACATCTTTTCTTTTTCTTTTTTTAAAGATTTATTTATTTTTATTGGAAAGTGAGTTATGCAGAGAAGAAGATCTTCTTTCCGCTGATTCACTCCCCAAGGGGCCGCAATGGCTAGAGCCGAGCCAATCCGAAGCCAGGAGCCCACAGCCTCTTCTGGGTCTCTCACACGGGTGCAGGGTCCCAAGGCCTTGGGCCGTCCTCTGCTGCTTTCCCAGGCCACAAGCAGGGAGCTGAAAGGGAAGCGGGGCCGTTAGGATTAGAACTGGCGCCCATAAGGGATCCCAGTGTATGCAAGGCAAGGACCTTAGTCACTAGACTACTGCACTGGGCCCAGAAGAAATCTCAGTTCAACGGGCTGACATTTTAACTTAGGTCCTGAGAGAACATAATGGAAATTGCCTGCTGAATCAGTCTGCGGGAGTCCCCTATTTCAGTGGAGGGAATCAGCGAGTCCTGTTGAGTAATGGGTAGCTCGGGGAGGGCCGCAGTTTGAGGTCAGTTTTTGTTTCCTTGGTAGACTGAGTGAAGAGTCACTTCCCCGTTGCCTGTGGCTTTGTCCGAACACGTGCCCAGCCTTGTTTGCCCGCTCCCATCCCCCCAAGACATTGTCCTGAAAGGAGATCCAGGCGCGTGCAGCAGCGGAGCACAGGCCAGGAGCTTTGGGGCCATGTTAGCGGGCTTCACTGCACCTCCTGTCTTTCCATTTTTAATCCATGAAGTGGGAACAGTCGTATTTTGCTGCATGATGTTGTAGTGCTTCCCACCGAGCCTGGCCGAAGGCCGGTGTTCTACAAGAAGTTGCTGGCAATTGTGGGTTTGGTCTTGTAAACGTAGGGAGAACCTCTCGGCTGGCTAGACTTATTCTTTGGAAATAAGCTTAGTGAATCACTAAACCTGCTGTGGTGAACTGGGGCAAGTGCTGTCCGGCAGATAACTTGTCAAACATTGCCCATGGGGACTGTGGGAATTTAACCCTGGAAGCAAGCATAGTGCACGGTCAGAGGTCGAGGCTGGGGCTTGCAGGTTCCCATCTGTAAGCTCATATGTACCCATTAAGTTTTGTCTGTTTCAAGTTTTAACTTCCCAAGCGACAGTGAAGTCAGTTGACTACCAGTGTGTTATTCATATGTGAAAAAAAAAAGATTGGAAGCATTAACTTTGTCGTTGGGACAAGGGTTGTTGTTGTTGTTGGTTGAACTTGTCAGCAGTGGCGGAGTCTTACAAGATCTGCTGGGTGTGAAGGAGAGCTCAAGAAAAGCAAACAAGTTGAGAGCCATGGCTTTCCAGCCCTCGAGTAGTGCGTGAGTGGGATTTAGTACACCAGCGAGAGCACGCTTCGGGTTGTCATCAGTTTAGCGACAACCATCGTTACTGCAAAGCAAGACATCCTCGCGATTTGGGACCCAGCAGAGTGAAGGACGAGCTGTCTTGATGTACTGAGTTTTCTTCTCCCCATAACCTAACTCTCTGTGAAGCAGTGGACTGGATAAAGTTGTAGGTGCTGGTGGCTGTGTTCACTTCTCTTCCACACTCATGGTGAATCCAAAGGTGGTTAGGTGTGCCTAGACAATGATAGGAAAGGTTAGCGTGCCAGCTATTCAGACTGCTCTCTCTGCAAGCGAACCTTTCCAAGACCCTCTTTAAATAGGCAAGTGGGCATTTGCTTGGTGGCAGACCACCTATTTCAGCTGTATTTATGAAGTAGTCATAGGCTTGTGAAATGAGCTATCTTGATCTGAGTTTCCCAGAGCTGTGTAAAATGTTCCATTTGTCGCTTCCGCTTTCTCCACAGCCAGTTCATGCGCCTCGTCTGCCCCTCCTCATCCCCCAGCGCCCCCCGAAGCATGATCCCCTTGCTCGGCTGCTGGAGGGCTGGGCTGCTGCTGCTGCTGCTGCTGGCCGTGGCCGTGAGAGACTCCTGGCAGACAGAAGAAAAAACATGTGACCTGGTGGGAGAGAAGGGGAAAGAGTCCGAGAAGGAGCTGGCACTCCTGAAGAGGCTGACACCACTGTTCAACAAAAGGTGACTGAAGACGGGCCGCGGGAGACGCCGGTTCAAACCCCTCTTCTTCCCACTGGATACGTGGGCAATAACCCCTGTGGGAAATGCTCTCAACTGAACCTCAGCCACCTGGGTCTTATGTGGCCATGCCATCTTGCTGTTTTTTATGATACACAACAAGTTTTTTTTTTTTAATTGGAAATTCAGATATACAGAGAGGAAGAGAAACAGAAAGATCTTCCATCCGATGATTCATTCCCCAAGTGAGCGCAGCAGCCCGTGCTGTGCTGATCCAAAGCCAGGAGCCAGGAATTTCCTCCTGGTCTCCCACACAGGTGCAGAGTCCCAAGGCTTTGGGCCGTCTGCAACTGCTCTCCCAGGCCACAAGCAGGGAGCTGGATGGGAAGTGGGGCTGCTGGGATTAGAACTGGCTGCCATATGGGATCTGGGCGTGTTCAAGGAGAGGACTTTAGCCTCTAGGCCATGCCGCCAGGCCCCACGTTTTTTAGTAGCAGCATGCACTTCTCTTTTCCAGAAGTGTAGCTGATCCATGAGGCCAGCTTGCAGAAATGCAGGCATGGTTCGGTACCTCCCGACGGTAGGATTTCCTCAGGTGAATGTGTTAGGCTTGTCCATGTTATGAATGTCAGGAACCTTCAGGTAGCCATTGAGAAACATGGGAGTCCAGCTCCAAGATGGACACTGCTTAATGTCTTGACATTAGGATGCTGGACTCAACCATTGTCTAGTCCTGTAGTGTCTTGGCAGGTATGGAATAATGCTTGTGTTTCTACAAGCTGGTCTTCACTTCAGGGAAAGAGAAGTGAGTGTGCCCTGCTACTAAAACCCCGGCTTGGAATTTGCAGTGTGTCATAAAAATGTGATGGACTTCTGACTGTTGTTTGTTTATTGAGGAAATATAAGGCAAATCAGTGGAGAAAGATGAAGGGGAAATCCCCTGAGCCTGTGGAACTGTATCAGAAAATAAATAAATATGCTTGATCTTAGTCAAAAGGCCGAGACGCGATTAAATAAATAAAAGGAAAAATAGACACCCTTGATGACAGGGAAATAGCAGCCTAGAACAGGCTTTCTAGAATTATCTGAAGTATCTATCCTGTTTTATTTGAATTGTTCCTCATCAACAATTAAAATGGTCTAATAGGCTCATGAGTCTCTGATAATTCCACAGATATTGATTGGCTTCCATTGAGCCACATCAGAAGTCCATGCAGCCTGCTTGGTTTTTTGTTTTGTTTTGTTTTGTTTTTCCTTTGTAAAGGACAGGGAAGCTGACAGCCTGACTCTTGTCTCCTCTCACTTGTCTCCACAGCTTCGAGAGCACGGTGGGCCAGGGCTCAGACACATACCTCTACAAGTTCAGGGTATGCCGCGAGGCTGGCAACCACACGTCCGGGGCAGGCCTGGTGCAGATTGACAAAAGCAGCGGAAAGGAGACGGTGGTGGGGCGGTACAATGAGACGCACATCTTCAATGGAAGTAAGGCCCTCCATGTGGACTGAGTGTTGATGCAGGGCAATTGTTTGGATGGTCCCACGTGTCATGGCCAGAAGAGGCTTTCTGTCGTGTGTCGCCCATGGTGGGCATAAACCACAGGGTGCCTGGGTTCCCAGCTGCTCCAGAGCCAGAGGCTGGGCCATTGATGTGTTTAAGGGCAGCGAAAAATCTTAGGAAAAATGCGGAATCCAGACAGCAGTGTGTAACCTCCAGGTCTTTCACTCAGCCAGATGTAGTCATACCAACTTGCCACCATTTCTCATCCGATTTTAGTCGGAGTTTGCAGTTAAATGTTAAGAGATGAAGCTCTTTGGCAAACCACAGTTTCCCTACTGACACTGCTGTGGTGGTGATATTTTGTAAAAGTCCTATAATCATTTGGCTGCAAAGGACTTGTCTAATTCAGTGCCAGGAACAGATAAATCAAATCTCCAGTACAGCTAGTTACTCGTCTAAAATAGCAATCATAAAGTTACCGTGCAGAGTTTGGGCCTGCAGTCAGATGACCAGGAGCTAGAGCCCGCTTCTGTTTTCTGGTCCTGCGACTTTAAACAAGTCATTTCACTTTTCTTGTTGTTTTCGGATGCGAAATTGAAAGCAGAACCCCTGTGTGCTTCATCTACGTGATGGTTGGTTCAAATGACAGTTTGCGGGAGATACAGGAGAGGAAGGGATTCCCAGCTGGACATCGGCTTTTGATCTCTCTGTGGCTCCTCCGAAATCTTGGGGTGCCTCCTGCTGCTCAGCAGTTGTAGGGAGTCCCTTTTGCTCTTAGTGAGTGTTCAGAAAATGTAACTCATGGGAGGTGGAAGTTGCTGCTGTTCTTGCACTGTCAGTTGGCTGCCTTTAACATGAAAGCATCATTTTCTTACATGAATATCTGATTTCTTTAGTTGTCTTAAAGGCATATAAAACTCTGTAAAGAGGTCAGTTTCAGCCTGGCCTTTCTGGTGCACAGAGCTCATGCTGACAGGGTTATTTTAACGAAAACCACTGTCGTTGGCTGAGTAATTGTGCCCTGCCATATTACCCAGATCTGCCTCCAGCGTCCTCCCCTGCCCCTTAGAAACCATTGCCTTGTCGCTCAGGTGACTGGATCATGCTGATCTATAAAGGGGGCGACGAATATGACCGTCACTGTGGCAAGGAGCAGCGCCGTGCGGTGGTCATGATCTCCTGCAACCGACACACACTGGCGGTGAGCACGCCGGGGTTCCTCAGCCCAGGGAGGAAACTTGAGGGACCGACCACCATCGGGGACAGATTGAGAGGAGATGAGCTGGGCTGAGCCCAGGGAGGACAAAGGAGGGGCCAACCACCGACTGAGGGGGTTAGATCCAGACGAGCTGGGCTGACCCCAGGGAGGACAACAGAGAGCCAACCGCCAACTGAGGGAGCAGATCCAGATGGGCTGGGCCGACAGTGTCCCTGTCAGACTGCTCAGACTGAGGTCCCCGTGTCCCCGGGTAACTGGGCTTCTGACCAGGAACAAAGCAGGTGATTGGGAGTTGTTTCCCCCTTGTTGGATGAGAGTGAAACCCTGTACCACGTGTCTTGTCTTCCATGCCCTGGGCTGCAGGATAATTTTAACCCTGTGTCCGAAGAGCGAGGCAAAGTTCAAGACTGTTTCTACCTCTTTGAGTTGGACAGTAGCCTGGCCTGCCCGCCGGAGGTGTCCCATCTCAGCGTGGGCTCCATCTTACTGATCACGTGAGTAGTGTGTGTGTGTCCGCTTTGTTGTCCCTGCCCCCTCAGATCTCTGTGTGTGTGCTGATATGAAAAGGCTGGCTGGAACATTCTGCGCCAAATTTCTTAATGAAGTAATGTGTTCTGCCCCTAATAATTGCATTTGGTGATGCTTTATTTTCATGGACTGCTGGGTAGTTTTTAATACTATCTGAGTATTAGATGATTAGAACTTTAGAAATGGCTGTTTTTCTGGATTGCAAGGTAAGAATCACCTACTGTGCCATGTAGCTTTTCTGGCAAATTTTCATTTCATTTCATTTCTTGTCCATTGGTTCATTTCCTGAATGCTCACAGTGGCCAGGACTGAGCTGGGCCCAATCTGAGAGCCATGAACTCCATCCATGACTCCCTTGTGTGTGGCAGAACACACTCACTTGAGCCAGGGTCTGCACTGTTTGGAGCTGGGTATCAAACTAGGCACAGAGAGGTACGGACATGCTGTTTTAAAAATAAGATGTAGTTTATTGATTTGAAAGTCACAGAGAAGGAGAGAGGTTGATTTTTCATCTGCTGGTTTGCTTTCCGAATAGCAGTGGCAACCTAGGATGAGCCAGAGCAAAGCCAGGAGCTAGGAGCTTTGTTCGGCTGCCTTCCCAGCATATTAGGAAGCCAGATGGGAAGTGGAACAGCCAGAACTTGAACTGGCATATATATGAAATGCCAGCATTGCAGGCAGAGGCCTAGCCTACTTTGCCACAATGCCAGCTCCAAGATGCAGAAATCTTAACAAAAAAATTTTTAATGTATTTATTTGAAACACTAAGTGACAGAGGGCAGGGCTTTTCCAGCCACTGGGCCACTTCCGACATGGCACAATGACAAGAGTGAAGTCAGACCAAGACCAAGAGCAAGCTGCTCGTCCCATGTGGGCAGCACAAACCCATACGCTTGGGTTATCATCTGCCTTTTCCAGTACAGTAGCAGGAAGGCAGATGGGAAATGGAGCAGCTAGGACTTAGATCAACACTCCAGTATGGGATGCCAGCATTGTAGGTGGCAGGTTAACATACTACGCTACCGGGGTGGTGGCCTAGCGGCTAAATTCCTTACCTTGCATACATAGGGATCCCATTTGGGCACCGGTTCTAATCCCAGCAGCCCCACTTCCCATCCAGCTCCCTGCTTGTGGCCTGGGAAAGCAGCAAAGGATGGCCCAAGGCCTTGGGACCCAGTACCTGCTTGGGAGACCCGGAAGAAGTTCCTGGCTCCTGGCTTCAGATTGGCTCAGCTCTGGCTGTTGTGCTCACTTGGGGAGGGAATCAGTGGAAGATCTTCCTCTCTGTATATCTAACTTTGCAATAAAAATAAATAGTTTAAAAAAGAAAAAAACATACTGCACCACAACACTGGCCCCTTCAGCAGAGTTCTCAGCCACTAGGCTAAATGCCTACCCTGTGTCACATTCTTGTAAACAGATATTTTTGTTTCTTTAATTCAAAGGCAGAGTGATGGAGATTTCCATCTGCTGGTTTGCACTGTGGCCACAATGACCGAGGATGACGCCTGTAATTCTCTCAGGGTCTCCCACTTAGCCATCTCTTGCTACTTGCTGTGTACATTAGAATCTGAAGCAGAGCACCAGGTGCCAGTCTGTACCCCAGCTCTTCCAGTTCCTTGCCACTCCCTACACCTGGGAATAAACAGTGGCATATGGTACAGGTGCTTGGGCCCCTGTCCCCACCCGGAGACTCTGAGGAAGCTCCTGGCCTCACCCTGGCCCAGTGTTGGCTGCTAGAACCATAAGGGAGTGAACCAGCAGGTGCCACCACACTGGAGTCACATGACTTTTTTCTCTTTAGGTTCGCATCACTTGTCGCCGTCTATATCATCGGAGGCTTCCTGTACCAGCGACTGGTGGTGGGAGCCAAGGGGATGGAGCAGTTTCCCCACCTAGCCTTCTGGCAGGATCTTGGCAACCTGGTAGCAGTAAGTAATGGGGCAGTCTGTAGCCCAAGTTCAGGATTAGGTGACCCAGAGATTTTGTACTGAGACTGAGGGCGCACGAGTCGAGTGCTGGAGCCACAGAAGTCCCAGCTGGACAGGCCTCAGTGTCAGAGCAGATGCTCTGGTCTCGCGAGGACACAGCAGACACTGGCTGTTGGTTAATGCCCTCTGCTACATCCCAACAACTCCTAGGGGGTCTGCGTAGGGAACCAAGGTCCAGTTAGAAGAAAACTTCTATTTCTCATAAATTGATCTAGTTAATCCTTGCTTGGGTCTTTTTCATTATCCCTGGAGAGCTCGAGTCATTGCCACCATCTTGGACCATAAATACACTTTTTCTGTCGTCCGCTAAGGGTCGCTGTTCCACATGTTTTCCTTTTATTCCCCCTCCAGGATGGCTGTGACTTCGTGTGCCGTTCTAAACCCCGCAATGTGCCTGCTGCATATCGTGGTGTGGGAGACGATCAGCTGGGGGAGGAGTCCGAAGAAAGGGATGACCATTTATTACCAATGTGATTACACTGGAGGAGTCCAGCCTCTTCGGTCCCCCAAACCAAAGCATCCTCAGCCAGATCTCCCAGGCAGTGTCCACTCAGCCCATTGCTCTTGCTTTCCAGTTCGCTTTTGATTTGTATCCTCTACTCACCAAAACGGCCTTCCCGTGCTCCCATAGTTTTTTTCTTCCAGCGGTACAGGTGTGATATGCCAGAGCCTAGGAACACAGGCTACCAGAGAAAGTCCAAGTGGGAAGAAGGGCAGAAGGGAATGGCAGGCAAGTCCCTTGGCCCTTTTTTAAACACATTTTTACAAATTTTCAAGACACTGGATTTTTTCTTTTTTTAAATGCAGAGGATATTATTTATACAGGTTTGATTGCTTTCCTGCCATTACTCTGTGCGCTGCAAGAGTCTATGAGAACCAGGATGTGATTTCTTGCTGCTTGGAACTACTTGGAGGCAGTCCAAGTACTCCCATCTGGTCTGAGCCTGGGATGTTCTTGACATGTTCTCCCACCACTGGGATTAAGACAGGAAAAATACACACTTTCCCAACTACAGGATTATAGAGTTCAGCACATCACCTGTTGGCTTCGGGGTGGCCCTGGAGTGGTGGACTTGAAGCTGTTGGTCCACATATAGCCAGAACACCTAATCCAGGTTCAAGGGAAAGAAAACTGGCCCCATTGCCTATGCTACAAGGACTCTAGTAGTCTGTTTACCTGACGGCCAAATCTCTGATGGTTTCTTCCATTTGTACAGCTTTTCTTGTTCCTCTACTAGTATTTCTAAACATGTTTGCACTTTCCTTCACGGGCATGTGATTTTAAACTTTCTTTTAATCTTCAGAAAAGGGAACGGAAGCAGGACAATGGGGCTGTGCCGTCCTCCGCCCCAAGTGTAGAACGGCTGCTGCACCTGTCTCTTCTGCTGGCTCAGGGAAGTGTCGTCTTGCTCACATTTCTGTGGGGAAAGGTTTTTAATCCTCTGATAATCCTCTCGTGTTCCCATCTCCCTGTCAAGGCCCAGAAACCTGGGCTCATCTTTGTACAATAGTGGATTTCCGGGCCACTGAAAGGTGACATGGCCCCACTGGACACAAGAGGGACAGAATCAGTAGGCGAGGCCTTCTAGAATCCTTTAGAGAAGCGAATGAAAATTCATGTTTAGACTTTTCAGTACTATTGGAATGATTTTTTTTTCTAAACAGGAAAATAATGTTATAAAAGCATCTTTGTTAATTTGTTTGCATTCCTCCCCATCTTGGTGTTTTAAAATGCAAAAATTACACCACTTTTTGTACAAAAATATGTAATATTAAAAAACAAACAAGATGTGTTGGCCTGGGCATTTGTGTAAAAGACGTGGAAATGGAGTAAGACAACCGAGACCCATTTTCATCCTTTTACTCAGGAAGAAAAAAATATTTAATATTTTTGTTGTATAAGGAACAATGCCAAGGCAGGTACTTACATTCCTGACCTCAGCAGCACGCCCTCCGGTTTTATAAAGCTATAGGACAGAGCAGTTGGAGAAAGAAGGTAACAAAGAAATTGGAAGGGATGTAGACAGAATGACAACGGACACATGTGCCGTACACTTGGGAGTCCCTGCAGCAGATCTGAATGATGCCAACCAGATCTCCGCGGACTGGTGCCCCTGCGGGATGCAGGAAGTAGTAACACTAAGGGAGTGGTCACAAGGGGGGACAGTCCAGAGGGAAGATGGGACGGGCCACCCTACCTCTCCTCCTGGGGAGGCAAAGGTGCTCCTCCCATCCCTTGCCTCAGCACAGCTTATATACTCCCACTCCAGAGAACTGAGACCCTTTCTTGACACTCCGAGCAGCCCTAGTTCCCTAGACCGCCTCTGCAGGCAGAGAATGGCGAGCGTTGTGAAATGAGGTTCAAAAGTAAAGCAGAACCCAGAGAAAATATCAGAGCTGCCACATGTAGCACCAGCAACAAATCCTCACATTTCTTTTTCCCTGTTCTGAGAGTCCCCTCAGAAGGTTAGATGATCTGAACGGTCCTCCCTTCCCTGCAGTCTCTGCTGACACCAGGCTACAGCCCACACACAAGGGAGCCTCTGCCTTGGGCCCATCTGTGCAAGAGTCATCTTAGGTCTCCTTAAGGACATTGATCTTGGCGCAGATCTTGAGGGCAGGGCCCAACTTGATGTTCATGGCACTCATAAGATGCTCTTCCTTTAGTAATAAAAGGGCCTGTCCATCAATCTCTTGGGAGCGAAATTCCTCTGCAATCTCTTGGCACCCTAGAAGAAAATGGTGAGAATTCATGAGAAACTACATGGTAGCACTGGAGGACCTAAAGTAAATATTAAAGAATGGGTGCCTAATAATAGTTAATTCCAAATCTGACATGGCAAATTTTAATAGCAAATTAGAACAACTGCCGTATTGAAACGAAATGGCCATGATGAAGACCACAGAAATAACTTCATTCCAATGACTTGCGGAGAGGGAAAAGGGAAAACACAAACTACATGTTTTCTTTTAGTTGGAGACATTTTTGTTAAAGAGCCAAGAATTCAGACCAACAGCAAGAAAAGTAGGGTGACTGCTGTGGGAAAGTCTGCCAAGAACAGCTTCCACATTAAACTGCCTGGAAGGGAGTAAGGCAACAATGGCCTCTTAGTTTCTACTGTTCCAACGGAGAAAACATTCTGAGGCGGTCACTGGGTTTAGTGGTTGAGGTGTCCTTAATTCACACTGAAGTGCCTTGTTTGAGAGCCAGCTCTGGCTCCCGACTGTCACTTGGGAAGCAGTGCTGATGGCTCCATGGACGGGGACCTGCTGCTCACCTAAGAGACCTGGACTGAGTTCCCAGCTTCAGCTCCAAACCCTACCATCCAGGAAATGGACCAGCAGAAGGGAGACTGGCCTTTCTGTGCCCCTCAAAGAAAAAGAGCAACTGTATAAAAGTGTGTATATATCACACAAAAGTTATAGATAAGTGATAGTGATACACCAGAAGACAGATAATCAGGCTTTGTAAAGTCATGGAGATACTAGAAGACAACATCCACCCATTAAGAAATTAAGAAACCATGCTGTTAGCTAGCATCCTGAATAAATTTCTTGAGCGTTTGTGTACAGCCATACTCGGGCTCCTGCTGTTACAGTCCCTCTTGGAGGCCCATGGAATGACTTAAGGGGATTAAAGGCTGCAGAGGCCAGCAGTACCTTGGAGAGAAGCAATAAATTCATACACCTCCTCTACACTCCAACGGCTAGGATTGCTGGACAGGAACACGGGGTTGATGCCATGTAATTCTGGTGTAGGTGGAGCTGTGATGGGGTTCCCCAGGTCACGCTCTCCATGCCCAGCTCGTACAGATAACGGCCCAGGAGATGTTGGAGAGAGTGCTTCATCGTAACTGGAATTGTCTGACCCCCGGCTAGAGTCCTCTTGACCCTACACAGAAAACAACAGGTCAAGGTTAAGTGTCTTCAGCTTCCCTGTATTAAGCATAAGGGAGAAACTAACTTTAACATACTGTACAATAACCTGTACTTCATTGCACAAAGGCCCAAGGACCTTCCAAGGACAAGCTATTGTTTCCTTGATTCCAATTGTCCTAAAAACAGATCTAGATTTTCTCTAATACAGGGTAGGGACTAATGGATACAGGAACCAGTGTTCAGGTAAAGAGTTACAAAGGAGGTCAAGGTGAACAAGAGTTCTGGTCTCACACCCATCTACACAGTCTGAGGCACTGTCCTATAGCACAAGAGAAAAAGCCCAGTTTCAGTGGCTGGCTCCACAGCCTAAGTACCAGCATCCCATATGGGTACCATTTCAAGTTCCACCTGCTCCACTTCCAATCCAGCTGCTCCGGGAAAGTAGCAATGGATGCCCTAAGTGCTTGAGCCTGTCCACCCATGTGGGAGACCCAAGAGATGTTCTAGGCTTTGGCTCTGGCTGTTGTAGTCATTAGAGGAGTGAACCAGTGGAAAGAAGATTTTGTTTCTCTCTTTTCAACTCTGCCTTTCCAATAAAAATAATTTAAAAACAAAAAGGAAATAAAGGTAATAGGGAAAAAAGTCCTGTTTGAAAGGTAACTGTGACAGCCACTCACCCGGTGGCGCTTGCCCTGGATCTTGGCCCGGGCTATGTCTGAGGAGCTGCGACGGGGTCCACGCCTGCGAACACGAGCGTAGTTGGCTTCTTGAAACTCTTTCATCTTTTTCCTTTTCAACCGAAACTGGTGGCTACAGCTCACGTTGTACCTATGGGTCAAGGCACACAGCCAGGGTCAAAGGCACTGTGGAGGACTATCTGCCTACCCTACCCTCAGTGAGATTCGGTGTTTAAAGATCAATTTCGGAAAAGACTGAAAGCAAGGAGTGAGCCACAAAGCATCATCTGAAAGCCCTCACTGGAAAGGAGAGTGACGCTGGACTGAGAAGCCAACACGGGATAGAGTGGGGCGGGGCACCTTCAGTACCTCTTAGCGCAAGTCATGGAGCAGAACCTCTTGGAGCCACGAAACTGCTCGGCAGGGGCGTACTTCCCACAGTACTCGCACTTGAGGAGACTCGTCTTCTTATCCAGCTCTGGAAAACAGGCATGGCTGCAGCCACCCAAGGGCTCTGCTGCCCCTTGGGCCACCATTCATCACTCCCACAGCTAGATCCCAACTGGGGGCTATGGTGTGCCCCCAGAGACCTACACAACCTGAGGATCCCAAAAACACCCAGTCAGAAACCCAGCCCCGTGAAGACTTGTCCATCAAGAGCATTTCCAACTCCTCTCCCCACCGTCTCAGAGCTTGCGAGGGGCTGACGGAGCAAGCCCTCTCAGAGGCTATGGTACAAGGCCACTTGGGCTGGTGACGGGTGAGATCTCCAAAGCCAAAGGGAACATATGGCTCTTTGTACAATGGAAGGTGTTTATGCTCAAGGCGAAACAATTCTATCTGGACAACAATGGCTCCTGGCTGGAAACCCTACAAAACCACAGTCATCTGGAGCAAGGCGATTCATGTTCATGGAGACAAGGACATGGTTTTCACCAAATTCGGAAGCAAGCTTCCTGGGAAATGTGAAGTTATGCTCCTCCAGGATTTACACTATTGAAAAGTAAGTAGGCAAGCTAAGTTTGCTCTCATTTAAAAAAAAAAAGTCTTCCTATCTACATCCTACATAATTCATATTCAGGGTTCAGATACAATTCCATTTCTGAATGGGAGAGGACCTTACCACTAATGCTTAGGAAAATATTAGGTAAGAGTTTCCGATAATATGTTACAAAATCTAAGATGAAGAGAATGGAGAAGTGAGACCATCAATGTCATTACCTCTCAGCCTGCTGGCTAGGATTGAGTGAATAATACAAACACTGGGGCTGGCATGGTGGCATAATAAGTTAAGCACTGTGAGTGATGCCGCTACAAGACGTGGCTGCTCCACTTCCGATCCAGCTCCCTGTTACTATGCCTTCAAGAGCAGCAAGGGATGGATCAGAGCATGGCTCAGCCAACTTCGGCCCCTGCCATTCACATGGGAGACTCACATGAAATCCCAGACTCCCAGCTTTAGCCTCACCCAGCCACAACTGTTGCAGCTATTTAGGCAGTGAACCAGCTGAAGGAAGATCAGCTTCTCTTCACCTGTTCACTCCCCAAATGGCCACAAAAGCCAGACCAAACCCAAGAGCCCATGGCTACCTCTGGGTCTCCTACAAAGGCGCAGGAGCCCAAGCACTTGGGCCGACATCCGCTGTTTTCCCAGGTGCATTAGTAGGGAGCTGAATCAGAAGTGGAACAGCTGGGTCTCAAACTAGAGCCCATAGGGGATGTCAGCATCACAGGCAGGGAAGCTTTAGGGATATGCCACATGAGCCCCAAACTTATCTTTACAGTAAGGAATAATGTAACAGGTTATTTTTGCTTGATAAAAGTTCACTTGAGAACTATTTTAGTGTGATTCCACATGCTCCAATATCAAATATGGCTTCTGTGTCTCGACAGACTTCATCTAACTGCTACTTTATGTAAGTAATTACTGTTTCACGCTGACCCGTCAAACACCTGCCTCTGGGTCTCTACTCACCAGCAGACGGGCTGTCCCCTCCCAAGGGGTCACCTGAAGGAGTCTCACTGAGCCCCGTTGGGAGGCCAGTCTGCAGCGGCTTCTCGGACTCCTTCAGTAACTGAGAACAACCCACCTGTCCCAGAAAAAGTGACAGTTCAGTTAGCCTGATTCCTCCAACATTTCCCACTGTCATGTCCTTGTCTGGGCTCTCTCAGTGGAGGGGGAATACTGGCTCCTAGAGAATCACTTTCCATCTGGCTTTCCAGAATAACTTGGTTTTGCTTTTTTTCGGAAGCAGTGGCTTCGTACCATGGCTCCTTACTTAGTTTTACCAATTAAGCCACCCGAGTGCTAGAATCAGTTCTGCAACTCACAGAACCTAGACAAAGTCTCTAACTTGTCCACTACAACTTTCTTTCTTATAAAACAACCTGGTTTATTTTACTAAAAATTACAAAGGCGACTTTCTTCTCTTCCTACTTCTAGACCCGTTTCCTCTTCCTCCTTAACCTCGTGCCACATGGCAATGGCATGCTAGGGCAGCTACATGGCAGCTATCTGACAGGCCCACCTTCGGCCCTGCTCTCACCGGGAAAGGTTCTGCTCCTTCCTGGATGACAAAGCCTTCAATGATGTGGGTGAGAATTTGGGGCTTCACAATGGCCTGTGGGGGTTTCGAGTCACCCATCTGTCTAGAGACCATGGCTAGCGTAGGAGGTGGAGCCGATGGGGCAGGGGTCAAGGCTAAGAGTTCACTGCTTGGGGTGTTAGTATTCACACTGGCCACTGGTTCAGCTTTCTCTGGAAAACAAACACAGATTAAAGAACAGACATAAGATTGCATAAGTAATCCATCCACTAGCTGGATGAGCCACATCTTCTGCTACACTCACGCTCACCCTTCATCATCCACCTGGATGGTTTGTATTTAAGATTTTCTCATTTGTTCACCACGCCTGGGCCTATTTTCTGTCAAGCCAGATCTACCCTTCAGAGCTCATTCAGGAGGAATTTGGGGAGCATTTGAGAAGTCCTTCGCTCACCTCCAAGACTGCTCTTCTCTTCCAGGACCTGCGGGCTCTCAACTGCAGGAGACGCCTTGGCCGGAAGCCCTGAACCCAATGTGGAGACATCGTCTCGGTCCTCCTCAGACTCGGCCTTGCGCTTAACAGACAATGTCTGAGGTTTACCCTAGGAGGTGAATAAGAAACAAACCAGGGTTTGAGATGAATTATAAGGAACCACAATCGCTTCCTTGGTTTTATAGAAAACTCATGTATGCCTCCCATGGTATACTAACATTCCTGACAATCCCCAAGAAATGTAACTTGTGTATGTGGACAAAGGAAAATGCTGTGTTACTCAATTCTGACCTAGAGCTTACATTAATTATGCACCAATCAAGAACTGTCATTTCCCCCAAAGACTAATTCTGTTGACAATGCTTCGATGTCACTTAGAACACAAACCCAGAGCGATTTCACTAACACATTTAGGAGGAACAAGTGTTACATACGTCACTGTCTCTCATAAAATGAGCAGATAAATGCTAGTATTAACATCTTCTCTACTCCCCCATTAAACTCTTACTCCCACTAGCCCCAGGTCCTTTCACACAGGCGACAGTCCCTCCCTTACCGACAGGTGCACAGACTGCATGTAGAAGGCGGCAGGGACCTGGGCCATGACAGGTGAGGAGGTGGAAGCTCCACCCTTTCCCACGTGCGCTGTCCCTTGCACAGGAGCAAGGGTCATCCCAGGGGCCAGTGTAGGAGAGCACTCCTGCAGGGTGCCAGGAGCCTGGGAGGAAGGTGGTGAGGAGGCCAAATGGGCTTGACCAGGCTGCATTGCACCTGGCATTCCCCGGGAAGTGGGTACAGTGGCTGCCAGTTGTGCCAACCCCAAAGCTTGTGCCTGGGCTGTACCTGGCTGCCGGGTGCCCACCACTTGTACAGGGATATGGGGGGGTGGTTGCTGGGCAGCTGACATTTTGGCAGCCCCCAACTGAGGAGGTTTGATGGGCGCTGCAGGTGGTTTGGACTGGATGGGAATGGGTGGCTTGGCAGCTGGGTCAGGTGGCAGGGACAGGGCTGAAGACTGAAGCATGGGTTGAACAACAAGGGTTTGGGCTTGCTGCTGGGACTGAGAAGGGGGGACCTGCTGAGTAGGTGGGACCTGTGGTGGCTGGGGGGCAGGGAGGGTTGTAGTTTGCTGCTGCTGCTGCTGCTGCTGTTGCTGCTGAGCCAGCTGGAGGTGTGTAGCCGTGTGAAGGAGCTGAGACTGCCGATGCTGGAACTGCTGCTGGTGGTGGATGGCAATCTGCTGCTGGATCACCACCTGTTTCTGCTGCAGGTGGATCTGCTGCTGTTGCTGAATCAGTGAATGGGGCTGGATCTGCGTGTACGTGGCTGCAGCGGCAAAGAGAAAAAAAAAGCAGAACATAATCATCCTAAAGTGAAAGTGAACTTGAACATCACCTAATCCATCCTCCTGTCACTGCATCAGGCATCACCAATGAACTCTAGTCTCTTGTTTTCAAGACCTCAAAGAACTCCCTTGGCCAATCAATTAGCACTCCTCAGCAACTCCTTGTGTTCATGTAAGTCCTACAACTAAATCTCCCATCTTTTAACCTGCATTTAGCAAAAGAGAATTACTGGCCTCTTCTTTCTCCATATGATCATTAGTCTCTCTCAAGGGCAGAGTCCACATTTTATTTGTTTTCACTTCCCCAGCAGCCAGCTCTGTGCTAGACACCCAAAAATCACTGTAGAAAGAGTTTAGACGTAGAGAATCCAACTTCTTTCCACGCATTCCTTGTCAGTTCAGGTCACCATCTGAGGAGCCTTCAGAGTCGGCAGCAGCCCCAGCTCTGACCTCACCTACCTCTCTCTGTTTCAGCAGACTGTCAGAGAACACACACACTGTGAAAGGAAAGCTCCTCGAAAATATAAGTGCCACAGTAAGAAAATACCAATGACTACTTAACTCTTCATTGTTCCTAGGCCAATTTCTCTAAGACACATCAGCAGCTAAGGAGCTAATGCTAGAAACAAAGACCGAGACCACCAAGAAGGCAAACGCGCCTAACCCTGTCTTACCCATAGACTGGAAGCAAGTGTAAATTACTTAGGGTCACTATTCTATTGATCCTTTATTATGCTTTAGCACTGATAGAAATCACCACGAGTTGACTAATATTAAACCATGCTTGTACTTGCCAACCTTCAGTGTTCTCAGGCATTTGTTCTATACTGCACAGACCTCCATGAAACACAGAAGGTGAATCTATCCGTTACACTGAGTCCTAAGTCACATGAGCACCGCAATCTGCTCATCCAAGAGGTTTCCAAGAAAATTCTGTGCGATCAGGTGAATGAAAGGGTACAGTGAGTGAACCAGAACACGGGGCCCAAGAACATGGACAAGGAGGACTGCCTAGACCTGGCGGGACAGGTAAGCCCCCCAGCTGTTACCTAGCCTCCTCTCCCTGAGCTGTGCTCAAGGCTGATGGAATGTTCCTCTTGCGGTTCTCCAGGGTCAAGAGAAACAGACAAGAACAAAAGCAAAGAAATACACTCTGGAGATCTGAAACAGGTTTTGAGAGAACATCATGAGTGCTGACAGCTTACCTGAACTAATAAGTGTCTGGCTGGGGGCAGGTGTGGCTGTCCGTGTCAGGTTCATGCCTACGTTCTGCTGACCACTCCCATCTGCTTCTGCCTTCTTGGCCGCTGCACTGTCGGCCTCAGTCTGGCTGCCTTGGCTCACAGTCACTGTTTGGGCTGCAGGCAAGGGCTGCACCACTCCTGTGCCCTTCCTGGGACAGCTTCCACCGCCCATCCCTGAGGACGACAACTGACCCAAACCTGCAGGGGCCTGGCCACCTCCCCCTGGCCCCAGGGACCCTGGCATGCTATTCCCACTGCCTCCGCCAGCTTGACTAAGGTTGAGGGACTGGCCTGAGGTCCCGGAGGAGGCCTGTGCCACAGCTAAGGCCTGGTTAGAGGCCTGAGAGAGGCTAGAGACAGGGGAGGCTCCAGGAGGAATGGCCTTCTGAGTGGAGCCTGGCATTTGGGATCCTTGAGCTGAGGCCTGTTGGTTCCTCACTGCCAAGTTCTGAACCTGAAAAATAGGAAAAAATGGATTGAGAAAAGGAGGACTGGAGGCATGAAGGCTAGATTTCTGTGACTCAGCTCATACCCCTCCCCTTCTTTTATGGTATACGTTAGAGGCCTCCAGTCCTCCAGAGAGACTATATAGGAATCAAACATCTGATTTTTCATCTTCTTTCACTATTAAGCCTGTCATCAAATTTGATTATTTATTCTCTTTATCTTCCCTGTCCTCTCCATTCATTCAACATCTACCAGATACTGAAAAGGCACGAATGAGACAGTTCCTACGCTTAATGTATACTTCCTACCAGAAAATACAGAGATTCACCAATTATGATGTAACCATATGCATAAATACAGAGAAAGAAAATCCACTGGAACTGGGGAGACCCAGGAAGTCATGTCAGATCTAAAACAAGCAACGTCTGCTCTGGGAAAGGCATGACTTACAGCATTTACAAGGCCACAGAACCAAGAAAACATTTCATTGTGTTTCCAGAGCTAAGAGCGCAGAAAGAAATGAAGCTAGGAAGGTAGGCTGGGGCTAGGGAGGTAAAAATGTGCTAGATCATTAAGATGTTTGGGAGAGTCTGAACATTAAACTATTAATAGCAAGTTTATCTTCTTATTGTGTTCCCAACATCAACAAGGTATGCAAATCATGGAAAGAAATGATGACTGTCTAATTGACTATACAAAGACACTGAAGAGAATTTGTCTAGTTGAAATCACTCTTTCATACATTTTTTTCCCCCATATTTACTTTAGGCGGAGTTACAGAGAATGAGACCTTCCGTCTTCTGGTTCACTCCCCGAATGGTGACAATGGCAAGACTGGGCCAGCCTGAAACACCCTCTGGGCTTCCCATGTGGGTGACAGAGGCCCAAGGACTTGGGCCATCTCCCGTTGCTTTCTCAGACACATGAGCAGCAAACTGGATTGAAACTGAAGCAGCCAGGACTTGAACTGACACTGGCATGCCAGTGCTGCAGATGGTGACGCAACCTGTTGCACCACCACATAGGCCCCTTTTGTGCATTTCTGATACAAATATGGGGAAAAGAAGAAAAAATTTCGTATGATATCCTGAAGTTAAACCATTTACTCACCCTCCAGCCAGGAATTCCACAAGATAATCTCTTACCATGTGTACCTGAGAGATGTATGGATTATTTATAGATAGCATTATTCTTAGCAACAAGGGCCTAGAAGCACCCAAATGACCATCTACAGAATATAAAATGAATTAACAGTAGTTTGTTCACACAAGAGATTATATAGAAATTAATGAATTATAATGAAAGAAAAAACAAACAAACAAACAAAAAGAACCTTGACAATACGCCGTTGAGACAGCATTGAGGGCAGGCACTGTGGTCCAGGAGGTGAAGCTATGGCTTAGCGTGCCCACACTGCAGCTTACAGTGCCTTAGATGGATTCATTTCTCATCTAGCTTTCTGCTAACGCAGCCCGAGAAGCAGTGGATTCCCAGGCCCCTGCCACAACTGTGGGAAAGCTGAATGAAGTTTCTGGTTCCCAGCTTCAACCCAGCTCAGCTCCGATCGTTCTAGACCACCGGGGAATGAACCAGTAGGTGCGGGAGCTCTCTGTCCCTCTCTGCATTGCAAGTAGCATTGATAACAGAGAACATTCTTGAAAAGATTATATGCTGAACAAGGACCTGGTCAATTTAGTACACGTGAAAACAGATGTGACCTGTGGGATTTGCTCCAAAGTACCATGAGCAGAGAAGGACCCAAACAGACTGGTCATGAGGTGATCATTACTGGAGCTTCATGGCAGGTATGTAAGGACCCATAGTTTTTTTCTCTATTTGGGAGTAGCTGACATTTTCCTTAACAAAAACAATGTTTCACACATATATAAAGTACAATATAACTATGTAAAAATGGAACAAGGGAAGAGATAAGCATCCAGTAACTACTCTTGAGTGAGGGCGGTCAGTGCATGGAACTGGGGATTGCTTCCCATATTATCAAAAATCACCCAGTAACTAAAAGTGGGTCAGGGACAGATCAACGAGGACAGTGTAGGGAGACAAATGTTATCATTTCCCAAGTTCTGTCTACAAAATACTAATAATGTTGTATATCTTCTCATTGGAAAATATTTATCCTGGGCTGGGCATATAGCAAGTTAAACCTGCTTGCAAGGCTGACCTCCCATATCAGAGTGTTGGGTCCAGTTCTAGCTGCTCCACTTCTGATCCAGCTCCCTGCTAACACTCCAGATAAGACCGCAAAAGGCAGCCCAAGGACTTCAGCCCCTGGAATCCACATGGGAGACCCAGGGGGAGTTCCTGCTTCAGCCTGAGCTCATGGCCCCCACCCCCCCCCCCACTCCCGGCCACTGCAGCCATGTGGGCAGTCACACAGGAGACACTTCCAGGCTCTAGAATCAGGTACCATCTCTCCCTCCGTGACACTCTGCTCTTCAAATTAATAATAATGTGGAAAAGGATGGTAAGGAGGTAAGGCTGAACAAAACTATTAGAAAACCAGTCCAGTGAGCCAAGTGAAAATAGTAACAACTTAGATGCAGGCAGTGACAGAAGGCAGCACTTGAGAGTTTTGCATGACTATCAGGAGGGGCCGGCACATCATGCTACTCCTCCACCTGCAGTGCCAAGCATTCCATCAGCTCCCTGCTTCTGACCCAGGAAGGTAGAGAAGGGTGGCTCATACAGGAGACCTAGAAAAAGCTCCTGGCCGCTGTCTCCTGGCTTCGGACTGGCTCAATTCCAGCCACTGTGGCCATCTGGGGAGTGAACCTGTGAAAGGAAGACCTCCCTCTCTGTAAAATCTGCCTTATGAATAAAGATAAATAAATCTTAAAAACAGGACTGGGTACTGGAGCACACAGTATTACTTGGAAATTAGTTTTTCACATCAGTTTCCTTTATATACTGGCTTGTTTTGACTTTTTCCTACCCTCCCTACATTCCACATGATCTGCTCGCTCTCCCTTCACTCCACCTCTGCAGAGAAACAGAGACAGCATCCTATGAGCCTTATTTCATGGCTTCCAGTACTCAGCCTACACGCCACCCGCACCCATCACTTGCTATTCCTACAGTCCTTTTCCAGGCTCTGGGTCCTGTCTGCCCCCTAGCCTCCACAAGCTGACCCTGTCAACTGTGCCTCGGCTCTACAGCCTGTCCCCGTGTAGGGATTTCCTCCTGTGGCCATGTCTGACCACATGTCCTCTTCCAGCAGCTTCACCTTGCCTTCTGTCACCCACCCAAACTCTTAATTTTGTATATTCACTGCACTCATTCCCATCATTCGTTTGTCAAACATATACTACTCTAGACTCATCCCCCACCCTACTGCAGCAGCACCCACTCTGTGGTAGGTCCAGCATTCTTTCCCTACGTACTGGGAAGAGTGGAGCACGTCCCCTTCTACACACACATGTCTCTGAACAGTCAGCCCACTCATCTTCAAGTCTGGACCCCATCCTCTCCCCTGTGTCACTCTTCTCCACTGCCTTTGGTTAGCCTGCCAGCCCCTTCCACATTTCCACCTTCCAAGGGCTCATCCTATGGCTGCAGGTGCCATTCTAAATGCTCTCTTCCATCCCCATCATGTTCCTTGGCAGTTCTCAACACCCGTTTATTTTGGCTATCTTTACATCTCCTTGTGGACAGCTCACAAGCACTCCTCAATGTGCACATCCACAGCACAATCTCACTCTGGATCCAATTCTCCACAGCCTGTCATGGAGTAAACAGCGCCACCACGTATATCACTGCAGTGTGTGGCCTCTGATCTTTTCTGGCCTCTGCCTCAACTTGCACATCCACTGAATTGGTTCATTGCTTTCAAGAATTTTAAGTCACTCTCAAATCTACACATTTCTGTCTACCTCCAACATGCCACCCACCTAATCCACCAGCTTTCTTCTAACCTGCTGTAGGCCTCTAATCTCCCTGTATCCACACTCACCCATTTCTATTTAATCCTCACAGGGGGAGTCAGCACATATCATTTCTCCACATGTCTGAAATCCTTTCAGAGGATGGCCCTTTCATGAAGCACCAGCCCTATACACAGCCTCTAAGGCGTGTAAGACGAGGGTTCCCTCTGCTCCCCCCTCTTTTCTAGCTCACTCTGCTAAACCGTGGGAAATATGCCTTCATTCCAGTTCTCAGCCTAAACAGCTCCTTCCCCCCGGGAGCCTTGAGACGCAGTGTTCGACTGCCTTTAACACTCTGCCACTCCTACAAACCCAAAATCAAATGTCACCTCCTGGAGTACCTTATCCTTTCTAATTAAGTAATCGTTATACCACTTAGACAGCCAGCGGTTTCCTGCCTGGAGCTTCAGTGCTCCCTGACTACCATAAATGTAATGATCACGACTTTCTTGGACATCCGAGGCCAAAGAATGTCTGATCCACTAATAATAAACGTTAACACTCGACAACACTCAAGTTCAGGCAGTTACACACATCATATCATGTAGTTCTCACAGCACCCTGAGGTAGGAATACTATAATACCTATTGCACAGATGTCCAAGACCTTACGGAGTAAGGCAAAGCTGAAAACTGACCCAAAGTTCAGATGCACGCTTTTAACCCTTGCTATCTGTCAACAGTAATCTGACACTCAGACATGTGATGAATGAGCAGACACATGAAAGGGAAGGCTGGACAGGGAAGCGGTAGTAACTCGCTTCCACCACAGCCTTTTCTTACCTTCTGCCGAGATGACCTCCGAGGAAGCTCACCACGCTTCCATGGGAATATGTTCCCGGAGGACTGTTCCTAAAGCACTTTCCTTATTCTGTTAATAAAACTACTGTTCAGGAGCCAGTGATGGTCCCTGCATGGGTGAGGTTACCTCAAGTCTCCTTGATTTGCCTTTGAGGTCTCCTGCCTTGCAATGACCTCCCCTATCCATCAGGCCATGACTGTCACTTAATCTAGCCTGTCATCCCCAACCACCACCTTGCACACTCAGAAATATATGATCTGTTATCTTACAACTTGCTTTTTCCTTTGATTTTATTCTTATTCCAAATCAAGTTCTACATCTCTCAAGATTCCACTCAATATCCCACAAAGTAACACAGCCGACTCCCCGCTAACCTCTTGGGTCTCTCCAAGCTGCTGCCACTCCACTGAGCACTTTCACTGTCTAAGCGCTTCATAGATCAGATTCATTTCCTTTCAGTCCTCCCAAACCTCTAGGACACATCTGAGCACAGCAACAGAAAGAGCTCAACATTTACTTGCCATCCAATAAGACGAAAAAGATGAAATAACTACAGGTTCTATAATTAAGATTTTAGTTTGTATTCCTTCTATATACACAAGGAGCTAAAAATGAAAACATAAGTGCTTGGAAAACAAGTCAGGGAAAGTACAGTGACCAAGACTTTCACTGGGAGAAGCAGTGAACAAGAGCAGACTCAAAGTGGAGAGCTATGGTAACTCGTGAGCAAAGGAACCACACACTCTTCCAGCAACTCAACCAGGTCAGCTTCACGTCTAAACGCAGAATTCACTTGGCACCCCCTAACCTTCAGGAGACAACACTGTGGGAGAGAAGTAAGACTCTGTGATTAAAAAAAAAAAAAAAGAGCTACCAAGGATGAGGAGTTAGGAGATTTCCCCTGAGATCAGACTTCCCAGGTCCACAGGGTTATTTCCAGGCAGATCTACCACTCTTTCTAACTCTAATCAACTCAGAAGTTATAAGAGATCCAAGTTTTGTAGTGATTAATGAAAGGGAAAACACACAGACACACAAAAACAAGAATATGAGAAATGCTAACAGACAAGAGGATGGACCCCGGTCCGTGGTCATCCCCTTCGTCCTCCCCAGTGTCCATCCACAGGTGAAGTGGTTGCCACTGACCTGATCAGCATCTGCATGGACTCCAGGAGACTGAGCAGATGGTACCTCCTGCTGGACTGCAGCCACCGCCCCATTAGGCATCAGGATGAGTTGGGAGGCTAGAGGCACATTCCGGCCCAGGGTCCGGTTTACCTGCAACAGGTTTCCCAGCTGTGGCTGGCGAGGAGAGGAGGAAGAGGAAGAGCAGAGAGGACAAGAGGAAAAGACAGAAGAAAATGGAAGGGAAGGACCACAATACAAAATAAACAAAGGGTATTAAACAGCTAAGCCCTGCCCCTTTCCACACCAACCCAGAACCTCTCACTCTCCTTAAGTGATGAATCATCCAGAAGAAAACCTAGAATATGCAGAACCTTACAGGCTGGTAACAAAGAGCCAACCATCAAAGAAACGGAGATGTGGATTTTAGAACAAGCACTAGTAAGTAGGTAGGTTGAGAGGTAACACTTGGAATTTGTACAGTTGAGCCACAGGTTTAATGGCTAGTCTATATCTAACACTTCTAACTTAGCTAAACTTTAAAGTCAGCATCCTCTACGTTAGGATCTCAGTATAGCCTACAGGTTACCAGTGAATCCTGAGCACTTCTAGAGAAAGTATGGCATGGAAAGTAGACCAGCTTACCTCAGAACATCTGAGTAATTACGGATAAATACAGAAGCATGCAATCACATCTTTGACAATGACAAACCAATCATGCTGCTGGGACCATGTGGTGACTGTCTGTGAACTTACCCGTAGGTACATTTGGGCCTGGGACTGGTTGAGGGGTGGGGAGGTGGTGTTCCCCAGTAACACAGACTGGGTCAAGGTGGTGGCACTGGGAGAGCTCACACTCTGGGAGCGGCTGATGAGCTGTGCGGCCGACGTAGTGGCCAGGTTGATCTGCAGGGCACAGAAAAGAGCCAGGACTCAGGAGAAGTTAAGAAAACAATAGACATGAGTGACAAATTCAGAGCAAGGCCAGCAAGAAGAGTATCTCACTTCCACGGTGTTGGAGGGAAATGAGTATTAGTAAGTCCCTACCCCAAACCAAATCCTGGCTTCTTCATGTTATTACCAAAGTGGGAAGTAGAAAAAAAAAATTGCTACCTAGCAGTGTTAACAGTTGAGAATCAGACAGGACAGATTTTATGTCAATGAACTCCTTCCCTTTCCTTTGTCACTGCCTCTTGTTCCCCAGGACTCCTCACTCCTTCCTTAGAGCTCCTCAGCAGAGACCCCTATGTGGTTCCCAGGTTGGTTACCCGCCCTGACGACCCTTCTCTACCAGGAACAGTTAGCAACGGCACAATCGGTCCCTTCAGGTCAGCAACACAAAGCCATCTCACCCAGAGACAAGGGGAGGAGAGGCGACACTCACGGAGGCCTGTGAGGTGGTGGCCTGCTGCTGGGCAGTGCTGGTATTCGGGGAGCTCGCCTGCCGACTGGCAGCGATGGTGGCCTGTTGAAAGGGAAACAGCAGACCATGAGGGGAAAAACCGTTCATCTTCAATAATCAATCATAGACACAAAACACACGGAGATGGCAGGAAAGAACAGATCCTATACGTACTATGCATTCGATCTCCCAATAACCCTCACTTGACTACGCTACAAACCCAACAACCTGCACCACGACCCTCCCGGGCAAACAAGAGTTTGTCTGCTGTCTTCAGGTGATTCAGCCTTCCAAGCTGAACACTGTGAGGCCCAGACGTCATTTTCTACAGCGCATTTTGTTAAGCAGTAAGAATAAACATTCAAGTCAATTTTTTTTAAACTTTTTTTTTTAAAGAAAAAGGATTTAATTTGAAAGGCAGAGAGGACCGATGACTTCACTCTGCAGATGCCTGCGACACCAGGGCTCCATCAGGCTGATGCCAAGAGCACAGGGCTCGGTACAGGTGTGCTCCTCCCAGGGCCCGCAGCAGCACAGACCCAGCACTAGCACCGGACCCAGAACTCCAGTCTCCAGTAGGGATGGGAGAGCCCCAGCTAGGGACAGAGGGACACACAGCTGTACTCAGTCCCCATCCTTGCTTTCCCAAGTGCAAGGATGCAACCAGGAAGGAAAAGCAGGACTTCGAGAAACACAAGACATGGAGGTGGGCTGCCTCATGGAGAACTACTGCCTTCAACCACGTTATTTTACTTAACCCAACAGGCCTAAAATACTATCACTTCAACACATAACAAGTATGTCACAATTACTGAGATATTTTCTACTTTATTCATCTAAACTTTGCATTTGAAAACTTTTCCTTTATTATTCATAGCAGAGAAAGTATCAAAAATATCAAGTTTTCATCTGTTTTCCTGCACCCCAAATCCCAAAAATCCCACAGGGGCAGTGGGAGGGCTCAGATGGATTCCTGCGCTTGTATGAATCACCAGATTATAACACAGGCACATCAATGTCAGGGGACACACTGCTTTTATAACAAGCACTAAGCAAAAGCACACTTTGTTCCACAGGGAATTTTTACCATTATTATTGCTTTGACTTTTTTTGTCTTATTCTGACTTTGACAAAGTTGAAGATTTGAGTTTACCATTAATTTTTCTTTTATTGGAAGACGAAAAAAATGTATGTCAAGAGTCTACCTTTCCAATAGGCCCTTTCATCAGGATAGTTTGTCTTCGAGGGAATCACACGGAACAGTTCAGGGAAAATTTTGTTAAGGTTTATTTATTTTTCCTGGAAAGGCAGATTTTATAAGGAAGGAGAGCAAGATCTTCCATCTGCTGGTTCACTCCCCTAAAGGCTGCCATCATCCACTGCTTTCCCAGGCAATTATCAGGAAGCTCTGGATGGGAACTGGAGCAGCTGGAACACAAACTGGCTGGCGCCCATCTGGGATGCCAGCACTTGCAGGTGGAGGCTTAGCCAGTTGAGCCAGCACATGTGAAACAAGGACTGTTTTAAGTTTCCTTACAGTTTGAATATGCCTTCTGCCCTCACATTCTGTTGATTTTCTTCATTCATATTTAGATACATACATATTTAGGAGCAAGCACATCAGGGATGCCTGCGTTTGGTACTCAGCTCCATTTCCTAACTCCAGGTTCCTGTTAGTGCCAATCTTGGAAGGCAGTAGATGATGGTCCAGGTAACTGGGTTCCTGCCACTGCTGTGGGAGACGGACCTGGACTGAGCTCCCAGCTCTCCACTCGGCCCAGCCCCAAGCACTGCAGTCCCGCTCAGTCCCATCACTGTGGGCATGCAGGCTGTGAGCCAGCTGACTGCAGCTCCCTCCTTCTCCAAGTCTCCCATTTATCTGTCTCCCTTTGCCTCTGAAAAAGTAACTTTAAATACACACACACATAAACTATACCAAGGGAATAGAACTCTAATGCTTTCTCTGCACATACAGGATAACAGTATGGAGACTTTGGGAACTGCATTAATATTTCTAAAGATTTATTTTTTTTTATTATTTTTTCATTGGAAAGGCGGATGTACAGAGAGAGGAGAGAGAGAGAGGAAGATCTTCCGTCCGAAGACTCACTCCCCAAGTGAGCGCAACGGGCCGATACTATGCCGATCCGAAGCCAGGAGCCTCTTCCGGGTCTCCCACGCGGGTGCAGGTTCCCAAAGCTTTGGGCCGTCCTCCACTGCTTTCCCAGGCCACAAGCAGGGAGCTGGAAGGGAAGCGGGGCTGCCGGGATTAGAACCGGCGCCCATATGGGATCCCGGGGTTGCAAGGCGAGGACTTAACCACTTGCGCCACCGCGCCGGGCCCGAACTGCATTAATATTTCTTAAGACATTAATATTTACTAGTATGTTTGTTAAATATTTGCTTTATGCAATAGCAAGGTATTGCTATTTCACTTTCACTTTTTTCAAGCTTCTGTTTTCAAACCAGCCCATCATAATTTTACACGTTTAGGAGGTATGGCAAATTCTAAATTCTTACAGCTTATCTCAACTTGAACTAGCCACATTTTAAGCACTCAATAGTTACGGCTGGCCACTGGCTTCCACAGTGTATTTCAGAAACATTCTACCTCTAAAACGTGACTCTCCCACAGAACCTCAGGAGCTAAGACCCATCCAGACTGCACTCTCAGCCTGGCTGCACAGAGAACGCAGGATGGCCCCAAGGGCTCCCCACCCACCTGCAGTGCCCGCCCCCCTCCCTTGCGGGCCAGCTGGCTGCCCACCTCTCACCTGCTGGACGGCAGCCAGGCTGTGCAGCTGGGCATTGCTGAGCTGCTGCTGGAGCATGAACTGGTGGAAGTACTGAGCTGCATTGGGCTGCCGCTGTAGTGCCTGCAGAGCCTGGGGAAAGAAAGACGAAATGGTCAGGAACTCTCACTCTGTGATTCACTGTAACCAGGGGGAAGGGTAATGTGGACCTGAGAGACACCAAGGGAAATGGGAGACTGGATGAAATCCATGCCCTTTCCCGCACTGTTACAGCAGAACCAGTATGTCCATCACAGTCCTCTAAAACCCAGAGAAGCAGTTACTTCTTCTGACACTAGGTCTCTACCTCTCAAATGATTTTTTTTTTCAAACCAAAAGTAATATCCCAGTTACATTAAGTTAAGGTGACTGATACCTAAAATGTTGGAAATAATGAAAAAAATAGCACAAACGGCTTCTGAAAGATTAAATCAGGTAGAGTTTCAACTAATTGGCATTTCCCAGTACCTGCAGTATGATGCTGATAAGTGTTAATAAAGTGACTTGTAGAACAGGCAGTAACGCAAGGTTTAAGCTGCCACTTGCAACACACACATTCCGTATCCATGCCAGTCAGAACCCCACTGATACCCATGTAGGAAACCCAGAGAAAGTTCCAGGCTCCTGGCTTTGGTCTGACTCAGCCCTGGGCATTGTGGGCATCTGGGAAGTGAACCACAAGATGAAAAACCCATCTCTCTGTTACGCCACCATTCAAGTAGATGAAAACAAACATTTAAAAAGGATACTGGCACTTCACTTTCAGTGTTAACTGGATATTACTGAACTCCTTAATCATTAGAACTACACTAACAGAATATACAATGTAACAATCAAACAATTTTGTAAAATAACAGGCCTCATTTCCAAACACGAAATGTGCTACCTATCCAGAAGCAGATCTGTGAGGAGGCAGGTGACATGTCCTCTGCTCTGGGTAACGAACAAAGACTGAAAAACTTACCATCTAGGACAATAGGAGGGGACACATCTCTGCCAAGCTTCATTTGGATATTTTACCTCACTCACAGCCCAAACAACATCTACTTCAAACTTAGCCTGCTACATGGCGAATGAATTTAAAGCTCTGCCTATCCTGGCCTTGGCAAGACCAGCCCAGATGGTGTTGCAAGCCATATAGGATCCACAAACCAGATGGGTGCCATACGAAGAAACAAACGGTTAGAATCCAGCTAGACGCACACTGAGCTGAAAGAATGAATTTCATTCTGTTTGCTTATAAACTCCTAAGACTCCCATTAACTAGAGAGAACTGTGGTCATTAACGATCCCCACACTTCCCCATCTGGCTGGCAAGGAACTGTGACAATAATCCTCCAGTGTCCTTGCCTACCCCAAGGCAACACTCACCTGCACTGCCTGTCGCTCGTACAGGGACATCTGAGCTATCTGGGGCCGTGAGCTGCCCCCAGAGCTGGAACTGCCATTGGTGGAGTTGGAGTTCTGCTCGCTCTCAGTCTCCATGACAGCGTCCCAGAGTCCCCAAGGGTGGTGCTCGGACTCAAGACCTAGACAGAAACATTATAAAGGGTTAACACTGACACCTCCACGTGCATGCCATCTGTGTCACGACTCAAGAATACTGTCCATTATCTAGACATCTTCTTTTTCCAGTAACCATGCTTTCATCTCAGAAGTCCCACCTCTGCAATATGCCCTTAACAACCCTCCCCCCACTATCTTCTGAAATACTCCCGCTTGTCAAAAGAAACAACCTCACGGCTGTCATCAAGTAAAATGCACAGAACGTCAAGATGGTCCTTGACAACACTAATGCCACTTTCTAACAGTTTCAGAGTCTTCCAGTTTGAAGTTCACTGTCAACTCAGTTTGTATCTGCATCTGCACCATTATCATCTTTACAGTGGTTACCATTTGCTGGAGTTGACCCCTGTCCCTGGGCTACACACTTCACCTGTATGCCACACTGCCCCACGGGAACGTCACCACCCTTATTCTACAACTGCAGGAATGGGCTTCCTGAGGTTAAGATCGAGCTGCCCTAGTGCACACCAAGTCTTCACTCTCGTTCATTTCACTTCTTCAAACCAAGAAATCTGATAGGGCAGTATCACTAAGTGTAAGAACTCTTTCATCTTTCCTTCAGAGTGACATGGTTCCGGGAAGGTAATAAAACTGTAAGATAGTTGAGCTGGCCTCACCCCACACACCAACTGGCTGATCCAGCTCAGGATACTGTTTCCAGTCCCCTAAGTGTACAGCTTTTCCTACACCTCAGGTTCCGTATTTGTACAGGAACATACATCAGACTCTATGTCAAGGACCATTTTCATATACCCTCCCAGGCAGACAAAGCACACTAAACAAAGATGAAACTCTTCAGGAGGGCAAGAGTCAACTTAGTCTCTCAAGTGTCAGAATTGACCCTCGCGGAGCACACGACGGATGCAAGACACATGCGAAAACATCACTGAGACAAAGCAAAGAGACAGAAGATACCAAGCAAGACAAAACTGCCTTGCAACGGGTGCTAAATAAGTTTTTTGTTGTTGTTCATTTTTATTTCTTTTGTTAACGCTAATCGTTACATTTGCTACTTTTGAGGCACCAGCCCACTAGTAATACTTGGCCACCAAAGCACACGTTTAGGAATATTAACCTCCAACTAGAATTTTTGCTAAAGGCTGTTAACGAATTTATGAGGGTGAATGATTTTCTAGCATCCAACAAATGCTAGAGTCCACAAAAAATTTACACTGCTCCGTCACAGCCCTAAAGCTGAAAAAACTTCTCACTCTCACACTCCCAGTATCCTCCCATCACAGCACAATTCCCCCAAGAACTCTCCCCAGCGCTTCGGTTGCATTGAAGAACAGCCAATATCAGTGCAAATACATCCTTATCCCGCACCGCCCCCCGCCCCCCGGAAGGACAGAGGGGCAGGCATGGCAGCCTCAACGCCAGCCTACTTTCTCCCCACAGCTTTTGCCAAAATATGAAAGCACTAAACAGATACAGACCCATGAATCCTCATAATCGGCATGTGAAGGGAAAAAAAAAAAGTGGGTAAGGGTTAGAGTTCGGCAGTTTTAGGGAAGCCTGGGCTGACTTGGCTGGACTCCGAGACAGGAGACCGCATGGGGACAGTAACCCCTACATTCACGTGTGAAAAAGCCCATAAACTGTCTGAAAAAAAAAAGACCCTCTCCCCACCCCCAAGTGGGTATCTTACAAGCTCTTAACAGACTGTGAAATAGAACACAAATAGAAATGGCTCCACTTAACTTCTTTCCATATAATCAACGGGAACTGTCACCCAGACCATGACGGGGGATTAGAGGCACAGACATGGAAACATTTAGGGGAGCAGTATTGTGCCTCCTAAAAAGTTGCACAGGCAGAGCGAATGGTAACTTTCAGAATTAACCTGGAAGAGGAGTGCAAAGCTGAGCACTGGGGAAATCCGGGCAGTGGCTAAGTCCCGTTCCTCCTGATAAGGGGCATTGGAGGACGGGTGGGCACGGACTTCTAGAAGCGGGCTAGAAAGGGAAACTGCAGTGGAGCTACGGAATCCATACCCCCTAAGCATTTAAACTCTGTCTCGTAGAGGAAGCAACCTGGAGAACGGGGTCTGCGGGCACCCGGGGGAGCGGGGTCCCCGTTGGCCAGAGAACCCTGAGGTTCCACCACCGCCCCCCCCCCACCAAGAGCCACGAATTCCACCAGGGCAAGGGGGCGGGGTGTGCCAGGAGCGAGCTGACCCCCAGAGGGAGCAGGGAAGTGTGCTTTTGGATAGCAGGAGACAGGCAGGAGGGACGCACAAGTCCAGAACCCAGCGGAGCCGCGAGCAGCAGCAAAAGGAAAAGTACTAGACAGCATGTTCGGGGGGATGGGGAAGGAGGGACCCCAAGTCAGGGGCAGGAGAAATGAATGAGGAGGGGAGAAAAAAGGAGCAGTGGGTGACGGGCAGCCAAAACCTTCGGGGAGGGTTTGGGGGCAGCCAAAGGGAAGAGCAGGCAGGCACAGCCGCTGGGGGGAGGTACCCGGGGCGTCACACACACACACACACACACACACACACACTCTCCGAGGTGGCTGCAGACGCAGCCCCGCGCGGCCAAGCCCCCAGAGCGCCTGCCCCTCCCCAGCCCGCCCGGTTACCTTCGCGCCCGGCTCGCGGCACCCGCGTCCTCCCGAAGGGGCGTCCACCTCATGGGCCGCGCGCCGTCCACCGCCACCACCGCCACCACCGCCACCACCACCACCACCCCTCCCCTCCGCGAGCCGATCGCCGCCAGGCTGGGGCGGGGGGCTCGCTCGGGCCTCCTCGGCGGCGGGCTCCCCTCGCCTCCTCCCCTTCCTGGAGGGGCGGGGTGGGAGGTGCCCGGCGCGGCCGCCGCTCCCCGCCCCGCCCGGCTCGGCCAGGCCTCGGGGCTCGCTCGGGGCCTTGTCACTTCCTGCCCGGCCGATGAGGTGAGTTGGGGGGGGGCGGCTCGCGGGCCGGGGGGCTTCAGAGCCGGGCTGGAGGAGGGGGTGGGGGGCTGGCGGGGAGGTGCTTCCGGGGCAGCCGGACCCCTCCCCCGGCCCGCCCCCTCCCCTCGGCGCCCTCCCGAGCGGCCCTGGTTTCCTGCCGGCGCCCGTTGCCATGACGACGCCGCTCCCGGGCCTCGGCGCCCCCAGGCCCCAGCCTAGGGTTGCTGTTGGGTTAGGATGGGATGGGGTTTCTTTTTTCTTTCTTTTTTTTTTTTTTTTTGCTCCTTCTTTCACCTCTTTTTTTTCCTTCCTCCTCCCCTGCCTTTTCTTTCTCTACGAGTGGTGCTCGCCGGTGGGAGGGACAACACGAGGATAAAGTGCTGGCCTCTAGTGGGGAACGCACCTCCAGGAGAGGAGTGGGAGTAGGGAGGGAAGTGACGTGCAAGGGGAGAAAGAAGGTGTTTTCTGGAGCTCCTGGGAATAAGGGCTGGAAAGAAAGGATCAAAGGGACCAGAGGCAGAGAGGGAGGAAGAGCCAAAGGCACACACCCCCCCTCCAAAAAAAAAAAAAAAAAAACAACGGCGGTCTCGGGGAGCAGAGACTGCGGAGGAAAGGACAGGGAGGGGCAGGGAAAAAAAAAAACTTTGAAGGGAGGAGGACAAGAGCCTGATGATTGTTGAGTCCCTCGCCTCAACTCCCAGAAAAGCGGGAAAGCCCGCTCGCTGCGCTCCAGCGGCGAGCCTTTGCAAGCTGCGACCGCCTGCAACCGGCCTTCCGTTCCGTGGAGATCTGGGGTGTTTTTTTTTTTTTTTTTTTTTTTTTTTGCGGGGGGAGGGATGTCACTGGGTGCAAACAGAAGAGAACGACAGAAAACCAGGCGAAGGGCAGGGTATCCAGAGATGCAGAACAATGGGGCCCTATTTGGGAAAGCAGCAGTGAAAGGGGGTGGGGGGTAGCCTTTGTCGTGTTGCTCCGTGTCAATGTATCCGTTTTTTAATTCTCTCTCGGACTTGGTGCCACGGGTGTTTATGAAGCACGCACCAGGCGCCAGGCAGTGTTTGGGAAGGTCGGGTTTTATCCCGTGCACAAAACAAAGATCGCGGCCCAGGTGAAGCTTTCCAAACAGGAGGGATTGTCTTGTGGCTCCGTAACCGGGATTGGTCCGTTTTCGGTTGGCGTCAGAGTTTTTTTCGAATCTATTCCAGCCGGCAATTTTCTTTTAACAGCTCATATGATTTGTTTTTAGAGAGAAAGATTTCAAGAAAAAAAGATTTAGTGTTATCTTTATTTATAAATTGTATCTCTTCAGATTTGTGTTGCCAAGTGTTGGGAATCTTCGTTGGCAGTAGCCAGATTTCTGTCAGAGAAAGATCTGTGCCAGGCTTCTGGGAACCAGTCAGACAAGGAAGTGAGGGAAGAAATCAGAGGGCAGCCAGAGGACTGGGAAGGCGTGGGGTGTGAAGAGGTGAAAGGGGTTTGTAGGCAGGCCAGGTGGCAAAGTGTAGGCAGGGCGTGACCTGAAAAAAGTTCTGGAGTGGCTGCATTCAAACCCAGAACTTGGGCATGTCCAAAAAGTTTCAGGCTATCTTGCAGACACTGAGGAACGGACACGTTGAGCTGCTCTGCGTTCCAAAGTACCAGAAAGGATCTATCTGCACATCATTTTCAAATGATACAATGTGTAAAGGACATCACTCATGGGTTGCATGGGAGAATTATCCAAGGAAGGTCTGTCAGACGTTCCAAGGATGGGAACCCCGCGTGTGCGTCCTTCTTCCCAGTGTCCCGTAGAACTTGCGTCCAGGGGGAGGCACATGGCCATTGTAGATTTCAGACCTGCTGGAAGTGGAACTCTCAGTCCCATGAACATAGTTACCGCCCACCTTTCCTATTGTGTGTGTGTGTACTAAGCTGGATGACTAAGATGCCCTTAGGGATGCATCGTTTTATTGAGTACCTGATTTAAAAAAAAAATTAGCCTATGACTGATTTATCAGCATGTTTGTTGGTGAAAGTTCTATTTCATAGGACTCAAGTTCATTTTCTCTCCAAAACAGACTAGTTTTCCAGGGTCACGGATCTAAGTAAAACATTTTTTTTTTAAGTAGGAAAAAAGAAAATACCAACAGCAAGCTGAAGTTAGAGGAAATTTTCCAAACATAAGAAAGTTATTTTCAGAAACTAAATTGGCTACAGACCGCACCAAAGAGCTTACCTCAGTCTAAACAAGGCCAAACAATTTGGGTTTCTAACAGAATCTTCAACTGCCTTCTTTTTTTTTTAACCTTTGCTAAACTTTCCCATTTTTAATTCAATGGTGCTGCTGGATTTAAGCTTTTCCTTTTCAAACCAAAGAGTTGTTCTGAATAGAAGCTGGAACTTTTCTTTACTCTGCATAACACTGAGGGCCATTTGCCTAATAGGTGACAAGGAAATGCATTCACAGTGTGGTGTAGAAACCTACCTAGGTCACCCGTCCTGCAAGCACCTGAACAAGCAGAGATCAGCATTTAACAGGAAATCAACGATTTAACAGCAGCTGAAGCAAATGGAAGGAAAACTCATGTAATTTTGCACATCAACCAAAGAGGGAAGAAACATTTTTTAAGATGTCCCTGCTACACCCATCCTGGTGCATTGCACAGGGGCCTAGGTGACTAGAGGTGTTAGTAACATTAGCGCGACCAAGTGAGATTGTGTGCCAATGTTCTTATACAAATACGAGTTAGGGATGATGTAGAGAAAAAAGTAGTAACTTTCACTCTAAAACAATATTCTATTGCAGAGATGAAACACACACTCTCTCTACCTGCCCTAATGCCATCCCACCACAGCTCTGAATGCCACTTTGAGTTCTAGTTGGGAAGAAGTAAAAAGAAATACCTAGACTCTTAGACTTTTAAAGAAATAATGAACTGGAAAATGATCCATGCCCCTCCTTTTTCAGTGGAGAAAACTGTAGCCTAAAAGAGAAGTAATTTTAGGGATGGGTGCTGTGGCACAGCAAACAAAGCTGCTAGTTGGGAATAACCACACCATGTACTGGCTCAAGTTCTATCAGCTTTATTCCTCTGGTCCGGTTTTCTGTTGCTGTACACACGGGAAGGCAGAGCGGATGGTCCAAGCACTGGGGTTCTCCTGAGAGACTCAGTGCCTTCCTGGCTGCCAGCTTCAGTCTGGCCCAGCTCTTGGAGCATTTGGAGAGGGAACCAGTAACTGGAAGATCTCTCTCACTTCACACTTGCTTTCAAATAAAGAAGAAAGGAAGGAGGGAGGAAAAAGAAAAGAAGAAGGAAAGAAAAGGGAAAGATACATGTAGAAGAGGGACATTCCATAACCCCTCCACCAGCAAGTAGATTTCCAATAAATAGTAGTCAATTAAAAGAATGTTCTCGCCCTTCTTTCTTTTTTTTTTTAAAGATTTATTTTATTTTTATTGGGAAGGCAGATATACAGAGAGGAGAGACAGAGAGGAAGATCTTCCGTCCGATGATTCACTCCCCAAGTGAGCGCAACAGCCGATGATGCTATGCCGATCCGAAGCCAGGAGCCTCTTCCAGGCCTCCCACGCGGGTGCAGGGTCCCAAAGCTTTGGGCCATCCTGACTGCTTTCCCCGGGCCGCAGGCAGGGAGCTGGATGGGAAGAGGAGCTGCTGGGATTAGAACCGGTGCCCATATGGGATCCTGGCAAATACAAAGCGAGGGCTTTAGCTGCTGCGTCAGGCCTTCCTTCCTTCCTTTTTTTTTTTTAATTTTAAAATTTTATTTATCTGAAAGAGTTACAGAAAGGGGAAAGCAGATCTTTCATCCACTCATTCCCTTCACAGATATTCCCAACAGCCAGATTTGGACTGGGCCGAAGCCCGGAGACAGGAACTCCATTGGAGTCTCTCATGTGGGGATCAGGGACCCCAGTCCTTGGGTCATCATTTACTTCCTTCTCAGGAACATTAGCAGGAAGCTAGGACTGCAGTCGGTACTCCAGTGTTGGATCTAGTGTCCTAAGCTGCCGCTTAACTACAACAAACACCCTCACTCTAGCTTGTATTTAGCTTTTCATGACTTTTATTAAGTCCCAATTTAATTAATGAACATGTGCAGTAATGGGTTTAATTAATACATGTATACATTCTATATGAAAACAGCATTCCCTTCTTGAGTAATTAGTTGACCTCTTCCAGGTTTCAAATGTGTCTGATGGGCTGAGTGTTTGGCACAGGCGATAAGAAGCATCTTGGGACATCTGTGTCCTGTTTGAGGACCTGGGTTCAAGTTCTGTCTCGACCTTGCTAACAGGTACCATAGGTGGCAACATGTGATAGCTAAAGTGCTTGGGTTTCTGCCCTGCCCAGCATCACCTGTTGTGGGCATTTATAGAACCAGTGGAGGAAAGATAACTCTTTCATTATCTTTCTTTGGCTTTTCAGAGCTAAGTAAATAAGAAATAAGGCTCATTTTCTGTCTTAAGAAAATATATGCTGGGCCCAAAGCAGTGGCCTAGTGCCTAAAGTCCTCACCTTGAACCCACCGGAATCCCATATGGGCGCTGGTTCTAATCCCAGCAGCCCTGTTTCCCATTCAGCTCCCTGCTTGTGGCCTGGGAAAACAGTCGAGGACAGCCCAAAGCCTTGAGACCCTGCACTCACATGGGAGACCCGGAAAATCTCCTGGCTCCTGGCTTTGAATTGGCACAGCTCCAGCCGTTGGAGTCACTTGAGGAATGAATCATTGGATGGAGGATCCTCCTCTCTGTCTCTCCTCTCTCTCTATATATATCTGACTTTGCAATAAAATAAAGTAAATCTTAAAAAAAATATGTGCTGTGGTCTTTAATTGCAGGTACAATCCCATGCTGGGACCAACCACAATATTTTATTGTCTGGCGTTTTATGCCCTAGGCCAAGAAAGCTAAGCATACAGGAAGAAATTTAAAAGGAAAAACAAAGCCAACCCTCTCAACAATCTTTTCAGCTAGTTTTACATGAGAAATTAAAGCACATGACGTTTCCGTAGATCGCTGAGGGTCCACAGGATCACCAAAAGTTGAGTTCGATTTATTCCCTGCCCGACTCCAAACCCCATAAGTACATCTCATCCTTCACAGTATGTGAAAATACAGTAGTGCAAACAATATTTAAAATGCTTAGCACACACAGAATTATTTGCACAAAGGAAGTTGGCATATGCCCTTGTAAATGCCAGCTACAGCAAGCCGATTCTGCTTTTGTTAACCAGGAAAACAACTCTGTGTATAAATCCACGAAGATACCAGGGAAACATATATGCCAAAAAATGGAAAATAATTTTTTTAAAAAAGGAAAAGACATAGATATGAGTATTATTTTCCCAAGGTCTACTAAAGAGTGGTGTTTAACAGAACAATAATTGGGCTCCTCAACCACCAAAGATGTCCCAGTCTGTGACCCATAACTTTGCTATGCCACATGGCAAAAGGAAATGAAACTTGTGATTAGAATTAAGGTTGTTGACCAGCCTCCCTTAAAACAGAAAGATGTCTGGGTTCTCTGGGCACACAGCATCATTGCAAGGGCCCATAAGAGAAGGCAAAAGAGGGAGGTGGCCGCAAGTGATGTCAGAGCACTCAGGCTGTCGCTGCTGGCTTTGAAGATCTAAGGAGCTAGAGGAGCACAGAAACGGCTCCTTCCCCAGAAGCTGAGGAAAGAGCACCCAAGCCCTTGGTCTTCACTGAGGTGCGTGCAGACTTCCAACCTGCAGACTATAAAATAATCGTGTTGTTTTAAAAACTAGTGCATCAGTAGCAGATCGCTGCAGCAGCAATGCAAAACTAGCATATCAGTTAACATAGGGAAGTAAAACTTCCTCCTACACACTTGTCTTCTGTGTTTGGCTTGAAAATTAAGCTGACAAGAGTCCGATTCATAGCGACAGAAGAGAGGAGACTTCAGAGGGCCCTGGCCTCCCCATGGCCACTGCTGCCATCCTATGCCACAGGGAATTACAGCTACTGCCGCCCACCTCAGCCACCATCACTGCAGCCAACACAAGCAACCAGGCCAAGACCAGAGGAGCACAACATGCTTGGAGGAGAAAGGGAGTGCAGAGGCAGTGCGGAGCACCTGTGCGAGGCAGTAAACATGTATCGGATGTCAGCATCCTAAGAGTCGTCATTGTCATCGTTGTAGGGGCCCTCCGCACAGTGACTAACAGAATGACATGAGGAGTGAGGGTGGGGTGGGAGAACACTCCAGAAGGCCAGGCCCCACCACGCTGGCCCTAGGGCAGGTGAAGGGTCCCACCCTCCTAAGGCAAGAAGAACCTACAGATGAGCTGCGACCACAGTGTTCCCACCCTGCTGTGCAGGGAGCAGTGATGGAAGGTGGCCAAGATGAGAGGGGGAATATGTGCCACTGAGACCCTTCTTGCCAGACTGCCTGGAGGGGTCAGCAGTGATGGTCACAAAAAAAACCCAAGGCCAGCAGCCACATCCATCAAAAAGCAGCAACTAGGGGCAGGCATTGTGTTGTGGCAGATCAAACCACCACTTAGAACACCTACTTCCCATATCAGAGTGCCTGCTCGAGTCGCAGTTACCCCAAACTTGGGAACCAGATCCTTGTGAAGTGCTGTGGAAGCAGTAGACGATGACTTGAATTTCTGCCACCAACATCACAGACTTGGGTAGACTTCTTGGCTCCTTGTGTTAGCCTGGCAGCGCCCAGTGTGTCAAGAGGAACAAGAAGCACAGAGTCACTGGGCCAGAGGGAGACAGAAATTAGAGATTAGGTCAGAGCCGCAAAGATTTGTAAGAGTGTAGGAGGATGGGATGGATCAAATGAGAGAACCCAACTTGGACTTTACCTCCAACTGAGAACTGGTGAAAGAATTTGAGAGTAGTGTGATTTGTATTAAATATCTTTAAATATTTATTATTATTATTATTTTTTACTGGAAAGGCAGATTTACAGAGAGAAGAAGAAACAGAAAGAAAGATCTTATGTCCATTGGTTCACTTCACAGGTGGCCGCAATGGCCAGAGCTGAGCCAATCTGAAGTCAGGAGCCAGAAGCTTCTTCTAGGTCTCCCACCCAGGTACAGGGGAGTTGACCTAAATTTTAACGTGACCGTTCTAGCTGCTACATTAGGAATAGGCAAGAAGGACAGGGTTAAAAACAGGAAAATCAGTTAGGAGACTATTATACTTGACTAGTGTGATAACAATGGAAGCGATGATAAGTGATCAAATACTGAGTATCCTTTCAAGGTGGAGTTCATAGGATTTGCTAACATAACTTCAAGGATTTTGAACTAAGAATTTATTCCATAGGATGTTCTCTAGCAGCGTCATACTCCTTTTAAACTCTTGCCCAGAATTCCCTTGAATAGATGTCCTGAATTATTCCCTTTTGATAGACATTTTTGCTATTTGTAAATTTATATTTTCATAATACATCATTGGGACAGGCATCAGCGTAGACACACACACATACGCTCACAGTGATTAGATTACATGCCCAAGACCATAAAACAGCAAGGCTAATGAATAGTTACACCACTAACTGTAGAATAAGTTTTTTCAGGTATAATCGTTAGGTCAAAGTATGTGTATCTTGTTTTTAATCCTTCACTTACTATTGCAAAAATTGCTGTCTATGAAGACCGTACTCCGTATTTTCTTAGTTGGGAGAATTAATACTGACACCTAGAATTAGAAATAAGCCTGGGACCCCAGGAGAGAGGAGTCAGGAGAAAGCTTGCATATTAAAATATGTTTTTTCATAAGTGTTGCAGCACCAAATGGTCACGAATCTTTGTATTGAATGACTTCTCTAAGCTTAGTAATTTCACAGTTGTCTTCTACTTTCTAAATCTTTCTCTTTCTCCCCACTTCCAACTGTGTATAAATGCACTCAAAAATCCACCCAACTACATGCACATATAGAAAACATATCTCCGAGGACAATTGTTAATTAAAGACAGGCAGAAAAACATGTCTTATCAATATAATGAACTTAGTTGATGGTTTCGTTTGTAGCAACAAATTTGCACTAAGCTTTTTGCTTTTCTTGGATCAACATCATAGGATTACAACATGCTGGTGAAAGCTAAAGGTACATTATTTGATCATGAATGAATGTTATGCATCTAAATTGGTATGTTAACTGAAATTACTGAACGAAAAAGTAAATCTAATGGATCCTGACACCAAAAGTATTCATGAGAAATGTGGGAGTTTTGTCAGTATTACCCGTATAATTTAACGAGATACGAAAAATGCATGGATGTCCAGAGTGCCTTGATTTTTGCTTTGAGAATAATTTCTATTAATGACTCAAGCAGTGAAAGCAACACATTGGTGTTGCACAGGCTGTGCCTTCTGTAGCTTAATTAGCCAGTTGTGGGCCATATGCTACTGTCTCAACATGCAAAGATAGTCTGGTGTTTTAGCTTTTAATGTGTAATTCAGAAAACTTGAGTTCATAAGGCTGATGTTGTGGCATAGCAGGTAAAGTCACTGCCTATGACACTGTCTTGTGATAAGAACTCCTAGTTACAGTCCAGCTTCTTCGTTTCTCCATGTCTGATCCAGCTCCCTGTTAATGGCCTGAAAAAGCAGCAGAAAATGGCTCACATGCTTGGGTCCCTGTGACCCACCTGGGAGACCTGCATGACCAAACCAGAGTTATTGCAACCATTCGGGGAGTGAACTAGCAGATGCAAAATCTCTCTCCCCCCTTTCTCTCTCTCTTTCTCTCTCTCTCTCTCCTACTATTTCCAATACATACACATACATTACACTGTGGACATACTAAGATGAACAAAGCACATTAGCAAGCAAAGTCGAGCATATGTATGGTTTGAGCCAACTGTTGTTTACAGCAAGAACTGTGAGATCTGGGTTTGAAATCTGACTGCTACTCACTAACTTTCCTGCTTATCTGCCCATGGGCCTGGGATATAACCTCTGTGAGTCTCCCTTTTCTTATCTGTAACCTTTCAGGACTACTGTGAGAACGAAGTACAGAACCCATCGCAGACCATTGGTTCTCATTGGTCAGCATTGACTAAATACTGATTCATTTTAAACATTTGCTTGTTTTTGATGATAAGCAAAGTAACCAAGTTTAATGAAGATAATCTACCTGACAGGCCATGCAGGTGTGTGAGCCAAGAACTGAGAGCTGAAAGCCCAGTTTGCATATAGAAAGGGGCTTCCAAGGATACTGGGCCTAAATCTTCCTACTGTTTTCCCTTCCTCCACCCTCTTCTCCTAGACAAAGGGTTTTCTGGGTGTGAAATAGTTGAAATTCTTGCCAAGGTTTATTGGTAGCCCACTTGACTGCAGTTAGAGAGGATTCTCCTGGGGTGTTTTGTTTTCCTTGTGGTGGGGGAGGCTGGCTAGGAACACCTGTTATATTATCAGAGTGTGGGCAGGATTTGGTAATGTAAAACATTGAGCAGCTTCCAAGGTGTGCTTCTGAGGCTGTTACATTATTTTCTTCAGGTATTTTGGTTTCCATAGGCTAATTGCACACACACACACACACACACACACGAATTAATTTCTGTCTTACTACCTAACTTTGTCCCCTCAAGAGAAGTTACCCATCATGTTATGGGCATAGAATAGATGAAACTCTGTCTTATCCATCTTCTTCAAGTTGGCAAATGGGCATAGATCTGGGTGTGGGTATTCTTCTCTTGCTGTCTGTTCTATGGAATTTGAAAGTGGCCTTGGAAAAGACTGTTCTGTTTGGTGCAGAGGGCTGGTTTGGTGAGATAAACCAACAGGATAGGCATGAAGCCCTGCCTCATGATTATCTGGAGCTGGATAGCTTGTGCTCACTGACCCTGTCCTCATCTGGCTGGCTTTGCCAATAAGATGCTAAGGGGCATAGCTGGGCTAGAAATTCTTATTTTCCCAAAAGAAAAGAATTGGAGCTATAAGGTAGTATTGCAAGGTGCAAGTGAGATCATGCCAGACAAGTCTAAGGTATATTAAGAAGTCTTTATTAACCAAGCTTGGTAATAACATGGCCCACTAGAAATAGCAAATCACAAGTCTATATAGCAATCCAGTCCATTGAAACCCCAAGAGGAACAAATGGTCATGACCCTCAAGTCCATCCATTAAGCTGAAGACCTATGTCCCAGCTTCCCCAGCAATATGTTATCCTAAGAGACATGCAATGAATAACCTGGACACACTTAACAGAGCTGTAGGCATCCACCTTTCCCTGGCTTCTCTGCCCACATTCCATCACTGCTAGGCATCACCTCTCCTGGAACTTCTAATAGTACACAAATTAGAAATACAAAGCAGCTTAGAAATTAACATCTTTACTGTCCTGCCCAAGCAGTGAACAGAGGGTGAGGAATACAGACACACAAGAGCCATGCTCAGGGACTACTAAGGGAAGGGAAGAGAAGGGAAGCCAGAGAGCAAGCAGGTAATGGGGAGGCCAAGAGCCGGAGTGCCAGAGCACTGGAAGCATGGGACCAAGAGGGCGAGCCCCTCCTTATCATGAGCCTTTAGGGGGGTTGTGATGGGAGTGGTTCCACAATAATGCAAAACCGCCCCCTCTCCGGTGATAGGTGAGTGTCACAGGTGGGCAGGAGGGAACACCTAGGTGGTGGTGTGGTGGGGGGAAGGAGTGGCTTCCAAGCTTATGGCATTGAACTAGCTGCCTGCTCCACAAAACTAAAAATTAGTGGTAAGCAAGGTAGAAAAGTTTAGCGAAGCCTCTAATAGGCAAGGCAGGCATCTCAGTAAAGTACTGAGAGCTGACAGCTATTGTTAATGAACAGCTAGAACATACAACAGGTTGTGATCAGAAAATTTTTAGAAGACTATACCTACCCAAGGATTCCATTGTCCGCATTTACATTAATTGTGCCAGACTTTGACGCATTTCAGTTTTCCATTGATCCTGAGACATCATCGCTACAGTCTCTTCTGTAGAACTGGGGAGGTAGGGGTTGTTAATGAGCCTGTACTCAGAGTCTGCCTCCTCATCCACCTTCCCCAGAGGCCTCTCAAGCAGCCAGATCCAGAGAGGAGCCGCTGTGAATGGGCAGCATGTTCCCAATCCACTGCCCTCTGTCTCCCTTGGGAGCCGTGACCCAGATCACATGGGTGATGTCTTGGGTTGCATTTCCCCAAGATGGTGCAAAAACATGGCCAGGATCTGCCCTGGAGTCCTGGGCTCAGCATGACCCAGTTGCCTCCTGCTACCAACATTTCAGGAATAAACCAGCAATGTAAGCAAGAAACACACACTTAGTTCACAACAAGCGATAGCATAGTGGTTAAAGCCCTTGCCTTCAACACACTGGGATCCCATATGGACACTGGTTCTTATCTCAGCAGCTCCACTTCCCATCCAGCTCCCTGCCTGTGGCCTGGGAAAGCAGTCAAGGATGACCCAAAGCTTTGGGACCCTGCACCCGTGTGGGAGATCCGGAGAAAGCTCCTGGCTCCTGGCTTTGAATTGGCTCAGCTCCAGCCATTGTGGCCGCTTGGGGAGTGAATCATCGGATGGAGGATCTTCCTTTCTGTCTCTTCTCCTCTCTGGATATCTGACTTTCCAATAAAAAATAAATGAGTCTTTTAAAAATAGGGAAATCATGTGTTTACAAAAGATGTTATCATCCAATTATTTACTACCTCATAATGACACCATGTTTTTATTTTCTATGTTTTAGATCTTTTTGGTTTGGGGGGGAATTGTTTTTATAGGAACTCTAAAACCTAGATCCACTGCCCAATACATATTCAGGGAGTTGGTGCTATGGGGTGGGGTGGGGCGGGGGTGGAGCAAGGTGGGTGTTTGTTCTGCACAGTGCAGAGCAAGTTGCGCAGGTAGCTGTTGCTCAATTCCTGTCCCCTGGAAACAGGGCCAGAATTATGCTGCGTAAGCTGAGCTGCTGCCTGCAAGACTGGCTTCAGCTTGGCCCAGCCTAGCCATTTGTAGTCCTCTGGGAAGTGAATCCGTGGAGGAAAGATTTCCTTCTCTCTGAAAATTTGCCTATCAAATAAATAAATCTTTACAGAGCAAAAAGAGAACCTAACAACAGTGGTTAGGTTTGAGAGACCTGCCTCCCAGTTTTGCTTCTTATTTTTTTTTAAAAGTGTATTTATTTTTATTTGAAAGACAAGAGTTACAGAGAGGAGAGACAGAGAAATGGAGATCTTCCATCTGCTTGTTTATTCCCCAGATGGCCACAACAGCCAGAGCTGGGTCGATCTGAAACCAGGAGCCAGAAGCTTCTTTTTGGGTCTCCTATACGATTATAGGGACCATAGGATTTGGACCATCCTCTGCTGCTTTCCTAGGTCATAGGAGCTAGATCGGAAGTGGAGTAGCTGGGACTCAAACTAGTACCCATGTAAAATGGCAAAACTGCAACGGGAGGATTAGTCTGTTATGCCACAGTCTCATTTCTAATTCCAGTTTCCTGCTAATGCACACCGTGGAATGCAGCAGGTGGCAGCCCAAATACCTAGGCCCCACTACTCACGTGGGCGTCCCACACTGAGTTACAAGCTGCTGCCTTTGGTCTGACCTACCACTGGCTGTTGTAGGCAATTGGGGAGTGAACTCGTGTAAAGAAAATCTCGCTGTCTTTTTCTGTCTGCCTTTCAGATAAAATAAAAGTAAATTAATGTTGAAAGGTGATAAACTATTTTTAACGGTATAAAATAAATTCAGATAAATAAATAAATTCAGAAGTCTCATAGTCTGGAACCCAGTGGAACCTGTTGGAACCAATGCATCACTCCCTCCAGGTAGTGAAGAAACTTCAGTAAGAGATGGCTTTACAGTCTCCAAAGCAGGGCAATGTAACTTGAAGCTGATGGAAGGAGACTGAGAGCATAGGGCCCGAGATATCCCCATCACAGGCTCTGAATGAAGGTGGGTTCAGTTTCAGTCCTCCCTAGGGCTTGTAACCTCTCAACTCTGAGAGGTCAACATGTAAGGAGCATTTCCTGCTGTTACGCGTGGGGCGAGATGCTGCAGGATTGGAGAAGAGTCTTTGTAGTCTTTTGAGGTGTATTTTTAAATTTTATTTAATTTATTTTTTTAGGAATCCACTCCTTCAGCTTGTACTCTCAGTTGGTACAATCCTGCCTCAGGATGGATTTGAGCAAAGGTCATGCAGTCATGCGCTTTGGTACGATTCTCTGCATGCTTTGATTGGCCAAGTATTTCTGAATCCTTTAGGAGAATTTCAGCCCATCCATAGAGCGTGTCATGATTTGTATAGGGTTAGGCATATCATCCAACAAGTGTTTGAGCACTAGAATGATTTATTAAGCATGTATCAGGTTTTGAGACTGCAATTAAGACCCTCCTTGCTGGAATCAATCTGGGTCACTTTGAAAAGAGTCTGGTTTGACATGAGTTGAGTCTATTATCGTGAGCATCATCATAAAATTGTTCTTGGTTTTTGCTGCTGCTTTTGCTGCCTGCTTATCCTTGTTCTCTCCTCAAGAGAGATTGATGTCTGATGCTTAGGACTCTGTGTAGCTGCCACCTTACTCGGCTCCTGTACTGCTTCCAGAAACTTTAAGATTTCTTGAGTATACTTTATTTTCCCCTTCCCTAAAGTCAACTTTTTATTTTGTTTTACACATAGCCCTGTGGGATATAATACAGAAAAAAAATACTTGGAATCAGTGTAAATCTTTAGCCTCTTACCTCTTCCAAGTTAGAGAGTACGTGTGAGTGCTGTAGGTTTAGCTTTTTGGACTGAGGTCACCAATGGCAACACATCCACTTCCGAAGTCTTCCATGAGTTTCTAATGCACACCCAGACTTCGGAATTGCCTGGCCTATGGAGCTGCTTCTGTCCATGAAGAATTCCTGTCGGAATACATGTGTTCAATAATTTCTCTACAGTCATGTGTGGGGTCCCTAGAGGGGGTCTGGGAACAAGGCAGCTATATGTAAAAATGACATCATTTTTTAAAAATTTTATTTGAAAGAGATGGGGGGGGGACTTCCATCAGTTTGCTCACTGCCCAAGTGCCCATGATGACTGGGATTGGGCTGGAACCCAAGCCTGGACCATGAAGACAATTCCTCCTTCCCATGTGAGTAGTAACTATGCATATACTGACCTCTTTATGCAGCTTTATGCAAAGATTGCACAACCAACCCCACACTGGACATCAAGATTCAAAAGAAACCCAGAAAAAAGCCATTCTCAAAACCACCCTGCACCATCTCTTATTGGTGGGGACAGCTACTTGAGCAACTTATCTCTGCTCTGCTGGGAAGCAGATTTCTATGGCTTGGGTTAATTTAAAACCCAGATATTTTACTGAAGACAAGGATAGCTGAGATTTCTTATGAGGCCCTTTATATACTTGTTCTGCCAAGATATTTAAAGTGGTCGTCGTGGGCCCAGTGCTGTGTCCTAGTGGGTAATCCCGGCAGCCCCGCTTCTCATCCAGCTCCCTGCTTGTGGCCTGGGGGAGCAGTCAAGGATGGCCCAAAGCCTTGAGACTCTGCAGCCACATGGGAGACCCAGAAGAGGATCTGGGCTCCTGGCTTCGGATTGGCACAGCGCTGGCCATTGCAGCTGCTTGGGGAGTGAAATCATCGATGGAAGGTATTTCTCTCTGTTTCTCCTCCTGTCTGTATATATCTGGCTTTGCAATGAAAATAAATTAAAAAAAAAAAGTGGTCATGGTGCTTCAATTTGAATAGAATTTAGAAATACTAGATGCCAAAAATGTCATCAACATATTGAAGCAGCATCCCATCTTGGAGACACAGTTCTTTTAAAAGTCTTATTAAGAGCCCAGCGCTGTGGCCTAGTGGCTAAAGTCCTCGCCTTGAGTGTGCCCGGGATCCTATATGGGCACCGGTTCTTTTCCCAGCAGCTCCACTTCCCATGCAGCTCCCTGCTTGTGACCTGGGAAAGCAGTCAAGGACGGCCCAAAGCCTTGGGACCCTGCACCCGTGTGGGAGACCTGGAGGAAGTTCCTGGCTCCTGGCTTCGGATCGGCATAGCACCAGCCGTAGCAGTCAATTGTCGGGGGTGGGGGGGATGTGAATCATCGATCATCAGATGGAAGATCTTCCTCCCTGTCTCTCCTCCTCTCTCTATATCTGACTTTGTCATAAAAATAAATAAATCTTTAAGAAAAAAAAAAAAAAAAGAAGTGCAGCATCTGGGACATGAACCAGTGTCCACATGGGATCCTGGCATACACAAGGCGAAAATTTAGTCACTAGGCTATTGTGTTGGGTCCCACTCTGCCATTCAAAAAAATATTTCTAATGGAAACTTCATTTTCTACCCAAATGCATTTTCAAAGACAACAAGAGTAACTTAGAATTTTCATAATTTAATAATTTTCTCAGGCCCGGCATGATAGCCTAGTGGCCAAAGTCCTTGCCTTTGATGTGCCAGGATATATATGGGAGCCAGTTTGTATCCCACCTGCTCCACTTCCCATCCAGCTCCCTGCTTGTGGCCTGGGAAAACAGCAGAGAACAACCCAAAGCCTTGGGACTCTGCACCTGTGTGGGAGACCCAGAAGAAGCTCCTGCCTCCTGGTTTCAGATAGGTTTAGCTTCGGCTGTTGCAGCCACTTGGGGAGTGAACCACCAGGTAGAAGATATTTTTCTCTGTCTCTCCTCTCTGTAAACCTGACTTTCCAATAAAAAGAAAAAAATCTTAAAAAAAAAAAAAAGGAACAAATTTCTCTGCTGCACTTAACTCACACACAGGGATCAGAGTACTGAATTGTGGCCTGTCCATCTATAAAACAAAATGATGCCTGTTATGACCTGGAAGGCCACGTAGATTCAGAAAGAAAATCCGTTATGAGAATGACTGCTTTAGCCCTTTTCAAAGGATTCCTGCAGCTAGGAGCAGAGTTAGACCTAAAAGAGGGTCTCAATTTGTTATATTTTTATGTTGCTACAAATTATCAATCATAGGAAAAATATTAGTAGGCATTAACCCTTTGAAGACAATGGCCCATCTTGTTCTTCTTGCGTAAGAACATATAGAATGTCTCTTGCATGGAAAGCTTGAGAAAAGGAGTGTGCCGTTGAATTTAAATGTTTTGGGAGACCAGGTAATTCCATAAGGTAGCACTTGGCTTGGAAAGGAGTATTGGTAAAATTACAGAGACCCCCCCATGAAGGATAAAGCAGAAATGTGTTGGGAGCTGGGCCTGTTCTCTGCCTCCATACTCTGCCTCCCCAGCACACATGCACACATACATACAAACACCATACACACACACCACACATACACAACACACACACCACACCACACATACATACCACATACACAACACACACACCACACCATATTCACATATAATACATACACCACACCATGCATACATACAACACACACACCACACACCAGCTCAGCACCTGCGATCCAAGCACCGCCATGATGCCAACCTGACTCACCTGCTGCGGATAGTGACAGTCAAAGATCTGGGCGAGGCAGGTTGCTCACACTGAGCTTTCTCCACTTCCACACTAAGGGTTAAAGGTCTCTGTATTTTGCAGAGGAAGAATGTTATATCTCAAAACCAGCTGGCAGAAAGAAATAAACAACCGAATCAGAGTAGGAAAGAATTTCAGAGACTGTACAGTTCATAGTACCTTCCTTGCATGGATAGACCAGTTCCCCTTGAACTGAAGATGCCGTCAGACGCCCTTACCCTAATGGACGACACTCATTGTCTTCCTGAATCTCCTCACCTGCACGTGGACACGGCCCTGGCCTGAGGCCTCCAAGATGTACTCTCCGGGGACAATAGGCAGAGTCTCTTGCTGAAATATCAGTCAGTTGGCGACTTGTACGTTGAAAGTGTGCTGGAAATTCCTGGTGGATTTCACAACCAAGTTGACACCCTCAGATGGCATGTAGGCAATAGTGGTGTATTTGGCAAGAGCTTGGAGAGCGACTACAGTGTCCTGGGGAAAACAATCAAGCATATGCTTGCCATTTTAGGAGCCTGTGGAATTAACCTCCGGCAACCCTACAGCCCCCACACACATCTGGTTGTTGTTAGCTGGTTCGGAGGCTATCTCTTCTAAGTATCTAGATAACTATGCTCTGAGGAAGCTGACAGAGAAATCACAGTATCTTACTTGTCAAGGGATATTGGCCAACCACCTTAGGTCATTTGGCTCATGTAATGGACGTGTAATCATACATTAGATCTAGCCTCAGAGACAAATGGGGAACTGTTCAGTATGCATTTTGCAGCTTCCTGATTTGGGGAGGAAACAGTAGTACCCTGAGAAGCCCAGAGACCTGCACAGTCCATGGACCTGTTTAGCTGTGTCATCATCTCCCTGTCAAAATTGCAGGGCCAATGTGGGTGGGGGTCCTTGGGAAGTCATTCTTTACAGGCCAAGACTTCTTGGCCATCGGGCCATGTAACAATCTTTCCTGCATCTTGGACTATGACAGATAAACTATCAGTATCATGGCGCTGTGTGGTTTGAACCTTTCCGTTCTGAAAACTCGGCCTGTATAAATGACCACTAAGGGGAAGAAGATGAGGTATTCAGCTAGATTGTCATACTTGGTTCATTGTTACAAAAATGTCTACATGTGTGACACTGGAGAGTATCTGATACAAAATTTTTAAGACTTCACATCTTCATATCCCAAATTTTTAAAAAGAACATTTTTTTAAAAAAATAAGAACATTTATATTCATCACTATCTTGTAGATTAGGAAGTCAGGTCACCCATTCTGGGGAAGATATGAGCAATTTATATTCATACAGCATGATGAGCTATAAGCAATTTTTTTGTCTGTTCATTGGGAATTTAACAAAGGGAGATCTTTACTGCTTGAACATATGGAAGCAATTCAGGGAAAGGGACCTCACCATCAGCTGAAAAATCAATGCAGGTGATGTGTGATTTGCGACTTTTTGTGGTAGCCAAGGATTTTATTGAAAACAATTCTGACACCGAGAAGTTTTAAACATGTCACCACTGATTTCTAAAAATGTTATCATGTGTTATCATTCTTGTTGCTTGAGCAAGATGGGGGTTTTCCCTGCTATTTGGTCAAGAATTTTGCTTAAACAAGGAAAACTCATGTCCTATAATTTTTAAAAATTCCAGTTAAGTCATTGCTATATTCAAGGCCAGTACTTTTAATACCTTTAACAAACATTCCACCTATTAAGATCTGGTCACTCTTCTAGGACTAAATTTATGTCATACCTTTAGTGAAACTTCTAGTTTCATTAAGCTGATTCCTCACCAAAGTGATTTGGGCACGGCAGACATCTAATCATATTTTCAGAACAAATGAATTACAACTACTTTTCATGTGATGACCTAAGATAATTTTTGGATGCCACTTGAATTCATCACAGAATTCTATCCTTATCCTTGCTATTGCCACTCTGCCAATTTGGCACCTCCCACCCCAACCTAGATAAACAGAAATCCCTGGTTATCTCATACACCAAGTGACAGATCAATCTTTCTGAAGCAGTTTTTTGTTTTGTTTTGTTTTAAACTGATAGCATCCCAGAATTAGATACTACTTACATGTAAATATAGACTTAATCATATTTCATTGGCTACCAAGAAAATTACATGCATCTGCTACTGTTTATGTATTCACTCGACTCCATTTTCTTAATCTTTTAAGATATGAGGATATTTCAAAAAGAGGAATTAAAAATGTTTTGAAAAAAATATTTGAAATTCATGCATTTGAGGAGTCTTCAAAAAGTCCATGGAAAATGGGTATTATAAAAAAAAAATCTAAGCATAATCTCAAAAAAAATTTTTAGCATCAAACTGGTCTAACAGATTTAACAGTTTCATGCACCAAAATAAACTTCTCTTTTAGTTCTACTTTTCTATAGACTATTTGAAGTAGTTTTTAGATGTTCTTTTTTCCCCAAGACCCTGAACCGAAGGGAAGGGCAATATGTGGGCTTTGTTGTTGTGGTTTGTTTGTTTTTTAACCTCTGCACCAGGTTCTAGCCCTGGCTGAGAAGGGGCAGTAGAATTAACTGTTTACCTGGGTAGAAGAGAAGCCCCCGTATGCATTGCATTGCTTGGCCAACCAAGCCACGATGCCAGTGGCCTTGACAATCTGCTTCTGAGTCAGGCTGTCCTTGGCCAGCTGGGCCAGTAACGCATATGCCGTCAACTCCACATCCACACTCTGAGCTTCAGACCAAGGCATGGCCCCTGAAGACAGAGCAAGCTTCTGGCTCCAGTGAATGGTCTCCCCGGGGAAACAGGCATAGCTATTCAGGCTCAAAAGAAATTGACCTTCTCATGTTCACTTTGCCAATGCTGCATCTCACCACAGAGGAAGCACCAAGAATGTATGGTGAAGTAGAAATGAGTACTTCTCAGGATCCAAGTTTTTTATTCATTTACCTTTTAACTTGGCATTGTCATGTAGTACTTGTATATTTCATAGGGGTTTAGTGTAAAAATCGTCATGCATGTATGTACGGTATGTGTCATCAACATTTTCATTTCTTTATCTTTGCAGCCTTTGGGTTCCTTTATTCTAATTCTTCATAAAAATATCTATGCTATTCTGAGCTGTAACCACCCCTGTGTGCTGTGGGACACTCTTATTTATTCCTTCCATTGCGCTATTTTGGTGCCTGTTACCCAACTTTTCTCTGTTCTCTTCTCGTCTCCCCATCCTTCCCAGGCTTTAGGAATCATTAGACTACGTTTAAATCGACTTTTCTCAGCTTCTACATGTGAGAGAGAACATGGGCTGTTTTGTCTTTCTCTACCTGGTTTATTTCACTTAACAGAATGCCCTTCAGTTCTGTCCATCTGGGAACTTAACTGATTAATTGACCATGCTGTAAACGCAAGCAGAAAGATGTGTAATGGGGGGGAGAGGGCTGGAGGTGGAATTGTATACATATCCACACATAGATCCCTAAGGTGAACCTGGAAGTATAGATCAACGCTCTTGTCTCCAGCAATTACATGAACATTACCTTTGTTTATTTAAAGCAATTCTGAGGGCTAATGGAGATAGGTAAGGAGGAACTTCTTGTAAGAATCTTTATCTATTTGAGGATTGTGTTTTCCTTTTCTTTGACTCACAGGATTTCATGAATTTTTCAGCATTTGCTTTACCCAGTCAAGGGCTTCAGATTTGAAGAATAAAAATGGCAGAGCTGACTCGGAGAAACCATAGAAGAAATGCTAATGAAGATGATCAAATAAAAACACGCTGGCAATCAAGTGGAATATAAGCTCAAAACAAACATCTCTGACAGGCAAAATGACAGGTAATTTGAAGAGTAAGAGCAAACTGGAGTAAGAGTAGAAGAGAAAAGTCCAATTGCAGAAATTATAAGAAACGTACAGGACGCAACCTGAGTGAAAGAACATGGCAGGAAGCAGGTGAGGCTACAATAGGAGAGCCTAGAAAGGAGACAGTCACAAGAAATCAACATACACTGCAGGGAGCTGGAGTCCTGAGTCCTCCCACACCCTGGGAGGCAGCAGTGCATTCCTCCCGCGATTCCTGCTAGCTAAGTGACAGATCCAGACTGAGTCCCTGGCATCTGGCTTTGGCATGGGCCATGTGCTGGCTGTTGTGGTCATTTGCGAGTGAACCAGCAGATGTCTGTTTTTACTTCTCTTTTTTTCTTTCTCCATCTCTTTATCTTTCCAGTAAGTGAGAGGGATAAAAGAGGGAGGGATACAGAGAATCAACTTCCTTATTCTTGAACTTGAATGTCAGCATAGGGAATATCCTACCAGTTGCACCAAGTCCAGCCCTTTCTCCAAGGAGATTAAATGAGAACTTCTCTGCGTCAAATCTTCACCAGACAGATCTTTAAAAATATCTAATCTGAAAAAAAACCTAATCTAAATTATTCTATATCCTTTATAGTAAGGACATAGACACATTTGCTCCAAGTTGTACTGTTAATATTCAGCAGGATCAGGATTTGAACCCAGGGAATTCGACTCTGGAGGCCCAGAGAGAGAGCAATCACTTACATTGATGAGGACAGGAAATGGGCAGGCACAAAGTCCAGGGGATGAGTGAGGGACTCGGCCATGAGGCTAAAACAGAAAGAAAACTGAATATAAGAAGGAAGGAGCAACGTAGTGGGGAGGTAGCAAAATAGTTCCTGGGGACCCAGCGACTGTGCCATGAATCACAGCACTGCCAGAGGGAGTCCCATTACCAGGTGCTTCCGTTTCCATCCTGTTCCCCAAAGGCACTGTATGAGCCATTGCTATGCTTGTACATCAGCTCCTTCTGGTACCCTGTGAAGCCATATAGGATTCTCCATCTCAGTGACAGCTTTAAAATCCACTCCGAGCTGGGACAGAGGGGGCCCGGGACGGGCCTGTCAAAGGCTTGGAGGAGAAGAGTAGCCAAGAAAGGAAGATACAGGCAGCTTACCTATATTCAAGAATCCCACAGACCGGGTCCTGATTTCCTCAGTCAGCAACCCTGCTTTTCTCAGGTACTGCAGGGCATAGATGACGGGTGCAAACAAGACCATGTTCTGCTCCCCACAGCCACTGGGCATGCGCAGGCTGTCTAGGTTCTTCAGGGCTGTGCTCATAATGTCCCCTGGGGTCCAAAAGGAGAGAGAGAGAGACGTGATCAAGACAAGAAGGAGCCCATAAGAGTCACCATCATTCACTTAATAGTTGCGCAGTAGCACTAATCTAATGAGAACTCACTATGGGCCCTGAGGAAGACAATGATAAACCAAACACGGTCTTTGCCTTCAAAGAAATCACAGTCAAAGGTAACAATTACAACACGGACGACTGTCACTCATTGTTAACCATTTGAATGTGTTGGCATCACATTGGGTGTGCACGAGGTGGGACAGCAGAGAGAGGTACACGGGCCACCTACAGGGGTTCAGGACTTTCAAGAAGACATGGGGCTGGTGTTGTGGCACAGTGCATTAAGCCTCCACCTTTGAGGCCGGATCCCACATTAGCACCAGTTCAATTCCTGGCTGCTTCACTTCTGACCCAGTTCCTTGCTAATGTACTTGGGAATATCGTGGAAGATGTGTGGGCCCAAGAGTGTGGGCTCCTGCCACCTGTGTGGAAGATCTGTGTGAAGCTTCCGGTCATTGGCTTTGGCCTGGTTTAGCCTTGGCCACTGTGGCCATTTGTGGAGGAAATTAGAAGATGGAAGATTTCTCTCTCTCCTTCTCGCTCAGTACCTCTGCCGTGCAAACAGTAAGTAAAAATTTTAAAGACAGAGATGGCATTTGAGCTGGTGAGGGATGCTGCAACACTCGCATCTTTTGGCTGTTCTACATCCGCTCAAGCTCCCTGCTAATGTGCTTAGGGAAAAGCAGCAGACTATAGCCCAGGTTTCTGGATCCTTGCACTCATGTGGGAGACCTAGATGAAACTCTTGGCTCCTGGCTTCATTCTGGTTCAGCTGACAATTGTAGTCATCTGGAGAATGAACCAGAAGATAGAAGATTTGCAGTGTGTGTGTGTGTGTCCTTCTCTGTAACTCTCTCAAACAAATATGCTAGGAGTCCAATTTCGACCTGAATTTCAGACCTATTGGCTGCTTTCCCAGGCTCACTAGCAGGGACCTGGACAGCAAGCAGAACAGCCAGGAGCCCAACCAGCTCTTGGCTATAGCATGCTGGCACCTCAAGAGGCCAATACTGGCCCCTGATGACTACCACACTCATTTTCTTGCTCATTCCTTCTCCTTGCTGAGGAAGTGAAGTGTGCTACGTGTGTGAGTACAGAAGTAAACTCCTTAAAGTGTATTCAATATCTTCATGTTAAAAATAGCTTCTAAAAGAGCAGGTGTTTAACAGCATGAGATGAAAATTCCATGCCCTGTATCAAAGTTTGTTGGTTCAATACCCAGCTCCAGGAGCCAGTGCTGGGACACCGTGGGTTAAGCTGCCTGCGACAATGGCTTCCCATAGGAGCGTCACTCTGGCCAGAATCCAGTCCCAGGGGTTGCAGCCAATCAACAGATGGGAGAGCTCTCTCTGTATTTCTGTCTCTCCTCTCTCTGTCATTTGCCTTTCAAATAAATAAATCTTTTTAAAGATTTATTTATTTTTATTGGCAAGTCAGATTTACAGAGTGAAGGAGAAACAGAAAGAAAGATCTTCCATCCGCTGGTTCACTCCCCAAGTAGACATAATGGTCGATGCTAAACCAATCTGAAGCCAGGAACCAGGAACTTCTTCCAGATCTCCCACGTGGGTGCAGGGTCCCAAGTGTTTGAACTGTCCTCTGCTGCTTTCCCAGGGCACAAGCCAGGAACTGTAAGGGAGGCAGGTTAATTTTAGTTTTACAGAAACAGTATTATTTTTTCTTCTTACATGTGAAACAACATACACAGTGTAATGCTGGAAAACAATCCCAACGTTTTTCTCCTGCTCAATCTGTACAGATGTAAAGTTGAGGCTATGGATCAAAGGTAGGAAATTCAGCACAAGAACACAGGACTCCTTTAAACCTATTAAGTACTCTAATTAGTTTTTCCAGACAGGAGCCACTTATTTTATTCTAACAAAACTCATTAAAGCACTTGGCTGTCACTGGAAAACGTCAAATATAATCTCTTTGAAATAACCGGGTCTTATGAATACCAAAATACTTTATCCAATAATATCCTGAGATATTTCAGAGGATAAAGGATGACACTAATTGAGCTGCCTGCTCTCAAAGTATACTGTCAGGTTCACAGGGACCCTGGGAGGAATAAAATGTTCTTTTATTGTATCTTGTGCTTCTGTGTTATGTGAGAGCAAGCATGACTAAGGACATTTAAAATAGTCTTCTAATTTGTTATATGAGCTAGAAGACATATGTGGACATTTCAAAAGTTGTGAGGAATAAGCATTATCTTTTAAAAAGTTCACCAGTTTGTATTTATTTTAAAGGCGGAGAGAGAAGAAATGAATGAATGAATGAACATCCATGGATGTACTTCCCAAATGCCTGCCGCAGCCAGTACTGGGCCAGAACAAGAGTCAGGAACCCAGAACTCCAATCAGGTATCCCAGGGCATCCATGAACAGACAGCTGGGCCTGGGAAGCAGATACGGGATGCAGATGTCTGAAGTCATGCCTTTATCACCGCACTAAAACACCTGTCCCAGCATCACCTTTTATCCCAACTTTTCAATAAATGTGCGCATGTACCCTAATTTAGTACTATAAAACATTCAATCCATTCCCATTAATTCTGGGGAAAAAAATCACCCCTAATGTAGACAGAGGTTCCCTCTCTTTGCCTTTTCCTATAGCGTCTATGGCTTTCCTTACATGAAATGGCAGTGGAGACCTTCCTGGCACCTCTGAAACTGACCACAGCCTACATACAGTGGAAATAAGAACTACAGAGTATTGCGAAGACCCGGGCCAGATACCTAATGTGATTTGGGAAGATGCCTTCCTGCTGGGTCAGTGACTTCTCAGCTCTGCTGTCTCCTGCTGGCTCTACACCTTCCTGCCTCAATGGGATGCTCTTCCCATGCAGACCGGACAAACCTAGGAATGCTTGGAGCTCTGACCTCCCTGAACCTGCTGCTGGGACACTGACAATCTCTTGAGGTCCTGTGATACTCCTCAGGCCTTTCCCTGCAACCTTCAGCAAATCCTGGACACTTCAAGTAAACCTGTATGTTTATGAGAAAGTGTCTCATTACAATTAGTTGACACCAGCAGCTGTGTGTGGCTGCCGACATGCAGTAGGGCTTTGTTGGTGCCAGCTTCAATGGCACAGGGTGCAGGAAGCATTCCCCAAACATCCAAGCTTAGCCGAGCTGGGTTAGGCTCAGTTTATCTCTGCATGTCCCCTGTCACAGCAGCCATCAAACCCTGCATTCCACGGCCACCTCCGCCTCGTGGTGGACTTTGTCAGGGTCCTTCCCTGAATCCCCCTCTTCCTTCCTCCGTAAAGAAAGAGTCAGAGGAGGGCCAGCCTGTTGAGTGCCTGCACAGAGTCTGACACTTGGCACACATACATAGGCACTGGATGCTCTCATAGTTGTCACCTCCCATCACCGTCAATGCCATGTCATTGCCATCCTCCCCATCAGCCACCGCTAGCATCATCGTGCCTCCTCCTTGCAGCTGGCATCAGGTGTCTGTCTCAGTCAAGCAGGGCCTATCTTCTCGCTGCTTCCTTTTTGTGTCTTAACACAGTTTCTGACTCCCAGGGGGAGTGTCCTGACTTGACTGTTGAGTGGCAGAAAGAGCCCTTGCCGGCTCAACAGCGGCTGTGGCTGTGAGGGTTCTGCACCAAGTGCGCCCCCTCTCCCACAGCGGGGTGTGCAGCACAGGAGCTTCCAGACTGAGCACATCAGGAGCATCTCAGAGGGCCATCCAGCCCCTGCATGCTCAGGTGCAGGTGCGAGCATCCGCCACACGGTGGGGTGAAAGAGAACAGGTCTGGAGGGCTGTGGAGCGCAGAGGAGGGTGTCAGAAGACAACCAGGTCAGAGTGAGGTTCAGTGTTTCCAGCTGTCCCTGTCTTGCCTGTGGAATTGGCTTTATATTCCTTAAGGCTGACATACTTGACTAAGTGCTTAGAAATAATACAGGCAAAAGTGCTAAGCTAGTCGAAGGGAATCGGTGCTGAAGATGGAAAGATGTTGCTAAGACATACTGGGATCCACAGCATCCAGAGCTGCTCAGTGGGTTCCTCCCTGTAAAGCAAAGCATTTCTAGGGTAAGCGAGCTGAACAGAAAAGACTCCAGCCGTCTTTAGCCTTGATTTCTAACTCTCAGCGTTCCACAGAAGCCAATCTCCCCTCAGGAGACACCTCTCTGACTCTAGGTGCTCTGTACTTCCATCTCATTTACCCAGGTCTACCACTGGAGGGCAGCACACACCTACCAGATCAAGGCCTTGTCAAAATGGTGATATCCGTTAGTCCACACATGCCTAAATGGCCATTCAGAGAGGAAAGGTGTTGGGAAAGATAAAAGCAGTACAGATTAGGAAAGACGACGGAATGCTTCCCACAAAGACCAGGAGTCTCTCCAACAGTTAGAAAATGGGAAAAGAGTTAATGGAAAGGAAGTGAATTCCCCAAACCTGAGGAAATGAAGCCTTTGTTACTGTTGAAATAGTTCTCCTGAGAAAGATAACCTGAACATCACACTCCATGCGAATCCTGTCTCCTCTTGTTACTCGGCAGTGATTGGGGTCTCTTCTGTGACGGCGTTCTCATGAATAGCCTCACGTGGCGGCTGCCGTATGCCGAATTCTAGTTTATAGTGACCGGTAGCTTCAGTGTATTTGCAACCTCTTAAAAGCATCACCCACTTTTGTGAATTTTGGTATTCTAGAGTGAGATTGGCAGGTTTTGTTACAAGAGATTGCACTGGGTTTAAAGAACTGGTACTTAGAACTCACACTTTCAACTACAGGTTCTAGAGGAACCTCATGGAGCCAAGGCTGTAAACCCACAGTTTGTGATTATTGCACTGAAATTGCAGTCACAAAACTGCAGGGAGAGAAGTTTTGTTAGCAGGTGCATAGTCCACACTGTGAGCAACAGGAAATACTTCTCTGAAGGCTACTTCTAACTCTAGTTGTAACCCATTTACAAACATCTTTCTGCAGAAATAGGATGTAGGAACTTCTCCCCAGCTTCTCAGATACTGTCGGTACAGTCAGCTGATGCCAGCAAGCAGAGTGCTCTTCTGTTGTCATTAGAACAACAGGCAGGTGCACAGCCTCTCTCAGAGGCAGTAACAGCTCGGTCAGCCGAACCGTGCACTGTCACTAGCTGACCCTGAGTGACCTGCTGTGAGTTCAACATGATGTGACTTACAAATGGCCAAAATGAAGCCAGCTGGAGTCCCTGTTCACCCAGGCTAGCCTTCTCCATCAGTCCACTTGCTAACAATTTACGACACAAGAAGCATGCGAAATAATATCCATTAAACTGCTCTTTCTTCCAACCTATGAAACCAGTTTTCAAGAAATTACAAAGATGACTTCCCTGTCCAGTATCCTGTGATTCATCGCAGAAAAGATGCTCTTTAGTGTCGTGATGGGATTGGCAGTAAAGGCAGGCATCAGAACATATTCCTTTTAGGAACAGCAGGTGTGAGTCTGAGCCCAGAGCTCCCAGCATGGTCAACTTCAGAACTTGAAGGTCTTCCCGTTATTTCAACAGGCCCTTTCTTTGTTATCAGAACACCAGCTGTGGGAGTCATCACTAAGGCTTCGTGTGGGATTGACATTAACTCTAGGGAAAGGATATTTAATAATGGAAGATTAATCGTTGATGTTTGTAATCATAAGGGCATTTCTTAAATTGAATATTTGTTATGTAGTAAGCATTATGATATGTTGCAATGATGTCGCGTGATCATTTTGAGAATCCGCAATCCCATCATCCTTCTGTTTTAAACTTTAACATACATTGAAGTTTTACTGGCTAGTCAGAAAGGTTACATCCCTTGGCAACAGGATAGCCACCTCAGTTCTTCCAAGATGCTTGCTTTAAAAAAACAAAACAAAACAACATCAACAAAAAAACCATTTTGGTCCCGGCGGCAGAAGTCCTCGCCTTCAGCATACCAGGATCCCATGTGGGTGCTGGTTCTGATCCCGGCAGCCCCACTTCCCATCCAGCTCTCTAATTGTGCCCTGGGAGGGCAGTCGAGGACAGCCCAGAGCTTTGGGACTCTGCATTCGTGTGGGAGACCCGGAGGAGGTTCCTGGTTCCTGGCTTCGGATAGGCCAGCACCAGCTGTTGTGGTCACTTGGGGAGTGATTCGTCGGACGGAGGATCTGTCTCTCATCCTCTCTGTATATCTGACTTTGTACTAAGAATAAAATACATCTTTAAAATCTTTTTGTTTTGCATAAATAAATCTTTTTGTTTGCATCTGTATTTCATAATGTCGTTTAAACCTGTCCAGAAGGTGGCAATTTTGCTATTTAAAAAGAATCCCTCACTTGTTAAAATCTGAAGACTCAGATTGCTTGGGGATAGTCTAGAAACAGAAGGTGTGTAACTCCTAGGTGGAGGAAATGCTTGTCAAGCTTTCTCTTTTCTTAAAAGGATCTTCAGCCTGCAGCATTTGCTTTTTTCATGCTGTGGAGGATATTTTTGCCAGATAAATACTTCTGTTTGAAATCTGCATGACACAATGGACCGATAATCTAAGAATGTGGAGACTTCCCAATATGCCGTCTTAAAGACAACTCTATAGTTCTTAAGTGGAGGTTACAAGATTTGTAAAAGAAGAAATAAAATATACTTTCTACTGAGATGAGAGTCAATTTATAACAGTCATCAACCAGAAAAAAGACGGAATCTGTCTCAGTAGGAGAAACCTATGGCTTTTGTGTCATTCTTGCACAGGGGCCATGCTAATCTTCTCTGTATCGTTCCAATTTTAGTATCTGTGCTGCCGAAGTGAGCACGTACCTATGGCTTTCCAGTGAGAAGCTGAGCTGACCACCCAAGGATGCCACACACACATAGGTCTTGTAGATGTCAGGTAGGATAAGATTGGAAAGAGATTCTTAGGATAAAGGTCATGATTTTTGAGAAGTTTACTCTCTAGTTCTTTGTTTATGAACTAACTAAAGTGAGCTAAGGTGATGCTTGTATTTGAATTTGCCAAAGAGTTAACATGCATCTGTTTGGGGGCAAGGGAAACCTACATCGCCAAACGCTGTTGAGTTAGTGTTACAGTGGCGACATCAGTGCTGACCTTGGCCCTGTTTCCCTTTAGAATCAGTGTCTCTGGATACACAAGACTAGCCCAGTGGGCCCCAAGTGGCCCTTCCCATCATTGTGGACTGCTCTCAGATGAGTTGTGTCTATAGTTAAAGTCATCTTTGATTTGAATGCCCATTTTGACTGCCATAATCCATGAAGGACAGCATGTGTAGCCTGATTCTATTGTGTTGTTATCTGAAAGATTTCAGCTGGCTTTCCCTTTTGTCCTTGCTGCCATAATGTTCACGAAACAGATGTATTAGCATCAGACAGATTTTCCAATTGAGAATTTCCCCCCCCAAAAGTACTCTATTTATGAAGAAGAGCAGTTATACTGCCATTAGTGTAAGGCAGAGAGAGCATGGAAGTATGCAGTATAAAATGTTTGCATGAGATATTTCACATCATGTAAGCTTACTCGTATTTATAAAAAAAAAAAGATGTTCTAGAAATCTGATTTCTCTAGCGAGCTCTTCATTAACAGTGTCAAGGGATGCTTGTTCCTGTCTGCTCTCCTTCCCACACTGAAATGCATGTTTCTGCCCCTCGGTGTGTTTTTTATCCCTTTCCTCTGGAGTTATTTGAAATGGGCGCTGCTTTAACTGAAGCCTGGCTACACTGCTGAGCCCGGTTAGTTCTGTGAATAGAGTTGAGTTGCTGTAGACCACGTACTGGGGACACACTTTCATTTTAACTTCTTTCAGAGTCACTCTGAGTGTTAACAGTTCTCTGGCGCAAACACTGGGAAGTCAGTTGATGCTTCTTAATGGAAGTGTGTTTTTAAAGTGTGAAAGCAAAGATCACACAAGTGTCGAGGGAAATGTCATCCTGTTTGTGGGAAAATCATCTGTCAGTTGGCCATGGAGATCCAGATCTTAGAGGAGAGACACCGTTTTCACATTCTTGCCACAAATTTCAAGCTCAGTGGTTTGATTGTTAAGGTCAATCGAATGATTTTTTGAAAGTGTTTTATGGCATTTTTTTGTCTTCAACTCCGTGTTTTTATTTACATGATTCTGCATATTTGTGATAAACCAAACATGAGTCTGGTGTTGTATTTCTTTCTAACAGTAGTATATGTGTCATGTGTGGCCAACCCTGATTTTTAAACTGTGACGGTTGTGAACTCACCTAATCTGACATTTACTTGCAGGTTTATTATTATTGTGCCTTTTGGCATTAAATTATGTGAAGCATTTCAACCTCATAATAATAACCACAAGAAGACAAGATTTGTTTATTTTTATTACAAAGTCAGATATATAGAGAAGAGGAGCCCAGAACTTCCTTCAGGTCTCCCACAGGGTGCAGGGTCCCAAAGCATTTGGCCGTCCTCGACTTCCTTGCCAGGCCACAAGCAGAAAGCTGGATGGGAAGTGGAGCTGCTGAGATTAGAACCAGCTCCCATATGGGATCCCAGGGCGTTCAAGGCGAGGACTTAATCCGCTAGGCCACGCTGCCAGGCCCTCTGGTCCTTTTTAAAATAAAAAAAGAGGCGGCAGAAAATTGGCTGCCCCAAACACATGCAGTAAGACATCCTTTTGCCCTAAGTGCAGCAGGAGTTTGGCACCAATGTCGACACCACTCAGAACACCTATAACCCATACCAGAAGGCCTGAGTCTGGGAGCCAGGGCCACATCCGAGTACCGTGGGAGGCAGCTGCCCGTATTTTACTTAAAACACTATGGTCTTGAAGCTTATTGTCTTAACACTGTTGTAGCCAGTGTTAAAAATACACAACGTCCTGCCAATGGGAAAAAGTCCAAAGTGCATCCCTAACAAAGTCTTGAGGGGGAGGGTTCGGATTACACCGAGGGCTTTTCGTTCACCCACGCAAGCCCCTCTCATCCCTGTGCCCCGCAGGACCGTGCACGCCTGCGGACGAGCGAAAAGGCCCGAGACCCACGCGAGTCTCTCGCACCTGGCCCAGAGCGTGGCTGCCGTGCTCGGAGCCACAGGTGAGCAGCCGCAGGTGAGCAGCCGCAGGTGAGCAGCCGCAGGTGCGCTCCGAGCGGCTCCGCTCCACCAATGGGAGGGCCGGCCGCGCGGCGGGGCGGAGTCTCCGGGCGAGCCTGCTGCCAGGCGGGCGGTGTGAGAGCGCTCGGCTGGGCACCGCGTCCCGGGCGGCCTCTCCAGGCTGGAAGCTGGCCTGAGTGACCGGCTCGGGCAGGGCTGGCTGCGGCAGGAGGAGTGGGAGCAGAACTGCCCGAACCCCGCTCTCGAGCCGCGCTCCCCTTCCACGGGCGTGCAGGCAGCGGCTCCCGGAGACCGATCACAGCGGACTAGCCCGCCCATCGCCCAGCCGAGGCCGGAGGACGGCGGGCGGTCCGGGGGCGCCGCGCAGTGAGCGGCGAGGGAGGCTACAGCTTCAGGCGCGTGGCGATCCGGAAGAAGTCGAACCCTGCCGATCTGCTGCCCGGGACCCCTCGGCTGTGGAGCAGACCATCACCACACCTGGGACGCCCTGGAACACCCTGTGACGGGTGTCATCCCGGCCTTGGCGCCCGGAGATGCCACAGGTAAGTACTTGGGTGGGGGAAAGGCTGGGCGGGCGAGCGGGGCAGGTGCAGGGAGGAGGACTGCCGGACCCTTCACCTCTTTAATCCTTCAAGACATTCACTGTTGAGGTCACGTTTCAGGGAGTTTCGGCGGTTGAGGTGGAACTTTGTTTTTGTTTGGAACGAACAAAACCGAAGTTAAGCCTCCCTTCATTTCTGCTTTTCAGGCCAGCAGTGTAGGACTGGTCCCGCAGCCTTGGACTTGACTGTAACCTTGGGGTCCGGACGTCCCGGATCCCCCTGCTTTCCCTCGGATACAGACGCTGGAAGCTCATACTAGAGGAAAAGGAGCTGTCTCAGGCAAGACGGGCTTCTGAAGTCAGGAAGCAGGACTAGGATCCCTGCCGTGAGGTGCATCAGCTTGACTGGCAGAAAGGAGAGTCATGTGACTCATGTGAAGTTTGTGACTTTTTTCTATTAGAAGATTTATATTGTTTATTTGAAAAGCAAGGTGACGTGGCTGTAGAACTGTCCCATCCGCTCCCGGACACCTGTCAGTGGTCAGAGGTCCTCTTGCCCAGGCGCACTGACCCAGCAGGCAGCCAGGGAGAAGGGAGGAAGATGGCCTTGCATTCCCTCTCTGCTTGTTTGGCGGGTGTTTGGCGTCATGCGGCCCCTAGAGGGCAGCACGGGGTAGCGCAAGGTGTCTGGCTTGCCCAGAAGCAAACTGCAATATTGAGAACTTGACTGTGAGAGACACTTGGATGCACGGATTGACCCATCCTTGGGAAGGAAGTGAATGTTCTGGAGCAGGAAATCTGTGATGGTGGTGTCCACTCTGAGTTAGCGTTTGTGCCCTAATGGTGCTTGCTTCCTTCAATAGAGTCTTAGCAGATGTTGCAGCTCCTCAAGCTGTGAGTGAGAGCAATGTCAGCTTGTTGGGATCTGTGCGGTGTGCCAGCTGTGGCGTGGGCAGTGTGTGCTTTTGCGCTGTGGTGTGCATGTGGCCGTGTGGCTGTTGTGGCCCAGTGGTATCAGCGCGCATCCTGCAAATGCGTTGAAGGAAGCGAAGTGCGCAGGAGTCCTCCTCTCCTGCAGGTACTTCTTTGCACCTGACAGTTTAGCAACTGTCTCCCCTTTGCTCTGTGCAGGTTTGTTCCAGTTTCTGATCTTTCTATCACAGCAATTTCCTCCTAATTGACTACTAAATTTTGGTAATCATAGAGCATTTACGTGAATTCAAGATTGCAAAGGAGAATTTGAGTTAATTTTTGTGAAATTGGTAAAGTTTAAACTATTTTTTACCATGTATTTCTTTTTATTGCAGAGTCAGATATAAAGAGAAGATCTTGCATCAGAAGTTTCACTCCTCAAGTGACCACAATGGCCAGAGAGCTGCACCGGTCGGAAGCCAGGAGCCAGGAACTTCCTCCAGGTCTCCCACATGAGTGCAGGTTCCCAAGGCTTTGGGTCATGCTCAACTGCCTTCCCAGGCCAGAAGCTGGGAGCTGGATGGGAAGGGACTGCCGGGATTAGAACCTGCACCCATATGGGATCCTGGAGTGTTCAAGGAGAGGACTTTAGCCGCTAGGCCACTACTCTGGGACCAAGTTTCAACATTGTAGAGACAAAGGTGAAGGTGATTGTGGGAGATGGGTGGAGAAACAGAGGTCCTCTCTTTGGGTCACCACCCAGATGCCCCCGTGTCCAGGCTGGCCCAGGCACGAATGTGGAGCTGGATTCCTCCAGGTCTCTGCTGAGTGGCAGGGCTGACACGGTCAGCCAGCAAGGTGCACCTTACCGGGAAGCTGGAGTCAGGGAGGACACTCTTGTCATTCAAAATGAATGTGTGTTCCTGAACTGCTGTTTGAAGTGCTCAGCCAAATGCCTGCCCCGAGAGTGGTCGAGTTTGGTTTGAGTGTGTTGGAGAAAACATGTTGCAATTCTCTGGCAAGGATTCAACCACATCTACTAGAATAGGCATAGGAACTCAGCAGGTGGGTTCCCTCTCTGCTTGTTGGCGGGTGTTTGGCGTCATGCTGCCACTGGAGGGCAGCACGGGATAGCGCAAGGTGTCTGGCTTGGCCAGAAGCAAACTGTCATCTTGAGAAGTTTACTGTGAGAGACACTTGGATGCACGGATTGTCCCATCCCTGGAAAGGAAGTGAATGTTCTGGAGCAGGAAATCTGTGATGGTGGTATGCACTCTGAGTTAGCGTGTTTGCCCTAATGTTGCGTTCTGTCTTTCAATCTACCTTCAATAGAGTCTTAGCAGATGTTGTAGCTCCTCAAGCTGTAAGTGAGAGCAATGTCAGCTTGTTGGGATCTGTGCGGTGTGCCAGCTGTGCCGTGGTCAGTGTGCTTTTGCGCTGTGGTGTGCATGTGGCCGTGTGGCTGTTGTGGCCCCAGTGGTATCAGCGCATCCTGCACATGCGTTGAAGGGAGCGTGGCTGCGCGGCTGTCCTCCTCCTGCTTTGTTGAATGCATCTGCATCATGGCCGGTTGGTGGCTCCCGTCAGCGCTCTATGGGCAAAGGACACTGGAACCTGGTGTTGCTGGAGTGTCCAGTTCTAGGAGGAGTGTGCGGCTGAGAAGGCAAAGGGAGTGAAGGGAGGATTCTCTGTAGTCTTGTGAGTGGGTTGCTAATGCTGCTGCTCATTGCACCTGAACTGTGTCTGAACGCGAACCTTGTTGAGGTCACACTCTCGTGCTTGAAAGTGTTTCCTGTAGAAAAAGTGATCAAGTATTCAAAGGCTGCACTGAAGGAGAAGTGATCGCATCAGAAAGTGCTGCACCAATAGGAAGCCATGAGCCTGGAACTTCCTCCAGCTATTCCACTGGACACGCATGTGCAGGCACAGGAGCTGCCCATCGCTCACGCATGCGCAGGCACAGGAGCTGCCCCTCAGAGCAGCAGATCATGGGCTGTCCTGCAGTTACTTCTTTCCACCTGACAATTTAGAAACTGCCTCTCTCCCCGCTCTGTACGGATTTCTGATTTGTCGTTTACAGCAATTTCTTGCTAAATAACTTCTACGTTTGGGTAATCGTAGATCACTTCTGTGAATTCAAGGTTGCAAAGGACTTTCAGAGTTCAATTTTTGCGAAATTGGTAAAGTTTAAAGTTATTAACATTTATTTACTTTTATTACAGAGTCAGATATATAGAGAAGAAGATATTGCATCAGAAGTTCCACTCCTGAAGCTATACCAATGGCCAGAGCTGTGCTAATCAGAAACCAGGAGCCAGGAACTTCCTCCATGTCCCCCATGTAAGTGCAGGTTCTGAAGACTTGGGTCTGTCCTCAACTACTTTCCCAGGTCACAAGCAGGGAGCTGGATGGGAAGGGAGTGCCAGGAATCTACACCCAGATGGGATCCTGGAGTGTTCAAGGAAAGGAAATTAGCCACTAGGTGACTACTCCAGGCCTGATTTTCAACTTTGTAGAGACAAAGGTGAAGGTGATCAAGGGAGGTGTGGGGAGAAACAGAGGTCCTCTCTGTGGGTCACCGCCCAGATGCCCCCGTGGCCGGGCTGGCCCAGGCACGAATGTGGAGCTGGATTCCTCCAGGTCTCGGCTGGACAAGGTCAGCCACCAATGAGCACCTTACTGGGAAGCTGGAGTCAGGGAGGACACTCTTGTCATTCAAAATGAATGTTTGTGCCTGAACTGGTGGTTGACGTGCTCAGCCAAATGCCTGCCCCGAGAGTGGTCGAGTTTGGATTGAGTGTGTTGGAGAAAACATGTTGCAATTCTCTGGCAAGGATTCAACCACATCTATTGGATTAGGCATAGGAGTGCGGCTGTGTGACATCCCCTCTGTCAGGTGCTCTAAATCCTGATGCACAGTTTGACTGTTGCTGTCCAAAGTGGCTGTCACTCTCCTCGTGTTCCATGGGATGCTACTCTGAGGCTTGCACCTGCCTCACTTGCTTAGGATGCGCTAGCCCCTGGTGTCAGCGCACATCCATCGGCCTGGGCACCACATGCAAGGTGTTAGCAAATGGGCATCAAACAGGGAGGAGATGGGGTGCAAACTCAAAGCCAGAATGGATTCATGCAAGGGAATCAGTCCCAGAGGTGTAAGCAGCTGCCGGCATGCGTAAGCAGGAAGCACGTGGCAGGGACAGAGTGTAGTTCTGAGCGAAGTGGACAGAGCTTAAGGCCTGTGAGGGTCGAGAATGGGGCATGGGGGAAGCTGAGCTCCCTGTTGATGATGAGGACTAGGCAGTTGCAAAGGAACTCAGTAGGTGGGTTCCCTCTCTGCTTGTTGGGCGGGTGTTTGGCGTCATGCTGCCACTAGAGGGCAGCACGGAGTAGCGCAAGGTGTCTGGCTTGCCCAGAAGCAAACTGCAATCTTGAGAAGTTTACTGTGAGAGACACTTGGATGCACGGATTGTCCCATCGCTGGGAAGGTACCGAATGGAGACAGTAGAATGTTCTGGAGCAGGAAATCTGTGATGGTGGTGTCCACTCTGAATTTAGTTTTTTGCCCTAATGGTGCGTTCTGTGATGGTTGTGTCCACTCGGAGTTAGCGTTTTTGCCCTAATGGTGGGTCTGTATTTAATATACCCTCAATGAGGCAGGTGAGGGTCCTGAGCGGGGCAGGGGGCAGTGGTAGAGCTGAGCTCACTGTTTGTGGGCGTGGACTGGGCAGTAGTAAAGGAACGCAGCAGGTGGGGAAAGGAATCTTCCGGGAAGTGGATCTGAGTGGGTCGTTGTTCTGAGCTGATTTCCGGGGTGTAGCGGCGGGAGACTGGGTGTGCTCTGAGGTGTGGATGTTGTCATCACTGCCGGACTAAAAGGGCTGAGGCTTGTGTCCCTGCTCTGAGAAGGGAATTGCTTGGAGTTCGTCTCTAGCGGTGTCTTCCCCGTCGTGTGCGAGGGCACGCTGTGGGTTCAACATGAACGTTTGTTTATGTGCTTAGCGTCTTTGCAGGAGCAGCGTCAGTCAGCTTAGCAACGAGCGCCTTCTCCAGCACGGAGGTGGACGCTGCCTCAGCAGTCTCGGCTCCTCACGACTTCAGGGAACACAGTAGAGCCCTGTGTCACTTCACCCAGGAGGCAGGAAAAACAAAGCCATGACAAATCCTCCTGTCAGAAGCCAACACAGGAGAACGAGGGAAACTCATTGCAAGCTTAGTACCTTTTTCTGTTAGAAGATTTATATTTTTTATTTGAAAAGCAAGGTGACGTTGCTGGGACTGTCTCATCCGCTGCGGGACACCTGTCAGTGGTCAGAGGTCCTCTTGCCCAGGCGCACTGACCCAGCAGGCAGCCAGGGAGAAGGGAGGAAGATGGCCTTGCATTCCCTCTCTGCTTGTTTGGCGGGTGTTTGGCGTCATGCGGCCCCTAGAGGGCAGCACGGGGTAGCGCAAGGTGTCTGGCTTGTCCAGAAGCAAACTGCAATATTGAGAAGTTTACAGTGAGAGAATTTTGGATGCACGGATTGACCCATCCTTGGGAAGAAAGTGAATGTTCTGGAGCAGGAAATCTGTGATGGTGGTGTCCACTCTGAGTTAGCGTTTGTGCCCTAATGGTGCTTGCTTCCTTCAATAGAGTCTTAGCAGATGTTGCAGCTCCTCAAGCTGTGAGTGAGAGCAATGTCAGCTTGTTGGGATCTGTGCGGTGTGCCAGCTGTGGCGTGGGCAGTGTGTGCTTTTGCGCTGTGGTGTGCATGTGGCCGTGTGGCTGTTGTGGCCCAGTGGTATCAGCGCGCATCCTGCAAATGCGTTGAAGGAAGCGAAGTGCGCAGGAGTCCTCCTCTCCTGCAGGTACTTCTTTGCACCTGACAGTTTAGCAACTGTCTCCCCTTTGCTCTGTGCAGGTTTGTTCCAGTTTCTGATCTTTCTATCACAGCAATTTCCTCCTAATTGACTACTAAATTTTGGTAATCATAGAGCATTTACGTGAATTCAAGATTGCAAAGGAGAATTTGAGTTAATTTTTGTGAAATTGGTAAAGTTTAAACTATTTTTTACCATGTATTTCTTTTTATTGCAGAGTCAGATATAAAGAGAAGATCTTGCATCAGAAGTTTCACTCCTCAAGTGACCACAATGGCCAGAGAGCTGCACCGGTCGGAAGCCAGGAGCCAGGAACTTCCTCCAGGTCTCCCACATGAGTGCAGGTTCCCAAGGCTTTGGGTCATGCTCAACTGCCTTCCCAGGCCAGAAGCTGGGAGCTGGATGGGAAGGGACTGCCGGGATTAGAACCTGCACCCATATGGGATCCTGGAGTGTTCAAGGAGAGGACTTTAGCCGCTAGGCCACTACTCTGGGACCAAGTTTCAACATTGTAGAGACAAAGGTGAAGGTGATTGTGGGAGATGGGTGGAGAAACAGAGGTCCTCTCTTTGGGTCACCACCCAGATGCCCCCGTGTCCAGGCTGGCCCAGGCACGAATGTGGAGCTGGATTCCTCCAGGTCTCTGCTGAGTGGCAGGGCTGACACGGTCAGCCAGCAAGGTGCACCTTACCGGGAAGCTGGAGTCAGGGAGGACACTCTTGTCATTCAAAATGAATGTGTGTTCCTGAACTGCTGTTTGAAGTGCTCAGCCAAATGCCTGCCCCGAGAGTGGTCGAGTTTGGTTTGAGTGTGTTGGAGAAAACATGTTGCAATTCTCTGGCAAGGATTCAACCACATCTACTAGAATAGGCATAGGAACTCAGCAGGTGGGTTCCCTCTCTGCTTGTTGGCGGGTGTTTGGCGTCATGCTGCCACTGGAGGGCAGCACGGGATAGCGCAAGGTGTCTGGCTTGGCCAGAAGCAAACTGTCATCTTGAGAAGTTTACTGTGAGAGACACTTGGATGCACGGATTGTCCCATCCCTGGAAAGGAAGTGAATGTTCTGGAGCAGGAAATCTGTGATGGTGGTATGCACTCTGAGTTAGCGTGTTTGCCCTAATGTTGCGTTCTGTCTTTCAATCTACCTTCAATAGAGTCTTAGCAGATGTTGTAGCTCCTCAAGCTGTAAGTGAGAGCAATGTCAGCTTGTTGGGATCTGTGCGGTGTGCCAGCTGTGCCGTGGTCAGTGTGCTTTTGCGCTGTGGTGTGCATGTGGCCGTGTGGCTGTTGTGGCCCCAGTGGTATCAGCGCATCCTGCACATGCGTTGAAGGGAGCGTGGCTGCGCGGCTGTCCTCCTCCTGCTTTGTTGAATGCATCTGCATCATGGCCGGTTGGTGGCTCCCGTCAGCGCTCTATGGGCAAAGGACACTGGAACCTGGTGTTGCTGGAGTGTCCAGTTCTAGGAGGAGTGTGCGGCTGAGAAGGCAAAGGGAGTGAAGGGAGGATTCTCTGTAGTCTTGTGAGTGGGTTGCTAATGCTGCTGCTCATTGCACCTGAACTGTGTCTGAACGCGAACCTTGTTGAGGTCACACTCTCGTGCTTGAAAGTGTTTCCTGTAGAAAAAGTGATCAAGTATTCAAAGGCTGCACTGAAGGAGAAGTGATCGCATCAGAAAGTGCTGCACCAATAGGAAGCCATGAGCCTGGAACTTCCTCCAGCTATTCCACTGGACACGCATGTGCAGGCACAGGAGCTGCCCATCGCTCACGCATGCGCAGGCACAGGAGCTGCCCCTCAGAGCAGCAGATCATGGGCTGTCCTGCAGTTACTTCTTTCCACCTGACAATTTAGAAACTGCCTCTCTCCCCGCTCTGTACGGATTTCTGATTTGTCGTTTACAGCAATTTCTTGCTAAATAACTTCTACGTTTGGGTAATCGTAGATCACTTCTGTGAATTCAAGGTTGCAAAGGACTTTCAGAGTTCAATTTTTGCGAAATTGGTAAAGTTTAAAGTTATTAACATTTATTTACTTTTATTACAGAGTCAGATATATAGAGAAGAAGATATTGCATCAGAAGTTCCACTCCTGAAGCTATACCAATGGCCAGAGCTGTGCTAATCAGAAACCAGGAGCCAGGAACTTCCTCCATGTCCCCCATGTAAGTGCAGGTTCTGAAGACTTGGGTCTGTCCTCAACTACTTTCCCAGGTCACAAGCAGGGAGCTGGATGGGAAGGGAGTGCCAGGAATCTACACCCAGATGGGATCCTGGAGTGTTCAAGGAAAGGAAATTAGCCACTAGGTGACTACTCCAGGCCTGATTTTCAACTTTGTAGAGACAAAGGTGAAGGTGATCAAGGGAGGTGTGGGGAGAAACAGAGGTCCTCTCTGTGGGTCACCGCCCAGATGCCCCCGTGGCCGGGCTGGCCCAGGCACGAATGTGGAGCTGGATTCCTCCAGGTCTCGGCTGGACAAGGTCAGCCACCAATGAGCACCTTACTGGGAAGCTGGAGTCAGGGAGGACACTCTTGTCATTCAAAATGAATGTTTGTGCCTGAACTGGTGGTTGACGTGCTCAGCCAAATGCCTGCCCCGAGAGTGGTCGAGTTTGGATTGAGTGTGTTGGAGAAAACATGTTGCAATTCTCTGGCAAGGATTCAACCACATCTATTGGATTAGGCATAGGAGTGCGGCTGTGTGACATCCCCTCTGTCAGGTGCTCTAAATCCTGATGCACAGTTTGACTGTTGCTGTCCAAAGTGGCTGTCACTCTCCTCGTGTTCCATGGGATGCTACTCTGAGGCTTGCACCTGCCTCACTTGCTTAGGATGCGCTAGCCCCTGGTGTCAGCGCACATCCATCGGCCTGGGCACCACATGCAAGGTGTTAGCAAATGGGCATCAAACAGGGAGGAGATGGGGTGCAAACTCAAAGCCAGAATGGATTCATGCAAGGGAATCAGTCCCAGAGGTGTAAGCAGCTGCCGGCATGCGTAAGCAGGAAGCACGTGGCAGGGACAGAGTGTAGTTCTGAGCGAAGTGGACAGAGCTTAAGGCCTGTGAGGGTCGAGAATGGGGCATGGGGGAAGCTGAGCTCCCTGTTGATGATGAGGACTAGGCAGTTGCAAAGGAACTCAGTAGGTGGGTTCCCTCTCTGCTTGTTGGGCGGGTGTTTGGCGTCATGCTGCCACTAGAGGGCAGCACGGAGTAGCGCAAGGTGTCTGGCTTGCCCAGAAGCAAACTGCAATCTTGAGAAGTTTACTGTGAGAGACACTTGGATGCACGGATTGTCCCATCGCTGGGAAGGTACCGAATGGAGACAGTAGAATGTTCTGGAGCAGGAAATCTGTGATGGTGGTGTCCACTCTGAATTTAGTTTTTTGCCCTAATGGTGCGTTCTGTGATGGTTGTGTCCACTCGGAGTTAGCGTTTTTGCCCTAATGGTGGGTCTGTATTTAATATACCCTCAATGAGGCAGGTGAGGGTCCTGAGCGGGGCAGGGGGCAGTGGTAGAGCTGAGCTCACTGTTTGTGGGCGTGGACTGGGCAGTAGTAAAGGAACGCAGCAGGTGGGGAAAGGAATCTTCCGGGAAGTGGATCTGAGTGGGTCGTTGTTCTGAGCTGATTTCCGGGGTGTAGCGGCGGGAGACTGGGTGTGCTCTGAGGTGTGGATGTTGTCATCACTGCCGGACTAAAAGGGCTGAGGCTTGTGTCCCTGCTCTGAGAAGGGAATTGCTTGGAGTTCGTCTCTAGCGGTGTCTTCCCCGTCGTGTGCGAGGGCACGCTGTGGGTTCAACATGAACGTTTGTTTATGTGCTTAGCGTCTTTGCAGGAGCAGCGTCAGTCAGCTTAGCAACGAGCGCCTTCTCCAGCACGGAGGTGGACGCTGCCTCAGCAGTCTCGGCTCCTCACGACTTCAGGGAACACAGTAGAGCCCTGTGTCACTTCACCCAGGAGGCAGGAAAAACAAAGCCATGACAAATCCTCCTGTCAGAAGCCAACACAGGAGAACGAGGGAAACTCATTGCAAGCTTAGTACCTTTTTCTGTTAGAAGATTTATATTTTTTATTTGAAAAGCAAGGTGACGTTGCTGGGACTGTCTCATCCGCTGCGGGACACCTGTCAGTGGTCAGAGGTCCTCTTGCCCAGGCGCACTGACCCAGCAGGCAGCCAGGGAGAAGGGAGGAAGATGGCCTTGCATTCCCTCTCTGCTTGTTTGGCGGGTGTTTGGCGTCATGCTGCCACTAGAGGGCAGCACGGGGTAGCGCAAGGTGTCTGGCTTGCCCAGAAGCAAACTGTAATCTTGAGAAGTTTACAGTGAGAGAATTTTGGATGCACGGATTGACCCGTCCCTGGGAAGGAAGTGAATGTTCTGGAGCAGGAAATCTGTGATGGTGGTGTCCACTCTGAGCGTTTTTGCCCTAATGTTGCAATCTGTTTTTCTGTATACCCTCAATAAGGCATGTGAGGGTCCTTAGCAGTACAGGGGGCAGTGGTAGAGCTGAGCTCACTGTTGATGGGTGTGGACTGGGCAGTGGAGATGGTAAGCCAACATAGGATATGAGAGAAATTCCTTGTAAATATGTGTTTTTTTTTCAATTAAAATATTTATCTTTTTGTAATTAAATTGCATGGTGACGTTGCTGTAAAACGGTCCCATCTGCTCCCGGACACCTGTCACTGGTCAGAGGTCCTCTTGCCCAGGCGCACTGACCCAGCAGGCAGCCAGGGAGAAGGGAGGAAGATGGCCTTGCATTCCCTCTCTGCTTGTTGGGCGGGTGTTTGGCGTGATGCTGCCACTAGAGGGCAGCACGGGGTAGCGCAAGGTGTCTGGCTTGCCCAGAAGCAAACTGTAATCTTGAGAAGTTAACTGTGAGAGACACTTGGATGCACGGATTGTTCTGTCAATGGGAATGCACCGAATGGCAACGGTAGAATGTTCTGGAGCAGGAAATCTGTGATGGTGGTGTCCACTCTGAGTTAGCGTTTGTGCCCTAATGATGCGTTCTGTCTTTCAATCTAACTTCAATAGAGTCTTAGCAGATGTTGCAGCTCCTCAAGCTGTGAGTGAGAGCAATGTCAGCTTGTTGGGATCTGTGCGGTGTGCCAGCTGTGCCGTGGTTAGTATGTGCTTCTGTGCTCTGGTGTGCATGTGGCCGTGTGGCTGTTGTGGCCCCAGTGGTATCAGAGCGCATCCTGCACATGCGTTGAGGGGAGCGTGGCTGCGCGGCTGTCCTCCTCCTCCTCCTGCTTTGTTGAATGCATCTGCATCATGGCCGGCTGGTGGCTCCCATCAGCGCTCTGTGGGCAAAGGACACTGGTGCCTGGTGTTGCTGGAGTGGCCAGTTCTAGGAGGAGTGTGCGGCTGAGAAGGCAAAGGGAGTGAAGGGAGGATTCTCTGTAGTCTTGTGAGTGGGTTGCTAATGCTGCTGCTCATTGCACCTGAACTGTGTCTGAAAGCAAGCCTTGTTCAGGTCGTAGACTCGTGCTTGAAAGTGTTTCCTGTAGAAAAAAAAGTGATCACGTATTCCAAAGCTGTTCTGAAAGAGAAGTATTCAGAACAGTCAGAGTTTCCATGCCTCCTAAATTCCCCTGTAACATGCTGTGCCACAAGCGGTGCCGTCCTCTAAGAAGGAAGCTCTGGGGACACATGACCAGTGCCCTTGCTGGAGTGTGCTGGTCCAGCCGCCTCCCCATTTGCACCCAGAGCCATCTGCAGGCCCCTGCTGTGTGGGCTGCTTCTGCCTTTGTGCCAACCTGTGCTTGTGTGTGGTGTCTGTGTGCTGTCAGGTTGACGCTGGGTGCAAAGCAAACACTGGGGGAACATGTTCTGCTAACGCAGTCTGAGCTGCCTAATGCCAGGAGTGCTTGGGGATGTCAATTCTTTGGAAACCATTTTGATTGGAAAGGTGGATGTTATAGAGAGAGTTCTTCCATGCACTGGGTCACACATGCACAGGGCATTGGAGCTTCCCATCAGAGCAGCAGATCATGGGCTCTCCCGCAGTTACTTCTTTCCACCTGACACTTAAGAAACCACCTCTCTCCCTGCTCTGTGCAGGTTTGTGCCAGTGCCTGATCTTTCTAGTCACAGCAATTGCCTCCTAATTCACACCTAAATTTCGGTGATCATAGAGCATTTACGTGAATTCAAGATTGCAAAGGAGAATTTGAGTTTGATTTTTGTGAAATTGGTAAAGCGTAAACTATTTTTTAAATGCATTTCTTTTTATTTCAGAGTCAGATATACAGAGAAGAAGATCTTGCATCAGAAGTTCCACTCCTGAAGTGATTGCAGTGGCCAGAGCTGCACTGATCAAAAGTCAGGAGCCAGGAACTTCCTCCATGTCTCCTATGTGAGTGCAGGTTCCCAAGGCTTTCGGCCGTCCTAAACTGCTTTCCCAGGCCACAAGCAGGGAGCTGGATGGGAAGGGAGTGCTGGGAATAGATCTGGCACCCCTTTGGGATCCTGGAGTGTTCAAGGAAAGGAAATTAGCCACTAGGTGACTACTCCAGGCCTGAGTTTCAACTTTGTAGAGACAAAGGTGAAGGTGATCAAGGGAGGTGTGGGGAGAAACAGAGGTCCTCTCTGTGGGTCACCGCCCAGATGCCCCCGTGGCCGGGCTGGCCCAGGCACGAATGTGGAGCTGGATTCCTCAAGGTCTCTGTTGAGTGGCAGGGCTGACACGGTCAGCCACCAATGAGCACCTTACCGGGAAGCTGGAGTCAGGGATGACACTCTTGTCATTCAAAATGAATGTTTGTGCCTGAACTGGTGGTTGAAGTGCTCAGCCAAATGCCTGCCCCGAGAGTGGTCGAGTTTGGATTGAGTGTGTTGGAGAAAACATGTTGCAATTCTCTGGCAAGGATTCAACCACATCTATTAGGATAGGCATCGTTGTGTGGCTGTGTGACATCCCCTCTGTCAGGTGCTCTGCAATCCTGATGCACCGTTTGACTGTTGCTGTCCAAAGTGGCTGTCACTCTCCTCGTGTTCCATGGGATGCTACTCTGAGGCTTGCACCTGCCTCACTTGCTTAGGATGCGCTAGCCCCTGGTGTCAGCGCACATCCATTGGCCTGGGTACCACATGCAAGGTGTTAGCAAGTAGACAGAGCAGGGCAGGGGGAAGCTGAGCTCCTTGTTGATGTGCCTGGGCTAGGCAGTTGCAAAGGAATTCTTTAGGTGTGTTCCTTCTCTGCTTGTTGGCGGCTGTTTGGCGTCATGTGGCCACCAGAGGGCAGCACGGGGTAGCGCAAGGTGTCTGGCTTGCCCAGAAGCAAACTGTAATCTAGAGAAGTTTACTGTGAGAGATTTGGATGCACGGATTGACCCATCCTTGGGAAGGAAGTGAATGTTCTGGAGCAGGAAATCTGTGATGGTGGTGTCCACTCTGAGTTAGCGTTTTTGCCCTAATGGTGCTTGCTTCCTTCAATAGAGTCTTAGCAGATGTTGCGGCTCCTCAAGCTGTGAGTGAGAGCAATGTCAGCTTGTTGGGATCTTTGCGGTGTGCCAGCTGTGTCATGGTCAGTGTGTGCTTTTGCGCTGTGGTGGGCATGTGGCCGTGTGGCTGTTGTGGCCCCAGTGGTATCAGAGCGCATCCTGCAAATGCGTTGAAGGAAGCGAAGTGCGCAGGAGTCCTCCTCTCCTGCAGGTACTTCTTTGCACCTGACAGTTTAGCAACTGTCTCCCCTCTGCTCTGTGCAGGTTTGTTCCAGTTTCTGATCTTTCTATCACAGCAATTTCCTCCTAATTGACTACTAAATTTTGGTAATCATAGAGCATTTACGTGAATTCAAGATTGCAAAGGAGAATTTGCATTAATTTTTGTGAAATTGGTAAAGTTTAAACTATTTTTTACCATGTATTTCTTTTTATTGCAGAGTCAGATATAAAGAGAAGATCTTGCATCAGAAGTTTCACTCCTGAAGTGACCACAATGGCCAGAGAGCTGCACCGGTCGGAAGCCAGGAGCCAGGAACTTCCTCCAGGTCTCCCACATGAGTGCAGGTTCCCAAGGCTTTGGGTCATGCTCAACTGCTTTCCCAGGCCACAAGCAGGGAGCTGGATGGGAAGGGACTGCCGGGATTAGAACCTGCACCCATATGGGATCCTGGAGTGTTCAAGGAGAGGACTTTAGCCGCTAGGCCACTACTCTGGGACCAAGTTTCAACTTTGTAGAGACAAAGGTTAAGGTGATCAAGGGAGGTGGGTAGAGAAACAGAGGTCCTCTCTTTGGGTCACCACCCAGATGCCCCCGTGTCCAGGCTGGCCCAGGCACGAATGTGGAGCTGGATTCCTCCAGGTCTCTGCTGAGTGGCAGGGCTGACACGGTCAGCCAGCAAGGTGCACCTTACCGGGAAGCTAGAGTCAGGGAGGACACTCTTGTTATTCAAAATGAATGTGTGTTCCTGAACTGCTCTTTGAAGTGTTTGGCCAAATGCCTGCCCTGAGAGCAGTCGAGTTTGGATTGAGTGTGTTGGAGAAAAGATGTTGCAATTCTCTGGCAAGGATTGAACCACATCTACTAGAATAGGCATAGGAACTCAGCAGGTGGGTTGCCTCTCTGCTTGTTTGGCGGGTGTTTGGCATCATCATGCCACTAGAGGGCAGCACAGGGTAGCATCGGCTCAGGCATGCACAGGGCATTGGAGCTACACATCAGGGCAGCAGATCATGGGCTCTCCTGCAGGTACTTCTTTCCACCTGACAGTGAAGAAACTGCCTCTCTCACTGCTCTGTGCAGATTCGTTCCAGTTTCTGATCTTTGTGATCACAGGAATTTCTTCCTAATTGACACCTAATTTTCGGTAATCATAGAGCATTTACGTGAATTCAAAACTGCAAAGGAGAATTAGAGTTCAATGTTTTGAAATTGGCAAGGTTTAAACGTTTTAACATTTATTTATTTTTATTGCAAAGTCAGATATATAGAGAGGAAGATCTTGCATCAGAAGATTCCCTCCTGAAGTGATCGCATTGGCCACGTCTGCGCTGATTGGAGGCCAGGAGCCAGCAGCTTCCCCCAGGTGTGTCATGAGAATGCAGGTTCCGAAGACTTGGGGCCATCCTCAAATGCTTTCCCAGGCCACAAGCAGAGAGCTGCATGGCAAATGGGGCAGCTGGGATTAGAACCTGCACCCATATGAGATCCTAGATTGGGATGCTACTCTGAGGCAAGCCTCACTTGCTTAGGAGGCGCTAGACCATGGTGTCAGCGCACATCCATCGGCTGAGCACACATGCAAGGTGTTAGAAAATGGGCGTCAAACAGCGGGGAGATAACGTGTGAACTCACAGCAAGAAGGGATTTATGCAAGGGAATCAGTCACAGACAGAGGTGGCCAGTTGCTGGTGTGCCTAAGGAGGGAGCACGTGGTAGGGGCCAGAGTGTAGTTCTGAGCGAAGTGGACAGAGCTTAAGGCAAGTGAGGGTCGAGAGCATAGGGCATGGGGGAAGCTGGGCTTCCTGTTGCTCACCTTGGACTGGCAGTTGCAAATGAACTCAGTAGGTGGGTTGCCTCTCTGCTTGTTTGGCGGGTATTTGGCGTCATGCTGCCACTAGAGGGCAGCACGGTGTAGCGCAAGGTGTCTGGCTTGCCCAGAAGCAAACTGCAATCTTGAGAAGTTTACTGTGAGAGACACTTGGATGCACGGATTGACCCGTCCCTGGAAAGGAAGTGAATGTTCTGGAGCAGGAAATCTGTGATGGTGGTGTCCACTCTGAGTTAGCGTTTTTGCCCTAATGGTGCGTTCTGTCTTTCAATCTACCTTCAATAGAGTCTTAGCAGATGTTGTAGCTCCTCAAGCTGTAAGTAAGAGCAATGTCAGCTTGTTGGGATCTGTGCGGTGTGCCAGCTGTGCCGTGGTCAGTGTGTGCTTCCGTGCTCTGGTGGGCAGGTGGCCGTGTGGCTGTTGTGGCCCCAGTGGTATCAGAGCGCATCCTGCACATGCGTTGAGGGGAGCGTGGCTGCGCAGCTGTCCTCCTCCTCCTGCTGTGTTGAAAGCATCTGCATCATGGCCAGCTGGTGGCTCCCATCGGCGTTCTGTGTGCATAGGACACTGGTGCCTGGTGTTGCTGGAGTGTCCAGTTCTAGGAGGAGTGTCCTGCTGAGAAGGCAAAGGGAGTGAAGGGAGGATTCTCTGTAGTCTTGTGAGTGGGTTGCTAATGCTGCTGCTCATTGCACCTGAACTGTGTCTGAACGCGAACCTTGTTGAGGTCACACTCTCGTGCTTGAAAGTGTTTCCTGTAGAAAAAGTGATCAAGTATTCAAAGGCTGCACTGAAGGAGAAGTGATCGCATCAGAAAGTGCTGCACCAATAGGAAGCCATGAGCCTGGAACTTCCTCCAGCTATTCCACTGGACACGCATGCGCAGGCACAGGAGCTGCCCCTCAGAGCAGCAGATCATGGGCTCTCCTGCAGTTACTTCTTTTCGCCTGACAATTTAGAAACTGCCTCTCTCCCCGCTCTGTACGGATTTCTGATTTGTCGTTTACAGCAATTTCTTGCTAAATAACTTCTACGTTTGGGTAATCATAGATCACTTCTGTGAATTCAAGGCTGCAAAGGACTTTCAGAGTTCAATTTTTGCGAAATTGGTAAAGTTTAAAGTTTTGAACATTTATTTATTTTTATTACAGAGTCAGATATATAGAGAAGAAGATCTTGCATCAGAAGTTCCACTCCTGAAGCTATACCAATGGCCAAAGCTGTGCTAATCAGAAACCAGGAGCCAGGAACTTCCTCCATGTCCCCCATGTAAGTGCAGGTTCTGAAGACTTGGGTCTGTCCTCAACTACTTTCCCTGGTCACAGGCGGGGAGCTGGATGGGAAGGGAGTGCCAGGAATCTACACCCAGATGGGATCCTGGAGTGTTCAAGGAAAGGAAATTAGCCACTAGGTGACTACTCCAGGCCTGATTTTCACCTCCAGGTGAAGGTGATCAAGGGAGGTGTGGGGAGAAACAGAGGTCCTCTCTGTGGGTCACCGCCCAGATGCCCCCGTGGCCGGGCTGGCCCAGGCACGAATGTGGAGCTGGATTCCTCAAGGTCTCGGCTGGACACGGTCAGCCACCAATGAGCACCTTACCGGGAAGCTGGAGTCAGGGATGACACTCTTGTTATTCAAAATGAATGTTTGTGCCTGAACTGGTGGTTGTCGTGCTCAGCCAAATGCCTGCCCCGAGAGTGGTCGAGTTTGGATTGAGTGTGTTGGAGAAAACATGTTGCAATTCTCTGGCAAGGATTCAACCACATCTACTAGAATAGGCATCGTTGTGTGGCTGTGTGACACCCCCTCTGTCAGGTGCTCTAAATCCTGATGCACAGTTTGACTGTTGCTGTCCAAAGTGGCTGTCACTCTCCTCGTGTTCCATGGGATGCTACTCTGAGGCTTGCACCTGCCTCACTTGCTTAGGATGCGCTAGCCCCTGGTGTCAGCGCACATCCATCGGCCTGGGCACCACATGCAAGGTGTTAGCAAATGGGCATCAAACAGGGAGGAGATGGGGTGCAAACTCAAAGCCAGAATGGATTCATGCAAGGGAAACAGTCCCAGAGGTGGCAAGCTGCCGGCATGCGTAAGCAGGAAGCACGTGGCAGGGGACAGAGTGTAGTTCTGAGCGAAGTGGACAGAGCTTAAGGCAAGTGAGGGTCGAGAATGGGGCATGGGGGCAGCTGAGCTCCCTGTTGATGATGAGGACTAGGCAGTTGCAAATGAACTCAGTAGGTGGGTTCCCTCTCTGCTTGTTGGGCGGGTATTTGGCGTCATGCTGCCACTAGAGGGCAGCACGGGTAGCGCAAGGTGCCTGGCTTGCCCAGAAGCAAACTGCAATCTTGAGAAGTTTACTGTGAGAGACTTTTGGATGCACGGATTGTCCCATCGCTGGGAAGGTACCGAATGGAGACAGTAGAATGTTCTGGAGCAGGAAATCTGTGATGGTGGTGTCCACTCTGAATTAGTTTTTTGCCCTAATGGTGCGTTTTGTGATGGTGGTGTCCACTTTGAGTTAGCATTTTTGCCCTAATGGTGGGTCTGTGTTTCAATATACCCTCAATAAGGCAGGTGAGGGTCCTGAGCGGGGCAGGGGGCAGTGGTAGAGCTGAGCTCACTGTTTGTGGGCGTGGACTGGGCAGTAGTAAAGGAACGCAGCAGGTGGGGAAAGGAACCTTCTAGGACATGGATCTGAGCTGATTTCCAGGGTGTAGCGGCGGGAGACTGGGTGTGCTCTGAGGTGTGGATGTTGTCGTCACTGCCGGACTAAAAGGGCTGAGGCTTGTGTCCCTGCTCTGAGAAGGGAATTGCTTGGAGTTCGTCTCTAGCAGTGTCTTCCCCGTCGTGTGCGAGGGCACGCTGTGGGTTCAACATGAACGTTTGTTTATGTGCTTAGCGTCTTTGCAGGAGCAGCGTCAGTCAGCTTAGCAACGAGCGCCTTCTCCAGCACGGAGGTGGACGCTGCCTCAGCAGTCTCGGCTCCTCACGACTTCAGGGAACACAGTAGAGCCCTGTGTCACTTCACCCAGGAGGCAGGAAAAACAAAGCCATGAGCAAATCCTGCTGTCAGAAGCCAACACAGGAGAACTTTTGAAACTCATTGCAAGCTTAGTACCTTTTTCTGTTAGAAGATTTATATTTTTTATTTGAAAAGCAAGGTGACGTTGCTGGGACTGTCTCATCCGCTCCGGGACACCTGTCAGTGGTCAGAGGTCCTCTTGCCCAGGCGCACTGACCCAGCAGGCAGCCAGGGAGAAGGGAGGAAGATGGCCTTGCATTCCCTCTCTGCTTGTTTGGCGGGTGTTTGGCGTCATGCTGCCACTAGAGGGCAGCACGGGGTAGCGCAAGGTGTCTGGCTTGCCCAGAAGCAAACTGCAATCTTGAGAAGTTTACAGTGAGAGAATTTTGAATGCACGGATTGTCCCGTCAATGGGAAGGCACCGAATGGCAACGGTAGAATGTTCTGGAGCAGGAAACCTGTGATGGTGGTGTCCACTCTGAGTTAGCGTTTTTGCCCTAATGATGCGTTCTGTGTTTTTCAACCTACCTTCAATAGAGTCTTAGCAGATGTTGTAGCTCCTCAAGCTGTGAGTGAGAGCAATGTCAGCTTGTTGGGATCTGTGCGGTGTGCCAGCTGTGCCGTGGTCAGTGTGTGCTTCCGTGCTCTGGTGGGCATGTGGCCGTGTGGCTGTTGTGGCCCCAGTGGTATCAGAGCGCTTCCTGCACATGCGTTGAGGGGAGTGTGGCTGCGCGGCCTACCTCCTCCTCCTGCTTTGTTGAAAGCATCTGCATCATGGCCGGCTGGTGGCTCCCATCAGCGCTCTGTGGGCTAAGGACACTGGTGCCTGGTGTTGCTGGAGTGTCCAGTTCTAGGAGGAGTGTGCTGCTGAGAAGGCAAAGGGAGTGAAGGGAGGATTCTCTGTAGTCTTGTGAGTGGGTTGCTAATGCTGCTGCTCATTGCACCTGAACTGTCTGAAGACAAGCCTTATTCAGGTCGCACTCTCATGCTTGAAAGTGTTTCCTGTAGAAAAAAAAAGTGATCACGTATTCCAAAGCTGTTCTGAAAGAGAAGTGATCGGAACCGTCAGAGCTTCCATGCCTCCTAAATTCCCCTGTAACATGCTGTGCCACAAGCGGTGCCGTCCTCTAAGAAGGATGCACCCGGGTGTTGTGACCAGCGCCCTTGCTGGAGTGTGCTGGGCCAGCCGCCTCCCCATTTGCACCCAGAGCCGTCTGCAGGCCCCTGCTGTGTGGGCTGCTTCTGCCTTGTGCCAACCTGTGCTTGTGTGTGGTGTCTGTGTGCTGTCAGGTTGATGTGGGGTGCAAAGAAAATACTGGGAGAGCATGTGCTGCCTAATGCAGTCTGAGCTGCCTAATGCCAGGAGTGCTTGGGAATGTCAATCCTTTGGAAACCATTTTGATTGGAAAGGTGAATGTTATAGAGAGAGCTCTTCCATGCACTGGGTCACGCACGCGCAGGGCACAGGAGCTGCCCATCGGCTCACACATGCGCAGGGTATTGGAGCAGCCCATCAGAGCAGCAGATCATGGCTGTGCTGCAGGGACTTCTCTCCACTTGACAGTTAAGAAACTATCTCCGTCTCTGCACAGGTCCATTCCAGTTTCTGATCTTTCCAATCACAGGACTTAATTCCTAAGTGACTCCTAGATTTTGGGGCATCATAAAACATTTACGTGAATTCAAGGTTGCAAAGAAGATTTTGAGTTTACGATTTGTGATATTGGTAAAGTTTCAAGTTTTTAAACATTTATTTCTTTTTATTGTAGAGTCAGATGTATAGAGTGGAAGACCTTGCAAAATCCAAGTGATCACAACTGCCAAGCTGCACTGATTGGAAGCCAGGAGCCAGGAATTTCCTGCATGTCTCCCATGTGGGTGCAGGTTCCCAAGGTTTTGGGTCGTTCTCAACTGCTTTCCCAGGCCACAAGCAGGGAGCTGGATGGGAAGGGACTGCTGGGAATGGAACCAGCAAACAGATGGGTTCCTGCAGTGTTTAAGGACGAATTCAGCTGCTAGGCCACTACTCCAGCCCCGAGTTTCAACTTTGTAGAGACAAAGGTGAAGGTGATCAAGGGAGGTGTGGGGAGAAACAGAGGTCCTCTCTGTGGGTCACCGCCCAGATGCCCCCGTGGCCGGGCTGGCCCAGGCACGAATGTGGAGCTGGATTCCCCCAGGTCTAGGCTGAGTGACAGGGTTGACATGGTCAGCCACCAAGGTGTACCTTACTGGGAAGCTGGAGTCAGGGATGACACTCTTGTCATTCAAAATGAATGTGGGTGCCTGAACTGCTGGTTGACGTGCTCTCGCCCCGAGAGTGGTCGAGTTTGGATTGAGTATTTTGGAAAAAACATGTTCCCATTCTCTGGCAAGGATTCAACCACATCTATTAGAATAGGCATCGTTGTGTGGCTGTGTGACATCCCCTCTGTCAGGTGCTCTAAATCCTGATGCACAGTTTGACTGTTGCTGTCCAAAGTGGCTGTCACTCTCCTCGTGTTCCATGGGATGCTACTCTGAGGCTTGCACCTGCCTCACTTGCTTAGGATGCGCTAGCCCCTGGTGTCAGCGTACATCCATCGGCCTGGGCACCACATGCAAGGTGTTAGCAAATGGGCATCAAACAGAGAGGAGATGGGGTGCGAACTCAAAGCCAGAATGGATTCATGCAAGGGAAACAGTCCCAGAGGTGGCCAGCTGCTGGCATGCCTAAGCAGGGAGCAAGCACTTGGCAGCAGAGGACAGAGTGTAGTTCTGAGCGAAGTGGACAGAGCTTAAGGCATGTGAGGGTCGAGAATGGGGCATGGGGGAAGCTGGGCTCCCTGTTGATGATGAGGACTAGGCAGTTGCAAAGGAACTCAGTAGGTGGGTTCCTTCTCTGCTTGTTTGGCGGGTGTTTGGCGTCATGCTGCCACTAGAGGGCAGCACGGGGTAGCGCAAGGTGTCTGGCTTGCCCAGAAGCAAACTGCAATCTTGAGAAGTTTACTGTGAGAGACACTTGGATGCACGGATTGTCCCGTCCCTGGGAAGGCACCGAATGGCAACGGTAGAGTGTTCTGGAGCAGGAAATCTGTGATGGTGGTGTCCACTCTGAGTTAGCGTTTTTGCCCTAATGGTGCGTTCTGTCTTTCAATCTACCTTCAATAGAGTCTTAGCAGATGTTGTAGCTCCTCAAGCTGTGAGTGAGAGCAATGTCAGCTTGTTGGGATCTGTGCGGTGTGCCAGCTGTGCCGTGGTCAGAGTGTGCTTCCGTGCTGGTGGGCATGTAGCCGTGTGGCTGTTGTGAACCCAGTGGTGTCAGAGTGCATCCTGCACATGCGTTGAGGGGAGCAAGGCTGTGCAGCCTGCCTCCTCCTCCTCCTGCTTTGTTGAAAGCATTTGCATCATGGCCAGCTGGTGGCTCCCATTGGCGTTCTGTGTGCCTAGGACACTGGTGCCTGGTGTTGCTGGAGTGTCCAGTTCTAGGAGGAGTGTGCGGCTGAGAAGGCAAAGGGAGTGAAGGGAGGATTCTCTGTAGTCTTGTGAGTGGGTTGCTAATGCTGCTGCTCATTGCACCTGAACTGTGTCTGAACGCGAACCTTGTTGAGGTCACACTCTCGTGCTTGAAAGTGTTTCCTGTAGAAAAAGTGATCAAGTATTCAAAGCTGCACTGAAAGAGAAGTGATCAGAACCGTCAGAGCCTCCATGCCTCCTAAATTCCCCTGTAACATGCTGTGCCACAAGCGGTGCAGTTCTCTAAGAAGGAAGCCCCTGGGGCACGTGACCAGTGCCCTTGCTGGAGTGTGCTGGTCCAGCCGCCTCCCCATTTGCACCCAGAGCTGTCTGCAGGCCCCTGCTGCGTGGGCTGCTTCTGCCTTGTGCCAACCTGTGCTTGTGTGTGGTGTCTGTGTGCTGTCAGGTTGACGCGGGGTGCAAAGTAAACACTGGGGGAAACCATTTTGATTGGAAAGGTGGATGTTATAGAGAGAGCTCTTCCATCACTGGGTCACACACACGCAGGGCACAGGAGCTGCCCATCGGCTCACACACGCGCAGGTTATTGGAGCAGCCCATCAGAGCAGCAGATCATGGCCTGTGCTGCAGGGACTTCTCTCCACCTGCCACTTAAGAAACTGCCTCTCTCCCCGCTCTTTGCAGGTTCGTTCAAGTTTCTGATCTTCCAATCAAAGCACTTCCTTCGTAATTGACTCCAAATTTGGGGAATTATAGAACATTCAGTGTTGCAAATTAGAATTTTAGTTTACAATTTGTGATATTGGTAAAGTTTCAACTTTTTAAACATTTATTTCTTTTTATTGCAGATTCAGATGTATAGAGTGGAAGATCTTGCAAAATCCAAGTGATCGCAACTGCCAAGCTGCACTGATTGGAAGCCAGGAGCCAGGAATTTCCTGCATGTCTCCCATGAGGGTGCAGGTTCCCAAGGTTTTGGGTCATCTTTAACTGTTTTCCCAGGTCACAAGCAGGGAGCTGGATGGGAAGGGACTGCTGGGAATAGAACCGGCACCCAGATGGGATCCTGGAGTGGTCAAGCAGGACTTTAGCCGCTAGGCCACTACTCCAGCCCTGAGTTTCAACTTTGTAGAGACAAAGGTGAAGGTGATCAAGGGAGGTGTGGGGAGAAACAGAGGTCCTCTCTGTGGGTCACCGCCCAGATGCCCCCGTGGCTGTGCTGTCCTAGCCAGGAACGCAAAGCTAGATTCCTGCATGTCTCTGCTGAGTGGCAGGGTTGACATGGTCAGCCACCAAGGTGTACCTTACTGGGAAGCTGGAGTCAGGGATGACACTCTTGTCATTCAAAATGAATGTGGGTGCCTGAACTGCTGGTTGACGTGCTCTCGCCCCGAGAGTGGTCGAGTTTGGATTGAGTATTTTGGAAAAAACATGTTCCCATTCTCTGGCAAGGATTCAACCACATCTACTAGAATAGGCATCGTTGTGTGGCTGTGTGACATCCCCTCTGTTAGGTGCTCTAAATCCTGATGCACAGTTTGACTGTTGCTGTCCAAAGTGGCTGTCACTCTCCTTGTGTTCCATGGGATGCTACTCTGAGGCTTGCAGCTGCCTCACTTGCTTAGGATGCGCTAGCCCCTGGTGTCAGCGCACATCCATCGGCCTGGGTACCACATGCAAGGTGTTAGCAAGTGGACAGAGCAGGGCAGGGGGAAGCTGAGCTCCTTGATGATGTGCCTGGGCTAGGCAGTTGCAAAGGAATTCCTTAGGTGGGTTCCTTCTCTGCTTGTTGGCGGCTGTTTGGCGTCATGCTGCCACTAGAGGGCAGCACGGGGTAGCGCAAGCTGTCATCTTCAGTTGACTGTGAGAGACTTTTGGATGCTCGGATTGTCCCATCACTGGGAAGGCACAGAATGGCAATGGTAGAATGTTCTGGAGCAGGAAATCTGTGATGGTGGTGTCCACTCTGAGTTAGCGTTTGTGCCCTAATGGTGCTTCCTACCTTCAATAGAGTCTTAGCAGATGTTGTAGCTCCTCAAGCTGTGAGTGAGGTAAGCTGTGGCAATTAAGGATCAAGGCTGTGGCAACTAAAGAGTACAGTTCCGGGGGCAGTGCAGTAGTTCTGTATGAAAGAAAAGTTGTGAGGAGTGCTGCTCTCCTGTGTCTTTGTGCCCAGGGAAGGTTCTACCTGGTTTTCAGGCCTCAGTGGATTTCTCTCTGACCACCTTGAAGCTCTTTCACTCGCTGGTTGCATGGACTCTCAGCACCGCACTAAGAATTCTGTAATCTCTTGAGGCATTGTTTTTTGTCCCTGTGAGATGGTTTCGCAATCCATGTGAGTTCGAGAGTTAATGTTTCTGATAATGTCTTGGTTTCTGGGCCTTTGACAATTTACACACAGGAGCCCTGTTAAGCCCATGCCATTTCTGGACACCTTATTGTGTGCTAACCATTGTCTTAGAATCTGGCCCAGACATGTAGCACACCTCCTTGGAAAGGGCTTGATAAGTATCCTAAATAGTAATACAAGTGATGGGAGAGAGAGCTGAAACTGCTATGGCAATAAATATAGTTATTGTTATGTCAAATGTTAGCCTGTCCTTGCAACTCTTTAGAGCATAGAAAGTGTAGTTGCTTTAACAGCTTTCATAATTCTTTTTTTTTTTTAAGATTTATTTATTTATTGGAAAGTCAGATATACAGAGAGGAGGAGAGACAGAGAGGAAAATCTTCTGTTCGATGATTCACTCCCCAAGTGAGCGCAACGGCCGATGCTATGCCGATCCAAAGCCGAGACCCAGGAACTTCTTCCACGTTTCCCACATGGATGCAGGGTCCCAAAGCTTTGGGCCATCCTCGACTGCTTTCCCAGGCCACAAACTGGGAGCTGGATGGGAAGTAGAGCTGCCAGGATTAGAACCGGTGCCCATATGGGATCCCGGGGCATTCAAGGCGAGAACTTCAGCTGCTAGGCCATGCTGCTGGGCCCCATAATTCTTTAACTGGAAGAAATATAGGGCGATTTTTATTAACATCATAGAGATATACTTTGGATTATTGTTTGATTGCTTATGAGGTTGTAGAACCTACAGTTGCAGGGGGATTTAATGATTGAAACTTTTTCTCTTGGATCTTTATTTTTTTCTCTTTTGTTGTTTTCTTCTACTAAGTGATAGGTAAGTTCTGAAAATAAAATGCAGTAGGAATGTTTTACTGATTAGTAGGCAACCATCTGTGCTTTGGCCTTGGAGTTCTGGCTGCCAACTAATGAACCTTCTGAAGAATGAATAATGGCTTGCTTTAAACAAACTAGAGTAACTTACACAATTATCGTTAGAGCACCTGGTTGACCAGGAAACAAACAACAAAAAAATGAAACATCTGTGCATACCCATGTAGACATGAAGAAAAATTGAACACTCAAACAATTGTGCAGATGTCTGTGATGTGTCTAATAATAATAATAATGAAAAAGCAAGGCTTCATACTCAGCTGTAGCAAGATGGCACCAAGTGGAAAGGTCAGCGTGTTTCCTTATCGACAATGCCACACACCAATCTTGACTTTTTGAAATCGGCTGAAGCTGGTCTTCGGCACTAGATGCACGCTAGGACAAGGCAAGGCAAGGCAAGGTTAGGCAAGCCTAGGGAATGTCAAGACTAGTCAAGGGAATGGAAAAAGCAAGACTAGGACAAGGCTAGGGAAAGGCAAGGCTAGGCAAGGCAAGGATAGTCGAGGCAAGGCTAGGGCAAGGCTACGCAATGCTAGGGTAATTCTAGGGAAAGGCAAGACTAGGGCAAGGCCTAGCCTTGCTCTAGCCTTGCCCTAGCCTTGTTTGCCCTATCCTTGCCTGGCCTTGCCTTGCCCTAGCACTGCCTTGCCCTGGCCTTGCCTTAGCCTTACACTAGCCTTGCCTTGCCCTAGCCTGGCCTTGTCCTAGTCTTGACTTGTCCTGCCTTGCCTTGTCCTAGCCTTGCCCTGGGCTTGCTTTGCCCTAGCTTTGCCTTGCCTAGCCTTGCCTAGACTTGCCTTGTCCTAGGGTTGCTTTGCCCTGGCCTTGCCCTACCTTGCCATGCCCTAGACTTGACTTGCCTGTCCCTAGGGTTCCTTTTCCCTAGCCTTGCCCTAGCCTTGCATTGTCTAGCCTTGCCTTGCCATACATTTGCCATGGGCTTGCCTTGCTCTAACTTTGCCCTAGCCTTGCCCTACCCACCATGCCATAGTCTTGCCTTGCCTTGCCCTAGCCTTGCGTTGTCCTAGTGTTGACTTGCCCTAGCCTTACCTAATCCTAGCCTTGTCTTGTCCTAGCTTTGCCTTGCCCTTGCCATGCCTTTTCCTAGCCTTGACTTGCCTTGCCCTAGCATGACCCGTGCATTTCCCCAGTCTTGCCTTGCCTAGGCTTGCCTCTCCCTAGCCTTGCCTAGCCTTGCCCTAGCGTTGCCCTAGCCATGCATTACCTACCTTTGACCTAGCTTTGCCTTGTCTAAGCCATAAGTTAGCCTTGCATTGCGCTAGCCTTGGGTTGTTCTAGCCTTGCCTTGCTCTTCCCTGCTGTTGCCCTAGCCTTGCCTAGGGTTATTCCCTAGCCTATCTCTAGCCTTGACTTACCCTGGCCTTGACTTGCCTAGCCTTGCCATACACTACGCTCGCCTAAGACGTGCCTTGCCCTAGACATGCCCTAGCGTTGCATGGCCCACCTTACCCTAGCCTTGGCAAAACCTAGCCTTGCCATAACCTAGGCTTGCCCTAGCCTTGCCCTTGCCTTGCCTTGCTTTGGTTTAGCCGTGCATTGACCTAGCCTTGCCATGCCCTAACCCTAGGTAGTCAAGCATTGCCTTGCCCTAGTCTTGCCTTGCCCTAGCCTTTCCTTGCACTGGCAAGTTTAGGGCATGGCTAGAGTAAGGCAAGGCTAGGGCAAGGCTAGGCTAGTGTAAGGACAGGCAAGGCTGGGGCAAGGCAAGACTAGGGCAAGACAATGCTAAGGCAAGACATTGTAAGACAAGTCAAGACTAGGACAAGGAAAAGCTAGGGCAAGGCAAGGCAAGTCTAGGGAAAAGTAAACCTAGGGCAAGTCTAGGACAAGGCAAAGCTAGGGCAAAGCTAGGATAAAGCAACCTTAGGGCAAGGCAAGGCCAAGGCAAGGCAAAGCTAGGGCAAGGAAAGGCTAGGGCAAGGCTGGACAAGCCTAGAGCAACACAACGCTACGGCAAGGCAAGGCTAGGGCGAAGCAAGGCTAGGAATGCTTAGGGTTGGGGCAAGGTAAGGCTAGGGCAAGGCAAGGCTAGGGCAAGGCAAGGCTAGGACGAGGCAAGGCTAGGGCAAGGCAAAGCTAGGGCAAGGCTAGGGCAAGGCAAGGCAAGGCAAGGGCAAGGCTAGGGCAAGGCTAGGATAGCCTAGGGCAGGGCAAGGCTAGGGCATGGAAAGGCAAGGCTAGTGCAAGTCAGGCCTAGGGCAAGGCTAGGCTAGGGCAAGGCAAGGCAAGGCTAGGGCAAGGCTAGGGCAAGGCTAGGCTAGGGCAAGGCAGGCTAGGGCAAGGCAAGGCTAGTAAAGTCAGGGCAAGGCTAGGCTAGGGCAAGGCTAGGCTAGGGCAAGGCAGGTAGGGCAAGGCAAGGCTAGTCAAGTCAAGGCAAGGCAAGGCTAGGGCAAGGCTAGGGCAAGGCAAGGCAAGGCAAGGCAAGGCTAGGCCAAGGCTAGGGCAAGGCTAGGCTAGGGCAAGGCAAGGCTAGTCAAGTCAAGGCAAGGCAAGGTTAGGGCAAGGCTAGGGCAAGGCCAGGATAGAGCAATGCAGGTAGGGCAAGGCAAGACTAGTCAAGGCAAGGCAAGGCTAGGGCAAGGCTAGGCTAGCCTAGGACAAGGCAAGGCTAGGGCAAATCAAGGCAAGGCTAGGGCAAGTCAAGCCTAGGGCAAGCGTAGGGCAATGCAAGGCAAGGCTAAGGCAAGGCTAGGGAAGACCAACCCTAGGGCAAGTCTAGGGCAAGTCATTGCTAGGGCAAGGCTACGGTAAAGCAACCTTAGGACAATGCAAGGCTAGAGTAAGGCAAGCCTAGGGCAAGGCTAGGCTAGTGCAAGGCAAGGCCAGGCTAGGGCAAGGCTAGGGCAAGGCTAGGCTAGGAAAAGGCAAGGCTAGGGCAAAGCAAGGCTAGTCAAGTCAAGGCAAGGCAAGGCTATGGCAAGGCTAGGACTGCTTAGGGTTAGGGCAAGGCAAGGCTAGTCAAGGCAAGGCAAGGCAAGGCTAGGGCAAGGCTAGGGCCAGACTAGGCTAGCCTAGGACAAGGCAAGGCTATGGCAAGCCGAGGACAAGGCAAGGCTAGGGCAAATCAAGGCAAGGCGAGGGCAAGGCAAGGCAAGGCTAAGGCAAGGCTAGGGAAGAGCAACCCTAGGGCAAGTCTAGAGCAAGGCATTGCTAGGGCAAGGCTACGGTAAAGCAACCTTAGGACAATGCAAGGCTAGAGTAAGGCAAGCCTAGGGTAAGCGAAGGCTAGGGCAAGGCAAGGCTAGGGCAAGGCTAGGGCAAGGCTAGGCCAAGGCTAGGGCAAGGCAAGGCTAGGGCAAGGCAAGGCTAGTCAAGTCAAGGCAAGGCAAGGCTAGGGCAAGGCTAGGGCAAGGCCAGGATAGAGCAATGCAGGTAGGGCAAGGCAAGGCTAGTCAAGGCAAGGCAAGGCTAGGGCAAGGCTAGGGCAAGGCTAGGCTAGCCTAGGACAAGGCAAGGCTAGGGCAAATCAAGGCAAGGCTAGGGCAAGTCAAGCCTAGGGCAAGCGTAGGGCAATGCAAGGCAAGGCTAAGGCAAGGCAAGGGAAGAGCAAGCCTAGGGCAAGTCTAGGGCAAGGCATTGCTAGGGCAAGGCTACGGTAAAGGAACCTTAGGAAAATGCAAGGCTAGAGTAAGGCAAGCCTAGGGCAAGGCTAGGCTAGGGCAAGGCAATGCAAGGCTAGGGCAAGGCTAGGACTGCTTAGGGTTAGGGCAAGGTAAGGCTAGGGCAAGGCAAAGCTAGGGCAAGGCACGACAAGGCGAGGGCAAGGCTAGGCCTAGGCTAGGATAGCCTAGGGCAGGGCAAGGCTAGGGCATGGAAAGGCAAGGCTACTGCAAGGACAAGCGTAAGGCAAGGCAAGGCAAGGCAAGGCTAGGGCAAGGCTAGGGCAAGGTAAGGCTAGTCAAGGCAAGGCAAGGCAAGGCTAGGGCAAGGCTAGGGCAAGGCAAGGCAAGGCTAGGGCAAGGCTAGGGCAAAGCAAGGCTAGGACTACTTAGGGTTAGGGCAAGGTAAGGCTAGGGCAAGGCAATGCAAGACAAGTCAAGACTAGGACAAGGCAAGGCTAGGCAAGGCAAGGCTAGTCAAGTCAAGGCAAGGCAAGGCTAGGGCAAGGCTAGGGCAAGGCTAGGCTAGGGCAAGGCAAGGCTAGTCAAGGCAAGGCAAGGCTAGGGCAAGGCTAGGCAACGCTAAGCTAGCCTAGGCCAAGGCAAGGCCAGGGCAAGCCTAGGACAAGGCAAGGCTAGGGCAAATCAAGGCAAGGCTAGGGCAAGTCAAGCCTAGGGCAAGCATAGGGCAAGGAAACGCAAGGCTAAGGCAAGGCTCGGGAAGAGCATCCCTAGGGCAAGTCTAGGGCAAGGCATTGCTAGGGCAAGGCTACGGTAAAGCAACCTTAGGACAATGCAAGGCTAGAGTAAGGCAAGCCTAGGGTAAGCGAAGGCTAGGGCAAGGCAAGACTAGGGCAAGGCAAGGCCAGGCTAGGGCAAGGCTAGGGCAAGGCTAGGGCAAGGCTAGGGCAAGGCTAGGCTAGGGCCAGGCAAGGCTAGGGCAAAGCAAGGCTAGGACTGCTTAGGGTTAGGGCAAGGTAAGGCTAGGGCAAGGCAAGTCTAGGGCAAGGCAAGGCTAGGGCAAGGCAAAGCTAGGGCAAAGCTAGGGCAAGGCAAGCAAGGCGAGGGCAAGGCTAGGCCAAGGCTAGTATAGCCTAGGGCAGGGCAAGGCTAGGGCATGGAAAGGCAAGGCTACTGCAAGTCAGGCCTAGGACAAGCGTAGGGCAAGGCAAGGCAAGGCGAGGGCAAGGCTAGTGCAAGGCTAGGATAGCCTAGGGCAAGGCAAGGCAAGGCTAGGGCAAGGCTAGGGCAAGGCAAGGCAAGGCTAGGGCAAGGCAAGGCAAGGCAAGGCTAGTCAAGGCAAGGCAATGCTGGGCAAGGCAAGGCAAGGCTAGCCTAGGGCAAGGCAGGTAGGGCAAGGCAAGGCTAGTCAAGGCAAGGCAAGGCTAGGGCAAGGCTAGGGCAAGGCTAGGCTAGGGCAAGGCTAGGATAGGGCGAGGCAAGGCTAGTGCGAGGCAAGGCTAGGGCAAGGCAAGGCAAAGCTAGGGCAAGGCTAGGGCAAGGCAAGGCAAGGCTAGGGCAAGGCTAGGGCAAAGCTAGCCTAAGGCTAGCCTAGGGCAAGGCAAGGCTAGTCAAGGCAAGGCAATGCTAGGGCAAGGCAAGGCAAGGCTAGGCTAGGGCAAGGCAGGTAGGGCAAGGCAAGGCTAGTCAAGGCAAGGCAAGGCTAGGGCAAGGCTAGGGCAAGGCTAGGCTAGGGCAAGGCAAGGCTAGGGCGAGGCAAGGCTAGGGCAAGGTAAGGCTAGGGCAAGGCAAGGCAAGGCGAAGGCAAGGCAAGGCGAGGGCAAGGCTAGGGCAAGGCTAGGCTAGGGCAGGGCAAGGCTAGGGCATGGAAAGGCAAGGCTACTGCAAGTCAGGCCTAGGACAAGCATAAGGCAAGGCAAGGCAAGGCAAGGCTAGGGCAAGGCTAGGGCAAGGTAAGGCTAGTCAAGGCAAGGCAAGGCAAGGCTAGGGCATGGCTAGGGCAAGGCAAGGCAAGGCTAGGCTAGGGCAAGGCAGGTAGGGTAAGGCAAGGATAGTCAAGGCAAGGCAAGGCTAGGCTAAGGCAAGGCTTAGGGAAGAGCAACCCTAGGGCAAGTCTAGGGCAAGGCATTGCTAGGGCAAGGCTAGGGCAAGGCTAGGGCAAGGCTAGGCTAGGGCAAGGCAAGGCTAGGGCAAAGCAAGGCTAGGACTGCTTAGGGTTAGGGCCAGGCAAGGCTAGGGCAAAGCAAGGCTAGGACTGCTTAGGGTTAGGGCAAGGTAAGGCTAGGGCAAGGCAAGGCTAGGGCAAGGCAAGGCTAGGGCAAGGCAAAGCTACGGCAAGGCTAGGGCAAGGCAAAGCAAGGCGAGGGCAAAGCTAGGGCAAGGCAAGGATAGCCTAGGGCAGTGCAAGGCTAGGGCATGGTAATGCAAGGCTATTGCAAGTCAGGCCTAGGGCCAGCGTAGGGCAAGGCTAGGGCAAGGCAAGGCTAGGGCAAGGCTAGGGCAAGGCTAGGCTAGGGCAAGGCAGGTAGGGCAAGGCAAGGCAAGGAAAGGCTAGGGCAAGGCTAGGCTAGCCTAGGACAAGACAAGGCTAGGGCAAACCTAGGACAAGGCAAGGCTAGGGCAAATCAAGGCAAGGCTAGGGCAAGGCAAGTCAAGCCTAGGGTAAGCATAGGGCAAGGCAAGGCAAGGCTAAGGCAAGGCTAGGGAAGAGCAACCCTAGGGCAAGTCTAGGGCAAGGCATTGCTAGGGCAAGGCTACGGTAAAGCAACCTTAGGACAATGCAAGGCTAGAGTAAGGCAAGCCTAGGGTAAGCGAAGGCTAGGGCAAGGCTAGGCTAGGGCAGGCAAGGCTAGTGCAAAGCAAGGCTAGGACTGCTTAGGGTTAGGGCAAGGTAAGGCTAGAGCAAGGCAAGGCTAGGGCGAGGCAAGGCTAGGGCAAGGCAAGGCTAGGGCAAGGCAAGGCTAGTCAAGGCAAGGCAAGGCTAGGCTAAGGCAAGGCTAGGGAAGAGCAACCCTAGGGCAAGTCTAGGGCAAGGCATTGCTAGGGCAAGGCTACGGTAAAGCAACCTTAGGACAATGCAAGGCTAGATTAAGGCAGCCTAGGGTAAGCGAAGGCTAGGGCAAGGCAAGGCTAGCGCAAGGCAAGGCAAGGCTAGGGCAAGGCAAGGCTAGGGCAAGGCAGGCTAGGGCAAGGCAAGGCTAGGGCAAGGCAAGGCAAGGCTAGGGCAAGGCTAGGCTAGGGCAAGGCAGGCTAGGGCAAGGCAAGGCTAGTCAAGTCAAGGCAAGGCATGGCTAGGGCAATGCAAGGCTAGGGCAAGGCAAGGCAAGGCGAGGGCAAGGCTAGGCCAAGGCTAGGATAGCCTAGGGCAGGGCAAGGCTAGGGCATGGAAAGGCAAGGCTACTGCAAGTCAGGCCTAGGACAAGCGTAGGGCAAGGCAAGGCAAGGCGAGGGCAAGGCTAGTGCAAGGCTAGGATAGCCTAGGGCAAGGCAAGGCAAGGCTAGGGCAAGGCTAGGGCAAGGCAAGGCAAGGCTAGGGCAAGGCTAGGCTAGGGCAAGGCTAGGCTAGGGCAAGGCAGGTAGGGCAAGGCAAGGGTAGTCAAGTCAAGGCAAGGCAAGGCTAGGGCAAGGCTAGGGCAAGGCAAGGCAAGGCTAGGGCAAGGCTAGGCCAAGGCTAGGGCAAGGCAGGCTAGGGCAAGGCAAGGCTAGTCAAGTCAAGGCAAGGCAAGGTTAGGGCAAGGCTAGGGCAAGGCCAGCCTAGGGCAATGCAGGTAGGGCAAGGCAAGACTAGTCAAGGCAAGGCAAGGCTAGGGCAAGGCTAGGCTAGCCTAGGACAAGGCAAGGCTAGGGCAAATCAAGGCAAGGCTAGGGCAAGTCAAGCCTAGGGCAAGCGTAGGGCAATGCAAGGCAAGGCTAAGGCAAGGCTAGGGAAGACCAACCCTAGGGCAAGTCTAGGGCAAGGCATTGCTAGGGCAAGGCTACGGTAAAGCAACCTTAGGACAATGCAAGGCTAGAGTAAGGCAAGCCTAGGGCAAGGCTAGGCTAGTGCAAGGCAAGGCAAGGCTAGGGCAAGGCTAGGGCAAGGCTAGGCTAGGAAAAGGCAAGGCTAGGGCAAAGCAAGGCTAGTCAAGTCAAGGCAAGGCAAGGCTATGGCAAGGCTAGGACTGCTTAGGGTTAGGGCAAGGCAAGGCTAGTCAAGGCAAGGCAAGGCAAGGCTAGGGCAAGGCTAGGGCCAGGCTAGGCTAGCCTAGGACAAGGCAAGTCTATGGCAAGCCTAGGACAAGGCAAGGCTAGGGCAAATCAAGGCAAGGCGAGGGCAAGTCAAGCCTAGGGCAAGCGTAGGGCAAGGCAAGGCAAGGCTAAGGCAAGGCTAGGGAAGAGCAACCCTAGGGAAAGTCTAGGGCAAGGCATTGCTAGGGCAAGGCTACGGTAAAGCAACCTTAGGACAATGCAAGGCTAGAGTAAGGCAAGCCTAGGGTAAGCGAAGGCTAGGGCAAGGCAAGGCTAGGGCAAGGCTAGGGCAAGGCTAGGCCAAGGCTAGAGTAAGGCAAGGCTAGGGCAAGGCAAGGCTAGTCAAGTCAAGGCAAGGCAAGGCTAGGGCAAGGCTAGGGCAAGGCCAGGATAGAGCAATGCAGGTAGGGCAAGGCTAGGCTAGGGCAAGGCAATGCAAGGCTAGGGCAAGGCGAGGACTGCTTAGGGTTAGGGCAAGGCAAGGCTAGTCAAGGCAAGGCAAGGCAAGGCTAGGGCAAGGCTAGGGCCAGGCTAGGCTAGCCTAGGACAAGGCAAGGCTATGGCAAGCCTAGGACAAGGCAAGGCTAGGGCAAATCAAGGCAAGGCGAGGGCAAGTCAAGCCTAGGGCAAGCGTAGGGCAAGGCAAGGCAAGGCAAAGGCAAGGCTAGGGAAGAGCAACCCTAGGGCAAGTCTAGGGCAAGGCATTGCTAGGGCAAGGCTACGGTAAAGCAACCTTAGGACAATGCAAGGCTAGAGTAAGGCAAGCCTAGGGTAAGCGAAGGCTAGGGCAAGGCAAGGCTAGGGCAAGGCTAGGGCAAGGCTAGGGCAAGGCTAGGCCAAGGCTAGGGCAAGGCAAGGCTAGGGCAAGGCAAGGCTAGGTCAATTCAAGACAAGGCAAGGCTAGGGCAAGGCCAGGATAGAGCAATGCAGGTAGGGCAAGGCAAGGCTAGTCAAGGCAAGGCAAGGCTAGGGCAAGGCTAGGGCAAGGCTAGGCTAGCCTAGGACAAGGCAAGGCTAGGGCAAATCAAGGCAAGGCTAGGGCAAGTCAAGCCTAGGGCAAGCGTAGGGCAATGCAAGGCAAGGCTAAGGCAAGGCTAGGGAAGAGCAAGCCTAGGGCAAGTCTAGGGCAAGTCATTGCTAGGGCAAGGCTACGGTAAAGCAACCTTAGGAAAATGCAAGGCTAGAGTAAGGCAAGCCTAGGGCAAGGCTAGGCTAGTGCAAGGCAATGCAAGGCTAGGGCAAGGCTAGGGCAAGGCTAGGCTAGGGCAAGGCAAGGCTAGGGCAAAGCAAGGCTAGGACTGCTTAGGGTTAGGGTAAGGTAAGGCTAGAGCAAGGCAAGGCTAGGGCGAGGCAAGGCTAGGGCAAGGCAAAGCTAGGGTAAGGCTAGGGCAAGGCAAAGCAAGGCGAGGGCAAGGCTAGGGCAAGGCTAGGATAGCCTAGAGCAGGGCAAGGCTAGGGCATGGAAAGGCAACGCTACTGCAAGTCAGGCTTGGGGCCAGCGTAGGGCAATGCAAGGCTATGCAAGGCAAGGCTAGGGCAAGGCAAGGCAAGGCTAGGGCAAGGCTAGGGCAAGGCTAGGACAAGGGAAGGCTAGGGCAAGGCAAGGCTAGTCAAGTCAGGGCAAGGCAAGTCAAGGCAAGGCTAGGGCAAGGCTAGGCTAGGGCAAGGCAGGTAGGACAGGCAAGGCTAGCCTAGGACAAGGCAAGGCTAGGGCAAGGCTAGGGCAAGGCTAGGATAGCCTAGGACAAGGCAAGGCTAGGGCAAGCCAAGGACAAGGCAAGGCTAGGGCAAATCAAGGCAAGGCTAGGGCAAGTCAAGCCTAGGGCAAGCGTAGGGCAAGGCAAGGCAAGGCTAAGGCAAGGCTAGGGAAGAGCAACCCTAGGGCAAGTCTAGGGCAAGGCATTGCTAGGGCAAGGCTACGGTAAAGCAACCTTAGGACAATGCAAGGCTAGAGTAAGGCAAGCCTAGGGCAAGGCTAGGCTAGTGCAAGGCAAGGCCAGGCTAGGGCAAGGCTAGGGAAAGGCTAGGCCAAGGCAAGGCAAGGCTAGGGCAAGGCTAGGGCAAGGCAAGGCAAGGCTTGGGCAACGCTAGGCCAAGGCTAGGGCAAGGAAAGGCTAGGGCAAGGCAAGGCTAGTCAAGTCAAGGCAAGGCAAGGCTAGGGCAAGGCTAGGGCAAAGCCAGCCTAGGGCAATGCAGGTAGGGCAAGGCAAGGCTAGTCAAGTCAAGGCAAGGCAAGGCTAGGGCAAGGCTACTGCAGGTCAGGCCTAGGGCCAGCGTAGGGCAAGGCAAGGCAAGGCAAGTCTAGGGCAAGGCTAGGGCAAGGCTAGGCTAGTCAAGCCAAGGCAAGGAAAGGCTAGGGCAAGGCTAGGGCAAGGCAAGGCTAGGGCTAGGCAAGGCTAAGGCAAAGCAAGGCTAGGACTGCTTAGGGTTAGGGCAAGGTAAGGCTAGGGCAAGGTAAGGCTAGGGCAAGGCAAAGCTAGGACAAGGCAAGACAAGGCGAGGGCAAGGCTAGGCCTAGGCTAGGAGAGCCTAGGGCAGGGCAAGGCTAGGGCATGGAAAGGCAAGTCTACTGCAAGGACAAGCGTAAGGCAAGGCAAGGCAAAGCTAGGGCAAGGCTAGTCAAGGTAAGGCTAGTCAATGCAAGGCAAGGCAAGGCTAGGGCAAGGCTAGGGCAAGGCAAGGCAAGGCTAGGGCAAGGCTAGGGCAAAGCAAGGCTAGGGCAAGGCAAGGCTAGTCAAGGCAAGGCTAGGCTAGGGCAAGGCTAGGGCAATGCTAAGCTAGCCTAGGACAAGGCAAGGCCAGGGCAAGCCTGGGACAAGGCAAGGCTAGGGCAAATCAAGGCAAGGCTAGGGCAAGTCAAGCCTAGGGCAAGCATAGGGCAAGGAAACGCAAGGCTAAGGCAAGGCTCGGGAAGAGCATCCCTAGGGAAAGTCTAGGGCAAGGCATTGCTAGGGCAAGGCTACGGTAAAGCAACCTTAGGACAATGCAAGGCTAGAGTAAGGCAAGCCTAGGGTAAGCGAAGGCTAGGGCAAGGCAAGACTAGGGCAAGGCAAGGCCAGGCTAGGGCAAGGCTAGGGCAAGGCTAGGGCAAGGCTAGGGCAAGGCTAGGCTAGGGCAAGGCAAGGCTAGGGCAAAGCAAGGCTAGGGCAAGGCAAAGCTAGGGCAAAGCTAGGGCAAGGCAAGCAAGGCGAGGGCAAGGCTAGGGCAAGGCTAGGGCAAGGCTAGGGCAAGGTAAGGCTAGGGCAAGGCAAGTCTAGGGCAAGGCAAGGCTAGGGCAAGGCAAAGCTAGGGCAAAGCTAGGGCAAGGCAAGCAAGGCGAGGGCAAGGCTAGGCCAAGGCTAGTATAGCCTAGGGCAGGGCAAGGCTAGGGCATGGAAAGGCAAGGCTACTGCAAGTCAGGCCTAGGACAAGCGTAGGGCAAGGCAAGGCAAGGCGAGGGCAAGGCTAGGCTAAGGCTAGGCTAGGGCAAGGCAAGGCTAGGGCAAGGCAAGGCAAGGCAAAGCTAGGGCAAGTCTAGGGCAAGGCAAGGCTAGTCAAGGCAAGGCAAGGCTAGGGCAAGGCTAGGGCAAGGCTAGGCTAGGGCAAGGCTAGGATAGGGCGAGGCAAGGCTAGTGCGAGGCAAGGCTAGGGCAAGGCAAGGCAAAGCTAGGGCAAGGCTAGGGCAAGGCAAGGCAAGGCTAGGGCAAGGCTAGGGCAAGGCTAGGGCAAGGCTAGTCAAGGCAAGGCAATGCTAGGGCAAGGCAAGGCAAGGCTAGGCTAGGGCAAGGCAGGTAGGGCAAGGCAAGGCTAGTCAAGGCAAGGCAAGGCTAGGGCAAGGCTAGGGCAAGGCTAGGCTAGGGCAAGGCAAGGCTAGGGCAAGGCAAGGCTAGGGCAAGGCAAAGCTACGGCAAGGCTAGGGCAAGGCAAAGCAAGGCGAGGGCAAGGCTAGGGCAAGGCAAGGATAGCCTAGGGCAGTGCAAGGCTAGGGCATGGTAATGCAAGGCTAGTGCAAGTCAGGCCTAGGGCCAGCGTAGGGCAAGGCTAGGGCAAGGCAAGGCTAGGGCAAGGCTAGGGCAAGGCTAGGCTAGGGCAAGGCAGGTAGGGCAAGGCAAGGCAAGGCAAGGCTAGGGCAAGGCTAGGCTAGCCTAGGACAAGACAAGGCTAGGGCAAACCTAGGACAAGGCAAGGCTAGGGCAAATCAAGTCAAGGCTAGGGCAAGGCAAGTCAAGCCTAGGGTAAGCATAGGGCAAGGCAAGGCAAGGCTAAGGCAAGGCTAGGGAAGAGCAACCCTAGGGCAAGTCTAGGGCAAGGCATTCCTAGGGCAAGGCTACGGTAAAGCAACCTTAGGACAATGCAAGGCTAGAGTAAGGCAAGCCTAGGGTAAGCGAAGGCTAGGGCAAGGCTAGGCTAGGGCAGGCAAGGCTAGTGCAAAGCAAGGCTAGGACTGCTTAGGGTTAGGGCAAGGTAAGGCTAGAGCAAGGCAAGGCTAGGGCGAGGCAAGGCTAGGGCAAGGCAAAGCTAGGGCAAGGCGAGGGCAAGGCTAGGCCAAGGCTTGGATAGCCTAGGGCAGGGCAAGGCTAGGGCATGGAAAGGCAAGGCTACTGCAGGTCCGGCCTAGGGCCAGCGTAGGGTAGGGCAAGGCTAGGCAAGGCTAGGGTAAGCAAGGCAAGGCTAGGGCAAGGCTAGGGCAAGGCAAGGCTAGTCAAGGCAAGGCAAGGCTAGGCTAAGGCAAGGCTAGGGAAGAGCAACCCTAGGGCAAGTCTAGGGCAAGGCATTGCTAGGGCAAGGCTACGGTAAAGCAACCTTAGGACAATGCAAGGCTAGATTAAGGCAGCCTAGGGTAAGCGAAGGCTAGGGCAAGGCAAGGCTAGGGCAAGGCAAGGCAAGGCTAGGGCAAGGCTAGGCCTAGGCAAGGCAGGTAGGGCAAGGCAAGGCTAGTCAAGGCTAGGGCAAGGCTAGGGCAAGGCTAGGGCAAGGCTAGGCTAGGGCAAGGCTAGGATAGGGCGAGGCAAGGCTAGTGCGAGGCAAGGCTAGGGCAAGGCATGGCAAAGCTAGGGCAAGGCTAGGGCAAGGCAAGGCAAGGCTAGGGCAACGCTAGGGCAAGGCTAGGCTAAGGCTAGGCTAGGGCAAGGCAAGGCTAGTCAAGGCAAGGCAATGCTAGGGCAAGGCAAGGCAAGGCTAGGCTAGGGCAAGGCTAGGGCAAGTCTAGGCTAGGGCAAGGCAAGGGTAGGGCGAGGCAAGGCTAGGGCAAGTTAAGGCTAGGGCAAGGCAAGGCAAGGCGAAGGCAAGGCAAGGCGAGGGCAAGGCTAGGGCAAGGCTAGGCTAGGGCAGGGCAAGGCTAGGGCATGGAAAGGCAAGGCTACTGCAGGTCAGGCCTAGGGCCAGCGTAGGGCAAGGTACGGCAAGGCAAGGCAAGGCAAGGCAAGACTAGGGCAAGGCTAGGGCAAGGCTAGGCTAGGGCAAGGCTAGGCTAGTCAAGACAAGGCAAGGCTAGGGCAAGGCTAGGGCAAGGCTAGGGCTAGGGCAAGGCTAGGGCAAGGCAAAGCTAGGGCAAGGCAAGACAAGGCGAGGGCAAGGCTAGGGCAAGGCTAGGATAGCCTAGGGCAGGGCAAGGCTAGGGCATGGAAAGGCAAGGCTACTGTAAGTCAGGCCTAGGACAAGCATAAGGCAAGGCAAGGCAAGGCAAGGCTAGGGCAAGGCTAGGGCAAGGTAAGGCTAGTCAAGGCAAGGCAAGGCAAGGCTAGGGCATGGCTAGGGCAAGGCAAGGCAAGGCTAGGGCAAGGCTAGGGCAAGGCTAGGCTAGGGCAAGGCAGGTAGGGCAAGGCAAGGATAGTCAAGACAAGGCAAGGCTAGGCTAAGGCAAGGCTTAGGGAAGAGCAACCCTAGGGCAAGTCTAGGGCAAGGCATTGCTAGGGCAAGGCTAGGGCAAGGCTAGGGCAAGGCTAGGCTAGGGCAAGGCAAGGCTAGGGCAAAGCAAGGCTAGGACTGCTTAGGGTTAGGGCCAGGCAAGGCTAGGGCAAAGCAAGGCTAGGACTGCTTAGGGTTAGGGCAAGGTAAGGCTAGGGCAAGGCAAGGCTAGGGCAAGGCAAGGCTAGGGCAAGGCAAAGCTACGGCAAGGCTAGGGCAAGGCAAAGCAAGGCGAGGGCAAGGCTAGGGCAAAGCAAGGATAGCCTAGGGCAGTGCAAGGCTAGGGCATGGTAATGCAAGGCTAGTGCAAGTCAGGCCTAGGGCCAGCGTAGGGCAAGGCTAGGGCAAGGCAAGGCTAGGGCAAGGCTAGGGCAAGGCTAGGCTAGGGCAAGGCAGGTAGGGCAAGGCAAGGCAAGGCAAGGCTAGGGCAAGGCTAGGCTAGCCTTGGACAAGACAAGGCTAGGGCAAACCTAGGACAAGGCAAGGCTAGGGCAAATCAAGTCAAGGCTAGGGCAAGGCAAGTCAAGCCTAGGGTAAGCATAGGGCAAGGCAAGGCAAGGCTAAGGCAAGGCTAGGGAAGAGCAACCCTAGGGCAAGTCTAGGGCAAGGCATTCCTAGGGCAAGGCTACGGTAAAGCAACCTTAGGACAATGCAAGGCTAGAGTAAGGCAAGCCTAGGGTAAGCGAAGGCTAGGGCAAGGCTAGGCTAGGGCAAGGCAAGGCTAGTGCAAAGCAAGGCTAGGACTGCTTAGGGTTAGGGCAAGGTAAGGCTAGAGCAAGGCAAGGCTAGGGCGAGGCAAGGCTAGGGCAAGGCGAGGGCAAAGCTAGGCCAAGGCTAGGATAGCCTAGGGCAGGGCAAGGCTAGGGCATGGAAAGGCAAGGCTACTGCAGGTCCGGCCTAGGGCCAGCGTAGGGTAGGGCAAGGCTAGGCAAGGCTAGGGTAAGCAAGGCAAGGCTAGGGCAAGGCTAGGGCAAGGCAAGGCTAGTCAAGGCAAGGCAAGGCTAGGCTAAGGCAAGGCTAGGGAAGAGCAACCCTAGGGCAAGTCTAGGGCAAGGCATTGCTAGGGCAAGGCTACGGTAAAGCAACCTTAGGACAATGCAAGGCTAGATTAAGGCAGCCTAGGGTAAGCGAAGGCTAGGGCAAGGCAAGGCTAGGGCAAGGCAAGGCAAGGCTAGGGCAAGGCAAGGCTAGTCAAGTCAAGGCAAGGCAAGGCTAGGGCAAGGCTAGGGCAAGGCTAGGCTAGGGCAAGGCAAGGCTAGGGCAAAGCAAGGCTAGGACTGCTTAGGGTTGGGGCAAGGTAAGGTAGGTCAAGGTAAGGCTAGGGCAAGGCAAGGCAAGGCGAGGGCAAGGCTAGGCCTAGGCTAGGATAGCTTAGGGCAGGGCAAGGCTAGGGCATGGAAAGGCAAGGCTACTGCAAGTCAGGCCTAGGACAAGCATAAGGCAAGGAAACGCAAGGCAAGGCTAGGGCAAGGCTAGGGCAAGGTAAGGCTAGTCAAGTCAAGGCAAGGCAAGGCTAGGGCAAGGCTAGGGCAAGGCAAGCCAAGTCTAGGGCAAGGCTAGGCTAGGGCAAGGCAGGTAGGGCAAGGCAAGGATAGTCAAGGCAAGGCAAGGCTAGGCTAAGGCAAGGCTAGGGAAGAGCAACCCTAGGGCAAGTCTAGGGCAAGGCATTGCTAGGGCAAGGCTAGGGCAAGGCTAGGCTAGGGCAAGGCAAGGCTAGGGTGAGGCAGGGCTAGGGCGAGGCAAGGCTAGGGCAAGGCAAGGCAAAGCTTGGGCAAGGCTAGGGCAAGGCATGGCAAGGCTAGGGCAAGGCTAGGCTAAGGCTAGGCTAGGGCAAGGCAAGGCTAGTCAAGGCAAGGCAAGGCTAGGGCAAGGCTAGGGCAAGGCAAGGCTAGGGCGAGGCAAGGCTAGGGCAAGGCAAGGCTAGGGCAAGGCAAGGCTAGGGCAAGGCAAGGCAAGGCGAGGGCAAGGCTAGGGAAGAGCAACCCTAGGGCAAGTCTAGGGCAAGGCATTCCTAGGGCAAGGCTACGGTAAAGCAACCTTAGGACAATGCAAGGCTAGAGTAAGGCAAGACTAGGGTAAGCGAAGGCTAGGGCAAGGCTAGGCTAGGGCAGGCAAGGCTAGTGCAAAGCAAGGCTAGGACTGCTTAGGGTTAGGGCAAGGTAAGGCTAGAGCAAGGCAAGGCTAGGGCGAGGCCAGGCTAGGGCAAGGCAAAGCTAGGGCAAGGTTAGGGCAAGGCAAGGCAAGGCGAGGGCAAGGCTAGGCCAATGCTAGGATAGCCTAGGGCAGGGCAAGGCTAGGGCATGGAAAGGCAAGGCTACTGCAGGTCCGGCCTAGGGCCAGCGTAGGGCAAGGCAAGGCAAGGCAAGGCTAGGGCAAGCAAGGCAAGGCTAGGCAAGGCAAGGCTAGTCAAGGCAAGGCAAGGCTAGGCTAAGGCTAGGCTAGGGAAGAGCAACCCTAGGGCAAGTCTAGGGCAAGGCATTGCTAGGGCAAGGCTACGGTAAAGCAACCTTAGGACAATGCAAGGCTAGATTAAAGCAGCCTAGGGTAAGCGAAAGCTATGGCAAGGCAAGGCTAGGGCAAGGCAAGGCAAGGCTAGGGCAAGGCTAGGGCAAGGCTAGGGCAAGGCTAGACTAGGGCAAGGCAGGCTAGGGCAAGGCAAGGCTAGTCAAGTCAAGGCAAGGCAAGGCTAGGGCAAGGCTAGGGCAAGGCTAGGCTAGCGCAAGGCAAGGCTTGGGCAAAGCAAGGCTAGGACTGCTTAGGGTTAGGGCAAGGTAAGGTAGGTCAAGGTAAGGCTAGGGCAAGGCAAAGCTAGGGCAAGGCTAGGGCAAGGCAAGGCAAGGCGAGGGCAAGGCTAGGCCTAGGCTAGGATAGCCTAGGGCAGGGCAAGGCTAGGGCATGGAAAGGCAAGGCTACTGCTGGTCAGGCCTAGGACAAGCATAAGGCATTGCAAGGCAAGGCAAGACTAGGGCAAGGCTAGGGCAAGGTAAGGCTAGTCAAGGCAAGGCAAGGCAAGGCTAGGGCAAGGCTAGGGCAAGGCTAGGCTAGGGCAAGGCAGGTAGGGCAAGGCAAGGATAGTCAAGGCAAGGCAAGGCTAGGGTAAGGCAAGGCTAGGGAAGAGCAACCCTAGGGCAAGTCTAGGGCAAGGCATTGCTAGGGCAAGGCTAGGGCAAGGCTAGGGCAAGGCTAGGATAGCCTAGGGCAGTGCAATGCTAGGGCAAGGCAAGGCAAGGCTAGCCTAGGGCAAGGCAGGTAGGGCAAGGCAAGGCTAGTCAAGGCAAGGCAAGGCTAGGGCAAGGCTAGGGCAAGGCTAGGCGAGGGCAAGGCAAGGCTAGGGTGAGGCAAGGCAAGGCTAGGGCAAGGTTAGGCTGAGGCTAGGCTAGGGCAAGGCAAGGCTAGTCAAGGCAAGGCAATGCTAGGGCAAGGCAAGGCTAGGCTAGGCTAGGGCAAGGCAGGTAGGGCAAGGCAAGGCTAGTCAAGGCAAGGCAAGGCTAGGGCAAGCCTAGGGCAAGGCTAGGGTAGGGCAAGGCAAAGCTAGGGCGAGGCAAGGCTAGGGCAAGGCAAGGCTAGGGCAAGGCAAGGCTAGGGCAAGACAAGGCAAGGCGAGGGCAAGGCTAGGGCAAGGCTAGGATAGCCTAGGGCAGGGCAAGGCTAGGGCATGGAAAGGCAAGGCTACTGCAGGTCAGGCCTAGGGCCAGCGTAAGGCAAGGCAAGGCAAGGCAAGACTAGGGCAAGGCTAGGGCAAGGTAAGGCTAGTCAAGGCAAGGCAAGGCTAGGGCGAGGCTAGGGCAAGGCAAGGCAAGGCTAGGGCAAGGCTAGGGCTAGGCTAGGCTAGGGCAAGGCAGGTAGGGCAAGGCAAGTATAGTCAAGGCAAGGCATGGCTAGGCTAAGGCAAGGCTAGGGAAGAGCAACCCTAGGGCAAGTCTAGGGCAAGGCTTTGCTAGGGCAAGGCTAGGGCAAGGCTAGGGCAAGGCAAGACTAGGGCAAAGCAAGGCTAGGACTGCTTAGGGTTAGGGCCAGGCAAGGCTAGGGCAAAGCAAGGCTAGGACTGCTTAGTGTTAGGGCAAGGTAAGGCTAGGGCAAGGCAAGGCTAGGGCGAGGCAAGGCTAGGGCAAGGCAAAGCTACGGCAAGGCTAGGGCAAGGCAAAGCAAGGCAAGGGCAAGGCTAGGGCAAGGCTAGGATAGCCTAGGGCAGTGCAAGGCTAGGGCATGGAAAGGCAAGGCTAGTGCAAGTCAGGCCTAGGGACAGCGTAGGGCAAGGCTAGGGCAAGGCTAGGCTAGGGCAAGGCTAGGGCAAGGCAGGTAGGGCAAGGCAAGGCTAGTCAAGGCAAGGCAAGGCAAGGCAAGGCTAGGGCAAGGCTAGGGCTTGGCTAGGCTAGGGCAAGGCAGGTAGGGCAAGGCAAGGCTAGTCAAGGCAAGGCAAGGCTAGGGCAAGGCTAGGCTAGCCTAGGACAAGGCAAGGCTAGGGCAATCCTGGGACAAGGCAAGGCTAGGGCAAATCAAGGCAAGGCTAGGGCAAGGCAAGTCAAGACTAGGGCAAGCGTAGGGCAAGGCAAGGCAAGGCTAAGGCAAGGCTAGGGAAGAGCATCCCTAGGGCAAGTCTAGGGCAAGGCATTGCTAGGGCAAGGCTACGGTAAAGCAACCTTAGGACAATGCAAGGCTAGAGTAAGGCAAGCCTAGGGTAAGCGAAGGCTAGGGCAAGGCAAGACTAGGGCAAGGCAAGGCCAGGCTAGGGCAAGGCTAGGGAAAGGCTAGGGCAAGGCTAGGCTAGGGCAAGGCTAGGCTAGGGCAAGGCAAGGCTAGGGCAAAGCAAGGCTAGGACTGCTTAGGGTTAGGGCAAGGCAAGGCTAGGGCAAGGCAAGGCTAGTCAAGTCAAGGCAAGGCAATGCTAGGGCAAGGCAAGGCAAGGCTAGGCTAGGGCAAGGCAGGTAGGGCAAGGCAAGGGTAGTCAAGTCAAGGCAAGGCAAGGCTAGGGCAAGGCTAGGGCAAGGCTAGGCTAGGGCGAGGCAAGGCAAGGCTAGGGCAAAGCAAGGCTAGGACTGCTTAGGGTTAGGGCAAGGTAAGGCTAGAGCAAGGCAAGGCTAGGGCGAGGCAAGGCTAGGGCAAGGCAAAGCTAGGGCAAGGCTAGATCAAGGCAAGGGAAGGCGAGGGCAAGGCTAGGCCAAGGCTAGTATAGCCTAGGGCAGGGCAAGGCTAGGGCATGGAAAGGCAAGGCTACTGCAGGTCAGGCCTAGGGCCAGCGTAGGGCAAGGCAAGGCAAGGCAAGGCTAGGGCAAGGCTAGGCTAGGGCAAGGCAAGGCTAGGGCAAGGCAAGGCAAGGCAAGGCTAGGGCAAGGCTAGGGCAAGGCTAGACTAGGGCAAGGCAAGGCTAAGGCAAAGCAAGGCTAGGACTGCTTAGGGTTAGGGCAAGGCAAGGCTAGGGCAACGCAAAGCTAGGGCAAGGCAAAGCTAGGGCAAGGCAAGGCAAGGCGAGGGCAAGGCTAGGCCAAGGCTAGGATAGCCTAGGGCAGGGCAAGGCTAGGGCATGGAAAGGCAAGGCTACTGCAAGTCAGGCCTAGGACAAGCGTAGGGCAAGGCTAGGGCAAGGCAAGGCAAGGGTAGGGCAAGGCTAGGGCAAGGCAAGGCTAGTCAAGGCAAGGCAAGGCTAGGGCAAGGCTAGGGCAAGGCTAGGCTAGCCTAGGACAAGGCAAGGCTAGGGCAAACCTAGGACAAGGCAAGGCTAGGGCAAATCAAGGCAAGGCTAGGGCAAGTCAAGCCTAGGGCAAGCGTAGGGCAAGGCAAGGCAAGGCAAGGCTAGGGCAATGCAAGGCAAGGCTAGGGCAAGGATAGGGCAAGGCTAGGCTAGGGCAAGGCAAGGCTAGTCAAGTCAAGTCTAGGGCAAGACTAGGGCAAGGCTATCGTTGCCTTTCCTTGATTTAGCACTGCCTTGCCCTGGCCTTGCCTTAGCCTTATGCTAGTCTTGTCTTTCCGTATGCTTGCAATAGCCTGGCTTTGCCCTAGCCTTGCCCTGTCCTAGTCTTGACTTATCCTGCCTTGCCTTGTCCTAGCCTAGCCTTGCCTTAGCCTTGCCCTGTATTGCCTTGCCCTGGCCTTGCCCTAGTCTTGCCTTTCCCTAGAGATACCCTCGCATTGCATAGCCCTAGCCTTGCCCAACCTTGACTATCTTTGTCTTGTGCTAGGCAAGCCATGCTCTCGCCTTGCCCTATGGTTTCCCTAGCCTTGCCATAGCCTTGTCTTGCTGTAGCCATGGCTAGCCCTAGCATTGATCTGGCCTGGCTTGCCCTAGTCTTGCGTAGCCCTAGCATTGATCTAGCGCTGCCTTGCCCTACCTTGCCTTGCCTAGCCTGGGGTTACTTTGCCCTAGCCTTGTCTTGCCGAGCCTTGCCCTAGCCTTGCCTTGTCCTAGGATTGCTTTGCCCTAGCCTTGCCCTAACTTGCCGTGCCCTAGACTTGACTTGCCCTAGCCTGTCCCTAGGGTTCCTTTTTCTAGCCTTGCCCTAGCCTTGCCCTAGCCTTCCCTAGCTGCATTGTCTAGCCATGTCTTGCCATATGTTTCCCCTGGGCTTGCCTTGCTCTAAGCTTGCCTTAGCCTTGCCCTATCCAACCTGCCATAGTATTTCCTTGCCTTGCCCTAGCCTTGCCTTGCCTTCCCTTAGTGTTGACCTGTCCTAGCCTTGATTGTCCTAGCCTTACCTAATTCTAGACTTGTCTTGCCCTAGACTTGCCCTAGCTTTGTCTTGTCCTAGCCTTGTCCTAGCCTTGCCTTGCCCTAGCCTTGCCTTTCCCTAGCCTTGTCCTAGCCTTGACCTAGTTTTGCCTTGTCCTAGCCATACCCTAGCCTTGCCTTGCCCTAGCCTTGCCCTAGGGTGGTTTTCCCCTAGGGTTGTTTGCCCTAGCCTTGCCCTAGGCTTGCCTAGCCCTTGCCTTGCCCAAGCATGGCCCTTGCCTTGCTCTAGCCTTGCCTTGTCCTAGCCTTGCCTTGCCCTCGCCTTGCCTTGCCCTAGCCTTGCAGAGCCCTAGCCTTGCCTTGCCCTAAGGTTGCCTTGCCCTCATCTTGCCTTGCCCTAGCCTGGCCCGAGGTTAGCTCTTCCCTAGCCTTGCACTGCCTAGCCTGACCCTAGCCTTGCCTTGCCCTAGCTTTGTCTTGCCCTAGCCTTCCCTTGCCTTGTCCTAGTCTTGCCTTGCCCTAGCCTTGTCCTAGGTTTGTCCTAGGCTGGCCTTGCCCTAGGCTTGCCTTGCCCTAGCTAGCCTTCCCCTAGCTTTGCCTTACCCTAGGCTTGCCCTAGGCTTACCTTGCCCTAGCCCTACCCTAGCTTTGCCCTAGGCATGCCTTGACCTAGCTTTGCCTTGTCCTAGTCTTGTCCTAGCGTTGCCCTGGGGTTGCTTGCCCTTGCCTAGTCTTGCTTTGCCTAGGGTTGCCTTGCCCTAGCCTTGCACTTGCCTTGCCCTAGCCTTGCCTTTCCCTAGCCTTCCCTTGTCCTAGTTTTGACTTATCCTGCCTTGCCTTGTCCTAGCCTAGCCTTGCCTTAGCCTTGCCCTAGTCTTGCCTTTCCCTAGAGATACCCTAGCATTGCGTAGCTCTAGCCTTGCCCAGCCTTGACTATCCTTGACTTGCCCTAGCCTTGCCCTAGCCTTGCCTTGTCCTAGCCTTGCTTTGTCCTAGTGTTGACGTGTCCTAGCCTTGCCTAATCCTAGACTTGCCTAATCCTAGACTTGTCTTGCCGTAGCATTGCCCTAGGCATGCCTTGCCTAGCCTTGCCTTTCCCTAGCATTGCCCTAGCCTTGCCCTAGGGTGGTTTTCCCCTAGGGTTGTTTGCCGTAGCCTTGCCCTAGCCTTCTTAGCCCTTGCCTGCCCTACCATGGCCCTTGCCCTAGCCTTGCCTTTCCCTAGCCTTGCCTTGCCCTAGCCTTGCCCTATGATTGCTTTGCCCTACCCTTGCAAAACCCTGTTTTGCCATAGGCTTGCCCTAGCCTTTCCTTGCCCTAGCTTTGCCTTGCTTTGCCTTGCCTTGCCTTGCCTAGGCTTGCCCTATCCTTGCCTTCCCCTAGGTTTGCCTTGCCCTAGCCTTGCCCTAGGCTTACCTTGCCCTAGCCTACCCTAGCTTTGCCCTAGCCTTGCCTTGCGCTAGCTTTGCCTTGCCCTTCCCTGGCATAGCCCTAGCCTTGCCTTGCCCTAGCCTTGCCTAGGCTTGCTTATCCCTAGCCTTGCCATAGGCATGCCTTGTCCTAGTCTTGTCCTAGCGTTGCCCGAGGGTTGCTTGCCCTTGCCTAGTCTTGCTTTGCCTAGGGTTGCCTTGCCCTAGCCTTGCACTTGCCTTGCCCTAGCCTAGGCAAGGCAAGGCTATGGCAAAGGAACCCTTGGGCTAGGCTAAGGCAAGGCAAGCCTAGGGCAAGGCTAGGCTAGGGCAAGTCAAGGCAAGGCAAGGCTAGGGCAATACAGGCAAGGCAAGGGCAAGGCAGGGCTAGGGCAAGGCAAGGCTAAGCAAGGCAAGGCTAGGGTAAGGCAATGCAGGACAAGTCAAGAGTAGGAGAAGGCAAAGCTAGGACAAGGCTAGGGCAAGGCTTGGTAAGCCTAGGGCAAGGCAAGGCTAGGGCAAGGCAAGGCAAGACATCAAGACTAGGACAAGGCAAGGCTAGAGCAAGGCAAGGCTAGGGCAAGGCAGGGCTAGGGCAAGGGCAGGCTAGGGTAAGGCAATGCAGGAAAAGTCAAGACTAGGAGAAGGCAAAGCTAGGGCAAGTCAAGGTAAGGCAAGGCAAGGCAAGGCAAGGTAAGGCAAGGCTAGGGAAGAACAACCCTAGAGCAAGTCTAGGGCAAGCCAAAGCTAGGGCAAGGCTAGGGCAAGGCTAGGGTAAAGCAACCTTAGGGCAAGGCAAAGCTAGGGCAAGCCTAGGCAAGGCAAGGCTAGGGCAAGTCAAGGTAAGGCAAGGCTAGGGCAAGGCAAGGCAAGGCTAGGCTAGCCTAGATCAAGGCTTGGCTATGGTAAGGCAAGCTAGGGCAAGACAAGGCTAGGCAAGGCAATGCTTGTCAAGGCTAGGCAAAGCAAGGCTAGGGCTAGGTTAGGGCCAGGTTTGGGCAAGGCTAGGCAAGGCAAGTGTAGGGCTAGGCAAGTTTAGTTCAAGGCTTGGCAAAGGCTAGCCTAGTGCAATGCAAGGCTAGGGCAAGGCTAGGTAATGAAAGGCTAAGGGCAATGCAAGGCTAGGACAAGTCAAGAGTAGCACAAGGCAAGGCTAGGGCAAGTATAGGTCAAGAAAGGCACTTCCAATGCAGCTCCCTGCTAATGTGCCTGGGTATGCAGTGGAGGACAGCCCAAGTGCATCTAGCCAAACACCTCAAGAGTTACCTGGCTCTTGCCTGCAGTCTAGGCAACTTCTGGCCATTGTGGTATTTGGAGTGTGAGCCAGCAGATGGAAGGTCTCCGTCTGTCTGTCTACCCACCTCTTGGTGTATTCTGCCTTTCAAATAAATAAATCTCTTTTAAAAACACACACCCAGAGACACAGACACACACACAACGACTTACTTCTGTGTGGCAGATGTCACAGCACCAAATGCAAAGGGGCACAACTGCCAAGTCTTTTGCACCTTCACTAGTCAGAATGTCGGGGCCAAACGAAGGCTGTTCCCTGAGGACTCATGTTTGAAAGCTTCAAATACAACACAGCAGGACCCCACGAGAACGGGCACCACAGCCTGGAGTCTCCTGGAACAGGTTCGGGAAGACAGAAGGCCCGTTAGTGCTGGATCCGGCACAGCGATGCACTCTGAGTGCACCTCTCCCCAAAAGCCTTCTTTCTCAAGAACCACACAAACCCCAAAGGAACCAACGTCCTCAGAGGGACGGCCAAAATGGCATTTCCAAATCAGACAGTTCCAAACGGATGCAACAGTACTGTTCACATCCGGTACCGCAAAGTGCTCACACAGGCCCAGTCTGCTGCCCTCCACCACGGCGGGCTCCCGGGAAACACTTGGCATTTCTGTGCCAAGTCTAACATCTGTGCACCTGATGTGGATAAACAAACACATGGCTTTCCTCTCCTGCTAACAGTCATCATGTTTACATAATATGTCACATGCTGTGTGGTGATGACACAACCACATCTGCGTATGAGAACACAACACCTATTCACCTGCTAGAGCCAAGGACAAAACCGACAACAAACTACGTGAAAAGACGGGACTCCAAGAAATGCGATTTAGCATGAAAGGAAGGCAAGCAAAAGCGGAGTGAGCCCTTCACAAAGCTTTACCCAAGACCAGAGGAGTAAATCTCATCCTCTCACAGCCATTGTGGCCACCTGGGGAGTGAACCAATGGAGGATCTTTCTCCCTGCATCTCCTCTGTAAATATGGCTTTCCAATAAAGTAAATCTTGAAAGAGATTTGTATTATCTACTACTCAATAAATTTTATTTATTTTTAAGCAAACATTTACAGAACTGGCACTGTGTTATAGAAAGTTAAGCCATTTCCTGCAACGCTGGCACCCCATCTTGGTGCCAGTTCGAGTCCCAGGAGCTTGGACCCCTATCGCCCATGAGCTCCTAGAGAAGCCCCTGCTGTGGCCCGGCCACTGAGCCAAGGAACCAGCAGCTAACTATCTCCTTTAGTCCCCTTTTCCTGAAACTCCACCTTTCCAGTAAATAAATAAATCCTTTTGTTTGAAAAATATTTTGGTTGAAAAACATGAAAATCCATTCAGTTTTTGTATACTAGACACATTCCAGAAATTTTCAATGTTTGTGTTTCTGCATGTTCTATAAATAAATAGACATTGCTGTCAGTTGTCTCTGGAAGAGGCTCCTGGCTTTGGATCAGTTCAACTCCCACTGTTGTGGCCACTTGGGGAATGAACCAGTGGATGAAGGATCTTTTTCTCTGTAAATCTGCTTTGCACATAAAATCAAAAGACAGAGACTGAGAAAGAACCATCCCCTGGTTCACTCTCCAAATAGCAACAACGGCTGGAGCTAGCCCAAGCCAGAGCCAGAAGTCTGGCACTCCATCCTGATCTCCCACATGGATGTCAAGAGCTCTCGTACTTCGGCCATCATCTGCTGGTTCCCCAGGTGCGTTACTAGGGAGCAGAGTAATCTGGAACCAACACTTCCACAGGGGATGCAGGAAATGCAATGCACCACAACACCAGCACCAGCAACACATAACCTTAAGTCAAACATTTTCAGCACTGTCCAAAGGAAGCCAGCAGATGGCAGCAGATCAATGCCTCTTTGTCAATATGCCCACTGAGAAGCAAGTTTCCTTTCTTCACTCCCTTGACTCTGTGTTGAGCCTATGACTGCTTTGGCCAACCAACCGGAGCAGCAATGCCAACTCTGAGCTCAGGATGCAAGTCCCCCTGCCACCTGGTCACTTCTGCTGCCCAGTTGTGAAGTGCAGCTGGCTTGTGACAGGGTCTAAACAGAGGCCAGCAATGTGGCATAGTGAGTAAATCCAGCCCCTAGGGCACCATCAGCCCACATGAACACCACTTCAACTCCAGGCTGTTCCACTTCCAATACAGCTCCTTGCTGCTGTCCTGGGGAAAGAGCAGAGGATGGCCCAAGTCCTTGGGGCCCAGTACACATGTGGGAGACCTGGAAGAGGACCCTGGCTTTGGCCTGGCCTAGCCCCTCTCACTGAGATTTGGAGTCAAAGAGCAGGTCTCCCTATACCTCCCTTCCTCTAACTCTGCCGTTGAAATAATACATAAATTTTTAAAAATAACTAAATAAGGTCCAAGCAGTCCCAGGCTGCACAGAGGCACATGCGGGAGACCACCAAGGCCCCACTGAGCCCCCAGGCCAGTCACATCTCCAGTAGTGCAGACCCAAGCTGATGGTACACAGGGTCACAGACCACCCTGCCTCACCAGACGCTGTCCAAACTGCCCGATCGAGAGCAAGCACTGAGTCAGGAGCCGCCAAGGGGGGCAGGTGACTGGCCAGGTGGCAACAAGGATCCTAAACTCACAGGGACCCAGAAGTGGTGATTCAGGCATTACCAAAAAACCCCAAGTAAGAGCTGACTCTGCAGTCATGTGGTAGACAAAGGTGGACCAGTCTTGAGGCAACCGTTAGTTAAAGCAGGGGAAAAAACTAGAGAGACTTGTTATTAGAGGCTGCAGAAATGAGCACCTAAGACTAACTGGCAAACCTGTGGAAGCCAGCAACAGAAGCAGTGACATGGGCGGCAGAAAGGGTGCCCAGTGGACTCACACACCAGGGGAGTGTCCCAAGTGGCTACTAGCCAGGCATAGCTGCACAGCATAAACTACAGGACTCTGGTGGGTCTTTCAGACACAAGGCTCCATACTGTGTGTCACACTCAGCTGGGGCGTCTGCAGACACCCACGCTGTCATACCAGGGCCTCACCATTCCTGGTTCATGACTTGGCAGGACTGGGGCTAAGAGGTAGGGGCATCTCTGCCATTAGCTCCCAGAGGACAGCAAGGCTACTGCATGCACGGAGACCCCCAGAACCAGGCCACAAAGTCCTGCAGACAGAGAATATCGTGCACAAGACACAGCCGAGTGCCTGAGATACCCGGGTACTGACCTGGAGGCCACGCAGAGACGCGTGACAGCACTCTACGTCCAATGTCACCAGTCCCCAAAGAGAGCCATGGGAAAGCCATAAGGTGTTACACCCATCAAGCCCCAGATTTTCAAATCCAGGGTGATTCTAATGCCACTTGTTCATTTCAATGTCACTTTCAGCCTGGCAAGTACAGCTCCCTTGGAAGTTTTCATGGGAATCCCATCAATAGGGCGACAACAGAGGTCAGATTGGGAGCAGCACTCCATCAGCAGGCCACTGGCCTGGCAGGGACGAGACAAGGCTCCTCCACAGGCCATTTCCTGAGGAAAAGGGAGACGCCACCGAGGCCAATGCTCGCGCTAAGCTACTGCATGGTGCAAAGTTCACTACTGGGCAATAGACAGCCCCGGCAGAGGTCCTTGGCAGACCAACAAGATGGCAGAAATGTACAGCGCAATCAACCAGTTCCTTCTCCATGTGCACCTGAGGTCAGTAAGCCAGCCCGGCCTCCGCTGCTCCACCAGCCCCTCCCTGAATCTCAGTGATGATGGAGACGGGGTGCTCAGGACCACAGAGTTCACACGTCAGAGTTTTAAGACCATGCAAAGCTCTCACGGACTTCAGCAGTTCAGCATCCGCAATGTGAAATGCCAGATGCAAACTCCCCAAGTATCACATGTGTGGTGACAACGTGTTACATTTTGGAGTATCTTAGATTTGGAGCTTTTGCTTTAAAAAAATGTTAAAGTTGTCACAACAAAGATGAAAAGTTTCCATTTCCAGCACTGAGCAGGGTGTGACTGCAGAGGTCCAAGGGTGGGTTTGGCCACAGATGGGCAGGCCTGGCATCATCCGAGGGCCTGGGAACACAGTGAGGGAGGCAAAGTGGGGGCTCAGACAGTCCTGAGCAAAGGACTTCTGTGTCAAGTGCACTCCCTAGAGCAGGCAGAAGGCAGCAGGAATATACCAACGTCATCTGAGTGTCCTTAACTCTCAGGAAGGTCCCTGACGGTGACTCAGTCGGGCCACGCTGAGCCAGCTCCTGTGGCCCCTCTGGACTCCAGGGGCCCTCCCACAAGCCTGTCGCTCACTGTGGCTCTGTCCTGGGGACAGCCCAGATAGCATCCAGAGAACAGGCAAGCTTCCTGCATCTGGACAGCAGGTGGATCCACAGCCACACCCTCACGGGACCAGAGAACAGGACAGTCTGAGAAAAGGTCACCTCGGGCCCGGCGCGGTGGCGCAAGTGGTTAAAGGTCCTCGCCTTGCACGCCCGGGATCCCATATGGGCGCCGGTTCTAATCCCAGCAGCCCCGCTTCCCATCCAGCTCCCTGCCAGTGGCCAAGGAGGGCAGCCGAGGACGGCCCAAAGCTTTGGGAACCTGCACCCGCGTGGGAGACCTGGAAGAGGCTCCTGGCTTCGGATCGGCATAGTATCGGCCCGTTGCGCTCACTTGGGGAGTGAATCATTGGACGGAAGATCTTCCTCTCTGTCTCTCCTCTCTGTATATCCGCCTTTCCAATGAAAAAATAATAAAGATAAATCTTTAAAAAAAAAAAAGAAAGAAAAGGTCACCTCGACACATGGCACTCTTAATGGGTGTGTGTGCAATGACAAGTGTGCATATGCTAAAGGTAGCAACCCTAGGGCAGGTGTGTGCAGCTGGGCTGGCACCATGCGGGAGTGCCTGGCATGCAGCGTGGCCTCCTCTCCCACCCCTGCTTCCCACAAATACACTTGGGAGGCCATGAACGGCAGCTCAAGGATTTGGGCACCTGCTATCCATCTGGGAGACACAGCTGGAGCTCCTGCCTCTGGCTCACCTCTGGCTGTTGGAGGCATTGGGGGATGGAAGCTCCCACCTTCCCTCTCCCCTCTACACTGCTCTCCTCTTCAAATACATGCATACACACATACGCATTAAGACCAATGGGTTAAAATAACAAATAGTCTTTTTTAAAAAAACTTTCCAAACAAGAGTACCAAACCGTACACCTATTAAAAAGGAAGCAGCAGGGCTGACACTAAGCTTCCGCCTATGGTGCCAGCACCCTATGTGGGCACCAGTTTAAATTCTGCAAGCTCCACTGCTCATCCAACTCCCTGCTTATGGCCTGGGAAAGCAGCAGAGGATGGCCCAAGTGCTTAGGACCCTGCAGCCATGTGGGAGACCCGGAGGAAGCTCCTGGCTTTGGATTGGCTCAGCTCTGGCTGTTGCAGCCATTTGGAGAGGAGTGAAGCAGTTGAAAGTAACTGATTGCACACGCCTAGAAAACCACCTGGTGGGTTATGCAGACACCATGTGAGAATTTCACCTCCCACATGATACCCACCCCTACAGGCAAGCACGCAGCCCTCCACTCAGGGACAGGTGAAGGATGCCTCCCTGAACACAGCACACAGCCACCTGAACCTGTTCCCAACCCAGTGCACGCCCTCCCGACCCCCCAGCGGCTCCGGGCCATTTTTAGAACAGCATTGGAAGCTCCAGATGAGTGGCCTTCTCTCCAAGGCAGCTATTTTTTATTGAATGAACATCTTGCCATTTGAGATCACTGAGAAAGAAAACACCACCTCTTTGTGCAAGTCAGAATAACACAAAAGCTTGCACCGTGAAACAATGAAAGTCTATGTTCTTGGAAGAGACACTCGACTCTTCAAGGCACTCGATGGCACGTTTCCCTCCTCAGTTCCTCAAGGAACAGCTCTGGGTTCTATGTACAAGCAGCAGGTGCAGGGCCTCGTGGGTAAGACACCCACCTCCCACATCAGAGGGCCTGTATCTGACGTCCAGTTCCAGCTCTAGATCCCAACGCACACCTTGGCAGGCAGCAGTGCTGGGCCACCGCCCCCAGGTGGAAGACCAGGATTGCGCTGCTGCACCTGCTTTTTGTCCTGGCTCATCCCTGGTCTTGGAGGGCAAGTGGGGAGTAAAACGGCATATAGGTATGTACACACACACACGGGCAGTCTCAAACAAGTAGAGGAACATGACTTTAAGAAAGCATGACAGGAAGTACAGCATTATATGTAACATTTTTCATACAGCAAGAAACAGGCAGGAAGCAAGAAAAAGAGAGCAAATGTATAAAGATTCATTCACACCAAGCGTTTAGGAAGCCACCACCCTCACTGCACCTCCACTGACTGGATGAGTCCCAAGTCCACCTGTACGGGAACTTGAGCTATGGGTGTCCTGTGGCTCAGGCCTTCAGCCAATGGGTTATAACCCCGACTGAGCAGTCAGCACAGGATGGGAGGAGGAGGTGGAGCGAACACGCCACGCTGGGTCTGAGGCCTAGATGCTGAAGGCAGCAGACAGCATCTCCCTGAAGGCCTACGGGCCGAGTAGAGAGGAGTCCCCAGCATACGGGGTGCGGCTCAGGCCCAGGGGATGAGAACAGCAACAGCCGTCACCCTGCCAGGTGGCAACGCAAGCAATCACGGGGTGACACCAAGCTCCACCCCTATCTCCTGCCTCGCCCTGGCCCCAAATCTCTCATGCTCACGAAGGCTTCACAATGCTTCAGGAGCTGCCCACCCATACTCCTGACAACCCTCTCTGTGCAGTGTGCACTCTGTGGGTGGTTCTGGCTGGCACCCTCGCAGCTCATCTGCTGCCTGCAGCACAGGCCACACGGGCTGCCACGGTTCATTTCTCATGTCAACTTTGATGGAACCTACAGTGGAGCGGGCTGGCCTCTCGAACCCACACAGGTCTTGGCTAGCACTTGAAGGCTTGGACAGAGCCAGGGAACAGCCTCCAGGGATACGCAGCCTCTTCCTAACCACCTCTGCGCCTTTTCTGTTTATTGTCACCATTGAGACCCCTGGGTTTGAGCTGGCAGGACCACCGTGCATATTGGCTTTGCCAGCCCCCCAGTCATGTGAGCCAACTCCTTACAGTAAATCTCCACAGACGCACTCACCCCTACACAAACTACATTCCCCTCACATACACACACACATACACGTACACACGCATACACACACGTACACACACACATGCCACCAGTGGCTGGGAGAGAAACGAGTCTGGAAGTAGCTCCTATTCTCTCTCCTCTTCACTCCTTTAAAGGATTTATTTTCATTTGTGCAGCATAGCGACAATAAGAGCGAGAGAAGAGAGAGGAAGAAAGAGCAGAGGCAGGTGCGGACAGAGATCTTGCATTCTCTGGTTCATCCACTTTAGGGGGCCACAGCAAGGAGACAGGATGGGTGTCCCTGGACGGTGATGGACATCCAGTTACTGGCACCACCTTTGCTGCCTTCTGGGGGCTGCATGAACTGGCAGCTTTAGTTGGGTGGGTGCAGAACCCAGGCCTTCCACAGCTGCCCCTCGTTCCGTCCTGTCCAGTCACTTCCCCACCCTTCCAGTGACCATAGCATCCAAGTACCTTCCATGTGCTTGCCCGTATCCTGCCATCTCCAGTGGTACCTGGACTTCTCCGACATTTCCCAAGCCTGTGACCAACCCACTGTTCACACTGACAGCCCTTTACAGCATCTGAAGGGAAGCTGGAACTCAGACACCCATACCTAGGCTCAGCCCAAGTGGCAAGGACCCTGGCTGCTGTCAACCTAGACCCAAAAAAGCAGAAAACACCCTGTGTCTTTTCCTGTAAGGGGTGACGGTTTTCAAGCAATGGTTGCATCCCATTAGAAGGCCCAGTAAAAAAAAAAAACACCCATATGTGCTAGTATCCAGATGGGGTAGGCTTCATATCACACACACACACCCCCCCCGCTGTACCAGACCATGATGAAAAAATCCACCAGCCACAATTCTACTACTGTACTGGAAAATCAGTGGGAAAAACTCCACAGTCAGTTCCCATGGCAACTCAGCTTGGCAAAGGCCCACTGCTGTGGTGAAGAGAAGACAGACGCTGAGGAGCCTGGTCATAGGGAGGACTCTTCCCTTCCGGCATCCTCATTTGGTCCCCAGCAAATGCAGACCACTAACTAGGACACTGTCAAGGGGAGGGACACAGGCAGAAGTGCCATGGGGAAGGGGCAGGTGCGGAGAGAAAAGCATTTCCTAATTCCAGGAACGGCGCCGGAGCGCCCGCCAGGCACACGCGGAAGCTCTGGCCTTCAGTCCAGCGCGATGACTGGGTGTGCCTTCACACCTGGCACCGACGGCAAGGATGGGTCTGTCGGGCAGCACAGCCTGGTTTCAGCTCTGCAGACTAGCCTATGGGTGATCGCACAGGGAAGGCTAAGACATCTCCAGTCTCTGAATGTTCCGTTCCCCCATAAACAGCTCACATCTAAAGCAACAGTGTAACTGGTGCCCACCTGGAACAGAGAGAACAAGGCCAGGCAGGGGCCAGTGGGGAGAGCCTGGGGCAGGCGCACCTGTCCAACAGGGTAGTAACTCCTCACCTCAGTGAGCGCAGAGCATGGCCACGCTTCCATCACTAAGATCTCAGGACTTACGTCTCTGGGATGACACAGCCCGAGAAACACATTTCCTCACCTGGCACAGAGAAAAACCCTTCCCTTCTGGGTGGCATGCATGGACCACAACCTTTTCCTGGTGCTGCAGGTGCCGCTGGCCATGTCCCTTCATTGTTAGCCACCCTGGCATTCCTGCCTCTCTCCTGCCATCTAGTGGCAGGATGACCCACAGGTCCCAAGGCAGCCAAGAACATGGGTGGGTAAGGGGGAGGGAAGAAGCCCCCTCCCATGGGATTCATGACAGCTGTGGGTGATTCAGGACCACACTGTGCTACACAGCACTGGGGGGCAGATATTGAAGGAGTCACTCATAGCCCAGTACACAGGTGTGGTGCCCCATGGGGATGTCCAGGGTGGCCCAACCACACCTACTGTGTCACAGCTCTGCCCTCACTGCCTTCTCGCCATCAGAGCCCTCCCAGCTTACCCAAAGCTGAGCTCCCGGAATGCCAACTTCTTTAAACACCACAAGATTATTTTGTTGTTGTTGTTGTTTTAAATATACCTTTCAACACCACTCTTGACAACCCTTATGACAAGGTCTCTCCTGCCACCAGTACTCCCTGTGAGTGGCCCCCAAGGAGACGCAGGGTTCCCCAACTCACCCCAATGTGTTCCTTCCTTCAAACTGCACATCACTGTCCAACCCCCTGTCTATCTCTTGCGTTTGATTACATGCTTCATGGAGAGGTAGAATTAGAAAAAGAGGGAAATTCATGCTTACTCAACACCTGCCCTGTGATGGATACTCAGCTGGCCCTTCCATATTTGGGTCTGCTTTCTTTCAAGGAAACAGAGTGACAGAGCTGGTGCTGGAGGCAGAGGCCACACAGGGTGTGGAGTTCCCCTCACCTTGCTCGCTACCGAAAGGCTAAATTCTCCAAGCCCACAAGTGGGGCTAACACTGACACTCCGTGATGCCAACTGGACCCTACACCTGGCAAGTATGGTAGCAGGTGCTCCTCTGCTGTCACAGGGTTCCACTTTCCTGCAACAACTTGGGGGACAGGCAGCTTAGGGTCAGGTCCCAAGCATCTCTGAGCTTAGAAATTGCCTCCTGGGCCCGGCGGCGTGGCCTAGCAGCTAAAGTCCTCCCCTTGAACCCTGGGATCCCATATGGGTGCCAGTTCTAATCCCGGCAGCTCCACTTCCCATCCATCTCCCAGTTTGTGGCCTGGGAAAGCAGTCGAGAATGGCCCAAAGCTTTGGGACCCTGCACCTGTGTGGGAGACCCGAAAGAAGTTCCTGGATCCTGGCTTCGGATCGGCATAGCATTGGCCATTGCGCTCACTTGGGGAGTGAATCATCAGATGGAAGATCTTCCTTTCTGTCTCTCATCTTCTCTATATCTGACTTTGTAATAAAAATAAATAAATCTTTTTTTTTTTAAAAAAGTAAATTGCCTCCTGTTGCTGACTATTCTTAGAAATATGTGGCTATTTATTTGGACGAAATCTGTGCTGAGTTTTCAATGGGAGAACATAAGATAAGCACACAGAAGGTTCCAGAGGGCCAGGATGGGAGAGCCAAGCCAGCCCTGGAGAGGATGGCCTGGCATGCAGACCAAGTTCTTGGGAGCACCAAGGAGGCAGAGGTCCCCATGGGCTGAGTTAGCCTTGGATCCACCCTGCCCGCTGCACCTCGCCAGCCGCTGGTTGACCTGCCAGCTGCACCCGGGCCACAGGGTCAACACTGCTGCAGGCATCGCTACACGTGACACCTGCCAGAAAAGGCAAACCTAGATCAAGCTGTGGCAGCCCGAGGCTGCCACATGGGGAATGGAAACATCATTTTCCTGCCAACAAACTCCCCGGTCTGCTGTGGGCACCCAGCTAAGCTCAGCACCTAAATGGTCCCACCTCAGGCCTTGCCGATGGCAAAGAGAGAGGCCAACTGTTGCAGGCCGAGGACAGCAGAGCACAGCGGCTCCTTCCTTTAGGGAGGAGTCCCCAGGCAGGCTTCGGTGACCTGCCTCCTGGGTGAGCCACACCTCCCAAACCCACTGCAGCCAGATAGACTAGTCGGAAAAAAAAAGTCACAACCAAGGACGAGCCAAATGAATCAACAGAAGCCTTGGCACTCAACCCCACCGTGTGCTCGCCTGCCTCGGGAGTGTCTGGAATCAAAGAAGTCATTCACACACAGTGGCCTGGAGCTACTGGAAGTCACAAAGGGCCATGCAAGCCCTCAGCTAAAACGGACCAAAGAAGACCTCACACACACAAAAAATAAATAAACAAAAAACCCCCAATCTGTTGTAGTGACATCATTCATTTCCATGGCTTCAGTAATTTCTCCCCCACCACACGCCGCTCACTCAAATTTCCCAAGCAAATTTCCCAAAGCAAATATTTCTTCCTGACTAAATATTCTATCAGCCAACAGAGAGAAACCCTTATGAACTTGGAGCCAGTGTGTGACTGCAGCCAATCAGAGGCAGAGCAAGGAAGGTTCTGTGAACATCTGATACCCCTTCCCCCAGGGTTAAGGCCAAACAGCCTGGTGGAACTTGAGTTTGGCACTCACTTGCAGGACACCTGTGGCTTGGATCCTTTCGCCCAGCTCACAGGATGCTCCAACATACAGCTGAGTCCAGAGAAACACCACGCGGAAAAGGCACCAGTGGGGGGCTGCCACCTGCTTGCAGTGCTCTCGGCTGGGGCATCTGTTCTCCAAGCCTCAGTCTTGTGGACTACAAAATGGAAACATTTCTCAGGCTCACACACAACAGATGCAAAGGACCAACTTCCTTCTTTAGTTTGCCAGCATCCCTCTACCCCGACGGTCCCTCTTCACCAGGAACCCCTTCCAGCCTCTGACTCACCACCCAGGACATTCCCATTGCACACTGCTAAGGAGATGTAGGACTCTGAACATGCAGGCTAGGCCCCAGTTCAGGGGGAGAAACTGCACTGTCATTTCAAAATATTCTTACAACAAAATAAATTGTTCAGTTCTATGAACTTGAAAAAAGAACAGTATGTATTTATTTTAACTTTAAAGGCAGATGCAGAAAGAGCTCTTCCATGCTCTGGCTCCTTCTCCCATGGTCCGTAACAGTCAAGTCAGACACACAAGCCGAGACTCCAGTCAGGCTCCCTGGGACATCACGGGACTCTGGAGCTCAAGCCTGCACCTGCTGCCATGAGGTGTGCAGCAGCGGGAGCCTGATTAAAGACAAGGCAAGCAGTGAGAAGAGAGGGGGCATGAGTGTCCTGAGCAGCAACTCCACCACTCAGCTCTTCTCCGTCAACTTCTAATTTGTAACAATAGTTACTGATTGATTTGACAGCGTTGCAGAGACAGACAGACACAGCAAGAGAATCTTCCATCTCCTGGCCCACGTTCTAGCTATCCACAATGCCCAGGTCCGGGCCAGGCGCTTCTTCTGAGTCTGCCACATAGGTGCAGTGGCCCAAGGACGTGGGCCATCCTCTGCTGCATTAGCAGAGAGTTGGGTAAGAAATGGAGCAGCCTGGACTTGAACCTGTGCTCAAATGAAATGCTGGCACCACAGATAGCATCTTTAGTCACTGTGCCACAGCACTGGGCCCTCTGTAAATTTTTTGAAACACTCTCGGATGAGAATACATCAACGTAGACTTTTTAAAGAGACAATACAGGGCCCGGCGCAATGGCGCAGTGGTTAAGGTCCTTGCCTTGCACGCCCGGGATCCCATATGGGTGTCGGTTCTAATCCTGGTGGCCCCACTTCCCGTCCGGCTCCCTGCCTGTGGCCCGGGAAAGCAGTCAAGGACAGCCCAAAGCTTTGGGACCCTGCACCCATGAGGGAGACCCAGAAGAGGCTCCTGGCTTCGGAGCGGCATAGTATCGGCCGTTGCACTCATTTGGGGAATGAATCATCGGATGGAAGATCTTCCTCTCTGTCTCTCCTCTCTGTATATCCGCCTTTCCAATAAAAATTAAAAAAATAAATCTTTTTTTTAAAAAAGAGAGATGATACAGAGATAAAAGTGGAAGCAACTTTAAGTATCACTGTGATGCTGGAATATCAATGTGAGTCAGGATGCCCGGGGGCGGGGTATAATCTGCATACTGCTTGAGCCATGTTCGTCCAGACACACATGCCAACATCATCATCTAATGGCATCTGATGAGCTCATCATCCAAAGAGACATGAATGCAGCATTTCACACATCACACACTCAACACGCTGGGTCCAACCCACACCTCGTAAGGTCTTCTGAAATGCTGTCCTGGGGCCTGGGCACAAGGTCAGGTGGTGATGAGAACACCCCCGGGTCCAAGGCCTGTTATCCTCATGGGAGACCCAAGGTGGGGGTCCCACGCTCCTGGCTGAGTCCCACAATCCAGACTGGGTTCCATGCTCAGGCTGGGTCCCACACTCCAGGCTTGCAGCCTGTCCCCATCCGCTCTGGGGTGGACACTGGAGGAGTGACCCAGCTTATAGAAGTTTTCTCTATCCATTTGTCAAACCACAGGGTATGAGAGTTCGTATTAATGGCAGAAACCAGGCTCAGATCTCCTCAATCAGATAAAGCAAAGGCACTGAAATGCTAAAAGCACTACAGCGCCCTTGTGATCAAAAAGGTTTCCCAAAGTTTACAGAACATGGAATTAACAGACCAGCAGGTGCACTCCACGCACAGCATACTATGCACAAGTACAATATGCATTTCTGCAAATGTGTTAAGGGGCCCACATGTACCCGTGGCCTGCTCATGTCCAAGGTCCAAGAGGAGGACAGGTGTCCTGGCCACGCCACTCCTTGACCACCAGTGGACCATGAGACCTTCAGGTGTTACACTCCTAAGTGAAATTACAATGTCTTACAATGACACTCCTTCATGTAACTGATTTCTAGTTTTTAAAAGGCCAAGCTGTGAACAATGCTAAAATAGAACATGCAAAAATATACTCTTGGGGTGAGCATCCAAACTGATCCCCTCCTTTATCGGGGTGCTTGGGTACCTCCTGCTCCCTGACAGGCAGCAGCTGATGGCTCAAATACTTGGGTCCCTGTCGCCCACATGAGAGACTCAGGCTGCATTCCTGGCCCAGCCTCTCTCCTCCCTCTCTTCATACAGGAAATGACAGTTTTATTGGCAGCCTCTCAAACTCATTTTCTAATGAAATCCAGTTAAAACAAAACAAAACAAAACAGGAACAGCAGAGCACTGAAGACCAACTGGCTTTTAAAAACCTAATGTGTGTGGAGGGGTACAACAACCTAGTGGTTGAAGTCCTCACCTTGCATGTGCCGGGATTCCCATATGGGTGCCAGTTCGAATCCCGGCAGCCCCACGTCCCATCCAGCTCCCTGCCTGTGGCCTGGGAAAGCAGTCGAGGATGGCCCCAACCTTGGGACCCTGCACGCTCATGGAAGACCAGGAAGAGACTCCAGGCTCTGGATCTGCGCAGCCACTTGGGAAGTGAATCAGCAGACACAAGATCTTCATCTCCATCTCTACGCCTCTCTGTACATCTGAGTTTCCAGTGAAAATAAATCTTTTAAAAAAAAAACCACAAACTAATATTAGGGCTAGCACAGCGGCATATCAAGCTAATCTTACACTGGCAGTGCCAATATCCCATATGGATTATGGCTCAAATTCCAGCTGCTCCATTTCATTTCCAACTCCTACATATAGCCTAGAAAAGCACAGAGGACGGGCTGAGCCACTAGAACTCTGTACCCATCTGGGAAACCCAGAAGTTGCTGGCTCCCAGCTTAAAATCAGCTCATCTCTGGCCATTGTGGACGACTGGGGAGTGAACCAATGGATGGAAGAGCTCTCTCTATAACATTCACCTTTCCAATCAAAATGGTTTCCAAAGAATTGACAAACCCCAAGCACTCCTGGCATTAGGCAGCTCAGACTGCGTTAGGCAGCATATGTTCCCCCAGTGTTTGCTTTGCACCCAGCGTCAACCTGACAGCACACAGACACCACATACAAGCACAGGTTGGCACAAAGGCAGAAGCAGCCCACCCAGCAGGGGCCTGCAGATGGCTCTGGGTGCAAATGGGGAGGCGGCTGGACCAGCACACTCCAGCAAGGGCACTGGTCACGTGCCCCCCGGGGCTTCCTTCTTAGAGAACGGCACCGCTTGTGGCACAGCATGTTACAGGGGAATTTAGGAGGCATGGAAGCTCTGACGGTTCTGATCACTTCTCTTTCAGTGCAGCCTTTGAATACTTGATCACTTTTATACAGGAAACACTTTTAAGCACGAGGGCACGACCTGAACAAGGCTTGTCTTCAGACACAGTTCAGGTGCAATGAGCAGCAGCATTAGCAACCCACTCACAAGAGTACAGAGAATCCTCCCTTCACTCCCTTTGCCTTCTCAGCAGGACACTCCTCCTAGAACTGGCCACTCCAGCAACACCAGGCACCAGTGTCCTTAGCCCATAGAAAGCTGATGGGAGCCACCAGCCAGCCATGATGCAGATGCTTTCAACACAGGACAAGGATGGCTGCGCAGCCAGGCTCCCCTCAACGCATGTGCAGGATATGCTCTGATACCCTGGGTTCACAACAGCCACACGGCCACATGCCACCACACGCAAAAGCACACACTGCCCACGGCACAGCTGGCACACCGCACAGATCCCAACAAGCTGACATTGCTCTCACTCACAGCTTGAGGAGCTACAACATCTGCTAAGACTCTATTGAAGGTAGATTGAAAGACACAATGCATCATTAGGGCAAACACGCTAACTCAGAGTGGACACCATGATCACAGGTTTCCTGCTCCAGAACATTCTACCGTTGCCATTCGGTGCATTCCCATTGGCGGGACAATCCGTGCATCCAAGTGTCTCTCACAGTCAACTTCTCAATATTACAGTTTGCTCCTGGGCAAGCCAGACACCTTGCGCTAAACTATGCTGCCCTCCAGTGGCAGCATCACGCCAAACACCCGCCAAACAAGCAGAGAGGGAATGCAAGGCCATCTTCCTCCCTTCTCCCTGGCTGCCTGCTGGGTCAGTGCGCCTGGGCAAGAGGACCTCTGACCACTGACAGGTGTCTGGGAGCGGATGGGACAGTTCTACAGCAACGTCACCTTGCCTTTCAAATAAACATATAGAAATCTTCTAATAGAAAAAAGTCACAAACTTCACATGAGTCACATGACTCTCCTTTCTGCCTGTCAAGCTGATGCACCTCACAGCAGGGATCCTAGTTCTGCTTCCAAACCTCAGAGGCCCGTCTTGCGTGAGACAGCTCCTTTTCCTCTACGATGAACTTCCAGCGTCTGTATCCGAGGGAAAGTCGGGGGATCCGGGACGTCCGGACCCCAAGGTTACAGTCAAGTCCAAGGCTGCGGGACCAGTCCTACACTGCTGGCCTGAAAAGCAGAAATGAAGGGAGGCTTAACTTCGGTTTTGTTCGTTCCAAACAAAAACAAAGTTCCACCTCAACCGCCAAAACTCCCTGAAACGTGACCTCAACAGCGAATGTCTTGAAGGATTAAAGAGGTGAGGGGTCCGGCAGTCCTCCTCCCTGCACCTGCCCCGCTCGCCCGCCCAGCCTTTCCCCCACCCAAGTACTTACCTGTGGCATCTCCGGGCGCCAAGGCCGGGATGACACCCGTCACAGGGTGTTCCAGGGCGTCCCAGGGTGGTGAGGGTCTGCTCCACGGCCGAGGGGTCCCGGGCAGCAGATCGGCAGGGTTCGACTTCCTCCGGATCGCCACGCGCCTGAAGTTGTAGCCTCCCTCGCCGCTCACTGCGCGGCGCCCCCGGACCGCCCGCCGTCCTCCGGCCTCGGCTGGGCGATGGGCGGGCTAGTCCGCTGTGATCGGTCTCCGGGAGCCGCTGCCTGCACGCCCGTGGAAGGGGAGCGCGGCTCGAGAGCGGGGTTCGGGCAGTTCGGCTCCCACTCCTCCTGCCGCAGCCAGCTCTGCCCGAGCCGGTCACTCAGGCCAGCTTCCAGCCTGGAGAGGCCGCCCGGGACGCGGTGCCCAGCCGAGCGCTCTCACACCGCCCGCCTGGCAGCAGGCTCGCCCGGAGACTCCGCCCCGCCGCGCGGCCGGCCCTCCCATTGGTGGAGCGGAGCCGCTCGGAGCGCACCTGCGGCTGCTCACCTGCGGCTGCTCACCTGCGGCTGCTCACCTGCGGCTCCGAGCACGGCAGCCGCGCCCTGGGCCAGGTGCGAGAGACTCGCGTGGGTCTCGGGCCTTTTCGCGTCCTGGAACTCCGCAGTTACCCGTCTGGGACGAGGAGTGGGGCGCGCGTCTCGGGTCAGCTGGCATCTCACCTGAGTCGTCCACGGGCTCAGCGCTCGTCCGCAGGCGTGCACGGTCCTGCGGGGCACAGGGACTCAGACGGGCTTGCGTGGGTGAACGAAAAGCCCTCGGTGTAATCCGAACCCTCCCCCTCAAGACTTTGTTAGGGATGCACTTTGGACTTCTTTCCCATTGGCAGGACGTTGTGTATTTTTAACATTGGCTACAGTAGTGTTAAGACAATAAGCTTCAAGATCATAGCGTTTTAAGTAAAATACGGGCAGCTGCCTCCCACGGTACTCGGATGTGGCCCTGGCTCCCAGACTCAGGCCTTCTGGTATGGTTACAGGTGTTCTGAGTGGTGTCGACATTGGTGCCAAACTCCTGCTGCACTTAGAGCAAAAGGATGTCTTACTGCATGTGTTTGGGGCAGCCAATTTTCTGCCGCCTCTTTTTTTAAATAGGACCAGATTTATAATTTCTTCATTTTATTAGATGTATTAACATTTGACTTCTTTTGTACATATTCCTGGTTCTTTCTTCGAGTTGTGCACTTTGTGTGGCACTGTATTAAGGCACATCAGTGGATGTGTCTATTCTCAGATGGAATAGAGTCACACGTGTGTCTCATCTGACATTGTCCTTCTCCTTGTTACTGCTGCTGATTGCCTTCCGAAAGAGAGCATTTCCAAAGGACTTCGAATTTGGCAGCTTTGTTCCACAACGCTCCATCAATCCGGGAAACAGAACTTTATTCATAAAACTTGAACTTACTGTAGGTTAGAGAACAAACTGTTGAATATCATCTCGGACATGGTCTTGACCTACTCTGCATTTTGTTTATCAGATGTGCCACTAATTTGTCAATACATTTTCAATGAACAGTGGGCAGGGTCCCAGCATAGGATGTTGAGTGCAGGATTGCCCTATCTCTGGCTGACACAATGCCAAGTGCTAGCCAAACCTTGATCTTTCCCTGGGGCACACAAGGACGCTGTAGTTGAGCCTCCCTTTGCAGGTAAGGAACTGAATTCTGATGCAAATGTCATGGCCAACAGTGGTTTGTTCTCCCTCTGCCCCAGCCTGACACTGATACAGTGAACCTCTCTGCCTACTTCTCTGAAACACCACAGGGCTGGGGGAGGTCGGGCGCTGGAGCCTGGAGTTCCGCACTGGTCAGAACTGCCTTCCACACACAGGGCGGAGCTGCGAGCCTAGAATCGCCCATTTCCTCAGTAATGGACATATGAAATCATCCGGGAAGAATGCATGGAAAAATTTTTTCATACATGTAGTTTTGTTTTAAATTATTTTTATTTGAAAGGCAGATAGAAGAGAGACAAAGACCCTCTGATCCACTGGTTTACTTCCCAAATGGCTGCAATGGCAGGAGCTGAGCTGATCTAAAGCTAGGAACCAGGATACGAGTATTTAGGTTATCCGCTGCTGTTTTCCGAAGGCATTAGCAGGAAGCCAGAACAGAAATGGAGTGGCCAGGACATAAACAGGGCACTGAAAGGGTTCCCTCATCCTTGGATCAGCGAGATTGACATCTCAGAACTATTGAAACTACCTGGGCAGAACCCTCGGAGCATGCACCATATTGGGATCCTGGGTCGATACTGGGTGGCTGTTCCCCAACCCCGGGTGCTGGGCCGGGTGGAAGGCTGGGTGTGGCTTCTCCCTTTATATTCCCCTTCCTCCCAGATACAGGAAGAAGAAATAGAAAATTTGGAAACAATGATCACACCCACTTTTCCTTAACCCTCGATCTTCCCCACCCTTATCAACTATGTAAACATCATTTAAAACATTAAAAAGAAAGTCCCCCTCCCCACAACACCAGCCCAGGACACACTGCAAAGCCGGATGCCCTGGCACTGAGCACCTGGTGAGGCTGCCATCACCAGCCATAAATGGCCAGGTCTGTGACATTGCACGACTGTCACATCCCTCACAGTGGTCTGCAAGGGAATGTTTGTTAACATCCAGTAACCACGACTACCATGAGACAGAAACAAAGCCCCATGATGGATGGCCACTATTGCCTCAGAAAAGGAAGTGGTTGATCAATGTCTTCTAAAAGTTATTTGGGAGCTGGAAAGAAAGCATTTAGTTTCTAAAGTAAACAGTCTCTGGCCTCGTGGTGCCTAAAGCTGCAGAAGCCTAGAGGATGACCAACCTGAATCAGGAGGAACTACGCACAAGTCAGAAGTAGGGGAGGCCTGAAGGTGCGTTAGTGTGGCTTGGGGAAGAAGAGTGAGATGAAGAGTTACTCCCTGACAGGAATACAGGGAGAGAGGGGGAGGAAGGGAAGGAGAGAGAGAACCTGTGTGCCAGAGACAACACTCCATCCACTGAAGCAAACCCCACCCCTCCAACGGCCCACGGGCTCAACCCATGCAGATGGCAGGACCCCAACCCTCTGACTCATCACTGGAGGCCTCCCAGGATTTTCATTAGGAGACAGGACTTCAGCAGAACCAGGATTCCAACCTGATAGGGGACTCTAACACGGAACATGCATCCCAGGTAGCATGTTAACAGTTATACCAAGGGCTTGCCCCCAAATGATGGCTTCTTTTTGGAACACAGCAGGTGTCTCCCACACTTTGTGGCTTCAGGGAAGAGGGGACTCCTGACCAAGAGCCTGCGTGAGCTCTGCCAGAGTCAGGTTGTGCTGCTCACAGCATCCTGAAGTCGTAACGCTGACACTGCCCCCACCACCTCACCGGCGTGATCATCAATTCTCACCCTATCTCTGCAGATCTAGAGGACATTTAGCATTTGGTTCTTGGATAATCTGTTCAATATCTCAGGCAGTTTTTCCACCTGAAAATAGACTCAGTCAGCAGTTCCGGGGTGTGTCCCCCGAGGTTGAGTGTGAGTGTCCTAACTGACAGCCACCTGTGGAAATATAAGTATTGAGCAGTTAAAGAGTGGCAAATGCCCAGACAATGAATCATCCAGCACATACTTGGTATTTGGTGTGATTTTCCTTCACTGGTTGATCATGCAGGAGTTGAGATTCCATTGAGATGTGTAGATGTAGCTAATAAATATTCATGTGCTGACAGCCTTATAAGTTGGCAACATAAATAAGACTGTTTATAGAGGAACAGTGTGCTTTGGTCACAGACAGCATTATTATTGAGAGAACACAAAAACAGATATCCACACATGGAGCTCACTGGAGCTTATTTGATGTTTACCATAGATTAACACAAGTTGGGCACTAGCGGTTTGGTGTAGCAAGCTGAGCCTCCACCTGCCCAGCATTTATTTCATATAGGTGCTGGTTTGCGTCCCAACTGCCCCACTTCTGACCCAGTTCCCTATTGATGTGCCTGGGGAAACAGCAGAGGATGACCCAGGTGCTTGGGCCACTGTACCCACGTGGGAGACCCAGAGGAAGCTCCTGGTTCCTGGTTCCTGGCTCCTGGCCTCATATTGGGCTAGCTCTAACCATTGCAGCCATTTGGGGAGTGGCAAAAACAAGCACTTAAGCCATTCTCCACAGCTCCTCGGTCGTGTGAGCAGGGAGCTGGTTTGGGAGTAGAGTAGCTGGGACTGGAACCCACACTGTGATGGGAAATGCAGACACCTCAGTTTTGGCCTTACTTGCTATGCCACAGTGCCCGCTCCTCACTCCCAGGGTTCTGATGCTATGCACTGCACATAGAGACTGCTGAGATGTAAGCCATGCATCTATGTCAGAGTGCAGAAGGGAAATGGCACGGACACTACATATTCAAATGTGGACTTTGGAATAGTCAACACCCAATAAAACATCTTGGAAAAGGAGCGTCTTGGAAAATCTTGCTTTTCCCATCAACCATTCTAATCACAAGTGGTCATTACGATGTCACGAATGCTGGCAGGTTGCCCTTGTCCAGTCCAAACAGCAAGGTGCCTGGGGAAGCATATTTTCAAAGACACCCTTAGCCTGAGTTCATGTGTGCAGTCAAAAAATCACAAAATGTAGCAATAATTGTAGCTAACAGTAAAGTCAGTCTTATCTCTGTACCTACTGAGCATTATAAAATTTTTCACTGGAAATAACTGAACAGACTTTAAACAGATAAGATTTTATCATATGGCTTGTGTTTCATCTTTGATATTTATTAACTGTGCCTGGCACTTACCTGGGCATAGAATGTGATAACACTGTTCCTCTAACAGACATTTAGTCACATGATTTTATTTTCTAATTAAGCACTCAGAATTAAGACAACTATTCATGGAAACAAAGTTGATTTTAAACATATAGTAACCACTATTAATTCTATTGAAAGAGCCCAAGTTTAAATTTTTTTAAAAAAGATTTATTTATTTTTGTTGCAAAGTCAGATATATACAGAGAGGAAGATCCTTTGTCCAATGATTCACTCCCCAAGTGACCACAACGGCCAGTGCTGTGCCAATCTGAAGCTAGGAGCCCAGATCCTCTTCCAGGTCTCCCCGACGTGGGTGCAGGGTCCCAAGGCTTTGGGCCATTCTCAACTGCCTTCCCAGGTCACAAGCAGGGAGCTGGATGGGAAGCGGGGCTTCCGGGATTAGAACCAGCAACCATATGAGATCCCAGCACATTCAAGGCGAGGACTTTAGTTGCTAGGCCATGGCATCAGGCCCTAAATTTGGTTTTATACAAATTCAACGAAAATGGTAACATTGGACAGTAAACAGCTCATGCAGAACTTACCAATGTGATAGTATCTTTTTTACCTTGGCATGAGCAAGTTTATGGAAAAATATTTGAAAAGATACCCTTACAGTGATAGAAAATTTGAATGAAAGGGTATTTGAAGGAGGAAGGAGTTGGAACGAAGAACTAGAAGAGGAGTGGCCATTTGGTGCAGTGGCCAAGGCGTCACTCAGGATGTCTGTGCCACTTGTTGGAACGCTTGGCTCAAGTCCCAGCTCTTCTCTTGACTCCAGTCTCTTGTTGATGCTCCGTGGAAGACAGCAGTGACGGTTCAAACTTGGGGACCCAGTCACCCACACATAGGAGACCCAGACAGAGTTCCAGGCTCCTGGCTGTGGCATGGTCCAGCTCTTTGAGGGCATTTGGAGAATGGAGCAGCAGACAGATCTCCCTCTCTCACTTACAATTACTTACTGACCAATGGCATTTTTAGATTTCTTGGAATTTTGGAAAAACTGAATACGTGTAACTCAGTAGTTTTAAACCTTGAACTAACCATGATGTGTTCACTTTTGCATGCCAGCTAACACTTCCATGTTTCACCTTCTCCCTACCCAAATCTAACAGCATTTTTTCCACTATACTTTTTCTTTTCCCAAATCAGTCTGATCATTTATCACGTTCATTGTATGCCCCCCACCCTTTCTAGGCTACACTGGTGATACACACCTCAGAAAGCATGAGCCTTCTTGGTTTTTTTCCCCCAATGCTTAAGCTCCTAGACCAGTATCTGGCACAAAATGTGCTCTCAATAAATATTTACTGAATGAATATATGTATTTGTGAATGCATGCATGGCAATCATGGCGGTGCACAGCAGAAACTTAAAGTCTAGGTACTGAGTCATTAAACAGCAACAGTGACTACCAAAGCTAAAACATTCTTTGAAAGCTGTTAGCATATTTCATAGTAACTTTCGTAGTAACTTTGCCAGGTAGACTTTTTATCCTCATATTTAACATGAGACCTCGGAGGACGGAGAGGCCAAGCACCTTTCAAGAGCCGTGTTAGTTTCTCAGTGCCAGAGCTCGAGCTGCAGCAAAACCCCACGCCTTCAACAGCATTTCACCTGACACTGCCTACTTTGGGACCAATGTTCCCTTGGGATTTGAGCTTTGATTTCTGGCTCCCCCATGAGATTTTACAGAGCTCAGATTTTTGTTCCCTTTCATTTTTAGAGTAGATAATCTATTTCCGTCGTGGATGAAGCAAAAACAGCTTTATCCTTTACACAAAGGGGCCTGGCTGCCCTCCAGTGTTCTTCCTCCATACCTTTCACAGTGGTACAGACAACCACTGGTTGTCTACAGGTCCACACCAGGACTGCAGCTAAAGCAAAGAAAAATCATATTGTTTAAAATAATGATATATATTTTTATTTGAAAGGCATAGCTGTAGAGAGAGGAGGAGAGATAGCTATCCTATAGCCACTGCTTCTCTCCCCAAATGGCCACAGTGGGCAGATCTGAAGCCAGGAGCCAGGAACTTTCTCCACATCTCCCACTCAGGTGCAGGGGCCCAAGCTCTTAGCCTTTCACTGCTTTCTCAGGCACACTAGCAGGGAGCTGGATCCGAAGCGAAACAGCCAGGACCTAAATCCGTGCCCACCTGGGGTGCTGGCACCATAGGCAGAGGCTTAGCTCGCTACAGCATGGTGCCAGCCCCAAATTATATTTTTCTTATTATTCCCTTTCATACGTATAAAAAGCTCATCTTTCAAGGTCAGTGAATTTCAGTTAAATGATTTCTTTTCCTTTAGATTTATTTGTGAGAGAAGCCAGTTTCATTCACTTAATCTTTGGCTAATAGCTCTTGTAAGGGAACCAAATCTTACTGTGACACTTAATTGATATTATTAATAATTTACAACTTCAAAGGAAGTCAAATTATGAAGGTTACCTGTAGAGTTTTTAAATTAGTTTTACTTCAATATGCACAAATTGAAAGGCTACTGCTCTTGTTTTAAAAATTTGAAGATTTTTATAACCTCAGTGCAGCATGGCATGGATGTGACAGTCCCTGTCCTCTGGGTTAAAATGTTACAGCTGCATTGGATTATGTGGAAGATTCAACTTCCTAAATCTTTGATATATCACCGTGAAATTTCTACTCTAGAACCAAAACACGTTATTTTTCTTCTAGGCACAGAAATGGGGAAGTTCCTGTTGGTGTCACCATCTTAACTTGTTGTCCATGCACCTTCTGGGCACAGCAGGGACACACTTCAGGGACATGCGGACCCCAGCAGTCACTCAGAACCCTGTGTTTGGAGGGACCACCAGGAAGGCTGCTAATACTCTGCACTCATGGTCTCGAAAATGTTGATTTTCCTTCACTTTCATTAATTTATCTGGGAGGCAGGCACACAACAGAGGCCACTTCTGTATGCTGGTTCAGTCCCCAAAGGCCGGCAACAGTCCAGGCTGGGCCACGCCCAGGCCAGCAGCCAAAACTCAGTCCACATCTCCCAGGTGGGTGGCAGGACACTAGGTAGCTGAGCCATCACTTGTTGCCTCGCACGGGGAGCATCAGCAGGAAGCTGGACTTGAATGAGAAGCCAGGTGTTAAACCCAGGTAGAGGCAGGCAATGTGACAGAGAGGGTTAAGCTGCCATGGGAAAAGACTGTGTCCTAGATCAGAGTGTCAGTTCAAGTTACAGCTGTTTGCTTCTGACCCAATTTTCTGTTACTGCACATCCTGGGAGGCAATAAATGATCCAAGAACTTGGGTCTCCGCCGTCCAAGTGGGAGATCTGCATAGAGTTCCTCGATCTTGGTGCCTCCCCTGCCCAGTGTCCCTTTTTGGAGCATGGACCAGCAAATGCAAGAGTCTCCTGTCTCCCCACTTAGATGCTCTATTTTTTAAATAAATAAATGATCATCTTGCTGGACTGTCTGACATTGTCTGTACCAACAATGTCGGGTTACACTTAAATAAGAGACTGAAAGAATTATGATTCCATATGAAGGACTACACTATTGTAGTAAAATGGGAAAAATCTGTTGGGGGGGGGAATCCCAGCCTTTATGAAATTGTACCACCTAATTCAAAATTCAAAATAGAAATATATTAATAAATAAATAATCTTCTTGGTGCCCACAATGGGTAGAGTTGATTAATTTCAACAAGGATTACATTCACGGTTTCTTCTCATCACAACCTCATGCTACTCCATTTTGTGTCTGGTTCTTCCCCTCCCCAGTGTCTAAGATAAAAAAATCAACTCAAGGGGCTGATATTATAGCATAGTACGTTAGGTCTTCGCCTGCAGTGCCAACATCCCATACATGAACTGGTTCAAACACTGCTGCTTCACTTCCAATCAAGTTGCCTGCTAATGGCCAGGCAAGGCAGCAGAAGATGGCCCAGGGCCTTGGGCCGTTGCACCTACATGGGAGATGCAGAAGAGGCTCCTGGCTTCTGGCTTCAAATTGGTATAGCTCTGACTGCTGTGCTCCTGGGGGAGTGAAGCAACAGATGGAACATCTCCATCTTCCTCTGAAAATCTACATTTTTTACAAAAAATAAATAAATCTTAAATTAAAAAAAATTGACTCAAGGCAGATAGCTCCCAAGCAGCTGGGTCTGCTATAAGATGTATCTGTAGGAACCAGCATATTGAACTCTTGCAAAGGTGTGAGACTCTGCTCTTCCTACATTACAGAGAACACCACCCCACCTCCCACACCGCTGCCCAAGCAGTGAGCACACACTTCTTTCATTACCATTTGCTATTTCAGAGCAGCACCTTCTTCATGTTGGCACTTCCTGGAGGGATCAGCTCAGCAGGTCCTCCTGCCCCCAACGCGCTTTGGGAAGGGGTCCAAACAGGAGAGACGGTGAGGGACAGGAAGGGTGACGTGGGGCACAAGACTTTATGGGGATGAGCAGAAATGCAGTTGAAGCAGGATATTCAGTTTTCAGGTCAAACAAGTTCTCACTGTGAAAAACACGTCCAGCGCACAGAGAAGTTCACTTTCGGTTGTCTCTTGTATAAGTATGAATCAAAACAACATACATGGAATTTGCTGAAACTGGCGATCAGTGATGAAATGAACAAAAGATAACCAGTTTATTTACTGGAAAAAGTTATGCATGACACCATATTCAGTTGGGTAACATAAACCAAGATAGAGGGATCAATGCATTGGCTTCTGATTATTGTCTTAGCACCGGAGTGCCGGTTCCAACCACAGAGAGCATGATCAGATACACAAACACTAGCACACAGCACACGGCTTCTGCCATGAGACATTTATGATTGTTCACAATAAAAACCTGAAAAGACAAGCAATCATAAATCATAAGAATTCTTAGAATAAACTCATGTCTTTGAGAATATTTTCTTTGATGTTAGGAATTTTAGAAATAATTAAGAACCAAAGTAATGTCCTAGGTAGTCTTTTAGCCATGTCTTCATGTGGTTATTATTATGAGGTGGAAATGCTTCACATAATTTAATGCCAAAAGGCACAATAATAATAAACCTGCAAGTAAATGTCAGATTAGGTGAGTTCACAACCGTCACAGTTTAAAAATCAGGGTTGGCCACACATGACACATATACTAATGTTAGAAAGAAATACAACACCAGACTCATGTTTGGTTTATCACAAATATGCAGAATCATGTAAATAAAAACACGGAGTTGAAGACAAAAAACTGCCATAAAACACTTTCAAAAAAATCATTCGATTGACCTTAACAATCAAAACACTGAGCTTGAAATTTGTGGCAAGAATGTGAAAACGGTGTCTCTCCTCTAAGATCTGGATTTCCATGGCCAACTGACAGATGATTTTCCCACAAACAGGATGACATTTGCCTCGACACTTGTGTGATCTTTGCTTTCACACTTTAAAAACACACTTCCATTAAGAAGCATCAACTGACTTCCCAGTGTTTGCGCCAGAGAACTGTTAACACTCAGAGTGACTCTGAAAGAAGTTAAAACGAAAGCGTGTCCCCAGTACGTGGTCTACAGCAACTCAACTCTATTCACAGAACTAACCGGGCTCAGCAGTGTAGCCAGGCTTCAGTTAAAGCAGGGCCCATTTCAAATAACTCCAGAGGAAAGGGATAAAAAACACACCGAGGGGCAGAAACATGCATTTCAGTGTGGGAAGGAGAGCAGACAGGAACAAGCATCCCTTGACACTGTTAATGAAGAGCTCGCTAGAGAAATCAGATTTCTAGAACATCTTTTTTTTATAAATACGAGTAAGCTTACATGATGTGAAATATCTCGTGCAAACATTTTATACTGCATACTTCCATGCTCTCTCTGCCTTACACTAATTGCAGTATAACTGCTCTTCTTCATAAATAGAATACTTTTTTGAGGGGGAAATTCGCAATTGGAAAATCTGTCTGATGCTAACACATCTGTTTCGTGAACATTATGAGCAGCAAGGACAAAAGGGAAAGCCAGCTGAAATCTTTCAGATAACAACACAATAGAATCAGGCTACACATGCTGTCCTTCATAGATTATGGCAGTCAAAATGGGCATTCAAATCAAAGATGACTTTAACTGCAGACACAACTCATCTGAGAGCAGTCCACAATGATGGGAAGGGTCACTTGGGGCCCACTGGGCTAGTCTTGTGTATCCAGAGACACTGATTCTAAAGGGAAACAGGGCCAAGGTCAGCACTGATGTCGCCACTGTAACACTAACTCAACAGCGTTTGGAGATGTAGGTTTCCCTTGCCCCCAAACAGACGCGTGTTAACTCTCTGGCAAATTCAAATACAAGCATCACCTTAGCTCACTCTAGTTAGTTCGTAAACAAAGAACTAGAGAGTAAACTTCTCAAAAATCATGACCTTTATCCTAAGAATCTCTTTCCAATCTTATCCTACCTGACATCTACAAGACCTATGCGTGTGTGGCATCCTTGGGTGGTCAGCTCAGCTTCTCACTGGAAAGCCATAGGTACGTGCTCACTTCGGCAGCACAGATACTAAAATTGGAACGACACAGAGAAGATTGGCATGGCCCCTGTGCAAGAATGACACGAAAGCCATAGGTTTCTCCTACTGAGACAAATTCCATCTTTCTTCTGGTTGATGACTGTTATAAATTGACTCTCATCTCAGTAGAAAGTATATTTTATTTCTTCTTTTACAAATCTTGTAACCTCCACTTAAGAACTATAGAGTTGTCTTTAAGACGGCATATTGGGAAGTCTCCACATTCTTAGATTATCTGTCCATTGTGTCATGCAGATTTCAAACAGAAGTATTTATCTGGCAAAAATATCCTCCACAGCATGAAAAACGCAAATGCTGCAGGCTGAAGATCCTTTTAAGAGAAGAGAAAGCTTGACAAGCATTTCCTCCACCTAGGAGTTACACACCTTCTGTTTCTAGACTATCCCCAAGCAATCTGAGTCTTCAGACTTTAACAAGTGAGGGATTCTTTTTAAATAGCAAAATCGCCACATTCTGGACAGGTTTAAAAGACATTATGAAATACAGATGCAAACAAAATGTATTTTTTTAAAAAAGCAAGCATCTTGGAAGAACTGAGGTGGCTATCCTGTTGCCAAGGGATGTAATCTTTCCGACTAGCCAGTAAAACTTCAATGTATGTTAAAGTTTAAAACAGAAGGATGATGGGATTGCGGATTCTCAAAATGATCACGCGACATCATTGCAACATATCATAATGCTTACTACATAACAAATATTCAATTTAAGAAATGCCCTTATGATTACAAACATCAACGATTAATCTTCCATTATTAAATATCCTTTCCCTAGAGTTAATGTCAATCCCACACGAAGCCTTAGTGATGACTCCCACAGCTCCGCTTCTTGAAGATCACTATTGTACCTTTTCTTCCTTAAACTTCTAAACAAGCCCTTTCCAGATGGTTCAATTACATTGTTTTCCCAGGGTACTCCAAACTCTTTTGATTAGAGTCCAGAACCAGATTATTGCAGGATCTAATGAGTGGGAAGCTGAGTGAGATGATTCATCTGAGGTCCCATATACACTCAAGCCTAAGGCAATTTATTGCTCCTTTCAGCATAAGTTTCAGAAAAAAAAATCCTGCCTTCTTAGGAAAGCATTTTTGCACATGAACTATTTTCTCCAGCACTAGAATTGTGCTTACTTAAAAAAAAAATAGCCCTTTCCTTAGCTACCCATCGGTTACCTGGAATCTCGGGTGCCCGCTGGGCTCGCCAACATTTCAGCCTCATTTCTGTGGTCTGTTTTCTTCCCCTGGTATGTCTGCAGTTGCTTCGAGGTTCATGCTGCTTCTCACCAACGCTTCAATCTTTCACTGTCCTTGTGACTCCTGACGCTCTCTTTGCAGGGACTGATTGTTGTCATTGCTGCATGCATTTGTTCACTTTAAATGTTGAGACACAAACACAGCTATGAGCCAGCTTCTGCTGCTAACTGAAGCCTTAGTCGAAGAGGTATGGGACTTTCTCTCCTTTCCCAGGGCCTGTCACCCCAATTAGCGCTTAAAATGAGAAATACACTGCTATGTTTTTTGATCCCTTCAGTAAAGGTTTGTGACACTTCATATTTCCATAGAACTAGTACTGCAAAAATAAGCATTTCCCACTCTACAGAGATTTGAAATAAAATGTGACCCTAACAGATTTCATGATATAAGCTTTGTCACTGGAAGAAATAAGTGTTCTGGAACTAACCAGCTTTAGGAAGGGAGTGGGAAGCAATGCCCAGCTGTGAGGGCAAACCGCCTGGAGTGTCACACAGCTCTGACCACCAAGCTCCTCACCAGACAAAATGGAGAGGCAACAGAAAAGATGTTCTGAGGTACTAAAAAAACAAAAATCATATTTTCTCTTAGGCACCAAGAGTTTTGAATAAAGTCAACCTAGCAGCTAAATCACTTCTCGAGTCAAAAAGGGAAAAAAGAACTGAAGCAGAGACAGGAGCAAGCTTTCTTGAGCTGAACTCAACCCAAGCCCCATGGTGTCATTGATGGCAGTGAATGGGGACAACAGCACCACAAGGCAGGGGACAGGAGCAGCAGGAGAGGACAGGGAGGAAAGACCAGGCAACCAGGCTGCTGCAAGCGGGCCTCGATTCCTGCCTGCTTTTGCACTTGAATCCCAGCACCTCAAGCTGCAGCACTCCTACCAGAACTGCAAAACCCCTCGGCTGCTTTAGTATCAGTATCAGACTCCTTAGCGGGTCTGTGGCTGATCAAAGCTCCCTGTAATGGGCTTCCTAATTCAGCTCAGCCTCCCCAGGCCACTCCACTAAGGTGTGATCTACCTCACCAAGACGAATGATCTACTGTTGGGTCTACACTGCTAATTCCCTACTGTTGGGTCTACACTGCTACCTCTCCTATTTAACAGAGAAGATGGGCTTATGTCTCCAAGAGAAGTTACGGATACCACTGCATGAAAAAGTCAAACCTTTGTGGTTTTCAATGCATTAAGGCTACCTGACAAAGACAAGGACTAGGGCGAGGAGCCATGCTCCCTCATGGAGCAGGAGCCCGAGACTGTACAACCTTCCAGCTAACGAGTTGTCCTTGTTTGTCAGCTCATGCACAAAATAAACTACACCAGGAAAATCCACGATCCAGAAACAAGTCAAGCACCCACCAGCAGAATGCGTGAGTGAATCGGAAACACGCCTTAGTTCATGAATAACAGAAGCACTGTAGGTACCTGAGTGTTTGCCAAAAGGAGACAGTGAGCTACAACACATTGTCTTGATCAAGATCTGACCACTTTCTGGGTGAACTAATCAGCCAAAGTCTACCTCACATCTGTCTCACATGCTTTTTTGCCTCTGTACTTGAGGATTTTTAGCAAGAAAGAAGCGTGGTCAGGATCCTGCATTTGGGAATATGATAGGAATAAAAACAAATATGGTCATTAACTATACCATTTTTCCCTTCGAGTTCTTTAACCTGTGAGGTTATCACTGCATACACACACACACACACACACACACTCTCTCTCTCGCTGTCACTCATCTCACTCTCTCTCACTCACACACATACACAGCAGCACCAGTACAGCTCGCTACGAACTGCATTTTCAAAAAACCAAAGAGGTCATGAAAACTCAAATGAGTCAATAAATCATAACTCAGCCTCATTCTTAGTTTACTTAATAATGTCCAATGAATAATTCTAGTTTAAAAACAACAGCAGTTAATGAGCTACTGATTAGAAAATAAGAACACAGACAACATCAGCATAGCAGCAAAATACAGGTCTCGTTAACATTCGGATGCACCTCATTTAACATTTTGTGCAAGAAGAATGATTCCCCAGCTAGCCAATCCCAGGTTCAAATTAAATTAAAACTCATACATAATCGAGCCAATCAGGCTTTCTGAAAAGAAATGAGTTAAATTCATCTCTTGCAGAAATGTTTTATAGACATAAAACGTACAGCTGAGAGAGTACAAGAACTAGTGGAATCAACTTCTAAAGGCGAATGTGGAGTGTGAGGAAAAGAGACATGACAGCACACGTGTGACACGGTCTTGGTTCTCTCTGATGCTAGGGAGGTAAAGTCAGCGATCTGACATACAAGCTTCCTGTTAATTTTGTATTTTTTTTTTGTAATTTATCTGAACTGGATTCATTTGTAGAAGTATATGTGTGACGAAGAGAAGCCATGAAATGTCTTGTCACTCAGGGTCTGTGCTTCATCCTGATCTTCTCTCATCTTCCAGGATAACAATGATGGGCAAGAATCCAACCGTACATCCATCGCGGGAGAAGCAGGTGCCAGCTGCACAGTGGATGGTGTCGGAGCGTGGTCACCAGGCTTCCACCCCAGGCGCTCATCCATGGGAGGTGAAGACTAGGGGTAAGGAGGCTTGGAGAGACATTGGAGAGGGGCACACTGTGAGCTGCACTGGGGCTGCTCCTCGGAGAGGGCTACGTCAGGACTGGAAACGAGAAACAAGCCATCAGCAAGAGAGAGGTGGCCACGCATGCTCACAACTTTTAGACAGGGATCTTCCCATAGAGTTTAACTGAATCAGAAAGTCTGCACAGAATGAGGTTCCAACATAAAGCAAGCTAAGATACCCGCAGCACCATAAAACTAGGCATTGACAAGAAAAAAGGGGAGGTGGGGCGGGCACACTTGTGTATAGGTGGACATGTGTTCCATATCTGAGTTGCCCTCAGAGCCAGGATGCCAGTTTCCTGCTAAATGCAGACACCACGAGGCAGTGGTGATGACCTGCCAATCAAGTGAGAGACCACAACTGAGCTCCCAGCTCCAAACCTCAGCCTGGCCCAACCCCGGGTCTTGCAAGCATTTGCGAGAGGAAACTGGCAGATGGGGGAGCATTTATTGCCTACCAAATAAGTGAATAAAATGTAAAAACAAACCCTAAGGGGGAAAAAACAAACAAATGTGAAAAACATTAGGAAAGTGCTCCCTGAATGCACAGTCCCAAGTGGGTCTCTCTAGTTTGTGTGTTCCCTGGGTCTCAGGGTTCACGGTGACATGTTGGTCAACGGAGCCTTGGCCATTTCACTGTGCAGCAAATCCTCCGAAGGCCCTGACAAAGCCAGATGCTGATGCAACAGGTGTAAGGGCCTGAGACGCTGGATTCCTAAAGGGCTTCTGGAGGTGTGGACAGTGCTGGCAGAGGGACCACAGCCTTAGAGGCAGAAACACTCTGCTGTCCCCTGCTGGGTCCAGATCCCACAGGGTCCTTCCCCTCCTGTGGAAGGCAGGTGTCCTTTGCTTATCTTCACTTGGTGGCTTACAAGTGACTCAAGTTTTATCCCTCCTATCTTTAAACTCTTCATTTACTAACTCTATAAGGTGCTCTCCCAAAAGACCGCCTCTGAGAGTCTCCAGTGTATTTTGTTTTTAAAGATTATTTATTTGTTTGAAAAGTAGAGTTACAAATACAGAAGGAATGACAGAGATAGGGAGTTGTTTCATTCACTGGCTCACTCCTAAAATGGGCACAACAGCCAGGGATGAGCCAGGCTGAAGCCAGAACTAGGAGATTCATTTGAGTTGTCCACTTGTGTACAGGGGCCCAAGCACTTGGGCCATCTTCCACTGCTTTCCCAGGCCCATTAGCAAGAAGCTGGATCAGAGATGGAGCAACTGGGACACAAACTGGAGCCTACATGGAATGTTAGAACGCAGTTTAACTTGCTATGACCCAAGAGTGGCACAGAGGCTCCAAGTTACATTTGATTTATCTGAGAGGCAGAAGGATATAGAAGGGAACAGACAGGCAGATAAAGGGAGAGAGATGCCACCTAGTGTTTTACTTTTCAACTGCCCACAATGACCAGTGTGAGGCCAGTCTGAAGTGGGATGCCAGGAACTCTGTCCAGGACAAACATGCAAGTGGCTTGAGTGATGGCTGTCTCTCAGGGGTACATTAGCAGGATGCTGGAATCCAGAGCCAGAGTAAGGAACTGGATGTAGGCACTGCATACAGGAGGCAGCTGCCTTAACCACTAGGCCTCCAGCTTAAATGTGTCACATGCAGGCTCATGGGGGTCTGGAATAATGAATAACAAAGTAAAATTATGGACTTTTTGCCTAAAGCAAAGCTAAAATCCAGATTCATGTTTTTAAAAATGTAATGAGCAGTGGGGGAAAAAAAACTGTACCATGGGAAACATTTTTTTAAAGTTGGAGAACATCAGGGTTTTTTAAAAGACTTGTTTGAAAGATAGAGAGACATATTCCATCTGCTGGTTCACTCCTGAAATGGCCACAAGCAGCAGGGTTGAGCCAGGCTGAAGCCAGGAGCCTGGAACTCCATCTAGTCTCCCGTGTGGGTACAAGGGCCCAAGTATTTGGCCCATCTTCAGATGACTTCCCAGGCACAGAAGCAGGGAGCTGCATCAGAAGTAGTGCAGCCAAGACTTGAACTGATGCCCGTTGTGGGATACTGGCATCATAGTCAGTGGTTTAACCTGCAGTGCAACAATGACAGTCCTAAGATCAGTATTTTTTTGTTTAAAGCTTTATTTATTTTTATTGGAAAGGCAGATAGAGAAAAGGAGAGAGAATGAGAGGAAGATCTTCTGTCCAATGGTTCACTCCCCAAGCAGCTGCAAAGGCCAGAGCTGAGCCAATCTGAAGCCAGGAGCCAGGAGTTTTTGAGGGTGCAGGATCCCAAGGTTTTGGGCCATCCTCTACTGCTTTCCCAGGCCACAAGCAGTGAGCTGGGTAGGAAGCCAGGCCGCTGGGATTAGACCTGGCACCCCTATGGGATCCCGGCATGTTCAAGGCGAGGACTTTAGCCTCTACACTATTGCTCCGGGGCCCAAGATCAGTATTTTAAAAGCTGTGCTAGTTCCCTTTAATTTGTAAAATTCAGTACCATATAACCTGTTTCCACCAGGAAGCAATGTTTGAAGGGACTATTCAAGCTCTATTATTTTCACTTTGAATAGTTAGGCTGAAGTCATTAAAATCAGTATGAAATAGCATTTTTTAAAGTTCTCCAACTTTTATCTGTTTATTTGGAAGTCAGAATGATATATATCGAGTTAGAAACAGAGACAAGAGAGAGGTCTTATATTTGCTGGCTCACTCCACATTTGTCTACAACAGCCAGTTCTGGGCCAGGCCAAAGCCAGGGCTCCCAACCCCATTCTAGGCTCCACATGGGTGGCCTGGGAGCAAGACCTTGAGTCATGACCTGCTGCCTCCGGGGTGTGCATGAGCAGGCACTCAGGTGGAGGTGCGACTCTGGAGGCAGAGCAGCCCAAAGTGGCAGGTCAGCACTGACCACTATTCTCACCTCTCCTGGATCTGAATGTAAATCGTAACTGTGTAAAACACTGTGTGTGCTTGGGGTTATGCTCATTGCCTGACCACTTGGAACTGCTATGTGTTCAGCTCAAGCGCAGACTCGGTGTTCTGTACTGGTGAGAAAACCAGGTACAAGAATTATTTTTTAAGGCTTCTTTTTAAAGGTGGGTGTGCTAGAGTGTAAACAAAAGAATGAAAATGGTGCGAGGTTTTGTTGGTTATTTATATATAGGCTGGTCCTGCGGTGCAGCAGTGAGTAAAGCCACCCCCTGTTATGATGGCATCCCATATGGACACAGGTTCTAGTCCTGGTTGCTCCACTTTTGATCCAGCTCTCTGCTAATGGCCTGGGAAAGTAGCAGAGGATGGTCCAAGTCCTTGTGCCCTTGAACCCATGTGGCAGACCTGGAAGAAGTTCCTGGCTCATGGCTTCCGGTTAGCTCAGCTATACTATTATGGATATTTAGGGAACAAACCAACGGATGGAAGAATCCTCTCTGTGTCTCTCCCCCTCCCGCTGTAACTTTCTCAAATAAAATAAATATTTCCTTAAGAAGTAAATAAGTCAATAATATTTAAAACAGAACCAAAAAAAAAAAAAGGCAAAAAAACAAGGAAAGGAATCATGAAGCAGCTCTGGCCTCCTGGGGAGCCAGGTAGAGCAGCTTCACCTCAAGCCCCCTATGGCTTCGAACGCCTGCGATCCATGTGACTGGGGACACAGTCCTGGCCAGTAGAGTGGTCGCTTCACCCTAGGTGGGTACATCCTGCAGATTATATGATTCAATACTCTAATTCTTCCCCCCTACCCCAGGGGATGAGGCATAATTGTTCTTTTTTTAAGTTTACTTATTTGGAAGGCAGAAAGACAGAAAAGGATGGCAGCTTAACTTGCTGCATCATAACACTTGCCCCTTGGTGATATTGGTAAGGGAGGACAAAGGTTCCAGCTTGACCAGCGGACGTACTCCAGCTTAGTTCAGATACTGATGCATCTAGCTGGATCTGACCCTTTGGCTTTATGTCCTTCATGATGGCTTAAATTTGGTTTCACTGTTTAAGATTTCTCAGAATGACATTTTACAGCATAGTATTATTGCTTTAATTTGCATAAAAGGGCAATCATGGTGTGCATACCATGTCTATACAACCTGCAAGAACATATTATTATGGGTTAAGAAATTGTTTCTTGGTGTGGACCTGAGGCTCAGCAGGCTAGGCCACACCTTGGGGTCCTGACATTTCATACTGGAATGCCTGGGGGGGTGGCGGAGTCCTGGCTCTTTCTCTGCCAATCTAGCTGTCTGCTAAAGCATCCTGGGAAGCAGCAGAGAGCGGCTCAGTGGCCTGGGCTGCTGCCACTCACATGGGCGATCCAGATGCAGTTTCCAGCTCCTGCTTTGGCCAGGGCTATTTGGGGAGTGAACCAGGAAGGAAGACTCTCTAGCTCTGCCTCTCTCTTTGTAAATCTACCTTGAAAAAAAAATTCTACCTTTTTTTAAAAGATCTCTCCCTGGTAGAGATCAGGTTTTCTGCCAGGCAGGATCAAGAAGGGAAGGGAAGCGTTGGCTGAGTCCCTCAGGGCAGAGGGGGTAGGGTAAGAATGCCAGCCTTTCCCAGGAGTTCAGACAGGGACCCTCTTCCACCTGTGCCCATCTCCCCACTGCTGTGCATGTCCCGGGCAGGAACAGCAGTGCCCACTCTGGGCCACACCATATGCGGGTGGGCACCAGGTGTAGTCACCATCAATTCACTTGCTTTTCCTTGCTAAAATTTTATTTATTTATTTTCACTTTATCTGCAAAGGAGGAAAAGCAAGAGAGAGATATAGACAAAGATCTTCCAACTTGTGGTTTACTTGCCAAGTGCCCATAATAACTGGAATCGTATCAGGCCCAACCCAGGTGGCCAGAACTCCATCCGGGTCTCCCACATGGTGGCGGACACCTGTCGCCTCCCATGGTGCATGCCAATGAGAAGCCAGAATCAGCAATTCTGGGACTCAAACCCAGATGCCCCACTGTGGGGAGGACCCTCCCAGCAGAATTCTAACTAACCACTGCGTCAAACGCATATCCTACCATCTGCTTTTCTTTAAGTGACATCGCCCCTGTGGAGGTCGCAAGGAAGTTGAACTGTGCAATTTCAAAAGGATGGGTGTGGGCACACAACTCTTTAGTCAAACTGGTTCTCAAAAAATTTAAAGAAATAAGACTCAAATGATAAAAGTTTCCTCCCAGTCTTCCCATTCACTCCCTTCTACCAGACCAACAGCAATGGCCTTGTATACTCTGCCCAACAAATCAGGGCTCTGCTGTGAGGTGTGAGGGTCCATCAGGTGCTGAGTAAGAGTCAGGACTGGTGACAGACACATGGCAGACCCCATGGGCCAGGCCTGTGCCTTATCGAATCTGCTCAGTGACAGATCCTCTCCTTCCCTTTCAGAGCAAAAAAAAAAAAAAGGTGGCAAAGCCTGTATACCCAGCAGGTGCCACAAGTAGGACTCACAGCCGAGCCACTGAGCTGCTTCCTTCCATTGGTTTCCACCCATCACGAGTCGCCCGCCCAGGACACCATCCCTGGTCCCCAGTGAGGCTGCAGGGGGCTTCGTGGAGAACCGGCTTTGGACTGAGGGCAGGTGCTCTCCCTGGCTACTTGTGCGCACTTCCGTGCGGTGTGGGCAAACAGCAAGAGTCACAGTCAGCCCCCTGGACTGTGGAAAGGCCAGAGTAGAGCCAGTGACTAGCAGAGACACTGTTAGTGGGTTAGCAAAGGATGTTCCCACACAAAAGCGCTGCTGCTTGAAGTGGGGATGGAGGAACAAAGAAACACTCATGGAGAGCCCCTCCTGGCTGCCTTGCCGCTAGTTTGCCAGAGAAGTACACTGGAAGGACAAAACGTGACCGTCAGATACACATCCTAAAACACCAGCAGTTTCTGCATTTGGGAAGGATAGAAAGCTCTGGACTGAGCCAAGTTACATACCCAACACCCCCATCTGCCCATGGGGAACACCTGTCCCCAGGGACCCTGGGGGTGTGTGGGCAGCCCTCATCAGGACCCAAACGCTGGACAGTCTGACTCTGGGTGAGCAGTGGTGGTGCTGGGAGTTCCTGGGGGCAGCATGCAGCCGGGTAGGGAGAGAAAGGAGGCGTGTTTACCTGACCGTCGGGCAGTCTGTCCTCCCAGCTACTTGTGAGCACTGTGGCGGTACGGAGGGAGCAGGCTGCTGACAATCTACAAGAAACTGATAAATTAGGCATGGATACAGAGAGACGGCACAGCGAGGCGTTAGTAACAGAACTAGAGAAGCTGCTGCGAGATTTAGTGAGGAATGTATCACACAAAAGAGCTTGCTGAGGTCTCCCCACCAAAACCTCCCCCAATAAAAAGAGGCCTTTTTTGTAATTAAAAGCAATATTAAACAATTAGTGACAAAAATTAGAAGCAAGATTTCTCAAGTACATTAGGACAGATAGGGCTGTTCCTATCTGGTGTTCTGATAACATCTACAAAGAAAGGGTCTGTTGAAATAACGGGAAGACCTTCAAGTTCTGAAGTTGACCATGCTGGGAGCTCTGGGCTCAGACTCACACCTGCTGTTCCTAAAAGGAATATGTTCTGATGCCTGCCTTTACTGCCAATCCCATCACGACACTAAAGAGCATCTTTTCTGCGATGAATCACAGGATACTGGACAGGGAAGTCATCTTTGTAATTTCTTGAAAACTGGTTTCATAGGTTGGAAGAAAGAGCAGTTTAATGGATATTATTTCACATGCTTCTTGTGTCGTAAATTGTTAGCAACTGGACTGATGGAGAAGGCTAGCCTGGGTGAACAGGGACTCCAGCTGGCTTCGTTTTGGCCATTTGTAAGTCACATCATGTTGAACTCACAGCAGGTCACTCAGGGTCAGCTAGTGACAGTGCACGGTTCGGCTGACCGAGCTGTTACTGCCTCTGAGAGAGGCTGTGCACCTGCCTGCTGTTCTAATGACAACAGAAGAGCACTCTGCCTGCTGGCATCAGCTGACTGTACCGACAGTATCTGAGAAGCTGGGGAGAAGTTCCTACATCCTATTTCTGCAGAAAGATGTTTGTAAATGGGTTACAACTAGAGTTAGAAGTAGCCTTCAGAGAAGTATTTCCTGTTGCTCACAGTGTGGACTATGCACCTGCTAACAAAACTTCTCTCCCTGCAGTTTTGTGACTGCAATTTCAGTGCAATAATCACAAACTGTGGGTTTACAGCCTTGGCTCCATGAGGTTCCTCTAGAACCTGTAGTTGGAAGTGTGAGTTCTAAGTACCAGTTCTTTAAACCCAGTGCAATCTCTTGTAACAAAACCTGCCAATCTCACTCTAGAATACCAAAATTCACAAAAGTGGGTGATGCTTTTAAGAGGTTGCAAATACACTGAAGCTACCGGTCACTATAAACTAGAATTCGGCATACGGCAGCCGCCACGTGAGGCTATTCATGAGAACGCCGTCACAGAAGAGACCCCAATCACTGCTGAGTAACAAGAGGAGACAGGATTCGCATGGAGTGTGATGTTCAGGTTATCTTTCTCAGGAGAACTATTTCAACAGTAATAAAGGTTTCATTTCCTCAGGTTTGGGGAATTCACTTCCCTCTCATGAACTCTTTTCCCATTTTCTAGCTGTTGGAAAGATTCCTGGTCTTGGGGGAGGCATTCCACTGTCTTCCTAATCTTTACTGCTTTTATCTTTCCCAACACCTTTCCTCTCTGGCCATTTAGGCGTGTGTGGGCTAATGGATATCACCATTTTGCCAAGGCCTTGATCTGGCAGGTGTGTGCTGCCCTCCAGTGGTAGACCTGGGTAAATGAGATGGAAGTACAGAGCACCTAGAGTCAGAGAGGTGTCTCCTGGGGGGAGATTGGCTTCTGTGGAACGCTGAGAGTTAGAAATCAAGGCTAAAGACGGCTGGAGTCTTTTCTGTTCAGCTCGCTTACCCTAGAAATGCTTTGCTTTACAGGGAGGAACCCACTGAGCAGCTCTGGATGCTGTGGATCCCAGTATGTCTTAGCAACATCTTTCCATCTTCAGCACCGATTCCCTTCGACTAGCTTAGCACTTTTGCCTGTATTATTTCTAAGCGCTTAGTCAAGTACGTCAGCCTTAAGGAATATAAAGCCAATTCCACAGGCAAGACAGGGACAGCTGGAAACACTGAACCTCACTCTGACCTGGTTGTCTTCTGACACCCTCCTCTGAGCTCCACAGCCCTCCAGACCTGTTCTCTTTCACCCCATCATGTGGCAGATGCTCGCACCTGCACCTGAGCATGCAGGGGCTGGATGGCCCTCTGAGATGCTCCTGATGTGCTCAGTCTGGAAGCTCCTGTGCTGCACACCCCGCTGTGGGAGAGGGGGTGCACTTGGTGCAGAACCCTCACAGCCACAGCCGCTGTTGAGCCGGCAAGGGCTCTTTCTGCCACTCAACAGTCAAGTCAGGACACTCCCCCTGGGAGTCAGAAACTGTGTTAAGACACAAAAAGGAAGCAGCGAGAAGATAGGCCCTGCTTGACTGAGACAGACACCTGATGCCAGCTGCAAGGAGGAGGCACGATGATGCTAGCGGTGGCTGATGGGGAGGATGGCAATGACATGGCATTGATGGTGATGGGAGGTGACAACTATGAGAGCATCCAGTGCCTATGTATGTGTGCCAAGTGTCAGACTCTGTGCAGGCACTCAACAGGCTGGCCCTCCTCTGACTTTCTTTACAGAGGAAGGAAGAGGGGGATTCAGGGAAGGAACCTGACAAAGTCCACCATGAGGCGGAGGTGGCAGTGGAATGCAGGGTTTGATGGCTGCTGTGACAGGGGACATGCAGAGATAAACTGAGCCTAACCCAGCTCGGCTAAGCTTGGGTGTTTGAGGAATGCTTCCTGCACCCTGTGCCATTGAAGCTGGCACCAACAAAGCCCTACTGCATGTCGGCAGCCCACACAGCTGCTGGTGTCAACTAATTGTAATGAGACACTTTCTCATAAACATACAGGTTTACTTGAAGTGTCCAGGATTTGCTGAAGGTTGCAGGGAAAGGCCTGAGGAGTATCACAGGACCTCAAGAGATTGTCAATGTCCCAGCAGCAGGTTCAGGGAGGTCAGAGCTCCAAGCATCCCTAGGTTTGTCCGGTCTGCATGGGAAGAGCATCCCATTGAGACAGGAAGGTGTAGAGTCAGCAGGAGACAGCAGAGCCGAGAAGTCACTGACCCAGCAGGAAGGCATCTTCCCAAAACACTAGGTATCTGGTCCAAGTCTTCGCAATATTCTGTAGTTCTTATTTCCACTGTTCCTGTGTTGAGGATATTCCTGCATTGGCATCCGAGACTGTGTCAAAATCTCACACATTTTAGGTTAACTCGCTCTAACTTCGCTCATGATCTCTCTCACCAGAAACACAGAGCATGGCACCCCAGGATACTCTCCTCAAAAGTATACCTCTATGTACCTGGACTGGCCCAGGTCACATGGCCAGGAAGGAGCAAAACCAAGGTACAAGTGTAGACGTTTCAGATGCCAAGTGCTATTTTCTACTCTTTCTCTTGTCTTCTTTCAGAGTGATGAGGGATAGGAACCAGGAAGAGAGAAGTTGTCAGCATGCAAGATGAGCGGTACAAGATTGGACTCCTACCCAGCTTTCAAAAAGAGGAGGCCAAGAGGCATGTGTCTGCCTGACAGGGAGATGGAGCTCACCAAATGGTTTTCTCTGAGACCTCTGCCATTTTGAAACCACTCCATGCTAAAATCCAATATCTGCAGAGTTCCAGGAGCCTCTGTGTGGCTGTTCTGGAAAGAAGGCAGAGACCAGTGTAGGAGACAAGAGCCCAGCTGGGTGGGCTTGGGCCCACGTGGCAGCAGTGGGTGTTGATGAAGCTGCAATGCGGAACCATACCCAGCCACACTGAGCAGCAGGGCTGAGGCTGGCACAGGGCCCAGACTGGCAGCAGAGCAGGCCTTCACAGTGGCCAATGTCACCTGCTGCATGGCTCGCAGCCCACCCTTTGGTCTTCTCTCACCTAAGAGCTATGCATCCCTACCTCTTCCTGAGACCCTACCTTCTGTACCATCTCGCCCCCTCTGGGACCACAGAGTGCACATGCACTCCAAAAAACTTCCTCATGTCCTCCTGAGTGCTCTTCAGGCCAAACAATCCAAGTTCTCCCTCTGCAGGCATGTCAGCTTCTCACCCAACCTGAGTGCGGATCCTTGCAGACAGCAGGTGTGTGTATGGAGGGGTGTGGCATGCGAGCAGGGTGCGGCTGGTGGACAACAGAATGGCTCAGTCTGGTCTGCCCTCGTACATCCCGATTCTATGGATGCTGCAGAAAGTAGCATGGCATTGGCAGCAGTGACATCACACTGCTGTCTCAGGTTGAGTGGGCTTGACTCACAGCCCCACCATCCTGTACTGTGGACTTCAGAATCCCAGTGTTCCCTGGGGATCCCTTCATCTTTGTGCTAACCCATAATGCCTTCTGCCTTTCCCTACCCACTGCCACCACTGAATCCCACTCTGCCATCTAGCATCTGGCTTCCTCTTCCATTTCTCATAAGAAATGGAAATTCAACCATCAGGACTGTGATATATGACTTATTAAGATTAGCAACTCAAACTGGGCCCAGGGTGAGAAGGGGCCACACTGTGTAACTCTCCATCAATGAATCTGGACCCACTGCCATGTGTCATCTACCACATTTGAATCCAAACAAGTGCATTATTATGCAGAACTGATTTCTGCAGTTATCTCCAGAGTTTTAACATGGGCCTGCTAATTGTTAAGCAAAGGTCAGGTATGCGGTATTACTGCTCTCCCTGATTGTACAAGGCAGAGAATTAGGGCTGTCCAGCTAGCCTGCATTGTTCTTGATGAGTTCATGCTGCTTTTCGCAGCTGGCTTTCTGCTCAGCAGAATGTATGCTGGAGGGAGGGGATAATGACCAAATCCATGGTGTTGGGCCAAACTAAACTGATGGAAGAAAGTGAAACTTAAGTACTTACAAAAGTAGACAACTTTCTGCACACTGCATCTGGGCAGAGATAGAAAAACTGCGTTGCTACAAAGGCTCCCCAAACACAGGCACTCTGTGCATCTGGACATGTCCTTTGGGAAGCGGTTTCTGCAAAGCCTCATGGGACTGGGGGACAGGAAAACTATCCGGCAGCAGGCTCCTGTGGTGCCTAGCTCTCCTCTTCCTTGCCTCTCTCTTCCATCCCAGTAGGCACATTAGGGTACATTAGGGACACGCCTGTATCCAGCTCCAGCTCAACCAACCAGCAACTAAGAAGTTACTAAAGAAGTAACTGCATTATTCTGAGCCTCAGTTCTAGCCTCTGGATTAGAACAGTACATCTCTATCTTGCATGGTTTGTAAGGGTTTCAAGTGAGGGTACATGAGGGCACATATCCTGGGGTCTACCTACTAGATGAGGAAAGGAGGTAGTCATGGGGGACCTTCAAGAACACCGTGAATGCTGTTGGCAATGAGAAAACAGAAAGGCAGGACAGACTGTGTGCTGGATTCATTTTGGCAAGATGGTTCCCTGACAGCTGTACTCATCTGAAATGTTGTCCCCTCTGAATGAAAGCAGCTCCTATTCGGCATTTCTTGCACAGCCCCTGGGCCTTGCACTCCTATGCCGTGTCTGCTCTCCCAGCCTGCCCATGCAGCTGGTGAGGTCTTGCAGGATCCTACCTGGTAATTCTTGGCTTCCTTATAGCAGTTTGCCCTGGCTCTACTGGGTTTCTAACACTGAGAGGATCCTGGGTTGCAGGTCTTACCTAACACCTCATTAAGGCCAGGGCTGGATGGATCCAGTGAAGAAGCAGGGGATGACAACTGAGGCACACCAGTTGCCATAACAACACCCTTCTAACAAATGGAATCAGAAGGAGAAAGTACTACAGCTTGCTATAGATTTTAAAATTAACTTAGACATATCAGATCATCAACTGTTCTTCTCAGGGTGTTCTGAGATTCTAATGTACAAATCTTGAAAATAATTTTAATAGCCATTACTTAAGAGATATCGAAAAGCATGAGTACTAAATTATTCCTCACTAAATCTACAAAATGATGGTGTGTTAGTGAAATAACACAAAAGTTAATGGAAAGAAGCATCAAAACACATTCTGCTTGTAATAACCATTTGAATGTTTAAATTGTCCTATGGACTTCTTAACACATAGACTGCAAACACAGTCATATAGAGAAGAGAATTCAGCAAAAGCAAAAATCTGAGATAGCAATACTACGTAAATAAATATGACCACGTGAGATAGAAACATTTACATTCGTATTAACAGCATTTAGAGGAAGATGTTTTAAAATTTAACCAACTGAATGGTACATTGACATTAGTGAAATGGCAGCTGTGAACAACATTTAGCATTTTATAATCAAACACACAGAGTTGGCTATCCCATCCCTGAGGGTCAGGCATGTGTCTGCCCTGAGAGATCCCAGCAAGAGGTCAACTGAGTCATTTTCAACTTTGCAGGGCTGCTAATCTCTAATCCACCAAACACTTGAGACTTAGTTATACCAGTGTTTAACACAGCCAACTGCATAACAGGTTTATTTCTTTGTTAGAAACAATTACTGTTTATTAAACATTCCAGAGAATAAAACGCGGCATGGCGGAAACATCAGAAAGTGTTCATCTGCTGAGGTAAAACCTGGGACAGTCATTGTGGGCATCTGGCTTTGCCTTCACCCTGGGGTCAAGAGCAGAGGTGCCAGCCCTGCCGAGTTCAGCATAGAGTCCCGGCAGCACCAGCCAGGACGCAGCAAAGGGAGCACTATCAGGCTTTGTAGCAGCCCCCATCGACAGCCAACTGGCCCCTGCTTCCTAGTTGCACAACAGTCGCAGAAACTTCTCTTTTCTTTCAAAGGTCACAAAAAAAGAAATACGAAAATGCCCATTTGTACACTTGATTTTTCTGCTTCCGAACAATTTACAGTTCATCCATAACCATGTGTGTTTTTGACAGCTTGAGCGGGAAGAAAAGAGATTTATAATGAGGAGGGATCCACAAGGAGGCAGGAAGAGGCAAAAGGCTACTTGCTACCAGATCCTTTGACCAACCCAACAGTTCTTGGGTCAGAAAGGGCCCTTTCCAGAGCAACACTGGCTGGCCAGGAGGGAACGTGAGCTGACAGGGTGATCTGCTCTTGTTAAGTCAAGTTATCCACAGTGCAAATCAAAGCAAGCCTGGCCACCCCTTTGCGATATCAAAATGAATTCATCATCAAAAAGGAACAAAAGAGAAATACATTAAACAAACTACAATCAGCAGCTCACTAAAAGGATCAAATACAATGACAGATCAGAAACAAGAAATAATGTGAGACACAACTCGTTGCGATGTGTTTGTCTTATTTTCTATTTTTGTTCATTTCCAATGTATTCTGAGGGGTTCAGAGTAGCCTCTGTAAACTGATGGGTCTGACAATTATAGGCTTTCACCAAGGTCGGTGGTTTCTTAGTGTGTTTACTCTGAGAAGAAATCATGATGACTTGTAATGTACATTTCTAGGGGAAATGAGTCACAAGTGCCATGCCCGCCAGAGCAAGCACCCTAACTGTGAGCGCAGCTGGGCAAAGGAAAGGCAGCAAGTGTAAACACTGGATGGTTCTCAGATCCAAGCTCACAGAAAGTGTTTATTCCTTTAAAAAAAAAAAAAAAGAAAAAGAAAGAAAGAAAGGAAAAAAAAAAAAAAAAGAAAGAAAAAGATTTCATAATAACAAGCTTCCTAAAAATCAAAGGATTTGATTCTTGGAAATTTCACTTAAGCAAAGCTGTTCAGAATACATCTACTTAGGAGAACACAGTTAACCTACAATCTTATAGACAACTTACCTCTTTTTGCTTTGGATGTCAAGTAGCGCATAAAAAGAGAGAAAAGTTTCTGTTTAACTGATTCTCTTGTTGTTACACAATGGCTTACTGCAGAAATACCTATTCAGGGTCAAGTGCTACACTGGTTTTTAAAGGAAGCTATGAAAAGTGAGGAGGCCAGGACTGCCTGGGGCATCAGAGACAGCTGGCAGGTTCACTGGGGCAGCCTTGTGTGGGGTGTGGGCACCACTGGGCACAACACGAATGGCACCCTTTCCTACTTTAACTTCCTAGTCTCTGTTGCCATGATGTACACTGATTTCCTATGCACAGTCAGACAGGATCTTAAGTACAGCTTAGGACAGAGAGAGAGGAGAGAGATTCACCCTCCTTCCAATCAGGCTCTCTCTAGCCGCCTGTAGCAGTCAGGACTGGGCCAGGCCACAGTCAGGAGCACAGGGCTCCAGCTGGGTCTCCCATGTGGATGGCAGGGGTTCCAGTACTTAGGTTGCCATGTGCTACCTCCAAGGATGCATCAGCAGGAAGCTGGATGGGAAACAGAGGTGCCAGAATTCAAAGGGTCATTCTTACATAGGATGCAGGAGCCCCAAGTGGAGGCTTAACTCCCATGCCACAATGTTGACCAGTTTGTAACTAGAAGGAAACATCAGCTCCTTCAACTAAAAAATGAAACAAATCCAGTGTGTACAGTCACTAAACACAAGTTTAGTTGAAACGACAGTCTTGTTTTAGATCATCATTCTGGAAGGTAAGTGTATTTTCAGGCTTATCTTTAAATGCAAATTTTAAAACTTACGCACAACTGTTTCCTTAAAATAATTATAAGAGGAACGATGAAAGCCAGCCCATGTTCTGAGAACATTCCCTGCCTCATGCTGACCCAGAACAGCCCTCTGGAGGGAGAGGGGCTCGTGGACATGACACAACATGTATATATGGCAACAGATAAGGAACATCTGTTGGGTGTAGTTAATGAGAAAAGGCAAAATAAAGTTGTTGTCATGTGTCACGTACAAAAATCCTTCTTTGTATGATGCTGAGCGCCTGTCAGTGACTGAACTGCTGGCTGTGAGGTGACAAAGGACAATGAATGGAATGGCTCTGTGACATCTTGATGACTTCATGCTTTCGAAAGTAAAGGCAGGAAGGGATCAGGCTGCCCATTTTGAGTTGCATTTTTTTCCCCTTTTCCCTCTCTGGCCTTTGAATCAGAATGCTCTGGGGAAGCAGCCATGAACATCAGCTGGCCAAGGAGATGGGTGTGGCAGGAAGGCCATGCAGGGAGGGGACTGGCCAGAGGCACCTTGCTGTCCCACTGCGAATACACTGTTTAACTCCTAGGTCACTCTAAGTAGTTTAAACGTAAACACTACATTTCCACTCAGTCAGTTAAATGAACAGGGGGCCTCCCATGGCTGGGCTGAGCTCTTGGCCACAGATGCTGCTCAGTGCCCTTGGAACTTGGAAGAGCCCCTGAATCTAGGGTTGGCACAGACTAGAGAAAAGTGCATGCCCCCAGACTGCTCACAATGGCCCAGGGCAGCGTGGGCCTGCTGGCGGGCACCACAGCAGCCTCCCTGAACACCATCAGCGGTGCCCAGGCTCATGAGGCAGTGTGTGCGTACTCACGGCACCTACACCCCACCTGTGTGAGCAGGAAAGGCCAGGTGTGAACTCTGCACTTCCTGCTTTGGACACTTAGTCCCTAACACACAGACACATTAGAAGCTTTGGTAGGCCCGAGAGTCAGACTTTGCCTTGGAAGCTTAACTGTGTGGTGCTGAGATACTATTTTTCTCTAGACCAAGTGATACAGGGAACAGCTTGGATCCCTAGCACCAGAGAGCCTCAAAGCCGGAAGAAGTCTCTCCAGGACTCCTTCACTGGCATCCCCTTCACGCTCACGAGCATCAGTGGGCAGGAGGACTGTGAGCCGACCAGTGGCTTCCTTGGCTTCCTGTGGGAGGTCTCCAAGAACTTCATGGAAAATGAGCATTGTGATAACCACACAGGGATTACCAAATTCTTTGCACCAAAATAAACTTTTCATTTAAAAATTAATAGACTCACGTATTTAAAAGGCAGAGTGACATAGAGGTTAGTGTCTGGGAGGAAGGGAGGGAGAGAATGAATGAGAGTTTTCCTTTGGCTCATTCCCCAAATGCCTGTAACAGGAGGACATGTACATTACAGGGATCTAAGTACAAAGCAGAATCAATTTACACAGCCAGTTGAAAAGAAAAACTCTATGAGTCACCTTAAATCCTTCAAAATCAAGGTAATACCTAGTAAAAAAGATTCTGTGCAGACATTTTGCCTACTTAAAACCATAGGTAAGTAAGTTCCCCCGGCACGACAGCCACTCGCTCAGGACAGGTCCCGAGCACCGGAAGCAGGGGAGGCGGTGATCAGAGGGAGTCCCATGAGTGTGTGGCACACGCTGCCTCTCAAAGGTCCAGTAAGCAAAGGCACTGCCCAGCTCTCCCCGTGTGCTCCGACGGATTACATGTTGAGATGAAACTATTATGGATACGCTGTGTTCAATAAAATATTAAAATGAAGTTCATACGCTCCTTTTTACTTTTCTCTAATGTGGCTATGAAAGTTTACATTCATGCTACATTTCTGCCAGACAGCTTTGGTCTACAAAGCCAAACATTCTTGTAGCCATCATTTTACCGTTTGGCAAAAAGTTCTGTCTTACACATGGAAATATTTTAAGCTTCCTTTTTTTTTTAAAAAAAAAAAAAGATGTTTATTTATTTGAAAAGCAGAGTGACAAGAGAAACCTTCCATCTGTTGCTTACAGTCCACATGCCGGCAACAGCCAGGTCTGGGTCAGGCCCAAGTCAGGAGGAAGGAGATCCATCCAGTCTCCCATGCAGATGGCAGACAAGTACTCGAGCCTTCACGTGCTGCTTCTCAGGGCGTGCGTCAGCAGGAAGCCGGACTGGAAGCAGAGGAAGGACTTGAACCTAGACACTCTGTTACAGGATGCGGTGTGGGTCCCAGGTGCTGACTTACTGAATCAAAATGCCAGCTCCACTTTCTGAATTTTGAACCATCATTACCCTCCTGAAAAAAGTACTGTGAAACTGCTTTTTAAAATAAAAAGGAATAAAAGAAAATAAAGACAGAAAAGCCTATATGTTTATGTGATAATACTTCAAAAAGTTTGTGAAAATAGAATGAAAATTAAGTTTATTTTAGTGTAAAAAAAGTGGGGCAGATATGAGTAACTGACCTTGTTTTCCAAGAGTCTCCTGTGCTTCCAATACAGACTCTACTGCATCACCTGTGTCCAACCACAGCTGAAATACACTGTGTACTTGGAGCTACTGTAGAAAACGTGGGCCAATGACCAGTTATCTAACGAGCTGAAGGCTTACTATGTGCCAGAGGACAGAAAACCCAAGGAAGCCGAGTTACTGACTCCCGAAACTGACAGCCTCGCAGGGGACCACGGCTGGGGCAGCGAATGCCACCTGGACAAGATCTCGTAGCATTTGTATGTGCACAACAGCCAGGCCTGCATATGTGACACATACAGCTTCCACGCTTTGTAAGAGAAAAGAAGAAAGGTTAGAGGAAAGGTTATCTTAAGATTCCACAATACTTTTATATGAAATTGGTTATCTGAGTGAAAACCAAAACTATGCCTCAACCTGAGGATACTGAATTCTTACTTGACCAACGTCAAGTATAGCTATTTGGGAAACCTTGAGATCAATTCCTTTACTGTTCAGTTTTCAGTTGGGTGTTTCTTGTTACAGCAACAGCTAATCAACAGCTGTTTCAGATGGCATCCTTAACACTGTATATTCTAATTCAAGGTTATTCTCAAATAAAAGAGCTCCTCTAAAAGTAAAGGTACCATTTGAGGAAACTCTGAATTTACTCAAGAATGGTAGGGTTGTCATACATTTTAACCATAAAGTACAGCCCAACAGAAACATAAAAGACCCTTGCAGAATGAGTGATTCACTAAAATCTGGAGATCTGAACCCATTTTTAACTGCTTACTACACTAGGATAAAACACTCATAGAAAAAATATTTTTCAATTAGTGGTTGGTCATTTTATAAGTTAATGTTAAAAAAAATTCTTTTTTCCAGAGTAAATTCAGTAAGTTCTTCAGCATCAGGACATGCTCAGGTCTTCCTCCACAGGAGAGAACTCTATGGAACCTACATCAGGAGAAAACACAAGTCTAAAAACTTGAGGACTCAACAGAATACTGTTCATGCCTCCCGTGGTCAAGAATAGAGTCTCGTGAGAAAGTGCAATGACACGGGGAAGCGGCCAGAGGGCCTCTACAGGAAAAGCACTTTACAGCACACAGAGCACTGGGTTGTGAGTTCAGGAAAGAAGTCCAAAGGGCACTCACTGACTTACACACACGAAGCAGCACAGGCAACAGGAGCAGGCCGAGCACAAGCAAGACACCTGCATCTCCAAACAAGCTGACTTCTCCAACTTGACACAACAGCTGTGAACATTCCCATCCCTAGCCTCTATCAGCTGCATATTTTATTAGTTTCTATACTGGTTTACTTAATTTTTACTAATTTTTTTTGTAAATTAGCTTATTTTTCTTATTTGGAAGGTAAAGATATATATAAGGTAAAGATATATATATATAGATATCTATATATATATCTATATCTATCTATATCTATCATCTATCTATCTATCTATAGATAGATAGATAGACCCCTTCTATCTGCTGAGTCTCTCCCCAGTTGCCTACAATGGCTAGGGATGGACCATATGCCAAAGCCAACAAGCCAGGAGACTTCAATCCACACCCCTTAATGGCTGGCAAGGCCTCCAGGACTTGAGCCATTCCAGGGTGTGCACCAGCAGGAGCTGGAATCAGCAGAGTGGGGACCTGAACACAAGCAACCCAATATGGGACGTGGGCTTCCCGGGAGCTGTCTTAACTGTTGTGCCAAATGTCTGCCCATGTACTTGCCTGCACTTTATCCTACATGTTACCCACCTTGCTGTCAAGATGCTTTTATAATGAGAGCCTGACTCTATAAGCTGTCAGTCTGCCATGGAATCTATGCTACTCTCAATAATCTGGTCCACTGTTCTCAGCCCCTTGCTTCCCTGCCCTCACCTTGCACCCCCAACCACCAATCCAGTCTCATTTCCCATCCTTTTCAAGCCCTGCCCCAGGCTCTAGCCCACACTTGTAGCCTTTGCACAAGTTGCCCTCCTTTCCTATAAAGCTCTTCTCACTAACACCTGCCCAACACTCGCATCTTACCCAGGAGCATTCTGAACCTCAAGCCTCCTTCATTTAGGCCAAGGAAACATCTCCCTGCTTGTGTGCCTGCCTGTCTCTCTGATTACACTCGAGTGTCTTGAGGAACAGGGGTGGCACTTTGCATGAATACCATTGTACATCAAGTGCCAAAAGTATCTGACACCTAATAGGTGCTCAAGGAGCCGGATGCACGGTAAGTCCTTGGTAAATAAAATTCATCCAATCCTGACGAAAACAGTGAATGAGAAACGTGCTTAAGGAACATAGGACTGGCAGTGCAAGCAAGAAGCAGACCACTCCGTGTCCACTGGTCTGACTTAAAGAAAATGCAGAAGCCATTTTGCATGATGGACACATCTCTGTGTATCGTCGTCTAACAGCAAACTTTTGCATGTAAAGCAAGCATGCTTCTGTAAGCTGCTTTAGAAGTCAGCACACAGAAGAAAAGCCTCAGACTTCAACATAACACCATTCTCTCACAGCAGTTCAGTTTAGTTCCAGAGAAAGAAGGAGGGAAAGAAGGAGGGACTGGAAACATTAGGAGAAAGCTAAACACCCACGAGGAAAGCTCCCACATGGAAGGCAGGGAGTGGAGCACTGGGACGCCACTCCACAGGGACATGCTCTGTTCATGCATTGCAGTCAGATGCTCAAGACAGAAATACCAGCACAAGCCCATGCCTGTGAATGGTACAGACTCCTCCCGTACATTCTGATTGGCCACTTTCACCTTTTGGTTAAATGATAAGATACTGTTTGATTACGGTGACTTGACTTGCGTAAGTAGTGAAGGCAAAACATGAATGCACTAAGGGTTGTATGAAGACACACAGCCTCCTGCCTAGTTACCCGCCTCCTTGACAACTACAGAGTCCCTCCGGATTCAAGGGCATCAGAGCTGTCAGGCCCCCTCTCAGTCTCACTGGCCACGGAGACTGCAAACACTGAGAAGGGTACGCAGGACACACTGGTGTCTCAGAGAAGCAGAGGGATGAAGTCAAGGGCAAAGAGCCAAGTGTGGCCTTCCAGGAAGTCTGGCACTCCAGGGCCTGAGGCCATAGGAGCTGAGCCAAAGGGGAAGACCAGGGCCCGAGGTTCCCCCACAAGGGCCTCACCATACAGCATATCAGCTGGGGCAGTGCACCGCTTGGTCTGTGCAGACGTCCGCGTTTGAAAGTCAGTATCATCTGAGAGTGGATCCTCAGAAATGAGACCCTGCGTGGTTGGATGTTGAGCTTTTCTGCTGCCTGCCTCACAGACACGGAGCCAGCACAAACACAACTCTGGGAGGGTAAGTCACATATTCCATGCTCTAAATTCTTACATAAGATTTATTTATGTACCTCTCAAGTCTTCCAGTGAAAGATAAAAAGCAAATTAAACTCATTTAATTTTTACTTATATAATGACTTCAATGCTCCCCAACAGTAAAATAACCTATATTTGCCTGTAAGAATAATTAAAGTCATGTAAGAAAATATTAAAACTATATTTTAGAGGACAAAGCTTGTCACAAAACACTCTCATAAATAAAGAGGCAACTGTCCTTTAAAAATGATTAGTGTATATTGTTACTAGCGAACACATTTCATAATAATCAATAATTTATATTAAGGTCATAAATAAAAAATGCTCATAAAAGCTACCGTTTCCTATGGGTTCATGATGTCTCTTGCACACAATAGAGGATTGGCTTTATATTGCATATTTCCTTCTCTCAGCTTAATGAAAACATTTTCTACAATAAAAACATCACAAAAAATAATTCAGCTAATAAAAAAATACTACTGAAAAGGCAAGTGTTCATGAAATAAGTTTGGTGTGCAGAGTTTCTATAGTAATCCATTTAATAGGATTTTTTAGAAAATGCTATTGGACTGATCAGAAAGAAAGCATTCAGGATTAATTTTGTTGGATGTAAGATACAGAATTTAAAGTTCTTCAAAGTATAAGAAAAACTTCTTATTTTTCCCTCTTTTACTTAAAATTCAAATAAATGTTGAGATATATAAAGCACATTAGGTAGTCATTACAGTGATTTCCTAGGCTTGTCATGATTCTGAATCCCAGCTAATCTTAAGCTCTCATCTTTTACGTAGTCATCCTGGGAAAAGCCGATGACAGTCTCTGATCTTCCAAAACAAAAGAACGTAAGGTGGCAGGCTGGTCCTTCCACTCGTGTAAGCTCAGCAGCCAGAGAGCTGTGCAATGTGTGTGGTGGGTAGGAGACACACACGAAGAACTGGAATGAGTGACAACAGGAAGAGCATTTGGTGGGGTTTCAAGTGCCCTCATGGATCCTTTCTGACAGCAACATCAAAATGGAGCCAAGCAACATCAGGGTGGTTCAGTTTTAAACCAGTTGGTTCCCGTTTGAGAAGAAACTGAACTAATGAGATGCCAAATGCACAAGAACATCCCCAGCAGCCTTTGAGAACATAACAACTAATGGAACACTTAGCAGACAACCAGAGGGAAGAGGTGATTGGTGTACACCGCCTGATGTCAAAGCCAGCGTGACAATAGCCTTTCAACATAAAATAAGACCAGGCAGAAGCATGGGGATGTTGATGATATGTCAATGGCTCAAGAATGTATTAACGAGATAAATACATATTCATGCAAACAAGAGTCAGGCACACAGAAATGAAAATAGCTATTGTCGTTAATATTTACTCTTAACTTTTAATCTGATTGGCATATTACTTGTCAAGTTAAAATACAGCAGGAATGATATTTATGGCTCTTATCTATTTCTTTTTTTTAAGTTCTAGGAGGTAGTGTTTGAAATATCAAAAAGAAAAAGTCTCCTGGGAAGTTCTGTCTAAGGCACGTGTCCCGATCATTATGACTAAGGTGGCTTCTGGAATAGTCGTTTTAGGATACCTTGCAAAAGGGCCTAGACCAAGAGGACTTGAATCATGAAGGCAGGAAGAGCAGCCACTGTTCATGTAGGCATACAGCTTGGCTGTCAGCCATTCCAAGTCATGATCGCTCCTATAAACTTGCCGGGGGCGTTGAGCATCAGCATGTGTTTCCATACTACATCTTTCAACCCCAGCAAGTAGGCTACTGATAATGACCCAGACAGGAAAGCATCCGACAACCAAAGGCTGGGGTTTCCTAACAGCAACTATGGTAAAAATGAAAGTAAAACTTTAAAAAATTCTCCGGCAAAGGCATCAAATTCCATTGCTACTGCAGGGGCCAGGAAGTAACAGAGGTGGGTTCCTAGAGCAGGCTGAGGACTGCACCAGGGAGGGATGGGGCCGGGAACAAACTGCAGAGCTTGCCTTGTCTCAGAGCAGCAGCCAGCACAGAGCTGACTCGTGTGAATGCAGGCCTGGGCTGGTAGGAAAGCAGGCTCCTCTAGAATAGACCACAGTTAGATGTTCCTGGCATGCCTCTGAGTTTGTAACTCCTGACAACTAAGTTGAATGCATTTTAACAGCTGAATCACGGCCACCCCTGGGCTTTCCAGTTTGCCATCTCTGACCCACATGTAAGATGCTGAGATTTCTCAAAGGATGATCTTGATCTGCCAGAATCACATTCTCTTTATTAGCCATAAATCACAGTTTCAAGTTAGGCCTTTTCTATGGGGAAAGTAAGAAGCAAACAAAAGCTAAAGCAAACAGGAGTGCACTAGTAAGCACAAACCCAAGCTTGCAAACTGCAAGGAATTGTACGATCCTAAAAAGCAAAACCTTCGAGGATTTGCGGTTTATTTCCTTCCTCATGCCTGAGAAGACATTCTGAGACTCTGCAGAAGGTCAGCACAAGGGCAAGTTATCAAGGCAGCGCCCTTTGCTGAAACTACATTGAAGATGTCAGAAACACAACCTGTGATCAAGAAGCGTCGGCACGAGCCACCAATCCTGCATAGAGCCCAGGGTCACGCCCTGCATTGCACCTGCTGCTAATGTCCCTTTCCTAATCCCGTTCCTTCCAATCCCCACTCTCCATCCTTGGCTGTGGGAAGGCAGCCCAGGACACTGCCGAGGAGGGACGTCCGGCTGCGGCTGAGGAGCCAAAAGAAAGCCCAGTGCACGGCGGTCTGACGTTAGTGCAGGAAAGTCACACCTCATCCAAGGCTGACTCTGTGGCCGACGGGTGGGCAGGGGCGCTCGGAAGGAAGGGGAGAGCCCTCTACCTGGCTAACCGCTTGCATCACATGCACCCAAGGAAAAAATGTTTACCTGGTGGAGCCACGGTTAACCTTTTTTCCTTGCTGAGCCGCTGCCCTTGGAGGAATTCACTCATGGAAGGGGGGCCCTTCGGAAGAAATGATTCTGTGGAGGTGGGATCAGGGGGAACTCTTAATAAATGCTGTAGGTAGGAAGCCCCTGGTGTCCTGGGACGGCTCTGATCACAAAGGGGAGGTGAAAATTGTCTTGCAGGAGATCCAAGAAAAATACATATAAGAAACAAAAAAGTTTTACTTTAATTATCTTTCAATGCCTCATCAGTGACAACATCATTTATATCTGCATTTACTTTAATATTTATATATATATATACACACACACACACATCTATAAATTAAAATATTTGCTAATTGCTTTAGTTTTCACATCAACATAAAACCCTATAAGAAAATACTTCTGGATGCTGGAAAAGAGATTTAGCACAGTTAATATGATCCCCAGATAGAAAAGGAAAGTTTCTAAAAATAAAAATGGTTACCACCAATTGGGAGTACAGGGTCAATAACTTGACAGCTAGGACTCTGGACAAAGCTTATAAAACTGAGCCATTTGAACATTTTATGAGAAGTTTCTCTAAGCAAGACACATGTGCTACAAGAAAAAAGCACAGAAACCTGCTTCTAAGCAAGGACTGTTTGTATTCCACCCCATTTCACAGAAGCAGAGTTGGCCCAGGCCAGTCTGTCACCAAAGGTGGGGACGTGGAGATGTGGGCAGGCCTCTCCCCAGTAGAGCCCATCCATCCACACCGGCACCCCGGCTCAGAGCAGCAGGGAACCAGCACTGCGGGCAGGGCCTCGATAAGGTTGAGAATGGTCTTGTGCCCGGTGTTGACCTTTCACCTGCTCGTTCCCTGCCCCCCCCTTTTTTAAAGACTGGGACAGGCACACTAACGCATATCATCAGGAGCAGCACAAACATCAACAGACGCTTCCAAGTGCTATTATGAAGGTTAAGGACGAGGCGGGGTCCAGGACAGGAAGGAGCACACACAGTCGGCACAGACCACGGCCCACGAGGCCCCCGGCAGGGCAGCCAGGGCCCACGAGTGCACCGCTCCCTCCCGTGGCCCCCGCCCCCGCTAGTGAAGATCGCTGCATGCATACCTTTTCCTCTGAGTGCCACTGCTGACCCGAATGTTGGGTGTCTGTGGGCCCTGACTACGCAGGAAGTAAGTGTCTATGGCGGGCAGGGTGACTGATGCCTCCCCACTTACTTTAGGGCTGCCGAGCTTGCTCTTCCCAAGCTTGCCTTTGCTGCGTCGGGACTGCTCATGGTCAAACTCTAAGTCCTCCAGCCGCTGCGTCAGGGCGAGTTTTTGCTGGATAGCCATGCGCAACAAAGTGTTTAGAGTCTTCTTCTCATCCTCCGCGGCTGCTAACTGCCGCTGCATCTCATCCAACTGGGTGACATATTCATCGCATCTGGACTCAGGAGAGGAAGAACGATCAGAGAGGGAATCTCCGTGACACAAAAGGAGGGACTCTCCCCACAAAGCCCAGCCGGTCGTCCTGGTGCCCAGCCCGGAGACCGTGCTCAGTGGAGGCCTACAAACACACGCCAGGGCCCATTCATGTCATTTTCGCCGCAGTATTTCGGTGGTTGTCCTACTTTGGTACCAGTTACTGCTAATGTCTTGCTGTGCCTAATTTACAGATAACAGCCATGGGTATGGATGTACAGGGGAAAAACCCACAGTGTATACAAGGGTTGAGTATGATGTACAGTTTCAGGCACTCACTGGAAGTACCGGAATGTATCCCATGGCTACGGGGGAACTACGTAGTGAATGAGACTGGGATTTGGAGATTAAAACAAGCCATCCCAGCCACAGCATGGCAATAACCTGCAATAGAAGAACTACAAAGAATGGAGCAGACAATGGAGACATGGGTCTACTCGGGGTCACATAAACCCAGGGACAGTGACTGTGTGGCAGTAGCTGAGGAGCAACGAGTGTCCCAAATGTCCCCAGCCCGTGCTGGGAAGGACAGTGGCTCTGTCTATGGCATAACACTCTATGGATCCATGTGCAGGTATGCTACAGTCTATGCCCACCGCCTTCCAAAGAATCAGGTGTTCAAGAAGACATTTCCTTCCTGTCCTATGCTCACAGGCTTTATTTTAATCTGCTGCAGACTGCGGACACTCCTGACTGCAGATGCTCCTGTTTCCAGTGTGGCCAGAAAACACTATTCTCAATGACATTCTCACATTGTTTAAGAAGCTAAGATGTGGGCCTGGCGGCGTGGCCTAGCGGCTAAAGTCCTCACCTTGAACACCCTGAGATCCCACATGGGTGCCAGTTCTAATCCCGGCAGCTCCACTTCCCATCCAGCTCCCTGCTTGTGGCCTGGAAAAGCAGTGGAGGATGACCCAAAGCCTTGGGAACCTGCACCCATGTGGGATACCCAGAAGAGATTTCTGGATCCTGACTTCGGATCAGCATAGCATTGGCTGTTGCGGTCACTTGGGGAGTGAATCATCGGACGGAAGATCTTCCTCTCTGTCTCTCCTCCTCTCTGTATATCTGACTTTCCAATAAATAAATAAATCCTTTTTTAAAAAAAGAAAGAAGCTAAGATGCACCCAGGGTTTGATACAGATGGGACAGGCTGTCAGGTTTTCCACCTGTCCTGTAGCAGCACAAATGCATGTCCAGGGACCTTTCTTCCCCACCAATGGCCAAGCTGATCCCAGTTACATCCAGAAGGAAGCAGTGGAGTAGAAGAGCCAGCTCATTGTTCAGTTATCCCCTGAGTTTTCCGGCCCATTAGGATCTGAATTACAAGCACCTTTCACTCACCCACACAGAGCGACTTCAGGCAGTTATGCACAAGGCACAAACTCTGCAAGTGGCTCTTGCCTGAGGCCCTGCGAGGGGAAAGCAGGCCCTGAGGTGTGAGAACCTGACCCCCGGGAGGGTCCTGTGATGGCTGATGCTGTGTGTAAAGCAGCACCATGGGGAGATCGAAGCTTAGCAAAACCCCACGTAACTCTCAGGACCCAGGACTGATTGTCGCTGGTCAGATGACTACAGTGCAGTGGGAAAATCCTGTGGAGCAAGGCTGCTCCCATCCCTGAGAAAACGTCTGAAAATGGACGAGCTGGGGGTGACGATTCGTACCTAAAGAAGACTGAGGCTTTAAAAGCTCAGTTAAAATCATTTTTATCTTCTTCTCAAGAGGAAATTTGTGTTTATCTGATCCTAAATGCAATGCAGACTTCTTTCATTAAAGAGGGGCTGTATTCTATCCCCCAAATGCCACCATCTGAGTCCCTCCAGCCAGTTCCCCAAGTAGTTATTTGGATCCAACCTTCCCACTGCCACCTGCCAGCATGTCAGTGACCAGGGTCAAGTCTGCACCATCTCTCACTTAACACACAAAGGAAGCCCAGCAGACTCTGGGCGGTTCTGACAGAGCCCAGCTGTTCTCTCCTGTATGTGGGTCACCTACAGGTAAGTTACACTTAATCTGCAAGTACAGTCAGCAGCGGTTTGTGAATTTTGTATCACACAAGATGCAGAACTGTCCTTTTAGGAGGGGCATTGCACTGCGACAGCAAAGGAGGCATTTCAGTGGTATCTACTGAGAATCTCCGCATGCCAAGCCTCTGGAATCAGGGCACGCTTGCTGACTGCTTCAAGTCAGAAAGTTAAATACAGCAGTACTTCATAATGAAACTGCCGGAAGGAGGCTGAAACTAGTATTTGCATAATCATTTGGACTGTGTGAAAAATTTGCATACATATTTAGGCATATATACATAAACACACATACATGATTACATTTTAAAAATTATAACTTAGGGGTCATTGCAGCAGCTCATCAGGCTAAGCCACTGGCTTGCAACACCAGCATTTCGTCTCAGAATATGAGTTCCAGTTGCTCTATTTTGCTTTGGCAGCCTGCTAATGCTCCTGGAAGGTACCCGGAGATGGCCTAAGGGCGTGGGCGCCTTCTCCCACATGCCAGATCTGGATACATTGATTCAGCATTGGTTGGTTTGGCTATTTGGGGAATGAACTATAGGATGGAAGATCATGCTCTTCTCTGAATCTCTCTCCTTCCTTCTCTCTTTCTTTTCCCGTCTCTGCCTTTAAAGTAAATAAAGTTTAAAAATAGTAACTTAGTTCACAAGTCATAAAGTTTTTATTAGCTGCCATGATAAATACTGATCTGATAATGAAGGTATCTTCTCTGGAGAACATCTATTCATTTATTTTTTTAAAAAATTGTTACTTTTATTTGAAAGGCAGAGTTACAGGGAAAGGAGAAACAGAGAGATCTCCTACCACACAGTTCACTCCCCAAATGGCCACAACGGCTGCAACTGGGCTGGTCCAAAGCCAGGAGCTTCTTCTGGGTCTCCCACATGGGTGCAAGGACTCAAGGACTTGAGTTATCCTCCACTACTGTCCCAGGCACATCAGCAGGGGGCTAGATAGGAAGTGGAGCAGCAGGGATACTGGCACCAAAGGCAGAGGCTTATCCTACTATACTACGGAGCCCACCCCTGTAACATTAATTTAAGCATATTTTTAGGGAGCAGAATTGCCTCCTTGAGGGGGACTAGTATCAGCTCTGGAAAGCAGTATGGGTGCTTCTGGTTCAAACAGTGGGCGTGGAAGGTCAAGGGCTCTCCTCACACTTCAAGGTCCTTGGCCATGCACCAAACTCACTCAGTCTTCTCAGACTTAGCAAGTCTTTCCCTCTGGCCCACACCCAACTTCAGGAAGGCAAAACAGTTACCTTGTGGCAAACATGGCTCTCAAGGATGAGAAGGTGGCAGCGTCCTCTTTCAAAGCCTTCAGTTCATTCCGAAGTTTGGTCATGGTTTCCGTCACCATCGCCTTTTCATTTTCATACTTGTTCTTGAGGTTGGCCAGCGCCACCTCAGCTGTCTGCAGCAGAAACAGCACAGCGCTTACAAGGTGCACACCAACACCCACACCACACAAACCTGCCTGCACACCTGGTGTGTCATTTCACAAATGGAAAATCAACTGGTTTAGCTAACATTACTGATTTGAAAGGCAGGGAGAGAGAGAAAGAGAAAATGAATCTTTGCTCCGCTAGTTCATTACCCAAGTGCCTACCAGGAGCCTAGAATTCCATGTGGGCCTGCCACCCATGTAAGAAACCTGATGGAGTGCCAGGCCTCTGGCTTCAGCCTGGCCCAGCTCTGCTGTCGAGGGTAATCGGTAAGTGAATCGAGCAGATAGAAAATCTCTCTCCCTCCCCTTTCTGTATCTCCCTTTCTCTGCCTTTCAAATAAATAAATCTCTTTTTTTAAAAAAGAAAGAAATTAGCAAAGAAACATGGCTTACAACTATATTCAAATATTTCTGTATCACTGGCACTCTGAGGGCCTGAAACATAAATAAAAGACATAGATCACTGCGATTTATTATATATTCATGTTATGTCTAAGGAAAAGAACTAAAAAAGAACCCATCATTTTCTTAGTCTTTGTATATAACTTGTTCAAAAAAGTGGATTATAGGCAAATTTATTTTTTCATAATGTCTGTAAAAGTAGAAGTTCTAAAACATTGGATGAAATGAAGTATTTATTTGAATCCAGTATACAGGCATGTCTGAAGGTCTTGAAATTACTAATGCTTCAGATCAAGAGCTAACCTGGCACACAATAGAAAATGAAACACACACACACACACACACACACACACACACACACACACACACACTAAATCAATGCACAAAAACAAAGACCTTTAGGGCATGCCTGTTTGAGGCAAAGCACATGGCATGCATCTGGGATCCACGCCAAACACGCAGGTTTTATGTAAACCAAGGCAGTGCATGATGTAGGAAAAAGTCTAACACCTAATGAACAAGTCTGTCCCGAGCAGGAAGAGCCTTTACTGTGGGATCCCCAGGAAGACCACCCCTGGCTTTTAACATTTCCTTTTGTGCTTGAAGTGGACAGCTTCAACTTTCTTACACAAACCGCTAGCACTGATAAAAACAGACCGCTGAAATCAACGACAGGCTGGGGAGGTCTGGGGTCATTTTGATTCCTAAATGGCTTCTTCCTAGTTTTGGTTGAATTTAGCTTCATATTAAAATGAGGATTTTCTCATAAGATACTTACATATTTTCTAGAGCACTAATTTTTGAAGGGATCTTCAGAAATATTACAATTAAAAAAAAACATTCAAAAGATTGGAATGGACCTAGTGAAAAATGCCAGCTGTTGAGTTGGTGGGTTTTTTAAATTAATTTGCTTAAAAGTTAGAGAACACAGAAGAGAGAGGAGAAGATGGACAAAGAGATTTTTCATCTGTTGGTTCACTGCTCATACGGCCACGGTAGCTGGGGCTGGTCTTCCCTAAAGCCAGGAGCCCAGAACTCCACATGGAAGGTAGAAGCCAAGTATTGGGCCATCCTCCACTGCTTTCCCAGGTACATTGGCAGGAAGCTGGATAGGAAGCAGAGCAGCCGGAACATGAACCTGTGCTTCAATATGGGATGCAGGCAAGTTCCAGGTGTGTCTCAAGTGGTGGCTTAACCCACTGTACCACAATGGTAGCACAATGGTAGGTTATTATTATTTTTTTTAAGTTTAGATACGTATTTTTTTAAAACAGATCACTAGTTTTTTAAGTTGTGAAAGTGTACATGCAACAAATACTGAGCCATAAAACTAGTGTCGGGAGGCATGGGAGGAGGGAGATGACAGGGGGCGAGATCTCACCAGGAAGACAAGCCCATTCACGATCTGTGAAAAGTCTCAGTGTCCAACTCTGCTTGTGCTTCTGTTGCTCTGCACACGGCACCAACCTTCTGCAGAACCAAGGCGTTCTAGACAGCTAACCGACAGCACAGGCTCACCGCATCCTCCACGCCCTCCAAAGCAAACTCGCTATCCAGTGTGTTCTAAAACACGACCTATCCAGCCACAGAGGCCAGCACAAGCACCCTATGAAGGCACACAAGGTCCTCTGTGCATCCAGTCATCTCTGCAAAACCCCTCCTTTTCCTTAAGAAACAAGCTCAGGGACTGGCTCTGTGCTGTCTTTCAGCTCCTTTAGGAAACACGGGGAGCTGCTTCTGCAGTGTCCCCCTCATCAGACATCAGTGGGTCACCCAGCCGAACTGAGCCAGGGAGCCCTCTTGTGGGCGGGAGGAGCTGTGCACTTGGCTTCTCTGAGCCTTCCTCAGCTAAGAGTGGGCTAGGACAGGGGGCTCCACACATTGGCTTACTTCATCAGAAGACATCGTCTACCAAAATATCCTCATATGCAATAACAAATGTGAAGAGCACACAAAACGCCTATTTTAAAACGGGAAGATTTGTTTTTTCTCTGTACCCCAGATCTCTCGTTTTAGCATTCATAATTAACATTTCATGGTGTCTGAATCTGACGGCTGACATCTGCTGAAAATAACGTTATTTATGGGACATCAGCCCCAGCAATAGGCTAGTTTGACGCCCAAACAAAAGCCACTTTCTATTTTCATTCTATTTTCTCACAGACTCTTTGATGGAGGGTGTTCCTTGGACAATTGTGTGGCTAGAAATGTGTTTCCCTTAAGTTTTCTTACTGAGACCATGTGGGTGGTGATCCTATTGGCACCACAAACTACCAGGAAAAGCTACCTAGTGAGCAATGATATGCTCCACTCTGGAATTCCTATGGCATGGTTTATGTCACTCTTACAGGCTGGGAATGTGCTGCCTGTCAACAGTGACAATCTGTGTGGATGGAATTCCTAGCAGGTGCCTGGTCCTTCATTTCTGCGTACTTTCTACCTCCTTGGAAATACAGACTCGCTGAATGCTTGCTGGCCTCCTCTTATCTACCCCATGCTTCAGTTATGCATCTGCACACTTTCATACATCAGGGTTCTGGCTTCTGGGTATTCAATCTTTAGGAAAAAGTCAGGAGAAGTGGCTTGACCAAGAATGCTCCAGGAGTTCATGTGCTGGGTAAGGGTTGCAAGTCTTATCCAACATGGCATTGGTGATGTATAAACACTCTTCATCATCGAGTCTTTGAATTACAGCAGAGTGGTGCCAAGAAATTTCTTTATTCTGGCCTAAATTGGGAACAGATTCCTCAAATTTGACATTCACCCAAGCCATTTTTACTTCCTTAGGGTGACAAAGTCCTATTTTGATAAATAATATTTTTATCTTTGCTACCGATCTCCAATTTGACCTGCTACACTCTGTGAACTTGAGATGAAGACTAGAAAGCTGCCTGGTAGAGGACTTAACGATGACGTGGAGTCCCCCAGATGATGGGCAAAACAAAACATCATCTGGCTCAGACATAACCTCATCTCCAACAAGCACGTATCCCCACGCCCTGCTGCTCACCTGCCCTGCCTGCATTTACAAGAAAACACCTGACATTTGTTGCTTCTCATTTCAATGCCAACATTTACACAGCTCCTTTCTCACATAGGTGCATCAAAGGCTATATTTTAGAGCAATAACTGAATGGAAGCTCAAAGTATTTTTCCCACCCATATTTCATAGCACTTCTACGTAGGTGCAACTCATGAATAGAAAATCAAATTAGTCATCAAGGAGACCTCTATATACATCAGGTTGGTGAATGCTGTCACATTCCTACTTATTCCTGAAGGACAGAGCAACGGCTGGGACAACCTCCTTGTGGCTTAAGGCCTGCCACAGGTGACCCTATGTTTCAGGCCTGAGGTCATTGGTGCAGCCGAGCTCCTGCTCTAGCTCTCACACTGCTGACATGCTAACACAGCTCCATACTGTGTAATCCACATGTAACTAGCTTCCTGGTTTTGTGTGCATCTTTCAGTTCTCCCCCATTGCCAATGCTCCATCACCTCCCTCTGACAGGTCACCCCTGAGTTCCTCATTCCTTGGATTAACCAGGACTCTTTGTTTCTCTAGATCTAAGACAAAGGGCAATGTTCTCCTTCTCAATCTTGTTTCACCTCTAGAAATTGCATCTTGACTCTCAACTCCCCCAGTTCCAAAGCCAGGGCCTGACTATTGCCTCTCAGACTCCTACATCCTGTTGCCCCAGCTGCCTGCCAGGGCACCTGTTTTTCTGGCTTTGTCTCCCTGGATGTGTAAGCGGCCATGCCAGCCCATCCCACCAGCTATGGTTTCCGTATTTGCTTAGCAGTGCCCAAAGTGCACCTGCAGCTGGTCATCTCCTGCATTCCTGCTTTAACTTTTCCTCCTCTTCCTCCACCACACTGGGCATACCTGTTCCTGCTCTTCCTTCCACCCACTCATTTGGAACAATGACACCATTCTAGTTCAGCCCTGGGACATGGTCTGTCTCATTCGCCCACCACCCAAGGATCTAAACTCTGGCCTCAATGACAATGGATACCCAACGCGTCTAGACAATCGGAGAGTTTAGCAAGCCCTGCGGAGTGGGTTACCTGCTTGTTGGCTTTCAGCACTGCCCGCAGCGTGGCGATCTGCTCCCGCTTGGTGCTCAGCAGGGACTTGAGCTTGAGGATCTCTTCCATTAAGGCCTCCTTGTCTTTGTCGATCATGGGGGCCAGCTCTCGTGCCGCTGCTCGCTGGCGAGACAGTTGCAAAGACCGGTCCACAGCCTTCTGCAGATGCTTGATTTGGTCCCGGATTATGGCATTGAGGTTGTAGATGTTCATGGGCTCTTTGCGGATGTCACTTGTATCCAACACGGGAGAAGATGGTGGGGCGGTGATGACAGGAGAGATGGTGGGGGTCTTGGTTGGACTTGGTTCTTTGCTGGTTTCTGTGTTTTCCTTTGAAACAGGTTCAGATGAGGTCCTTGTTTCTACTGGGGATGACACACCCCGCCTGGCTAATCGTGGTGACAAGAGTCCCCTGGGATCATCAGGCCCTTTAAGGCTGCCACTGCGTGTGACTCTGCTTTGCCTGTAGTAGTCCAGCATGACCCTGTTGGGAGTCTCGTTATTACACAGACACACATGGTGGTAAAGCTGGGCCAGTTCTTCACTGAAGGTCACTAACTCGTCCTGGGCTGTGTTAAGGGTATTGTGATTTTCATTGGCTATGCTGGTCATCTTCTGCAACTCCTTCTCCATGTGGGCCATCTTCTCACCACTCTCCTTGCTGGTCTTCTCCAGGCTCGTGACCTGCTCGTCATACATTTGGATCTTACTCTCATACTTGGCCTTCTCCTCGGTATGATTTTCTATAGATTTATTGTATTTCTCCTTGAGAGCCTTAATTTCTGCTTTCAAATCAATCACTTCTGTCACTGCCACCCTGTACTTGCACTCCAGGATCTCTAAGCCGTTGATGTCCACTTCATAGTCATGGGCCTCCTCCCCGGAACCCCGGCCCTTCTCAGTGTCCAGCTCAGTCTTGAGCTCCTTGCTGCTCTGCAGACCCCGCATGGCGTTGACGTGCTCCGTCAGCCGGTGCACGCGCTCGTGCTGCTCGGTCAGGGCCCCCTTGGTGTGCTCCAGCTGTGTCTGGGACTCCTGGAGGTTGACCAGAAGGATGGCCTTTTCCCGCTCCACCTGCAACAGTGAAAGAGACGCTGAATGACCTCTGTGCAACAGAGCTGCAGTCCTAAGCCGCTCTTGGCAGGGCAAGGACACCTCTACAAGCTTTGCAGCAGAACCAGCAGCCCCATTGTTACAAATGAAACTGCAATGTGTTTTCTCATTTCAGCAGTTCTGGTAAGTCAGTCTAAAAATACCTCATTCATAATACAGTATCTGGTGAATAGCCAAGCCAGTTAAAAGCTTCATAAGGGTGACTGGAAATCTTTCAAATATTTTGCTATGGGCATTACATATAATCTCAGTGAAAATGGATTTCTCTTTCTCTTAAAAAGAAAACAAATTTCCTCAAGAAAAAATAAATCTAAATACCATTTGACTAATATTGTGGTTCCAGATAAAAGCATTTCCAAAAACCCCTTCAGTAGAAGGCTGCAGAGAAAATAAAAGTAGGATTTATAACATGTACTGACCATGTCTCAAGTTTGTTTTAGAGGCAAAAGCGTTATGATATATGAGGCAAGGACTTGAGAAATTTACCAGGTATATTTTGCCAGTTCAAAATTCACAGAAACATTTTCCAAGTCTAAAAGGAAAAATACACCTGTTTGTCCAAAGCAGCACCTCCAGAGAGCATCAAAGAGAACGTGTGTGCTTGTTCCACACATGGCATGGCCTTCCACACTTGTTTCTGACAAAACCAAACAAACAGCATCCAGAATTTATCTATAGGTCATACCCTCCACCTTAGACAATTAAGGCTGATGTAACAACAACAACAAAAAAGACAACGAATGCTGTGATAGGATTAATTGTCAAGGTGAATGTATCTCTGAAACTCGGGAATCTCCTGAGAAATACCTGCACCCTGTTTATGGGAAAACCCTGCTTCTCTTTTTTTCTTTATTTAAAGAATTATTTATTTTTATTGGAAAGGCGGATATACAGAAAGGAGGAGAGAGGAGAGAGAGAGGAAGATCTTCAGTCCGATGGTTCACTCCCCAAGCGGCCACAACGGCTGGAGCTGAGCCAATCTCTGGTCTCCCATGCAGGTGCAGGGTCCCAAGGGTTTGGGCCGTCCTTGACTGCTTTCCCAGGCCACAAGCAGGGAGCTGGATGGGAAGTGGAGTAGCCAGGATTAGGACTGGCGCCCATATAGGATCCCAGCATGGGCAAAGAGAGGACTTTCACCACTACGCTATTGCGCCAGGCCCAGGAAAACCCTGCTTCTTAGAATACCAGGAAGCAAGACAGGAGACAGGAATGATCTTGGACTTTTTAGAATTCCCAGGAAGGACAGTTACCTTAGAGGCATGCTGTTTACTGTCTACATTGAAGTGATAGGATTGGAATCCTAAACTTTTGCATTGCAAACCTTTATTGAAGTAACTGAATCAGAATCCTAAACATTGTACATTTTTTAACCTGCTTTTTGCTCTGTCACAAAATAACCCCTCATTATATATTTATCCAATGTCATATAGCTATTGATTTTCTCATAGATAATTGCTATTAAAGAAACATTTACTTTGTTTGATGCGCTTCTTGTTCTTAGCAAAAAGGTAGCTGCCCAACTGGATGGACATTAAAATCATTTCACCTGCCTTGGAGTCTTGTAATATTTCTTTAAACTCCAACAATTCTACAAAACGCCACTATTATATTTTCAGTTATTAACTCAAGAGTACTTTAAATGGTATTCAAGTTTTAAAGAGTAGGTGCTTAACATTCACTGTTATCTGCATTTATAAATGTGCTTTAAATTTAAAATTACTACATGTTTCAAGTGTTTCTATTTTAATCTCCACTTGCAAAGATCTTATCCAAGGAAGACCTGCTGAGTCGATTACCGTCTTCTACGTGACCAGGAACAGCTCTTCCTTCTCCCTTCCTACAATCTCCATCTTCTTTCTAGAACCGGGAATTGTGTTTCTTCATGACACAGCTGGTTATTTTGCCAGAAAACCCAAATGCAACCTTTGTAAACTGTTTAGCATAAGTTCATAGCATATATTAACTATTATTATTATTGTTATCATACCCCACAGAAAATATTTTTAATTTCATGATGTGTATATCTTTTACAAAAACATCGTGCTCTAAACTCTTTTAGAATGTATAGCAGTTACCATTAACACTTACCACCGTTAAGGGAAAATGAAATGACCTTCTTCTGTAGAAATGATCTGTTCCTTTAATTGAAAGGCAGAGAGATACAGGTTCAGAGAGAAAGAGGGAAGAGAGAGAGGTGGGGACACGAGGCAGTGTGAGAGAAGGAAGGAGAACAACACGGCTTAGACAGGCATGTGGAAGTCAGGAGCTAGGACCTCAATCCAGGTGACCCACTTGGAGGCAGAAGCCAATACCACTTCCTCCCTGGATCTCCATTCACAGCAGCTGGAATCAGAAGCTGGAGCTGAGTGTCATAACCAGCTACTCCAATAATGGGACCCCAAATCACACCTCTACAGTTAGACCAAGTGCCCACCCTAAAACTGACTTCAAAAGAGCAGATCAAAACATAGTATGCCACTACTTCCTTCATATCCATGTGGATATGACAAAGCATGTTAACTTTAGTCTTACAGAAACAATATTTTTTCTTCTTACATGTGAAACAACATACACAGTGTAATGCTGGAAAACAATCCCAACGTTTTTCTCCTGCTCAATCTGTACAGACATAAAGTTGGGGCTACGGATCAAAGGTAGGAAATTCAGCACAAGAACACAGGACTCCTTTAAACCTATTAAGTACTCTAATTAGTTTTTCCAGACAGGAGCCACTTATTTTATTCTAACAAAACTCATTAAAGCACTTGGCTGTCACTGGAAAACGTCAAATAAAATCTCTTTGAAATAACCGGGTCTTATGAATACCAAAATACTTTATCCAATAATATCCTGAGATATTTCAGAGGGTAAAGGATGACACTAATTGAGCTGCCTGCTCTCAAAGTATACTGTCAGGTTCACAGGGACCCTGGGAGGAATAAAATGTTCTTTTATTGTATCTTGTGCTTCTGTGTTATGTGAAAGCAAGCATGACTAAGGACATTTAAAATAGTCTTCTAATTTGTTATATGAACTAGAAGACATGTGGGCATTTCAAAAATTGTGAGAAATAAGCATTATCTTTTAAAAAGTTCACCAGTTTGAGCCTGTATCACATGCAATAAGATACTGTGATGTAATCAGTGAACAAATAATCAACGTGAGTCAGACTGCTTATGCTCTACATCAAAGAATTGTAAAACCTAATACACTTTTACGACCCTATGCCTCTCGGTAATGAGGTGGGAGAGCAGAGAAATCTTTCATCTCCTTAAAATGTGTGAGGAAGACGTGAAGTATAACCTATCAAGAACATAACAGGTAACTTATAGACAACAGACTTGAATCAGCATTAAACAATAGTAAAACTACAAAGACATACAGGGGGAATCAAGAGCGATCCCAACAACCTCTTAATAGCAGGTCATATGCACAGAGCAGGGGGAAACCCCAGAGTGGAGCAGGTGGACAGGAGGAGGCTTGTATCCCAACCCATGGAGACACCCAGACCCTCACCAAGGACTATCAGTACGGGCACCAAGGACTACATCTCAACTGCCAAGGAGACCACGGGAAATTGGAGTGCCTTCAGAGGCCGAGAATTCTGAGGTCATCCAATCCCATTTGGATGTCCCACATGGGATGGAAGAAGGCCAAATCCTTCCTCACAGGATCCAATGCCATCGGAACAACAGCCAGGAGCCCTGAGCAGTCTCCACAAACAGAAGAACAGTAAACTCCCTTCGGGACTAGGGAGAGGAGCTTTCTCTGGTTCTTACTCAGTTCCAACTTTGGATCTCCACCCTTATCTGCAATGACCATCAGGGTTGCTCCGGCGCGCCCCCGCCCCCAAAACAAAACAAAACAAAACAAAACAAAAAACAAACAAAAAAATTAAAACAGATAGACAGAGAACAACAAGGCACGCTTAGAACCAGACAGGTAACGGTCAGCGGGGACTCACACATACCTTACTAGGAAGGACACGAAAATAAGTTACTCCTCACTAAGGTATTGAAGATTTCTCTGCACACCCCTCCTAAAACTGTTCTGCGCCTTAACTGTTGACATATGCCTTGTTAGAGTTATAAGCCAGTTTGGTCTATCCTAAAATCTGCCAAGTTCAGTAAAAATTACGCTTCAACACCATAAACTGCTAAATACAAAAATGAAAATAGACACGAGACAGCTGAATAGTACCCTATAGCCATTTTAAGGTGTATAGCAGTCGGTTGTGTATAAACCAAAATAGAAATGTCAATTAAGTAGTCACAGGAAGTGAACTTGCATTTTCTAACATATTGGTCACTCAATACCATGTCAATTAACTCCATAATGTTGTAAACTATTGTTGATGTTATGTTGTGGCTTTTAATTGGTCAGGATGATATTCTGCCAGCTCTGCTTTTAGACCAGAGATGGTCTCCCCAAGAAACTGTTGAATTTATCTGGACAATATGATGCTGAACTCTATGCATGGTACATGCTTGCAATGAAAGATGCATGACTGGATTTGAACTGTAATACTGCAATAAGGTGGAATAATCCACCATGGGAGAAGGTACGGGAAGGGGCTGGGGGAACCTCAGAGCCTATGAAATGAAATGAAATAAAATGAAACATAATAAAACAAAAGAAGAAATCTTTAAAAAAAAAAAAAGGTCACCAGTTTATATTTATTTTAAAGACAGAGAGAGAAGAAATGAATGAATGAACATCCATGGATGTACTTCCCAAATGCCTGCCGCAGCCAGTACTGGGCCAGAACAAGAGCCAGGAACCCAGAACTCCGATCAGGTCTCCCAGGGCATCCATGAACAGACAGCTGGGCCTGGCAAGCAGATTCGGGATGCAGATGTCTGAAGTCATGCCTTTATCACCGCACTAAAACACCTGTCCCAGCATCACCTTTTATCCCAACTTTTCAATAAATGTGTGCATGTACCCTAATTTAGTACTATAAAACTTTCATTCCATTCCCATTTACTCTGGGGAAAAAAATCACCCCTAATGTAGACAGAGGTTCCCTCTCCTTGCCTTTTCCCATAGCGTCTATGGCTTTCCTTACATGAAATGGCAGTGGAGACTTTCCTGGCACCTCAGAAACTGACTACAGCTTCACATACAAGTAATCACAGGACATTTGTGACTCACATATAATTTCTTTAAATTGTCCTCCACAACCATTTCATAAAGAAGCTGTGGCATGACCACCAGGGATCTTCGAAAAGTTTGTGAAACACATATATTATGGAAAAAAAAAATCCATGCATGGACTTCCAACGTTTTACACTCAAATCAACCTTTTAATCTCACTGTCTATAGAATGGTTCGGCTACTTGTGAAACCCTGCAAGTCGCGCATGTGTGGCTCTTGGAGACACTATGCAAACCCAGTCCTTATAGATGTTTCCACAGAACTCACTGCAACTGTTCCCCACGGGATGCTAGGAGGACTCCCCAAAGAAAAGGACCTCAAGTTTTCTCCTGTGTTATTATTCTCACAAAGGCGCTGCTGGGCTAGGAACTCCCTGTCCTTCACAAGCCAGAGGCAGGGAAGTGATGTAACTCATCCAATACTCCTGACACCCACGGTGCAAGAAAGCACAAACAGGGCCTAGGGTGGTAGCCTAGTGGCTAAAGTCCTTGCCTTGTATGCCTCAACATCCCATATGGCGTCTGTTCTAATCCCAGCTGTTTCATTTCCCATCCAGCTCCCTGCCGGTGGCCTGGGAAAACAGTAGAGGACAGCACAAAGCCTTGGGACCCTGTGCCCATATGGGAGACCCAGAAGAAGCTCCTGGCTTCAGATCAGCTCAGCTTCAGCCACTGCAACCTTTTGGGGAGTGAACCAGCAGATAGAAGTTCTTCCTCTCTATCTCCTTCTCTGTATATCTATCTTTCCAGTCAAAATAAATAAATCTTAAAAAAAAAAAAAAGAAAAGCACAGTTTTCAAGAACCAGGAGAAGTGAATCCCTAAAGACGGGAAACAAAATTTACGAGCATAAGGTGGGTCTTATAAGATAAAGAAAGCACACTGCTTTTAAAAGGGCTCTTTTTTTTTTTTTAAACAAAAATTTGACAAAAGTCTACAGCCTAGTTGAATCAACAGCAAAGCCAGTTGCAACAAGCCCAGCCATGTGTCCTGGGATGCTCTTGTCACATTTCTTAACCAACCACGGCTAAGAGGGAACAATGTGTGAGAAGAAACTGTCTACAATACTGAGCCCCAGCACTTTCAATGAAATACATTTTTTAAATGAATTGATACGTATTCCTTTAAAAGAAAAAACTGACTACAAGAAGATAAATGACAATCTTAAAACACACACACCAATTAGAGGTGGGTGCTACTGGTGTGAGGCTGGAAACGGCAAAGGCCCTTCCATTTTGAGTTTGTCTTATCAACTAAACGTGGAGCCGACTTGGGGATGCAAGCCCCTCCTACTCTTGCTCCCTACATCTCTGGGACTGGCAGCACACTCCTGGAGGCCCGGGGTGAAGGCGCGTGGCACACCGCTTCCTGGGGTCCTGAGGGACAGTTTCTCATGCAGAGATTGCCCTTGCCAAACATTCTGCTAAGGGAGCACTCCTTTTCAGACCTTCCACACCAGGAGACCTGACCACCACGCAGCTGTCTTCCTAACACAGGAGCCACATCAGTTCTCCTGAGATCAGTGCAAAAAACAATGGCTAACAAAAAATAATAGTAAGACACCAGAAAAACAACCACAAAGTGTCATCAACTCAAGGCGGGATGGTGCTGACAGGAGGACAGCTCCCCGGCCTTGAGCACTTCCTGGGCAGCAGGCCCACTCAAAGCCTCAGCAGTGACCGTCTCCTAAGCCTTCCCAACACTCTGCAGGGGGAGGCACCACTGAGACCCATTTCACAGACAGTAAAGCGCTGCTTCTCTAAGAAGGGCTCGCACCCAGCAGCTGACCCTGGAGCACTCTGGGTCATCACTTGGGCTGAGGAGAAGGAACCAATGTTTGCTGGTTAGAACCAGAGAAGCCACCCCTCCAGGGGACGAGGGACAGTGGCAGATGGCGAGCAGCAGTCCACGCCCAGCACAGATGGCCACCGAAATCCACGCTCCTGTTGGAACTCACTCAGCCGCTCTGCACTGTTCTTCGCAGTACAGGGGCCACCTTTCTCAGGCTTTTGTTCTACCCAATTTCTACCATGCTGAGGACTAAATGTGACAACTGCTCTCAAGTAACAGATGATCCCGTTGGAAACTGCTCAGCTGTCTTACACACAACAGCCTGCCCTCCTCCCCACCCCCCGCCCCAGCTCTTCCACCTAGAGATAGAGCAAACAGCCTTAACCCATATTTTTTAAAAATAAAAAACCACCAACAGAATACTTCAAAAATATGTTAATCTAACTTAATACTACTTATCTGGGGTACTCTTATGAAGACACATATCGTGTAAAACTTTTTTGAGAAAATTTATCTTTTCTATTTTCACTAAGCTGTTGCGTTAGTAAATACTGGGCAAAAAGATTGGAAAATTACTACCTATGTGGAACTCGATTTTGTGGCCAGGAGAGTCTGTATGACATTCATTATCCTTACAGATTTATTCCATTTGAAAGGTGGAGTGACAGAGGGAGAGAGATCTTCCATCTGCCAGGTCACAACCCAGTGCCTTCAATGGCCAGGGCTGGGCCAAGAACTCCAGCTAGGTCTACCAGAAGTTCAAGTACTGGAGCCACCTTCTGCTGCCTTCCCGGGTGCAACAACATGGAGCTGGATTGGGAACAGAGCAACTGGGTCTTGAACTATGCTGTAAGATGGGGCAGCAGCAGCTTAACCCACCGTGTCACAACACTGGCCCCATGTGCTTCACTCTCTGTTTGTTTGTTTGTTTGTTTTATCATATTTAAACTTAGCAGTTTTTAGTATTCAAGCAAGATTTTACAGAACTTCATGCATTTTAGGATAATCAAAATAGTCTCATAACTCTACAACCCATATATTAACAATTGAAGAGTAGAACAGTTTTACGTGGGTGGGCAGAGAAATCTCCAATAACTTAGCAAGTGAGGAATAACTGAACTCCACATCCTCCCTCGTGAGATCTAGAAAAAGCCAAATTGGGGGCCTGACCAGCAGGGTACAGGCCAGCTGACTTTTTCCTGTCTGTTCAAAGCTTTCTAGATTAGTCTCTGTCTATCGGAGGTAATTTTGGGGCTACTGAGTGACCCTGATGGTCAGTGCAAGAGAGGATGGGGAGTCGAGCTGGAACTAAGTAAGGACCAGAAGAAAGCTCCTCTCCAGAAGGAAATTTACAGTTCTTTTTATCTCTGAGGGCCACCTGGGGCTTCTGGCTGTTGTTCCAATGTCACCAGACCCTATGAGGAAGATTCTGGGCTGCTTCAATTCTTTGGGGGAGATCCAACGGGAAGTGACTGACCTCAGAGTTCTTGGCCTACAAGGGCACTCAAATTTCCTGTGATCTCCTTCGCAGTCGGCTTACGGTCCTTGGTGCCCATACTGACAATCCTTGAAGTTACCCACTGCTTCTGTGGCGAAACATGTGCTTCACGCTTACCCTCTGATCTTTGTTCAAATCTGCCACTTCTAACGTGAGGTCGCTTTTAGCAGCGTGCTACCGGATATGGGAAGTGCACAGTGCGTTTTCGATGTGCTTTATTAACACAAACCTGTTCACAAGCTAACATCGTTGGCTTTCTTATCTCTTACTACATCTGCTAATTTTATTTTTCCATCATCCTTCTCATGGCAGCAGAGAATTACAAGGTCTGCTTGCCATCCAAATGAGACTTCCGGAGTCTTGACAGGCCTTTAATTACCAAACACAAAGGCCTCGGAGCAGGGCTGGGGAACATTTTTCCTACCAAGGGGCCTTTTAGATATTTATAATAGTATTCACGGGCCATACAGAATTGTCAAAAACAGCCTGCTAGTGGTTGCTTTGGCAGGACCACATCAAATGATTTCACCTGCCTTTCATGATGCTGGGACAGGAAATATCCTATCCCTGCCCTGGTAGGCAAGAATGAGTTGGAGGAGAAAGCCCAGATTCCTGATGGCACAAGTATAAAGAGCCCAACAATTTACAGTACAAGGAAGCCCCAGGTGGTGGTACTGGCAGTGAGGCTGCTCCGCCCACATTCCCATTAGCACTGGATTAAGACAGGTAAAGAATCCTGAGCAAGACTTGGAGAGAACAACCTGAAAATCTGTCAACATTAGGCAAAGCTAAAGGTTAGGACTCTTCCTTTGATTTGAAGATGCTAAGCGCATGTTTCAGGTTTATGCCTATTATGCATTTTCAACCACATGGCATCCTGGGTAATTTACATATAGGAAGTTTTTCTGCCCTTGAAGGCACACAACACTGATGTGCAACGGCCCCTCTCACTGGAAGCTATAGGTACTGTGTGTTGTCACAGAAAATTGTGTTTTCTAACGCTTCTCCTGTGCATCACAACACTGACTTCTCCTGTCAGAGCACAACATGAGACTAGGAAATACCCCATCCTCAACCCTCCCCGCGATTCTCGGGACGCCCGTGACAGGACGCCCGCGTGAGGCACCTACCTGAGTGAGCTGCTGTTTGAGCTTCTGTATTTCGGAGATGTTCAGCTCGCTGAACAGGTCTGAGACGGGGTGCAGGGGCTCCCCTTTGCGCAGGGCAGGCGGCCGGTAGTCTCCGTTCAGCTTCACCAGAGGCCCGTGGATGTGGCCGTTCATCTTGTCGTCGTTGTTGGGCTCGCCGCCGTCCTCGGCGAACTTGAGCCCATCCACAGCGATGCTGAGGTGATTGTCGCTGAGGCTGATGTACTGCGAGAGCTCCTTGCGCAGGCTGTTCTTCTGCTCCCGCTCGTTCTTGAGCGTCTCCAGCGCCTCCTCCAGCTGGTGCTCCGCGATCTCCTTCAGCCGCGTGGCGTCCTCCAGCTGGCTGTTCAGCAGCACCGTCTCCTCCTCGAAGCGCTTGATCTCGTGCTTCAGGCCTTCGTACTCCACCTGGATCAGATAGGACAGGGCAGATTCACACAGCTAAACTTTAGGTCTCACCCATCTGCCAGGAAACCCACCAGTGGACTTAACCACTAAAGCCACCTGTGCTAGTTTGCCAAATAGATGAGAGCATCCCATGTGCCCTAAAGTGACACAGTAAGCACATATATATGTGTGTTAAATGTGTGTATCTATGCATAACATGTATGCAGAATCAGATACGATGCAATATAAGCAAATATCATGCACAATACCTACATACATGCAACATAAATATGTAACAGAATTCTCAGCAGAGATGAACAAGATGTCTACTGTCTTGGGGATTTCCATAAGGATCTGATGCCCAAAAGAGGGGCAGTGTTGACCCAACAAGGCTATACCCTTTTGAGTTAAGATATCAGAATATTCACACTCCAAGGAAAGGTTTTACCATCACCAAGTGTTTCTTTCATTTCATTTCTGGCTAAACAAACAATAAGAACATAATCTCAGCAAAATCGGCTTGATAGTAATGGTAAGAAAAGATGTGTATCTACTACATGCTAAAACATAGGTCCTAGACAAGCCAGTATGCAGTAGCCGATAATAAACCAGGTCCGCAATCGGCAGCATTTCAGAACTGTCCAAACCACCTGGACAGAACCCTCGGAACATGTGCACATGGAGACTCTGGGGTGATGTGAGGTGGCAGTTCCTCATCCCTGGGTACTGGGATGTGTGGAAAGGCATGAGGAGTTTCCCCTTCGTCTCTTCCCTTCCCCCAGAAACAAGAAATATGAAATTTGGAAGCAATGAGTTCACCTAATTTTCCCTAAATGTCAATCCTTCCCATCCTGATCAACCATGTAATCATTATTAAAAAATAAAATTAAAATTAAAAATAAACCAGATCCGCACTATTATCCATGCAAGAGGAGCATGTTCAAACACAAACCCTTCTGGACCAGAGTGCATGCAGGTGGTGGGCACCTGGTCTCTAAACCCACTTGCCTGTCACAGGACCCTGTCCTTGTCATAGGCCACCTTCCAATCAACTTTTTTTTTTTTTTTAAGATTTATTTCTTTTTATTGGAAGGCAGATACACAGAGAGAAGGCGAGACAGAGAGGAAGATCTTCCCTCCAATGGTTCACTCCCCAAGGGGCCACAATGGCTGGAGCTGAACCAATCCGAAGCCAGGAACCAGGAGCTCTTCTGGATCTCCCATGCGGGTGCAGGGTCCCAAGGCTTTGGGCCGTCCAGGGAGCTGGATGGGAAGTGGAGCAGCCGGGATCAGAACCGGTGCCCATATGGGATCCCTGTGCATTCAAGGTGAGGACTTTAGCTGCTACATTATCGTGCCCTCAATCGACTTTTCACCTGGACAACTACCTTCTCTCCTCCATGAAGAAAGATTGCTTTCTTCACTTAAGCCTCCCTCCCGCTGGGTGCCTCCAGGCTCCTTCCTCATGTTTGAAATAGAAATCTGAGCTTCAGCAAACCTTTGCTGAATAAATAAACACTATGAGTAAGAGAAAAAAAAGGGTGGGGGGGAGAGGGCGTTGGATCCAATCAAAGCCAGGAGCCTGCAATGTCACCTGTCACCTGGGCCTCCCGTGTGGGTGGCACACACACAGGGCCGTGGGGCCATCTTCCCCCATTTCCCAGGTGCATTTACAGGGAGTGGGATAGGAAGCAGGGCAGCCAGAGTTCCAATCGGCACTCCAGTGTGGGGTGGTGGTACTTCAGGCAGCAGCATAACCCTCTGTGTCACAACTCTGGCCACTGCATTTATTTTCACATTTATTTTGGTTTGAATTTGAAATTTTAGAGAAAAAGATGAAAATGGAGCAGCTGTGACTCGAACTGCTTCCCATATGAGATGTTAGTACTACATTGCTGACTCCTGGGTTCTTTTCTTGAGCCAGTCCAACAAACCATGGTTCTTCTGTGTGCCCTGGAGTGTGGTGGCACCACAGGATCAGAGTCCCAGCCAAGCATGAGACCCACAAAGAGAACAAGGAGGCAATGAATTGGTATCAGAATCATCCTAAGAAGTGCCAGCGCTTGGCTGGTTTCTGTGCGGCAGCTCCGAGGCTGGGGAGCCTTGCTTCTTACCACATAGTGATGGAGAGCAGGCACCACAATGTTTGCAGAGCCCAGGACATACAAAGTTCTTAATTTGGCCTTGCATTACCCAATCTAACACACAACTTTGATCATTCACCTACACAGAGTGACAGTTTGTCATGTGCCTTATCCCAGGGAGTATATATTTTGTTTTAAAAGACATATTTGGGGTCCAGCCTTATGGCATAGTGCCACCTACAATGCTGGCATCATATATGAATGCTGATTCAAGTCCCAGCTGTTCTACTTGCCATCCAGCTCCCTACTAATGTGCTGGGAAGCAGCAGAGGATGGCCCAAGTTTTGGGGGGCCCTGGACCCACTTGGAAGACCCAGGAGAAGTTCCTGCCGCTTGGCTTTAGTTTGATCCAGTGCTGGCCACTGTGGTAGTTCGTGCAATGAACCAGCAGATGGAAGATCTCTCTCTCTCTCTCTCTGTTTCTCTCTCCTTCTCTTTTAAATAAATAAAATTCTTCAAGCATCTGGCCTCCTGGAGAAATACTCCTGCTTAAAGAAAAGAAATACTTCCTGTTTAAAGGAAATACTGCAAACATTCCTAGGTCTCTAAGGCTGTTTCCTGACACAGCAACGTGTGCCCAGAGGGAACGTTGTTCAGAATAGAAACAAGATTCAATTATTCACTTTCACAAAGCTATGGGCTGGGAAAACAGAGGAATGAGTGTTGCTGAGCGCATCGGCTCTGGGCAGGAGATGCGAGCGACATGGAGCTCATTGTTTCTTTTCCCCTTTCACTGCCATGTCTCCACAAACTAAAACTAATAACTTCCTGCCTGTGTGCAGGGATACTGGGGCTGTGTGCCTTCCTGTCCTGGTGTCAGCAATGCTGGGCCCCAGAGACACCAGCAACTCCTAGAAGAGGTGGCCATGAACTCCATCTTTCCTTCTCAGCAACCCTCCGCTCAAAATTTAGCTTCGGAAGCTCCATCAGCAAGCCCGAGCCTTCCCACCTCTGCTGGAGACTCTAGCAGGCACCAGGCCTCCCCTTACGGTAACTGAAGATTGTCAGAGCCTCAGTCTTCCCTTTGATGATCCAAGTCAATGCTTGGCTAGAGATGAACTCAGCAAACTACACAAGTGGCATGGGGGTGACAGAAGAGTCAGATTTCCTCTTAGAAGGCCCCAAGCACCAAGACCCCACAGCCAGGGCCAAGCTCTTTTCTGAGAAACTACCAGAAACCCCAGTACCTGATCAGACAAACCAAGGCCCATCGAGGCCTCGAGCCCAGACATAGGTCCCAGTGTGCCATTACATAGGAAACACGTTGGTGCCCATCACTGACTAACCAAAGGCAAGCCACAGGCACTAGAGACCAGTACAGGAGCTAATCCTGCACTGCCCCACCTCGCCCTGGGAGCCTGGGAGCAGAGCTGCAGCTGCCTGACATCCTGCTCTGCACTCAAAGAATACTCATGCCAGTGACTGGGATACAGACTCAGCTTTGGCTTCGACAACAATTCCTCTGATCAGGAGTGTCCTAGTACGTGACTACCCTGCCCTGAAATCTCCCTGAGACATTACTACAAGAAGTCTGTTGTTTCATTTGACTGATAGATTTTTCTGGTGCTTTCTTGGGAAACTGAAAGCTTACTGCACTTATTTTTAACATATTGCTTTATTTTTTCTTTTAAAATGTAATTTTATTAAAAGGTAGAATTACACAGAGAGAGGTCTTCCATCCTCTGATTCGCTCTCCATGTGGCTGATGCAAGCTGAAGCCAGGGCCAGAAGCTTCCTCCAGGGTTTGCACAGAGGTAGCCTGGGCTCAACTTTCTGAAATAAGTCATTAGTGTTCCCTCATATTTTACAATCAGGATTATAAATAAAAATTGAAATAGTTGATGATAATCTGAGGTTTTTAATTTCCTCTCTAAATTGAAATATGAGTGTAAAGAGAAAGAAAATGGCTGCTAGCACTGCCTGGCTTAGATCAAGTGTAGAACCAAAAAATGCTTTAATCCTCCAGCAGGGATTTCTTAAACCCCCACTGAGGGCCACCTTACGCTGCAGGTACTAAATCTTAGTGGAAGGAGATAGAGAACAAATTAACTAACAGACACTAGAGGGAGTAAGAGGTACTCATTAGGCAACTATTATTTAGAAAAACATCAATAAAGAGAGCTAAAGAAACACATTTCAGAAGGAACAATCTTTTCTCAATTAAATATTTTACAAAGGTGGAAACTCTGCTGTCTGAAACACGAAACCCGGCTGCAGGAGTGCCCAGCCGGTAGGGCACAGAAGACGGCTGTGTCGGCAGAGGCCTGTCTGCAGAGCCAGCAGTGGCACCATGCTGCAGCTGGTTCCCAGGGAGACTCAGCACTGGGTCAGGAGGCAGCTACTGCAACCCAAGGAGTGAGCTTGGCATCTTCAAGTCTCTCCCTGGGCACAGACAACAGCCAGTGAGAGAATGAAATGAACTGCCCTCCAGTCAAGTCTGTCAAGGATCAAGTCTGCTTTGATTGTCAAGGACTCCCATGCAGAACCTCTGTTTAATGCATAGGCCCACATTGTAAAACAGCCCACTAAGATTTAAATCCTTGGTTTGACTGGCTGGATGAATGTCAGCTTTGATTCTGTTAGCCAACTCCAAAGGTATCAACTGACAAGTGCAGAGTGACATTCAGACCAGTTTGGCAAAGAATGCCAGCTATTGTCATCTGAAAAAAAAAAAAAACCTGTGGTGCTTGTACTTAAATACTACATTGAACTCACAGTAATCAGAGAATTCACAATAGCTGCCAACCTCTATAAAAAAAGGCCAATAGTGGGGGTTGACAGCACTTCCTTCACTGGGAGAGACCTACACACAGGGCATCCCTTGGTCAAGAGCTAAGCCAGAGTGGCTCCCTGAACAAAAACCAATTTTGAAATAATTGGGCAGCTAATTGAGAAATTACCATATGACATTTAGAAATAAAAGAGATGCAGGAAATGTTTCTCATTCGGAGTAGGGCGGGAGAACCAACTCTTTGTAGTTAACCATTGGATTCCCACAGACTCCACACAGGGATCCCCACTGAGAAGCTCTGAGAGCCACAGATGTGTCCAGTCCACCAGGGCTGTCTTTCAGGACTCTCCAGGACCCTGTCCAGGAAACCACGCAGGCCCCTGCTGGTGTGGGCAGCAGCCTGAATTGCAGGACGCAACCAGCTGGAAGCAATGACCACTTGAGATATTTTCATCTGTGTCAGGTCCTTGAATTCTTCACCAGCGACTCACAAAACAAAACTGGAAAACGTCCTACTTATTTTAAGGAATGTTTGGGGAGCATTTTTCTAAATCCAGCTCAGTGCAAAAGTCCCGCCTGTGAGCTCATTTACCCGAGTCAGAGCCTGACCTGGGATGCTCACACAGCTGCCATCACTCAGCACGGCCAGTGACTCAGCACACGGGAGCACTCTGCCAGCTTGTTTTGTTTGTTTGTTTTGTTTTGTTTTTCAGACAAGCTTAAACTGCTCTCCTACTGGCTCCATATTCCAAAGTCAGGGGAAACAGCAGAGATGAGACAATCAAACCATAACGGTCAACACTTGGGTATTTTTTTTTTTCCTTTCTCTCTTTTCCTCTTAACCCTTGGACCTTACAAAACTGTGTTTGGGATGGAGATACCAAGTTGGGAAGGGAGCGAAGGTACAGGCATAGGTATGGGCTGGCTTCTGGGCAGACGGAGGAGGGCGGCGCAGTTCTTAGCCCTCACTGCCAGCTCAGCGCCAGGCACACAGTTCCAGGCTTACAGCTGCATTTAGACAGGGTGGAGGTTGCGGTTGAGGAAGCCCCTTGAGAAGAACTTAAACCTCGCATTCACCTCTGCTTAATCAAAGAGCTGTACTCACAAATAAATCATTCTAAAATGACAGATCTAGAATGCTAATAACTCAAGACTAATAGCTATGGGAAAAACACAATGTCAATTAAATCAGATACATTAAGCTATCAGAGCCTCACTTCAGAGAAAAATAAATCCAAGTTTAGAGATGAGGTCATCAGGTTCAATTGTTTACGGTGTACCTGACTGGAAATAAATGAACCCAGAGCTCAAGTGCAATCTGGGGCCCAGGATCTTCCCCAGTAAAGCTCTAGTAGAAACTATCCTACCAAAACGCGCTCTTTTGCTGAGATAGGAGGCTGGGCGGTGCCAGAACCTCAGGACCACAGAAGATTCCACAGGTTCCTTCCTTCTGCCTCCACCCTCACCGCTGGCCTCTCTGGCTCCCCCGCCGCAGCCTTGCCCCAGAGCGCACCTGGTTCTGCTTCAGCGTGGACACGAGCTTCTGCAGCGTGATGTTCTCTTCCTCTAGCTCCGTGTAGTCCTGCAGGAGCCGGGCCTCCCGGAACTTGTACTCCCGGATCTCGTCCTTCATCCGCGCCCGCTGCAGCTCCACCATCTCGCTGTTCTGAAAGCACATAAGGAAAGGCCGCTGAGAACTGCCCTCAATCAAGCATGCAACCCTGATGGTTCAAATTCACAGTAAAAACTCTGCATCAGATGGAACTGGCACTGCCCTTCGTGAATGGCAAATCGATCACAATTGTCAAAAATTTCAAAGCGCATATGCACACAGCCTTAGGAATCTGACAGTTGGAAACTCATTCTCAGGTAGGTTTCAGAGGTAAAGAAATTCTTAAACTGCAAATCATCTAAATGTTCACTCTGGGGGAATAAGGACACAGGGATGCACCCATCAAGTGTGATATTATAAACTTACAGAAAACTAGATACGATGTACTATTAAACGTAAAAATCAAGCTACACATTAGTCTCCATAGTAGTATCTGTTCTGTTACAAATCAAAGGGGTAACACACAACCTCTCATACTTTCATGTTCCCATAATATCTATAGGAAAGCCCTGGAAGAGGCATGTGTTGGGCCGCAGGGGGACACCAAGGCAATGACCAGAGGAGCCCATTGCTTTGATTGTCTATACATCTGAGCCATCAGAATTTCTTTTCAACAGCAAACAAGCACTCCTAGGTTGTCTATGCAAAAGGTACAGGATATCAATCATGTGAATCAGGAAAATATTTAACAGCAGCACTGTGTTCCATGTCAGTCCTACATTTTATGCCAAAGGTGGTTAGTATTTAACAGTGCTGCTGTTTACAACAGGAATTTACCTCACTAACATGAAGCTGATGGAAATAAGGCAGGCATAGACGCCTGGACTATTCTTCCTCTACTAAATTCAGAAACATGCTGAGCAGTATTTCCCCAGAAGCCATGTGGCAGCCCCGGGTCTTGAGCAGGGCCAAAGTATTTGAAATGAGGTCACTAAAGACAGTTCAATCTGATTTGGAGATGCTCTGAGGAAAGGGCAAAAATTGGTCAGAGAAATGCACTTGCCCAGAGAGAAGACTCTGAGAAAAGGGAGAGGGAAGTGATGGACATGTGGCCAGGGAAGTGAAGCCTGGAGGTAGGCCGAGGAAGTGGCCAGCAGCAACAGAAGCTATGAGAAGAAGGGCTGTTTCTCCCTACAGCTGTCAGAGGGAGCCGGCCCTGCTGACACCTACACCTCTGGCCTCCAGAACTGAGAGACACAGAGTCTGCTCTTTGAGGTAACCCAGGGTGTGCATGGTAGGGATGCCAACTAACTCACGGGGCCAGAACTACTGGATAGGTGGCAGAGTGCTTCCCATGGGTGCTGCACATGTGTTATAGTTCTCTGTCCCCAGGAAGGCCCACCTTAAGAGGACACCTGGCTCTCCTGTGCCAGCCTTTCGATGACCCTGGTTTGACCACCTTGTCTACAAACAGCCCCCTGTGAGCCTGACTTCTTCATCTCCCCTCTGCCTGAAGATGGCAATTGTTTTCTTTATGATCTGATCCCAAGGTGCAGGTCACCCTGCTTCTGCCTCTGCTTTCATGAAAATAGCAAATACCCAACTTAAAATCTCCTGAATCACTTCCTGGGCAACAAACAAGTCACTCTAAGACAGACAAAGCTTCTTCTCAACAGTCATCAATCAGCTCAGGGTCTAGCGACAATAAGGGTCAACTCTGAACGAAGGCAGAAGACTAGGGAGAAAAGTTATCCTGGCACTTGTTAAAACAGAGAGATGGACTTGATTCCAGACCTTTGCAACTGGAGAAATGACAGTGCAGACTCAACTATGAATACAGCAGAGACACATAGGGGGTGCTGACAGGTTCCCCACCAAGCTGGAACAGCAACAGAAAGGGCAGAGAGAAACCCTTACACTTACACTTAGGTGCTATTTCATAATGAAATGGGTAAGCCACAGGCTGGCACTGCTAACCTTGGGGCAGGAGGAAGAAGCAAGACACTTTCAGTGTTTGGCATCTCTGAAATTCTTACCTAGGCTGTGGTTTAGGAAACACAGCAGTTGGAGCAAAGTAAGAGAGTCTGCAGGAACTTCTATCACAAAGGATTCTGGGGAACAAGCAACGCCTGTTAAGTAAAGCTCAAGTTGTGTTTTTGACCAGTGAAATTGACAGCTGGGAAGGCAGACTGCAAGAAGAAAGAGTTCAAGGAGACAGAGCAGCGGCTAGCACTCCCATGGGTCAAGTGACTGAAGATGGGAGGAAAAGCTGGTGGCGAGAGGGGGAGTGTGAGATGAAGGGGCAGCTTAGAACAGACTGCCAGTCCTCAGAGGATGTGATGACCAAGGTAAAATTAACAGTAAAACACAGCAACATCCTCATAAGAATAGCAGCAACTAAACAGACTTGTGAAAAGACCAAAGAAGAAACGATACAGCAAACCGACTGTGCGCTCTTGATGTGTCCCATAAAAAATGACAGGGAAGATTCACTGTTTGGCCCACGCAGGAGTCTCAGATCCTGGAGAAGGCAGCCAAGTGGACTGGGCCAGGTGGGGAAGCTGGAGGGGTTGGGAGTGGAGGGCAGAGTGGGTATCACTTCCCACCCAGCAGTGCAGGCCCAGTTCCAGCTGCTGCACACGTCTGGGGAGTAATCCCCAGACAATGGACAATTCTCTCTCTCTTCTGTTTCACTCACTCACTGCCTTTCAAGTTAATGAATTAATAAATCTCTAAAATAATACCAATTAAACAGCCAGACATGTTGCTGTTGACGATACTGGGTAGGAAGCGTGTGTCCCAAAGCTGAGTGCTGGGTTGATTCACAGCCCCTGACTCCAGGTCCTTGCTGAAGCATGGACCGAGAAGCAATGGTGATGGCTCAGCTGGCTAGGTCCCTGCCAACCTCCACTGGAAACTTGAACTGAGTTTACAGCCTAAGCCCTGACTGTTCAGGGAGGGAAATAATCAAAAGAAGAAACATCCTCAATCTCTAAAATTCAAACGGCTCTTATATGCTGTCCAGTGGTCACAGGGTAGTAAGTTTTCCACTTCTCCCTTCTGCCACTATCGATCCCTGCCTGCAACCTCCGTTCCCGTTTCCCTGGGTGAGGGTGGGGGAAGACGAGGCGATGCGCCTCCTGATCACAGCCTCATGTTCACTGATCTCCTCCATTTCACTGCACTCAGTTTAAAGAAGTCCTTGGCCTTCACGCCTGTGATCACAACTGACTCTCACTCAAAACTGAACCTGACCTTGTCAAAGTTATCACCACTGGCCGTGGAGGTCCCATCAGGGCCCTCCTCTCACTGGGCTTCCTCCAAGGTCTGGACGACCGCAGAATCTCTTTCTCTTGCTCCCACTTGGCTACCTGTCCCTGCGCAGCCCATAACTGGCTCCCAGCCTCTAGGCCTGGCTGTCAGGTGTCAGGTCTTCAGCAAGCCCTTCTCCCTCAATCTGTGGACTCACTCTCCCCAGGCCATCTCCCCAGGCCTATATGCTGAGTCTCTATTCCCTCAGGGGCTAACAACTCCCTGTCAGTCTTGACTTCCAGAGGCCTCTAATGACCAAATAACTGGAAAAGTTTTTCATGCGTAATAGAAAGTGACCAAGTTGAGGAAAGTGTTGTGGTATAGCCGTTAAAGCAACTGCTGGCGACACCAGCATCTCCCCTTGGGTTAAAGTTCCAACTTCTCTACATCCAGTCCAGCTTCCTGCAAAAGTATTTGGGAAATCAGTGGAGGATGGCCTAAGTGCTTGTGCTACAGCACCCACAGGAAAGACCTCGATGAAGCCCTTGGTTTCCGCCTGGTTCAGTCCTGGCCATTGTGGTCTCTTGGAGGAGTGAACCAAAAGATGGAAGATCTCTCTCCTGGCCTCTGTCTATCTCTCTCTTCCTCCATGACTTTCAAGTAAATAAATAAATCCATTTAAAAGAGAGAACATGTTTGTATGGAGAAGGAGGGATGAAAGGGACTATACCACATACCCAACCATAGGCCTCTCCCAAGGGCAGAGGGCAAGCTGGACCATGAGATTCAGATAGCAATATAAAAAGCTAACCAGAGTAGGCAGATGCAAGGGCTCTCAAAAGTGGATCAAGTCCTGATTAACTATGAGTGAATGAGGGAAAGAAGCTGAAGACAGCTGACAGATTTACAGAGAGGAGAGACCTTTTGAGAAAGATCTTTTGTCTACTTGTTCGCTCCCTAGAGGGCTGCAATGAACACAGCTGAGCTGATCCGAAGCCAGGAGCCAGCAGCCAGCAGCTTCTTCTGCCTCTCCAACATGGGTGCAGGGTTCCAAGGCTTTGGGCCATCCTCTATTGCTTTCCCAGGCCGCAAGCAGGGAGCTGGATGGGAAGTGGAGCAGCTAGGACACAAACCAGTGCTCTTATGGGACCTCAGTGCGTTCAAGGCAAAGACTGCATCACTGAGCCATTGCATTGGGCCCCTGGAATTCATTTTCAAGATGAAAATGTTCTGATATAGACTATGGCAAGGCTCCCAAATATGAGGCCACATCACAAAGCCTGCCGGCAAAGGCATTAAATCACAAGTCAATTTTTTGTGCAGAAATAATTTGAAAAGTATGTACAGTTTTCTTTTAACACGTATATTTTTTCACGAATTTTTGAAGAGTGTTTTATATGTGGCAAAACCAAAAATCACTGCCTGGCATACTTTATTAACTCAGTGAATTACAGGAGTTTCAGCTATAAGTTAGCAGGGTTGGCCAGGATGGCCTGGTGTTCTTCCTGTCTTGAGCCGAAGGCACTGCAGACACAAGGAGGGCTTGTAGAGCCCTTTTCTTCCCGATACACAATCCCTTGGGCAAGGTACCCTCACTGTGCCAGGAAAGGAAGCACACCACATCATCGCACCCTGCCAGCCGCTGCCGACCAGACCCACACACACTAACGCACCCACACGACCTCTGTCTCCCACCAGTGCTTCTCCGTGGACTTTACCTACCACTCACCGCCCCACAGCCACATCCCTCTGCCTCAGCATTTCTTCAACAATTTGTCATCTCCTGCCCTAAATGATCTGTAAGTTGTCTGTGTGGTTTTATGTCTCCTGCCAGCTGAATTCTCAGGTCCAGCCGGTGGCAGGCAGAGGCCAGGGAGAAATTCCTTCTCGACCAAGAGCAACAAAGCTGTCACAGTTCCCGCTGGACAGCAAACGCAAACGTTTCTCTCATGCAAGCAGCACTGTCAAAGCGAAACTTGCCCAGGCTGGACGGGAAGCAAGACATGCAGGGGCCCATGAGATGCCTGCCTCCAGGAGCGTTCAAGGACAGCCGTATCTCATGGCCACTGCAGCCCCTCATTTCCAGCAGCACGACTTTGATTGCAAGAGTCTGCCCTTTCCCTTCAATAGTTGAAATGAGTGGCACAGAATAAATACATTTTGTCTCATCTCCTCACATTGTTTTCTTCTTACTTGCTGCAAAGGACATTAAAGAACACACTATTTTATTTCCTTTTTTTTTAAGATTTATTTATCTATTTGAAAGGAAGAGTTAGAGAGAGAAGGAAAGAAACAGAGAGGGATTTTACATCTGCTGGCTCATTCCATAAATGACTACAACAGCTAGAGCTGGGTCCATCCAAAACCAGGATCCAGGAGCTTCCTCTGAGCCTCCCACACGGATGCAGGGACCCAACAGGGATCTTGATCAGAAATGGAGCAACTGGGACACAAACCGATGCTCATATGTAATGTTGGCATGGTAGGCAGCAGCTTCACCCACTATGCCACAGTGCTGGCCCCAGAACACATTATTTTAAATAATAAAGGTGATTACTATACATTTGAATCACATCTCGCAGCAACTCAAGTAACTGAGTCCCCTGTTCCATTTGGGAGATCTGGAATGTGTTTCCAGTTCCTGGTTTGAGCCTGACCAGTTCCATGAGCAGGAGCGCTTGCGAGTGACTCAGTGGGTGCGAGATCTCGCTTGCTCAGTCTCCCTCTCACACTTGGATGGATGGTGTTCCTATCTAACCTTCCAGCTTTCCTTGCTGCCGCCACTTCACTGAGCGCCTCCCAAGTCCTAAGCAGTCATTAACCTACTTTCTGTCCCTCCAGATTTGCCTATTTTGGACTTTTCTTACTAATGAAACCATGTGAGAAAGGATTCTTTGAGCCTGTGTGTAAAATTTTAGACATTTTGGCTGAAACTGATGAAAGTCTTGTTTTCTGAAGCCTACACGTAGCTTCACTGTGGCATGACACTCCCTACACCACGTCGCCAAAGTGCTAGAGTGTGCAGGCACCCGTCCCTCCGACTGCACACCCAGGCACTGGGGCATCACGTGACACAAACAGCAACACCACCCAAAACTCACTTAATGTGTTGCAAGCTCGTTTTTATTAATAGAAATGTGACTTTGTGAATTAAGTATATTGCTTCATTTGGAGCAAGCTGTTGCATATAAAATGTTGGAATCCTTTCTCTCTTTGTTCTTCACCATGGACTTAGAGAATAACTGACTATTTACATAGCAGAGTGGTTAGCTCTTCCCTACTTTTTACATTTCTCTTTTATTTGTTAATTTTTAAATGTACCTTTTTCTCTTTTTTTAAGGTTTACTTTTATTGGAAAAGCAGATATGCAGAGAGAAGGAAAGACAGAGAGGAAGATCTTCCACCTGATGGTTCACTCCCCAAGTGACCGCAACAGCTAGAACTGAGCCGATCCGAAGCCAGGAGCCTTTTCCAGGTCTCCTACGCAGGTGCAGGGTTCCAAGGCTTTGTGCCATCCTTAACTGCTTTCCCAGGCCACAAGCAGGGAGCTGGATGGGAAGTGGGACTGCTGGGATTAGAACTGGTGCCCATATGAGATTCCTGGAGCGTTCAAGGGGAGGATTTTAACTGCTACGCTATAGCGCTGGGCCCTAAAATGTACATTTTTAATTTCTGAAAGGCAGAGCTCTTCCATTCACTGGTTCACTCCCCAGACGTTGGCAATAGCTGGCACTGGACGCTGGGAACTCAGTCCACGCCTTCCCTGTGGGCGGCAGCAACCCAATCACCTGAGCCATCCCTGCTGCTTTTCAGCGTGCATCAGCAGGAAGCAAGGCCAGAAGCAAAGGCAGGACTTGAACCCACACACTCCAAGATGAGATGGAGGTATCCCAAAGGAGTGAGCGAATCACTGTGCCAAACATCCACACTTCTTTCCCCCTTTTGAACTTAAGTATACAAAGCACCAGAACAGATGAGGATTCAATCAATTTCTTCTCTGATACTAATCTACCTTTTGATCAATGAACATGCTTGCGGCCTGGTACCACCATCAGGGGAATAAAAATAACTCATTAGATTAAGAACAGGGAACTTAGGTAATATACTAAATAGATTTGAAATCCAGAGGAGGAGTTGAATCCACAAATTTCCAGAAATAGTTTAATCTCTAGCAAAAATCCTTGTACCTCACTTCCCAGGCTCCGCAGTGGCCTTGTTGCAGAAAAGGACCTACCCAAGAGGTAAACAGCACCAACAGTCCGCAGACCACTGCTTGCGACTATACTAGGTCCCACCACCATGGGAACACGCATGTAGAATTCTAATGAAAAGAGACACTGAGAAAGGGAAAGGAGCCAACAACATGCACATATGGTTTATGCACTATTGTGATTGGTGAAAATAGAACTACACATTGAAACAATGACAGAAAGAAAGAAAAACCAAGAGGCGATAAAGGAGAAAGAAGCTAAGGAAGAACCATGTGAGAAGCACATCAAAAAGCAAGGCTTGTGGGGTAGGCGTGATGGCACAGCTAGCGAAGTGGCTGCTTGGGCTGTCTGCATCCCACCCTGGAGTGCCTGCTTGAGTCTTGTCTCTGTTCCCAATCCGGCTTCCTATGGTACACACCTTGTAAGGCAGCAGATCAAAGTTCAAATCCTTGGGTCCCTGTCACCCCTATGGGAGGCCTGGATGATGTGTCCAGTTTGCAGTTCCAGCCTGGTCCAGCCCCAGCTGTTGCAAGCATTTTGGGAGTGAACTAGCAGACAGAAGATCTCTGTTTCACTCATTTTCTCACTTTCACTCTTTCTCTATCCCTCCCTCCCTCCCTCTTCCCTCAACCTTTCTGTGTGTACGTGGGGCAGGGGAGGGGTCTATCTTACAAATAAATTTAAAAATTTAAAAAAGCAAAGTTTAAGTGGGTATTTGGCCTAGCAGCAGCAGCTGACAGCTCAAGCAGTTGGATTCCTGCCACCCCTAATTCAGACCCCTCACTACTGATTTCTGCTTGTTGCAGCAATTTGTAGAATGAACCAGAAGAAGGAATTCTGTTTGTCCATCTCAGGCTCTCAAATTCAAAAATAAATCAAGGGCCCGGCACGATAGCGTAGTGGTTAAAGTCCTCACCTTGCACACCCAGGATTCCCTATGGTTGCCAGTTCTTATCCCAGTGGCCCTGCTTCCCATCCAGCTCCCTGCCTGTGGCCTGGGAAAGCAGTTAAGGATGGCACAAAGCCTTGGGACCCTGCACCTGTGTAGGAGACCTGGAAGAGCTCCTGGCTCCTGGCTTCGGATTGGCTCAGCTCCAGCCATTGCGGTCACTTAGGGAGTGAACCATTGCAGGGAAGATCTTCCTCTCTGTATATCTGCCTTTCCAATAAAAATAAACAAATCTTTAAAAAAAAAAATCAAAAGTTGAACAGAAAGGGAAATGTTAATATATTTTATAACTTGATTTGAAAGGTCCGAGTTTACCCCTTTAAGACTGAAGCTTATCAGGGACATCACTGTTTATTCTGAGGAATGTGCAGGCGCTGGCTGGTACAGCAGGATGAGTTTTGTTAGAGATCCAGCTCTCTGCTGATGAACCTGCAAAGGTATTGGAGGGTCTTCCCAAAAGTGGGGGTCCCTGAAGTCTCTGTAGGACATCTTGATGGATTCCCTGGCTCCTCTCTGTTGCTGCGACCTGCAGAGTGAACCAACAAATGGAAGCTCTCTCATTTTCCTCCACTTTCTCTATCACTTTGCTTTCAAATAAGTCTTTCAAAGATAGTACAAATCATCATCAATGAAACAATACGTGAGCAGTAATAAAATAATACAACATATATTCAAAATCAGAATACAGTTTATCCTATATATTTGAGTTAGAGCTGGTTCTTCATAAAAAACAATCCTGGGGACGGGCACAATGGCTCAATTGGCTAATTATCAGTCTGCAAGCACCAGCATCCCATATGGGCACTGCTTCATGTCCCAGCTGTTCCACTTCATATCCACCTCTCTGCTTGTGGTCTGGGAAAGCAGTTAAGGATGGCCCAAAGCCTCGGTGCCCCTGCACCTGCAAGAGAGACCTGAAGCTCCTGGCTCCTGGCTTTGGATCAGCTCAGTTCTGTCCATTGTGGCGATTTGGGGAGCGAGCCAGTTAATGGAAGATCTTCTCTGTCTCTTCTTTTTTCTGTAAATCCACCTTTCCAATAAAAAACGCATCTTTACAACAAAAACAAAAAGCACTCAGTCTTAGTGCAAAATTCAGTTTTTAAGTTTATCAGTTCGTTTCCAGAGACTGTTTAACAGAAATGGAATTAAGAGCAATGCTACTGAAAAATCAGCAACATTTCACAGAGCCTTTTAGTTAAGAGGTGGGTGAGAATGCATTTTCTCTCACTATTCAGCTCACCCAAACGGTAAACAGAGAAAAAGGTGGCTAGCAAGAGATTTCAGGTAAAACTGTGACAAGATTATAGAATTGGGAATTTACTAACAGGATGAGCCTGGGAAATTCTCCCCTAGTACAGCCTGAGAGCTTCTCTGGAAAGCACTGTCCTTGTATACATTTGAGAATGCACCCCCTAACCCTGGCGAGGAGCAGAGCACAACCCTGTCCCAGCTGTCGCTGTCCGAGGTGCTCATTGAAATTCTGGACAGGGAAATGGCGTCGCTGGCCTTTGTGTGTCCGTGAAAGGCCTCCTAATGGGCCAAGCTCCCACTAAAAGCTCCTCTTTACTGTCAACAGAGAGAGACTGCGTGGGAAGCGTGTTCTGTGCCGACTCTAATGAGTAGCAGGTGAAAGCCACTGGGACTCTGTCCACACAGTTGGCTTGTGGCAGGGCAATGCACCAGGCCCCAACTCCAATTAGGCGCCAAGCAGACACCCAGGCTCCATAGGATGCTTCCCAGAACTGGGGGAAGGGGAAGGGGAGCTGTGTGGAGACTCACATAGAGGTCAAGTGTGGTCTCATCCTTCCCATACTCCATCCCACACCTGCCTCAGTCTGTCCTATCAGAGCTGATAAGGCTTCCCTGGAGCCCTGGATGTGCTCTGCTGTTGCAGCATGCCCAACATGGAGCCCCAAGCGAGAAACTCATCACTCTGATTTTCTTCTTTGTTGTTTTGCCAGGGATCAAGGGGTCAGGGAGGTAGTGTCAGACAGATAATTAGACGAGGGTAACTGGGGTGGATGTCAAAAGCCCCTCATCCTAGGGGATAACCAGGGATCCCAATCTTCATGCAGGATGTATCCAAAATCGCCCCACTCACTTGCAGTTTCACTTGTTGATCAAGAATCCTGATACAATGGGAGCTCAGCCAAACTACAGAAGTCCAGTTTTAATTACATGCGTGGAGAATCCTCAGACCTGCAACTCCCAGGTGTCCATCACAAATGACAACCGCTAGTGCCCTGGCCCCATACTAGTCGACACCACTCACACTTTCAGAATCAAAGCTCCCAAAAGAGAAGCGGTGCCACATGCTCTCTCAAGTGTCCAGTTCCCCTGCACATCATAAAGCTGGGGCTCTGGTCTCATGGGATTGGTGCCTTTAGAAGTGACACCAGGGAGCTTTTGTGTGCATGTGTGTCTGTCTGTCTGTCTGTCTCTCTCTCTCAGCACAGAGGAAAGGCCCAATGAGAATGCACTTTGAGGCAGGTCCTCCCCAGGAGCCCAATCAACAGGTGGCTTGATGAAGCATCTCTACCTGCAGAACTGCAAGTAATGTATTTTTGTCATTTAAGCCACAGGTCTGTGATGTTTTGTTACAGCCACCCGAGCAGACTGCAGGAGAAGTCTTCAACAAGTTTGTGAAAACACAAATTGTGATAAACTATACATGCATTTCAAAATGTTTGTACGTACTGGAGTCAACCTATCTTACAACCCCATTTCCCACAAACGTTTTGAAGTCCCTGTCTTGTACAGCAGCAGGACCTAGCTCTAGGAAGGATAAGTGTGGCTCAGTGAACACACTGAATGCATCTTACTTCATGCTGCTGCTTTGGGAGGGAAAAAAAAATGCCTCGAGAGCTCCCAAAGAAGAAAACAGACTCATTAAGTGAGGAGCACGGAAATGGAAATTGCTTTCTAAGCAATGGCACTGTTAGTTCACTGGTGCCTTCTAATTGCACCAGAGGGAAACCAGATAATGGTATTCATTGGATGCCAGAAGTCGTGACCAAATTTTATTCATGGGATTCAAAGGCCTAACTGATGAAGCTGTCCCAATGGACTAAGACAGTGACACACAGAGACCCTCCTCTCAACAGGCGCATGCCGCACAGAGCACAGACAATCTGGGGGAAGGTTGGTGTCCCATGTATTTGCTTGGGCTCTGCAGATTCCCACACAGATGTTAAGAGTGTGTCTGTCACAGGCACCTGTGAAGGTGCTTTGTTCCATTATTTGGTTGAGTCAGCAGACACTAATGAACATCCATTAGTACCAGAGACCATTCTGGATGCTGGAGATGCAGCATGATTAGCAAAGACATGACCCCGCCCATAAGTAGCCAGTACTGTTGTTGGAAGGAAATAAACAGAAATGAATTAGCAGGGTTGGCCTAGGTTATCTCCCTCATCTGTGTATCTGGGGAAACACCAGCAAATATACAGGAATGAAGACCCTGGTGTAAGTGCAGCAGCCCTGACAGGCCCCAGGATGAGGGACTCTCCTTTCTTAACCTCTCAAATCCAAGTCAATAGTGGGCTTCTTGAACCTGTGACCCAGGTTTATTCAAGAGGTGAGAAACTAAAGTTCTAGGGGGCCTCATTCTAGGACTCTGCAGAGAATATCTGTATAATTGCTTCCAAATCGCTGAAAGGGAAGGCCTGGGAGACACACAGCCTTCATTTGAGTGCTGCTGGACTGGAATGGAACATACCACTAGGCAATCCCAGATGGAATTAGCTCACACCAAGTACAGAGTTCACATGAAGGACATCATCAGTCTGAAAGGAGGGCTTGGGTTTCCCTCCTCCCTGCATCCTGCAGCCAGCATAAGTCGTTATGTTGCAGGTAGCAGATGGCAGTGCTGGAGTGAGTACGGAAGCAGCCCAGGGTGAGCCAGGAAGCAGAGAGAGAGAGAGAGCTCCATTTTACCCTCAGAGTTCTTTATTTTTTCCTTTCAAAAACACAGGCATTCAGGCAACCGCTCTAATCTCAGTTTGTCTGCATGGCTCCTCCTCTTGTTCACTGACTTCTTCAGATTGGCGTGCCCAAGGCTACATGACCTTAGGACAGCTCTTACAGGTCCACAGGGGACTTCACCAGCCCCTGCTACTCTAAGTGAAATTCATTCACTGATGACCTGCACATGTCCTTTGGCCTCAGCCTCCACCTAGGCTTCAGGCCTGTCTCTAATCATCTACTTGCCTTCTCAACTTGCATGGCACATAGGCATCTTGGACCAAGCAGGATCAAAACAGATCCCGAGGCCACCCTCCCAAACCTAATTTAGAAATCCAGTCCCACCTGGAGGGTGTCCCCCTGTGACAATAAAACAACAAATTATAATAATGTTTACAGTCCAGTTCCTCACTGGGAAGTCCAATCCATGAGAACAAAGGTTTTGTCTTGCTTCTTGCTATGTCTCTAGTGCTAGGCCAATATCTGGCAAAACAAAACAAAACAAAGCAAAAAACAAATTAACAAATATCTGATGGATGCAGGAGAGTGAGAGAAGGAAAAATTAAAAACAAGGAATGCTAGAAAAGTTACAAATGCCAAAGGATGCCAAGGGATGCTTTCTTCATTGGTCTTCCTCATCAGCAGAAGAGCGCAAAGAGGCAGAGACATTCAATGCTTTTTCTAATGACTAGGTCCCTCCCATAACTCTGCTGCTTCTTGGGGGATTGTGAGAAGGAAGTTATGTAGCTGTGAACTAAAAGGCCACCCCAGGGATTCACGGGGACTACCTACCTCTCTATGAACGAGCCCTGTATTTAAGTTTAAGCATTCTCTTGACACTGGAAACTCAACTTGGGCAACACTGAACAATTTCACTTGAATACTAAACCAGGCCACCAAGAATTTTCCCACTATCATTTCTCAGATTACGAATATTTCTATTTGTTGGGGAGAGGTGAGGACTAAGGGCTGGCTGGCCTTTGGACTGTTTGGGTTTTAAGGCTAAAGGCAAGTGATCACCATATCCTCTTCCGGGTCTGAGGGACAGAATTTGGACTTACAGCTTCTTGGAGAATTTAATCAAATTCATTATCATCTTTAAATAGTGCTTACTCAAGGAACTTTTGAATTAATTAAACTCTTGCTTCTTGATTTTAAAAAAGGGACATATTTTTGCCTTCCAGATATCAATGAGGCCTCAGTTCAAAACTCAAAACTGTAGAAATGCCATCAGCATTTAAAAATTTTTTAAATTTCTTTTTTAATATTGTTTACATAGTTAAGAGGGATACATGTTCATGTGGGCCTCTGATTAGGGAGGAAAGATTCAGATACAGAGAAAGGTGGGTGGGACATTTGACCCAGGCTTTTGTTTGCTTTTTGTTTTCTGTGTTCACAGGGAGGAGGGAGAGGGGGGCTATTCCTTGCTACCAAACTATATCAGCACCTGGGAATGGGGTATGGTCATTTGATGATGCCCCAGAGACTCTGATGTGGGGAAGTGTTCCAAGTTGCTACCTGAGTGGTTTTAATAGTTCTGAAACACTGTGAGCTTCATTGCACTAGGGTTGGAAAAATCTTCCAAGCTCTACTGGCTCACAAAGTCTACCTTAGTGTATTCACAGATCCAGACACATGCTACAAAGGTTGGCCAGAGTTATCCAACCTGTTCTGCTTTCTGACCTCTGAGGAGGCATTTGATGTCCCCTGATGGCTTAAGTGAGCTGCCCTTCATGTCCCCCACGTGCATCTGAACATGCTACCACACAGGGATCAGCAACTGAGGAGGCCCAGTTCTGGTGCATGCAATCCAAGGTAGGATCACACATCCCGTGATTTTCCCTGTGCCTAGGGTTTCGGTCCAGTTGTCTAATCGGGGAATACCCTAAGAAACCTCACCTGGGGTGACTTCAGATGTAACTCTTGTGTTGATCAGCCAGTGCAGCGTCAGGTGTAATCTGTCACCTGCACCAGACAACAATGCCCACAGTTCTAACACATGATTTCATCATATATTATTCCTTCCTTCTTTCCTCCTTCCCTTCCTTCCTGTTTATTTGAAAGGTGAAAGGAGAGAGAAAGAGGAAGGGAGAGAGAAAGAGAAATCAATCTTGCATCTACTGGTTCACTCCTCAAATACCTGTAACAGCCAAAGTTGAATCAGGCCATGACAGAAACCCGAGTTTGAGATACCTCCCGTGTTTCACATTATCAGGAAGCTGTAATTGAAGCAGAGCCACCATTCAGACCCTGCAGTGTGTCCTCAAAGTCATGCTAAGTGGCAGTATTATGTGGATCCACCGCTTAAGGCAGAGAAGTAAGTGACACACTTGAGGACATGATGTAGTTTGGCTCCAGACTCCAAGCTCCAACTGCTGAACCATGTGGCTGCTCATACTTTCTTTTTATATATATTTTAAATATCTTATTTGTTTTTATTGCAAAGTCAGATATACAGAGAGGAGAAAAGATAGAGAAGTATATTCCATCTGCTGATTCACTCCCAAAGTGGCCACAATGGCAGGAGCTGAGCCGATCCAAAGCCAGGAGCCAAGAGCTTCTTCTGAGTCTCCCACACGGTTACTGGGTCCCAAGGCTTTGGGCTATCCTTTAATGCTTTCCTAGGCCATAAGCAGGGAGCTGAATTGGAAGTGGGGCTGCCAGGACACAAACCTGTGCCCTGGCACATATGGGATCCCAGCATGTACAAGGCAAGGACTTTAGCCACTAGGGTACCACACCAGGCCCCATGCTCATACCTTCTGCTAATGATCTCAGCTCTATTAAAATTTACATATTATTATTACTATCATTTATGCTTTATACATGTAAAACATTTTGGCCACTTACAATCATATATATGCATATGTGTGTGTGTGTGTGTGTGTAAAACAAAGCAGATGAAGCAAGACAGGGACTTTTTAAAGTGACTGCAAAAGAAGCAACTATCCTTAAGTAGTAGGATCCTAGGGACAGGCATTTGGCATAGTACTTGAGGTGCCATGTTCCATATCAGCATGACTGGCTTTGAATCCTACCTATGCTTCTGATCCAGCTTCCTGTTGATTCATGCCCTGAAAAGTAACAGGTGATGGCTCAAGTACTTGGGTCCCTGCCACCCATGTAGGAGAACCAGACTACACTTCAGGCACTCAGGCCAATCCCAACGTTGCAGGCAAGTGAATAGATCAGTGGATAAAGGATCTCTCTGTCTCCTTACTTTTCACATGAATGACAATACTATTCTTTTTATGAGGCATGATCATGATCGCTTACATCACCATTACTTACTTGTTTGTTCCAGGGGAATTTTGTCTAGGAAAGGTAAGTCTATAAGCTAATAACTCAACACACTGTTTGCTCTAGGAATGTCAGCTGACCTTGGACAGTACACTGCTCACCTGGGCAAACAGCCCACGTACCAGATAGGGGCTGATATCCTGAGCAGGTTTCCAGGAACCATCTGAATGGAACTTGAGATTGGTTTTTTCAATACCAGCAAACAACTAGAAGAAAAACAAGCAAAACTATAATCCTAGTTATCTCACTTAAAAACTATCACGCACTTTGGAGAGAAAGTAGCCGGAGGAATTGCCAGGAATTGCTGTACAGCTGGGAGCTTCTTGTGGCTTTGCCAGCAGGGAAGCCATTCTCTTCACATCTTTGTGTGCCCCAATGACACAAAATCTGGGAGGCCCTGGCTCCCAGCACTTACTTATCTCACTTACACTATAACACGCTTCGGAAAGAAAGCTACTTGTTCACTACTATTTTCATGCCAATTATACACATGAAGAAGCTAAAGTCTAGAAAGATGACAAGATTGAGTTGCAATCCCATGGAAATTAAATGGCAGGGACCGACTGGGAATGTAAGAGTTACCAGACTCCAGACTTACACCTGCTAACAGCACATTGTAGCACATTGCCAAACAGAAGTGTGTAGTGTTCCGGTGCACAACAAGAGAGAAAGTAGCATAAACCCAGGGATGGTTGGATAACAGGTGTCTTGAGCTATGCCAAGGGCGTATGTGTTAGCTGAGGCTCATGACAGACACAGAGTCACAAGTAGCAAATGCGGTGATTGTCCGATGAGTCCCCGAGACCTCTGCTGAAGACAGAAGGGCAATGCGTAATGCCCTGGGAATGAGATCAAAGAAGGCCAAGTTGACAGCACCAGAGAAATGATGGAAAGCCTAATATTATGATGTGACTGGCTGTAGGGAAGGGCAAAGAGAGCTATACAGTAAGATGTCTTTAGGAAGAACCTGTCACTCTAAGCACCTGCTGGCAGAGAACAAAATGGGACTAGAGGACTTCAGGAATCAGCACTGTCAACTCTCTGCTTCAAATACTAAAGGAAGGTAGTACTGACATGTTCAGTATCAGCTTGTGAAAACAGCTGGTTTTCAGACGTCATTTTAGAGAGCTAATATGGAAAGCAATAGTTTCAATTATGGACCAGAAGATATAAAATGATTCTCCCTATCTATAAACAACTAAACTATTTCTTTCTGAAATGTATTTATTTGAGAGTCAGAGAGACAAGCAGGACACACACACACACACACACACACACACACACACACACACACATTCTCCCAGAAGAGAAACTAAATTGGCACAATCTAAAGTGGTGAAGTGAAGGAGGAAGCCTGAGCCCATCTTCTCTACTGCTCTGTCAAGAATACAGGACAAAGTGATAATCTGGGCACAATCAGAGCATTTAGAAATGAGTTAGGAAAAGAGAGGAACTGGCACTGTGCATAGTAGTAAAGCCACCAACCATGTTCACCAGCATCCTAATGGCTACTGGTTTGAGTCCTAATTGTGTCTCTTCTAATCCAGTTCTGCGCTGACAGCCTGGGAAAAGCAGTGGAGGATGACCCAAGTGTTTGGGGCCCTACCACCTACTGGGAAATCTGGGAATGAGGCTCCTGAGGTCTGGCTTCAGTTGGGTCAGCCTTGGTCATAGTGATCACATAGTGAGTGAACCAACCAATGGAATATCTCTCTGTGTCTCCCCTTCTCCCCATAACTCTGAAAGTAATAAATAAATAAATCTTAAAAACAGAAACAAAACAGCTACCAAACAAGAGAAACAAATGAAAAATGAAAAGCATGTGCCTATCCTGGAATGATGCCAGGCTGAACTCCTTGGAACATTTTAAATTTTCTCTGTATTTAGCAGGGTTTTTTTTTTTTAAGATTTATTTATTCATTGGAAAATCAAATATACAGAGAGGAGGAGAGACAGAGAGGAAGATCTTCCGTCTGCTTGTTCACTCCCCAAGTGGCCGCAATGGCTGGAGCTGAGCCAATCCGAAGCCAGGAGCCAGGAACTTCTTCCAGGTATCCCACACAGGTGCAGGGTCTTGACTGCTTTGCTACGCCACAAGCACGGATCTGGATGGGAAGTGGAGCTGCCGGGATTAGAACCAGCGCCCATATGGGATCCCGGCAAATTCAAGGAGAGGACTTTAGCCGCTAGGCCACGCCGCCGGCCTGTATTTAGCAGTTTTTACAACATGACCTTAGGAGCACCGAGCCAGCACTGAAACACAACAGGTAAATCGTTGCTTGTGACACCAGTGTCCAAAATCTGAGTGCTAGTTTGAGTCCTAGCTGCTCCACTTCTGACCCGTTCATGCACCCAGGAAAGTAGCAGAGGACAGCCCGAGTGCTTCAGTCCCATCCAACAAAGGGGAGGTTCCTGCCCTCCCCTGCCCCGCCAGCCCCAGGGTTCCATCTTAAACTGCTGGTTTCTTTTTCTTCCTTAGATTTATTTTATTTATTTGAAAGGCACAGCTACAGAGTGAGAAAAAAGGGTAGAGATACAGAGAAACACATCTTCAATCTACTGGTTCATTCCCCAAACTCCCACAATTGCCAGAACTGGACCAAGCCAAAGACGGGAGCCAGGAGATTCATCTTGGTCTCCCACATAGGCACAGAGGTTGAAATATCTGAGTCTTTTTCAACTTCTTTACCATGTGCTTTAGTAGAGAGCTGAACTGGAAATGGAGCAGCTGGGACTTGAACTAGCGCTCGTATAGGATATTAGTGATGCAGGTGATAGCTTTATCTGCCAACACTATAACATTTGCCCTGAAAATTATTTTGCTAAATTAAATCATGTATTTGAAAAATAGAGCAATAGAGAGAGATGGACACACACACAGAGATCTTGACCTTCTGGTTCATTCCTCAAATGCCCATAACAATTGAAGTTAGGCCAGGCCAAAGTCAGGAGCCCAAAATGCAACTTGGGTCTCCTCACAAGGGTAATAGGATCCCAAATACTTGAATTTTCACCTTGTTGCCTCCTAAGACAAACATCAGCAGGAAACTGGATGAGAAACATAGCAAAGATTCAAATCCAACACAGGATCTGGGTATCCCAGGCCACATCTTAACTGCTGTACCAAAATTAGTCCCAGGAAAAATCTACACACCAAAGGAAATCTCACAGAAAGATGCCTTGCTGTCATTTCAAGCAGCTATCTGGGAAGAATGGACTGCATCCCCGCTTCACTCTCCTCCACAGTCTAACAAAGGCACACACTGCCTTCTGCATGCTGGTGTTTCCAGAGCTGTGTCTGACACAGCACTTGCTTTATACAGCGGTCACTGTGCAAGGAAACCTTTTTGCAGCCAATTAAAATTCAGCCCCGAACTTCCGTTTACTCTTTGCCACAGAGCCTGGGAAATCATGGATACATATGACTCTGCACGTACACATCGAAAGCATTTGCCAACTCAATAGTATTTCTCTGAATCTGAAGCTTAATAGTGGATTTGCCCATCACAATAAGAGGGTAGTAATGCTGTCTGACCTTGGAGTGACTCATTGCCCTCCTCTGCTGACTGGCCCCAGGCAGAAACGGTGTTGCAGAGTCAATGATTGTGGCTGGATACCACAGTGCCCTGGGCTTCTTCAGAACCCTACAACCTTTAAACACATCTGTCCCCTTGGTTCTAGCAAGTGCTTCTAACAGGTTAAGAGATAAGGAACTAGCCAGCGGTCAAGATCGCACACTTAGTACTTCTTTTTCTTCTTCAATCTTTCTCTCTTCTGTATTGATATACAAAATATATCTCCAATGGAAGGGGGAGGGGCAGTATCACTCCTGGTGCAGGCTGAATCACGGCCCTCCCCCAAAATCTCCTGTAACCTATGAGTATTCCCATTAATGACAATGGAACTTGGCCTCCATAACTGTGTTGGCTGCAAATGCTGCACAGTATCAGGCCCCAGTCTTCTGGTCAGCTGGAATAGAGCTAGTGGGACATCTAGGCCTGCAAGATTCTAATCAGCAGGCTCAGGAGGTCCTCTGCTTCCCCAACATGTAACACAGTCTGGAAGGGCTCCTTTCAGGGGAGTCCCAAGTCTGGGGCATGGTGCAGCTATCAGTTGTGTCTTGCCCCCAGGCAATCGGAAGTCTACTGGGTCATCAGAGCAGCAGAGCCACCGAGGGCCACTACAGGGCTAGGCTCAGCTTTCTCTGACCCGTGTCCTGACGTGATTGGCTTCGTGTTCCTCATCTCAACTTCTATTGCAGAAGCATGAAACAGAGAAGGAAACAGCCTGCCTGGGTGGCTCACTCAACACCAGAAGCCCAGGGCTCCTCCAACTCCCTTTTCTTTTAAAATCTTGAGCACTCTCCTCCAGCAGTACTGTAGTCCTCTGCTGGTAGTCTACCCCCTTCATCTGCTGACCAATGGAAGGTTCTCCTTCCTCCATTCCCAAACCTCTTTCTTATTTTGTTTTGGGACCAGGGACAGCACTCAGCTTTCAGTTAATGGTAGCAAAGGTTTTGCACCTGAGCTCCAGTGAAGGATTCTTAGGCAGAGAGAGGATCCTTGGGCAGACCTTAAATTCAGTCATAGCATCTTCCCTCTTGGCAGGGAGGGGAGGTGCGAGGTGTAACACAGAAGGTGGAAAAGGTCCCCAAAGTAAAATGTGCTGCTGCCGCAACTATGCAAGACAGGACAAGGGGTGATGAACCAATGAACACGCCAAAGGTGGTTCTAGAAGCTAAAAAGGATGCAAGCTGGAAGAGGACCCAAGCACTCCTCACTCATACCTGGGATCAAGCACTGTCAACTGCAGACTTCTGGCAAGCCAGATCTAAGAAAGAACTGGTTTGTATGCTTTAAGACTTTGTTACAGCAGTCATACAAATTCAATGCATAGATGGCTACCCACTGGAAGAATGCTGGGTCCCTGGGACCGTAAAAACACCTTTGGATATTACTAAAGCTTGTGGTCTGCCCAGACTCAGCCCTACTCTACAAAATTTCATTGTTGTATATTTAATTTTGTAGTAATTGAAGGTACAACAAATGTAACCAAACTCTTGTACATCAAAGGTAGATGCAAGATATGAGTAGAAACCAGTCTCCCAGACTTTTCCCCTCAGCTTAAGGTGTCCTTGCCCTTCTCATAAGTCGCCAAGCATCCATTCACTGGCCCTAAAAAATTTCCCAGTGGCTAACATCCTAATGGCCAGAACCATCTCAAAGGAGTGTCTTTCCAGTAAACAAAGCCCTGTTTGCAGCTCCAAACTTGATGAAGACCACCGTTCCATTACAAGAACATGGTATGGCTGACCCATTGAGGTGGGGAGTGCCGGGACACCATATATCAACTGGGAACCTGAGCAGGTGCTGAGCACCCAGCCCTCACCTCAGCTTTGCATGTGCGGCTCACTGGCTGTGTGCTGAGCCCCGGGAGACTGGGAGTTGAGCGCTGGCTGCCTGCTCTCCGCTCTGCACTTCGCAACAAAAGCTTCCTTTCTTCCATGACCCCCATGTCAGTGATTGATTTTTCTGTGCATCAGGTGGGCAAACCCTTTCTGGGGATTATTCAGAAACTTCTCCAACTGAAAGAGACAGTCATAAAAAGGGCAGAGAAACAACTCAATCGCAAGCTCTGCCAATGTAGGATGAGCACGCTACAGATATTCACTACTCGCCATTGAAACTGAGCCCCTTCCACCAGTGCCCTTGACACAAACTCTCTCAGGCCCAGTGGGAACTCAGGCCCTCTGTAGACAGGAACTCACCAAATCAAGGGAATGAGTGACACAAGAGCCAAGAGCCTGAATCACAGACCCAGCTGGCACCTCCAGCTCACACCTCAGTGCTGGCCTCTAATTTTCAGCTGCCCAAGAACTCATAGGCCCTGACCAAAAAAGAGTCAGACCCCAGGTACCCGTGGGCCCCCTACCAATTCAAAACCAGCACGCTGGTCCCTTTCAGGAACCAATCAAAAGGAGGCCCAGGCACTGTGAGCCACACAGAGGGTCACACACCAGTGATCACACACAGCTCCCTGCCAACTTCAATCTTTAAGAGTCACAGCCTGTCATTTCTCTGGGCGTCCAGGAATTGAGGGTAACCTGCTTGACTTCTTATTCTGTACAAGGCAAAGAAAGGCCTCTGTTCTCCCACTTAGGTGTCAGTAACTGCCGAGGCTGGCAAGCAGAGGCCAACTTTGGGGTTCCAAAGTGATCGTGCCAACTGGTTTGGAAGATGTTCTTTAACAAAGTCCTGCCTTCACTGTCCTTTGCTATTGAGAACAACAGGGACAGACATGCTACCCTGATAGATTCTTTTGTTGCCCTCATTTTACCTACAGACATGCTGGCTACCCAGAAAGTGCCTAGGGACCCCTTGGCTGCCCAACTCCTATCTCCCTTGGCAACCACACAGACGCATCTTACTTTCCTTTTTCACATGTTGATTAACCTAAGCCAACTGCTAATCCTCAGACTAATGAGAGGGTCTGGTCAATTCAGCAGATAAACAATGTTTATCTAAAATGTCCGGGGCCGACTGCTAGAGTGGCAGACTTCATATAAGGAAAACATGTATGATCGCCAGCTACAAACAGACAAGTTTCATACCAGAGAGACCTCCACTGGACCGGTGTCGGGGTGACTGTCGCCCTGGAAACCTGCCCAGCACTTAGGCAACCACACCCATTATCTCCCTTTCTCCTTGAAAAATCCCCCTGCCGGCTTGCTAGTGGGGAAGAACATGTTTGGGATCACAAAGTCCACCTTTCTCCAGGTGGCTCCTTGAATAAAATTTATTATCCGTCTGTCAATTCTCTGATGCACTGACTATACCCAGGCTTAATACTAACTGGTATTAACTGTAATTATTATTTCACTAATCTTAAGACTCTGAGGGGACAGGGTAGAGAGGGACAAAAATAGATGTTCATTTGCTGGCTCATGTCCCAAATATTCCCCAAGAGCCCCAACCCAAAGCCAGGAGCCAGGAACTTAATACAGTCTTCCACATGGTAGGCAGAAGCCCAAGTGTGTGGGTCACCTGTTGCCTCCCATAGTGTACATTACAAGTAGGTTGGGATGCGGGCATCCCAAGTACCATCTTAACCACAACACAAACACTCCCCTCCTTAAAAATAATCTCTTAATTCTATTGTATATAAATTTTCTGAAGAATCTTTGAGCATCTCCTCTATTTATTTTAAAAAATATCTGCAGGAGCTGGTGCAGTAGCTCAGTAAGCCAATCTTCCACCTGCAGTGCTAGCATCCCCTATGGGCACTGGTTCATGTCCCTGCTTCTGGCCTTGGAAAGCAGTGGAGAATGGCTCAAGTCCTTGGGCTCTTGTACCCAGGCAGGAGCTTTCCAAGAAGCTCCTGGCTTTAGATGGCTCAGCTCCAGCCACTGTAGCCATTCAGGGAGTGAACCAGCAGATGGAAGATCTCTCTCTGTTTCTCCTTCTGTCTGGCAAATCAGCCTTTCAAATAAAAATAAAAAAATCTTAAGAAAACTATCTGTTGACTAAACATTAAAAAGTATAACTCAAGATATATATCCAGATTCATTCAGGCATCACTAAGCTCACCCCTAGGTTGCTCAAGCTTATGTTTCCTATAACCTTCAAGAAACCACGTCCTATGTAGACTGGGTACCCTTGACTGTGAGATGAAGCTGTAAATTCCCTTAGGAGAATTAAATGCCTGACAGGAATCGTAATCAGGCTAGCCGTGCCAACTAGGATGTTCTCTGGAAATAGAGGTCAAGATGTTAAAAAAAAAAGGATTAAAATTGCCCAGTAAGCACCCAGCTGAAATGCTGACTGCGCGTTACTTCTCCCTCCCAGGCTGCGGAATCTGGGCTTGGGGTGGGAGGAAACGATGTGAAGCCGAATGGAGCTATTTTTAGCGTAAGAATCAATGGGTGCACACCGCGGGCTGTGCGTGGATCTTTATCATTTTCCAGAAGGTGGAAGCCTGGTGACTGATCCTATTCATCAGATAGGGAGAGGGGAAGGAGGAAAGGAGGGAGGCAAACATATCTCCTCTATCAGCACCTTCCCTGCTCCACCTTTTAAGCAGCAGAACCCTTTACTTTCATTATTTGGAAATGGTGAATGGCAATTGACATAGTGTTGTCTTTGTAGAAAAGGAAGAAGACAATGTAAGATAACTTCTGAAACAGATTTTTTTTTCCCCCTTAACAGAGGTCAGCTCTAGGGCTGTGCTTTCCACAGTGTGCCCTGAGCCACACCCCCTCACCATTTCTGACTTCAGCCTGACCTTCTCTGCACCCTCCTATTTAACTGTCCATTTGGCATGGGTTTAATGACCGGGAACTGCACAGGAAGTTGATGTAATTGGCACCTCAGGCCAGAAGTTTATGCCCTTCTCATGGTCTAACGCAGGGACAAGGCAATTGCAAACCCAATGGTCCTGTTCTGAAGCTTCATTCTAAACACTGGGAATGATTACAATCCGCTCTGATTCTTGAACTTTACCCCAAAATGTGTGATATGTTGAAAATGCAAGTCCTCATAACCATTCTGAAACAATGTCAAAAAGTCTAGAGATTTGAGTGAAGACCACCTGACACTGTTTTGAAAACCTACAAGAAGCTGTCTTATTATTTCTCAGTAATAGATACAATAATGAAACATCCCATACCATAACAAAAACACATCCATTTTGTAAGCAGAGTAATTAATGTCCCCTTACAAGAAAGCATGTGCTTTAGGACAAACCCATGGCCACTGAGTGAGCACACACAACTGTAACTCACGGATGTGCGTGGCGCACACCTCACCAGCTCCAATGGATCCCTGATCCCCTGTAACTCTCCCTGGTTCCCCGACCCAAAGCAGGAGAGTGGGTCATACGCACCTCTGCTCCATGGTGCTGCCCTCAGAGTATGCTCGCTTTCTCCGCCCTAAGTCCTGTAGCTGGCCTCTCTGTGCACAGTCCGGCACTGTCCCTCCCAGTGCTTCAGTGCTAAGGTCCAATCCCACGAAGGGGCTTGCATAGACTGTCCCCCGACAGTCCCCGGGGGACCAGTTCCTGCAGCCACACATTCTGCCTTCCAGGGTTTCTACTGATGGAACTTCTTGCTCCTTCCTAAAGTAAACCCTGCACTTTCATACCAGAGTCCATCCTTTCCTCCTCCACTCAATGACTTCAGCTGCTCTGACTTCTGCTTTCCTCTGCTTTCATTACCATTTTTCTCCCTGCTGTACCATTAGTTGCTATTTTTTTCCATCTTCGAAAGGAACAAAAGCAAACTACTTGCACTAGGATGCATTTTGTCCCCTGGCTTCCTCCCTATTTCTTTGTTCCTCTTAATAAACTCCAGGACAAGGTGGCCTCCACTCCCTGCCTGAAATTCCTCCCCTTCTACCCTCTCTGAAACCTATTATACTTAGGCTTTTGCACACATCAATGGAACCTTCTCTTGCTAAGATGACCGAGTACTCCACACTGTTAGCTCCATGTGGGATTCAGCTCCTCGCCTCATTCGACCTGTCAGCAGCATCCGTACAGCTGTATCTGGTTTCCATTTCTGGTAATCATTCTTTATTTCCATTCTACCTCCCCATTATTTGGGGGTTCCTTTTCCCAACACCTTCAAGTAGCTCCCCTCTCACTCAAAGTAAAAACTAACGTCCTTTCAACGATCTACAAAGGCCTCCATGACCTGGCACCCTGGTACCAGGTGATTTTATCATGACAGCGTGGGAGTGATGATGTGACGAAGGCACTGATCTGTACACTGGCTGGTGGAGTTTGACAAAGATACAAAAACAATTTAGTGGAGAAGGGATATTATATTTTAACGGGTGACGCTGGAAAACTTAGTCACGTATATGCTAAAAAAAGAACATCAACTTAATTAAACCTCACACCTCATATAAAAATTAACTTAAAATTAATCATAGATCTAAATATAAAATCATGAAACTTTTAGATAAAAATACAGGAGAAAATCTTTATAACAAGGAGCTAGGGTAGAATTCTTAAGCTGACAGCAAAAGCATGACCCTTGTAAGTAAACCTTTTAATATAATTAGATCCCATTAAAATGAAAACACTCCTTTTTCCTCAAAAGGCACTTTTTAAAAAATGAAAAGTCACACCTGAGAGAATATAGTTGCAAAACACATATATGACAAAGGGACCAGTCTTCAGAATATTCAAATAATTTTCAAAACTGACCTAAGAAAAATAATTAAAACAAGGCAAGGGTCCGGCGGCGTGGCCTAGTGGCTAAAGTCCTCGCCTTGAACGCCCCGGGATCCCATATGGGCGCCGGTTCTAATCCCGGCAGCTCCACTTCCCATCCAGCTCCCTGCTTGTGGCCTGAGAAAGCAGTCAAGGACGGCCCAAAGCTTTGGGACCCTGCACCAGTGTGGGAGACCTGGAAGAAGTTCCTGGCTCCTGGCTTCGGATTGGCATAGCATCGGCCGTTGCGGCCACTTGGGGAATGAACCATCGGATGGAAGATCTTCCTCTCTGTCTCTCCTCTTCTCTGTATATCTGACTTTCCAATAAATAAATAATAAACAAACAAACAAATAAATAAATAAAACAAGGCAAAAGGGCAGGCCCAGTAGCCTAGCAATTAAGGTCCTTGCCTTGCACAAGTCGAGATTCCATATGAATATCAGCTCTAATCTCCACAGCCCCACTTCCCATCCAGTTCCCTCTTTGTGGCCTGGAAAAGCAATCAAGGATGGCTCAAAGTTTTGGGATCTTGCACCCACTTGGGGAGACCTGGAAGAGGTTCTGGACTCCTGGCTTTGGATTGGCACAGCTCCAGCTACTGCTGCCACTTGGGGAGTGCCTGGTTTGAGTTCCAACTACCAATGGTTCCAATCCAGCTTCCTGTTATTGTACCTGGAAGTATCAGATGATGCTCCAGTCTACCTGAGTCCCTGCCACTCACATGTGAGAGCTCTGGCTCCTGGCCTCTGCCTGGCACAGTCTATCCCAGAAATGGTGGTTGCAGGCATTTGTGGAGTTAGCCAACGGATGGAAGATATCTTTATTTCTAGCTTTCTCCATCTGTCACTCTGCTTTTCAAATAAATACATCTTTTTTTAAAAATGATGAGTATGGGGCCCAGCGCGGTGGCGCAAGTGGTTAAGGTCCTCCCCTTGCACGCCCGGGATCCCATATGGGCGCCGGTTCTAATCCCGGCAGCCCCGCTTCCCTTCCAGCTCCCTGCCTGTGGCCTGGGAAAGCAGTCGAGGACGGCCCAAAGCTTTGGGACCCTGCACCCGCGTGGGAGACCCAGAAGAGGCTCCTGGCTTCGGATCGGCATAGCATCGACCGTTGTGCTCACTTGGGGAGTGAATCATCGGACGGAAGATCTTCCTCTCTCTCTCTCCTCTCTGTATATCCACCTTTCCAATAAAAAATAATAATAATAAAAATAAATCTTTAAAAAAAATGATGAGTATGATGGGTGTCACTGTAATAGTGTTTATGTGGGTAATCAGAAATTACACCACACAGCTAGTAACCTGGGTTAGTGAATGACCTGAATTCAAACTCTGATTTTTAACTTCATATTATACTGAACTACCAAAGCACCACACAGAAACAAGTGGGTTTCCAAAGAGCAGAATGAGGGTTTTCCTTTTATTAGCAGAGATGGCTGGAATACAGTTCTTGTCTTCCGGCAAGAAAGAATCAGACATGAGACAGAAAGCGATGGTCAGCAAGGTAGCAAGGTTCAAGGGAACAGGCCATCAGGCAGAGTGGGTGGGCCCTTCTCTAGACAGAATCTGCAAGACAGTGCCCAGTGCCTCAGACCGGGTAAGCTAGCTGGGAGAACACATGTGACATCCCATGCGGGCATCTCAGTGAAGACCTGGGAGCTGAGGGCTGCAGCCTGAAATGCACCTGACAGCCCAGACAGGCGTCTCAGGAAACAGCTGACCACACAGTCTGCATTCAGACTGGGACTGTTAGGGCATTTTGGTCCATTTCTTCCCCCACCCCCTTCTCTTGGATAAAGGGTTTGCTGGACACAAAACAGGGAAAATTCCTCCCTGTTGTCTGATCTATCCAGTGTAGTCAGACCAGGCAGCCCTCTTAATGCTGCTGGGCAGAGAGGATTCTGCTGGGGCACCTTCCTTGGTGGCACCTGAGACCACCTATAAAGTTATTGGGGTGTAGGCAGGACTTAGCAGTGTGAAACTGGGGTGCTTCCAAGGTTGCCAGAGGATGCCACATTCTCTTTTGTTTTCCTTCTGCCTCTTTCGCATCATCTTCCTCCCCAGTACTTATACAAAGTGCTAGTGGCTGAGAACAGGGCACTTCATCTGCAGCTTCTACAGGAATCTCACAATGCTATGCAAAACGTTACGAACAATATAAAATATAGCTCCCTTCTCCTACTGCAAGGACCTAAGAGTGGAAGGAAACTGTTCTGGAACACACTGAGTCTGTGTTCACTGATGCTTCTCAGGCCCTGAAGCAGCATCTGGCTCATAGAAAGCAATGAAGACAGCTTTGTGGACTGAAAAGAAATCCAAACAGGAAAGCTCCATGAGAAACTTAAAGCCCACCAACAAAAGCCCAAATTCTCAAGGATTTCACAGGGGTGAAGGACGATCAATAGAGTCAGACATCACTTTTAAGAGAACTGGATGTCAGCACAGACAACGTCACAAGAGCATGTGCCAAGGGATTTAGATATGTTTAGTCTGAAAAACAGAAGACAAACACTAGAGGTTATTGTTGAACCTGGGATAAAACTGTCAACTGGAATAGAAAACATTTTTTAAAAGTTTTTTTTAATTTAATTTCTCTGGCACAATCTTCTTGCAGTCCTTTGAGGCCCAAGTGGAGTAAGAAGTGAACACACAGGCTGAAGCGCAAAAAAAAAAAAAAAACCATGAGACAGGGGTCACAATAGACTGCTGGTGTGTGTACCAGCAACGGCCAAAGGAATGGAAGTGAGAGATGTCAGATGTCCGCACTGGTACAGGCAGCTGGACTGTCTGTGGCCGTCTCCAACTGTCTCTCAGAGGACCTGAAACTCCCATGACCACTGGATCATTGAAGCGACCTTCGAGACCCCACCTTACTGACACAACACAGTCCCAGACGACCTGTGGCCCTGGGCTGTGACATTTGGTTCTAGTTTTCTTCCCATTGTGGCATATGTACAATAAGCCATCTCCTCTGCTGTACATGTCAAAGAATAAAAATAACTAACTAAATCCAGAGGTTGTAAATAAGACCAGTTGGTGAAATGATAGCAAAACGATTTTTTATTTACCAAAAAGGAGCAGTTTAACAATTAGAGATTTCTCTAAGTTCCTTTAGCATAAAAACACAGCTCTACATGAGAGATAACATCAATACTATTTTTAACAGAAGATGAAAAAAATTATTAGCAATACTTGTGTTTATTGTATATCATACAACTTTAAAACAAATGTTGTAAAAGCCATGAAAACAATAAACTCTTAGGAGAGCTGAGAGCTCACAGTAGAATACTGATTTTCTAATACTCAATTTAGCAATTTTTCCATTTTCCCTCTACATTCTGTTGTAACTTCCATATATAGAAGACTACTTAGTCTAGGAATCATAATTACTTACACACACATTCAAACACACATATGAGCATATATGTCAAGTTACCATGCTGTACACATCACACAAACATACACACCTTTGCTAGGAACCACAGCCTCACTGAAACAAGAGCTGACTCCTTTAGTAAATAAACACAATTCCATTAATTAAATTCTTAGGTTTACATAGCATCTGTAGAGTTGATGAACTGTTGCAGTTCAGGTGGGATGTCTTTCTTGCTCTTTGCCCATCACATCATACTTTATCTAAATTACATGATTTGCATCAGTAAAAGAACAACAACAAAATGAGCCTAGAATAAAAGCAAATCTGAATTGAAATCTAGATTTCAATTTAATATGAAGAACCTCCATTAATATAACAAAAAATATTTTTTCCTATTCTCTTTTTATAGCTTGTTTTTAATTCTAAATGACAGTGATTCTATTATTTCTATCAAGAGTTGGAAGCACTTGCACCTGGCTGGCTCCTTCTTGGTCTCCAGCAGTCATGCTGCTGGACTGGGGCATGTCCAAGGGTAAAGCGCAGAGTAAAGCAAAGACCTTCCTGTCAAGTTCCTCTTAGCTCATGGTATATGGAGATGGATAAGTGCTGATTATTTATTAAACTCAGTAAGTTTTAGACAACTTGCATGTCACAGCAGTATGTCATTAACTTCAAGAACAGGATATGAATGGACTGTTTCTCTTACATTTCACACTGAGCCATCTTTGCACTTTTCTATGACCAAAATCTCCACTGATGGGCCCTGGTGGATATGGACCTGGTACCTGCTTGTCAGTCACCCTCATATAGGTGCAGGAATAAAGCCAAGCCCCTCACCCTAAAGCCTTTGGTGGCAGTTTCTCTGTTCAGAGGAGCTCATTAACTGAAGAGAGCTGAACCCAAGCCCTATACAGTGGCTCGAATACAGGTGCTGGACACCACCAGGTCCCACACAGAAATTAACTCAGTGAACTGGGCATACACTGTTGTTGGCTTCAGAGGTCCTTCATCACCAGCCCTACAACACTCTCATTACCCAACCCACAAGGTCATTTGCTTCCCCAATAAATGACACCTTTACATTAGATCTTGTCTCAAACCTTCAGCAAAAAGTAACTGGCTCAGACTGACTGGAGCCCACGTTGGCATCATCAAAATTCCCTACAGGGTACAATACTGCTGACCAATTCAAAGATGGCCAGGAGCACACAGGTCAACCAGAAACTTTGCACAGGAATAAACTCTCATCCCCAAGTGCAATCTCTAAATGCCTTCCCCCTAACTCCCTGCGACAGCTGCCCGTTTCTTACTCTGTGCTTTGTAATAAACTCATTTCTCATATGACTCCAATATCAGCAACTCATTTTCTGCACACTGACTGGGTAAACCCAGTTAGTGGCATTCTGTAGCCACTACTCCGACCAGGTTTGGGAATGTTCTAGAGTAACACAAAGGTAAGAGACTCTGAATCCTTAAAGACTTGAAGTGTGCTTGACATTATCTCAATGCTGGCTTCTATTCTCCAAGCTTTTGTAGAACGCTTGGGCCCTGATCAAAGAAATGAATCTTCAATCCATCCTCAGACCCAGAAAGACTGGAACCCACCATTGCTGTTCCAAAGAAACACACCAGCCTCTACCACTGTCCAATCCCAGAAAGGCCACACACTGTGGACCAACCAGAAGTCCATATCGCACTGATCACACAGTGCTCATTCCAACTAGGAACATCAGATTCCCTTGAAGAGTCTGAGAATTGAGCATTAGCTGCGTCACAACACACACCTGCCATTTTTCCACCAACCCAGTATCAATGGCTAACTTCTTGCCACTCAGCCAAGCAGATTTGGTTTTGGGGGTTCTGTAGCAACTTCTCCACATCTGCCTTTCTTTACAGCTTCCAGATCAACAGACAAGGTGAATGACTTAATGGGAAGTTTCCAATGAGAGGGTCTCCTGTAAAGTGGGGTGAAGGGATGATGAAGCTGCTTTTGGCTCTCCCTGTTTCAAACACCACTGCTTCCCCCAAAAGACTCAGCCAGTTTGAAAGGGATCCAGCATCTGGTGCCACCTGGCAGAAGCTGGCACGAAGCTGTGAGTTCCATGACCCCATCCATACCAGCTACAATTCATTGCCTTTTCTCCAAGCAGAAAACAAATCTCTTGGGGAGGTGCATGGCCAGACTCTCCACTGCCGGCGGGGGTTTGGAGGGTGGTCACTGCTTGGGGAAAGGAGCCTAGATCCCACAATGCTGGACTGAGTCAACACTGATGCAGCCAGCCATTCCTCTCCTTCCTTCCATTAGAACAGGCAACCATGAGGGCAGGAAGCACGAGGCTGATGACTTTCTCAACACCTCTGAAGAGACAGCAAGGCTGCCTCCCCAGCAGCCAACATACAAACGCTTTACTGCTTAAAATCACAGCAAAGAAGAGACAAGTATACTGCAGAACAAGCTGGCAGTTCACTACAAAGGCAGGAAAAACACCACAGCATCAGAGTGATGGCATCTTGCTTTCCAATACTATTCCCTCTCGTGGAGTGAAAGCCAAAGTCCTACCGCCGCCTCTGGGGAGTGGATGGATCTGATTTGTACGCCACCACACACACACACACACACACACACACACACACACACACACACACACACACACACCTCTCATCAGGGCAGTGGCCCCTCTCTGCTCACCTCCTTTAGGTCCTGCATGACGGCCGTGAGCCTCTCATTCTCAGCCTGCACGTTAGTGGCCACAGTTCGGCTCTGCTTGAGTTCGTTCTGCATCTCCAGGATCTTGCCCAGGTAGTAGGCCTCCTTGGATGCTGACTCCTGCAGCAGCGTCTCCTCCCGCGTCTCCCCATCCTCAGCAACCTTCCGGTGGATAGAGAAGGAATGTCCAAATGCCTGTGGAGTTTGAGAAGCAGAAAAGTGTGTGACAAAATATTCCATAGTCCTACGAGGCAGAGCATAGTTCTGTACGTAAAAAAGCGATCCTGAAAGACTTCCATAACAAAAAATCTCTATGTATTTTATTTACATAACAGTCTAGCAGCTCTAATTTATGTCTGAAATAATTCAAAGCTGATTAACAATCAGAAAGATATCTTTTTAATATTTTGCAAAAGATGTAATGAATTCAAGAAAACTCCCAAAGCATTCTGTTTGCTTTATGTTAGCTCTGTTTAGACAAACCTACTAGGAAACAGAGTACCCAGAGCTACTAAACCCATCAAAATTCACATCATCATCTTTATTATAGGAACAAGATACCAAAAATACTTTGTCAGAAAGAAAATAGGAGTTTTATTTTGCTTTTGAATATGTGAACAAGAACTGGCAAATCAGCTCTGGACCAGGATCAGAAAACCACTGGACAGCGTTTGTGATGCCCCGTGTCACAGAGAGACGATGCAGCATCATCTCTGCAGAAGAGAACACATGTGTGAGCTTATCTGTACAAGAGGATACACGGGAAAATAAATTCGACACTCCTGAAACGGGTTGGTTACCTAGTGGGGTGGCTGGGAATAGGTTAGCAAAATACAGGCGTGAATAGTGGTTGGAGGAATGAAGGACAGAGACGGCTTTCTGAGTATGCCCTTTGCCTTCCCATAAAGCTGTTATTCTCAGAACCAGTCAGGTGTCAGAGAAACAATCATCAGGATCAACTCAGGATGGGTGCTGGCCCAGGATTTAAGGACAGATGCCTTGCATGCTGCATAGGTGGTGACAATCTTCGACCCAGATCTGGAATTCTCTTTCAGGGAACCCCTTGAGACAATACCTGCTGCCAACATGTTACCTACTGAGAAAGCAAACAACCTCCTGAGTCCAGCAGTCACAATCCTGTAGAGCTGACCATCACACTCTCTCAGCTCCATGAGTGAAGAGAAGAGAGCGTGACCAGGAAATGGGCCCTGCCAGGATCCAGCATTCACATCCAAGGCCTACACTGGACCCTCAGTTTCAGCTAGGATGCCCCATGTCCTGAATATAGAATTTTACACTATTGGTTGATTATAATGGTCACATACAGCTGAATGGCGCTATTGTGGACAGAGTAGGGGTGAAGAGCAGCACAGGTATGGGGAGATGACAGCCCAAGATGCCCTAGGGACTGTGTGGCCTGGAACCTGGCCTTTTCCTGGGGGAGCAACTAGAATTTAAATGTCACTAAGAAAGCGTGACAGCACTGCCAGTCCTGTGAGTCTTGACCCCCGTACTTGAGGGCTCCAGTGAGTAACTACTATTTATTAGGCTGCACCTAGTAGAAAGGAAAGGATGGGCAAACAGTCTGAACCTTTAGCAAATGTCCCTAAGGAACCAATTGACCTTCTGGAAGATAAAACAAAGATCATTTGACCAATTACCTCTTTGCTGCCAGGAAATTCAGCATTAAAAGCTCAAGAGCAGTAACTAAAATATCTGAAGTTCTGGTGACCTAGGGCACCCCAGCATACAAGTTGGGAACCACAGGTCTGGGATAGGGTGTGCTGCATGGGCTTCTGCCACACTTGGGCTGAGATTCTAGCACACAGCACAGTTGTGGCCACAGCTCTGCAGTGTGAGCTGGAAGCTGATAGGCCGGGCAGCACACACATCTCTCCAGGGCAGCTGTTCCAATCACATGGCCACACGAACATCTTATAGGTCCCAAGGTGCAACAACCCCATCACAGATGGTAGATCTGCAAAGTTCTGTCAGTCTGAAATACCATCACCTGGTGGTTTGTTCCCCTTTTGCTCTTTGTTTTAGGAAGTTAGACATTTTACTTTACTTGGCAGGCACAGAGAGAAATGTCTCATTCACTGAATTCACTCCCAAATGCCTGCAACAGTCAAGGGCTGGCCAGGCCAAAGCCAGGAATTGGGAACTTTATCTGGACCTGCCACATCAGGGGTAGATACTCAAACAGTTGAACCTGCTGCCTCCCAGGGCATGCATTAGCTGGAGGCTGAAACCCAGAACTCCAGCCACGGATGCAGACTTCCCAAATACCCAGCCCATCACCTGCTGCTTCCCATCTGCCTGGCCCTGATTCCCCAGAATGTGAAGCATCCTTGTCTTGGCATTAACCATTCACTTCTCCACTTGTGAGAGTGGCGCTTCCATTTCCAGCTTCCCTGTTGATCTCCCTGTGTGGTGCAGCAGTCCCACGGGAGGTAAGCATTTCCCTAGCCATCAGGGCGTTGCACAAAATGATCTTGCTTCGCCTCTTGTGGAAGATTTGGACCGGAAGTCTATTCAATGTGCTGAATATGTATACAGCCATCCCTCTGGTGTTTTAGTTACCATATGCGTGGGATAACATTTACCATCCTTTAATGTTTACTCTATGTGTGTTCCAAAGACAGAGGCGAGTTTCTTGGAGGCAGCATAACTAGGATTTACTCTTGTCATTCTGTTGTTTTCTGATTGTTTTGTTGTTCCTTCCTTTTTAAAGATGATTTATTTATCCATCTGAAAGGCAGATGACGGGGAAGTAATCTTCCCTCTGCTGGTTCACTCCCCAAAAAGCTACCAAGGCCAGGGTTGGGTCAGAATGACACCAGGAGCCAAGACCTCCATTTCTGTCTCCCACATGATTGGAGGCATCCAAGCATTTGAGTCATCTTTTACTGCTTTTCCAAGTGCATTCACAGGAAACTAGATTTGGAGCAGAGCAACTTTGGTTCTTTACACAAATGCCCACAACAGCAAGGCCTGGATCAGCCTGAAGTCAAGAGCCAGAAACTGCATCTAGGTCCCCTCACGGACGGCTGGGAGCCAGCTTCCTGGGCATCATCTGCCGCCTCTGAGGCACACGCCAGCAGGAAGCTGAATCAGAAGCAGAGCTGGGACTCAATGTCAGGTGCTTCTCCATGGATGCAGGTGTCCCAGGAAGTGGCTTGATCCATCACACCACAACACCTTCCCCAACAATACTGTTTTGCGCTTTTTAAAAAATATATATTTAGTTATTTTTATTGGAAAGTCAGATACACAAAGAAGAGGAAAAAAGACAGAGATAAATATCTTCCTTCTGCTGGTTCACTCCCTAAGTGGCCGCAACAGCGGGAACTGCGCTGATCTGAAGCCAGGAGCCAGGAGCTTCTTCTAGGTCTCCCACACAGGTGCAGGGTCCCAAGGTCTTGGGCCATCCTTGATTGCTTCCCCAGGCCACAAGCAGGGAACTGGATGGGAAGTGGGGCTAGAGGGACACGAACCAGCACCCCTCTGGGATTCCGGCACTGTGTGTGCAATACAAGGACTTTAGCCACTAGGCTACCACACTGGGCCTGCTTTGAGCTTTTTTGTAGTGGAATGCTTTACTTTCTTTTTCTATCTTTCAGGTTGCCACTAAAAATATTTTCTTTGTGGTTTCAAGGGTCTTACATAAAACAGCTATGACATTCCATTTTAGGTTGGTAACCTCAACCATATACCAAAAACTTCATTTCTACTTTCCCCTCAGTTTTTACCAAGGATGTCACATTTCAATCTTTTCCTATCATGTATCATTAACATGGTACATGTAAAGTTTTTTCTTCTACTATACTAGAATTAAACTATGTCTCCACAGTATGAATGTACATGGCTACCCTTCAGATGTGATTTATCTCCCAACCTACGGCACACTTCTCCTTGATCTTCCTTTACATCTCATCCCATCTCTTAGAACTGCATTTATTTCAATACTGACATGATAGGAGCAGGGCATAGACGAAGGGAGGAGGAGAGGAAATAAAGAGAACATAGAAGACAGGTACTAGTGGCTGAGGCTCAGGGGAAGGTGAAACTGTTTGGCATGTTATTTCTTCACTTTTTAAAACTAAGAGCCCAAGTATGTACCTTTTTTTTTTTAGGCCACATCATAGGTCCCACTCAAAAAATGGCTTTGTAAAGATAGTGGACTCAATACTCTGAGAGTCTTCCTCAGGGATGTTTCTCTTTCGAGGTACATTCTGAGCTCTAACCCCACACCTTGACAAGCTGCCTTAAAAGCATGGCTGAATTTCCTCCAGTAAAATCACAACCTTAAGAACAGAGGATGCCTTTCAGGCTTCATAATGAAATAAAAACTATAAACATGACAACGAATCCATGCAGCCTTCATCAAGATGAAAGGAAGGTGTGCTGGCATGGTGGTGTAGCAAGCTGATCCTCTGCCTATTGCACCAGCATCCCAAACGGGTGCCAGTAAATGTCCCAGCAGCTCTATTTCTCTTCCACTCCACTTCCTTTCCAGCTCCCTGCTAAGGCCCAAAGTCCTGTGGCCCCTACACCTACATAGGAGACCAAGAAGAAGTTCCAAGTTCCTGGCTTCAGATCAGATCAAATCAGATTGGATAAGATCATTCTGGCCATTGCGGCCATCTGGGGAGTGAATCAGCAGATGGAAGATTTCTCTCACTATTTCTCTCTGTTCCACTATTTCTCCTTATCTCCACAAATTAGCCTTTCAAATAAAAGTAAATAAACCCTTGAAAATAAAAGAAATGGAGAACCTATAAGTAATGGTTCTTAGGGAGAAATTTTTGTTGTTGTTGCTAAAGATTTATTTATTGGAAAGGTAGATTTACAGAAAAAAAGGAGAGACAGAAAGATCTTCCATCTGCTGGTTCACTCCCCAAGTGGCTACAACAGCTGGAGCTGAGCTGATCCAAAGCCAGGAGCCAGGAGCTTCTTCTGGGTTTCCCAGGCAGATGCAGGGTCTCAAGGTATTGGGCTGTCCTCTACTATCTTCCCAGGCCAAAGGCAGGGAGTTGGATGGGAAGTGAAGCAGCCACGACACAAACTGATGCCCACATAGAATCCTGGTGTATGCAAGGCAAGGATTTAGCCTCTAAGCTATAATGCTAGTCCTAGGGAGAAATTTTGAAAATATTAATTTTGATGCAGGATGTCTAAGAATTCAAGGTGCAGGCAATCTTCAGCATGAACAGAAAATATTTACACAAAGGAAAGAAACTTGAGCTTTAAGTTTAAATGTGCACATGCTCTGCTTCTTGTCAAACCGATCCACAGCTCTCCAATTTTGGATAAGCAGTGGCATGAGATAATTATGGTGTGTGGGCCTATAACCTTAACACTGTATTTTTTAAACAGACAAATGAATGTCTTAGAATGTATATCACAAGCAAATGTTGTTGACATAAAGCTGTAAATGATGCTTGACAAAGAAAACTGGCTTTACTCAAGCAACTTCTTATAATGAACCCAGTGTCCATGACCTCACTAACCTTGCTACAATCAACCTTGTCAATAAACAAAGCAGACAAGAGGCACACACCACACCGGAAAGATAACTACATTCACCTAAGAAAGTATCCTACTTCCAGTTAGACAATAAAATAAGTCAGCATTTCTGCCAGTTTGTTTTCATATCCATGGTACCTCATGTCATTCTTCCACACATTCATCAACTATTTGCCCAGGTGAACAAGAGAGCTGTTTGCACAGATGAGCAAACTGTTTGTCTTGATAAATTGATTTGCAAGCTTTTCCTACAGTAAACAGTGAAGTTATTTATTAATTTGCTGTCTTATCTTCCTGAAACAAAGATTCAAGTCATGTTGACACGGGCCGACTTCATTCTAATACCTCACTCCAGGCATGAATAACAAACCGCTAGGATGAGAAGGCCTGCCTGAAGCAGGAGGTGCTGTAATGACTAGTACTCGCTTTATAAGCCTATAGTAGAAAAAATTGACAGTCAAGACAGTAAAAGCCACCTGTCCCAAATCACACTCAGTGAGACAGCCAGTAACATAACCCAGACATTTTGCCTTTTTATCTGCTATCCTGAGTTGGACAGGTCAAAAAATGGGCTGAGTGCTGGGTTCAGTAGGTAACGTTCCACTTGGGACACACACAGCCCATACAGGAGTGCCTGCATCTGCTCCAAGACATAGCTTCCTGCTAATGCACACTGACATGACTAGAGCAGGCTCTGTCTCCGCCAACCCTGATGTCTGGCTCTCAGAGGCCGACTGATGGAGGGTGTGGACAAGACCTCATGACGAGATCTGAGCAGTAGGTGACCATGGGCTGGGGGTCATGGAGATGAGTCGTCAGAGGTGCCCATGACAAGTCTGACAGACTTGAACTCAACTTCATCCCGGGGTTCTCCATCTCCTTCCTGCCTCCACACACACCATTAACCAGACACCCAGCTATGGAACCACATGGATGCTGTCACCTCATTCTGGAGCTAAAATAAGCCTTTTCTCTCCTAAGACATTCCTTTCTAATATTTTAAAGTAATGAAAAGCAGACTCTCTCTCTCTCGCTGTCTCTCTCTCTTTTTCCCACCCGCCTTTGGAGACAGTATGGCTAAGGAAGTCAGGGACTGAGTTCCAAAGTCCTGTTTCCAGCTGGCCCAGCTGAACTGACAGACACAGGGAGTTAGACAAGGAAGAGGAGACCTTTCCACTCCCTTCCCGCCCCATTCCATCTTTCAAATTAGTCAATGAATTCTTCTCTTAAAAAAAAGACAGACAAATGCAGATGTTATCTTACAGTGTCCTTACAGATGGTTTCCAGCGGCTCGGTCATTTCACAATACCAAAGCAGATTTAAGCAGAAGCCCACAGCTTGACTGTCACCCCACAGCCTGGCTGTCACCCACGGCATGGCCTTTACCCCACAGCCTGGCTGTCACTCATGCCCTTGGCCATCATCTCAGACTCAGTTCACACACTTCACAACAAGAAAACTTTGGAACCAAGTGCAATTGCAAACAGCACCCTAGCTGTCTGCCATGCATATCTGAGAACGGTGTGAGAGACATATTTTGCTTGTTGCAAGCCCCTGGAACACTGGGGTTTGACTATAGCCATATCATAATCCATCATAGCACACAATGCATTGCCTGTGATGATTAACACATTTCTGTGTGCGGCAGAAAATGGGACAAGGTGAGCACAGATGTTAGGTACTACCACTACCTTGAACTTCTTTACTTAGGAAATCACCTCCCGGGTCAAGGGGAAGGGACATTTGTTACAGCTAGGAGGCAGCAGGGCAGGGAAGCTGCAGAAGTCTAGTTTGTAGATGCCTGGGTGTTCATGTCTGTTGCTGTCCCGCAGCGATGGACTTGGTGCACGGAGCCGATAATAAACGCGAGGACCCTGACTCATGGTCAAAGCCAAAGTTAATTAGTGGCCGCAGACTTTATACACTGAGGGTTATACTGGTTAAGAGAGGAGGTATTGAGCTTAGCCACAAAACCCATCAACTGTTTCCATACTCTTGTTTGGAACTCCTTTTGTTTTGTATATTCTACCAAGTGTTCTCATTCACATGCAGTCCACTCAACTGTTCTCATACAGATGATATCCAGTCAGCTATACAAAGGTAGCCATTCGGTTGTTCTCATGTAAATATTATTCAACCAACTGTAATCCTGTGCTCGCTGACACTCTAGGGTCACAATGTCTTTCTACACATGTCCCCTGCTGGACTTCGTCCTCCATCACCCCAGCAAAACTTATACACCACATATTCCTAATGACCAGTCTACAAGCAATCTGGAATCACACACATCATCCTGAAAACCACAAAGCTATTTCTGCAGGAATGCAGCTAACAGGAGACTCTGATGTCTCCCCAGTAGGATGTCATGACTTTTGCACCAACCACTGAAAACCTGGGATCCAAAGTTAATCACCTGTGCCATGAGACAGGAAATGCCCTGGGAGTCTCTGTCCTTGTCGGCCTCCCATCTAGGCCAGGGTCTCCAGAGGAACCCAGCAGGTGCAGAAGGTCCCAGGAGGGCTGGGATGTAAACAACTGGCAGAGGTTGAAGCAGCAACTGAGATGTTCACGGGCTGTGCGATAGCAAGTGACCCACACACACATGCTCCCATGCTCCAGGGTTGTGGGTCTGCCCAGCTGGTGACTGTCAGGGGAGGTGGACACATTCATGAGGCCACACAAGGGATGGGAGAGCTGTGAAAGCGAACAGCACAAGATGCTCAGAGAGCAGGTGCCCACTTAACTGTGTGGCCAACACTAAGCACAACAGTGAAGAACACTGCTTTAGGGATTGTTCCGGACAGCATAGGCAAGCCAAGGTGAAGGCCACGATGCAGGGACATGCAGAAGGGCTTTGCGGCTGCCAACTCTAGAGACAGTGTCTCTACACACAAGACCATCATCCACAAACACCACCCCATGAGTGCACACGACAGCCCAGTCCAAGCAGAAGATGGTGAGTGCTACATCCTGCCATAATGCTAAGAAGGTTCTGGAAACTTTGATAATGTTTGTGGCAGTGATCAGGGTGGCAATGACAACATCGGTCATGGCTACTTTGGTGGTAGCTGAGATGATGGTGAATATGGTGACAATGAGATGGTTTGGGGAGTGGCAAAAGCAGCTGGGGAGAGGGTAGAAGCTACTGTGGTTTTAGCAGTTACCAAAAAACCTTTCTTCACACTTTAATCCCACAAGAACAGGAGTTTGGAAGCAGAGTTTAGCCTCCTATGTTGGGCCAAGTATTCAAGCCCTTCCAGCAGCAGCAGTAACTGCTGGGGCAGTGGGAGGAGGTCTGAATCACTGTCAGGAACAAAGCCTGGCAGGAAACGAGAGCCAAAGAAGCCACGGAAAAGCCACAGCTTATTAAAAACGTGGGAAATTTGGCCATGCACTGGGTGGCAGAGCGTGGCTGCCACAAAGAAAGCTGTTTCATTTTATTTTTAAATTGTGTTTACTTAAGAGGGAGAGAAAAGTTGGGGAGAAGAGAGAGAGGGAGAGGTGAAAGGCAAGGGAGATAGGAAAAGAGAGGGAGAAAGAGAGAGCATGGGGGCTCCTATCCTGGTTTACTCCTCACACATGTGCAAAAGCCCAGGCTGTGCCTGGCTAAAGCCAGCAGCCAAGAATAATCCAGGACTCCCATGAGGGTGTCAGGAACCCAAGCACTCGAGCCATTCCCTGATGAATACCAACACAAAAATTCTCAACAAAATATTAACAAATCAAATTCAACAGCACATCAAGAAGACTTCTCACCAAGATCAAGTGGGATTTATCCTGGGTGTGCAAGGATGGGTTGAAATACAGAAATTGATAAACCTAATACATCAGTTAGATAGAATGAAGGGCAAAAATCACAAAACCATCTCACCTGAAGCAGGAAAAGGATTCAACAAAATGAACTACAATAAAAAAGCTTTGAATAAATTGGATGTGGGAAAATTTATCTTGAGAGATACAAAAGGCCACAGCCAGTATCACGTAGAACAGGGGAAAGCCAAAATTCTTTTCTCTAAGAACTGGAACAACTACTCTTAAAAGTCTTCGTCTTTTTTTTTGTTTTTTAAGATTGATTGATTGATTGTTAATTCTTCCAGTCCACGGACATGCTAAGTCTTTCCATTTTTGTGTATGTGTCTTCCTCAGTATCTTCTATGAATGTTTTGTACTTTTCCTCATAGAAGTTGTTCACTTCCTTAGGAAAGACCTATCATGTTCGTGGACTAGAAGATGTTCATATTATCCAAACTGATTTACTAAAGTCAAGGTAATCTGCACCAAAATATCAATGGCATTCTCAACAAGGCAGGAGAAAAAATCCTAAAAACACAGAAACGCAAAACATCTCAAGTAACTGAAGCAATCTTGAGCAAAAAGAACAAACACGGAGGAGTTGCCATTGTAGTAGAGCATGTTAAGCCACCACTGCCACCATGACACCTGCACCTTGCATCAGTGTGCCAGACTGAGTCCTGGCTGCTCCATTTTCAATCCTGCTTCTTGCTAATGTGCCCCAGAAGGCAGTGGATGACGACCCAAGTATCTGGACCAGGATGAAGTGCCCGGCTCCAGGCTTCAGCCTAGTCCAGTCCTGGCTGTTGCTGCCATTTGAGGCATGAACCAGCAGATGAAAGATCTCTCTGTCTCTCTTCTTCCCCTTTTATGTCACTTTGCCTTTCAAAATATAAATAAATAAATCTAAAAACATACAAACAAAAACCTCTCTCCCTGTCACACACACACACCACCCACACACACACACACGCGCGCGCACACACACACACACACACACACACACACACAAACCAGAGGCACTACAACACTTGAACTTGGAGCTTATTACAGGGCTATAGTAGTCCAAAAATATCATCCAAGCATAACAAGACACATAGACCAACAGAATGAGATTCCAGTTACAAAGCGATATATATTTACAGTCAAATGAAATCTCAACAAAGGTGCAAAAGCATACATTAAAGAAAGAGAAGGGAAAGATGAAACTTCATTCCTACACAAACATTAAATTAAAATGGTTCCGATGTCTAAATATAAATTACTAGGAAAAAACAATAGTAAGATTTTAAGGCATAGTCATAAATAAAGACCCTTTCAGTCAAAAATCCTGAATGATAGGTAGCAAGACAAATAGACTAATGGGAATATACCAAGTTACCAATCTGTACAATCTGCAGTGAGAACAATCTTTGCAGTGGGAGAAAACAACTGTATTGCACATAACAAGGAATTCATACCTAGAATATATAAGAAAATTTTTAAAAATCTTCATCAACAACAAAACATGAATTCCAGTCTAAATGTGAGCAAATAATCTGATGAGGCATTTTTCAAAAGCGGAAATCCAGATGGCCAGCAAATACATTAACATTGTGAGCCAACAAAGAAATGCAAATCAAAACCAGAACAAGGCACCATCTCATCCATTCAGCATGGCTGCTCTCCAAAAGCAAAAAAACAAGAAACACTGGCTGGCCAATGGAGGGAGCGTCAAACAGTACAGCCATGCTAGGGCGCAGTTTTGCTTCAGAAACCAAAAATAGACCCACCATCTGATTCAGGTATGGAATCAGTCTAGGCGTTCATCAACAGCAGAGTGGGTAAAGAAACTGCATTGTGTTTATGTGCATGATTAATTAGCCATAAAAAGAATGAAGTCTTACGATTTGTAGCAAAACAAATGGAACTGGAGGATATATGTTAGAAGAAATAAACTGCACATAGAGAAACATCACATGCTCTTCCTTTTATGTGCAAACTAAACAGATTGATCGTAAAGTAAAAGAGTGTCCAACAGTAACTGCCAGAGAAGACGGGGAGGCAGGGGACAGTGCTGGAGCGAAGCTAAACAGCAGCTACCTGAACACAGACAGAAGTCCAGGTGTTGCACAGCACAGCAGAGGGTCTGTGGCTCACAACAACCTATCCAACACTGTGTGAAGAATTAGAAGCTCAAAGACTCCAAATATTAACAAATGGCAGAGAAGGAAATCCCAGCTGCCCTGATCTAATCAATGTGCATGGAATCCGTGTGCATCACTGGACTCTATATAAATGATTATTCCATGCTAAATTTGAAAAAATTAGAAAAGATTGGTGCTGGGGCCAGCTTTGTGTTACAGCAGGTGAAGCCACCACCTACGACACCACCATCCCATATGAGGAACAATTCATGTCCCAGCTGCTCCACTCATAACACAACTCTCTGATGATGTACCTGGGAAAGCAGCAGAACGTGGTCCAAGTGCTTGGACCCCTGGCACCTACATGAGAGACCTAAATGAAGTTCCTGGCTCTTGGTCAAGCCTTGCCCAGTGCTGACTGTTGTAACTATTTGGGAAATGATTGAACAAAAAGAATAACTCCCTCCTTCTTTCCTTCTCTCTGTAACCTTCTTGCATAAAAATAAATAAGTCTTCAAAAAACAAAATTGCTGGCACATTGTACACACACTGTCTAAACTGAATGATAGTAGATAAAACTACAGATGATAAGGAGGCTTGTATATCATCCATTATGTATCATCCAAAGTTGCACTTTAGAAAAAGAAATCAAAAGTTAGAAGATTGTAGGCAAAATGCATCTACCTACTTGTGAAGTGTCACTTTCCTAAGTTCCTTGGCTGTTATTTGAAGCAAATTCTCATCAGGTCTTTAGTAAGGAAGGAAACTGTGGCCTTTGTGTAACATTTTATTATGGTCCATTCTTGATGTCAGACCATACCATCATGAGAAGTCAGTGTGACAAGAACCAAATCAATAAATACACTCCCTGCAAGGCACCCCACTGGGCCCCCTCGAGAACCCTTCACAGAACTGGAAATAGCAGTTTTCCTCAGCAGCCCCCACAGTACCAGCACTGATGTCGGGAAGCAAATAGCAGAATGCCCTAAAGGAGCTAAGCAACACCAATTCCTCACCTCATCAGATGCATTCACTTCTACGAACAACATTCACCAGACGTCATGAGAAATGGTAGCAATGCTCAAAACTCTCCTGAACTTTCAACCTTTGGAAGGCGCACTGGGCACAGCAGTTAAGTTCCTATTAGGTCCTATACCAGGTGCCAGGTTAGAGCGCTTCCAGCTCCCTGCTGATGCACCTGGGAAAGCAGTGCAAGACAGTCCAAGTACTTGTGCCCTTGCCACCCATGTGGGAGACCCAGACTGAGTTCTGGGCCCCCACTACAGCTGGCCTGGTCCTGGCTGTTGCAGGTATCAGGAAATAAGCCAGAGGATGAAAGCTCGCTCAATCGCTCATGCTGTGTCTCAAACAAAACAAGACAACACCTGAATCTTTTTAAAACTGTTTGATTCTCTGAAAATCTCCAAATCTTATGTCAGTCCATTTTATTAGGCACAGTGCCAGGCTACATGCACAGCAAGGAGCCATCACTCACTAGGGATAGAAACCCACAGTTAAGCAAGAAGTCAGGAAATGACAACTCCAAGCAGAAGGTGATGTCCACGCCAAGAGGAGACAGGCTGTTTCCTCCTCACAAATTCACGAGGAAACGGCAAGCTCACCACCGGCTTCCTGCACTTGGTTTCCAGGGCGCAGCTTCCAATGTCCCACTAATATCTTTTGCATACTCCTGTGCTGAAATGGAGCAAATTTAGATGTGCCAGGTAAGCATGCCCGGTGCTTCTTCAATCCCAGCAGCTCACTGAAAGGAGCATCAACATCTGTCCTTGCATAGCCAACATGACTAAGAGCAGCTACCCGGTGCTTCAAGTCAGAGCTCATGCACAGCCTGATGGGCCAGGCAGACCAGCACTTCTTTCCTGCTACTCACCGCAGGCAGGGCCAGGTTCTTCTACATTGTTGAGGTATTGGCAAACTGAAGAAAAACTTAATTACACCAAAACTATGTGGGTCAGTGTTTTTCTCTGCTAGAATCACAAGTAAATTCTAACAATAAGCAACAGTTGCTAAGAACATCCAATTACATCTTAAATGTCATTGAAGGAGAAACAATTAGCTTAGCTGCATTTGAAAATACAGTTAAAATATACAGTGCATTTAAATGTAATTTTTCACACTGAGCATGAGATAACCAGCTGTCATGCTTCATTTATATGCACAAAATAAAGGACTCCTGGGAAAATGTTCAGTGATTCCCAGAGTACATTAGAGAAGAAACTAAGCCTAAAAATAAACTATATTCATTTTGCAGCCCGAACTACTACCCACCATAGCATTAATTGGAGATTAATTGCAGATCAACTGGAGAAAGTGGAAGTCTCTATAAACACTACTTTCCTTTACCCATCTCTCTGAAGTAAAAATACTACTGAATTCACTTCTAATTCCACTGTTAAGAAACAAGATAGTATTTCAACTTCCAGAAATTAGAGAATACCCATTTCCATTTCATCCCGAAATTCCTCTAAAGCTACAGTTAAAATTTTAAAAAGTTATTTATTTTCATTTTATTTGAAAGGCAGAGAGAGAAGAAAGAAATCAAGACACAGAAATCCTCCATCCACTATTTCACTTCCCTAATGCTCACACAGCCAGAATCTGCTGGATTACCTTTGTCATTAGTCTGTTCTCCTGATCGGTTTAAATTGGGCTGGGTGGGGTCAGAACCAGGAGCCTGGAACTCTCTCTGGGTCTCCTACAAGTGTGGCGGGGCCCAAGAAGTTGAGCCATCTCTCACTGCTTTCCCAAGTGCATCTGCAGGTGGCTGGATATGAGGTGGAGCAGCCAGTTCCAGAACTCATACTCTAATCTGGAACATCAGACTCACAGGCAGCAGCTTAAGGCACTGTGCTACAACACCGGCTCTCGTCTTTTGCTCCTTCCCTAGTGAAGGGAAGTCCTCCACCCAAACCCACCTTAGGTCCACATCAAAGACAGGATTTACTTCAGCCGAGCACACGATTTTGAAAAATCGACATTACTGTAAGAAAACACATGTCACTTCTTCATACATCTTAATATAGCAGACACAGGTGGACCCATCTGAGTGGTTTAGAACCCTACCACATCATTCGCTTTTAAGCACTGGGCAGAGCAGTTCAAAGAAAAACAGCTGCCTCAAAGCGTATTTGCTCTATTTTAAGAAAGGATCAATATTTCCCCACCTTAAGAAGGATTCATAAATACAGCAGCAATACATAGTTGCTACTCTGTAACGCACACAGCATCTGGAAACTGATCTGATCATTTGTTTTGAGTGCAAGTGTGCCCACACTGGAGATAAGGCCACAGGGTTCCCGCATCTTGGAAGGAAGGCTCTCTCCAGGACACCTCCCACATGGATCCGCCTGTTAGTAGTCCTGAGGAAAAATGGCAAAATATCACAGCCCTTCAAAAAGATCATGGGAAAATGGGACTAAAACATGAGTTTATTTTGGTGCAAAACTATTGAAATCCTTTGCACAGCTTCGTCATGGCATACATATCCCATGGACCCTGGAAGACTCCTCGTGTGACAGGATTTCAGCATTTTCCCACTTGAACTCATGGGGGTCCCTCCTGCAATGTGCTCTCTTTGGCTCACGTCTTATGTGTCACAAATCTGTGCTACACTACTGGTAAGTGGATCTGCTGCTTCCCTAAAGTGAAATGTGAGCCACTGCTGAGGGTGCTGAGTGGAGGGTCACTCTCAGAGATAACGTCTGGCCTAGGAGAGCCACTGCCTAATCGGGGGGCTGGAGGCTGACGTTTTGTTTTGTTTTGTTTGCTTCCTGGTCAGTCCTGCACACATTTAGTGGCCGGTTGAAACCCAGGAGCAGCTACCTGCTGAGCTTCACAGTGCCCACGTGGGAGATTCCCGATGCCACAGTGCATCCAACAGACAGCAACGTACCCGGGCACAGGGTTCGCAGCTCACATCAAACCCAAGGTGAACTGTAAGCATGGCAAATCGTAGCCTGAGCTCTGAGAAGCAAGACGCGTTTGCTGACAGGTCACTCTGTACTAGCCTGGGCTTTCTGCCTTTGCTGTTGCTGATGTTCTGCAGGATGATGGTCCAGCCTGTCTCGTGGCACCCAGGCAGGTTGGCTGAAATCAAGGGGACAATACTTCAGGGCCTGTTCTTTCTGTATGTGCATGTCTGGTCTCTGATGCTGCCCCCTTCCTCCCCTGGGGGCCACATGTGATGGTGAAGTCTTGCTGTGAATCAGAGCCACTGTAAATCCTGCAGCTGACATAGACTCCTCAGAAGTGGCTCCCACCCACAAGCAACCTGCCGCTTAGCAAAGACACTGAAACCACACTAAATTACAACAGGCCCAGGAAAGTATAGCTTGGGGAGTATGTCTGTAGGCATCTCAGTGAGTCACACTTCTGGAAATAACTGCTACTGTTTTTCCCCATCATATTAAAGACAAAACCCATAAATTCCTATGTTTACACACTTGCATTGGCACAAAGCAGGGTGACAGTGAAACCTCATTGTCATTAACACACATTCTAAGCAACACATGTCACTCAACAGGCACAAATCATTCCATTAAGCTCACCTTTATGCTGCTTCCAATTTTTCATGATTTTAAAGTTCTGGCAGTAAATATCAAGTTATATAAATATTTATGCTCAGTTGAAGTCACTTAGGGACCAGCATTGTGACACAACAAGTTAAGTACACTGTCTGCAGTTCTGTGGTAGAGGCCTGCCCAAAGTCAGAAAAACTTACCCTGAGAACACATTTGGTTATTATGTTGCCTCATTGCAACTGCTTTATCTTTCGCTTGTCAGCACAGAGCAATGTTGGTCAGTAGTGAACAGCATGCAGCTCAGTAGGTGTGGGGAAGGAATATGAAGTGTATAAGGAAAACTAGTTAAGCCTTATCAGTAAGGATGTACACAGGCGCAGCTCTGTATCAGTTCCTTTAGCTGCCATGTTGCATTATTACCCAAGCACAAATGTGTGTAACCTTATATATAGAAGCTAAAAAGATACATAAGGAAACTTGTGTTTGGGGCTTAGTCTTATTGGCTACAAATCCAACTGAGTTTTATGTCACATATTACATAATAATAATATCACAATAGCTTCTTGTTAAAGGCCTTAGTGTCTCATCTATTAATGTATGAATCCCCTCACAGTTTGAGTCCTGGCTGCTCTACTTCCAACCCCAGTGCCCTGCTAACGGAGCTGGGAAACACAACAGAAGATAGCCCAAGGGTCTGGGGCTCTGAACCCAGGTGGGAGATTCAGATGCCACATTATGCTTAGCAGTTATATTGTGAGTATTTGCATAGACAAACAAAATCTTGTCCACAAAAAGGTTAAAGAGTACCCCTTAATAACCACAAACTTAGCCTGAATCCATGGCCCTCCACCTGCTGAGCCCACCACCAGGTGCTGCATTTACAGCAGGGTTAGGGCCAGGACACAGAACCACACAAACGCCCTGATACAACCTGGAAACAGGATACCAAGCAAAGGAGGCCAATGCTAAATGCTACAAACTGCGTGGTTTGGTTATATAAGATTCTAGAATACACAGTACCCATCCATGTTGATAGAAAGCGAAACCTTCCTGAGACGGGAATGTTCCTTGTCTTGATGTGCCCATGGACATACTCATTTACATTTGTCAAAAACCCGCTGAGCTGGATACTGAAGATGTGAGCATTTTACCATATGTAAACTGCAGCTCCACGTGCACAACGCATGAATGGGGAGAAGAAAAGGTAAAAAAAGAGGAAGAGGATTCAGGGCAGTGATGGCTGCTAGGACTGGTGGGGGCGTGGCCCGGTGTTCAGGTGGCAGTTGCTGTTGGCCAGTGTGCTCCAAATGGTCTTTGTTTAGGGGGCAGAATTTTGATCAAACACATGTAGAGAATTGGGTTTCTCTAGCAACATGCTCCACAGCTCCTGTAATCTTCCCGGGCAGTCCAACCTTCTGCAGCCCAGGATGCTGCCAGGAAGCAGCACCCACAAAGCTGTATGTAGGAGCTGTTCTTAAAGTCGGCAGATGAGAATGGAGAGTACAGGCTTTCGTGAGGAGTGGTAAGCCCAAACTAATCAGACTATAAGTCACGTGTGTCCGTGGGTCAGCCCCCGTGCTGAAGTGTTTGCATGACAATGGGAATATCGCTGGAGAACTCAGCATCCTTTAATGCAGACAGGCTGGAAGCATTCCTGAGCACATGTATTTTGCTTAAGTTCTCTTCAGCTTGTATTACTTTATCAAATGAAACTCTCCAGCACCTAGAAAATCAGTCATACTTCCATGGATCAGGCTTTTACTGTGGAGCATTAAACATCATATGGGAGTTGAAGTGGTACATCTATGGAGTTGGGCAAGCTTGACAGGACCCATTTTTAATAAATATCTATCCTCCTGCATTTGTTGATATCACTGATGAAATGCTGTGTGACAGACTTGTGGTTAATTATGCAAATGAAAGTTTGTGACAATTGGGCCAGTTTTGTGAACAATAGATTTTTAAATTGGGAAGATTATTAAGGAAGATGATTATTGGCCTCATGTGCTGTGTGTCCTTTTCAAAATAATGACAGAGGGCCTGGCGCAGTGGCGCAAGTGGTTAAGGTCCTCGCCTTGCATGCCCGGGATCCCATATGGGTGCCGGTTCTAATCCCGGCGGCCCCTCTTCCCATCCAGCTCCCTGCTTATGGCCTGGGAAAGCAGTCGAGGACGGCCCAAAGCTTTGGGACCCTGCACCCACGTGTGGGAGACCCAGAAGAGGCTCCTGGCTTCGGATCAGTATAGCATCGACCGTTGCGCTCACTTGGGGAGTGAATCATCGGACAGAAGATCTTCCTCTCTGTCTCTCCTCTCTGTATATCCGCCTTTCCAATAAAAATAAAAATAAATCTTTAAAAAAAAATAATGACAGAAAACCACAAAGCAAACAAGACACCCCAAGCTTTCACAGCTTGCCCACTTCTCCAAATCGCTCATCTTTTTTTATAATCCCCAGCTTTCCTTTTCCTAGAAATATTATCTGTAGTGCATAGTGTATGTATTGCATTGAAAACATTGTAGGTTCATTATAATGAAACAGATTAAAGAGTCAACATTAAGGGTACAACAGTCATAAAACCTACATCAGTGAAGATCTGTGTGGTTCTAGTATTTGACAGATTTTTTTTTGTATTTTTACATTCTTTACAGAAAAGCTTGTTTTAAAAATGATTATTTGTAAGACCAATATATGAATAAAAACTTCAAGTTAAAAAAAAAAACAAGAATCCAAACACATTGCTGGTAGGAACATAAAATGGTGAAGCCACTTGGGAAAGTGGTTTGGGAAACTTTTGAAAACCATAAATCATCCATCATCAGTCACTACTAGTCACCTACAAAAAGACATGAAACTTTGTTCAAGAAAAACTTGTATGCGAAGCCCACAGCAGCACAGACATTTCAAAAGGTTCACAGAAAATGCAATTAAAATATAACTTTTATTGGTGGAAAAAAATTATAATCCATGCATTCATCATACATTTTTATGATCTTTAAGACTTGCATGTGCGTGGATTTCCATTTTTTTGCACCAAAACAAACTTGTCTTTTAATTCCATTTCTCCATAATAAACTTTTAGAAAAAAAATATTATTTTATTTGATTTCGGCACAGAAAACAGAAAAAGAGAGGGAGGAGCTGAGCCAGGAGCTGGGAACTTAATGCAGATCTTTCACATGAGCAAGAAACCCAATTACTTAAGCCATCAAATGTTGCCTCCCAGAATTTATGGGAACAGAAAACAGGAAGCAGATCAGGCCCAGGGTTCACACTCAGACCCTCAGATCTGAGATGCAGGCCTACCAAGCAGAATCTTCACCATTGTACAAAATGTCCACCCCATGGCAAATTTCCTGAGTGTCCTTGCATAATTCACAACTACCAAAAACTGGAAACAACCTAAAAGTGCAACAACTACTAAACACAAAACTTGGCACCTCCAGAGGAATATTTCTTAGCAATAAAGAAATGAAGCAGTGCTACACAACACAATACACTCAGAGTGTGCTCAGTGAAAGAAGCTAACCACCATGGCCACATGTTGCATTACCCCCGTTACATGGAGTGTTCAAAACAGGCAGGCCCACTGCAACCAAACTAACAGCTGCCTGGGACAGCAATCAACTGGAAATTGACATGAAGCAGGGGCAAAAAGGTTCCAAATCTTATTTACAATCACAATTACACCACTCCGCAAAACGAGTACAAGTTACCAACTTCTACACTTAAATGGATCATTTACGTGATGAATAAAATTTATTTCAATGAAGTTGCCTTTAAAAAGTTAAAAATAAAAGTGAGGGAATGCCTCAATGCATTTAAAGCATTAAGGATATTACAAACTTGATGTGTGCTAGAAACACCAGAAAAAAAGGAAGGAAAGGAAAAGTGGAGTAGGTCATTGAATCTCCTCTGGGACCCTTTCTACGTTACCCATCCATTCATCCATTCATCCATTCATCGGGCCTGTTGGCAGTCAGGGAAAAACACAGAAAACAGGAGAACACAGTCCATCTTGTGTTTACATTCAAGACAGCAAACAGGCCCAAAAAGGCCAATAATAAATGCTATGAAATATACTGAACACTAGAAAAAATTAGCAATCTTTCTTTATGATAATAACCAAGTAGATATGTAAATATTTTTCAGCTCTATTTAATAAAAAATGATAAAGTTTTCAGAAAAGGTATGAATTCTATATGAACAAACCGATAGAATCATGAGGGCCAGCATCATGACTCAACTGGTTAATCCTCTACCTGCAAGCACCAGTATCCCCTATGGGCACCTGCATGGGAACCCCAGAAGTTTCAGGCTACTGGTTCAGATTGGATTAGCTTGGGTCACTGCAGCCATTTGGAAAGGGAACAAGTAGACAGATTCTCTCTCTCCTCCTCTCTGTAAATCCACCTTTCCAATAAAAACAATTAAATCTTCAATTAGTCAACCAATAAGTAAGTAAATAAAATGCAAAAAAGCTGGGCCACCGCTATGCTAATGCCTGGGAAAGGACTGGGAGATGATTCAAGTCCTTGAGCTGCTGAACTCATGTAGGAGACCCAGAAGAAGCTCCTGGCTCCTGACTGGCTTAGGTCCGGCCAATATGGCCATCAGAAAAATAAGTGAAGACACATTCCATTCTTGTGACTCAAGATTCATTCTCAGCAGATTCCCAATGAGGTTTTGGAACTCAACGAATGAAATGATTCATGATGATATATACAGAAAAATACACATCTGAAAATAAGATAATTGTGAAAAACAAGAATAATGAGGTCTTGACTCCTTTTTAATTTCCATTAGGAACGATGGTTTCAAGCCTCATGATCACCAGCCTATAAGCAGATCATTGGAGCAGAACAGGAAATCCTGGGGGATGGGAACACAGAGAGGCAGCTACTCACTTCACAGGGCAGGAAAATCTAATCATGGGACAGGATGGATCATCTAACTGAAAGAAAACAGGAACCCACTCCAGCAATTTACTAGAAAATCTCATCTTACAACTTTAGATGAAATTTCAGAAAATTTATATAATTTATGAGCCTGCTTTTTTTTAATATGTAAAAAACAGAAAATAAAGAAACTATAGAGGAAAAAGTAGACAGTTTGGCTATAGGCATCTTGTATTTTTGCAATGCACACAACACAAAAACAAAGCCAAGAGGAAAACGAGACTGAAGGAGAAGTTCTTTCAAGGATAGACAAAGCAGTAACAGTCACAACAAACAAAGAACTCCTCTAGACTCCTCGGGACAACAATGAATGCTTAGAGGACAAAAATGTGATGATGCTTTTCTTTCTGCCATAAACAAGATCAAAATATGTTCAAGATCATGTTGTGGGGACTATTCTAGAATTTTGTGGGCAGAAGCAGACTGGGGTTTTGTTTTAATATGAAAATCATTTCTGCAAATCTTACAGAGACTATCCATGGAGTCAGCAAGTCCTGACGAGTTCACATTTATTGTCCAACCAGTAGTTGTCAAATTCCGGGGATAGACCATTTGCTAGAGAAGCTTTTGAGGAATGTATCTGGCAACTATATACGTTGGAGTAATTTTTCAGAGAGGAAAGTCGGAGTAAAGCTAAAGGGCTGGAGAGCAGCAGGTTAGGAAGTATGAGAGGGTCATCTTTATGTGTCCTGGAATTACTCCTCTTGTAAGGGAGGAGGCAAGACTCAAAAAGAAGCTAAAACTAGGTGAGCAGGACTCTAATGGTTCATTTTTTTTTTAAAGTGAGCATCTACTGGAGTGGTGGTGTGTGCTAAAATTCTCATAGACAAGTTAAACCCTGAGCTTTTCTCAGCCCAAGCGCAAGTTCATGACAGTCAACTAAAGCTGTGCCGAAACCGAGCAGGAACCCTAAGCTGCTTAGTGGCTGGTGAGCATGGGTATCTCATGTTAGTGTGCTGTCAACTGCTGGTTTAACAACTGAACAATGCCTAAAGATGAGAAATGGAGTAGAGGGTGACCTGACCGTGGCCATGGCATGGCATTGAGAGTAACACAACTAATGTCTAGGATGTAAGCAGTTCAAGAACAGAGAGTACATCTGTATGACTTAGCACAGAGTACCCAGTTGGAAAACTGTCGGGCCCAGGGACAGCACTTGAAGGAATCAACAAAACGTGCTGTCCTGCTTACCCTAGAGCATCTGAGGGCCACAAGCTGACCATTCACAAAAACCCTAGGGGTAAGCGTTTGGTGAAGCAGTTAAGACCCCACTTGGCACATGTGCATTCCTCATAGGAATACCTGGGTTAGAGCCCCAGCTTCCTGCTAATGCAATCCCTAGCATGCAGCAGTGAGGACTTGGGTAGTTCAGTTCCTGCCACTCACTTGGGAGACACAGACTGAACTCTGGGCTCCTGGCTTTGGCTTGGCTTCACCCTGGCTTTTGCAGGTATTTGAGAATGAAATCAACAGATGGAAATTCTACCTAGGTCTCTCTCTCTGTGCCTTCCAAGTCCACCTGTCTGTCTCTCTCTCTCTCTCTCTCTCTCTGCCTTCCAAATAAACTTCTTATTTAAAAAAAAACTTGTTTAAAGTCCTATTAAACATTTCAGATCCTCCAACACAGGTATGAGAAGAGACACCTGAGTCCTGAGTACTTCCCACCTTGAGAAGATCTGCCTCTGTGGGAACCACAGGGTAAGGTTAGAAGTAAGAGAAGAAAGTGAACTAGATTGTCCTAAAGCCTAGGAAGATGGTCCTGGACTGGGAGTTCTTGCTGCCTTTTCTCTGGAAGCCTCTTTCTCCACCACAGAAACTTAAAGATCAGAGATTCAAGATCAAGTCTACAAGATGAAAAGCAATGAGCGTCTTCTGTAAGTCTTCACCTCTGCAAGACTCAAGCTTCACAGTGAATGATCACCTACAACCAGGTACCTGGCAGAAAACCCAACTGGCCAATCCCTCTGGCCACAGACCCATCAGACAATGACTTCAGTTCATTAAAGAGTTTTCCTTGGCTACCTTGCCCTCTTGGGGAAACTGACTGTTCCACACTTCTCAAAGACAGGTAGACAACTGCTGTCCAGCAATATGTCAGTGCCAACCCAGTCCTGAGCACTGCATGTTACACTCCCAAACAACAGCAGAGGCTAATGGCCAGTCCCCAGCACAGCCCCTGGAAAAGAGGCCATGGCTGGCAATGCTGGCAACCCGGATGAGAGAACATGGGGCCGAACCATGTGCACCGAAGGCAAGTGACACACATGGCTTCTGCTTTCCTTCCACCCACCATCAACATAGGTCCCTTCTGCTACAGGTCACAGACCCCGAAGCTCCTAGGATCCATGTCTGACTCCACAAGGGCTGCCGTACACGATGTCCCCTGGAGAGGCGCCTTCAGCAAGAACACTGAACTTCTGAAAAACCCTGAAGACCTGTTCATTTTGTTCTCAGCCTCAGAGGAAACTTTCTCATCACTTAAGAACAGTGTGGTGCTGCAGAGTGTTAAACCATCACCTGAGATGCCAGTATCTTATGTGAACACTGGTTCCAGTCCCAGCTGCTCCACTTCTGACCTGGCTCCCTGCTAACGCACCTGGGAAGACAGCAGATCATGGCCCCAATCCTTGGGACCCTCTCACCCACCTAAGAAACCTAGAAGTTCTCTTGGCTCCAGCCTGGCCTAGATTTAGCTTCTGTGGTCATTTAGTGGATGAACAGATGGGAAATCCCTCTCTCTCATTCTCTCTCTATATATACATATATATAATATATACACATATATGTATTATATATTTATAAAAAAGATTTAAACTCTGTCTTTCAAACCAGCAAATAAATCTTTTATAAAATGTGCTTGTATGCCTGTAATTTAAATCTTACATCTGAAGGACAGGTTGTTTAAATTCCCTAGGCGTCAGTTTGCCTACTAAATGATGGGGCTGGCCAACTGCTCCGACCAGCAGAGCCAGTAATGTGGACAGGGAGAGGGTCTGGGAATGAAGCACTGACAGGAGACCAGTGATGGCAGAAATCTCTCCAAGCCTCCCTTTATTACTCCTTTTATACTCTTCCTCCCAAGTCCTTTAGCCAAACAATAGGATGTCTAAGTATTTTTAACTGCAGGCCCATTTCCTGTTACTGCTCAGTTTAATGAGCACTGATTAATTCCTTAGCCCACAACAGCCAACATCAGTGCTCCCCAGCCATAGCTGACCTCCCAGCTGAGTGTGAAGCTGCCCTGGGCAGCTGCCCTGGCCTCCAACCCACACACAGTAGCACCACCCAGGTTGTGACAACCAAAACTGCCTCCCCCAGCATCAACCAGGTAGAGACCAGATGGACTGGAAGATCTGATCTCTGACACTGCTTCAAGCCTAAGACTCACAGCTCCTCCAATGAATGAAGAATGGACACCATCTATGCTGCAACAGTTGCGAAGGATGACCTGCTACAAATACAGAATTTAGATCCATCTCTACCATGTTAACTGAAATTCAGGAACTGTTTAAAAGTAGACTATAGTATGAGGACGTAAGCAAGCAATATTCCCGTAGAAAGCAGGCAGTCGGATCTGCTTATGTAAGTAATGTTTAGGCTCCAACCCAGGAAGATCTTATTTGTAAATGGTTTAGTCATATTTTATTTATTGAATTTATATCATGGTTCCTCTTTCCAAAAAGCATCTCAGGCAGCTGACAAAGAGGCACATGTAACAAAATGGAAAGGAAATTATAAAAATTGGGGAGAATTGGGAAAGAAGAGACAACAAACATTCCAATTTTAAAAGTCAAAACCATTTCCTTGATGAATGTAAAACTTTCCTTAGAATTTCAGGTTGTCTCAAGAAAAATTGGAAATGTTATGGAGTGCAGCCAGTGATGGCAGAGGTCTCTGCGAAGTCTTGCTTTATTGCTCCTTCATCTCTCCTTATGTGCTCTTGCCCCCATGTCCTAGTTTTGCCAGGATTTTAGATACAGATGAGTCCAATTAGTCTAGGTGTTTTCAGCTACAAGCCCAGTTCCTGTCCCAGCCCATCCCAAGGAGCACTAATCAACTTCTTAGCCCACAACACTTAGGTATTCGCTCCTGCCCACCTATGACTTACCTATCAACTGAGAGGGGACAGTATTGCATTGTCGTGTAGCCACTTCCCTTACAAGTCCCTTTAAAAGGCCTGTGAAGCATGTGCTTCTGGTCAGGTGCTTCCGTTACTCTAGCACCTCAACTCTTGGCTGGCCCAGGACAGGTAATCCTCTGAGCATGGTCCCTGTGTACTGCTTAGATTGGACAATGTGTATAGTAATGTTGTTTCTGGTTTGTGTACTATCAGGAGTTCCAGGAGAGGTGAGGCCCAGCAGTGATGGAATGTGGGCAGAGAAGTCAAGGAAAGGTGAATGTCTGCAGCTTTGTAAATGTGTCCAGGTTATTTGTTGCATGTCTCTTAGGATGACTTATATTGTTGGGGAAGCAGGGACATAGGTCTTCAGCTAATGAATGGACTTCAGGGTAATGACCATTTGTTCCCCTTTGGATTATGTTTGGTTGGATTATAATGGGTTGGATTGCCATTTGGACTTGTGATTCGCTATTTCTAGTATGCTCTATTATCACCAAGCTTGGTTAATAAAGATGCCTTAATAAAACATGTGTGGTGTGATCTCGCTTGCACCCCATAACAGAAACAAAATAATTTTATGTAATGTGCATTATCACAGAATGAAAATTACCTAGTGAAACAAAGTTTTTTTTACAGGAGTAAACTCAAAAGTTATAGTCTACAAAAACTTAAGGGAAAATGCATATTATGAAGACTATGTCGTGGACTGAAATAAATTTATCTTTTAATACTATTTTCCATGAAGCTTTTTAAGTATCCACTTATCTGACAACACACAAAATTACATTTTTATGTTTTAATACAAATCTCTATTTATATACATTACAAATTACTGTATGACATCTATGCTTCTGCACAGCAAAGAGAATGATCAACAAAGTAAAAAAGCAACCAAGAGAATGGGAAAAAATCTTCGCACTACACAGAAGACAAGGGGCTAATTTCAAGAATACACAAAGAACTCCAGGACAACCATACCAACAAAACAAATAATCCAGTTAGGAAATGGGCCCTTTTAACTCTTTTCAAAGGAACAAATCCAAATGGCTAAAAAGCATATGAAAAAATGCTCAAGCTCCCTGGCAATAAAGGAAATTGAAATAAAGACAACACTGCGGTTCCACTTAACTCCAGTAAAAATGGCCCACATACAGAAAACTACCAATAACACCTGCTGGCAAGGTTGTGGGGGAAAAGGAACCCTACTCCACTGCTGGTGGGATTGCAGGCTGGTACAACCACTATAAAAGTCAGTATGGAGAATACTTAGGTTCCTACCATACGACCCAGGAATAGCGCTTCTGGAATATATCCAAAAGACTTGTTACACAAGAAAGCAACGTGCACCCCTACGTTCACTGCAGCATAATCGATAATCACAAAAACATGGAAGCAACTTAAATGCCTATCAACAGAAGACTGGATAAAGAAACTGTGGTTCATCTACTCCATGGAATACTACTCAGCTATTTTTTAAAAATGAAATACAATTGTTTATAGCCAAATGGACCAAATTGAGACCTTTATGCTAAGGGAAATGAGCCAATCCCAAAAGGTCAGATATCATGTTTGTCCTAATATAAGATAATATGATGTCAAATCTAAGAATTTTTCCTGTCAATTCTACCTTATTGCTCTTCCTAATTATTTGTAGCTTTTGTAATAAGATCTTGTGATGTAATCCATTAAAAAATATTTTCTCATTTCCATTTCTTTGCAGTGACAGGGAACCACAGTTTTCCACACATGCATGAACCAGAAACAGCTGGAAACACCTGCGCACTCTGTGACCTGGAGAACCCAGGTTAGACTATGGAAACGAGGAAAAATATTTAGTATGTATGAAACAGAATTTGAAGCTACCTTGTGAATTGATGTAAAACAAGCTCAAATATTTTCTTACCATCAAAGAATACATATCACAGAATTGCAAAGACTGTGAGGACCACCTAGGGGACAATGCTAAAAGCCTGGGAATCCTAACCCACATTCTGGCACTCTAACTCAAACCACAGACCAAGCAACTGGTGAAGAACCAACAGTTGTTAGATTCCTGGTGCTGGCACCCGGGGCTGCCAGTCTGGCAGCCACGCTGGGTGAGATCCTGCTTGCTGGGAGGGGACCCTTGTCAGAGCCCAGGCCAGCAAAGGGCAGCATGCGGCTCAGTCTCTCCTCACCTCAAGAAGCCCCAGGCCACAGGATCCGGGTAACCCCATCAAAGGTCAGCCACCATGCAAAGAGCTCATCCCATGTAGGCCCCGGTCTCCCAAGGGTTAACTCCACAGCTCAGCTTGTTTCTCAAAGGTGTAACAGGAAGGGCAATCATGGCCTGATACATTTAGCCCCAGAAGTTTGACTGCAATTTCCCTGCTTCCTGCTTCCCATTTTTGCACGTCCTGACTGCAATTTCCCTCCTTCCTGCTTCCCCTTTTTGCACATCCTTGGGGGAGCTTAGGTGTTGCTTAACCATTGGGAAGATCCTGGGAGGGGCCAAGCAGACTATATAAGAGAGTTCGACTTTGAATAAAGGCTTCACTTCACAAGAATGAGCTTCAGTGTGTTGTGTGTCTTGTCTGTCTCATAACCCTAGTCCCTCCGCTCGACTCGGGGCTGGAAGTACGTGGCGATGCGGGCGTTGCCAACAATCCCAACCCCTTCTTCTCCCTTCCCCCCAACACCAGTGTAGGTGGAACCTCCATGCTCCTCACTCCTCCCAAGGGGAAAAACTTGCAGTGTGAGCTCCGGTGGGGATGTTCAGGTCATACCTCGCAGCAGTGAATGGTAGCCAATGTTGATGTGGAAATAAAATAGAAAAGCTGTCAACAGCAACACTGGCTACCACTTACTGGGCATTTAGAGTGCTGGGCAGCAGCCCTCACATTTGCTCACATTTTCTCAGGTGAGTCACGGAGTCTATAAGGCAGGATTTCTTCCACTTCGTGTAGCATTTCAGCTTCAGGCAGGTCTGGGCTTACGTTCAGCCAAGGTCTCCAACCCAGGCTGCAGGGCCCCCTCTGCTGCCTGCCTCAGAGCTGGGCCCATAAGGTTAGTTTTAACTTCTTGCAGCTCAGTTTCATTCTTCGTTTCAGGTCAGGTTCCCTGATTGACTCTATCTTGAGGCTTTGCAAACTCAGAACTATTTACATTGCAGGTTGGGGTGGAGCAATCTGTTGAGTGGTGGGCAGTGTTGTGGCATCCATCTCGGGATGCCAGTGTCAAATCTAAGGATTTGTGTTGCCCAGGGTATGACAACAGAAATGTCAGAATGTTCTGAGGTGGGGACAGGGGAGGCCAGAAAATGGACCCTGATTAGGTGTGACTGTCCTTAAACAAAATCTGCCACTACCTCTGGCACCTCGTGTCTACTCCCTGCAGTGGACCTTTTTGTAATTCACAGAAACAACTGCTCCAAAATTAGCCACAGTTTCCTGATCACAAAGAGCCCTTCCAGGACTCCCCAAAGGGTTCGCTGCGCTGCAGGTTCTGTGTGTTGGGTTTAATTGCAACTGGGATTACACAGAGAAACTTGCACATCTGGGAATTCAGTCACCTTCCCCATCAGGTTGGGGCAGCTTTGGCCATCTTACTGATAACCTATATCCTCTCAGCAAACACATTTTTTGCAAAACACCAACTCAATTATTTTCTATTTTTAAAAATCATTTATTTATTTATTTACATTTATTTGAAAGGAAAAGAGCGAAAGACAGACAGGTAGACACACATATACACACAGAGAGAATCTCCTAACCATTGGTTCACGTCTCAGACACCTGTAGCAGCAAAAGTTGGGCCAGGAGAAAGCTAATGTGGATCTCCCATGTGGATGGTAGTGACTTGGGTACTTGTATCATCACAGTCTGCCCTCCAGAATGCCCTTTAGCAGGAAACCGGGATTGGGAATGGGCCAGGACTCCAATCTAACCACCCCATACAGGATGTGGCACCCTAACTGGCGTCCTGGCCCTCAGTCATGTTTTGTACCCAGCCGAACGGGAGGTTCTGAAGTCTTCCTCCCAATGTTTCTCACAGTCATTTGGCCTGACTTCTCCAAACATTCCACTTTCTGCTCATGAGCCAGATTCACCTTCTGCCTTTACAGCACCTCTGTTACAATTCTGTGAGCCATCCCATCAGCCTCCCTAAAAGAACTCTGACCAGCTTATCATGGTTCTCCTTCTGGATCTTTCTCAAGAGACCTCCCCTAACTTGAGGGAAAGCAGGCCAGTGTCACCTAATGACACCCCAGGGATCTCTGGACATGCCATCTCAGGATGCTAGCAGGAGGCAGAGTTGCCATGGAGCTCATTAGAAACAATTCAGTAGAAGCATACAAACCCAGATAACGGCTCCTGTGACCTTCTAAGATCCCTCTTGCTGCCTTGATGCTTTTCCCCGTGTCAGACTGCTGCCTAGAGTTAATGGATTCACTCTTGTCCTTTAAGGCCCTTGAAGAATGATCTTGCTTGTAAGCACCAGGGCAGGAGGGGCTGGGCATGCTGCCTCCAATCAGCAGGGTCCCCCTCAGGACCTTCACCACCCAGCGAGGGGCAGCTGCAGTCGGCAGGTCATGCCTGCTTGCCTTTGCCATCCTCCTTGTCCCTGCAACTAACACCCAACAGTTTAGTGAATAGCAGGGAGCCCTCCCCATTCACTTACTCTCCCCCATACCATGAAAAGTCATACCGCGAAAAGTCTGCAGTCCAAAGAATACCTAGTTTGATGCCAGTAAAACATAGAAGAGCCAAAAAGCATGACATGGCAGGTCCAGTATGATAGCCTAGTTGCTAAATCCTCACCTTGCATGCAAATGGAATCCTGTATAGGTACCACTTCATGTCCTGGCTGCTCCACTTCCCATCCAGCTCCCTGCTTGTGGCCTGAGAAGGATGGCCTAAAGCCTTGGATCACTGTACCACGTGGGAGACCCAGAATTTCCTGGCCCCTGGCTTTGGATAAGATCAGTTCCAGCTGTTGCGGCCACTTAGGGAATGAACTGGCGGATAGAAGACCTTGCTCTCTGTGTCTCCTTCTCTCTATAAGTCTGCCTTTTCAACAACAAAAAAAATAAATAAATCTTTTTTAGAAAGGACGACATAATAACAAACTTTCACTATCCTTTCACTTTTAAGTCATACGTTCTGATTTATCCTCCACGTATTTGGTAGAAGGATATGATTGGTAGGGGCGCTAATGAGAATTAGGGCATAATCAGTCACTGATACTGCAGAGAGTAAAAACTGCATGATAGCAAATCAAGGCCATTAGAAAACAAGATGCATTCCAGGATGATCAGGACAGTCAACCCAAGCTGCTTCAATAGATACATCTGCAAATTTCAAAGATTTAAGTCAATAAGTATAAGTACTCATTTCTCACTCAGAGAAAGTTGAAAATAGGCTAACAGCCCTCTTCCTTCTGTCCTCAGGCCACGTTCAAGTCCTTCTAGGTGAGATGAGCACACCAGCTCTTGGCTACCTTGGCCTGGGAGTGACCCTTCTGTGTTCCGTTCATATCACTCTGACAATTCCAACAACAAACAGGAAAGCAAGAAATAAAAGGAAGCACATGGAGTACTGGTATCCATGAATTCATCTTTAAAAGATTTCACTACAAGATTGAAATCATGGAGACAGCTACTCTTACACACCTATATTTTATATAACAAAATAACAGGAAAGAAAGAAAGACACCAACAAAGATCGCTCATCTTTGGTTTATACCCTAAATGCCTGCAAGAGCCAAGGCTACACCAAGCCACAGTCACCAGCTGGGAACTCAATTCAGGTTTCCAACCCAGGTGGCCAGAACCCAACTCCTCAAGTTATCATGCTGCCTCCCAGTGTGGACACAGGAGGACACTGGGCCTGGGTCACTTAATGTCATTCTCCATCTTGTTTCTTATTGTAAAAATCTCCACCAGGGATAGATGTTAATCTTAACTATATTAAACGAAGAATTTCTATCAACCAAATAAAGCAGAGGCCTCTGTCCACCCCAATATGTAGCAGGCAGTGAGCCCTTCTCTGCTGCATTGGTGAATTAGAAGCAGACAGAAAGCGTGGAAAATGAGACTTACTGCACTCTTAGGCAAAGATGCATCATGTGAAAAATCAGTCTCAGTTTTGGGTCACTCCAGTGCAGGACTAATTGAAAGCAGGCAGAAATACCAAAAAATGTCTTCAAAACCTAAGATCTCTACTTTAAAACTCTACATCTGCAAGAAATTTCTATGAGCTTTATATTATCCATCTCTAAATAAACATGTTAAAACAAGACACTGTGGCATTTCAAATTTAAAATTTCAATTTTCGGGGTGACGTGATAGCGTAGCCTGGTGGCTGAAGTCCTCACCTTGCACGCCCGGGATCCCATATGGTCATTGGTTCTAACCCAGAGGGCCCTGATTCCCATCCAGCTCCCTGCTTGTGGCCTGGGAAAGCAGTAGAGGACAGCCCAAAGCCTTGGGACCCTGCACCTGCATGGGAGATCCAGAAGAGCTGGCTCCTGGCTTTGGACTGGCTCAGCTCCAGCCATGGCGGCCACTTGGGGAGTGAACCATTGGACAGAAGATCTTCCTCTCTGTCTCTCCTCCTCTCCGTATATCCGCCTTTCAATAAAAATAAATAAATCTTTAATAAATAAATAAACAAAATTCAATTTTCAAATTAAATAATCTCCATTTCCATACAAAAAGAAAAAATTGCAAGAAGAAGGGTTAAACTTATTACAGTTGGCATTTGTTGATTGGGGTCACCAACCTCTAGTTACTGTGCTAAACATAATATAATTAAAGAGAGAGAGAGAGAGAGAGAGATTTATTTTTATTGGAAAGTCGGATATACAGAGAGGAGGAAAGAGAGGAAGATCTTCATCTGTTGATTCACTCCCCAAGCAGCCACCATGGCCAGATCTGCACCAATCCAAAGCCAAGAACCTAGAGCCTTTCAGGGTCTCCCACACGGGTACAGGGTCCCAAGGCTTTGAACCATCCTCGACTGCTTTCCCAGGCCACAAGCAGGGAGCTGGGTGGGAGGCAGGGCCACCAGGATTAGAACTGGTGCCCATATGGGATCCTGGTGCATGCAAGGTGAGGACTTTAGCCACCAGGCTACAGCACTAGGCCCACAGTTTGTAATCTTTACCTTGCTTATCCCTACACTTCATGTTTCAAAGGAAGACCGCGCCCATTTCACAGATCTGAAAACAGGTTCACAGAGATGGAGGGGATCTGACTTTAGGAAGCATGACTATGAAGATGCTCTTAACCATGGCCCATTATTTACAAATGCCATTGCTTGCTTCTCTGCCCACATCACATTCTTCCAGAAACTGCTGGACACTTTGCTGAGAAAGAGTAGACTGCTCTTCAGTGTCCATCCCAGCTTCCTCCTAATGGGCCCTTTTTTGTGCAGATGCCTTTATCAGAATCCTTTGCAGCTAGCTTTCCAGCACACTCATGCAGGACATGCAGGGCTGAGGCAGAATTAAGGCTGTTTCTGCCGAAAGTAAGGCATAGAGGCAGCTGTCTGCACCAAGCCAGCGCTGCCAGGCGTCCAGACCTCACAGCCTGCTTGGTGACGGGTGTGAGTAACTTTCATTTGCCTGGTATGGTTCCAGAACCAGCAACAGTCTCTGCAGGACACTAGACCTGTGGCTTGGTAAACCATAAAGCAGACATCTTCCCTCATGAAAAAAACTGAACAAAAATTCAAACAAAAATACAAATTCACTCAGAAAACACCTCAGTGCCAACTACACTGTAATTAGGAGATGGTAATACATGGCAGACAAAATATATACCCCAACTCTCAAGGAACAGTAAGTACACTATAGTGTAGCTGGGGATCAAATGTTAACCAAATAGTTATATCTTAGCCTCTGATTATGCTCATAATCTCTGATTAAAGTCCTCCCTGCTTTCATGTGATCTCCTTCTCTGAGCAGTAAGAGATCATCAGCAATTTCTAGAAAGCACAGTTTAGTTAAAGTTAAGTCCAGTTTATTGATCTTAACCATCAGATCAAGCTAAGTCAGGATCGGTGGGTTAGATATCAAAAAAGACGAATTGACACCAGTAATGATGACAACACAAAACACCCAAAAAGACCTTGTCCTGGCATTGACTAAGTGCAGCGATTACGGTAAGCAAAGCTATTGCCTCCAAAAGACCTAGGAAAAAACACTATCATGATGTCAGCGCCATGGAAAGTAATCGGTCATATTGACATACCGTTAATGGAGTCCATCTCTGGCCGAGTCATATTGATTGCACTAATGTTCTTTCTACCGCCAGCTCCCTCTGCTCCCTCTTCGGCCTGCCATCGTTCAGCTGCAAGCTATGATCGGTAATGATTTGGAAGGGGTGTTCTCAGGTTCAGACCTTTAGCTATGCACATGCAGGGGGCAGTATGTCATGTTCAAGAATGGATTTAGATGCATTTGAATATATAATGAATTATATTCAAATCACTTTTGTTATGGGATCTGAAAAGATTATGAATAGTATTACATAGTATATCACTTAGGTGAAAGATGAAAATACTATTTATAGAGCCATAATCTAGTCTATATAAATAAAGTTATTTGAGAAGCAAACCAACCAAAGACTGGGATTGGGGAGGTGGGGAGACAGAGAAAGTTCCAATCTGGAGCTCACTTCCCATATGCCCGGAAGCGCCAGGACCGGGTCAGGCTGAAGCCAGGGTGATGGGGGGGGCAGTTATATCTTATGTCAGTCACCTGTCACCTGCTACCTCCCAAGGTGTGCGTCTCTAGGAAGCTGGACCAGAAGCAGAGCAGGGGCTCAAACTCAGGCACTGTGATCACCGGAAGGAGTGTCCCAGTGATATCTTCACCAATGAGCCAAATGCCCACCCACAAAAGTGCATTGTTATACATGCCATAGCATATATGTATGTACACTTGTTACACAGATTTCATATGTACAAGGCTCCATCATAGTCTTGCTGTGAATACAGTAAACAAATATAGAACTTAAGTACAACTGAAGCAACTACCTCCATTTGTTTGCATATTAATATAGGAGAGAAAAGGAAAAACACAAATACCCTGACCACCATGATCCTAAAGCCCTGTGTGGACGAATGAGTGAAACATAAAAGCAACATGGCATCACCGGGTTTCCAATAATTCAGATTTTCATGTATTTTTAAGAATTAACAATAATTTGAATCAGCAGTTCTTCAGACTTAATCTTAAAACATCACACTTTGATTTTCCAGAATCTAGACTGAGGCTCAAGTTTTGTTTTGTTTTTTGTTTTGTTTGAGTGAGGTACTTCAATTTCAACATAAATGAACATTGTCTAAGAATAGTCACTTGGACTTTGAGCACATTTATAAGAATATTACTAACTGAAGTGTTCAAAGAACTTCTAGTGCTAACTCAGCTCACCATTGAACAGCTACTCAGAGAGCAAATCCCTCCTGAACGATGCCTGGGGTCTCAGCATCTTACCAAAGGGCTGAGCAAAGATGTCAGAGACTACCCCAGCTGCCTACTCAGGACAGGCTCAGGTCCGGAGAGCGACAGCCACCCATGGGATCCGCTGCTGATCCAGTAGCTGAGACATGGTTGTGGGAGAGAAGCCACTATCATGCGCCAAAAGCTAAGCCCCTGAAAGACTAAAGTCCGGCCCCATATGCGTCAGATGCCGTCCTGTTAGAGCTGGAGGTTTGGGTGAGGATGCTGAGGCTCAGAATGACTCAAGCAGCAAACAAGTGGCCTGGACGCAGACGTCAGACTGTGAGCCCCACGAGGGCCTGGATGTGGACGTCAGACTGTGAGGAAACAGGCGGCCTGGATACGGACGTCCCACCGTGAGCCCCATGAGGTGGTATGAGGAAAGCTCTGTGCCCAAATCACAAAAACAGAGCCTCCAGATCTGGTGCAAACTAACACTCCCTTTCCTCCCTAGGTGGGGCGGGAAGGGGGTGGTGTTAAAGAGGGTGGGGTGGCAGAAGAGGCTGAGAAAGATGTCAGAGTGCAAGACACCACGGTGGGGCTCATGTCAGAGCCCAGTTAGTCCAGTGATGGCTACAGGGGTGACCTTGGCCACCAGTGCCACCTCACACACACACCCAGTGATATGCAGACAAACCAGAGGGCAGGTGTGAGCAGCAGGACCCTGTGTCCCCTTACCCCTGCCTCCTGAAAACAGATCCTCCTGCCATGACACTAATGCCTCAAGCGCGGCCCTCAAAATGTACAGAATCTTAAAGTATAGCCATCATTTTTTCACTTTACTGCTGGAAACTGTGCCACACAAAAGTCAACTGTTGAAGATCACACAGCTGGCCATGGCGAAGTGGGATTTAAAGCCAGCGAGAGTGGGTCCAGCATTATGCTGAGACGTCACTGGTGACAAAAGCCTCCCACATCAGAGTGGCAGATCCAGTCTTGGATCCTTCATTCCCATCCATCACTGTTTCATGTGCCTTGGGAAAGCAGCTGAAAATGACCCAAGCATTTGGACCTTAGCACTCACATGGGAGTTCTGGAAAAAGTTGTGGGCTCCAGGCTCCTGACTTCAGCCCAGCTCGGCTCTGGCTATTGTGGCCTTTGCAGAGTGAACCAGTGGATGGAAGATTTCTCTGTCTCTCTCTCCCATTTCATCATTCTGACTTTCAAATGAATTTTAAAAGACATGATTAAGTGAAAAGTTTAGTTCATTTGTAAAATTTTATTATTATTATTATTGTTGTTGTTGTTAGTATTATATGATACAGTCCATAGGTTCTGGGATTTCCCATATGCCTTCCCTAAGTTCCCTCCCCTCACACAGTGATTTCCCCAATATTATTACAATAGTGTAGTTCTTCAAAAACCATCATAAGTATCATTTGCGGGCATGGACAATAGCAGAGAGTCCAGCATCCTATTGTCAAGATACATTTAAGTTTCACTGGGAGTCTATCTTTGATCTGGAAGTAGATCTATATTGCATTGTATCCTCACATCTGGATACGATAGCCTCCATTACACAGCTACTATACATCTCCTTAAATGAAAAGTCACAAAACAATCAACAACAGGAAGAAACATAAAAATTTAACACCATGAAAGTTAAATAACCAAATGACTAATGTGTCACTGAAGAAATGCAAAAGAAAATCAAGAACCCTCTTGCAGAAAATGAAGCTACTGTATGACCTATGAACTATATCTCATGGATTTTGATGTCTTTATTTCTTCAAAATAATTTTTTCTCATACTAAATTCTTAACTGACTCACAGGAAAAGTTGATTTCTCAGATGCAATTTACTGAACCTTGGCCAACGAAAAACAGAAAACAGAGGTAGAGAGGGCAAAAAAGAACCTTGGTAATGAGCTGCCAATGGTGCAGAAAGAATGAAGGAGCATGGACGAGGGGCCCGGGCTCATAGGCCCCCACACCATCCTCTACATACCATGGAGCACCCAGGAGTTGGTTTTCAGAAGCAGCAGAGAGGGGGATGAGCACCTCAAATTATCATTGTTAATATTTAGATGTAATGTGTGTGGGCTCCATGTGCCTTCTTGCCCCAGACCTGTAACACATTCAGGAAGGGCCTGTCACCTGTTCATACTGCCTACAAGTAAGGACAATGACATTCACACCCCCATCCCAAGGTGAACTCTTTACTACCCACCAGCATGAGACCAGGGCCTTCACAAATATCTCTATCAACCCATTATGATCATGGAATCCTAGTGGTCCGTCTATTTTCTCTACGCCTCATCTATGCACCATTCTTGAGTTCCGAACTCAGCTGGAGCTGGACTCCAGCACTTCAGATCGGCTCAGCACCAGCCGTTGCAGTCACTTGAGGAGTGAATCAGCAGATGGAAGAGCTTCCTCTCTGTCTTTCCTCTCTGTATATCTAACTTACCAACAAAAATAAACAAATCTTTAAAATACAGAGACAAAAATCACATGTATGCTCCAAGACTCAGTGCCTCACTAACAAGCTACTGCATAACAACACTAAAAATGTCTTGGGCCTGGCACTGTGACCTAGCAGCTGAAGTCCTCGCCTTGAATGTACCAGGAACCCGTAAGGGGCCAGTTCTAATCCCGGCAGCTCCACTTCCCACCCAGCTCCCTGCCTGTGGCCTGGGGAAGCGGTCAAGGACAGCACAAAGCCTTGGGACCCTGCACCCAAGTGGGAAGCTTGGAAGAAGTTCCTGGCTCCTGGCTTCAGATTGGCTCAGCACCGGCTGTTGCGGTCACTTGGAGTGAATCATCGGACAGAAGATTTTCCTCCCTGTCTCTTCTCCTCTCTGTATATCTGAATTTGTAATAAAAATAAAATAAATTTTTTAAAAGGAATGTCTCTCACACATATATAAGTTCAAGCATGCACACACAAAGGTACTTCAAAAAGTTCATGGAAAAGAGAACTAAAAGCTAAGTCGCCTTGATGCAAAAAATCATGAAGTCGGGCCCGGCGCGGTGGCGCAAGTGGTTAAAGGTCCTCGCCTTGCACGCCCGGGATCCCATATGGGCGCCGGTTCTAATCCCGGCAGCCCCGCTTCCCTTCCAGCTCCCTGCCTGTGGCCTGGGAAAGCAGTCGAGGACGGCCCAAAGCTTTGGGAACCTGCACCCGCGTGGGAGACCCAGAAGAGGCTCCTGGCTTCGGATCGGCATAGTATCGGCCCGTTGCGCTCACTTGGGGAGTGAATCATCGGACGGAAGATCTTCCTCTCTGTCTCTCCTCTCTGTATATCCGCCTTTCCAATAAAAAAATAATAAAAATAAATCTTTAAAAAAAAAATCATGAAGTCCATGCACACCATTTTCACATATGCACTTCTCATGAACTTTTTGAACATAAAAGTAAAATCACCCTTTCATTTCATTTTTCCATAGACTTTCTGGAGTGTCCTCAAATATTGTGTGTGCACATATATGATACACTAGTAATTTTACAGAATTATCCCTATTCAAAGAGAAAACTTCAAAACAGTTGAAGTTTCTCTTGCTCTTAAATAATTCTCAAATAACCTTGAGAGTCTGTCTTCTCAGACTGTGTCAAGGCAGCTCTGCAAACACACATCTGCTGTGCTGACACTGGGGCCAGCACCACATTATTCCAAAAGGCAGACATGACAGGAGGTCAACAGCTCTTTAGGGAAAAAGGACAGCAAGTCCCTTGAGCCCAGAATACCCATTAAAAACTTTTTTTAAAACTAAAAAAGCAAAAACACCTTCTGGAATTTTCAAGGACACAGTTTCAGTGCCCAGTTCAAGTGACTCCCCAGATGCTGCTGCCTAACCACCAGCCTTGGCCAATACAGCTCAGCTGAGCTTCTTTCCCATGGCTGCCAGCAAAGACTCAGACCTGTGCCTCATGGAGCCAGCAGCCTAAGCTACCATGAGGCTGCCCAGGCCATGCCCTGGGGCTGGCAGAAATGAGCACTGAGTGCACCAGGAGAGACAGGACACACACAGACACCCGTGTCCCCTGTCACTCAGAGTGCACTCTCCCCTGGTGTGGGCGTCACAGCAAGCCAGCACCACATTCCAAACATGCAGAACACGCCATCTGCCCTGCCTCTCTTTGTAGATGTCTCATGACCGACACAGTCTCATGGGAGCTGTTGCGAGGGTTCCAGCCACGGCGCAGACCTTGGGAGAACAACCCTTGCCCCATCAACAGTGACAGTGGAAGCGATGCAGGCCTACGCCATGTTTGGTACATGGTTTGTACACACTGCCTTGTCAGGCATCCAGCCACATCTCTTCAGAAGTCTGCATTCATCTGGAGCACTGTGAGACGGCTCCATGGGTGGACCCTGTGCACCGCATGGCACGGCCAGGCAGCGCTAGAGGACTCCCTCATTGCAGATCACAATAAAGCTGGGGACATTTTTTACAGATTAGAAGTCCCTGTTACATTCAGTTGAATGAATATACCTTAATATACTAACAAAGGCTGCTCTCTGTTATTTCTTTTGTTTTAATATTGCCAAAATATTAAAATAAAGCATCGTCTATTTTTTTTTTATTCAGCAGGAATTGGGAGGTGCAAGCAAATGCACAAACAACAGAAACGCACAACGCCTCATGGCTCAACAGCAACAACAGCCATTTCCTGACATCTTACACAGTTCCTCTTCTCTGGAGGCTTCCAGTTCCCTACAATAAAGCACACACCGAAGGAGAACCCTTTAACCTTGGAATGTTCTTGTCTTGATGGAGAAGAGGGCTGTATTTCTCTCAAAACAACGAGCTCATGACCCAGACGCTTATGATAAAAAATTTAGCTGAATGCCCGTGCCTGCCGAGGTTGAATTTTAATCTGTGTATCTGGACAGCTGAAACTTCACCCTGTGCATAGCAATTAAATTGCCGCTCTGCACCATATGGCACTTCCTCTCACAGATGGGGACGCCAGGGATGGCTGCGTTTCAGCCACAGTCTGAAATGCCCCTGGGTAATAAGAAGTGTAAATGATGGCTGTGCCTTGGAGATGAGGTGCCGAGACCCAAACTGGCCGATGGTATGCCCAGGCACAGGAAGTCCACATCTGTTGGTAAAATATGATGACTGATGGGAGAAAATGCTGTCCAAGATGCTGGACTTTAAAAAATGATAGTTTTTTTTTTTTAATAGCAGCCTTCTGAATAAGAAAAGCAAGAAGGTTAACGTTACAGATGTTCATTTTTCTGCCTAACTGCAGAAACAGTTTGGGGTAGTGAGTCTGAATCCGAGTCCTATTCTAGGAACACAACAGAGGAGGGGATGTGCGTGCAGCCCATCAGCAGACATGCCACTTAGAGTATGACTAGGCTGACTTGGGCAACTGGAATCAGGCTATGGTGACGCTAATTGGTGCAGGACACTAAAGATTTTCTTGTTCTTAGGAAACTAGAAATCTGCTCTGATAGAAAACATTTCGTCTATCTAGCACAGGCCATAGCCCAGCACTGGATTATAAGGGCAGACATGGGAAGGGCAAGTGCATCTAGTGGAGCCTCGGCTTGGTGTGCTAAACAGCAGAGACAGACACACACAACTCCCTGCTCTCCCAAATGTCCACAACAGCCATGGTCGGGTCAGGCTGAAGCCAGGAGTCGGGAACTCAATCCAGGCCTCTTGTGTGGGCATGAGGAGCAGGCACCCAGCCACCAAAGTCACAACAAGAACCACGACAACAAAGAATCACGTGGGCTACATTCACTGGTGATGCCTGGTGGATGTGGATCCTCTACAGAGACCAGCAAAGTCATACAAACCAGCACAGAACAAACACTGGCTGGCAGAGTTCCGGGCACAGAGAGGAAAGGTGAACTGTGCACATCAGACTGATGAGCTGGCTCTGCCAGCCATGAAGTCTTCTGGATAAAGGAAACATTTCAGGGATGTTTAAACACCTGCTTTCTCTGGGAACCAGTTCAATTTCTGGCTACTCAATTTCCAATACAGCTCCCTGCTAAATGCTCCTGGCAAGGCAATAAAAATGGTCCAAGTACTAGAGTCCCTCTCACTCACTTGGGAGTGGCAGTCTGCCTTCAGCCTGGCCCAGCACCAGCCACGGCTGCCCTTTGGGGAGCAAACCAGGAGATAGGAAATCTCTTGGATAATGAATACTGAAAAAGGTATTCCACTGCAAATCCAGTCTGTACTCATGAAATGGGAATGGAGAATCACAAAGAGGAAAACTCAAGGGGATCACAGGCTCGGAGCCAATGTCCCGCATCAAGTCTAGGGCAGTGAAGGAATTTTGCTGGCCTGGACAAAGCGATGTGAATGTTACTAGTGGGTTTGGTTTCTTGAAAAGAAAAACAAGGGGCTGGCACTGAGGTGTACAATGGAAAGCCGCTATTTGCAACGCCAGCATCCCACATCGGTGCCAGTTACCTTCCAGCCACTTCACTTCTGATCCAGCTGCTAATGCGCCTGGGAAGCAGTGAAGGACGTCCCTGGTGCTTGGGTCCCTGCACCCACACGGGAGACTCAAATGAGGCTCCTGGCTTCCATCCAACCTAGCCCTGGCCACACCAGCTATTCAAGGAATAAATCAGCACATGGAAGATCGTTCTCTCTCTCTCTCTCTCCTTCTCTCTCTCTCTCTCTCTCTTCCTGTAAATAAATAAATCCTAGAAAAAGAAGAAAAAGCAAGCATGATTACAGACCTAACTCCAGATATAAGCAAATTCATTCTAACAGTATTCAAATCTCTCTTTTTTCAGTGCCAGGTTTCACAACTCTACTTACACACACACATGCACAAACACTGATTTGTCTCAGTGCTATTATTTACACACACACACACACACACATTGATCTGTCTCCATGGCTACAACAAAAATGGTCTGGCAGTAAACACCTGATCCCAGGCAGCCTATCGACTCCTCTCGCCTGGCAGCTGAATGGGCTGAATGCACCGGGCTCAGATGATGTACAGACAGAAGGTACAATCTCAGAACCATGGCCGCATCTTTCACCATGGCCACAGCAGGCGGACTGACAAACTCAAGTCAGAACACTTAGCAGGTGGTCTGCCATCACTCCAGGTACTCCCATCAGTGTTTCTCAGGCCTGCTCTACTACCTTCTGCCAGCTCAGCTGCTTCCCCTGGCATTCCTGGTCCTCTCTGTGTGTCTCCCCAACACCAGGAGAAGGCTCTGATGGCATCTGTCATCGCCTGGCATGAAGTCACCCTGGCCTGAAGATGTCTGGCTTTTCAACAAATCCCGTGCCATTGATCATCCTTGGGGTGGCACACACAGACCTCTCAAAAGAATGAAAAATGTAACCACTTTAGGCAGGGCTGTCCTGTAGACCCAGGACCTCGTTGTATACAAGCAATTAATGAGCTGCACCTGGCGAGCAGGCAGGCGCGCTGCCAGGGGCTCCGAGAGTCAGCAGCACAGCCGGGTGCAGACGGCGAGGAAGGGCAGCCACGGTCTCCTGCTATAAGCTGTCCAGACGCCATCACTGGCAGCTGCAGCTCTGTCTGAGGGACCTGGTGGGGGAGCCGGGAACGCGCCAGACTCCCTCTTGCTGTGAGTACACATTTCTGGCCACAGCAACCTCAGTATCCTTGGACATCAGGGGTATCACCTCTCCAGGCAACTGTGCCTGCTACCGTTTTCCCACAATCCCACCGCCATCTGTCTGTATGCCTACATAAAGCAAGTGTTGCAGATCCTACCTTTTTCTGAACACTCACTGAAATAGAGACGTGCGACAGCTTTGCTGAGAAGCACGGGAGGGTTTACACTCAGATTAGAAGGCTCGGAAATTCTCAGAGAGCTCAGGGAGTATGACCTGAGTCTCTTGTATCTTCTCTACCCGAATGGGAGGTGCCTCTCTTTGGACTTATGTTCATGAACAACAGTCTGCTAAACTGGAAGTCAGCCAGTCAGGCACTCCCCAGACCAATGCTGTGCAGCACCACCTAACTTCAGGGGCACCATGTTCCCCACAACACCTGTGGCACAACAGAGCAGCCCTAGAAATGACTAGCCTCTGGCACAAAAATGCTAGCCCAGATGTAAATAAGCTCACCAGTATCACACTCAGTGTCCTTCACACCTGCTTTTGCCCACATCCATTCTTTGAATTCCTTCCGTCCTCCACCTGCCTCTCAAAACAGAGTGGGCCCCTCCCAGGACATTTCTGCTTATACAGGCAAGCCCAAGCTACATTCTCAAAGCTATGAAGAAAACGTACACTTGTTTGTCCTTAGATCTCTATGGAAAACCTTCAGAACAGCCACAGTCCTCTATTAGCAGTGCTACCGTTGCTTCATGCCCCTAGCATGCTGGAACAGTAAGAGGAGGGACCAGCACGTGAGGCCTCAGGCGCATGCAGTGCTGGTAGCAAGCCCTCTGCACACATGGGGCATGCTGCTGGTCTCATTCTGGGCTCCAGCCTCGAGCACTACAAGCCACAGATGGCTATGCTGACTTGCTTCAGCACAGGTCCTGATTCAGAGGATCGGGCTGCACAGGAATCATGAAGCACGAGGAAACCCAGGGAGGTACGACACCTGTTTTCCACATTATCTCTGAACTACCAAAGGAAGGCATAGTGGTGGTCCAGAGGGTTCCAGCAACACAGTTCATGCCCATCTGCTTCCCAGTACAACCTGGAGCATTCAACTGGGGCAAGGGTCCAGAGAAAGCTTTATCCCATCCTAGGCTCACTAGGTCTCAAGGATGCTCGTGCATGCAGATGGAACCCACAGGAGACCGATGCACAAGACCAGAACTGACATTTCTCTCACAACAGGAATTCTATCACTGCCAAAAGGTCAGAGCGGGACACTCATGGGAAATCACATTTTCTCCTCAAAGGCAGGCTCTCCCACAAGCCAGTAGATAGCAGGCAACTGAATAGATTTGCCAACTGCCTGACTCCAGCATAACCACATCAGGCCCAGGAAACATCGTCTGTCTGTCTCTGCAGCCGGGCCTGTCAGGTTGACCCCTCAGGAGCCCTCCCGTGCTCCAGGCTAGCTGCACACAGCTAGTGTCGCCACATCTCTGCTTTGCTCCAACGGCTGCAGTCTTGACATTTTTCCTAGGATGACAGTCACAGTCCACTGAGCCACAGCCTCCCTGCCTCTGACACCAAGGAACTTTCTCTTCTGTGAGCCTTCAAGGAGTGTCTTGGACCACATGTCCAAGCTCATCAAGGACCTTCCCCTGCTATAACTGCATTTTTCTGCTCACACTAGATCATTTTGTACTTACGCATGCTGCTAGGAAATTGGAAAGGCTTTTTAAAATTCTCTACATAGAGACTCTGAAGCAGGTCTGAAGAGACTCTTAAAGCAGGTAAACTTTTTCTTTTTAACATTAGTGTTTAGTCCAGCAGTCAAGATGCTCAGCTCCAGCAGCTCCCTGCTAATGCTAACTCATGGAGGCAGCAGGGCATGACCCAGGTAACTGGCCACCACATGGGAGCAGCCCCAGCCAAGCCCTGCCCCAACCCAGCCCAGAACCAGCCCAGCCCACCTACAGTCCAGGCGTCTAAGGTATGTCCCTACAGATCCAGTAAATGGGAGCTCTGTCGTCAAACTAAATCAGTCAATACCTCTATCTCTGTCTCCTTCTCAAATATTTTTAAAAGTTGAGTGAGCGGTGAAGTGAACAATGAACTTGAATTATTTTAATCACAGATTATTTCACTTTAAATAGCTTAAAATATGTTCTTGATACATCTCAGCTACTAAAGAAAAATAATTTTACTTACTGTATGGTCATGAATCAAATATCCACAAGAGTAGCTAAAAAGAAAACAGCCCTGCCTGGCAACTGACCTCTGAGTGTCACCCCAACTGGTCCACAGGGTGGACCTGCTGCTCTTTGGGTCTCCAAGGCAACCAGGGTCGGTTTTCAGCACCCCTTCCCTCCACGCAGCCCTTCGAGCTCACCCTGGGACCTTTCCCCTGCCTCTGCTGGCCCAGTGGACTGGCCTGGGCCCAGTGCAGTAGTCTAGTGACTAAAGTCCTTGCATTGCATGCACCAGCATCCCATATGGGTACCAATTCATATCCCAGCTGCTCCACTCCCCATCCAGTTCCCTGCTTGTGGCCTGGGAAAGCAGTTGAGGATGGCCCAAAGCCCTGGGACCCTGCACCACACAGGAGGCCCAGAAGAAGCTCTTAGTTCTGGCTTTGGATCAACTCAGCTCTGTGCATTGTGGCCATTTGGGAGTAAAACAGCAGATGCAAGATCTCTCTGTCCCTCCTCCTCTCTGTAAATCAGCTTTTCCAATCAAATAAATGGATCTTTGAAAAGATGACTTTTACCTGAGCAAAAGCAATCTAGCCTTGTAGATCATTCATTATTTTAGAAGCTCCTTCTAAAGATTACACAAGCCTAAAACGTTTCTGCTATCAAACCCTAAGCACCAGAAAGATGAGAGACGAGCAGAAGGGAATTCTATCTCTAAACTCAAATAAGGGATCATGAAGAAAGACCTTCTCGGAAAGCGTTCCACTCAAGCTGCTTGCTAGCTTCCAATGGGCAGAGCTGACGACTCAGAGCAAGTGGAGATACAGCTCACATGGACTTCATCTGTACAAAGATGCAAATAGGACCATGTTCTCAAATGTTCACATAAAAAATGAAATGAAAAGTCAAGTCCACTATGGGGCCAAAGAAATATTGCAATTCATCATGTAGCTTTTTCCCTAACACACATTTTCCACAAACTTTTTAGAATATATCCTGTAATGCATGGCTTCCATTTTTTTTCTTTTTGCTTTTTCACTAAAAAAAAAAAAAAAAAAAAAGATTAATTTAACTATCTGAGAGAGAAAGAGAGACAGAGAGTATTACTTCTTTCTTTGGTTCACTCTCCTAACAGCCACAACATACAACAGCCAGCGCAGAGCAGGCCAGGCTGCAGTCAGGAGCCAACAACTCCACCCTTGTCTGTCACAGGATGGCCAGGGTCCAAGGACTTGGACCATCATCTGCATCTTCCTAGGCACATTAGCAGAGCTGAATGGGAAGCAGAGTTTCCAGGACTAAATCCAGTGCTCAAACTAGTGTGCAGCCCAGATGGCAGCTTAACTTGTCATACCACAACACTGGTCCTTAAATCTATCTTTCTAAACTTCATTTTCCACAAATTTGTGAAGTGCAATGTATAGAAAACAGAGTTCTGCTGCCCTCCAGCACTTTGTTCTAAACTGCTTTCCTGATGATCCTACATTTACAGAATACCACAGCACTAAAACAAAAACATAACCAAAAGAAAAAAAACCTCTACCTCTCAATAACTCACTAACTCCTCAAATCAAACATATCATCAAATTCCATCAACCGGGTCTTCTAAAGATCCAGCTCAAAACCTACTGTTTCATGGCAGGTCAGCCTAGCAGTTAACGCACCTGATCCCAGAGCCAGCACTGGCACAGCCAGTTAAGCTGTCACCTGGGACATCACATCCCATACCCGAGCGCCTAAATGCAACACTCAGTTCTTCTCATTGCTCCAACTTCCTGCTAATGCAGACCCTGGGAGGCAGCAGGGTGGGGAGGATTCGAGCATTGGATTCCTAGTACCCACATGGGAAACCTGGATGAATGTCACAGCTCCTGGCATCTGCCCCACTCAGGGAGGGACCGCAGGCATCTGAGGAGGTAATGCACAGCCAGGAGCTCCCTGTCTCTATATAAATAGATATCATGGCAAAATAAAAGGAAAAAAAAATCCTGCCACTTGAGTCTACAATTCGGCTATGACCTAAAATCATTCCCATATTACCACACATTTTAATCAAGGACAATGATTCTTCCAGCATCTTCTGCCTCCTTTCCCCTTTCCTTGGCCAGGAGAGGCTTAAGAATTTTCAGGAACTTCTGTAATAAACAAGGCTTAATCCTGCACCTGACAACTTCATTGGTGCTCGGTAAGCCATCAAACCAAAGGAGAAACAGGACTGAGGGCATGAACATGGTGGCGAAGATGAATCTTTCCCCCACCATTCATCAGACCTATCCCCTTATCTCATCATGACTCAGAGATGCCCTGCTGGGGTCAGTGAGGGGCAGCCCGGTCACTGCAGGAATGGACCCAGCACCACAGTGCTTTTTCACTTCCACATCCCTCCCACACTCTGTCCTTCAAAAGCTAAGACTACAACCCACAGGAGCCCAAATCACAGTGCTAAAAAATGCAGAGAGAATATATGCATAGCAGTGCTGACTGAAACTAACAGGAATGCAAGAGCTCTGCTTTGAAGAAACTCTGGTCTCCTTCCAGGTCTGTTATTAAGCATCAGCGGAGACCCAGCACTTCCCTAGGTAACAACAGCACTTGCCCCACTCATACTAACACCACTGGTATTTGTCCATCAAAGCCAATGGATGACATCATACGCGAAGCCTTGCTCTCTGCTGCGGAGGCGTGGCACGTGTGCCTCAGAAAACAGGAGGGGAAGAAGCAATTCTCAGTAGTTTGGATTCATATCTAAATGTTAATCTTCATGAAAAAAAAAACCAGGAGTTTAATTTACTAAATGAAAGGTTTCAGTAGATAACAGGTTTTTTTTTTTTTGGCAGTTATGCAAGTAGATAGCATATTAACCTGCCTTGATTAATAAAAGCAATTACCAAGTTCTTTTACCAGAAGTGGGATGATTTCCTACATCACATTTCCTGATGATTCTTTATTTGGCCTAGATGAAGCTAGGAGCTATGTGACCAAATCTGTCTTGGATCTCAGAAGATGCATATTTCGAGGCGGGTTCTTAGTCTAGCGGTTAAGACAGTGTGAAGCTGCTGACATCCCACAGTGACATGTCTGGGTTTGATTCCCGGCTCCATATGGCTCCTGACGCAGCTTCCTACCAAGGCAGGCCAGGGAGGCACCAGATGATGCGCCAGGTCATTGGGTTCCTATCACCCACATGGCAGTCCTGGAGTGCATTCCTGGCTACCAATGGCAACCTCAGCCCTGCCCTGGCTATTGCGGGAGAGTAAACCAGCAAATGAAAAAGCTCTCCGTATCCTCTCTCTGCCTCTCATGCAACAGAAATTAAAATTTATGAAACTGCAATGCATAGATAAGCTTGTGGGGTGGGTGCTGTGACACAGCAAGTGAAGCAGCCATTTCGAATGATCACATCCTATATTAGAATGCCTGGTTCAAACCTTTGCTATTCCAAGTTTCCAACACAGCACCCTGCTAGTGAACCTGGGAAGCAGCAGATGCTTCCTTGAGCCCTTGGGTTCCTGCTCCCCATGTGAAAGATGTGGCTGGAGTACGTGGCTCCTGACTTCAGCTTGGTCCATCCCTGACCTAGACCCTTCCACTCTTACTATCTCTCTTTGTCATTTTTTCACATAAATACATTTCTTTAACAAAGACAATTTGGAGAGAAAATGGATAAGGCTACTCTGATACTAAAACTTTGAAATTTGCAAGAGAGAGACAAGTTGGGAAGAGGCTGGAGGAATAGAGGGAACGAAGAGGGGAAGGGAGAAGAGAGTGAGAGAAAGAGAGATCTTCCATCCATGAGGTCACTCCCAGAATGGCCATAACAGCCAGGACTGGGTCAGGCCAAAGCCAGGAGCCAGTAACTCCATCATGTCCTAAGTACTTAGCCCTCCACTGCCTGCCCAGGTACATTAGGAGGAAGCTGGTTCAGAAGCAGAGCAATAGGGACTTGAACCTGCACTCTGAGGGTTGCCAACCTTGAAAGTAATGGCTATATCTACAACACACATTTGTCATGACTTTTGGAAGTTTCCCTCAAAAGTATAGATTTAAAGCATTTAATATGAAAATATAATGTTCATTCCATTTTCTATGGACATTTATGAAAATTCCCAATCTCATTTTAAAAAGATATTGAACAAGTCTAACTCACTAGCTCAATCAGCTTATCCTCTGCTCCTACAAGCACCAGCATCCCATAAAGGTGCCAGTTAGTGTCTTGGTTTCTTCACTTCCCATCCAGCTCCCTGCTTGTAGCCTGGGAAAGCAGCAGAGGATGGTCCAAAGCCTAGAGACCTGCACCCGTGTGAGAGAACTGGAAGAAGCACCTCACTTCTGGCTTTGGATAGACTCAGGCACTGCACCCATTTCGGGAGTGAACCAGTGGATGCAAGATCTTTCTGTCTATCCTTCTCTCTGTAAATCTGCCTTTCCTACAAAGATAAATTTTTAGAAAAAGATAAATATTAAAATTTAATATTTTAAATGACTAAAAACCCAAGTAGGCATTTCCCATAAGAAATTCCAATAAACATGAAAATCTGGTCAATCTGGTTTTTTTTATTAGAAAAAAAGCAAATACATATTCTAACTAAAAATGAATAGTCCTATACACCTCCCAGATCATCCAATCTCAACACAACGAGGAACAGAGGAAGTATCATCCACTCCCAAGTGAGCATATAGATTGGCTTCGTCACTGCACAAAATACAACAGGCATGTTCTCCAACACAGCGACTGCACTCTCAGAAACGCACACACAGACATGAGATTTTACATACAACGCGTTCACAGCAGCTCGGTTCGTAACCACACAAGCTGGGAGAGCAACCCAAAGGACAAGCAAGTAAACCTTGGCTCAATCTTACAACGGGAAACCACATGGTCATTAAACAGCTTCTGCAAACAATGGCCTAAAGAATCTCACAAAATAATGGCAATTAAGAGAGATGAATGAATATACACATTTATCCACTCATGGCAGGCCCAAAGGCAGTGAAAAAGCAGCCTGTGTGTGACGAAGCTAGAGCAGACAGTGAAGAACATTATTATGATGATGACGCTATGGCTAGTGACTGCTGGGGCAGGAGGAGCTGTAGCGGAGGTGGGTGCAACAGAGGACCCTTGGGGCTCACAGTCCTCAGCTTCACCTGGGTGGTGGCTCTGTGAGTACTGGCTTCTCATTACTTGCTAAACTGTGCACTTGTGCTTGTACATTTTTTCTGCGCATGTATTTCCTTTTAAAGATATACTTATTTATTTGCTTGTTTATTTATTTGATGGGGCAGAGGGGATAGAGACACAGAAAGAGAAAAAGATAGTTCATCCACTGGTTCACTCCTCAAACCGCTCCAACAGCTGGAGCCGGGCCAAACTAAAACCAAGAGCCTAGAACTTCACCCAGCTCACCCACATGAGAGGTAGGAGACCAAGAACTTGGGCCATCTTCTGCTGCTTTGTTGGCTGTATCAGCATGAAGCTGGGTGGGAAGTGGAGCTCTGATACTGGATGCTGGCAGTACAGGCAATGGGTTAGCCCTCTGCTACACAACACTGGCCCCACGTACAATTTAAACCTAGAACTCATATTATTCAGACACCTAGGACTAGATGTCCTAGTAACAAATTGAGAGGAAACAAAGGGCAATTTAAAAACACAACAAGAAGAAATAAAGGAAATGGAGAAAAAAGAAAGGTGTGTAAAGGAAATGCACTGGGTAGAACTATTAAACAGCCTGTATGATCTATGACTCCAGTGATACGCATATGCTTCTAAAAACAAGGCAAAGGCAGCAGAAACGAATGCATGGTGAGACAATGTCACGAAGTTCTCAAGTGCCACAGCCTCCAAAGTCTCTAACAGGTAAGGTTCTAGAAACCTCAGACCGTTGGCAATGGAAAAGAAAATACAAAAGCTGCCCATATAGCAGGTGCTTCATGAGAGAACAATTTCAGTGATGAAGCGGCTTTTTAAAGTCTCAGAAAAACTAGTGAAGCCTCAAAATGATGTGAGATCTTGTAAGAACACTGCCGTGCTCAGGTGTAAAGAGGAAGATGTTGTAACGTGCCTTACCATGAAAGCAAAAGTCAGGCCACGAGTAACAATGGCCCTTTTCTACTTTGAGGAGCTAGTTGGTTCTTATTTTTAAAAGACAGATTCACTTATTTCATAAATAACATTGATATTTGATAAATATTTGATCAGAGTGATAGGGAGAGGGAAAGGGAGGGAAAGAGAGAGAGAGGAAAGGAGGGCAGGAAAGGGAAATGAAAAGGAGAGAAGAAAGAAGGGCAGGATAGATCTTCCATCCACTGATTCACTTCTAAAGTGCCTACAACTGCTGGCAAGGAAGCGGGCTAAAGTATGGAGCTCTACCCTGATTCCACAGGGTGGCATTGGGCCATCCTCCCCAGGCTCATTAGCAGGGAGCTGGCCTGGAGGCAGAGAGAAGCCATGACTCAAGCCAGCACTTGAAAACATGCTGCCATCATCTGAACTGGCAGCTTCACATGCTGTGCCCCAACTCACTCCCCCACTGGCTGTCACTTTTGCCAACTCCTTTTCTGTGTTCTAATCACTGCAACTTGGTCCCTCGTCTTCAGTGAACATGTTTTGCTCAGATTTTTCTTTTTTTCCGCTTAAACATGAGTTGTTCCCAGGCAAGAGTTCTGCAGATTTAAGCTTTATGCTGCAACACTACTCCTCCTTTCTGTTAAATACAGTAGGTCCAGACAGGTGATGACTCACATGACCCACAGACTTCAGGGTGACCTCACTCTGGTGTGACGCTGCCAAAGCCTGACCTGTGGGCCACCGCCCAGGGCAGAGCTCCTAGCAGATGCAGTCCACAGAATTCACTGTGCTGCCTTCTCTATTTCATAACCACTTTGCATCCCATGAGAAGGAATCTACTGCCTTCTCTTCTGTTTAGAAAAATGTCAGACATGGATGAGATGAGATTTCTTAGAAAAACAGACTCCACTTAGCTCATATATTCAATAAACTCTCTTCAATCGTGTGTTAGTTGCTGGAGACAAACAAGGGCCAGTGCCTACCAAGAGGCCAAGAAATGGGAAGAAAAGGGTTAAAAAAAACCAATCTAGATGTGGGCAGAGGACTACAGGAAATGCAGCTCAAATGTTCAAAGGAGAGGACTCTGAATTAGCTTTCTCTTTAGTTGTTAGAAACATAGTTTTGTTTCGCCATTTTAATCAATTACAAAAAGCCACACCTCATCACTGCCCAGGTCACTTTGCACTCAGCAAAGTCATGTTTCCAAACAGAAGTCAAATCCTCATGCAGTAAGAGCGTGTACTGGTGACCTGCCCACTGGGGACTCCCATCTCAGCCTTCCCCTCAAATCTATTCCTTCTCATGAATTACTGAGTCCAAACACATGGCAGCAAGTGTGCTTGGCCCAAGTGGAGGACACTGCAGAGTCACTGTGGCTGGAAGTTGCAGAACTCTGCTACCATGGCAGGAGCAGGAAGGAGCGATTTCTTCCACTCAGAACTTTAGGGGAAGGAGAAAATCCATGAAGCTGAAGCAATGGGAAGAAAATCCCAGGAAGATATGAAAGGCAGGAGAAGCAACACTCATACAGGGCCGGGAAGCAGACGGCTGACTGGAGCACTTGTGGGAGAGTAGGCTAGGGGCAGGAAAGATGGGCAGCGGAGGTTTGGCTGGAGGAGAAAACTGAAGCTTACGTGAAGGCGAGAATGAGAAAAAGAAAGAGGAAAGGATGTGCAAGCCAGTGACAGAGTCAGCATTCTGGCACAGCACGTTAAGCCACCCCCTGCAACACTGGTATCCCATGCGAACACAGTTCAAGCCCTGGCTGCTCCACTTCTGATCCAGCTCCCTAGCAAAGCACCAGACGTGGTATAAGTACTTGAACCGCTGCCACTATGTAGGAGACCCAGATGGAGCTCCTGGCTCCTGACTGCAGCCTGACCCAGCCCTTCCCATTTGGAAAATAAACTAGCAGACAGAAAATGTGTCTAACTCTGCTTTTAAAATAAAGTCTAGAATAAAAACTCCAACTCTCTCACCTATAGTCTTTATTATAGTTTTTAGTGTAGAACAGTAAGCTTATAAAGGCATTTTGGGGACGGGCATTCAGCATAAGGCTCTGCTTGGGAGCCTCTCATCCCATGGCAGAGTCTGGGTTTGAGTCCATTCAGCTTCCAGCGAATGCACACCCTGCAAGGGACCAGGTGATGGCTCCAGGACGTGGCTCCTCTCACCCATGGGAGAGACCCAGATCAAGTTCCAGGCCCCTGGCTTTTCTCGGCCCAGCTATTGTAGGCAGTTGAGAGATACAACAGTAGCTAAAAGGTTTCTCTCTCTTTCAAAGAAACAAAAATTCATATTATTTTAAAAATACAGAGAAAAGACAGAGAGATCTTTCATCCACTAGCCCATCCCTTACATATGGCTGCAACAGGCAGCAATGGGCAGCAGTGGACTACAGCAGGCAGCAGCAGGCAACAACAGGTAGCAGTGGGCCAGGCTGACGCCAGGCACTTCATCTGGGTCTCCCACTCGGTGGCAGGGGCGTAAGCACTTGGCCATCTTCCACTGCTTTACTCAAGCCACCAGCAAGGAGCTGGATGAGAAGTGGAGCTGCCAGGACACAAACTAGTTCTGACATGGTATGCTTGGCACATGGTAGCTTTACCCACTATGCCACAGCGTTGGCCCCAAACAAGTGTTTTTTTTTTAAATCATATTTTATTATTGTTTTAGCTGACAGATAATAATTCTATATACAAGTATGTCTGGTATACAGTGTATATTTTCACACATGTATATATCATGGGATGATTAGATCAAGCAAATCGGCACAGCCGACCCTTTACATATGTATTGTGATGTTTCTAGATAGTAGGCATTCAAAACCTACTTGCACAGAAACCAGAAGTACAGACTGCATTAACTTGATCTGAGAAGCTTGTTTCTTCATTCTAACTGAAACTTTGACTCCTGGGCCAACCCCAAAACACAGACATCTACTGAGCCCCTGTACTGAGCTGGCACAGAGGTCCTGCTAATCTCTCTATCTGCTCACCATAAGCCCAAGCACTGCCCAAACAAGTGCAAGGAGCTGTATTCTTGACTATGGGACACTGCCTAAAGACCATTGCAGCTCCATAACATTATTCTACCATGGGGATGGGGTGGGAGGGGGAATCCAAAGGAAGCCAGTGAAACAAGTAATTCATTGGTGGGACAATGACAGACATTTAGCATTGTCTCCAACAAGAGGAAAGGAAAGGCTTTTATCTGACAGTTTCTCTTAAGCTCCAGCTAGGATTCACTCCCCATTTATTTTGAGGGAAACACATGGCTTCTTGGAAGAAGCCCAGAGGAGCCTGCTGTTAAATCACAACCCAAGCAGGAAAAAAAAAAAAAAATTACCCTCTCCACAATAACATGGCCTGGAGCACAAAAGCATCCGGCTTCTCCAGCAGACAGTGGCCCCTTCAACACCCAGGCCCCTGCTGCTGCCTTAATTACAGCCCAGCTAGAGACCCCACCACAAAGACAGCACAGGGCTGCCCCATCCTGCAAAGAGCAGCCACAGAGGGCTTCCAGAGATCTTCTAGAATACTCTGGAAATGGTCACATCAACACATTTTCCAGTTTTGAACAACAAAAAAATTCTATGCCTACCACATGCAACTGTAAATAAGTCGCCCTGAGTTTCTATCAGTGTTTACCCAGCCCTGAGGATGTTTAAGGGACAGGAAATGGGCTCAAGCAGCTTGTCAGCCAGTTTAGGGACACACTGCATCCAGGATGTAAACCTACAACCTGAAATCATCAAATTTCAAAGGAAAAAAATAGAGGAAATGCTGCAAGACACTGGCAGAGGCATAGATCTATTGGATAAGACCCAGGAAGCAAAGACAATGAACAAAAAACTAAATAAATGGAATTGCATCATGCTAAGCAGTGTCTGCACAGCAAAGGAAGCAACTAAGAAAGTAGAGACAACAGACAGAATGGCAGAAAATATTCCCAAACTATGTTTCTGATAAGGATTAATATTCAAAATTTATAAAGAGCTTGAAAAACTAAACAACAAGACAAACCATCCTTAAAAAATGAGAAGAACATGAATGGGGATTTTTCAAAGGATCAAATACAAGTGGGCAACAAACACCTAAGAAGGTGTTAAAAATCAGGAAAACACAAATAAAAACCACCATGAGTTATCACTTTGCACCAGTGAGAATGGCTATCATCCAAAAATCAAAAATACTGGCAAGGATGTGGTACCCCACTTCAATGTTGGTGGAAATGCAAATTGGTGCAATCATTATGGAAAATAGTAGTAGATCCCTCAGAAACTTAAAAATAGATCTACCACATGATGCAGCCATCCCACTCCCAGGAATATAGCCAAAGGAAATGAAAGCAGAACTTGAAAGTTACCTGCAATTCTATGTTTATAACAGTTGAATTCACAATATTTGATACATGCAATCAACCTAGATATCCATTAACTGGTAACTGGTTAAAAAACATGCCCTGAATATGAATGATGCAATATCACTCAGGTGTGGGAATGAGTGAAATTTTTCCCTCAAAAATGCTGTAACTGCAGATTATACTAAGTGAAACAAGCCACAACCACAGACCAATGTCTTATATTTTCTTATTTGTAGTAGTGAACATATTGAATATAACCACTGTGTGGCTGTGACACACACAATATTGCTTCGCTTAATCTTACCATGTAAATGACTAAATACTCTTCTTTCTCACATCAAAAAAAAAAGGGAAGAAATAGTGAGGACTTGGCAGGGGGAGGGGGAGTCCCAGTAACATTTCACTCTTAATTTAGGTGTTGATTATGGGGGTGAGCAGGACTCACGCACTTGTACATTTACGTGTTTCTTGGTACATCCACCAAAAAGAGTGTACTACCCTTTTACAAAACGATCAAAGGACTCAAGATGGATCAGATTGCCAGACAGGACCTGCGGGAGGGGAAAGAGGGAAGAGGGAAGACAATCCCCTCCCCTACTTCCCCATCCCGCTTACTGCTTCATTATATATTACTAATTCACAGCTCATCAGTTCATTTGTTCATTGAAAGGTCATGCCAGGTGCTTGATGATATAAAGCTGGAGTCTGGCGGAGGAAACACATGAAAAGCAACACTGCCCAAACACAGATTTACAAGTGCCTCAGAGGCTCCTACTCACCAACATAAAACACGGACTGATCTGGACACACAGCAAGACTGCCTTCCCAGCTACACATGCAGCTGCTTAACAGGCAATGCCTTAACATTAAGGGGCGAGAGATTAGGGGTGGAAACCTGAACAAGAATGGGGCAGGTAGGGCCAGGGGGAGGCCTGGGTCACTGCGGCAGAATGGTTCGAGTCACAGTATTTTTAAACTGAAGTTTGGTCTGATGGTGCTGTTTCCATCTTTACGACATCACCATTGGCACTGCACCTACCACAATCAGCCTCTACCAGATGCTGGCTTATGGGGCCACCCAATCCTGAAACCTCAGACTGCAGCATGAAGTAAACCATCCTTTGTTCTGCCCAGGAATTTTAATTAATGCAACAAAAGGCAGAATAATGCATAGGCTTCGGGCAAGGCTGGCTTGCACATGCCATAGAATTCAAAGATAAAGATAGTAGTTAAGATAGCACTTGGGACACCCACATTCCACCTTGTGTTCAAGTCCCGGCTCTGTTCCCAAGTCCAGCTTCCTGATAGTGCACACCAAGGGAGGCAGCAGGTGATGGTTCAAGCAGGAGACCTGGCTCCTGGCTTCAGCCCAGTTGCTGCAGGCATTTGGGGAATGAATCAGCACAGGTGGGGGATCTGTGTATGTGTCTACCTTTTAAACAAAAATAATTGATTAAAAACAAAAACCATCAGGAAGCAAGTATTTAGGCTAGTGGTTATGACACCCATGTCCCGTATCAGAGTGACTGGGTTCCAGGCCTGGCTCTTGATCCTGACTACAGCTTGCTGCTAACGCATGCCTTGGGGGTTACAAGTGATGACCTGAGTAGTTGAGGCCCAGAGATTTATATGGGAGACCTGGATTGGGTTCCAAGATCCTGGCTTCAACCTGGCACTTGGGAAGTGAACCAGTGGGTAGGAGCTTGTCTCTGTGTGTGTGTCTCTCTGCCCCTCTGCTTCCTAAATGAAATAATAACACCCATCCTGTTTACTGTTCCTGTTCAATAGGTGAAGAAGCAGAGGCTGTGAGACCCAAGAAGTGGAGTAGAGTGAACTCAGTGCTCTGGAGCCATGTCCAGGGCTCTGGCCTGCACTGTGACCCCCCCAATTCCCCTCCCCTCTAAACCCCTCCTTTTCCCTCTCTTCTTTCTTCTCTATTTCTCTTCCCCAAAGCCACACAGCATCAGCATTTCAACCTGAAGTCAAAACTGAAGTGCCAGCAGGTAAGTGGTAATGACTGAACACGACACAATGGTGGGAATTGTGGGAAAACTGGAGATTCATGTCCATTTAAGGGAAATGACCCCTCTGACTACACAGAAACACAGGACCAGGGCTTTTCAGAAACCTGCAAGTGTTTGAAAGACCCAGATTGTTATGTGCCTCCTTCTTGAAAACACAGTAACCGAAATTCGATTGCTCCTAAATGTGGGCTCCTGTCTGCAGGCTCTGCTCTAGATGAGGTGGGCACTGCTGCCACTGCTCTCTGTCAAGGTGGTGTTTCACCTGTGCGGCCAGTAGCCATGCGTCACAACCGTGTGTGAGAACACACACAGCACAGCCACATCTGTTACTACTGAGACCAATGATCTGTCTACCTACCTACTCCCCAAATGCCTGCAACATTCAGGATAGGACCAGTCAAGAGCTGGGAACCCAATCCAAGACCCCCAAATGGGTAGCAGGGACTCAAGCCCTCACCTGCTGCCTCCCAGGGCACACACGAGCAGGAGGCTGGGGTCAGGAACAGAACTGGGACTGGAACCCAGGTACTCTGAGAAGTAAGGCAGGAGTCCCATGCAGGGTCTTAACCATCCTGACCAATGCCAGCCCCATGACTTCACTCTTCCAGAGGAATGAGAAAGATGGGCATTTGGAAGGACAGAATCCTGGCACTAAGGATTGCTTGGACGCTGTCTGTCACAGGCCCATCCAAGGCCTGATTTCTGGCCTCCTGAAATTCCGCATCAGCAACTCCTTAGCTGGTGGGGAAGCCACACCACCCAACCACATACAGACTACACAGACAGTCCTGCTTCACACGTGGGCAATGCAACAAGTCCGTCCATGGGTGGTTACACCTGGAACCCAGGTCTCCAGAAGAAATGAGCTGGCAGCCATCGCCCCAGCCCGCATCTCATTTGTGAATGCAAGCAAAGATGGCACAGCCTCCAACTGGTCCTGCCTCCAGCCCTCGGGGGCGTACAGTGCGATTGTACATCCTTTCTGCAAGTGAGTCAGCAGAGACTTGGAGAGAGGAAGCTGTGCCTTCCAGCACTCAGATTTCTCACTTGAACTCCAGCTTAAGGACACAGTTCTGTTCCAGCCCCCCAACCCCAGTCCTTATCTGGAGTGCATGCACCAATTCCTCTAAATAATCATTTAAACTCTGTGGCTTAAAAAAGCCTGATGTCCATTTTAGTAACCAAATGAGGCAGGTTTCACAGAATGTCAAAAAGCCTCCTGGACTGGCCAGCTTGACTCTGTAGAAAGAAAAACGGCAACACTGTGCCTCGGTAACAGAAATTAGGAAATGGGCTGTACCCTTAATGTGCATTATGAAAGGGTGCCAAGTGAAGTCCAATAAATGACCTCATAGAGGGTCACAACTATAGAACAATGCCTGCTTTCCTGTCAAAGCCAGGAATCCCTCCCAAATAATAGATATTTCAGCAGACTCATTTTTAAAAACACAGTGCCAGACCTCCCTCAGGGTTACCACCCTCACTGGACAGCAGGAAACCCAGGCTAGGAGCAGGGGTGGCTTGACAGAAAGGCACCTGCCAGTGGGTGTATGGGCTGGATAATAGGTTGGTTGGGTTGAACCAGGCGTCAATGTCCATTGACGTGTGCGAGAGCTACTTGGGATGTGGGACAGACTGGACAAGCCTGCAGTGCATACTGGCAAGCATGGGAACCAGGGTAGGGGGCAGAACTGGTAGGGGTTTTGGGGAGTCGCCTCAACTAGGCTGCAGCTCCAACTGGTTTGCATGAAGACCGAGTATGAAGTGGGTAGAATCGAGCTGGACTACAACACCCATTGGTTCACAAGGAAGACAGGGCTGGAAGCCGAACGGACCCAGTAATCGCAACGACCAGCATATGCATAAGCTGATTGGTGTGACGAACAGTGTTGGAGTCTGTACTAGCAAACTCACTCAAGAATCAGATCTGGGATCAACTCAGATGAAGTTTCTTTGGATATTTCTCCAACTGAACTGCTGATCTTGGAACCCCAACCATCAAGAGACTGTCAGCCAGTGGACTCTGAATAGGTTTCATTACGGTTGGGACGGAGAGATTGGCAGCAATCCAGAACTGATGAACTATCAAAACTGTATGAGCAGGACCCTTGGAGCGCGCCTCATGTTGGGGATGGGGGATGGGTGGGAGGTAGGGTGGGGCTTTCCCCTTTGTTACTCCCCTAACCCTACATACAGGGCAAAATGATTATATTAGTGTGGAAACAATGATATTACCCACTTTCACCCTGTAGCCCGTGACCCTTTGTACCCTAATAAACTAAGATTATTTAAAAAAAAAAAAAAAAAACACAGTGCCAGAAACTGAGATTGGTAAGAACTTTCAAATTCTAGACAACATATAATACTCCATCTCCTAAATATATTGGTGAAAAAATTATTCAGTCCTTCATTGCACATCTCCTGACAGTTTGCTTTTTTTTTTTAAACATTCTTTGCAGCTCCTTGTAAAGAAACCTAGGAGACACCAGATCTCTGCCTTCCTCAGGTTTCTCATACCCACCAAACCCACAAACCTTCCAACCACCCTGACTCAGACTACTTCCCAAACCCAGCAGTGGTCTCCCAGAGCCCTAGCTTCCACCATCTCTTACCCAAAGCCCCTATGGCAGCCCCAGGCTGGGCTCACTCTTTACACCTCTGTTTGCAGGACCAGCCACCAGGACCCCTCATCACATCACTCCAATGACTGGGGCTCTGCTCACAGGAAAATTCACTCGGGGTATGACACAACCCTTTCTCACATCCATACCCCACATCCCTCATAGCTACAAAGGCGTCCCCCCCATGGGGGAGGGCAGGAACAAATCATCTAGAATGTATGACAGTGTCTGCAATCCCCCTGACTTGGCCATTGGGTCCCCACTGGTATAGGACAGAATTATAGAAGCCACGTGCCCCCTACCCAAACTGTGCCATCTGGCAAGGCACAGCACAGTCTGCACTGCAAAGGATGGCTATCCACAACAGGCCAGCGACACCTGTGCCATGGTTACAAGCACCAAGCTCACTGTTGCCTTGAGGTGTTCAGCCTAGGACATTGATGTCCCTCCCTGGCTTGTTCTGGCTCACTGCCCAGGGTGCTGCTTTACTTTCACATAGCATAGAAAGGCAATGGAGTGCCTGGAATGTCCTAAGTCATCATTAACTCTTTCATAAGATGTGAGATGTTTCTACGAGGACATTTCTTGTCACCTTCAGGGTAAAGGTCACTCCCCCTGTCATCAGAGTTCATACAGCAGTGAGGGGCCTGTGCCCAAGTGCCACAGGGGCCCATGGGACGGGAAGCAGCTTCATGGTGACAGGACTAAGTTTTAACTCCACTGGGATAGAGAACAAACACAACTTTCATCAAAAATGTTCATAAACATACTTTCAAAAAGAGCTGAAAATACTGCATCAAAAGGATAACATTTCTAAAAAAAAAAAAAGGAAGGAAGGAGAGGAGAAGGGAGGGGAGAGAAAGGGAGGGAAAAAAGAAGCAGCAGCCAGCCAGCACCGTGGTGCAGCAGCATACCATATAGGTGCCAGTTCCTGCTCCACTTCCTACCCTACCTGGGACCCTGGGTGTGCACCTGGGAAGAGGAAAGCAGCAGACAGTGACAGCTTCCAGGGTCCCTGTATCCACATAGAGATGCAGCGGAAGTCCTGGCTCCTGGCTTTGGCTGGCCCAGCCTCAGCCATTGCTGCCATTTGGGTAGTGAACCAGCCGATCAAAAGACATCTCTGGGTCTCTCTCTCTCTCTAACTCTGTATTTCAAACAAATGAAATAAGTCTTGAAAACATTTTTTGAAAGCCACTTTGAAGAGTACTAAACCAAAATTTTCCAAGACTGAAAAGTGGGCTAAGAGACAAGTGGCAAGTGGGATGTGTAAGATTACACTTACATGTTAAAAATAAAATTCTATTTAAAATGTATAGAACCCTGGAAAGACACGTTAAAGATATATGTGTGGGGCAGGCACTGTGTAGTAGTAGACATATACACATGCTTCTGATTGTGTTATATATATATATATATATAATAAATTTATTAAAAACTTTTATGCATTTTAATATTTATATATAATTTTATATAGTATATTTATAAATAAATTTATATATATATAACACAACCAGAAGCATATGTATACGTCTACTACCACTGCGTTCCACACATCTAGTCTCAAACAGAGTCTAATGGGGCCAGTGTGGCATGGTAATTTAAGTTGCTACCCATAACACTAGCATTCCGTAAGACCACTGCTCCACTTCTGACCTAGCTCCCCACTAATGCACCTGGGAAAGCAGCAGAAGCTAGCCCTAGTATTAAGGTTCCTGCCACCTATATGGGAGACACAGATAGAGTTCCTGACTCCCTGTTGCAATCATCTGGGGGAGTGAACCAGCAAATACACTATCTCTCTCTCCTTTCAGTCTTCAAATCAGGTCTAGATTTTATATTAAATGCTAAAGAGGGCTTCTGGGGACCATATACAATGACTATGCTTGTGTGACACCACCAGTCCCAGGTGCTATGTGCCTTTTGTACTCAGTATGCATGGCCAAATCACATCCTCAAAGTCTGCAGCAATGTGAACTCCATTTCTACACACTTGCACACGTGGTACACCACCCATTATTCATTTAAAACTATCTGAACACAAATCACAGTAATTGCTTTTTAAAGTAAAGGGTGTGGGCCCAGCGGGGTGGCCTAGCGGTTAAAGTCCTCGCCTTGAACGCGCCAGGATCCCATATGGGTGCCCAGTTCTAATTCCAGCAGCTCCACTTCCCATCCAGCTCCCTGCTTGTGCCCTGGGAAACCAGTCGAGGACAGCCCAAAGCTTTGGGACCCTGCACCCGCGGGTAAGACCTGGAAGAAGTTCCTGGTTCCTGGCTTCGGATCGGCGCAGCACCAGCTGTTGCAGTCACCTGGGGAGTGAATCATTGGACGGAAGATCTTCCTCTCTGTCTCTCCTCCTCTCTGTATATCTGACTTGCCAATAAAAATAAAATAAAATCTTTAAAAAAAAAAGTGTGAACAATTACATTTTTCACAATACTAAAAATGTAACAATGCAAAGTGATAAAAAGCAAATAATTTCAGCTTATTACTTCACTTGAGCCTGTTCTATAAGTTTTGAATTTTATATGATGTTTGTACTATTTATACCTACATGGTAGAAAAGTTAATGTAGAAATGTTTTCTTCCAATGATTATGGCGGACAGAAAATATCTAAAGCAATAATTTTTGCAGAGCTGCTGAGGATATGAGATTTCAGATGCTTACTGAAATTAAGCAGATGCTTGTTCAAAGGCAACAAGATGTGGAGTAGCACTGAGAGTTAAGCCATCACCTGCAATGCTGGCATCCCATGCAAACGCTGGTTCAATTTGCAGTTGTTCTGCCTCCATTCCTGCCTCCTGCTAATGGCCTAGGAAAACAGCAGAAGATGGCCCAAGTACCTAGGCCCCTGCCACCCTATAGCAGAACCAGATGGAGCTCCAGGTTCCTGGCTTTAGCCTGGCCCAGCCCTTGCTGTTGCCAGCCATTTAAGGAGGGAACACCTATATCACTTTGCCTTTTAAACAAAATTTTAAAAATAAATAAATAAATCTTATAAAGGCATACCATAATATATTAAGAAAACAATAAAGCTGAGTGGTTTTATGTGTTCACAGCAGTGATTTCTGAAACAAAAATTTAAAAACATCACCTATAAGCACCAAAATAAGACAAATCAACTAAACAAATTTCTTCCCATCAGAAGAGCCCACAGAAGGAATGAAAAGGCAAGCCACTCTCTAAGAGAAGACAGCCCCCAAATCAACAACTGGAAAGGGCTCTGAAGACAGAACACAGTCACAGATATAGGCTCCCACAGTCAATATGAAGAACATAAACAATCCCCTGGAAAAATGAGCAAGACAGGGTAGGCATCTGACATAGCAGGTGGGACACCACTCAGGATACCTGCATCCCTTAATGGAGTGCCTCGGTGCAAGTCCAGGTTCTGCTTCCCATTTCAGCTTCCCAACAATGTGTACCTGGAGGCAGGTCCCCATTATCCACATGGGAGTCTTAGGCTGAGTTTCAGCTCCTATATATCCCACCCCAGTCCCTGCTGTTGAGGACATTCAGGGAATGAATGCCAGGAGACAAAAACGTGTCTGTCTGCCTTGTTTTTCTGTCCTCCTGCCTTTCACATGAATGAAAATGACAAATGAAAATAGCAAAGAGAAAGAAAAAGGGGCACAATAAATGAAAAAGCATCTCAGCGACGGGGAGCCATACCTATCTGTCACCACGCAGGAAGATGCTCCCCAGTCAACACTAGCATCCCCTAAGAGCACCGTTTATTGTCGCAGCTGCTCTGTTTCTGATCCAGCTCCCTGCTAATGCACCTGAGGAAGCAGCAGATGTCCCAAGTGCTAGGGCCCCCACAACTCATGCAGCAGAATCAGATGGAGTTCCAGATTCCTGTCTAAGGCTATTAGTCATGTGGGAAGTGAGTCAGCAGATGGGAGATCAGTTTCTCTGTGTGGATGTCTCACTCTCTGTATCTTCACTTTTCAGAAACAGATCTTTTTCAAAATGTACGGTTTCACTAAATGCCCCATCTCAAGGTCTGACATTACCTATCACCTTTCTTCCAAAAATTAAGCAAATATTAATCAAAATAAGCTTTTGAGCACTTTAAAAACAATGCAAATGTTCAGTCACTTAAAAATGTCAAAATTTAAGCATACAAATAAAAAAGAAAAAGAAAAAAGTAATAAAAAATAGATTAAAACAAAAATTAAAATTAAAAAAAGAATGACAGCAAAACACTTAAGCACAGCACTTGAACCACACTGTAAACATTACTGACTGATCACAGGGAATGGAGGAAAAAAAACAACCAACCACACACACACACATGAAATTACATGGGACACCTGTACTAGGAAGTCAAAGGAAAGAAGCTCCTAGCAGGCAAAGCATGTTAGAGGGGTTGCAAATAAGCCCCTCTCTAAGCCTCGGCCCTCCACACATGGCGACAGGGATGCACTGCTTACTAAGGAGGAGGCCTCTTCCCATCACTAGGAAGTTCTTTCTTTTTTTTTTTTTTTTTTAACCCTGATCTGACTTAGAGTCTCTGTCTTGCCCTTGGAAGTCCAGGACAAATCAGACAACCAGAACAAACCCATGGACTCAGTTCCATAAGACCTGTAACAGGACATCAGAAAACTTCAGACTTCAGCCTGGCCCTGCCCTCACCACTGCAGCCATTTGAGGAGTGAACCAGCAGACACAAACATCTCTCTCTGCATTTCAAATAAATCTTTTGGGCCCGGCGTGATGGTGCAGTGGTTAAGGTCCTCGCCTTACACGCCCGGGATCCCATATGGGCGCCGGTTCTAATCCCAGCTGCTCCACTTCCCTTCCAGCTCCCTGCCTGTGGCCTGGGAAAGCAGTTGAGGATGGCCCAAAGCTTTGGGACCCTGCACCCGCGTGGAAGACCCAGAAGAGGCTCCTGGCCTCGGATTGGCTCAGCTCCAGCCGTTGCGCTCACTTGGGGAGTGAATCATCGGACGGAAGATCTTCCTCTCTGTCTCTCCTCTCTGTATATCTGCGTTTTCAATAAAAAAAAATCTTTAAAAAAAATAAACAAATAAATCGCAAATAAATCTTTTAAACAGGCAAAATCAATAGCTCTAAAACAAAGCATTTCAGAAATTTAAATCTGATAAAAATCAAATATTATTCCAACCCTTTAATTTCACGGAAACTAACACATCCCAGGAGCAGACGATGTCAGCTGCTCCTTTCACAGGCCCAACATTGAAGCAGCAAGAACCCCTCTGCTGAACGTGTTCTTCTGTTCCCTCTTCTGCCCTATTGGATGGGCACAGCATGCCGAATCGGAAATGCTTGGCCAGCATCCTCATCAACAATCCCAAGCCTCTGTCAGAAGGCAAAGATGGGACATGGTCCTCAGGCCTGAGTGCCTGAGTCATCCTGGCCCCTTACCAAGGCCGAGCACAGACAGGATGTGGTTACATTGCAGGACCGGCTCTTGCTGGCCCCGGACAGCAGCCAAGCATTATGCTGACACATGGACCTCTAGCACCAGCCAGCAAGACCAGGAGAAGAAGCACTGCCAATTCATCCACAGAGCTGCCCATCTTTGCCCTGGCATCATCACACAGGCCTGCCCCAGGGCAACTGATTTCATCCCACACCACTCATCGCACTTTTTGCCTCTCGTTCATCTCCCTAGCAATCTTTCGGCATTTCTCCCAACCCCTGATCCAGGGTCACTCACTCTTTCGACACACCCACTCTTTCAGGCTCTTATCAGTCCCATCCCCCCACCCTGAGACAGCAGTGTCAGGAGGCTGGCGCTGTGGTATGGCAGGTTAAGTCACCAGCTGAGATGACCACATGCCACACCGCAGTGCTGGTTAAAGTCCTGGCTACTCAGTTTCTGATCCAGTTTCTTGCTAATCTGCACCCTGTGAGGGCAGCACATGATAACCTGGATGTTTCAATCCCTCACATTCTGGTAGGAGACCCAGACGGAGTTCAGGGTTCCTGGCTCTGGCTGGCCCACTGCTGCCTATCGAAGGCACCTGGGAAGTGAATCAATGTATGAGAGCCCTCTTTTCTTTTGTTCCCCCCGTCTGTCTCTCTCTCTCTATTTCTCTGTGTGCCCGTATCTGTCACTCTGCCTTTCAAGTCCATAAAATATATATTTTTAAAAACTATCACTGTGGACCCAGAACAGTAGCCTAGTGCCTAAAGGCCACACCTTGCATGTGCTGGGATCCCATATGAGAGTCGGTTCATGTCCCAGCTGCTCCACTTCCCATTAAGATCCCTGCCTGTGACCTGGGAAAACAGTCGAGGTTGGTCCAAGGTTTTGGGACCCTGCACCCATGTGGGAAACCCAGAGGAGACTCCTGGCTCCTGGCTTCAGATCGGTGCAGCTCCAGCCGTCATGGCCTCTGGAGGAGTAAGCCAGCAGATGGAAGATCTTTCTGTCTCTCCCTCTCTCTGTGAATCTGCCTTTCCAAATAAAAACATATCTTTAAGGGAAAAAAAAACATTAATTAAAAAATAATTAATGAATAAAAATAAAAACCACCAGTGTCTTGGGGCCACTGTTTGGTGCAACAGAAAGTCGCTGCTTGGGACATCCACATTCCACATCCAAGTGTCTGAGTGAGGTCCCAGCCACTCTGCTTCCAATGCAGCTTCCTGCGAATGCACATCCTGGGAGGAGATAGAAGTGCTGCAGCCCACGTGAGAGACCCAGCCTGAGTTACAGGCATCTGGCTTCAGCAATGCTCCAGACCTCTATATTTGGAAACAAGTCAACAGAAGGCCTCTCTTTCTACCTTTCAAATAAAATGAAAATAATTTTTAAAAAATTGTGCTCTTCAACATTCAGCTCCCTGCAAGAAACAGGTATGCTAAGAAGGCCATATCAGGGGTAGGGCATGTATGGCTGAATCAGCTTTTTGGAAAACAAAAGCACAAGAGCAGTGTGTGTGGAAATAATTAAAACAAGCACAAAAGAGTACGCACCAATGTGTTAACAACAGACAGGACTGGGGCCCGGCGCGTTGGCGCAGTGGTTAAGGTCCTCCCCTTGCACGCCCGGGATCCCATATGGGCACCAGTTCTATTCCTGGCAGCCCCGCTTCCCTTCCAGTTCCCTGCTTGTGGCCTGGGAAAGCAGTCGAGGACGGCCCAAAGCTTTGGGACACTGTACCCGTGTGGGAGACCCAGAAGAGGCTCCTGGCTTCGGATTGGCATAGCATTGGCCGTTGTGCTCACTTGGGAGTGAATCATTGGACGGAAGATCTTCCTCTCTGTCTCTCCTCTCTGTATATCTGCCTTTCCAATAAAAATAAAACAAGTCTTAAAAAAAAAAAAAACCAGAAAGAAGAGGAATAGGAAATGATTCCTTTAAATATGATTTTATCTAATTTGGAGTATTGTAATCAGTCGTCATAATTACCAAATGCAATACTTATCAATCACTCTTCTAACCAAAGATGGGAAAAGCCCCCTCTGAAATGAAAACTACTAATACACCTTGGAAAGCCAGCCAGAGATTGGCAAATGCTGTTGTCCCTGACCGGGCAACCTTGATGTCAGCCAGGGTGGGCTGCCCCAAGGACCCCTCCCGCATCCTGCCCGCCTGGCCAACTTCTCTGTCCTGCTAGTCTGCATTGCTCCTAATTCAAAATGCAATTGAGGTAACTGGCAAAAGCCTTGAATACATCCCATATCCTAGAAATTGTTTACAATGACAAATGCACAAATTATTCATATGTTTTATTACACTGAGACTTGAGCATTTAGATTTGTCATACAATTTATGCCTCCTTTAAAAGTACTCAAGGGGTGGGCATTTGGCCTAGGCTTAAAGCATCAGTTAGGACACCTGTGTCCTCTATCAGAGTACCTGAGCTCCACAAAGAGTCCCCACTTCTGACTCAGCTTCTGTTGATGTGCGTGTTGGAGGCAATGCTGACAGCTCAAGTCCCTGCCACCCACTGAATTCCCAGCTCTGGCCTTCAGACCAGAACAGGTGCATTTAAAATGATGACGGGGGGCGGGGGGGGGGGCTCTGCTGTGAGCAGCGTTCATGCTCCATGGCCAGCAGCTGCCATGTGTGCTGGCTGCCTTTGGGCTGCAAGGGGTGCAGGCTTTTGGGGGGCCAGAAGGATGGTGCCAGCAGGGGTCTAGGGAGACTTGGAGCTTCCATCCAGGTAGGCAGAGCAAGCCTGGTATCTCTCCATGTGTATAGTCTATGGATTGATCAGGAAAGGGGTTAAGGCGATGTGTGGGAGAGAAGACCTCTCAGGGAATAAGGTGCAGGCGAGGATTGACTTCTGAGGGATATTCATAGACAAAGCCACTATGCTTGCAGGCAATCAAGTGGTTTGGAGGGCAAAAGCTGCGGGACTTCTATGGGTCAGACAGATACAGCAGCACACATATGAGATCTCAGCTGGGCTAGTTAATATGGATCACAGCTAACCACCATTGTCTGGTGCACACTAAAACTAGGGTTGAAGGTCTACCTGGCAGGGCTAGCCCACCAGTGAGAGTTGAAACAGGGGATAGCTAATGTTAGGCTGGGTGATGACACTAACCAGCTTGTGAGAGAACCAGGTCTAGGGGCAGATTCTGTGAGGGATATGTGGGTCCATCCCTGTAGAACTGCAATTTCCGCTGGTTAGTTTAAGAGCTGGGGGAAGTAATGGGCTGAGCTAGGTATAACCACGGAATCCTCTGATACTTATAGGTACTGGGGTTGGGAAAGGGCTAGGCAGGTCCAGGCTGCAGCATCCACAGTTACACCCAAGAATAGGGTGTAGGATGGGCCAGGCTGCAACATCCACCAGCTCATACAAAGGCTGGAACAGAGGGGGCAGGCTAAACTGGGTAAGGGCCTAGCATCCACTGGTACATGTGAAATCTGGGAGTGGGCCCGGTGGGGGAACTTGGGAAATTCCCCTAGTGGGCTGTAGCCCCCACTGGCGAGCATGTGGTTCAGGCCTGGGTGTTGGGTCAGGCCAGGTAAGGTAGCTCCACCTGTCAGCAAGTGTGAGGGGTAGTTCTGGAGTGGGGCGTAATAGGCAGTGCTGGGCCAACCTTGCCTCACTGGCAGGTGCTGTGCATGAGCCAGGGATGGGACAAACTGCACAGGGCCAGGTTATAGCACCCACAAGTGAGAGCTGGGACTGGGGGCTGGCCAGGACAGTCAGGCTGCAGCATCCAATGGCAAAAGCCAAGATGGGGGATAGGCTATGTCAGGCTGGGTCAGAACAAACACTAATGTGCACAAGATCTGTGTCTGGGAACAGGCCTGGCTGGGAGCTAAGGGGAGGCCCTGGCTGGGTTGTGGTTTCCACTGGTTAACATGAGAGCCGGAATGGAGGTGGTAATCTGGGCTGGACATGACTGCAGTCTCCCTAGGGGCAGATGTGGACTGGGTCTGAGGGTTACCAGACTGGGCCAGATTTCAGCACTCATTGGTGCTCATGAGAGCCAGGATGGTTGTAGGATGCGCTGGACCCAGTCTCGGCTCCCACTGAATCACATGAGAGCTATGTCTGGGTATAGGCCAGCTGTGTCTTGGCTGCAGCACCCAACAGTAAAAACTGGAACAGGTGTGAGCTAGTTGGGCAAGGCTACTGCTCCTGCCAGGAGATGAACTAAGTCAGGCTAGCCCAAGGAACCTCACTGGTGTGTGCAAGGAATGCCAGTGGGAGGAGACCTGATGGAGCTTGGGGAACTCCTCTGTCAGGACACAGTCACTACAGGTGAGCATAAGAACCAAAGCTGGGAGCCAGACCAAGCCAGGTTTGGTACCCACCAGGATATGTGTGGGTTAGGTATGGAGGCAGACCAGGCTGGGCCAGTCCATAGCACCCACTGGCAGATCTGCAAACCAGGATGGGGTGCAGGATAGGCTGGGTTGAGCCGCAACATCAGTCAGTTCGCATAACAAAATATGTGAACATCATCAAAAATAAAATTAAAATAAAGAGAGATGATGATTATGAGACAGTATTTGCAAGCAAGAAATTCTCATCTTCACGCTTGTCTGCTATCCATGTCCCTGTAAATATGGGAAATGTGATGAAAGATGACAGTCTTGTGAAATGATATCTGACAGAGAAATCTCTCACCAGAGACGAGAACTCGAGTTTACACAGAAAGCAGAGATGGTACAAGTTTGAGAGACCGGGTCAAAAACAAGACAGACAGAATTGAGCATAACTGTAACTGAGTCTGCTTGCTGAGATTGTGGGTGAAGCTTCCAACACACAGGTTGAAACATCTAAAATGTTTAAGTTAATGTGATATTAATGTGATATAAATAAGAGCATTTCTCCCTGAAAACATAAAGAGAGATGTTAACATGACAATTTCAATGAATTGATTAAGCCTTCATTTCCTCTTCATGCCCATTCATAGATTGGAAAAGTAATCTGAAGGTTTCTTCTCATGCAAGTTTATGATTTAAAACAGACAGATGCAAAGTAGCCCACAGTCTTGCTAAGGACACGAGGGAGAAGAGCTTATACTGTTTTTCAGTGAATGAAGTGTTGAGCCAGGCTTTCCCCACAGGATGTGCCGGGTAGCAACCCATGCAGCCCACGCTGTCTGAACTGAGGACTCGGGGAGAGCTCCCTGCTGGCTCCCCACAGCTCTCAGCAGGGCTTCCCTAAAGCGCAAGCAATCATGCTGACTCATCCCTTCCCCACAGATCTTTCCAACCCTACTTCAGGTTATACATTTCAACCTTTGCTTTTGCTATCACGTTTTAAGTCAAAAATAAACAATTAAAAAAAAAACATGAACATGACATGGAAGGATTTTTATGTCTTCAAGTTGTGCCCAAATCCTTTGTAGGACTCTCCTTCAGAAGTTATTTTGGATCGCTCCTTGGCCTTTTGGCTAAGATCAAGTGTAGAAGTTATTTTGGCCTGGGTGACCGCACACAGATCCCAGACACAACATAGCTGACTGTCCCTCAGGCACTACCTGTGTTCAGTCCCCAAGGAGACACACTGTTCCTGGACATCCTGGTGACCCCACTGAGTCCTCGGCTTTACAACCTGCTCCTCAGAAAGCAGAGTAAAGCAGTCCAGAGAACCGGGCACAATAGCAGGCAGCAGCAAAAGCAACTGGACCAACAGGAAGAAGCAACAAGGAAAGGGATACACCCATTCTCTTGATCAGGCACATCTTCAGGCACACAACTCAGCCTCGGTCACAGCAGGACCTAGCCTGGGAAGGTGGTGGCAATATCACCTGGTGCCCACTCTGTAAGAGTTTGAGCCAGGGGCCACACGCCAACCACCAACACCCACCCCGTACTCCATTCAATCGCTGTCTGTTGACACACCCGCAAACTGGCCTGCTCATGTTGCAGTGAATCCTATTTGCTGAAAGAGCCTCTGAATCAGTGAAAGCTTCCTTTCACACGTGACTTCCCAGGTGTGACACCACCTCACTCACCACACAAACCTGACTGGGAACCCATCAGAGTACTCAGCAAACACATTCTGCAAAAGCAGCCTCGTCACACTGCCATCATCTGAAAGCCTCTGTTTGCACCACGATGTTAGACTGACTTTACAAACAGGAAACAGTCCTTAAGACTGCTTTAGTTCATTCCAGGGCTTAACACATAAACCACATCAAAAGTGGGAAAGCCACAAGTCCCACTACCAAATTATCAAAGATAGTAGTTGTTTCATTATTCTAAAGTATATTTTCATGTAATTCTATTAGCCAGTTTATTAGGAACTTTAAATAATGTTATTATGCTAACTGTAACTCAAATTGCCTATAGAAATAAGTTATCACTTGGCAATAATAATCCTACACAGTTTTTATTAGCTTCCTGCTATGCAGACCAAAGTTTGCTTAAAATGTTTTAGAAAAAAATATTTTTATAGAAAATTATAATAGTATTTACACTATTCTCTATTAAAAAGCCACTGCTATATTATTCTTACAAAACATTTTCTCCATTTTTTTCTCACAACTTACAATGAAACTAATAGTTTTGTTTTGTTTTAATGCCAATTCATCTATTTATTTAAAGGGCCAAGTGACATACTTGGGGGGGGGGGCGGTGCAGACAGAATGAGAGAGAGGAAGAGATACATAGATATCTTCTATCCACTGGTCCACTGCCCAAATACCCAAAACGGCTCTAACTAACCTGAGGCCAAACGCCAGGAACTGCACAGGAGTCTCCTACTGGGTGACAAGGATTTAAGAATGTGAGCCATCATCTGTTGCCTCCAGGAGCATTAGCGGGGTATTGAACCACAAGCAGAACCAGCAGGGACTCAAAACTGGTGCTCCAAAACGGGATATCAGTTTTGCAAGTGGCAGCCCCAACACATCTGCCCCATACTAGTTCATTTTTCTTAGGAAGATGTCAGAGGCAGGGATTGTGCTTAAGCTGCTGTTTGGGATAGCCTGGCCCATATCCGGGCACCTGGAATCAAGTTCTATCTCCATTTCCTGCCACCCACATGGGATATGCAGATTGAGTTTCTACCTTCTGGCTTCAGTCTGGCTCAGTTCCGACTGTTGTGGGTACTCAGGAAGTGACCAGCAGGTGGATGGTACTTTTCTGTCCACCTTTTAAATAAATGGAAGAGAAAGAGGGAGAGAGAGAGTAAGGGAGAAAGGGGAATGGTATTCCCCAGAGGCTGGGGTGGTTGAGTGGAGGACAGGTGGACAGACGTCAGTGAAAGAACCCAAAACTTCACTCACATAGGAGGAATAAGTTCAAGCATGATGACTTCAGTTTTTAATGACACACTGTATTCCTAAAAGATAGTGGATAAGTGATCCCACCACGTAAATAACTGTGAAGCAACACATTCATCTGTTATCCAGCTTTAACCATTCCATAGTATGTACATACTGGAAATCATCATGCTGTACTTGACAAACACAAACCAGGCTGTTTGTCTATCCAAAGCCAACACATGACAGATTTGGGCCTTGAGTGCTCATGGTGTTCTAGAGACCACTGACAACCACATCAAGGTGGACCCAGGGCTGGTTACGCTGTATCCCTCTACACCAAACGGAGGCCAGGGCTTCCCAGGTCCGGTTTGCACTTCCCCACACTGGGCAGAGCTATGCTTTGGATGAGGACAGCGCCAAGCATCTCTGAGACTTACAGAATTACAGTCCTCACTCCACTTCCCTCCTCCACCAGGGCTCACGTCACCGCAGTGAAACATGTCACACAGATCTAATCCAAGTCGGAAAACATAAACAGATCCAACTGCTGCTAAGAACAGACAGGTATGTGATAAATAAAAAGAACCAACTAGACATTCGCTGCCTAATACGTGAAAAGTAATTTTCACTTGGGTTTTTTAGCCACAAGCGTTATATTCATGTTTTGGGGTTTAGTAGCATGTACTCCAGAGGCTGGTTGATTGGACATTTTTATTAACTATATTCCTTAACTGTAACAACACTAGATGCTTCCAAGAAAAAAAATTATTGTATAAGAAAGTTGGTCATGTTATTTGTCTGGATAGAATTAACATTTAAAATGCCAAAAAAAAAAAAATCTAAAACATAAGCTTTGACACAGACAAACGTGGTGTGCACATTCACACACATTCATAGCCCCGTCCCCGCCACCCTCAAGAAAAAGGGGGAGCACTTGACAGGAAATCAGACATTCACTCTTCTCTTCCAACAAATCCCAAACAAATGGTGGGTGACATTCCGGTTTTCTGTACACTCCAGCCAGAGCGCCTTGTCCGAAATGCAGCCCTGTCCCCCCTCCCCTCCAGCACCAACAGCCACCACGGGTTCTCCGGGAATATTTGCAGGTGAGCTCCACGCTCTCGGGTCAGGGTGACCTCGTAAGCCCTGCACAGTCCACACAGGTTCAGCGGTGACCCCAAGGCAGCTGGATCAGCCAGCAAAGCCCCTGGAACATTTCCTACAGTCCAAGGACCGGAAGCACCACGGCCAGCCGACAAGAAGGAAGAGCGTCTAGCCCAGCCCAACCTTGGTCGACCAGTTCCTCTACCCACAGCTCCCTCTCCCATCCAGCACAAAGTCAAAGCACATATATACATGCGGGACCATGTGTCCTGGGGGGCGCGAACCCGGGACTGTTGCTGACACCGCTTTTACAAGACATCAGCAGCTAAGAAGTTGGACGCAGGCATTCCAACCCCACAGAACGTCGCCCTGGAGAACCCCTCCGAACCTCCTTCCCCCCAGCGGGAACTGTCCTGGGTTCCAGTAGCCACCTCCATCCCCAGGCCTCCTTCTCGGCTAGAAACACAATGAGCGCCCGGCCTCTCCCACCCACTCCGGGCCCCAGCCCCTCACACCCTCACCTCTCGGAGCTGCTCCAGCTCCTGCTTGAGGCCGTCGTAGGCAGCTTCCAGCTCGTCGTACTGCTGCTTCAGGGCCAGCTTCTCCTCCAATACCGCCAGCCCGTACTCGGCCGCCTGGATCTTCTCGTGCGTCGTCTCGGTGAGCTCCCTGGTCAGCCGTTCGATCTCGGCCTGGTACTGGTCCGCCGACTGCAGCGCCTCGGCCGCGGCCATAACCCCGGAGCGCGAGGCAGAGGAGCGGCGGCGGGGAGACCCCGGTAGGGCCAGCAGGGACGCCAGGCAAAGTGCAGAGACTCGCAGAGACGCGCCCCAGGGAGCCGAGGCCCTGCGCGCAGGGCACGACTGGAGGGAGGCCCGTGGCTGGCGCTGAGGACCACGTCCGGGATGCCACCTTTCCCACCCCCGCCACCCTGCCGCGAGCGCTCAGGGGCCTCGCCGCATGGCCCGGGTGAGGCGCCTGGGGCTCCGGGTTCGTAGTCCTCAGGGGCGCGCGGCCGCCATATCTCCGGGCCAAGCCACTGCAGTTGCTCCCGGCCGCGGCGCGCGCTCCGCGCTGCACCTGCTCGCGCCGGGCCCGCAGCAGCCCGCGCCCAGTGATGCAGTCGCGCCCGGCGCCCTCCGGTCCCGCCCGGTCGCTGCTGCTGCTGCCGCCAGGGGTGGGGGGCGGGGAGCGCGGAATCGGTACACTGGGAGGGGCAGCACCAGCTGGGAGCTCCTGAGGCGCCTCCCGCAGGCGCACTGGGCTGCGGCCAACTGCTCAGTGAGGAGGGCACACGGGTCCCGGGAGGGGGAAGCTGGGATGCGTGCACTGGGGGGCGGGCATCCCTAACAAGATTGTCATTGTACAAGTCCTAGTGTACCCCCTGCCCCAGTAGTTCCGGAGAGCCTTGAGTGGGCGCCTACCCCGAGAAACCCAAACCAACCTAAGGCGGCGCCCACGCAGCCTTCTCAGCCACCTTCACCCAACAACCCCTACGTCTCCAAAGCCTTCCAGAGGTATCCCAAGGCACCAGCCTCTCTGGCCGCTTTTCTGTGCCTCCTTCCCCACTTGAGCCTTAGGGCTCGTCAGCGCCCCAGCATCTCTGCGCCCAGCTGATTTCAGAATCAATGTCAGCTCAGAAAAATGCCACAAAACAGGCGTCTAGTAAGCGTCTAGAAGATGCACTCCTTGCCCTATTAGGATTTCCGTCTAAGCGCTGGATTCTTCAATGCATAAAGACTACATGGCATTGCCCATAAAAGGAATCAACAAGATCCTACAGTAAACATGTGAACTAGAGCTTGGTTCTGGGTGCGTTGCAGCTGTTCTCTTCACAGCTCCGCAATCCTTTGAGATAGCAACCGAGTCCCACACAACTGCATTTCTAACTGGCCAAGAAAGGCTCTAAAAATTGCTCTGTCCCAAGTCTGGCAGTTCTTAAATCCTTGATCATGAACTTAGGGCTGCTTCTGTGAAACCACTCTCTCTCCGCCTTAATTTGAACCCAAAACTGGATCCTTCTGTTGACTCCATTTGCATGCATTAGTGACAACCCTGCAGCTAAGCATTTTAAGCTGCTAAGACAAACAAGTCAGAGTCAGTGCAGAGTGCTGAGGAAGAGGCACAGAGGAGATGAAGGCAAAGGCGGATTAAAAGCAAGGGAAAAGAGCACAGGAGACGACAGAACAGAGTAATAACAGCAAATACGAGCAATTTAGGGACATGTGGGAGGCTGTGGGCTGGCAGGTGAATGGAGCTAACTAGCTCCTTCCCTCTCTCTTAATGGGGCCAACTTCCAGACCTGCCCCAGTGGCCAAGATCTCTCTCCATCTCTCTGCCTGTCTTTTATCAACAACCCCCCCCCCGCCACATTTAAAATAAGTAAAATTTAAAATTTTACAAGCAAAATTTATTTAATCTACTAACAAGTGGTGGTAATTAGGTATTATATGATACCTAAGAAGCAGTACATGTGTATTTAAAAAGTGAATAAAAGCAAGAGCAATGTGAAGATAAGAAAGATCAGTGGAGATCTCTCTGCAGAAATGAAATTTATTATCTAAAAAGCAAGAAATGTGATTTTGATGGCACAAAGAATGAACATCAGAAGAGCTGAGATTTAGGGCACATACCGGGGAGCTGACCCAAGGCGCCCAAGAAGCAGGCAGCCTGGGGAGAAAAGCAGGCACAATGCTCCCTTGCAGGTCAGAATAAAGGCTTTCAGGACAGGGCAGGCCTGCCTTTAGCTGGAAAATTATCTAATTTGTTTGTTTGTTTTATGAATATCACTTCTAGGATCACCACTGTGCTGCAGGTCACCACCTGCAATGCCACATCCTATGTAAGCTGCTCTGCTTTGACCCAGCTCCAATCATGTATATTGGAAGGCATCAGAAGATGGGCCACATGCTTCAGTCCCTGTTACCAAGGAGAAAGACCCAGATGGATCTGCAGGTTCCTGACTTTGGTCTGTGCCGACCCTGGCCATTGAGACCATTTGCAAGTGTGAAACAGCACATGGAAGATCTTTTCAGTCTGTCTCTCTGCCAATTCCCATAACTCTTTCAAATAAATAACTAAATCCTCAAAAACAAAATTTTAAAGAATATCACTCCTGGGACCAGTGCCATGCCACAGTGGGCTAAGACTCCACCTGCAACAGTAACATTTCATATGATTCAGCTACACCCCTTCCCATCCAGCTCTCTGCTTATGGCCTGGGAAAGCAGCCAAGGATGGCCCAAGTGCTTGGGCTCCTGTACCCAAGTGGAAGACCTGGAAAAGGCTTCTTGTTCCTGGATTCAGATAGGCTTAGCTCTGACTGTTGCAGCCATTTGAGGAGTGAGCCAGTTGATGGAAGAGCTCTGTTTCTCATTTTTCTCAGTGTAGCTCTACTTGTCAAATACAAATAATTTTTTTTAATCTTAAAAATACCACTACTGGGGCCCGGCATGGTGGCCTAGCGGCTAAAGTCATCGCCTTTAACGCCCTGGGATCCCATATGGGCGCCAGTTCTAATCCCGGCAGCTCCACTTCCCATCCAGCTCCCTGCTTGTGGCCTGGGAAAGCAGTTGAGGACGGTCCCAAAGCTTTGGGACCCTGCATCTGTGTGGGAGACCCAGAAGAAGTTCCTGGCTCCTGGCTTCGGATCGGCATAGCATTGGCCATTGCACTCACTTGGGGAGTGAATCATCGAACGGAAGATCTTCCTCTCTGTCTCTCCTCCTCTCTGTATATCTGACTTTCCAATAAATAAATAAATCCTTAAAAAAAGAAAGTACCACTACTGCTTGCAAGAAAAAAAATGCTGGAGGTATTCAAAGATAGATATGAAGTCACCAGTCAGGAGCAGTTGTGACTGTCAAGAAAAGCAGAGTAGCACAGTGGTCTGAGCTGAGCTGGTGGCAAGGAGGAGGGGCTGAAAATGATGGAGGCAGGGCGGAGACCTCCTAGGATCTGACTGAAGACTATCTGTGGCTTAGGGAGAAAATAAAGCAATCAAAAACAACATTTAATTTCCTGTCTTGGGCACTTGGGAAAATAGTTCGCCATTTAGCTCCATGGGAAATGGTAGGAGCGGGCGAGTTCCTAGAAACTGAAAGCTCTGGTTTGGACACGCAAGGTTTGAGACTTGCTGGAGAAACCTGAATGGAAACATTAAGCAGACAATTTGATGTGTAGCCAGAATTAAGTCGAGACTTCCTGGGTGGTCTAATGATTTTCCTCTGGAAATCATTAGCACCAGAGTATATTTCAATCCCTGGAAATGGATGAGATTCCTAGGGAAGGACATACATAGAGAAGAGGCCAGGGCTGTGCCCTGAGAGGTACCCCTAGGAAAGGCTAAGCTGCAAGGAAAAAACCCAGCAAAGAAACTGGGAGGGACAGGTCTGTGTGGTGGGAGCAAGATGAGGAGCGAAGAAGCATTGGAAAGGGGACTAAAGAGGGAGCTTTTGGTCAGGGCCACCCAGAGGTAGAGGCCAAAGAACACTCTGGACTTGTCTGCAAGGAAGTGGGCATTGTTGACAAGAGTAGCTTGTGTAGGATAGAGGGCAGAAACTAGCCTGCAACGGCCTGAAGCCAGGCAGAAGCGCAAAGTGGACACAATCTTAAGCAGACATCGCCATGGCCCCAGGAGCTATCTGGAGAGACCCTGCGCTAAGGTGAGCCGCTCTGCTGATAGGAACTCTTCACACTCGGAGAACTCCAGGTGCAACTCAAGGTGAGTAGGCATGCGGTCATGGCCTCCCACGGAAGGCCTAGGTCACCAGGCTGCACAGATGTCAGTCCTGGAGCTGCTGCCATGGTCCCCAGTGGGGAACGCCCTGGTGGTTCCTGCCACCCTCCACCTAGAGGTCTTCCTGGGCCCTGGGTGCCATGTCCCCAGAGCTCTCGGCTCTGCCGCCTCATTCGACTTATGTCTCTTCCCTTTGGAAAAGGCTGATTGATCAAAGCAGGGCATTTTATACAGAGTCTGGGGGAGCCAGGAGCTGCTCTCTCCCCAGATGCATGAGTTTGCTGTAGCTGCTTCTTAGCTACACAACAAGCCAAGCCCCCATGCTCTCTAGAAAGGCACCGTGTTCTCCAGGTACTCGGTTTAGGTTGAAATTACATTTTCCCATCTCTTTCTATTTCTAAAGATTTATTTATTTGGGACAGGCACCACAGGGCATAGCAGGTAAACCACTGCATGCAGTTCTGGAATCCCACACCAGAGTTTCAGTTCCAGTCCTGGCTGCTCCACTTCCCCTCCAGATCCCTGCTAATGCACCTGGGAAAGCAGCAGAACATGACCCAGGTGCTTGAGCCCCTGTACCCACACGGAGACCTGGAAGAAACTGCTGGTTTTGGACATGCCCAGCTTTGGTCATTGTGGCAGTGAATCAGTGGATAAAAGAGCTCTCTATAACTCTGCTTTTCAAATAACTAATCTTTTTTAAAAATTAAATTTAAAAGATTTATTTGAAAGGTAGAGAGAGAGGAGAGACAGATTTTCTGTCTGCTGGTTCACTCCCCACAAGGCCCACAATGTCTGGTCTAGGAGAGATAGAAGCCAGGAGCAAGAGACTCCATTCTGGTCTCCTGGTATTAGCAGGAAGCTGAAACCTCCCACAAGTGAAGCCAGGACTCACACCTGGACCCTCCAACAAGGTGTGCGGACATCTCAAACAGTGTCTGCAAGACACCTACCATGACCACTCACAGGTCCCTCCTTGTGGAGATGCAACAACCGTTGTCAAAGATTTAGCGACAAAGAAACAAAAACAAAAGTGACAACCAAAAACTAGTAGTTGAGAAACCAGATGTGTTTGTTGGACATCATTAGACTGTAAGGAGACTGACACTGGAAGTTTGAGATGTAAGGCACATGAAAAGTTGTGTTGGGGTGGGGACAGCCCAATCAGAGTGTACAGAATGAAGAGAATGGACAACAGGGAATAGATTCTGGGCAACTCCATATTTAAGAAACAGCTAAGAGAAAGGGATGGATTCCTGGAGGCAGTCTAACATCTTGCAGTATTATATATATGTGTGTGTATGCATGCCCACACTTATTAAAATCAGCCCCAGCTTGTCTACTTCAGCATCACTCGCCTCCAAGGTATGATGGGCTCTCCAACCCCTCACCCCCTTTGGTCACAGTGGTGTCCTGGGCAGGGCTCCAGAGGGTGCTTATTACGTGATGGCCTAGTGGCTAAACCTTCACCTTACATGCATAGGGTGCCATATGGGCACCAGTTCACATCCCAGCTGCTTCTCTTCTCATCCAGCTCCCTGCTTATGGTCTTGGAAGGCAGTAGAGGATGAACCAAAGAGTTGGGACCCTAAACCTGCATGAGAGATCCTGATTTCCTGGCTTCAAATTAGATCAGCTCTGGCCATTGCGGCCACTTGGAGAGTGTACCAGCAGATGGAAGATCTTTCTGTCTTTATTTCCTCTCTGTAAATCTGCCTTTGCGATAAAAATAAATACATCTTTAAAATAAAAAGAACGAGGGGTGCAGCAGAGGCTTACAATGGGGCAACCATCAGTTCAATGCCAAGTGAAAAAGCAGCAGGGTCATGTCTATATCTGCAAGAAGAAAGACCAGTGCAGCACACTGGGGTGCTGGACATAAGCCAGGGAGGGTCCATCTGGTGGGGGCTGACGGCTCAGCCCTCAACCTCTCCTGGGACATAGAGCTGCTCTCCTTCTTTACCAACAACATTGTGAATCGGCCTGTGCGTGTCCGCTGGCCCCCTAAAAGGCCTGCCCATTGCTGCCCACCTGCCCAGTCTGTTTCACCACATCACTACACATCTACTCTCCAAAGAGATCAAATCAATACAGCATTGATTTTCTTCTTCTTTCCCCTCAGTTTGATAGGACCCAAGCAATTGTCAACTCACACTGGCACCTCTCTCTGAAGTATTCCAACCAACTAAAAAGTGTCATTGCTCTTTCCATTGTTTTCATTACTTCTGAGAAAGAAAAAGATTTTTTTAAAAAAAGGGGAAGGGGGTGCAGCTCAATGGCTTAATGGTTAAATTCTCCCCTTGCAAAAGTCAGGATCCCAGATGGTCACTAGTTCATGTCCCGGCTGCTCCACTTCCCATCCAGCTCCCTGCTTGGCCTGGGAAAGCAGGACAGTCCAAGGCCTTGGGACCCTGAACCTGAGTGAGAGACCCAGAAGAAGCTCCTGGCTCCTGCCTTTGAATTGGCTCAGCTCAGTTACTGCAGCTACCTGGGTAGTGAATCAGTGAATGGAAGATCTTTCTCTGTTTCTCCTTCTCTCTGTAAATCTACCTTTCCAATAAAAATAAATTGTTAAAAAAAAAAAAAACAGAAAAAATGGTAAGTTGCTATATTAAGATCAGGTTGGGTGTTGTGGTATGGAGGTTAAGTTACCACGTGAGCCATTCTCATCTGTATCCGAGTGCCTAGATTGAGTCCTACCTACTCTGATCCAGCTTCCTGCTGACGCAGCCTGGGAGCAGTAGGTGAGGATGGCACAGGTAGCTGGGTCTCTGCCACCCACAAGGGAGACTCATATGGAGTTTCTGGCTCCTGACTTTGGCCTAGACATGCAATTTGTAGCAATTTGAGGGTAAATCAAAGGATAGAAGATCTTTCTCCCTCTCCCTCCCACTCTTTCTCTACTCTTCCTCTCCTCTACCCTTGCCTTCCAATAAATAAAAATAAATGTTTTTAAAAGAACTGAAGATTCTTATCTTTCTATTTATACTTTTTAAAATTTTTTATTAGATTTGAAAGGCACTGAGAGAGTACTAGAGGAGAGAAACACAAGAGAAAAACAAAGAAATCTTCCATCCCCTGGCTCACTCCCCAAATGCCCACACCAACCATAGATGAGGAAGGAGTCTCAAACCCCACAAGGGTCTCCTACCTTTACCAGCTGCCCCATGAGGTGCACATCTGCAGGAAGCTGAGTCAGAAGCCAAGAAACCGGCTCTTGAACCAGCCTCTATGAAATGGCATGAGCACATTCCAAATGGTGACTTAACTGCTGCACCAAAGGGCCACATTTGCATGTACTTTAAACATTGCTGAGATTATATATGTGAAAACTTTCTGGAAAAAACAAAAACCAGCATGGGTTTGAAAAAAAAATTGCAACAAAATAACCCTTTTTAAAATACTATTTTTGAAGTACCCTCTAAATTTTTTTCCTACCTTGTTTATGATTACAGCTGCCTCTGGGGTGGGAATGGGCCCTCAGCTGAACTTAATCCAACTTCCTGTCTCTGTGTCAGGAATTCAAGCCAGAGAATCAAGTGCAAGGATGGGAAATTTTCAAAAGATTAAAGTTACATTACTGACACTGTTTGCACCCAATGGCAAGTGCAGGCAGCCCTGCAAGGAGGATCCCCTTTTTGTCAAGCAGGAACTGGTGCCTTAATTGAAAGTACAGATGGAATGCAGTGGGGACAGGATTCAGCATGAGTGGCCATCCCTGTGCAGGTTTAATAGCATCTGCACTTGGAGCTCAGCATACACCTGCTCATTGTGGTGTCTTCCACTTGATGGAGAAGGCTCAGATGCATCATGGAAAAATGGGACTGCTAAAGTGGACCTGGAGAGACAAGAATTGTTAGCAGTGCAGGTCTGAGCTGCAGAGACAGCTGTCCTCACAGGCTCCTCTGCAGAAAGGGAATGATAGTACCTGTCTCTTGGAATTCTGATGAAGATTAATGGCAAAATATGCATAAAGACCTCTGGCCTATGGCAGCTCATAGTGAAGTGCTGAGAGAAATTTTAAAATCATTAACAAAAGAAATCACTACAGGGGCTACACTGTAACTTGCAATACCAAGCTTTCCATCTGGGTGCCAGTTCATATCCCAGTTGTTCCACCTCCAATCCAGCTCCCTACCAATGCACATGGGAAGCAGTGGAAGATGGCCCTAGTGCTTGGGCTCCTGCACCCACGTTTGAAGACCTAGAAGAAGTTCCTGACTCTTGGCTTTGGCCAGCCACATCCTGCCTCTAAAATACTGATAACTCTGCCTCCGAATGAACTACTAAAACAAGAAGTGTTTTAGCACCTAGTGGGACAAGGCTCGGCCAACATTTGATCCAACAGGACAGGTAGCAGGAACTGCTGTGTCTGATTACTGGCAAGTACATGCCTTAAAAACATCATTGTGGGTGGTGTAATTTTGCCTGAACCTTGCTCTCATTACAGCTGGCAGGAGGAGTTAGAAGTAGCTCCTCCTCCAGTCTACTTCTTACTAAGAGCACGAACTGATATCTGTCCAAAAAGCCCAAATCAATAGACCCCTTAGGTGCACTGAAATCAAAGTATGACAGTTTTTTGGGTTTTTTTTTAAGATTTATTTATTTATTGGAAAGTCAAATATACAGAGAGGAGGAGAGACAGAGAGGAAAATTTTTTGTCCGATGATTCACTCTCCAAGTGAGTGCAATGGCCATTGCTATGCCGATCCGAAGCCAGGAGCCAGGAACTTCTTCTGGGTCTCCCACATGGGTGCAGGGTCCCAAGGCTTTGGGCCGTCCTCAACTGCTTTCCCAGGCCACAAACAAGGAACTGGATGGGAAGTGGAGTTGCCGGGATTAGAACTGGGCATCCATATGGGATCCCGGGGCGTTCAAGGCGAGGACTTTAGCCGCTAGGCCACCATGCTGGGCCCCAAAGTATGTCAGTTAACAATACTCATTTCTTTCCTTCTCCCGTGTATAAAAATTATCTTTTGCAAAGGTTCATGACTATAAGCTCAGTTTTCATTTTATTTCTCTTTCTATGTGATGTACTGTTCCAGCAGAGGACTGTTCATCAACACCTGTAAACAGTGAGTCTCTTCCTACCTTGTTTCTGGGATGATTAAGAAATCATTCCAAGGAATAAAGCAAATAGGAAGGCCTCTAACACCACTTTCATCGGTGACAAGGTGTTGTTTGGAAGATGAAAGTCTGTAGAAAAGTCACTTGGTGGTGTTAACTCCCAATCCTACAATCTAAATATCAGACTAGCACAGCAATAGGCAAGCTGGGGCTACAGAGTAATCAGACACCAACTTAGCTGCCATGGCTGAGCTGATAGGGTAGAAAAGCATATACAGACCAAAGCCTTCAGACTTGGGAAATTTCGGTAATTTAGCTTCACCCAACCAAGACACAAGGCCCAAGAACTGTCACCCAACAAGAAACATACCCAATCCACCAAATAACGTATGGGATGAGGACTGGCTTTGTGGCACAATGGGTTAGTCAACTACTGGCAATGCAGGCATCCCATATGGGCACCAGTTCAAGTTCAGCTACTTCACTTCCAACCCAGCTCCCTGTTAATGCCTCTGAGATAGTAACAGAAGATGACTCAAGTACTTGGGCTCTGGCAACCATACGGGAGACTCTGAAGAGGCTCCTTGCTCCTAATAAAAGCCTAGCCCAACCATGATCATTGCATTTATTTGGGGAATCAATCAGCAGATGAAAGATACCTCTCTCTCTCTCTCTCTCTCTCTGCTACTCTATCTTTCAAATAAATAAAATAAATGTTTAAAGGGAGAGAATATAAGTGATGAAGCAAGGGACTTCTTATTGAAACACCTGATACTAAAACAGAATCATGTCAATGAATGTGTCCTATGGTTATATGGTCAGCTCATCATTCTTTCAGGTTCTTTAACCACACCCAAGCAAAAGGCAGGACTCAGCACCTCTCTAGGCATATCCCTTGCTAGGCTCTGTGAGTCCCTCACAGCTACACTTGTTGGGCAGGGGATAAAGCAGCACCAGAATGTGCCTGTGTGTCTGGACCCATCTCTTGGTCATGCCACGGCACTCAAGGTCCAGCTGCCCATGACCAGGCAGGGAGCCAGCTTTACACAAGTTGGTAAAGGAACTCTCACTCTCTGCTGCTTTCAGCTCCTAGCTCTCCTCTGATGCAAAACACCGCCTTAGGGAGGATGCAATGAAGCAGTCATCCTCACTCTACAGATGATGAAAACGTTAAGATTTACCATAAAGCAGGTCTGTGGTGTGCTAAAGCTCTATACTTTGGCAGAACTCAATAATGACCTCTAGAGATCAAGGAAGCAAAAAAGCATCAAAGAAAATACAGCTCCTAATTTAGATAAATATAAAAAGGAATTGTATTTTAAGTGAATTCCCTTCTCAGAAAAGGAACCAGATTATAGTTGGGTTTTTTCATTGGGTCATCAGAATATGACATAAATATAGCTCAGCTGTTGTCGGTTTCGGCAAACTTGACTAAGGTTCATGAAATGAACTGATTCACCCCTGTGGATTCTGTCCAAATCACAAGTGGAGTTGAGATATTACAGTCATCACAAGAGCTGAGCTTTGATGAGCATCGACATTTCACATACAAAGAGAGCAACATTTAAAAACACAGTTGGGGCTGGCGCCATGGGATAGTAGCAAAAATATCTGCCTGCGATGCTGGCATCCCATGTGGGCACTGATTCAAGTCCCAGCTGCTCCACTTCTAGTCCAGCTCCCTGTTAATGTGCATGCAAAAGTACTAGAGGCTGGCCCAATGCTTGGGCCCCTACACCCTTGTGGAAGACCCAAAAGAAACTCCTGGATCTTGGCTTCAAACAGGCCCAACTCCAGCTATTGTGGCCAATTGGGGAGTGAACCAGCAGATACAAGATTTCTCTTTGTCTCTCCTGTTATCTCTCTCTATATAAAACCCTGATTTTCAAATAAAAATAGGGCCTGGTATGGTAGGCTAGTGGCTAAAGTCCTCACCTTGCATGTGCCCCAGAATCCCATATTGGAGACAGTTTATATCCCGGCAGCCCTGCTTCCCATACAGCTCATTACTGTGGCCTGGGAAAGCAGTCAAGGATGGCCCAAAGCCTTGTGACTCTGCATCCACATAGGAGACCTGGAGTCTCCTGGCTTTGGATCGGCACAGCTCTGGAAATCCCTGAGCCTATACGACTGTTTATAGAATAAATAAATAAATAAATAAATAAATAAATAAAATTTTTAAAAAGAACCAACTGCTTAATGCTTATAGTATGTGTCTTTAATATAAGGATATTTCAAAATATGCCTGGAAAATGGGAATAAAAGATAAGTTTATTTCATGCAAAACTATTGAAATCTGTACACAGAAGAGTTTCAAAAAGTTCATTAAAAATGTGCCTTATGGAAAATGAATATAGAATTAAAACATTTTCAGTGTAATAAATTTAGTCTGTCTTTTTTTTTTTTTTCAAAGACAGATTTACAGAAAGAAGTAGAGACAGAGAGAAAGATCTTCTATCTTCTGGCTCACTCCCCAAGAGGATGCAATGCCTGGAGCTGAGCTGATACAAAGATAAGAGTCAGGAGCTTCCTTTGGGTCTCCCACATAGATGGCTGTCCTCTACTGCTTTCTCAGGCCACAAACAAGGAGCTGAATGGGAAGTGGAGTACTTGGGACACAAACTGGCACTCATATGGTATCCCAGTGCTTGCAAGGGAAAGATTTTAGCCACTGAGCCATTGTGCTGGGCCTATAAATTTAGACTTAAAAAAAAAAAAAAAAAAGACTTGGACACGAGGCAATAGCCTAGCAACTAAAGTCCTCGCCTTGAATGCACCAGGATCCCATATGGGTGCCGGTTCTCATCCTGGTGGCCCCACTTCCCATCCAGCTCCCTATTTGTGGCCTGGGAAAGCAGATGAGGATGGTCCCAAAGTTTTGGGATCCTATATCTGTGTGGGAGACTCTGGGCTCCTGGCTTTGAACTGGCTTAGCTCCAGCCATTGCAGCTGCCTGGGGAGTGAATCATTGGATGGAAGATCTTCCTCTCTGTCTCTCCTCCTCTCTGTATAACTATATATAACTGTATATTTACATTTGTATATACATATACATATTATACATATAACTGTATATAACTTTCCAATAAAAATAAAATAAAACTTTTTTAAAAAAAGGACTTATTTTAAATTGAAAGTAGATTTACTGAGGGGGCAGGGAGAGAGTGACAGAGAGCTTCCATCTGTTGGTTCACTCCCACAAATGGTCACAACAGATAGGGGCTGGTTCAGGCTGAAGCCAGGAGTCAAGATGTATATCCAGGTCTTCCACGTGGGTGTAGGGGTCCAAGGACTTAGCACATCTGCTGCTGCTTTTGCAGACATATTGGCAGGGAGCTAGATGGGAAGCAGAGCAGTTGGGAATCAAACTGGCGCCTATGTTGGATGCCAGTTTTGCAGATTTTGGCTTAACTTGTTCCTTCACAGTGCTAGCTTCTAATTTGTCTTTTAAAAAATGTGATTTTCTGATTTGAGAGGTAGAATGACAGATCAAGGGGTAGAGACAGAGAAATAGAGATCATTTGTTCACTCCCTAAACACCCACAACAGCCAAGGCTAAGTCACACTGATGCCAGGAGTCAGGAATTCCATCTCTTAATCTTCCACATAGATAGTACTTACCCAAGTACTTGGGCCTCCCAGACACATTAGCAGGAAGCTGGATCAGAAGTACACAGTAGCTGGGATTTGAACCAGGTATCCGACATGCCATAAGGGTGTCCAAGCAGTATAACCTTATAGTCACAAGTCCACCTCCAAACTTATCTCTTTTTTTTAAGATTTATTTGTTTTTTTATTAGAAAGTCAGATATATAGAGAGAGAGGAGGAGAGACAGAGAGGAAGATCTTCCATCCATTGACTCACTCCCCAAGTGACCGCAACAGCCAGAGCTGTGCCCATCAATAGCCAGGAGCCTCTTCCGGGTCTCCCACACAGGTGCAGGATCCCAAGGTTTTGTGTTGTCCTTGACTGCTTTCCCAGGCTACAAATAGGGAGCTGGATGGGAAGTGGAGCAGCTGTGATTAGAACCAGTGCCCATATGGGATTCTGGTGCGTGCATGGTGAGGACTTTAGCCAATAGGCAAACGTGTTGGGCCCTAAACTTATCTTTTAACTCTGCTTTCCACAAATATTTTGAAATATATTATGGTTGTTTCTGGAATTGCCACCATTCAAGGAAATACTTTGGGACAATGAGATTAATTGTGAGTATAAATCTTGATATGTTTACATAAACAAGAGCTAAGTGAAAGTGAAAGCAAAGTTAATGAACTTCAGTGAAACAGAAAAGTCACATACTAAGCAAAGGTTAAAACACCACATGGGCCATCCACATCCCACCCTCAAATGCCTTAATTTTAGTTTTGGCTCCACCTCCAATTCCAGCTTCCTGCTAATATACACCATGGAAGGTGACAGGTAACAGATCAAGTAGTTGGGTCCCTACTTTCCATATGGGAGACTCAGTTTGCGGACTAGGCTCCTAGATTTAGCCTGGCCCAAGCCTGCCTGTTGTGGACATTTGGGGAGTGAACCAGCAGAAGGAACATCTTTATGTTTTTCATATAAAACTCATTGTAATAATAATAAAGAAAAGAAAAGCAGCATATCTTATTTCCATCAACCACAGTATTACTGTGTAGCACAGAGCTCCCAGAGCCCGGGCTAAAGGTGCTTACCTCAGCTTGGAAAAGAATCCACACAGGCCAGGGAAGGTCATGTAAAGCCTCACCTACAGGAGAACCACAGAGAAAGCCTGCTCCACGTTCTGGATCTTACCTGCACATCATGCCTGTGAATCAGGTAGGTCCCCAGGAGCTCAGAGCCTGCGTCTCAGGGAATCAGGGAAAAGTGTGACTGACAGAGGAAGCACTTTGTGTCCAGCACTGTATCCTCGCAGTTCTTTGCAGCTGTGAAGTGTGAATGTGCATTTCCCAGACCACAATGCTGGTGCTCACTGTAGTGAGATGCACCAGCAGCACAGCTGGAGGCCAAACCCAGCTGTGTCTTCCATGGAGTTCTCTGCCCTGGCTTAGAGTTAGGAACAGCCCAAACCCCTCACTCTAATCAGACATTATCAACTCTGTGTTCACTGTGGGGCAGGGCTGTTGAGATGTGCACAGCAGGAAGGCAGAGCGAAGAGACAAGTATCGAGACTTCTACTTCTTGCTGTAAAAGGCCTAACAGCCTTGGCTCTTGCAGACTCCGTGACCCTTGTCACAGCTCAGTCCAGTAACTGACCTTCTGAGAGCAGTCACAGACAATTGCAAGCAGAACAGAGGGGGCACTAATACTACCCAATAAATACGCTGAAAAGCCCATTTGTTTTTATTTTTACATGTCACAAAAAAATTTTTTTTGGTCTTCTTTTGATTTTGTTTTTAAAAATTTAAAAATGCAAAACCCAGGGGTGGTATTTGATTCTGTGGTTAAGCCACTGCTTGGGACACTCACATCTGGCACCAGAGCCTAGCTCAAGTCCCGCTGCACTGTGACCTGAGCTTCCTGCTGACAGACATCCTGGGACACAGCAGGTGATACCTTAAGAACTCGCATCCCTAGGGCCCGGCACGGTGGCGCAGTGGTTAAAGGTCCTCACCTTGCACGCCCGGGATCCCATATGGGCGCCGGTTCTAATCCCGGCAGCCCCGCTTCCCTTCCAGCTCCCTGCCTGTGGCCTGGGAAGGCAGGGCTTTGGGAACCTGCACCCGCGTGGGAGACCCGGAAGAATCTCCTGGCTTCGGATCGGCATAGCATCGGCCCGTTGCGCCCGTTGCGCCCGTTGCGCTCACTTGGGGAGTGAATCATCGGACGGAGGATCTTCCTCTCTGTCTCTCCTCTCTGTATATCCGCCTTTCCAATGAAAAAATAAAAAAAATAAATCTTTAAAAAAAAAAAAAAAAAAAAAAAGAACTTGCATCCCTACCAGCCACCCACGTTGGAGAACCAGGTTGAGCCTAGCTTCAGCCTAGCCCACCATGGGCCGTCTGCAGGCATTTAGGGAACCAATCAGCAAACAGAAGATCTTTGACCATTTAGTTTTCAGACAAAATGCAATTAAATTGAAAGGTACAAAACTTTTGATTCAGGGGACTCTACAGAAATAGGAACTGGCCCAGATGTTGGTGGCAATTCCATTGGCCAATGCTGCCCCAAGCCAAACCAGCTCTCAACTGTTAAACAAGACAGTCTGTGATCCAGCCTTTTTAAGGCTTTCTTCCCTCACAATGACCTGCTTTCTTTTCCCTTATCCTTTACTGTTGGTTAATACATGCTGTTTTTAGTTAAGCAGACCTTCTGTGCTGGCATACTAGGGTTTGGAAATCCAGAAAAACTCAGGGAAATGATTATTTTCCCAGCACAGGGGCTGGGTGGTTCATTCATGCAGCTGATGAAAGCCATTCTGGATTAGGTGGCATGCCTGGTGCCAGTGACAAGATTCGAGCCCTGACTCAGCAACAACGACATCAACCTCTTAGGAAAGGCGCCACCCAAGCACTTTACCTACCAGATATTCCCAAAGCAATGAGAAATATGAGGGACAGAAATCTACAGCGTTTGTGGATTTGAGACTATAGATAGACATGCTGTCACGCTGCAACATGATGGCACACTTGTCACTGCTCTGAGACAAGTGTCGGGGGGGAAGCAGGTTCTCAACATGAGTGAACGGAGTGGGTGCTGACTGCAAAGAGGAGCTTCACTGCAGGGCGTCCAGTTTCTAGCAGCAGCTGGCAGCCTTCAGGCTGTCACTGGGGATCTCCCCAGCCCTGCGCAGGTGTCCCCTGCTGTCAGCGCCCTGTGGATTAAGGGCAGAAAACTCGTACAGGACAACCTGTCAGCGTGGTTAGTGGTACTAAATGCTCAAGGGGGGAAAATGTAAGGGTTTAGCATAGAAACAAAAAGGCAAAAATAAAGAAATTTATAGGTTTTTCTCCTAAAATATTAAAATGTGCCCATTGTTAAGGTGCTGGGTCTGAGTGGGTCAGAAAGTGCCCCCACACTCCACTCCAGTTCAATAAGACTTCCCACAGCCAGGCAAACATCCTTTCAGCCAATATCCTCTAATAACTCCCAATAGCACAGAAGTGACTGCTGGGGTCTGTGCAGTAGGTATGGATGACACGAAGGTGTGAAGAGAACAGCTCCCCTGCTTGGCAGGGCCTGGGGGAGCTTACAGCTGTTTGGCAGGGCCCGGCGGATTTCTCTCTGACCACCTTGACGCAGTCTCACCCCCTGTTTGCATGGACACTCAACCACCCCACTAAGAATTCTGCAATCTATTAGGCATAGTTTGCCCCTGTAAGATGGCTTTTACAACCAACATGAGCTTAAAAGTTAATGTTACTGATAATGTCTTGGTGAGTGGGCCTTTAACTACGCACAGGAGTACAATTAAGCCCATGCTGTTTCCAGACACCTTACTGTGTGCCTAACCATTGCTCTGAGATCTGGCCCAAATATTTAGCATGCTTTCTGGGAAATGGCCTGATAAGAGTTTCACAAACTAATGAAAGTGATGGGAGTATGGGTTGAAATTGCTATGACAAAAAATATAGCTATCCTGTTACTGGGACCCTAAAGGTTATCCTGTTATAATTACTGTGACCCCAAAAGGCCATCCTGCTATGGCAAAAGTATAGTTACTGTGACCCTAAAGGCTATCCTGCTATGGCAAAATATAGCTATTGTGACCTTAAAGGTTAGCCTGTCCTTGCAACTCTCAACTCTTTAGAACATAGTAAATGTAGTTGCTTTGGCTGCCTTCATAATTTTTTAATTAGAGGAAATATAGGGTGACTTTACTAACTTCATGTATACTTTTGATTATTGTTTGAAACTTTTGTCTTAGATTTTTATATTTTTTCTCTTTTGATGTATTTCTCTCATTAAGTGATGGATAAGATATAGAATAAGAAATGTAGTAGGAATGTATTACTGAATAAGATGTGTTGTCTACTGAGAAAATGTTGGCTGCAACATCAGAATGGATAATGTCCTGTCTTAAGGTGAAACTATCTGTAGAGTTATCTTTGGAAACATTTACTTGCCCATTGTAGAGCAGAAACCTAAATGGAGTAAACATGGCTCATTGCTAATTGCAGTTCCTTCCGTCGTTGTAACTCTTGCTTAGTTAGCAAACTGTGTGGGCCTGCAGACCTAATGACCTTTGGTACCAATACCCTAATCCCCATAAACCAAGGTCTCAGCCCTTTTCCCATGCGTAATTCAAGGTAGGGGTCTGGTTGTCACAGGCAGCGCCAAGGATGGGACCCAGACTTGAGGGAAGTAAGTAGGGGCTGGCAAGCCGAGATAAGCAAAGAATGTGGGGTCCTCCCTCACTCGCCTCTCAAGCAGTTGTAAATTGTGCCCCCTTTGAAGCCATGTCAAAATGCCCTAAAAAAGACGGTGTACTGCTTCTGTATAAATAAAGCGGACAGCTTTCTCGCGGGGTCCACAATGATGTTGGAATTGTAGTGGTCCGTCTCTTCTTTCTACGCCTACTTCACGCACCCTTCCCGAGCTCCGAACTCAGCTGGAGCTGGACTCCGGCAAGTGACCTCCCACAAGCTGGCTTTTCCATCTATTCCTGCAGATGCAGAAGGAAGTCTGCCCTTTACCGTGAAAGAATAATACAAGCACTATTTGGGTACAGCATTTGGTACATTAACCTGCTGCTTGGGATGCCCATGTACCGCATCAGAGTGGCTGCTTCAAGACAGAAATATTTTCCAGGTATTTAATTCACCTGCAGATGCTCAAACAGCTAGGACCAGGCCATGCTGAAGCTAGGAACCAGGGATTCCATCAAGGTCTGCCACATAGGTGGCAGGGATGCAACTTCCTGAGCCATTACCTGCTGCCTCCCAGGTGCCTGTAGGACGCTGGAACAGAGTGGAGCTTTTGATGGGGTTCAGCACAGGAAGCCAGGGCGCAGTTCTTCTGAGCCTGAGAATGACTCGAATGAGACTCACAGAGTAAGTGTTACAGCAATGGAAAAGAAAGCAAGCTTCTTAAGGCAGCAGAGGCTGGCCAGCAGATCAAAGCCCAGGTGGAGACAGGACGCCAAGCCCACCAAGGCACTGTCAGCTGGGTCTCCTATGGGGTGGTAAGAGGTAGGGTGGGGAGCCTTGAAGGAGGCTCTGAGATCGGCCGCCTCACCATCAGGACGTTTCTGTATCTGAACACACGGTGTCTAAGGCAAGGTGTTGTCAGACTCACCATCTCTTGAGAAATAATTTATCAATCAAGCAATTAAAGCAATTAGGCTTTCAGAATTTTTGGAGTTTGTTTAGCTACTGTTAAATCACTCTTTAAGCAGGAAAGCTTTTTGTAATTTCTTTTTCTTGGCTTCCCAATTAACTCTGCTCTAGCTCCTGTCTCAAGGTCAAGGATAAGGGAGGCAGGGAAGGAAAAAGGAGAAGCGGACTGAGAGCTGAGGAGGGTTTTGGGACTTGAATTTCACAGCTGCCTACATTAACCCTTAGCTGGCTGCTGCCTCGGAGCCAGGTCTCAAACCCAGGCTTGCCAATATGGAGTGCAACTATCACAAACAGCATCCCTAACCCCGGTGTCTTAATTTTGTAGAAATCTCTTAAAGAGAGAGTTGTTGGGAGTATGTGACTTGTGTTTGATCTAGAATGGAATCCATATTGAAACTCATTCTGATAGATCAGGATTTCAGTAGAAGCACCATGGGCACTAGCCAAACTGACTATAACAATTATGGCACCTTTGTGGATTTAGAGACGGCTAAAAAGAACACAGGACAAAGCCAGGGTTTCAGAGAACTCAGACCAACTCCATTGCAAGGAAAGAGAAAGCCCACAGGAGCTGTCCAGAGAGTCTGGTCCATACCAAATGCACTGGGTTAATGACAGGACCCACTTGCCAGCAAGGATTCAATAAGAATTCCTTTCAGGGGCAGGGCTGTGCTGTAGCAGGTGAAGTCACTACTCTGATGCCAACATCCCACATTAGGAAGTGCTTGCAAACACTTTCTGCTACTGACTGCTGGCCTTCCCAACCAAACAACAACCTTCATTACAGATGTGAATATAGGGGTTGGGGGAGCAGGGTAAAACACTGTTTGGGACATCCTCATCCCATACTGGGTTAGCTGAGCTCCAGTCCTGCCTCCACTCCCACTCACAGCTTCCTGAAAATGAGCATCCTGAGCAACAAGAGATGAGATTCAGTACTCGTGTCCCAGCCACCCACCTGGAGACCAGGATCCAATTCTGGGGTCCCAGCTCCAGCCTGGCATGGTGCTGGCTGCAGTGAGCATGTGGGAAGTGACCCAGAGGATAGAAGATTCTCTCTCTCTGCTTTTCAAATGAATAAAAACAAATTATTTTAGAAATTGAAAAAGGAAATGAAAAATAATCCAGAAATGCAGTTTTCAATGTAAACAAACCACTTGGTCACTCCTCTCATCATCTGCTAATGCTTCTGTTTTTAGGAAATGTGTAACTCAGAAAACATCTTCCCAAGGAGGCAGAGACTCAACATGCATTATCAAAATCAACAAGCCAGGGAGAGTTATAATTTAACTAACTAGATGTTGAATGCTGTATAAATGGTGAAGGGTTAAGTTTATGACATTTCTAAACTAACTACCTTCCAGCTAATGAGAAGCTTTAACCATGGCTAAATATCCATAAGTTGTGTGGCAGAACAAACAAAAGAAATAAGGGTTTCACTAACTCATGACATGGTCAGCCACTGTGTTTACATTAATTAAAATTCAGATGTGACTGATTGTTGTTCAAAAATTACCTCCAAAGATGTCAAATTTATATAATAAGGTCCATTTCCTTTTTAAAGAATCAAGAATTCTTATTCTAAGGCAAAATCTGTGGTGTCAGCAACATCCCCTCCATCTGACAAACTCACAGGAAATGTAGTACAAAATGCAAATGAAATGACATATTGGAAAAACATGTCTCACTCATCAATTGGCAACATTTCAAAATGCATAATATATTCTGTTAGGAAGGTTCTGGAAAAACGAGGCTCCTTCAGACATTTCTGGAAGGAATGCAAAGTCCTCCAGGCCTTCCACAGAATTTGTGTGTTGAGCAAAATTTCCAATGTGTTAATGCTTTGGCCCAACATGACCTTTCTTAGTAGACTACACTAAAGATACTAGAGATATAAAGGTAGGGCTGGGGCCCGGTGCGGCGCAAGTGGTTAAAGGTCCTCGCCTTGCACGCCCAGGATCCCATATGGGCGCCGGTTCTAATCCCCGGCAGCCCCGCTTCCCTTCCAGCTCCCTGCCTGTGGCCCAGGAAAGCAGTCGAGGACGGCCCAAAGCTTTGGGAACCTGCACCCTGTGGGAGACCCGGAAGAGGCTCCTGGCTTCGGATTGGCATAGTATCGGCCCGTTGTGCTCACTTGGGGAGTGAATCATCGGACGGAAGATCTTCCTCTCTGTCTCTCCTCTCTGTATATCCGCCTTTCCAATGAAAAAATAATAAAAATAAATCTTAAAAAAAAAAGAAAAAGGTAGGGCTGGGCTTTGGATGCAATGGTGAGGGTCCCCCTGGGGACACCTGCACCCCTATCAGAGTGCCTAATTTGAGCACCAGCTCCTTGACTTCCAGTCCAGTTCCAGTTTCCTGCTCAGGCAGACCCTAGGAAGCAGCTGGTGATGACCCAAGTACTCGGGCCCTTGCCATCCTGGTAGGAGACCCAGATGAGTCTGAGGCACCAGACTTCGACCTGACCCAGCTTTGATTATTGCAGGCATTTGGGGGAGTCTCAACAGAGTCTCAATCCCTCTCTCTCAAAAAACATGATAACAAGTAAATAAATTTTAGAAGGCAAAAACGCACACATAAATAAATAATATTGGTTATTGGAAGGACATTTGGCCTAGTGGTTAGGGTACCAGTTAGGACACCTGTATCCCAGACAGCCTGAATTTGACTCCCAGCTGCAGTACACGATTCCACCCTCCCAGTAATGCAGATGCTGGGAGGAAATAGCTGGGTTCCTGCCACCCATGTGGGTCACCGGACTGAACTCCCAGCTCCTGGTGTCCACGCATGAGTAAGTGAAGCAGCACATGGGAGCTTTCGTTCTTTCTTTCTGTCTCTCTGGCTCTAAAAAGGTTTTCAAAACCATTTTTGTTAATGTTCTAAATTTATTTCTTATTCAGTTAAAAGGCAGAGAGACAGACAGGCAGGCAGGCAGAGATCTTCTACCCGCTGGTTTACTTCCTGGTGCTGCTCACAACAGCCAGAACTAAACAATCTCAGTCCAGGACTATCACATAGTTGGCAGAAACCCTACTCCTTGACCTATCATCTCCTGCCTCCCAGAGCATGCAATACCGATAAGCCGGAATTAAAAGCTAAGTCAGGACTTGAACCCAGGCACTCCAATATGGGCTGCAGGCCTCCCATGTGCTGTCTTAACCACTGTACCCATGCACTTCGGGCAACTTCTGCTGCTTTCCCAGGGACATTCCCAGGGAGCCAGGTTGGAGGTGGAGCAACCAAGACTCAAACAGGTCTCTCAATATCCATATTACCAGGAAGCTGAAGTCAGGAGCTAGGAGCACACTGATGAGGGATGCAAGAAATTTACTGAGTGTCCAAATCCCTAGGCCAAACACCCACTTCCAGTTGAAATTTTAATTTATTTAATTAATTTCACTGGAAAGGCAGATTTAGAGAAGAAAGATCTTCTGTCTGCTGATTCACTGACTGCAATAGCTGGAACTGAACTGATCCAAAGCCAGGAGCCAGGAACCAGGAGCTTCTTCTGGGTCTCATACATGGGTGCAGGGTTCCAAGGCATTGGGCCATCCTCTACGGCCCTCCCAGGCCACACGCATGAAGGTGTATCCAAAGTGGAGCAGCCGGGACATGAACTGGCACCCAAATGGATGCCAACATCTGCAGGCAAAGGATTAACCAATTGAGCCATTGTGCCAGCCCCTCTAGTTAAAATTTTAAAATGATGCCAAGCAGATTCAATTAGGGAAGATTTCGACAAATGCTATAAGGATTGAATCAAATCAGTTATTATTTAGTAGATGAAAGGATAACGAAATATGGTACGCATACATAGAAGAATATTCACCTATAGAAAAAGATGAAATTCTGTCATCCAGAGCAATATAGATGGAATAGAAAACCTTGTGTTGAGTAAATTAAGGCAAGCACATAATACTATCTTTTCTCATATCTATAAGCTAAAAACTTGATCTCAAAGAAGTGCAGAATAAAGCAGCTGCTAGAACTTAGAGAGGAGTGGAGAGAGAATGACTGTGGGGCACAGTTGGACAGGAGGCTTAACTTCTAATATTATGCAACAGAGAATAACTATGGCTAACAACAACTAATTGTGTAAGATTTTTAATATTCCAACACAAGGAAATTGCACATACCTAAAGATTTGCCAGTATCTTTATCTGATCATTACAACATTATGCATACTTACTGAAATATAAAAACTATACCTGTACCCCAGTGAAAAATATTAAACATATAGAACAAATACTTTGAAAAAAACATAAATTCTTATTTCACACTACCCATAAAAATAAACTCAAAGAAGCTAGCAATGTGGCAGCCACCTGCAACACCAGCATCCCGGATAAGTGCCAGTTCAGGATGTGGCTGCCCCACTTCTAATCCAGCCCTTGCTAAAGCGTTTGGGAAATCAGCAGAAGTTAGTCCCAGCTTAGCCTCCGGCACCCACATGGGAGACCTGGAGAGGCTCCTGGCTGCCAGCTTCAATCTGATTGGTTCCAGCTATTGGGAACATTTAGGGAGTGAAACAGAATGGGAAGATCTCTCTCCCCTGTCTCTCCCTCTCTTTCTGTAACTGCCTTTCAGGAAAAAAAAAAAAAAGTAATAAGGCTTTTAAAATATTAAATCAAAGTATATAGTAAAAAAAAATCACAGAATAACTTCTAGAAAATTTAGGGGGAATTATCTTTACAACCTTGAAGTAGTTAGAATGATTTTAGAAAAAAAAAATAGAAGTCATAAAAGAAGCAGCTAATAAGTCAGCCTTTATCAAGATGTAAAACTTCTGTTCTTTGACAGATACCATGAAATAAACTAAAGGGTAAGCCAGAGACAGGGGAAAGATCCACCACACATCCAGAGCCTTCAATTGAAGATAAAGAGATGACTCAATGTGAATAAATGGGTGAACGCTCGGAGCAGAGCTTTTCACCTTAGAAAACATGTGAAGGGTCATTCAGCGCATGAAAAGATGCTTCAGACCATCAGCAGAGAAATGCAAATTAAAACCACCATAAAGAGTCACTGTTCCTCCATTAAAATGGCTAAAATTAAATTATAAGGCATGAGGGTTGTCCCAGGTTGCTGGAGTCCAGCTCCAGCTGAGTTCGGAACTCGCAAAGGGTGTGTAGATAAGGTGCAAAGAAGAAAGAAAGACGGACCACTAGGATTTCATCATAATGGACAATACGGGAAAGCTGTCCGCTTTATTTATACAAAATCAGTCAAACTCTGGCTCAGACTTATTACGTCATGGTCAAGTGGGTGTTTCTAAAGACAACTCTGCTATTTGTTTCACCTAAGGCTAGGATGTTATTCATCCTAGCACCACCGTGGTTAGGAAAAAGTTCTCAATAGATGGTGCATATCAATCAGTAACACATTCCTACCACAATCCTCATTCTACAGCTTGGTCTTGAGACAGTCAAGGAAGAAAGAACTTCACAGGAGGGACCTAAAAGATCAAAGAAAGAGGGAAAGAATAGATTCCCACTACACCTGAAGACAGAACACCCTTGATTAGCACAGGATCAAAAAGGGGAGTTAGCACCCTTGATTAGCATATGGTCAATGGGAGAGGGGAAACCCTAAGCCCTTTGGCTAAAACAGTATCAGCAACATCAACTTCCAAGCTCACATGGTAGTAAACATTAACTCCACAGAGGCAGACAATGCCTAAATAGATTATAGAATTCTCAGTGGGGTTGTCCGGTGTCCATGCAAAGGGAGGCAGAGCTGCATTCAGGTGGTTGTAGAGGCCCTGCCAAACAGCGGGAACTTCCTTACAGCCCTGCCTGCAATGGAACAATACTCTTCACACCTTCCTGTCTTCCACACCCATCACACGGACCCCAGCACAAGGTCTGGGACAAAAAATGAACACGATGAAGCAGGAAGAGCTTGCTGTGCCAGAAAACAGAGATGCTATCAGAGCTGAAGAGGGGGCAAGTCAGAAAATAAAACAGCCAAGAACCAACTCCAAGAAACTCCCCTGTGTCAGAGGTGAAACAGTGTGACCATTAAAAGAATTATGACTTCAACATGAGTAAGAATAGTAACACATTTTAATTCTTTAAAAATGCTCATTTATTTGAAATGTAGAGCAACAGAGAGAAATCTCCCATCCACTTCCATTCACTCCCCAAATGCCCACAACAGCCAGGGCTAGGCCTGGCCAAATCTTGGAGCCAAGAACTCCCTCCGGGTCTTCCACGTGGCTGGCAGAGAAACTCAGCCCTTGAGCCATCATCTCTGAGTGCTCACCAGCAGGAAGCTGAGCTGGAAATAGGCGAGACCGACTCAGTTGGATATGGGGCACAGGGATCCAAAACAACAGCTTACCTTGCTGGGCCATAAGACCTGCCTTCACAGTATATTTTTTAAAAGATGAGGGAAAAAAAAAAAAAAAGGAACAGACTAAAGATTGCCAGTCACCAACACATTACCATAGCAACTGATATTGAAAAGATAAGAGCTGAAGATGTATATTGCCTTTCCAATATTAACAGTTTCCTGGAAATCAAGTAATCCTGCTTGCTAAGAGTTCTATACAGAATAACTGCAGAGAATAAATGCAGAATCAGAAAATCAACAGCTTATAATTCCTAATGAACTGACACAAACAATGGCTACCCACAGATGCTAATGAGCATCCATTAATTAATGAGCTACTTCACAACACAGGATATGGTTGCTACCATTTGAATTTGCTGATCAGGTTAAACATCCCCCTGAAATGCAACTACTAGATAGTGCATGCTTTTGAATATTATGCAACATGAAATTGTCCTAAAATAACCAAAACTTGAACCTCAACATTTTCAAGCCTGTGGCCTAAAGGAAACATGGAGAACAACACTCGAAGGAAGCATCCACTCGCACCACAACTCACGCCGAGGCGGAGGACAGCTTGACTTGGCTTTATAATCAAGTTATCGGCACGAAGTTTAACAAGTGGTGAAATGTGAAGGAGACTGAACAGAACTCCACCTTACTGAGGTCCAGTTAAACAAACTGAACATGTTTACCGTCAAATGCAAGTATGGTAAGTACTGACCCTGATAAAACATCACCAAAACAATGTAAGCTTAATGTATGCTGAATCAGGGCTGGCTCTTCCCCAGGAGGAGGAGGATAAGAAAGGGCTGCCTTGACTGCACACTCTACAGCTGACAGCCCACCACAGCTTTGTCATCACGTGCAGGAGACCTGAACACCGGATTTGTCTTTCCTCAATAATGAACTTGGGTTGAATGTTCAGCCTAGCAGTTAAGATGCTCACATCCCAAATATCAGCATGCCTGGGTTTAAGCATCAGGTCCACCCTGCAATTCTGAATTCCTGCAAATACAGACCACAATGGGCAGCCATTGCCACTCCTGTGGATCACTCAGACTGAGTTCCTAGATCCTGGCTCCAGCCCAGTCAAGTCCTGGCTATTGCAGGCAGCTGAGTGGTGAACAAATGGGTGGAACATCTCTAGCTGGCTGACTCTGTGTGTCAGTTTGCCTAGAATATAAATAAAATAAAGAACAGAAAATTTAGCAATCCTGTGCTTGTGAGTTTTTTTTCTTTTATATTAAATTTTTTATTTTATTTTCAATACTGTTTACATAGTTGAGAGGGATGCATGTCCAAGTGGGTCTCTGACTAGGTTGGGGGGGCTAAGATATGGAGGAAGGTACGTGGCACAGATATTCAGTTCTTACTATTCTCTTAGTCTGCTGGGAGTGAAAGGGAAGGCGCCTCTCTTTTCTGTCAACGTACATCAGCTCCCAGGGAAGAGACATAGTCATTAGATAATATCTTAGAGATCTCAAGCTGGGGAAGAGTATCCCAAGGGTGTTACTTGAGTGGTTTTGATAGTTCTCAGACACTGTCAGCTACGTTGCACCAGGGCTGAGAAAATCCTTCCAAGGTCTACTGGCTGACCAAGTCTACCTTAGTGCATTCACAGACCCAGGGACATGCTGCCACACATTGCCAGAGAATTGCCCAATCTGTTATGCTTCTATCCCCCGAGGAAGCACTTGATGTCCTCTGCTGAGATGAGCTGGCTGTTGTGTCTCCTGTGTGCATCTGGGCATGCTGTCCACTGCATGGACATCAGACACTAAAGAGTAAATGTACTCCCAGGTTGGACCACACATCATGTGAATTTCCCTGTGGCTGGGGTTTGAGTTCAAAGATCTAGTTGGGGAGTCACCCAAAAAGCTTCACCTAGGGTGATTTCAGACCTGATCCCTGCACGTGCCAGCTGTGCCGGGTCAGGTACATTTTGTCACCTGCACTAGCTAATGCAGCTGCCTGATCCTTCTGCCCCCTGCTCATCTCTCAGGCAAACTTATGGGTATAGTATAGCTCAGCCCAACCCACCACACACCCAACCCTTTTGCACATCAGTAGGAGCTGCAGCTTAATCAGGAAAAACCCCAGTGACCCCTACCAGTTGGACCCAAGCCCCAGTTTTTAGCATGCCGGCATGTTCTTTGGCTTAGCCCACACCATCCCACATCCCATCTGGCTCTCATGCCTACCTATGGGTTTAGCTTAGCATGTCCCTCCCTCAGACCCAACCTGCACATATGCTAATGGGTGCTATTGCCTTGTCCGGCCTGGCCTGCCCCTAGCCCTAGCTCTCATGCTCAACAGTGGAAGCTGTAGCCTAGCAGGGCAGTGCTCACAGTTCCCTTGCCAGGCATGTTCCCAGCCCTGGAGCTTGCACTTGCCAAAGGGGTACTATGGTCAACCCCGACATGACTCACACCCAGGCCTGGCATATACCAGTGGTTGCTGTGGCCCAACTGCACCCATTGTTGCAGCCTTTCTGGCCCTCATGTGCACTAGTGGGTGCAGCAACCTAGCCTACCCTAGTCTGCTCCCAGACCCAGTCCATATGCTAGCTGATGGGTGCTACAGTCCTGCCCAGAATAGACCACTCTCAATACTGGCTTTCATGCTCACCAGTGGAAACAGTGGCTTAGCAGGTGCCCTGAAGCTCCCCTACCAGGCCTAGTCTCAGTCCTAGGTCTTGCTGAGGCCTAGTCTGACATGGCACATCCCCAGTCTCGGCATTCGCCAGCACATGCTATAGGCTGGCTCAGCCCAGCCCTTCCCCCATCCCAGCTCTTGCCAGCATACAGCAGCCTAGCCCAGCCTGGTTCATTCCAGCCACAATTTTCATGTTAACTGGCAGGTGTTGTGGTCCAGCCTGCACTCCAGCCTGGCTCTTACTTGTTGTGATATGTGCTATAAACTGGCCTGATTTTGCCTGTCTCCAGATCCAGACCACACGTATGCTGACAGGTGGTACAGCTTAGCCTGGCCTGGCTTAGCCCAGCCCAGTGTGGCCCACACTCCTTCTTGGTTCTTATGCATGCCAGTAAGTGCTAAACTATGAGATTGTGTAAAAGCAAGACACACCAGGTGTTCAAGGCTTTTAGGCTCATATGCAAAGAGAGCCCCAATTCATGTTTCTGCTCTGCTTGGTGTCTCCCATTCTTCCAGGGGTCCTCTACCTGTCCTACCTGTTAGGGGCTGGCTCACAGCATTTATCAGCATTGATCTCATATCAGCCATTGCTTTAGGGGATTGCACATATACAAGGTTAGGGGCTTTTACATATTTCACTAACTTAATGTAATATATATATATAATCTCACAGGGACTTCTTTCCCAATGGTTGGACATCTATAATTTGAACCCCACAAATCTGATGTGCTCAAAAGTCCAAACACTTTTTACCATTACATTGGCAATCAAGTCTGTACAAACATTTCACAATTGAAAAAAAATCTCTCAGATCTGTACTGCTTTTGACCTCAGGCATGTTGGAGAAGGGAGTCCCAGGCTGTCTCATTTTATCCTCATGGTAACCCTCCCAGCAGACACTGCTTTGGGAGGAGAGGAGAAGACGAGTGTCCACACACTGCTGGGCCTGAGCCAAATGAGAGTGGGTTCACAGCACAGAAATCCCTTCAGCACAGCATCTGCTCAGACCAACGTCTAACTCTGATGTGGCCACAGCTACCATGGGCTGGTGTGTGCAGGGCCAGGGATGAAGTTCTAGCCAGTTCAGTCTCCTAGGGGGACAGGCAAGGTTATTTCTGCTTATTTATTTATTATTTATTTATTTATTTATTTTTATTTATTTTACTGTTTATTTATTTATTTATTTTTAATTTATTTATTTTTATTACAAAGTCAGATATATTTATTTATTTATTTTTATTACAAAGTCAGATATACAGAGAGGAGGAGAGACAGAGAGGAAGATCTTCCGTCCAATGATTCACTTCCCAAGTGACCGCAACGACCTGTGCTGTGCCAATCCAAAGCTGGGAACCAGGAAATTCTTCCAGGTCTCCCACGCAGGTACAGGGTCCCAAAGCTTTGGGACCGTCCTCAACTGCTTTCCCAGAGCACAAGCAGGGAGCTGGATGGGAAGTGGAGCTACCGGGATTAGAACGAGTGCCCATATGGAATTCCGGGACATTCAAGGTGAGGACTTCAGCCACTAGGCCACACCACCAGGCCCTGCTTTTTATATTTACTTTGTAAGATATGCTTTCAAAATTTACATAATGTGTGTACTTGAAAGGCACTCAGATCAAAGCAGACTGAGGGGCAGTGTTCTCCCACTTACTGGTTCACCTTCCAAATGCTCTCCCACAGTCACAACTGAGCCAGGAACTCCATCGGAGTCGCCACATCTGGGACAGGGACCCACAGCAGCTGCTGCCTCTATTGCCTTCCAGGTGTGCATGAGCAAGAAAGCTGAGAGCAGGGGCAGAGTCAAGACGGGTCTCTCAAGCAACATCTTAGACACTATGCCAAATACTCGTAACAAACAGAAGAAATGAATGTAACTTATCCCCACTGTAAAAACATGAAAGCTGGGCCACAGCTGTGCACAGCAGGCAGAGCTGCTGCCCGTGACACTGGCATCCCAGATGCACACTGTTTTGAGTCTCAGCAGCTTCATTTCTGATCCAACTCCCTACTTGCAGCCTGGGGAAAGCACACAGCCCAAGTACTTGGACCCTTGCCACCATGTGAGAGAAAATGAAACTCCTGTCTTTGGCCAGGCTGAGCCGCAGCCACTGTGGCTATTTCTGGCGAGTGAACCAGCAGGTGGAAGATTTGTCTCTCTGTTTCTCCTTGTCTCTGAATTTCAAATGGGCAAGTCTTTTTCACAAAATAGTAAAAATTAACAAAATGACATCAGATTGAAGTCTGAATGTCAAACATAAGTTTGTGTTGTAAATCTGTGGCCTTTGAGGCTTTTCTATGGAAAAATGTATCACTGTCCCTGCTGTCTTCAAGTTCTCGAATAATGGATCCATTTACATTATTTATTAATATATATTTTAAATGCTGTGTCTTTGCCCGTCATACTATAGCCTGATGAGCTTTTGAGGCCATCCTTGAGGACTGGCGAGTTGCTCTACCTCACTGTTTTAGGAAGTGGCTACAACGGGGCAGGCACAGCAACGCAGCAGGGGGAGCCTGTGATCCACATGGGAATGCCAGGTCTAGTCCCAGCTCCTCGGCTTCCAATCCAGCTTCCTGCTGATGCTCTGGAGGCAGGGGATGGTGGCTGGAGTACTTACTTGGGTTCCTGTCAACCACGTGTGAGACCCACATGGAGCTCGTCTTTCCTGGCTTTGGTTATTGCAGGCATTCTGGGAGTGAACCAGCAGATGGAAGATCTCTCTCTCTCTTTCTCTTTGTGTCTTTCCCTCTGTTCATTCTGCCTGTCAAGTAAATAAATCTTCCTAAAAAGTTCTATAATGAAATTCCACCATAAGGATGTGCTTTTCTTATTGTTTATTTCCTAAAAAAAAAAAAAAAAAAAAAAACTATTCTCCTTTTGGACATTCAGATTTCCTCTACTTTTTTCTGCAATACAGATGACTGTGTGTGTGTATGTGGATAAAGTAGGCATGTGTGTACAAATACTTAGATGAGGGAATTTCAAAAAGATCCTGAAAGTGAAATTGAATGATGTATGTATTTTGGTATGAAATCTCTTGAAATATATGTATGACAGCCCTTCTAGAAGTTCATGGAAAAAATGTGTACTATAAAACATATAGATTCCAATGCTTTTTGTATCAAAATAAACTTCTCATTCCACTTTTCCATGAACTTGCTGAAATGTTCCGATAGACATACATACAGATAGAGACACCCCTGCATTCATTTAATTATCTCTACAAAGCAAAGTTTTTTGCTGTAACTTTCTATATCATGCACATTGATCAAAAAAAATTGAAAATGCACAAAAGTACCGTCGTCCCTTGATCCAAGTGACTCTCCACGCTGGTAACACTGCCCTCTAGAGGGCAATTTAGGCATTTTGGGAAGCTTCCTTGCCCCAGTCTTTGAGGCTAGGGTGGAAGGATTTGCATGGGCACCAATGTCATTTAGGGGAGAGGAGGAGAGGGAGCAGCAGACATCAGACAATGCAAAATGGTCCCTTGGACCACGTAAGATTTCAGTGTGTCTCCCTGCACACATTGACAGAATTGACAGTTTTGTTTTTCGTTTTTTGTTTTTTTTTTCAATTCGGTTGTAAATATCTATGATCCAATATTACTTGATTTTTTACATCTATTTACACAGTATTTCTGAGTGGTCTTATGAAATACTAAATTTTTCAAGAATTTAGGCACTGAAAAAACCTAGGAAAAACCATTCTTTTCTTGGCCCAGAACTGTTCTTAGTTATAATTGGGAAAATCACTTCCCTGAAGGCGACTTCAGTTACGGTCTTTGAGTCAGAAATGTACCATGGCTGTTTCTCACACACCTGCACCCAGGCCATGCTCACTGTTTAGCCTACAGGCCCTGCCCCCCAGCATGTCATGGCTCAGCCCAGAGCGATCCACCCCCAGCACTGTAGGGACTGCAGCCTGTGGGACATGGGGCATCACTGCCTCTTACCCTTCAGGTGACCCCAGGAGCCATCCTAAGTGTTTGGTAAGGTAAACAAAGTCATTAAGATAACTCATGGGGCTCCTCTTGCCAGCCAGCCCTGGAATGTCCCTTGTCAAATGTCTGAAATATTAACATCACTTGAAAGAGACCAGATGCATTTCATGTTTACTTAGTTTCACACAAAAACCCCTCGCTGCCTGTTCCTGGCACAGTCCTCCCCCCCCCAACAAATTACACCACAGGGAATCTTGGATTTAAGAGGGGGGTGGGAAGGGAAAAGAGAAACGCTGCACTTCACCCAAATGACTTTCTCACTCAATGCAAAAGGCACTGGGCTGAGTGTAGTCATCACAGTATATCCTTGGATACAATGTGGGTTCAGTGAACACAGACCGAACGAGAACTTAGGGAATTTGAACATGGCCTAAATGAAGAAAACAGGAATAAATTATATATTAAAGGTTTTCAAGTGTTGATCAGAAAACTCAAGCCAAGTTTGGAAGTAAGAAGGCAAAAGATGGTGGGTAGTCCCACGTATTAACATACTGTTGGGGGTGAAGGTCACCAAGGCTGTCCAGGACAGCGGCCACCCCACCACCTATAAAGATGCAGTGAGTCTTGAAGGCACCACTGCTGTGGTCTTTAGGATTCCTGCTGTGAGTGCCATCTGCGGGCACTTACAGGAACGCCACAACAACAAATCCGTGGATGTTCAATCCCTTCCCTAAAATAACAAGACTTACACACAAACTCCTGCATATTTTCAATCATCTCTAAATTACTTGTGAAACCTAATAGATGCAATGCTACCTAAGCAGTTGTTGTATGGCATTGCTTAAGGAATAACAAGAATAAAACAGAACCGTACATATTAAGCACACACATACACGTTTCTTTTTCCCAAGTATTTCGCACCTGAGATTGACTGAGTCCTGGGCGCATAAATCTGGTGGCACCCAGTCTGCCCTTGTGACACAAAAGCCGTCGCAAAAGGAATGGGTGTCCCTGGGTTCCAAGAACATTTTATCAACAAAACACACGGACTGGACTTGGCCAGAGGTCACTGAGATGTCAAGCTTACCTTTTTACTGCTGATTAGAGGTTCCAGAATGTGGGAGTCACTAACGTGGAGAGGCGTGTCTGGAGAGAAGACGTGAGGCAGTTGTGTGTGTCACCACCACAGGGTTCCTCCTCCTGGCACTGACACCTCTAACCTTCCTCTGTGTGCAGATGGTCATGAATGCATCTGAGGGCTCAGGAAAACAGCTGCTGTGGAGGAGATAACGTAGGAGAGAAACTTTAATTGGAAACCAAGACCCACCAATTTAAGAGCAGGAACCAGCCTCCTGCCTGTCTCCCTTAGCTCACAGTGGCCTTGCCTGTCCTTCATCAAAAGGAATTCACTGACTTAAGAAGTACATGGGGCCAGGTGCAATAGTGTAGTGGTTAAGGTCCTCGCCTTGCATGCCCGGGACCCCATATGGGCACTGGTTCTAATCCCAGCAGCTCCTCTTCCCATCCAGCTCCCTGCTTGTGGCCTGGGAAGGAAGTCGAGGATGGTCCAAGGTCTTGGGACCCTGCACCCATGTGGGAGACCTAGAGGACTCCTGGCTCCTGGCTTCTGATTAGCTCAACCCCGGCCGTTGCGGCCGCTTGGGGAGTGAACCATCGGACGGAAGATCTTCCTCTCTGTCTCTCCTCCTCTATGTATATCTGACTTTCAAATAAATAAAAATAAATAAATCTTTTTTTTTTAAAGAACCGCATGGCCAGAATTGTTCTAGAGTGATTTGAGAAGGGAATTCCAGGTCTGGGTAGAATGTAACTGCCACATTCACGTAATCCCAGACCAACTGGAGTCCACGTGGTCATCGCCAATTCCCTAAAGGGCAACAGCATCACTGACCACGAAGGAAAGCTATGAGCCTGACCAATCAGGAACTTTAACATGAACTAACCATGCACCTCTCAGTCTCAATTTCAATCTATAAAAATCTTCACCCCTAACACCTTGGGGAGCCTGGGAATTAAATGCTAGCTACCTGGCTCCTTGCTCTGCATTTTGCAATAAAGACCTATTCTTTCCACCACCCCAATGTCTGTGACTGCCCTTCTGTGCATCGGGCAAACAGATCGACTTTGGGGGTTCTACAACAACACCCCAACCAGGTTTTCTTGCACACTCCTGGGGTACATACAGTCCAGTGGAACCTACTGGATAGCTGACACTTGCTGCTTACTAAGTGAGCACCACCACCTGGGGGCAGCAGCGTCCCACAATTGTGAAATCATTTTGCACCGATAACAAAACCCCTTCCAGGAAGAGTGAATTTAAGTAGTTACAGACAAGCAGCGTGGGACATGCATTGATTCCTCTGGATTACCTAGTGGCAGGAGAGTCCCTAGTTGAGTGGGTTCCCTCCCCAGCTTCACACAGAAAGCACTATGGAGAGGAACCCCCAAGGTGGAGTGCCTCCTGAAAGGGCAGAGAGGAAGATACCTGGGTTTCAAGAAATGTTGGATTTTTAATCATTCTCTAACCACTCATTATGTCACTCATCCAACAGGGGCCCCTTTGTTGGATACCGACCTGGACAGGAACCTAGAAAAACCTTCCCTATCGGTAGTCTCTAATGAATTAGGAAATGGCTGAGCAATCCCTGAGCTGCTCACTTGAAAATATTCTGGGCCCAGTGCAATGGTTCAATAGCTGAATCCTCACCTTGCACGTGCCAGGATCCCACATGGGTGTAGGTTTGTGTTCGAGCTGCTCCACTTCCTTTTCAGCTCCCTATATGGTTGGTTTCCCAGTTACTCCACTTCCCATCAAGCTCCTTGCTTGTGGCCTGGGAAAGCAGTCGAGGATAGCCCAAAACCTTGGGACCCCATACCTGCGTGGAAGTCTTGGAAGAAGTTCCTGGCCCCTGGATTTGGATCACCTCAAATCTGGCTGTTATAGCCATTTGAGCAGTGAACCAGCAGATGAAAGATCTTTCTCTCTGTTTCTCCTCTGTAAAATCTGACTTTCCAATAAAAATAAATAGATCTTTTTTTTAACCTGCCTTTCAAGTACAAATAAATAAACCTCTAAAAGTTAGAGAGAGAGAGAGATCAATAAACTAAATAAAAAGTTCCAGAATTCTGAAGAAAATAATCTGGAAAATTAAGAAAAAACAATGATGATAGAACTCAAACAACAATCAGTTACACAACATTGAATGAACTAACAAAATCCATGTTTGTTTTTTTTTATTATTATTACTGAACATATTGTTAACTCTTTGACTTCCATCTTCCAGGTCCAGAAAAACTTGTTCCTGTGATTTCTATAATTTACTGTGCTTTGGTAAAATACAGTTTGGGGATAAGTAATGCCAACATTTACCTTTCCCCCTACTTAATTCTTTCAGAATCAAAAACTTTGAGTTCAGTAATCAAACTATCATAATAGGACATAGTCAGAACAGGACAGAGTTGAAAACTGGCATGTCTAAAATCTTGCACAGAATGCCTGGGCTACAAGCGTGTCTGGCCCTGAAGTAAATAATATGTGGAGTTGTCATTTTTAGATCCTGTAGCTTTGAAAGGTTAGGTAGTGTAGTTGTTATTTTTTCATGTAAGTCTACCCTGGGTTGTCCTTTAGGAGTTTCCCGCCCCTGAGATCACATTATAGTTCACGCCCCCTCTCTGCTGCAGGTGGTCAGTTACACAATGCCTGCTACTAGATTCTAGCCTGGTCATTGTTTCCAAGATATTTCCAGGATGCAAACCCATCTGGTATGTTCTGGATGGCTTTGTCATGTATTTTCCTTTGTGAGTTTTGTGTCTATTGCCAGAAGTGTATTCCCAGCAAGAAAATGCTGCCATGGAACCTTGAGATGTTGACTCAGAAAAATTTCACCATGATTCCAGGCAAAGCCTAAGAATCACCCCTCCTAAAAGCCCCCTGTTGCCTCAAATGTGGCCAAAAGTGTCTTCATGCTGACTCCTCATCATCGAATACTTCCCTTCCAATGTGGGATCAGATTCATACCAGGTCAGATCCGACCCGGCAATGGGAGACAAACAGAACCTGGCCATGGGAGGACTGGTCAGTGCTGTTTCCAGAAAGGATTCAAATCACAAGAAGAGAACAAAAATCAACATGGGGTCCCTGGTATCAGCCCTAAACATTAGATAAAGCCAAGAGGCTTCAAATGAAGGGTTCTTGGATATGACTGTGTAACTGTCACAGAAGACTCCTGGAGAGCTCCACCCTCTAGATAGGCTCCCATTCCAAAAAGGGATGCTAACGAGATTCATGACCCTTGGTGTTCTCACACCTCACACTAGCACAGGGAGGTGCTGAGAAAGCTTTTTGACCTCACTGTACCTGAGAGGAAAGAATTAGGACTGGGTGTAGTGACTCAAACTCTGGGGAAAAAATCAAATGATGGGAGCTGGCACTGCAGCAGGTATGCAGTTGGCTCCCACATGGGCTCCAGTTTCAGTCCAGCTCCCTGTTAGTGGTCTGGGAAAGCAGCAAGAATAGCCCAAGTGCTTGGACCCCTGCACCCACGCAAGAGACCTGGAAGAAGCTCCTGGCTCCTGGCCTCAGCCTGGGCCTGCTCCAGCCAATCACAGGCATTTGGGGAGTGAACCAATGGATGGAGAATCTCTTTGTCTTTCCTTCTCTTTCTGTAAATCTCTTTCAAATAAAAATGAAACTTAAAAAATATAATGTGGTTATTGATGTACATTTCAAAATTCAAGGCTGGCTGATGTGGCTGAGAATAGCAACCACTTGAAGACAGACTTGCTCATTTCTGGGCCACTCATCACCACGTCTGGCCAGAGAATCATCCTTGTTAAATACTGAAGTTCTCCTGCTGAGGAAGTCAAGGCTCCAGAACTCCAGCTGCCCTTGCTGTTGCTCTAGGAGGGGCCAGGCAGGGGCAGATGTACCTGTGGCCAAGGCTTGTTGGCTGGGACCCCTGTCTCCCCAAAACAGGAGAACTCCACGCAGATCCTGTGTGTGTGCCGTCACACTGCAGTCTGTGGTTCTCTGGGCTGTGCAGAGCCCTGATCACTGCTCTCCAGAGTGGTCTCACAGAAATGCTCTTCTACATGTCACTTTCCACAGGTCCCCGGCTGCACCTCCTGTGCCAGCCACCAGGAAAGACCTCAAACCTGCCCAGCCACTCCGTGGAATACATGCAGCCTTTTCCTGATCATTGTTCCCACAGATTTGCTACAAAGTTTTTGCCTTCATCTTGTCTTTTTCATCCAATTCATTGAAGTCAGTGCGGTTTTTCCTGGCTGCAGCCTCTTCCAACTGGGACCTGTTCACCATCACCCATTTTGGAATGTGATGAAGTTTCCCCTCTTTCCTGGGCTTTAGATCTCGTAACACTGATTCAGTCTTGGACTGGACCCTCATTCTGGTGACCTCAAATACTCTTTTTCACACAAGGTTTCCACCTTCAGATGTGACCAAGCCCTTTTCTGGAAACACATCATTCCGTTTTCCAAACACAGGATTTCTCAGCTGGTCCTGAGCTTGGTCAACCCCCACCTGCCTCCCGCTGTGACTTTGATTCAACTTTGTAGGAGATTCATGGACATCTAGACTATGACAGAATTCCTGTTGTGAAGATGAAGTATCTCTCTCTGTATGTGCTAATTATCAAAAGGAGGATCATTTCTAGTCTTATCCACTTGCAGATGATATATGTGGGGAGGTAGCCCGCAGCAAGGAGCTGAAGTGTAGCAATCTTGAAACCAAACTCCCCTAATGGTAAGAGCAGGACCCCGTCTCCCTTAGCACAAGGTGCCCTTGCCTGTCCCTTATCTAAAGGAATTCACTCACTTCAGGGAGTGGTCCCGCTGACCTTACAAGCTTGCTTCTCCAGTAGATAAGTACACCAACAGCCAGTGTTATCTGAGACATTTGGGAAGGGGAATTTCAGGACGGGGCAGAATGTAACTGCTGCATTCATATAAACCCAGACCCGCTGGTGCCTCCCTGACCATCAGAAATTTCTTAAAGAGCATGGCATCACTGACCAATCAAAGGAAAGCCATGAGCTCCACTGACCAACCAGATCTTAGACACGAGCTGATCACGTGCCTCTCAGCCCCAATCCCAACGTATAAGAACCCATGAGTTAAGCAATAGCTGCCTGACTCATTGCTCGGGGCTTTGCACTCGGTACCTATTCTATTTCACCACCTTAATGTTTTTCTGCACATTGGGCAAGTGGATCCACTTTGGGGGTTCTATATCAGTGCCTCCAATCAGTTTGACGTGTTGCTAGGCAACAGTGCCAGTCTACAGCAGTTCTCATGACCTGAGGTGTGACAGCTGCAATCGGCTCACACAACCCAGGCTACACCATACAATCCCCCTTTCTGTGTATTGCCCAAATCCCACCACATTAGGTGTCCAAAAAATGCAACTTTCACAATGTTGCAAATCACAGCCATGCCGAAATCAACACTTTTTTTTATTATTATTATTGGAAAGGCGGATATACAGAGAGGAGAGACAGAGAGGAAGATCCTCCGTCCGATGATTCACTCCCCAAGTGAGCGCAACAGCCGATGCTATGCCGGTCCGAAGCCAGGAGCCTCTTCCGGGTCTCCCACGCGGGTGCAGGGTCCCAAAGCTTTGGGCCGTCCTCGACTGCTTTCCCAGGCCACAGGCAGGGAGCTGGAAGGGAAGCGGGGCTGCCGGGGATTAGAACTGGTGCCCATATGGGATCCCAGGCGTGCAAGGCGAGGACCTTAACCACTGCGCCACCGTGCCGGGCGCAAACACATTTTAAAAACAAACTCAAAGGGGCTCTGCATGGTAGCCTAGTAGCTAAAGTCCTCTCCTTGCATGTGGCAGGAGCCCATATGGGCACCAGTTCTAATTGCAGAAGCTTCACTTCCCATCCAGCTCCCTGCTTGTGGCCTGAGAAAGCAGTCAAGGACAGCCCAAAGCCTTGAGACCCTGCACCCGCATGGGAGACCCGGAAGAAACTCCTCGTTCCTGGCTTCATATCAGCTCAGCTCTGGCTGTTGCAGCCATGTGGGGAGTGAAACAACAGATGGAAGATCTTCCTCTCTGTATATCTGACTTTCCAAGAAAAATAAAAATAAATCTTCAAAAAAAAAAAGCACAAAGAACCAGAAACAGTGCCAGCTAGAATCATCCAATATGGCTTGCAGGCAGCAACCCCACAGTCATTATAACAGCCGTCACCCGGCTGACACTCCCATTCCCATGACACAGCTGCCAAGGCAATTCTGAGAATTCCAAAAAGGGACACAGGGAGGTAGGCGAGCCCACCGGAAGCTCCACCCTTTTTAAAACTCCAATTAATATCCACTCCAGACAACACCGCATACGCCCCCCACATTAAAAAGGCAGCCACAAACAACATGCATTACAACTCATTCTCTGGCTGACCTGCAAGTTATTTCTAGTATAGTTTAAATGAATCTCTTTCTGAACACCCTCAGCTTTTTCCCATGTGGAAACCAGCACCTGGAACACACCTCGCCAAGCGGCAGCTCACAGCACAGCTTCTGCGCCGGACACCGGGCCTGGCCCAAGGGACATCAGAGGGACAGTCTCCTCGCCCCCCGGCCCGAGGGACGTCAGAGGGACAGTGTCCCCCCCCCCCCCGGCCTGAGTGACGTCAGAGGGACAGTGTCCCCCTCTGGCCTGAGGGGCGTCAGAGGGACAGTGTCCCCCCCGGCCTGAGTGACGTCAGAGGGACAGTCTCCTCGCCCCCCGGCCCGAGGGACGTCAGAGGGACAGTGCCCCCCCCACGGCCTGAGTGACGTCAGAGGGACAGTGTCCCCCCCAGCCTGAGTGACGTCAGAAGGACAGTGTCTCCCCTGGCCCAAGGGACGTCAGAGGGACAGTGTCCCCCCCGGCCTGAGTGACGTCAGAGGGACAGTGTCCCCCCCCCGGCCCGAGGGACGTCAGAGGGACAGTCTCCCCCGACCCCCGCCCGAGTGACGTCAGAGGGACAGTGTCTCCCCGCCCCCCGGCTGAGTGACGTCAGAGGGACAGTGTTCCCCCCCCCCCCCGGCCCGAGGGACGTCAGAGGGACAGTGTCCCCCCCGCCCCCCCCTGGCCTTACCTCAGCAGCGCAGGTCCTGGCCTCCTACACCCCGCCGGCTGCCTCTCAGAGAAACTTCCACTGCGGTCCTGAGAGAAACTGGCCCACGCCCCGCGGCTCGCTGACGAGCCTGCCAAACTCGCGTGACCTCAGCGCGAGTTTCCCCACAGTGAGGACTCTAATGGACGCCAGGCCAGGCGCTAGGCGCAAGGAAGGCCCAGCTTCAGCTCCAAACCCCCCCGGGTGCGACTCTCGGTTTTGTAGTGACCGGAAGCCCCCTCTTTGGCACCGGAAGCTAGCAGGGATGGCCTGGGATAAACAGGTAGCTAGCAATCCTGTCCCCACCTGTCAGTCAATTGACCCCTACCCCAGGACAAGGGCGTGTCGTCACATAACCACGCCCCTTTCCCAGCCCTTAAGAACCCTGGCAAAGGGGAGGGGCCCTCTCCCTTCTGCGGCCCTGCTCCCTCTGTCCCTGAACGTGGCCCACGTGTGTCTGTGATTTTACCGTTGTTTTTTTTTTTTTAAAGATTTATTTATTTATTTTTATTGGAAAGTCAGATATACAGAGAGGAGGAGAGACAGAGAGGAAGACCTTCTGTCCGATGATTCACTCCCCAAATGAGCACAACGGCCGGTGCTGTGCCGATCTGGAGCCAGGAACCAGGAACTTCTTCCAGGTCTCGCACACGGGTGCAGGGTCCCAAAGCTTTGGGCCATCCTTGACTGCTTTCCCAGGCCACAAGCAGGGAGCTAGATGGGAAGTGGAGCTGCTGGGATTAGAACCGGCACCCAAATGGGATCCCGGCACGTTCAAGGCGAGGACATTAGCTGCTAGGCCACGCCACCGGGCCCTTCTCACCAATTTAAATGAACTTTACCACTTTGTAAGCTGTGTGTGTCCCTAAAATGCTTTTTACGTCAGAGGCAAGAACCTAGAAAAGAAATATGAAGCCCAACCTAGCCTGCAACAGTTTGGTTGTCTAAAATTTATATTATCATACCAAGTTACCCTTGGATGAAGTCGACCAGAGACTTGGGTTGACAGAGTATAATTCATTTTGTGTATGAGAGGGCCCCGCAGCGTGGCCTGGCATGTTAAGCCTCTACCTGAAATGCCAGAAAGCATACTAGAGCACCAGTTGGAGTCCTGGCAGCTCTGCTTCCTGCTAATGTGCCCGGGAAAATGGCACAACACGGCCAAGTGTTTGGGCCTCTGTACCCACATCAAAGACATGGATAGAATTCCTGGCTCCCAGAGAGCCAGGAAGATGGCTCTGGATGGGAGATCTCTCTTTGTCACTTGCAACAAAAAACAAATTAATTAAGTCTTGGGAGAAAGTATAGAAGGAAGCAACAAAGATAAAATTAATGAGAAATTGGGCCCAGCGGCGTGGCCTAGCGGCTAACATTCTTGCCTTGAATCCGCCAGGATCCCATATGGGTGCCGGTTCTAATCCCGGCAGCTCCACTTCCCATCTAGCTCCCTGCTTGTGGCCTGGGCAAGCAGTTGAGGATGGCCCAAAGCTTTGGGACCCTGCACCTGTGTGGGATACTCAGAAGAAGTTCCTGGCTCCTGGCTTCGGACCGGCACAGCACCGGCCGTTACACTCACTTGGGAAGTGAATCATCGGACGGAAGATCTTCCTCTCTGTCTCTGCTCCTCTCTATATATCTGACTTTCCAATAATAAATAAATAAATCTTTTAAAAAAAATTAATGAGAAATAGGCTCAAAGTCAGCATTTTCATGCAAAACAGTCAACTTTCAGGAATAGATAACTACACTACGGAAGGCAACTACAATTCTAAGTTATTTTACTTTTTAAAATTATTGACAAGCAAGCTTCTTTTACCGAACACCATTTCCCTGGACAATTCATGGCAGACACCCCTGCGTTATGAACCCCAAGACAAAGCTATGTTTAATGAGCTTTCTCCCTGCCTCCCCGTTTCTCCTCCCTACTGTCACAAGATGCAGGGCAGACTGCTTTAAGTAACAAGCATCTGGCTCCACATCAATAACCAAAATCCAAGAGGAGATAGCTGCCAGCTATAACCCCTGGCCCTAGGCCAGCGCTTCCCAATTGCTACCAGGAGCCGAGAACCAGAGACAGAGAAAACAGCACATTAAAAAACCAGAGTGCAATGGTGTCAGGTCACAGATGGCTTCAGCATGTAGGTGGGAGGGTATGTGGCCTGGGTCAGGTGTACTGTATCTCTCTGAGACTTGATCTGGGAAATCCCTCAGCAATACTTAAAGGAAGAGGGAAAGGTGCCACTAAACACTCAACATTTCGGGCACCGGCAGGCTAGATTTGAGATCAAGTGCCATGCTTCCAGCTCACCCACCAGCCGACACTCCTGGTGGCCTAACCCTGTGTGGAGCTGTGGCCATCAGGCCTGGCATTTAGAAGCCAGAGCTCGCTGTGCTGTCACTCTCTGCTGGTTCCTCTTCCAGGCAAGCAGCCTTCTGGTGACTCAAAGACCTGGCACCACCACTGACTCCGCTGCCATGTGGCTCCTTTGGCTGTGTCACACGGCAGATGGTGGCATGGCAACAGCTGCAAGAGGGGAAAGCCACATAGTGAGATAGGAGGGCAGGAGCCAGAGATGGCCAGATTCGCTGTTTTGTTTCACTTTTACTTGAAAGGTAGAGACAGAGAGCTCCCATCTGTTACTCACTCTACAAGTGGCCACAATGACTCTTTGGGAATGGGGATCACAAACAGGCCTCCCACTTGGGTGACAGGAACCCGACTTCCTGAGCCATCACCGCTACCTCCTAGGGCCTGCATTAGTCAAAACCTGGAGTGGAGAGCCGGTGTCTGCAGTCAAAAGTGAAAGCCCAGTACTCTGATGTGGGATGCAGGTATCCCAATCAGTGGCCTGCCAGGTCAGATGCCCACCCCAAATGCCCACCTCATCCTTTTTAACAACCTCCTCTGCAGAACCAGCCAGGATCCCTCAAGCACAGCCCTGATTCCTTCCAGAGGCGCTGTCCTCAGACACCTGATGTCTTCCAATGGGCCTTACTTCTTACAGGTTCTGACATCTCCCAGCACATGAATCCTCAAGGGACAAATGACATCCAAACCAATGCAAACCACAGCAGGCAGTAATAAGTACAAGTGGTAGATGCAAATATAGAAAAATACATCTTTTTGTTTATATACAGATATGAGTAGCTAGACAACTCTGGAGATATTAAAGTCAGGGAGCTCCAAAGAACATCTCACATCAGGCGCAGGTATTTTTATGGATGTCATTGACATTCAGGGATTTTGTGGCCAACACTTGGCAGCTCAGTGACAGATTTTGAGTAAGAAACTTGTGCTAGCTGTTTTCAGGCTTCTCCCCGGTCACTGCCCACCGCAGATGCAGAGGCGTGCCTGTGTAATTGGATGTGGCGGTGTTCTCCCTCGCCTCTCGTGGTCTGCACACTGGCTTCCCACGCATGTGCAGCATCACCTGCTGCTGTCTCTTTCCACTCTGCAAATGGCCCTGGAGTCAAAGCACTTTCCGAGCAGACACTCAATCCACTTTGCCTTCACTCATCACAGAGCAATTGACCAAGGGGGATAGAATTGGTGAATGGGTATTGTAGGGGATTCTGATCAGGTGTGAAGGGGGGAGAGAGAGAGAGAGAGAGAGAGAGAGAGAGAGAGGAAGACAGCGATCTTCTATCTATTGGTTCACTGTGGGACATAGCCCACCTGAGACCACCTACCCAACAAAAGATGGATTCAGAAGCATGAAGATAGCAGAAATCAAGGTGCTTGTTGATAATGGAACTCAAGAGTGTGACCAGCAGGTGGAACGTCAACCTTTTTTGTCCCCACCATGCAGACGTCTGCTTTCCCAGCTTCTCCTTGGTTGAGGAACTAGGGGAGGTATAATCTTAATCCAACATGGCTCCTGAGGCAAGGCAGGGGAGGGGAACAGGGGCAGGTGATTCTGGGCAGATCCAGAACAGGGGGTTACACTGTAGTATCACCGAGGTTCCAGGAACCAAGAGGCAAGAACACTCTGTACTCGGCATCTGAAGGTCACAGATTACAGAATTGCTGAAAGTTACAAAGATAACAAGTAGTGCACAGTTTGCAAAGCAAGCCCAGCAGCTGACCTATTTTGGAGTCTTTGCAACTCTCTATCCTACATGCTATGGAGGTCAACATCACAGCTGCCATAAGGCTAAATCTTTCATGAGAATACACCATGGTCATTTCTCACATTCATTCCTTCAAATGTTCCCAACAGCCAGAATGGGCCAGGCCAAAGCTAGAAGCCAGAAATGCTATCTGTATCTCCTGTGTGTGTAGCAGAAACCCAAGGACTTGGGCTATCACCTGCTGCCTCCCAGGGATGCTCAACAGGAAAGAGGAATCAGAAGCAGAGTGAGACAGGCCAAGCTTATTTGATTTAGCATGTAAAAGTCCCAGATGGTAGCTTAACCCTCTGTGCCACAAACATCCACCTCCTTTGGGGGGGAGGGGGTTAGTATCTATAGTTTATTGAAATATCCAAAGTGATAAAAGGAAACTCAACAGCATTCAAGTCCTTTGAATTTTCTTGCCCTAAATTCCAGAAGAAAATGCTCCCAGGTGAAAGCACAGTGCAGGGCTGGGAATGTTCCTGTCTTGCCACAGCGCTCACTCCCCACGACCCATGGGTGTGTTTTTAGCTCACTTCTGTTGAGTCATGCCCAGCCTGCCCAGCGCTTCTCCTTGATCCACACCAGAGCTTTTGTGAGTTTCCCCTTAAAATGAATGTTCTGAGTCCAGCTCCAGTATTTATGGCTGATCCAGTGTGCAGTTGGCAGGGTGCCCCCATTCTCCTGCCTCACTTACTGAATCAGCATCAACACTCTCCAGACACACTGATTAGTAAGGAGCAGAAACAAAGTGCCTGTGCCCCAGGATGGTACACTCTGAGACGGCAGCACGTGGGCTTTAGAAGGCAAAGTGAACTTTGATCCCCATGGTGTTGAAGCACAGCCATCTCACAGGGTCTCTCAGCCAAGATTTGTTCAAGCAAAGATCTCTTTTCTTCTGGTCCCACCACAGTCTGAGCAAGGTTGCTTCAGTCACTGATTCACTGTGTATGCATCCATCGCCAGCACTGTGCAGAACCTGTCCCAGGTGAGGGGTATCCCACATGACTTAGACACAGTCACTACCATTGCCAAGCATAGAGGCCAGTGAGAGTGAGTCAAGAGATAGAGAAGGGTTAGCTTGGAAAGCTGGGAAAAGCAAACTCCAAAATTCTCTCCCTTTCCCCTTTCATGGGTCTATCTCTCTCAACCAGAGGCAGGAGGCAGAGAAGGGCTCATCGGAGTAGTCGAAGTCCTTTAGCCAAGACACAGACAAGAACTAGGGAGTGAAATTGGGAATGCAGAAGCCGTTTCAACAGGTAGGATAGGAGTCAAGCCAACACCAGGACTCTTGGCGCTGTAATTGCTGATTGATAAATTGGCACAAGTTGAGAGTTTCAAAAATCTTTACTTACAGGCTGAAGTACACGTACAACAATCTTCACTTAATGTATAGATGTGATAATGGCTCAGTGGCCTACATAGGTAGATAACCCCGCCGCTCAGCCACTGTCTTTTCTACATCCTGTAAAAGGGGAGTTACTGCTACTTAGGGCTAAGGTCTCTGACCTGCCGGCCTGCTCCTTCTCTCTCAAGGAATGAACTTTGTTTTTTATAATAAATTTGTGCTGCAAAACTTGTAGTCTTCAGGGGCTGGCACTGTGGAACAGGGCACTATGGTGCTGCCTAGGATCCCAGCATCCCATGTCACAACAGTGCTTCAAGTCCCAGCTGCTGTAGTTCCAATCCACCTCCCTGCTGATGCACCTGGGGAGGCAGCAGAAGAGTATTTGGGCCCCTGACATCTGCTCTTGGCTTCAGCCTGGCCCAGGCGCAGGCCCAGGCCCTGGCGGCCATTTGAGGACTGAACCAGCAGATCGACAATATCTGTTTCTCCCTCCTTCTCTCTGTTTGCCTCTCAAATAAATAAATATTTAAACAAGAAAAGGAGAGCAAATCATGCACCTATATGAGCCCCATGGGATGTAAGAGGCTTAGAAGTGTGTCTGGTTCTTGGCTCAGTAAATGCTGGCTTTGGCTGAACAAAGCAGTGAAACTGTGAGTTAGGATGCTCATACCCCATGTCACAGTGATAGTACCTGGGTTCATGTTCCGACTCGGCTTAGGACTCCAGCTTCCTGCTAGTGTACACCCCTTGGTCCAAGGACTTTGGGCCTTGCCAAGCAAGTAGAAATTCTGGATGCAGTCCATGGCTCCTCATTGAGCAGGGGCACATGTGGACACGTGCTGGGTGAACTAGCACGTGGGTGCTCTCTCTCCTCTTTTTCCTTGCTCTCTCTTGCTCCTGCTCTTTGTTTCCTGGCTTTGGAAAAGGCAGGTTGAGGAAGCCTTCTAGTTCAGTTCTCACTCTCCACTTCCAGGACCCCAAGGATGGCCTGGGGTTCTAAGGGACAGCCAGATCACCATGACACCATTAGGAGGATGCAACTTTCTAAGACCTTGGTGGCTTTGAGATCTACTCACTGCAGAGTTTCCCTGGAGATGACTCGATGAGTGAGGCTGAAGCAAGAACCAGCGAAGGGTTCACTGGGAAAGATGAGAAAAGCCTCTGCTGCTCTGCTCTCCCCTCAACCATAAGGAACAAGGCAGAGAAAAGCTCACAGGAGAAGCCAAGGTAAGAGATGGAGAAAACTGAGAAAAATCAACCCTACTTCAAATAAACAAGAGCTAAGCAAATTCCATAATCCTAACAGCTCAACTGATAAATTACATGTAGGATAATCTGTGGTACTGTGAAAATCTTCACTTACAAGCTAAGAGGCTGGTACTGTGGCACAGCAAGTTAAACTGCTGTCTGTGACACTAACATCCCATATGGACGCCAGTTCGAGTCCCAGCTGCTCCACTTCTGATCCAGCTTCCTGTTGACAGCCTGTAAAAGAGCAGTGTTGGATAGCTCAAGTGCTTGGGCCACTGCACCCACGTGGTTTGTGGCTTCAGTCTAGCCTAACCCTGGCCATTGCAGCCAGTTGGGGGGTAAAGCAGCAGATGGAAGATATCTCTCTCTGTAACTCAGCATTTCAGATAATAATCTAAAAAAAAAAAAAAAAAAAAAGGTAAGCTATATGTGATAATGCTCCCTTAGGAGCCATGCATGTCAGGGAGATAGTCCACACTCCCCTTAGGGCCCTTCATCCAACCAATGCTGGGAGGACTTCAGTTCTCTGAGCTGCTGGCTGGTCCCTCATCTCAGACAGTGAGTTTTCTTGCAAGAGACTTCTGCCATTACACTTATTTTCTGAGCCTTGTCCAGTTCAATGCTTGAGGTTCAAAGTAATCTGGCCCATACTTTCATTCCAGCTCCCAGCTCCCACACTAAGGTTATGTGTGGGTCCTGGCTTGCAGCCTTATCTTCTACACATATAATGCTAAGACAAGTCAACATTTTGAGAAGCAACTGGTAGGGACCAAAGAAGAAGGAGAGGAAGACCACCGAGGAAAGACTAGTGGAGGGACAATATGGTTTGCCCAGCACCCCTCAAACCTCCAGCTACTGAGTGAGTCTCCAGAGTAAATATTTCTGCCCACTTCCCAGCTAAGACCTGTGCTGTGAGCTTGGAGAGCCAGCAGTCTAGATCCTGGAGAGTGACAGAAAATAAAACCTGGAGGAACAGGGCCTGGTGCAGTGGCATAAAGGCTAAAGTCCTTGCCTTGAAGCGATGGGATCCCAAATGGGCACAGGTTCTAATCCCGGCAGCCCCGTTTCCCAGCCAGCACTCTGCTTGTGGCCTGGGAAAGCAGCTGAGGATGATCCAAAGCTTTGGGAACCTGCACTCATGTGGGAAACCTGGAGGAAGCTCCTGTTTCCTGGCTTCTGATTGGCGTAGCTCCAGCTGTTGCGGTTACTTGGGGAGTGAGTCATCGGACAGAAGATCTTCCTCTCTGTCTCTCCTCCTCTCTGTATATCTCATTTGGCAATTGAAAAAAAGCTGGAGGAACAGGTCATGGCCACATAAGAGGTCCTCTTGGCCAGATCCGGCCTCTCTAGCAGGCTGGGGAGGCTGGGCTACTCCCCCGGCCCTGTGGACTCAACTCTGAAATATTCCATTATTAGCAAAGCAACACAACAAGTCAACAACCTTGACAAGCCTGGCTTTGGGATCCTGCAGACACTTCTGCACTCCTAACCTCTCCTTTCCACATTCTAACCGTGTGACTCACTGTGCACGTGCAATGCATATTCCTCTTCAGATTCCGATTAGCAAAAACTCATGGCTGATTTATTCACCAAACAGAATGCTGGTTCACCAAATAACATCTGCTTACCAATCCAGGGGCTGACTGCAGGAAATGGCCAGACAGACTTCAGATAAGGAAGGAATTTGCCACCGCCAAGTCTGACTTTAACTGCCTGGTGAAGAACTAACCCACATCTTTCTTGTTTGTTTGTTTGAGGTGGTTTTTTTTTTTGTATTTTTTTTAACCCATACCTTTCAATGGCATTTGCAGCATCACCATTGTTCTCTGGTGCCAGGGCTGCCTCTGGCTCACAGAGCTCTAGCCATAAGGGAAAGGAATGAATACGGAGGCCTTCTTTCCACAGCTTGTACAAAGCAGATGCCCAACCAACTGCCCCGTGGGAAAACACCCAGGATGAGGCTGGCTACAACACGAAGACTTTGAAATCTTGTGCTTTGCTTAAGTACGAAATGGAAACAGTTCCATAAGGTTCCAGCCAATCCACCTTCCTTGAACATCCCTAATTTCATCAAAATACATTTCTAATATTCATTACAGAGATTAGTGAAGCTGCTGTGCTTACTCGGAAGTACAGATAATTCAAGCTTTGTAGTGGTCATTCTATATTATGGATGTTGTGATCGGAACATCACATAAGCTCCTTTGGTACATCCTTGCACCACACTATAAAAGTTGCTATCATGGGCCCAGTGCAATGGCTCAGTGCCTAAGTCTTCATCTCCCAAGCGCCAGGATCTCATTTGGGTGCCAGTTCTGTCCTAGCTGCTCTACTTCCCATCCAGCTACTGGGAAAGCAGTAGAGAATGGCCCAGGTGCTTGGGAATTTGCACCTGTCTGGGAGACCTGAAAGAAGGTCCTGGCTTCAGATCAGCTTATCTCTGGCTATTGCGGCCACTTGGGAAATGAACCAGCAAACACAAGATCTGTCTCTCCTTTTCTGTAAATCTACCTTCCAATAAAAATAAACAAATCTTTAAAAGATACACAGAAAACCTTGTTATCACATCTTCTATGCCAATGTGTTTGTAAGGTAAATGTAGACAGTACAGTCATACTGCTAGGCAGTATACAGGGCACACACCAACTTAACGCAGCATGTTGGTGGCTCTGATGGTCTGAGTCCCACTTTTCATCCATGTGTCGATGTCCTAACAACCCCCAGAGTTACGGGATTAAGAGGTGGGATCTGGGGATGTAATGAGGATGGACCCTCAGGAACAGGATTAGGGGCTTCAAAAGGGACCTCAGGGTGCTCTCTGGCCCTCTTTCCACCATGGACCAAACAGTGACAAGTCAGCAACCTGTGAGAGAACCCTCGCTGGAACCTGACTGGGCCGGTACCCTGATGTCAGACATGCAGCCTCCAGTGCAGTGAGAAATACATTTCTCCCGTCTCTAAGTTGCCCAGTCTATGATACTTTGTCAAAGCCGCCCAAACACACTAAGGCCACTGCCTAAGAACGGCGTGGAAAAGAAAGTCTCCTGAAGTCCTCGCTCCTTCAGGCCAGCACTGTGGTGCAGCGACTTAACTTGCCACCTCTTGATATCATTGTGCTTTAGGAGTACCAGTTGGAGTTCCCGGAAGTTCCACTTCCAATTTGATCCCCTGTTCAAACACTTGGGAAAGCAGTGAAAGATGACCTAAGTGCCTGAGTCCCTTCCACCTGTGCGGGAATCCTAGATGGAGTTTCTGACATATTCCTAGCTGTGGTGGCCATTTGAGGAATGAATTGGCAGACAGATGATCTTTCCCTCTAATTCTGCCTTTCAAATAAGTAAATAAAGCTTTAAAAAAATTCTGTATCATGGGCCCAGCATGGTAGCCTAGCAGTTGAAGTCCTCACCTTGCAAGCACCAAAATCCTATATGGGCACCAGTTCTAATCCCTGCCACTCTGCTTTCCATCCAGCTCCCTGCTTGTGGTCTGGGAAAGCAGTCATGGACGGCCCAAAGCCTTGGGACCCTGCACCCGCATGGGAGACCAGAAAGAAACTCCTGACTTCGGATTGGCTCAGCTCTGGCCATTGCAGCCACTTAGGGAGTGAATCATCGGACAGAAGATCTTCCTCTCTGTCTCTCCTCCTCTCTGTATATCTGACTTTGCAATAAAAATAAATCTGTCGCTGTCTAGCAGCGATGGACTTGATGCACAGAGCCAATAATAACATGCGTGGACTCCAACTGATAGTCCAAAGCTGAAGTTTTGGCACCGGACTTTTTAGACCTAGGGTCATATAGGCTAAATGGGGGAGGTACTGAGCTTATCAACAAAACCCATCAATTGTTTCTATACCCTTGCCTGGAACTCTTTTGTTTTGTATATCCCACCAAAAGTTCTCATTCACATACTGTCCACTCAGTTGTTCTCATACAAATGACATCCCATTAGTTATACAAAAGGTATCCTTTCGGTTATTCTCATATAAAGGATATTCAATCAGTCACACAAATGGCATCCATCCAGTTATTCTCATACAAATGTTATCCAATCAATCCAGACTGACCTTCTAGGGTCACAATGTCCTTCTGCATAAATCTTATTAAAAAAATTCCGTATAGGGGTCTGGCCATTTGATGAATGAAGTCCACACTGAAGGGTCTGGGACTGAGTCTGGCTTTCATTTTTTTCTTTTTAAAAAAGATTTCTGTATTTATTTTTAAGAGCAACAGAGAGGGGAAGAGACACACACAGAGGCAGATCTTTGACCCACTGATTTATTCAACAGATGGCCGCAACAGCCAGCACTGGGACAGGCTGCCAGGAGACAGCCGCTTCATCTGGGTCTCCCCACGTGGGTGACAGCGGTCCACATACATGAGTCATCTTCTGCTGCTTTCCCCGGACCATCAGTATAAAGTTCAATCAGAAGTGAAGCCAATGGGACATGAACCAGCTACCCATATGGGATTCTAGTGCTATAGGTGGTGGCTTTCATTGCTATGCCACAACGCTTTTCTCCCTTTATTTCTTCTTCAGCTTCTTTTCATGTGTCCGGTAATGAAGGAGAAAATTTAGAACAGAGGTGATCAATTTGTTTTTTTGCTTTCTGTATCTCGCTTGCTGAGAATAGCTGAATAGGATGATGTCTTTGGAAAATAATTAGGTTTAGTCAAAACTCATGATACAAAGTTAAAAAGCAGCTGAAGATGGGTATCTCAGAAGGAAACGAGATTAAGAAATTGTGAGGGGACGGAAAGTCCCCAGAGACAGAAAGACCCTGACTTATCGATGAGGATTCCAAAGGTCTGAGAAAAGCAAACTCAAGGGGAATTGTGACAAGGAACAGCATTCTTGTGAGGCTATGGTCAGCAGAAAGCCCCTAATTTCATGGCTTTATGGTTTTAGCCTTTGTCCTTTGTGTAAGTGATTTTGGCCTATAAAAAACATGCTGTGTAGGGGCTGATGTGCTTACCCTCCTGCGTGAAGAACTGGCCTCAGCCCCAGCGCGCTGGCATCTGAATAAACCCTCCTGCTTTTGCATCAAGACTCGTCTTGGTTGATCACTGGGGAGACTCACCTTCTCGAGAGTCGGTAAGGCTGTCCTCACTTCGCGCGGCCTTGTAGTAATGATCCAAGGACCTAGTTTCCGGCCACCCTGTTGGGAGGCCCAGAGGGATTTCCTGGCTCCTTGTGGAACCTGGCCAGCCCCAAGTGCTGTGAGCATCTGGGGAGTGAGCCAGTGGACAGAAGACTGCTTTTCCTTCCTTTCTCACTGCTACTCTGCCTTTCAGATAAATAAATAAATATAAATAGACTTAAAAATAACCAAGCAGGAACACGCATTTAGCATACTGATGAAGATACAGGTTAAGATTTCCACCTATTGCAGTGAAGTACCTGGTTTTCCTACCTAGCTTCAGCTCCTGGTTTGGGCCCTGCATACTCTAGGAGGCAGTGGTGATGGCTCAGGTACTTGGGTCCCTGTCACCCACGTGGGAGACTTGGGTAGAGTTCTAGACTCCTGTCTTCAACCAGCTCCTGTTGCTGCAGTATCTAGGAAATAAACAAGAAGATAGGAGTCTTCTGTCTCTTTCTTTGTCTCTCAAATAAACAATTAAAAAAAAAGGGAAAGTAAGTAAAGTTAATGTATAAGGGGCCACTTCAGTCTGGCACCTGAATCAGCCAATGAATATACCAGTGGAAGCAAGCTGCCTGGTCAGTTCCACTTTAGCACCATACCTTCTGCAAAATGACAGGTTCTGTGACCTTCCCCAGCCCAACCCATCCTCACACATACAAGCAGGTGCCTTGGCCTAGTCCAGATGATCCCTGATAAACCCTACCAGGCTTACCCTTAGTCCCAGTTTTTGTACATGCCAGCCACTTTTGTGGCCTAGTTGAACCCAGTTCACATCCCATCTAACTCTTATGCACACCAATGGGTGCTATGTCTTAGGTCAGCCTGAATTGGCCTCCAGGCCCAGCCCTCACATATGCTGACAGGTGTTGCTGCCCTGTCTAGCCTGGCCTGCCCCAGCCCCGGTTCTAAAATGCTCACCAGTCATAGCAGGGGAGTGCCAGCAGTTCCCCTGCCAGGCACGCTCCCAGCCCCAGATCTTATGCCTGCCACAGGGTACTATGGTCCAGCCTGACCTGACTTGCACCCAGTCTTGGCAATTGTTAGCAAGTGTGACAGCCTAGCCCAGCCTGGCCCAGCCTGGCCTACCTCCAGGCTCAGCTCTCATGTGACTCAGAGTGTGCTGTGGTCTAGCCTGGCCTGTTCTTCACCCATTTTGGCACTCACGAGCACCAACAGGACTTGGAGCCTAGCCCAGTCAAGCTGGACCCCAAACCCAGCCCACACGCATGCCGTCAGCAGGTGCTACAGTTTGGTCCAGCCTGTCTTCTTCCCAGCCAAAGCTCTCACAAGTGTAGGTGGGTTCCTATCAGTTGAGTTCTGTGGCCCAGCCTGGCTTGGCCCATCAATACTCCAGTTCTCCTCATAAACTGGCAGTTGCCCACAACTTTCCTGTAGAATCTATCCCCAGACCCAGCTCTCTGGCGGTATTCTGGTGGGTGCTGCAGCACAGCCTGACATTGGTCCAGTCCTGCTCCAACACTCACAGGTGATTACTGTGGCAGCTAGGCATGCCCCCAGCCCCAGCTTTTACAAGCACCAGTGGGCAATCTAGGTACCCCACATGAATGAGTGCCTTGGCCTGACCCAGACATGCCATCCAGTATCCCTTATCTACAGCTTTCTGTCTCAGTTCTCTCACCTAGCTGCAAGTGCAGCAGGCCAGATCATGGAGGACTCCAGAGGACTGTCCTTCCCTGTCAAACACGCCCTCGGCTCTCCCATTCCAATACCTCCTCAGACCCCCTTCCCCGGACACTCTGTAGCACCCCCATTTGGGGCTGGGTGGCATGTCCCAGCCCAGCATTCCCCACCTTCCCCACTCAGCTTAAAAATAAGAATAATAATAAGCAACTGTGCTGGCATCCTGGTATAGTTAACACAAATTTGGCATTAACCAGATCCAGAATGCCCGCCAGCTACTCGCTGCTTTTCTTCCAGCGATGTAACACTTGCATTAAATGGATGACAACAATGAATCATTCCCTCATCTTTGGCCACATAGAGTAAGAGGGTACTTCAAAACGAAAATAGATGCTTGTCTTGGTACATCTCCCAGCGATGTAACACAGTACAATCTAGGCAGTTGCTTACAGCTGGGAAAAACAAACAAGTTTTCATTCTACTTTCCACGAGCTTAAGAAATGTTTATTTAAGCAAGTAAGAGAGACCTTTTCCATCTTCAGTTTTACTTCCCAAATACCTATAGCATCTGGAGGGATCAGTCAAATCCAGGAGCCAGGAATTCCATCTGAATCTTCTATGCAGGTAGCATCACCTGCCACCTCCCAGGCATTCATCTGTAGGAGGCTGGATCTCAGCAGCGAGGATCTGAGCCCTGCATCTCCACCTGAGATGCAGGCAAGAGGCTACCAGGCTGCTGTACCACATGTCTGGACTGCTATGAACTTTCTTCATAAGTCACCTTTGTGACACAATAGATAGTGAAGCCACTTACTCCTTAAGCCTCATTCTTCTGTAGCAGGGACACCTGAAAAGACTTAGACTGAATAATAAATACACTCATGGTGAATCTGAACTGAAGTAGTTGCAAAATTGAAAGTTTGGGACACAATGGGTTAAAACAAGACAGCCCAGACGCCTGTCTACTCAATCACTTTTTCTCCATTCACCCCATGTTTAACTAACCTGTGATCAGGTGGCCTAAGGGCTTTGTCCAGTTCTCAGAAGTGAGAGAGCACCTGGCAGGTGTACCAGGTAGTCTCTGGCATCAGCGTCTAGTACCTCTCCCCCGTCACTTCAGATCCGAGCAAGCCCATCACTCCCGGCTGTCAGGTTTGGATGCTCTGACTGAGTTTGCAGCCTGCAAAACACGAGGTGTGGGCTGGGGAATGCCTGGCAAAGATTGTGAAAAGGCCGGCAGATGGTCTTTGCTGTTTATAATGAGCACTCGGCTTACAGCACAACTGCCACAACATACTATTGGGAGATCATGGAAGAAGCTAGCAGCTCAAAGTGCTGGTCTACCAGACCCATCCCAGTGGATAATAATACAAATATTCACGATGACAGCATTTAAATGTGGTTCTCAAAATGGGACAAAGGATGAGGTGTGGGCCCTCAAAGCTAAGTTCCAGGGCCCTGAAGATGAAAGGGATCACAGAAGAAACTGGATTCATGAGATGCCTTAGGGATCTCCTATCAGCATTGGAAGGGATCCTCGCTGAACCGCTTTGAGTGGTAGGGTCAGGAGCTCTCTGCACAACGCACCTAGTTAATCCCAAAGCACCAAAGATGTGGCAGCCGGGAACCATCTGTTCCGACGAGTTTGGGCTTTCCAAATAATTCTTAGCAGGTACACCAAACAAGTACAGAAGCCAACTTGGCTTCAGGGGAGACCGAACAACCAGAGCCCCTTCCTCCATCCCAGGCATCAGCACCCAAAGCCAGTCTGGGCACTTGGAGTAACTCCTTCCTTTACTAATCGATCAAGAGGAGGGCAGCTCATTTTGAGCAGTCCTCTCTGCAAATGAAGTAAGACTCGGACGAAAGGGGAGACAGCAAGGCAGCTCTCTGGAGCGTGTATAAGCTTTCTGATGAAATAGATCCACACAACTAAATAAAACCCACTTTGTAGTTCAAAATACTGTTGAACTTATGTATCAAATGGATAACAACAGTGAATCCTTCTCTTCTCTTTGACTGCAGAGAGCAAGAGGGTACTTCAAAAAGAAGACAGATGTTTATCTTGGTGCAAAAACAAATTGAAATCCATGCATGGTTTTTTCCATTGTATACATTTCCTGTGAACTTTCTAAAGATAGTTGGATAACAAAATAATGGGGCTTGGGCCCGGCACAGTGGCCCAGTGGCTAAAGTCCTCGCCTTGAACATGCCGGGATCCCATATCGGTGCCGGTTCTAATTCCGGCAGCTCCACTTCCCATCCAGCTCCCTGCTTGTGGCCTTGGAAAGCAATCATGGACAGCCCAAAGCCTTGGGACCCTGCACCCGCGTGGGAGACCTGGAGGAAGTTCCTGGTTCCTGGCTTCGGATCGGCACAGCACTGGCCGTTGCACTCACTTGGGGAGTGAATCATCGGACAGAAGATCTTCCTCTCTGTCTCCTCCTCTCTGTATATCTGACTTTGTAATAAAAATAAATAAATCTTTAAAAAAAATAATGGGGTTTGTGAGCAAGGCCTTGACTCAACTTCATCTCACAAACATCCATGATGCAGTTTCTGAGAGTCAAAAGCAACCTAGAAACTTGGGCACACTGACTGAGGAGCTCACATTTCCTGGGGCAGACTCACAGCGCCTGGCACTGGCACTCCACGGGTTTGAAGGCTGAACCGACAGCAGGAGTAACCGCCAAATACCGACGCCTGGTTCAATTGGTTGTACCTGGAAGGACTGGGGAAGTGCTGTGACTGGGGTGAGAGCTGAGCGGGGCTTGGGAGAGAAATGGGACACACTACTCCATCCGCTGCCGGAGCAGCCATAAGGCATTCTAGATGGCAGAGCCACGAGAGTCGGCGTGTAACACCAGGAGCTAGCGTGTGAGTCGGGGGTGAGAAGTTGAGCACCTCTGGCACAAAGAAAATACACGATCAGATCAGTGGTCTGATCAGTGGAAATGCACCCATACCAGCCTTCTGAGGGAGGCAGAGGGTGTCTCTCTGGGTAGCACAGGGCTCAGTCACATGTGCCTTGGCAGGGACTTGAAGGCTGGCAGAGCACAAAGTGTGATGGTGGAGTAGGGAAGGTTTCAGGTGCGTGCTTGTTCCCGGGCCTAGGTTTCCAACTTGGGATGGAGCCAGCAAAGCCAGCGTCTTGCGGACTCCCCAGTTGGTGTGTGTCCCTGCTCCTCCCTTCAGAGGACAAGCCCCACTGACTTCCAGCTGTCAAGATTTCCCTGGCAGCTGGAATTCAGCCACTCCCCCAGCACTGCATGTCCGTCCAATGACTGGAGCTGGTTGACGTTTAAACGTGTCAGCTCCCTCACCCACCCCACAGCACATCCCTGAAGCGTGCTCTACCCCGAAGAGGCCCTGCAGGATTAAGCTGCAGTGAGCCACTGTGCAGCTGTCGTGACATCAGCTCTTGCTAATAGCCTTCCCTCTCCGTTCACATTTCACTAGCAGGGTTTCCTGAGGTCAGCTCTCAAAAAGGTTACTTGCTTTTAAATCCTTCCCCGAGGGCCTGTACCTGTGGTAAGCCAAGGACACACAGTGGTAGCTTAGGAACAGCCTAAGTCACCTTTCTTCTAGTAACAGAGCTGGCCGTTCGATCTGCCAGCCAACTTCACTGATGCATGTGTGCGGGCAATATTGAAAGAGAAAAAAACTGGTAATGTCATTTTTAATTTCAGGAAGGACAAGCATCTATCGGGTTCCTTACCACTTTCTAGAAAGTTGTATCACTCTGGTTTTTTTTTTTTTGTTTTTTAATACTTTGGTCCTATAACACTGGAGGCTGGTGTTGGGGTGGTGGGTAAGGGCCAGCATTGGAGTGGTGGTATGGTGTTGCTTGGGGTGCCCACATTACATGTCACAGTGCTGGCTCTGAACCCCACTTCCACTCCTGACTGTGCCTTCCTGCTAGTGAGCACCTAGAAGGCAATAGAAGAGGGCTCTAATACTTGGGGTCCCGCAACCCACACAGGAGTCCTGGGTTGAGAAGGCCACACCTTCACCACCCCCAGCTGTTCTTAACTTTTGGAGAGTGAACCAGCAATTGGAACATTCTCTCTCACTTTGCTTTTCTCTCTCACAGGCTATCTGCCTCAAATGAATAGTTTTCTAAAACAAACCAAAACCAAAAACTGGAGGTAAACCATTATACAGCAACAACTGATGAGAGAATCAGCGGTAAAACAATTTCTGGGAGTGGAAGAACGATCAGAGGGAGGACACCTGTCATTTACAGAAGATGAACAAGGATGAGTCTTCAGAGAGGCAGAATAGCAGGTGCCGCATTAATAACAGTTCTCAAATGTTTCCAGCTCAGGAAAAACTCATTTTGATGCATTTTCATGATTTATACTGAGAAAAAAAAAAGTTTTGAAGGGGCTAGTATCGCGCCAAGCAGTGAGAAGCCTGGCTAGGACAGGCTGGTCCTTGGCAGAGTAGGTGTTTGATTCCTGGCCCTGGGTCGTGGCTCACACACAGCCTGGGAGGCTGCGGTGATGACTCAGGCAGCTGGGTAGCTGCCTCCCCTGTGACTCAGTTCCTGGTTCCTGGCTTGAGTCCAGCCCAACCCTGAACTCCTGCAGCACTTGGGGAGTGAACAAGCTTCTCTCATTCTCTGCTTCTCCGACTCTCAAGCTTAAAAAAAAAATTGCTGGGGATTCCACTGGACATTTCTTTGCAGTTTATATTTGTTTTTGCTACATTGTAAATAAAAACTAAGAACTTTGAAGGAGTTATTAATTCCTGTTTAAAATGGCAGCAATCAGTGCAAGCAACCCATTTTTTATTAAACAAACTTATGTTTTCCCAAATCCACAATATTTACTGGGAAGACAGGCATTGTGTGGTAGATTTGCAAACCTCTTTGGTGTCTAGCCTGCTGAAGACAGCGGACATGTGGCCTTCAGAAAGCTCCAGTATGAACTCAGCACTGTTGGGAGACTAGTTTTGAACTATGGAACCCAAACCAGGTCTGGGGGATGCCCAGGGTCCCTGACCCCGCAGAGAGAATGGCCACCACGAAGGACACAAGGTCGGAGGCAGAGAGCACGGGGCTGTTGAGCATGTTGACACCAGGGGAGGCAGATGTTGGGGACACATAATGCGGCCTTGGCCTTCCGCATCTTCCTATTTCCTTGTCGAACCTTATGTCCTTATGTGGAAGTCACACTGAGTAACTGACAAGCCAACTGCACCTGTTGTTCATTTTCTCCTTGTTGCTATTTATGGCCACTGCACACACACACTCACACATATCTCTTCCCTCTCTCTCTTACACACACACATCCCCTCCCCCCACCCCGGCCCCAAGCTGGGGACTTTCCAGCTGAACACCAGTGCTTGGGGACGTCCCAGGGACAGGCAGGGAGGTACAGAGAGACCTGATGCCCAGGCACCCATTCCCATGTGACTAGAGTTCTCCTGCACCAGCTCTTAGTGGACCGTGTTTGGAATCCCTGAGACAAAAATCAAGGTTGCTGCTCAGGCCCGGCCAGGAGTTTGGATCTGTCCCATGAAACAGGTGGGGTACAGTGGAATATCACCTGCTGGGCACCCTTTCGGCAGTTCCCTCTTTGTTCCAGGCAAGGGACAGAGGGGAAATGAAACCGTTGTCATCCCACATTCTTCATCACAAGATAGACATTTTTCTAATTTGAGAACTGTGAAAATGAGCAGCAGGGAAGTGACAAAGCCACAGCGGGAAGGAAGCACACCAGCAGCGAGGAGGGTTAGGAAAGGAAGTGAGCGAGCCTAAGGCTCAAGAGGACACAAAAATGGGTTTGGACTTCAGTGCAAAAAACAAGAGAGAGAGAGAGAGAAATGAGTTACGGAAACACAAGCAGACACAGCCAAATGCCAACATTTGTTCAGTCTGGGTTTGTGCTCCCTGTTGAAAATGAAAGAACAGATTAAATCGCGCCCCCCCCCCCCAAAACATTTTCTTTTGATAACTTTACAGTAAAATTTTCCCTTACCTTTTCAAGATGTATGTCAGCTAATTTCTACAGAAGCCAGAGTTATGGGTGCTGGTTCACATCCTAGCTGCTCCATTTCCAACGCAGCTCCCTGCTACTGCACCAGCGAAGGAAGTGAAAGATGGGCCAAGTACCCATAGAAAAGAGCCAGGCTCCTGGCTTCGGCCTGGCCCAGCTCTAGCCATTGCAGCCATTTGGGGAATGAATCAGTAAATGCAAGATCTCTCATTCTTTTCTGTAACTCTGCCTTTCAAATACATTTTTTAAAAGGGTGTAGGGATTTGCTATTGATCTTAAAATTTCTTTTGAACTTTCCAAACCTTCTAGATGCCTAACCCCTTCAAGAATTGGATGATAATATAGATTTTTGAAATGACAGAGTCCAACACTTGCCTTTTCCTACAGAAGAAGTAAAGAGGAGGCCAGACACTTGGTGTTCACCCGAGCCTGCAGGAGGGAGCAGTATCTCGGTGTTCCTCAGAGGAATCACTCCCTGAGTGTCAGGCCTCCCAGACCCTACACAGAGCTGGAACCAATGGGGGACATCATGAGGATGGCAGTTCACCCAGAATGACAAGCCAAGATTCCACTGGGGATTCTCCTTGCCTAAAAGGGCCAGTGTTGTGGCACACTGGGCAAATCTACAGCCTGAACTGTTGGCATCCCTCATGAACACTAGTTTCTGTCTTGACTGCTCCATTTCCAATCCAGTTCCCTGTTAACATGCCTGGAAAAGCAATGGAGGATGTCCCAAGCCGCTGTACCTTCCCATCCATGTGAGAGACTCAGATGAAGTTATTGCTTTTGGCCTGGTACAAACCTGGCTGTTGGAGCCATATGGAAAGTGAACTGGTGGACAGATTCTTTCTCTTGCCTTCTTTGAGTTCCGAATAAATAAATAAATCTTAAAAAAAAAAATCCAGACATTGGAGCTTTTCCACATCTTTACCTCCAAGTAGTTGTAGTTGAGTGCAAGAAAACATGTGGTGGCCCATTTCGACACAGAGGACAAAATAGAAAATTGTTATAAACTGACTTGGGTAAATGGCCTACACATGTGGCAACTGTCAAAGTCCATGGGGCTTGCGCAAATAGCTCACAGATGTAGCAACTGCTCAAGTGCATGCATGCATCTGGAAAGTCCCTGGGCAAGCAGGGTTGTAGGAGTGGCCAGTTCACAGAAAGGAACAATAGTATCCAAGGAAGGAGAAAGATGATCTTGTAAAGAAATCATGAAATTTACTCAACATCCGTTTTGGTAGATTGCACACCCATAGTACTCAGCCAATGAGGAACCAGGGGAGTGACTTATGGGCTGGGAAATAAATCACTGTAGCTGTACCAGGAGTGTTTGCTTACTAGACACCCGCTCTTTCAAGACCTTAATAAAGTCCCATGGCCACTGCACTTCCTGCATCCAAGTCCATCTGTTGACAGATGAGTATTTCGCACACTGAGCCTCTGGAACATTTGTCTAGATATGTATCTACCAGAACTCCAGCATGGGAAAGAAGTCCACGGTTTTAACATACTGTCCTGTATTGAGAGGCCAATGGTAAAGAAAAGCACTGGGATGTAGATGAAGATTTTTTTTAATTAAGATTTATTTATCTGAAACAGAATATCTAGGGAGAGTGGAAGGTGAGACATAGAGCTTTTATCTGCTGGTTCATTCCCTATATAGCCCAAACAGCCAGAGCTGCACCAGGCTGAAACCAGGAGCCCCAAACTCCACCCATCATGTAGGTGTAGGATCCCAAGCACATGTGCTATCTTCCACTACTTTCCCAAGGGCATCAATAGGGAACTGGATTGGAAATGGAGCAGCTGGGACTCGTATTGGATTGTGGCATCACAGTTGGTGGTTTAATTCATGGTGCCACAACGCTGGTCCCTGGTGCAGAAGCTCCGCTCTACAGAGATCCCTGGAGCACCTCTCTGTGGTGGGTGGACACAGAAAACAGTAGCCAAGAGGACAGACGCCACAGCAAAACCATGCAGTGCACTGGCTGGGACACTCAGAGGTCAGCGTGTGCCCTGAGAAGGTGGCAGAGTGCAAAGAAAATGACCAGGGCAAGAAGCCAAGCCAGGCTGCAGAGCCAGGGACTGTCCCGGGAAGTGCTGTCTCAGCAGAAGTCTAGAAATGTGCATTAGGGCAGCAGGACAAAGTGTAGATAAAGGGCAGAGGGAAAAAGTATACCCAGCAAGGGATCTGCGAATGTGAAAGCCTTGAGTGCACCAGGAATGTGGGGCATGAAAGGAGCAGAGCTGCTGCACAGCAATGAGAGACTGGGAGAGGGTAGTATGTATGTGTGTATGTGTATAGAGAGGTGAGCTTCGATACAGATAGGAGCCAGAGAAAGCAGTGCCTTGAGTAGTGTTAAGGCTATGGCAATGACCTTCAGAACAATGCAGAGTCCTGGGAGATCTGAGGCAGGGCTGCAGCAATCCCACATGGGAGCTAGTTCAAGTCTCTATTCCACCTCTGATCCAACTCCCTAATGACCTGAAAAAAGCAGTGGAGGATTATACAACTATTTGGGCCTCTGCCACTTATGTGACACACCCAGGTGAAGCCCCGGGATTCGGCCTGGCTCACTCATGGCCACTGCAGCCATCTAGGGAGTGAACCAGTGGATGGAAGATCTCTGTCACTCCTTCTCTCTGTGGATCTGCCTTTCCAATAAAAACAAATAAAATTTTTAAAAAATCTTTAAAAAATATTTGTAAAAAATACTTTGAAATCCGTACAGTCTGTTAATGTAAGATTCATTTATTTGAAATGCAGCACGAGAGAATAAAGACTGAGAGAAAGAAAGAGGAGAGAGGATCTTCCCTTCTGTTTCACTTCCCAAATGACTGCATGTGCGAAGGCTGCATCAGGCAAACTCCATGATCCAGGAACCTTAGTGGGGCTCCTGTGGCTGCAGGGTGCCAGGCAGCTGGTGCCTCTTCTGCTGCTCTCCTGGGTGCATTAGCAAGCAGTAGGATTGGAAGCAGAGTAGCTGGGACTAGAATCAGTGCCCATAGGGCACACAGGCTTTGCAAGAGGCAGCTTCACTTGTGCCAGGGTGGGCCACCCTGACAGAAATCGCATTTCAGAAGATGGCAGACCAGGGAAGGTTAAGGGCTTGCTGTCCAGGTTCCAGTGGTTCAAAGACGATCTTCTAATGCAGATATCTGGGAAAACCTTCCAACAAGAAAATGAGGATTTTGCTCAGGCAAGCATTTGATCCAAGCAAGCAAGCAAGCAAGTTATCTTAACAGGAAAATTGCTCCTGTAAATTACCTTCTGAGATATAGCAACAAGCAATCACATGCTGAGGTTACCAAGCTTATCTTCCTGGACAAGAACTCCCTACAAAAGGATGGGCATTCCGCACAGCAGGTAAGACTCTGCTTGGGAAACCCGCATTCCATAACAGAGCGCCCAGGTTTCAGCCCTGACTCTCCTCCGCTCCAGGTTCCTGCTGAGGCAGACCATGGGGTACACCTACCACTCTTGTTCGAGACTTAAACTAAGTTCTTGGCTCTTGGCTAGTGCACAAGTTTGGAGAGTGAACCTGTTGGCAGAAGATCTCTTTCCATGTCTTTTTATGCCTGTCTCTGTCCCTCTCTATGCTTCTCAAATAAGTAAGAATTTTTAAAAATAATGGAAAGGTAATTATCATTAAGTGGATTACTAGATTTAAAAATGAAAGTCTGGGTCCGACACAATGGCGCAATGGCTAAATCCTCACCTTGCAAGTGCCAGTCAAGTTTGGAATGGCTTCTATTTAAGCTGAAATGTGATCCATGCATATGGGTGCTGGTTCGTGTCCTGGCTGCTCTACTTCCCATCCATCTCCCTACTAGTGACCTGGGAAAGCCCAAAGCCTTAGGATCCTGCACCCACCTGGGAAACTCCGAACAAGCTCCAGGATCCTGGCTTCGGATCAGCTCAGCTCCAGCTGTTATGGCCATTTGGGGAGTGAACCAGTGGATGGGATGGAAGATCTTTCTCTGTGTGTCTCCTTCTCTGTAAATCTGCCTTTCCAATAAAAATAAATTCTTGAGCCCAGCATAGTAGCCTAGTGGCTAAAGTCCTCTCCTCACACTTGCCGGGATCCCATATGGGCACAGGTTCTGGTCCCGGCAGCTTCCCATCCAGCTCCCTGCTTGTGGCCTGGGAAAGTAGTCGAGGACAGCTGAAAGCCTTGAGACCCTGCACTTGTGTGGGAGACCCAGATGAGGCTCCAGGCTCCTGGCTTCAGATCGGCTCAGCTCCAGTCATTGCAGCCACTTGGGGAGTGACTCATTGGACCGATCTTCTCTGTCTCTCCTCTTCTCTGTATATCTGAATTTCCAATAAAAAATAATAGATTTTAAAAAAATTCTTTAAAAGTCTGTACAATGGAAAATTGTTCAACATGGAAAGGAGCTAACCATACTACCACGAGGATAAAACATGCTAAATGGGAGCAGTCAGACCCATGGTATGTGTCCTTTCACATGAACTTTTTAAATTTGCAAATCCACAGATTGGAAAATGAGTGAGTGCTTGACAGGGACTGGTGGCAGAATTGGGTAGGTAGACAGTGAGCTGCTAAGGATTTCATGGCAGCTACTTTGGAGGAGACACAAATGGCCTGGAACTGGACAGTGCTGGTGGTCCTGGAACTTTCTGAATGCTCCAACAAGACACCATGGAATGGCCTGCCTCCCAGGGGTGCATGGATTACATTTCAGCTTAAACAGAAGCCATCCCTGACTGTTGGGCTCACTGATCAAGTCACATGTTCATCCAGTTAGGCAGCCTCCTCATCGAGCAGGGCCAGTTTCCTAGTGGTAGCAGTAGTTGAGCTGTTGGCAGGACAGCCCATCATACGCACAGCCGGGCATTTCTGGGTGGGTGGGGCTTGTGGGATGGCTCATCTATTCTGTGCATGCCATCAAGTCCACCATGTCCTTCCTTGCCAACCAGTGCCTTGGTAATCCATGCTCTGTATCACATACCATGGCAGGTTAGTGCCAGCCTAGTATTTTAGGAAGCAAAAGCAAATCCCGTATATGTTCACATGAGGATAGGCTGCTGCTCCTTCTGTCAGGTATGGTCTGTGGGATCAATCTGCCCCCAAGTGGCGCCCAGGTTCCCATCTGCCTGGGCACACGGCCTTGGCCCAGCATAGCCACTCAGCACATGGGCACCCAGCCAAGCAGAAGGCCAGGGAGCCTCAGCACAGCCTCCTTCCCTGTGGCTGCACCACCACTTATGAAGCACCAGGGTCACCTGGGATGGAGGAGTGGGAAGAACCTGACCAGACATCCCATCACTCTGAAAGCTGAGTGCCTACTCCACAGTACATACCAGCCAGGGCATTCGTTGCCATGCACTGGCAGCTGCTTAGATCGGCTCTTGCCTCCTGTGTTAGGTTAGTGGGCAGGTGCTGTGCAGGGCAATGAACAGTTCTATCTCTGCTTCTCATCTCATCACACTTGAGGCTTGGCTCTCACACAGGCAGTGGTGGGGAGTTATGGTACAGGTAGCCCATGACGTTGATGTTCAGCTCCTGCAAATGATGAGGTTGTCTTCCACGGTTCTCTCCCAATGGGGCTTTCCTCTGTGATCTCCCCAGGAATCCAGGTGTGCAGACAGGTGGCCAGCAAGCAAAGCAGGAGAAACAGGTGGCACTGAGCAGCTTCAGTTCTGTCTCCAGGACTCAAGTGGGCTGCTCTGCTTCCACGCAGGTTCCCCATCTTGGAGTTCCATTCAGGATTGACCATGGTCCAGGACTTATAGACTCCCTGCATCATGGGGCCAGGAAGTTTGACAGGTAGGACAGCATGCACCACAGCCTGGGCCAACTCTCCAGTCCCCCTCCCCATTTCCGGCTTCATGGGAAATCAGTCAAGTGAGCCCCCTGATAAATCATTCATTGTGATGGATGCTGCTCCAAACCCCAGCAAATGTACCTCTTTCCTTTGGTCAGTGTTACGATGTGCATTACATGAAGGTCAGATCCTGACGTCAGTGATGCTCTCAAGCCATGAATTGGGGCAGATTTTCTTTCTCATCGTCTGGTATCCTTGTATTTGAATACGTTTTCTATGATACTTATTGCCTTCTGCTCCTCTGTGCCCATTAGGTTATACCAACAAAGAAACAGATGGATATTCTGAAGAATGTCAAGGTGACAAATTCTACTCTCTATTGTAACAGAAAGCAGACGGCTTAAAGGTAGATTTTGTTGGGCCTGGCAGTGTGGCCTAGCAGCTGAAGTCCTCTCCTTGAATGCACTGGGATCCCATATGGGCGCCGGTTCTGGTCCCAGCAGCTCCATTCCCCATCCAGCTCCCTGCTTGTGGCCTGGGAAAGCAGTCAAGGATGGCCTGGGAAAGCCTTGGGACCCTGCACTCGTGGCAGACCTGGAGAAGGTTACTGGCTCCTGGCTTCAGATCAGCACAGCATCGACCATTATGGCTACTTGGAAAAAAAAAAAAACCAAATCTTAAAAAAAAAAAGGTAGATGTTGTTAGCACAAAGTAACCATAACCAAGTGTTGGAGTTGACATCGGTCTGCATTCCAGAGGTTAAAAGAACTGTGATTAAGGAAGCTGGCAAGCAGCAGGTGCTGGGTCAGCCCAGAGAAGAATCCAGAGTGTGCCAGGCAGGTGTTCCCAGGGTCCAGATAAAGTAACTTGCCTATCTGGACACAAGTTGTTGGGGAGCCCAGTGACAGAATCCACATCCAAGCCTCCCAGCTGAGAGAGAATGGCAGTCCCTCACCAACTTTAACGACAGCCTGGGGAACTGACTGAGGACAGATGGCTTGGATCCCAGAAGGAAAGTCACAGCCACACTGCCTGTGCTTCTTGCCTTTTGATTATATCGAGTTTCATAGTTTGGGCACATGTAATTAATGATCTATTGTGTTAAATGACCTTTAGAAGTTTGAACAGAAAGAATACGTAACAATGTAAGTGAAGCTGAAGAATCCACTGAGGCATGGTCTATAAAACAATCTTACACGTCTATGTTGAGTTACACTTTGGTTTTTCAGGCCCTGGTGCCAGAGATCTGGGTCTGGGAGTGGGCCTGGTAGGGGAACTTGAAACTCCCCTGGTGGGCTGTAGACTCCACTAGCAAGCATGTGATCCAACCCAGCTGAACAAACTGCTCAACTGCCCAATTGCCCAGTCAAGCATTGAAAGCAAATATCTGGGTAAAATGGAGACTCTGGAGAGGACTGTGCCAGCCAATGGACATTGAAGGATTTCCCTCATACTTGGATCAGCAAGATGCACATTTCAGAATTATTGAAGCCACTGGAGCAGAATCTTTGGAGCAAACCCTATGTCGGGTACTCTGGGATGGTACTGGGTGGCCATTCCCTATTCCCGGGTACTGGGAAGCTGGGTGTGGCTTCCCCCCTAATTTTGCCCTTTCCCACAGATACAGGAAGAGGGGAAAGATTTGGAAACAATGGTTTCACTTACTCTCTCCTAGTCGTTAACCCTTCTCAACCTGGTCAACTATGTAAAAATCATCAAAAATAAAGCATTAAATAGCAATAAATAAAATCCTTCTGATTTTAGAAATGTATGGCAAACATCTACAAATGAACTGTACAAAACATGCTGATGCATGTAACCATGTTTTCTCTAAAAGTAATCTGCATCTGTTACTGCAATTTCCGTTTCTTCAAATTTCCTTTTATCTTTCACTTCTCACAAAAACAGTCCCCAGGGGTCACCTTCAGTCTTTCATCAAGAATCATTCTCTTTACAGGTAAATTCCTCATCCTGACTTACAACCAACTAATTTTAAAATGAAAACATAATCATTACAGAATGAAGTTAGGAGCCCAGTGGCTAAAGTCCTCGTCTTGAATGCGCTGGGATCCATATGGGTGTCGGTTCTGGGTCCAGCAGCCCCGATTCCCATCCAGCTCCCTGCTTGTGGCCTTGGAAAGTAGTTGAGGACAGCCCAAAGTCTTGGGATCCTGCACCCACACTGGAGACCTGAAAGAAGCTCCTGGTTCCTGGCTTCAGATTGGCGCATCGGCCATTGTGGTTATTTAGGGAGTGAATCATCAGACAGAGGATCTTCCTTTCTGTACATCTGACTTTGCAATAAAAAACAACAACAACAAAAAGGTACCCACCACAAGCCAGAGGCCCTGCAGTGATGCTGCTGCTTGGGATGCCCTTTATCAATGGGCCTTGGTCTGGACTTAGCCTATTCGGACTCGAGCTTCTTGGCAGTGACACCCTGGGCAGCAGCATATAGCGGCTCAAGCAGTGAGGTCCCTGTCACCCAGGGGAAGTTCAACTGAAATCTCAGCTCCTGGCTTCAGCCTGGCACAGCCTCAGCTCTTGGGAGGTGTCAGCTGAGCGCAGCAGAGGATGCAAACACACTTTGGAATCTCTCTCTGCCTTTCAAATGAGCAGACAGTGCAAACCCGGAAACACTGAACTAATGACATCTTGAATGTGACACTGTAAGTCAAAATCTTCTGTCCTCTCAACTGAACATGATCTGAAACGCTACAACTACAGACTTTCTCTACAATTGCTGATGTGTGGGCAGAAAAATCAAAGAAAGAAAACCAGTAGGATTTTAAATGCAGTTGCTGTTGGTTTTTTAAAAAAATAAATGTTTATTCCAGGTACGAAAAGTAATGTGAAAACAGAATACAAAAAATTGCATTCAGTTTTACAAGTAGAAAACAAGACTTCTGAAAAAAGTTGACAATTATATATAAAATACATAAGAGGATACTTTGACATTCACAGTGGGTATTTCTTAAAAAATAAATTCTGTTAATGTAGCTTAGAAATGAGAACGTACGGACAAGCGCAGTTTGGTGAACCAGACCACGAGTGACACTCCTCCCTCAGCACACGCAGGCAGCACTTCCAAGGATGATTTGCACACACGTCTATCACATGGCAAGCTTGCTTCAACCACGCAGAAGTTCATGCGTAGTATGGCTTCCGTGATAGGCACCATCTGTGTATGCTTGTTTACTCAGAGTTCCCAAGCAATATTCATGAAACAGGGAACCCAGGCGGCAGCCAGAATCTGACCAACCCATCTTTATTGTGGCAACCGAGGCTCTGCAGCAGGGCGCTCTGGTCACCTGCTGTGCTCATTTTACAGGACTGCTGCCCAGACTCCTGCTCCTCTTCTCCAGGTACATCTGCTTGTAGGTTTGAAATGTCACTTTCGAGTCTTTCCCAGAGTTCTGCAGTGGCTCAAATCCAGGTGCACTGGTGCTTCTTTTAGAAAGTCTTGGATTCACATCTAAGGTGATAAAAGTTTTAGTTACTTACTGTTATGTTTAATGCTGGGTGTGACCAATTTACAATGAAGCAAAATTCAGACAGAAGAGGGTGTTTTTGGTGTAACACTAGAGGCCTACGCCTCACACTGAAGGGCAAAGTCTGCAGTCCTGGCTCCATTTTCACTTCTCCCCTCCCACTTCCAGAAAGGGGTGCTGGCTTGAGTTGCTGGGTCTGTACCATCCTGGCGTGGAGCCTGCTCATCTCATTTAGAAACTGAATCAGCATAAGGGAATTCATTCGCTTGGTCTCTCACATCAATAAGCCAAAAACAAAACTCAGAGTGAAAGTGTGCATTCACTTGTAGGAGTTTTAAAATAGAACTCAGTGTAATAGCCCAGTGGCTAAATTCTCGCCTTGCATGCCTCAGATCCCATGTGGGCATGGGTTTGTATCCCAGCTGCTCCACTTTCCTTCCAGTACCCTGCTTGTGGCCTGAGGTATCAGTACAGGACAGACAAAGCCTTGGGACCCTGGACACGCATGAATGGAAGACCTGGAAGAAGTTCCTGGCACCTGGCTCAGCTCTGGCTGATACAGCCATCTGATGAATGAACCAATGGATAGAAGATGCTTCTCTCTGTAAATCTGCCTTTCCAATAAAAATAAACAAATCTTTAAAAAAAAAATGGCCTGTTGTGGTAGCCTAGTGGCTCAAGTCCTTGCTTTGTATGCACTGGGATCCCATATGGTGGCAGTTCTAATCCCGGCAGCCCCGCTTTCCATCCAGCTCCCTGCTTGTGGCCTGGGAAAGCAGTCAAGGACGGCCCAAAGCCTTGGGATCTGGAAGAGTCTCCTGACTTCGGATGGGCACAGCTCAGGCCGTTGTGGTCACTTGGAGAGTGAATCATTGAATGGAAGATCTTCCTCTCTGTCCCTCCTCCTCTCTGTATCTCTGACTTTGCAATAAAAATGAGTAAGTATTTTAAAAAAAGAAAAGGAGCAAGGGGTGTAAACAGAAGTTGTGTGTAGGAGCTGCTGTGGTGGTTCAATGGGTAAATTCTCCATCTATAAGTGCTGATATCCCATATGTGTTCAGGCTGTTGCACTTCCTTCAAATATTTACAATCTGGTATAAGGAGCGTTTTTCTTGTTAAAAGGAAATATAAGCGTCCCAGCCCACAGCTCAGAACAAAAGATGCCCTTACTATTCATCCACACAAACACTGAATGAATAAGAAAAAAACATGAGTAAAAATCATTTTACAACAGCATCATTAGCAAAATGCAATGTGCATGAGACTGGCAGAGAAACAAATAAGAGAATAATTTTACCTATTTCTTGGCTTGCTTCCTGCATCCTTTTCTTCGAGGCTGAGCATTTTATCCAGTCTTCTTTTGTACTTTTTATTCCTGAAACTATTGATGATTTTTGATGTTATCAAGAAAAGTCACTCAAGTTGAAAACATCTTTAAAGGCAAGCAGATACATTTTACCCACACATCACAGAACCCACCTGGGGCCTAAAAAAGAAATGACCTCTGGTGCATGTGTTCAAATAGCTCCAGATCGGCGAACAGACCGTCTTCCAAGCTTACCATCCCCCAACCCTGCTGGGCCCCGCCTCCCGCGCAGGGCCCAACACCAATGCATCACACCACATTAAAGGGCAACTGGCAGTGTCCTAACTACATGAGACACTCAAGGCCGTAAGACTCAGCTTCCAAGTGAAAGGACCTTTTCCCACAAATCACACACTGGCATCACCTTCCAATAAAACGCACTGCTTCTCCTACAAACTGATGCTCTCCAACACATACATTCAGGAAAGCACAGCAAGACGCAACGGAGGTCCTTTCAGTTCTTCCATGTGGGTGCCTCAATGCACCGTTGCTTTCCTACCCTGAGCCTACACTGGCAGAGCAGTACACAGGCTTAGAATCCTGACATCACTCAACCTGCACATCCACACTGAGCAGCTATGAGGTTACAACTCTATCTTTGGGGCCCAGCACGGTAGCAATAGTGGTTAAAGTCCTTGCCTTACATGTGCCAGGATCCCAGCTACCCTCCTTTCCCATCCAACTCCCTGCTTGTGGCCTGAGAATGTAGTCAAAGATGGCCCAAAGCCTGGGGACCCTGCACCCGTGTGGGAGACCCGGAAGAACTCCTGGCTCCTGATTGGCTCAGCTCCAACTGTTGCAGTCACTTGGGGAGTGAACCACTGGATGGAAGATCTTCCTCTCTGTCTCTCCTCTCTGTATATCCACCTTTCCAATAAAAATAATCTTAAAATAAAAAAACAAAAAAACAAAAAACAAAAAACTATCTTTGGCACTGTCATTGGTTTCAAAGATGACAATAAAGTGACCCTTTTCCACATGTAGGAACAGAAATGTGACAGTGCTCAAGGCCAAACACCCCAGACTAAGGACAAGCTTCCAACTGACAAGGTTGCTTTAACATTCCAAGTACAAAGAGGGGGAAAAAAGTGATCAAAACCAAGGCCTTTGAAATGAGAGACACAACTTACGAACAAGAGATATTCTTCACACCCGAACCCTCTTGGTACTAAATTTTAAAATTACATATGATAAGCTTCACAATTTTATAGAAGTCTTGTCATTACTGCCAATGCTCTTCAATTTATAACAAAGGGCCAATAAGTACACCACAAACAGTGCCAGTGAAGTGAAACCTCACAACACCCCAAGTGGCGTGACACAGCGGCATCTCTCCCAGCCAGCTGCTTGCTGTCCTCCAACTTCTTAACATGCAGAATCAAGAAAAAACATACTGCACCTTGCGCAGGGGCCTGCTCCTTCACACGAGGCTGCGGCTCCCTGTCCTCTCCACTGGGGCTTGCCTTCTTCAACAGCATTTCCGGACACAACTTGAATTCCAGCTGGCGTGCTTTGTCTGTGGATACAACTACTTTAGGCTTCTCAGGCACACTTTGTTCCTTATCACTCAGCTTCCAGGGTGCGCTGTCTAGCTTGGAGAGACAAATGCTTTCCCGTTCGGTGCATTTAAAGGCAACCCTATTCAGATACAGTTTCCTTTGATCCTTCGCCTGGGAAGGTGCCAGGCTGGCTTCGGTGTCATTTGCACTGGTCAACTGGTCTAATTTGCCTTGACCCACCTCCATTCTGTCAGGCTGCTTTCCATCAGCTTTTTCTTTATTGCTCTTTGCAATGGTGTGCATCTTAGATGCCTCAGAATGGGAGCTCTTGAGGTTTTTGGTATGGCTTGCAGAAGGGTTTAAGGGCTCACTGGAAGTCAATCCGCCACTGGCCCATTTCTCCCCTGCCTTCCCACAGCTCCCTTCCTGCGCTGGAAGCTTGATAGCTGCCGTGGGCTCAGACTCGGTGGGCACGCCTGTCCCGCTGATTTCCTTGGAAGCCTTACTCGCCATTGCTTCTTTCTGCTTCCGTCTTTCTAAGTACTCTTTGGCTGTTATGACTCGCTTAGGTTTGGATGATTCAGCCTTCAAGTCTGAAGATGGAGGAGTGGGTGCTGTCTGTTCTTTAACAGCGGCGCTCTCGCACAGGCTTGATGAGGGGCCAGGTGGTGAGGGCACACTTGGGCTGCCTTTATTCTCCTCTTGCTCATCACATCTCTTTTTCTTTACCTCCATATCCACAATATTCCCTACATCTAGCTTCCTTTTTTCCAAATATTTTACTCTGGAGCCACCTGCTTTGAATTTCAATTTTGTCTTTTCTGGCGATAGTGACCGTGCGGAAACGCCACTCGGGGTACTCTGTTCTTGGCTGGTGCTAATGGTTTGTAACGTGGTTTTCGGTGCTAATGGTTTGTAACGCTTCTGCAGTTTTCCTTGAAGGGCTGTTTCACCAAATGATTTTTCTGAGTCTCTGGCCTTAAAAGTCACCACGTGGAATTTCAATTTCCGTTCCTTTTTATCCTTATCACTCAAGGCATCTGTTTTCTTATCACATTCAGGGGCACCTGGAGTGGCTAATTCTGGCTGTGTCCTCACAGAGTTGCTCTGTTTGGGCTGGGATCTGTCCTTTGTACTGGAGCTGTTACATTTAGGTGAACTCTGAGCAACTGGGCTGTGCTCCGGTCTTAATAAATTCTTCTCTTTCGTGTGAGATCTCTCTTTTGGGATGTTATCACATTTAGAGGCACCCGGAGTGGCTAATTCTGGCTGTGTCCTCAGGGAGCTACTCTGTTTGGGATGCGATCTGTCCTTCACACTGGGGCCATCACATTTAGGTGAACACTGAGCAGCCACGCCACGCTCTGTCCTTGATGAACCCTTTTTCATTTGGGTTTTATCTTTCAGGCTGCTGCTGTCCCGTCTGGAAGAACACTGAGCAGCTAACGCGTGTTCCTTTCTTAGGGAGCCTCTCTGTTTGGACTGAGATGCGCCTTTGCTACTGCTACTGTCCCATTTCGGTGAACACTGAGCAGGTAGTTCCTGCTTCAACCGGAAGGAGCTGTTCTGTTTGGACTGGGACTTGTCCTTTGTATTGGCACTGTCACCTTTGGGCAAAGAGTGACCAGATAATTCTTGCTTCGGCCTCGGGGTACAGCTGGCTTTTAACTGGGATCTATCTTTCACGTGGGAGCGATCATGCTTAGGTGGGAACTGACCCACAGTGAGCCCACACTCTGTCCTCAATGAACTCTTCTCTTTCATTCCAGAATGATCTTTGAGGCTGCTGCTCTTATACCTGGATGAACACTGACCCGGCAGTGTTTTCTCTGTGCTCAGTGAGCTGCCCTCCCTTGATGGGGGTCCACCTTTTAGATCGGTGCCATCATGCTGTGATGAAGACTCACCAGGCTGTTCTGGTGCTGGCCACGGGCAGGGACTCTGCTTCATTTGGGATGCACCTTCCGCAGTACTGCCTTGTATTTCAGGAAAGGGGTCCTTCTCTTCCAGAGGAGTCCTGGTCACCTTCGGAGAAGCGATGGAGGCCACTGCAGCAGAGGCCCCTCCACTCTGGGGATGGGTGGTGGCCTCCAGAAGACGACACTCCTCATCCTTGCTGCCTTTTTCTCCTACTGGAGCTGACTCCTTGGTGGAATTGCACTGACACTGGGGTACTCCCTCATAGACCAAGGAGAGCCAGCCCAGTGCACAGCAGTAGATGCTGTCCTTCTCTGTGTCCAGGGCCACAGAACGGTGCTGTTCTTTTGCTGGGGCTTTTGGGGAACATGGGCTCTTGACTTCCTGGACAGACTTCTCTGGCTGGGTTTCTACTAACCTGATTGCATCATCAGGCTGATCCTCATCCTCTTCAGAAAACAGTTCTTTCATCTCCTCTGAGCTTAACACTGTGATCTGTATTTGTTCTGTGGACTCCCCGGCATCACCATCGGTCTTAGCAGCAGTGCAATCTTCAGAGGTGCTAGCTGGCCCCGGTTGCTGTGCACTACATTCAGGCATGTTCGCAGCCTCAATGCCATAGGGGAACTCTCGTAGCAGTTCTGAGAGCTGGTCCTGCAGGTACAAGGCAGATGTCTGGTCATCATCCAGCTCAATATTCGGAGGATCCTGGGCAGACAAACTACTGCCTGTACTGAGTTCCTGACCACAGACCTCTTGCTCAGTGCTTCCGGCAGCTGTGCTTTCTGTTTTCTGGGCACACTCCCCACTGCTTTCCTGTGGAGCTGCTCCACTGGGTACCACGTACTCAGCAGGGGATGGTCCAAGAGGCTGTACTGGCTCTGGCGGTGTGGATTCTGGGGCAGGACCACCTGCACACTGCACCAGCACATCCTGTACATCACAGCCGTCACCTACAGCACTAGGTTCTAATTGTTCTTTTTGTTGCCTGCTACTAGTCTCTTCCTGATGGGGCTCTGCTTTCCTCACGGGGGAGCCATTGAATATCTTTGCTATTTGGGAATTGTAAGAAATATCACCTTCGACAAGGGAGCAAATGCTGTCGATCTGCAACATGGCCCTCTCCTCACTGGAAGGTGGCAAGGTCTGCTTATCACCAGCAGGGGAGCATACATCTTCTCCTGACTCATCCCTTCCCATCTTGGGATCTGGTGTGCCTTGGGAGCTCCTGGGGACTGTCAGGTTCTGCTTTTCCTTTGGAGTTAGTGGGACAACCTTGGTTGATGTCACAGTACTTGCCATGGAGCTGGCAAGATAGACTTTCAAAGCCGAGGGTGGCTGTGGGCATTCGGCCACGCGACTCTGTAAGCTACACACACTGCCTTCTTTGATGACCGGATATATGGCTTCAGGTGAAGTGTCGGCGGTCACTGCTTTCACTGACAAAGTTTTGACATCTGAAAGAATTAATGGCGTCACCACTGCAACTTGCAGTTCTGGTCCCTTCGTCACATTTATACCTGATGACTCATGATTCTGTATCACTGCTGAAACTACGTTATCTTGCAAGGAGCCAATTTCTTTATTTTGAAGATTTCCTACACCTGAACAGCCGACATAGCCTTCCGAAGTCTTTGAAATTCCAATGCCTTTTCTGTTTGTTTCTAACTCATGACATTGCTTTGCTTCAATGGTTTTTGGTGGCTGCTTTTTCCAAAGAGAAAGACAGGTTGCCAACAATTCCACAGGACACTTATTTTGCCCACATATTGCATCTGCGGAAGGCTGCTGCTCAAGGCAGAGAGAGTTCTGTGAGGAACCAGCACCTGCATTGGAAACACTTGGAATTTGTACTGTTTTCAAAGTTACCTGGTTATCAGCGACTTGGGTATCGGGATTCATTTCAGAATTGCTTGATGTTGAATCCGGAATCATTTTAGGAGCATCTTTTAATAACATACTCTCAGTCTTCTCACTTGTCGTCAGTAGATTGAGAAGCAGTTTATTTTTAACTACAAACGCCTTATAAGACATGCTCTGGGAAACAGGAATTGTTTCAGAAATGGCCGGGGTATTTTGTCCAACTGCAACAAAATTGTCTGATGGCAGCTGGCCCTTATTCAGTATTGTCTGCGTAACATCGGGATGTACTGTCTTCAAAGACGTCATGACCCTGAAATCATGAACTTGTTCCGGCGCTGGCCGCTCTTCCGCACAGGGAGCAGTCAGCGGAGCGGGGCTGAGCTGATCTAACGTCTGCCGTAGAGTCTCCTGAAGGCCGGGATTCACCTGCCAGGTTTTCAGTGTTTTCTCAGGGGGAACCACTGTTGCTGGCTGACCCTCTGTGTTTGCAGGCGCGACTGGCATAGCCTGTAAGTTGGGCTGCATGATGGCAGTTTGTTTTAAAGACAATTCAGAAGTTTCACCTGGTTCACTGCAAGAAGCATTTGTTATCTTGCTGCAACCTGCTGCCATCAAAAGGTCTTTATTAATCTTAATTTTCCTTGCAAGCTCTGAAAATTTTTTTTTAATTTCCATCAACGTTTTAATATCTCTCACTAGCTTTTCTTTTATCATGGGCGAGTCCAGCACTGCATCTGAACTTGGATTGGAAGCAGCTATCCTTTTTTCTTGATCATTCTGAGCAGGGGCCTGAACACCAGGCACGCTAGGTCCAACCGGCTCAGTGTAAGGCTGTCTCCCGTTGTTGTTCACTTTCAGGTTACAGAACTTGCCAATCATTATGTCGTTCTGACTCATGTTTTGGAAGCTGCTACACATGTCTTTCTGCACATTGGAAGGGTGTGTCTCTTGACCCTGAGGCCCTTCCAACTGTCTGCTCACCCGCTGGGCGCTGTGTGACGGCTGACCTCCGTACCTGCAGGGGTAAGCAGGCTGAACCGAAGGCTGAAGAGGGGGAGGGAGTCTGGCATTGGTCTGAACAGCACAGTGATACGACTTCGTTGCCTCCACCTGCTTGGGCTGTGATGTCAGTGAGGGATTTGGGAACATTTGAACTTGTAACGATGGGGATGGCTCAAGGCTGTGTTTCTGAACAGCAGAATCCTGTAAAAAGTTTTGTGAAGAGTAACTGAACTGCCTCGGAGGCGGCCTGTAATCCGAATGGGTCAGGTCATTGGATGTATACTGCTGCGGCCAATCAACCTGTTGCTCGGGCAAAGACTGGTTAAACCCCTGGGTTCTTTGGAAAGCGACAAGCTCTCTCAGAGAATTTGAAGGGACAGCTGGCAGTCGCACATGATAGCTGCCCGATATTGCCTGTTGGCCCTGGAGTGCGTGTACACTGGGCGCCCCCAAGCCAATGGCGGAGTGCTGGGGTGTGCTCTGCCCCACGTGAGAGGGCACAGAAGTCCTTACGGGAGGGTTTATCCAGGCACTAGGTGCAATTCCCGATGACAGTGGCGAAGTATGGCTCAGCTGCTTGGGATTTTTCATGTTTGCAAATGTCATTCTTTCTACTGAAGTCTGTGCAGTCACAACTGTCCTGTTGTACACATCAGACACAGGGACTTGACGCGTTATCTTATAGTTCCTGATATCCAGTAAAGGCTGTGACACTGGGTAGGGGTCACTGGGGTACAGGCAAGCTTCAGGATTTCCAGGGTAGCGGACAGAACTCTGGCATGTGGCCTGAAGCTGGTTCAAAGAAGACTGCTGTCCAAAAGGCTGGCTTTTAGAATACTGTGGTGGTAATGAAGCACCCTCTGGCTTAGCGTTCCAATTCATTGTTGATCTGTTATGGCAACAGCTGTTTGAAAGTCAGTTGTCAACATTGGATCTGCAAGACACAAAGATCTTTTATTGAAATGCTGTTTTACCTACACAGATTTTATAAGGAAATCAGTTACTGTGTTTGTCAAAATTCCTCAAGATTCAAGGTATGTAAGCATCACCTTTACTTCAGGAAGAAGAAAGTCAATAAAATGGACTGTGTGACAACAAGTCATCACAAACCACAGCTATCACTTGAGTAGCAATCACTTTCTGCTTGTACTTGTTCAAAGAAAATACGTATCAATTCCTTCTTGTAAAAGCAGATAGATAAGATCTTCATTCTGTTGGTTCACTCCCCACACGGCTCCAGCAGTCACAGCCATGCAGATTTGAAGCTGGGAGCCCAGAGCAGTTAACTGAACTAACTGCCTCCCAACAGCCCTTTCTGCCAGGGCGCCTTACCTGTGGAATTACAACAGGCCCAAACTGCTTTAGCATGAAGGGCAGGGTACAGGAAGCTGCTGCAGCGCCAAGTTTCTGCAAAGTTGAAACATTTAATCAATTTAGCAAGCCTGTCCACAGCTATGGGGTACTATCACCCTGATGCACTCTGTCACAATAGCTAGCCATAAACAAACACTAATCCATAAGCAAAGCCTCTTTTTAAATCAACAGGCTCAAGCCCAGCGTAATAGCATAGCAGCTTAAGTCTTTTTCTTGAAGGAGATCCCATATGGGTGCCAGTTCTAATCCTGCTGGCCCCACTTTCCATCCAGTTCACTGCTTGTGGCCTGGGAAAGCAGCTGAGGATGCAGAGGGCTGGATTGTAATGGAGCAGCAGGGATACCAACTGGCACCCATATGGCATGCTGGTGCTTGCAGACGGAGGATCAGCCTGTGCTAGCCTCATTCACACCAACACTTAACCACTCTTGAACTGAAAAAAGCTGCTTCCAGCATGGCTCTGGAGCCAGGGTTAGGGCATAATGGGTTGTGGTATGAGGTCATGTCACCATATGCGAGGCCACCATCCCAGCTGCTCAGCTTCCAATCCAACCCCGGGACAATGTGCAGGGGGCCACCACAAGGGAGACCAAGATGGAGTACCTAGCTGCTGGTTTCCTCCCGGCCTAGACCTGGCCATTGGGATGCTTCCTGGCTCCAAACCTGGCTCAGATTTGGCCACTGAAGCAGCATATCAAAGATCGCTCTATCGCTCCCTCAGAGTTCAACAAAATAAATCTTTAAAAAAAGTAAACTTTTACAGAGCAATACAACAGTAACAAAAATGAACTCAGTTACACACAAGCATGAAATTCATACAAACAGAAGACATGAGATAATAACACAGAATTCCACTGGCACATAGACACAAATATATGGGCAAGTGTGAAAGTGCCATGTACCAAATCAGAGTGCCGGACTGAGTCCCAGCTAATCTGCTTCAGGTGCAGCTTCCTGGGAACCAGCAGGACGATGGCTTCAGCGCTTGGGCCCCTGCCACCCACATGGGAGACTCAAATGGCGTTCTAGTCTTCTGGTATCAATGTGACCCACAACTGGGTACATTACCAGCCAAATTTAGGTCTAAGGCCTGAGAGGGAGCAGCTATGCCAGAGAGCAGTTTGTTTAAACTTCCTAGAAGATAGACTTTAGCACCAAATATGTGCTTCCCCAAACTGCAAGTTGGCATCTAGATGGAGGGATAGACAGGTTATCAGATGCTTCTTTATTTAAGACTTGTTTACTTGAAATGCAGATAGACAGAAGATACAGAAAGAGATCTTGCTTTTGTTGATTCAGTGAACAAGCTGACCATCTAGACCAAGTGAGCCACACAGCAGGTGGTCCCCTGATGGCAGACCTCAAGCTCCAGAGCACAACAACGGCTACTTACAGATAATGCAGGCAAAGTTTCAAAAGAAATCACACACTGTTGGGGGCACGGACAATGTCCTGCCCTAAGATGGCGCCTGGACCCTACTTCCTCTTGGAGCCTTGAAGTAAGTGTCCTGTGATTGGCCCTTTGCCCTGATTGGCATGACTTGGTGATCTTTAAGCTGACTGGATAGGATTGATATATAAGCCAGGGCTTTGGGGAGGGGAGGGGCTTCTGTGTAACGGAATTAACGGATGTAACGGTTTTAACGGAAGGTTTGAAAAAAAGCGCCTCCGAGACGCTCTCCAGTGTCGGGTAATTTCTTCCGCGGGACGGGAGACCTCGATAACAGACTGTTACCCATGTCCTTGTCCACATCTGTGAAGGCTCAGATGCGAATACTCACCTGTGGGATGGTTTTCAATTTTCGGGGGATTTGACATCCTTGTATGTGGCTACAGTTTTACTTTGAAGGGTCTGCCTGACTCTACCCTCCCTGGTGCCACTGGTTATGTCATTGAAAGAAAAGCAGCAAAAAAAAAAAAAAAAAAAAGAAGAAGCAGGAAACAAACAAGAACAGCACCTCACGTGATGCTGTTCCAACACTAAGTCCCTGAGCCAGGATGTGCTCCAACCCTGCCAAGTGGGGAATGTGGCAGAGGCCCTCACTCAACAAAGCAAGAGTAAAGACAGCTGAAGCGGGAAGCCTGGTAGGGGCTTTCCAGGATCAAAGGAAAAGGGAAACAAAGAACCCAACTTAACTCGCATGGATGTATGCACATGCAACCCTGTGACAACTCTCCTGGGCATTAAAGCTTCCAAGCAGAATCCCTTCATGTGGCCACATATGTAACCAATCAGAACTGGTACATGTGAACCTCATGAGTGAGGAAAACTGAAGCTGGCTTTTTAGAGGGTATATAACGCCCTCCTGGGTTCTGAGATCAGTCTCGGGAGGGAAGCTGGTGACTCACAACCACAGAACCAACCTGTCTGCTATCAAATGTCAATATTTTAAACCATCCTTGTGGCAGGTGATGAGCCCATCAGTCAGGACACGCATCTACCACACTGGAGTACCCGGGTTCAAGTTCCAGCTTTTGGTTTCCTGCTAGCGCAGAACCTGGGAGACAGCAGTTAATAATGGTTGCTGTCACCCATTTGGGAGACAAGGATCAAGTTTACAGCATCCAGTTTTGGTCTGCCAGCCCTGGCTGCTGTGACAATTATGAATCATCTGTAGATGGCTCCTCTCTACATGTCTGTATTCTGCCATTTTGAAAATGACCAGATGGGGCAGGCGTCATGGAGGTGGCGAGGGAAAACCAGCTCCTGTGAGCCTGTCCTCCATATGGGTGCCAGCTGCTCCACTTTGGACCCAGCTTCCTGTTAATGCATCCAGGGAAAGCAGAAGATGGTTTGTGTCCTCGCTGTCCATTTGGGACACCTGGCAAAAGCTCCCAACTTTGGCTTGGCTCAGCCCTGGCTATTGTAGCCACTTGAGGAATCAAACATAAGGTGAAAGCTATCTGTTTCTCCAACTCTTTCAAATAAATAATAAGAAACAAACCAAAATGCCGTTCCCCTGTCCTTCATTGCCGGCATCAGCCCAGCTCTGCTATATCAGCTCTTACAACAGCATACTAACCAGCCACCCCGGGTCCCAGGCCTTGCCACCTCCCTGCTGACTGCAGCTACTCTGCTGAGACCTCACAGAAACCTTCCAAGAGGAGCTACAGACGACTGCTGCCCAAACTGCTCCTGAACTTCTCTTAAGGTCTCGGCATGGCAGCAAAACCCCTGGTGACAGAGGCCTGAAGTAGACAGCCAGGGATGGGAAGGGCCCAGGAGAAAACACACCAGCTCTGCAGTTCAGAGGGACACACTTGGAGCAAAGTAATCCACTACTCAATAGCAAGACAGAGGAGTGCAAACAAAACAGGATGTGGGTTACAACTGAACACATCTAACTCAATACCAACTTGCCGGCAGCAAGAGCATCACCAGTGACTACATGGTGAGTTTGCAAAATCCTGCACAAGCATGCTAAGAGCCCAGAGGATGCCAACACCCAGATTACCTCCCCTCACGGACAACCCTTATTAATGACCCTCGCTCACAACAAACCTCACTTCTTTGCTTGCCCTTCCTTGTGGGTGCTCTTGATCTCTCTGTACAAGTCTGTCTTCCCAACTAAAATAAATCTTAAATAAATAAGGGTGCTGGTTCGTATCCCAGCTGCTCCACTTCACTCCCAGCTCCCTGCTTGTGGCCTGGGAAAGCAGTCAAGGATGGCCCAAAGCCTTGGGACCCTGCACCAGCATGGCAGACCTGGAAGAAGTTCCTGGCTTCTGGCTTTGGATTGGCTCAGCTCCAGCCGTTGCGGCCACTTGGGGAGTGAACCAGCGGATGGTTCACTTTGAAGATTTATTTATTTTTATTTCAAAGAAAATAAAAATACAGACAGTCAGAACCACAGACACATGCATTATACCAAAAAATATTCTAAAAAAAAGATTTTCAAATTGTTGTTTCATGAAATTAACCTTCAATTCCCCTTTTTCCATACTGTCTGAGGCATCAGCATTCATTCCCTATATTTCGCATGCCCAGTGTGTTTGGAATGCCAGCCCAGAGTCCGAAGACCTGGTTTGGTTCATGGTGTTCCCAGAACTCTTCTGACACATGGTCAACAAATATCTGCTTGATGAATCAACTCGGCAGCTTTTTCTTCCACTGAACTTCTGAATGCTTACTCATGTTGCTTTCAACATTTAAGAGTCAACAGACAATATTCTTTGAATAGTTACAATGGCTTACATAAATCTTTTTAACAAAACTTATAAGTCCTCAGAACACGTAAATCACAAGCACAAATACCCTCGTGCGTGCCTGGGTTTGGCTCCAGATGTCAAGCTTCTCCTGATGCAGACAGTGCAGTACCAACGGGTGATGAGCAGAGATTCAGCATCTTGCCATCCACTTGGGAGACCCCAAGTGCCTGTCTTCTCACCTTGGCTTGGCTAACCCTTATTTGCAGCTGCCATTTGGAAAGTGAACCAGCACACCAAGGATCCCTTCATATCTCCCTCTCCTGTGTTACTTAGACTATTGAATAATAATTTTTTAAAATTATGTAAAAAAAAAAAAAAAACCTATTGGAAACTCTTTTGGGGGGAGGAAGGAGTACCGGGACCCAAACCAGTGCCCATATGGGATCCCTGCACGGAGCGTGCAAGGCAAAGCCTTTAGCTACTAGGCCACCACACCGGGCCCCAGAAACTCTTTTATGCATTGTGCTAATCAGTTACTTGTGGTAGATGTGGCAGGAAGGAAGACAAATCTAAGGTTATGTTTTGTTATCTGTAGAACTTTTTGTTTCACAAGTTTACTGTTTGTTTATTTTGAAAGAAAGAGAAACCAGGCAAAGAGAAAGATCCAACTGTTGGCTGTCTCCCCTAAATTGCTGGGCCAGGCAGAAGCTGGGAGCTATAGTCTTCCACGGGAGGTTCCAGGAACCCAGAAACCTGGGTCAGCTTTATCTCTGCCACCCTGGGTACATTAGCAGGGAGTGAGAACTTCTGGCACTCCAAGAGGGATGTTGAGGTCTCCCTTGGCAACAAAATCCACCAAGCCACCAAGTGGGCATCTATCAAAACTTGATTTAAAAAAAAAAACCACAAAACCCATCTTTTGGCTTAACAATTTTGTAACTTAAACCTAATATTATTCTTGCTATTGCTTCTTATAAAAATAGGAAAAACCAACTCACTAAAAAAGCCAAAGTGCAGGAAGTGAGGAAGTCTAAGCTGCCAGTTCCAAAGCTGATGGGAGAGGGGGGTGAATGAGAGGGAAAAGAATGGCTGCAAGGACATGGTAAATGCAACTATTGATAATGGCACCTTAGGTCTCAAGGCAAGACAGAGAAGGGCTGAGCGTGGAAGTTGACAAAGGAGACAGGTTATATCATGGAGAGTGAGAGATCGTGCCAGATACAAGTGTAGAGAGGAATCTGCGGTGCCAAGCTTTACTACAGCAGCTCCCACTACACTGTACTGTCTGGTTCAAGCCAAAGTTCTTAAGCTCTCAGACACTGAGAGCAGTTAACTGAACTGCCTCCCAACTGCCCTGATTTCCCACCAGTGGGCCTGGCCTCTTGCATTCCAACGGGCACAACTGTCACAATCCAATGTGCCCAACCGCCCACTGGCCCAACTGACTTCTCACAGCAGTTTGTGCGGGAGGAGGCAGGAAGAGCAGGGAATGTGGAGCCATGGAGCCCCAGGTTTCCATGCAATTGAAACATGGCAGCTGTCCTAGTGAGCTTGCCAACCGCTATGGTGGGCTATCACCCAGCTGTACCCTGTCACACTTCCCACTAGTGTTTTAACACTTCAAATTGTTGACTTGGACTCATATCCAGGAACACCCTAATCCGGTTGGTACAATCTTTTGTTTACTCTGATTTCCATATATATATATGTATTAATTATTATTATTATTAAAAATGCAGATTTACAGAGGAGAGACAAGATCTGCCAAATGCTGGTTCACTCCCTCAATGGCCACAACAGCAGTTGAGCTCACCAGAAGCCAGGCATCTCCCAAACGGTTGTGCAGGGTCCCAAGGCTTTGGGCCATCCTTGATAGCTTTTTTCCTATAGAAGGGAGCTGAAGGCAAGTGGAGCACCATGACATGAACTGGCATCCACATGGGTTGCTGGCAGTTGCAAGGTGAGGATTTAAACACTGAGCCATAGCACTGGGCCCAGTTGGGCTTCTTCTGCCTGACACCTGGTGCAGTCCCTCATTCCTCCAAGCTGAAAAGGACCATAGGAGCTACTGAGAACCTTCCCGAGTGGGCTGGTGAGTACAAAACACAGGGTCAAGGAGAGATATCAGTGCCTGTGGATTCTCAGAAAACGAAAGGTTTTGAGTTTTCCAAGTGTACAGGTCAGGAGAAAGGGGCATAAACCATGAAAGGCAAGACTCTGGAGGGATACTGGGTGGTGGCGGTGAGCCTGGCAGAGAGAAAGAACAGCAGTGGTGCAGCTGGATGGAGCAGGCCTTATTGGTACCTTGGTAGCACTTGCAGCATCTGGTGCCAAGGGGGCTATCAGACCTGGAGGGGCATCAGGGTGAGGAGGGCTTACCAGCCCTCAGGAAGCCCATTGAGAGTTGTACAGTGGGGACAGGCCCTCCTCTTCCAGCACTTCAGGAGTCTTCTGTTGAGTTGGGTGGGCTACAAGGACTCAGGTGCTGCACCAAAGGGGGAAACAAGGTTGAGTCTCCAATAATTGGACAGATCTCAAGAGATCGGGAATCACCCATCATGACACATCAGACAGGTAGGTCGAGCAGTTTGATGGCTATCGAACATTATATTTAGGCCAAGCCAATTCACAAAGGGCATGCAGTGTGTCCTCAGGGAGAGCTACTCCTTAGTCACTCTCATTAGACTCAAAAGCTTGCTGAAAATGCTGTAACATACAATTTAAAGGAGTTTTTTACTTTGTCTCATGTTCAGACAAAATGAAAATCAGAACAAAACACTAAGACAGCAAATCACTCAGAAATTGGAGGTCTCCACACTCAAGAGTCCAGAGCCAGACCTAGTGAACCGTGATGGCGGCTCAATATGGACCCTGGCTCAAAGAGCCATGCTGTGTCCGGCCTTCTTGGTGTTCCAGATGAGTACTCCAACGGAAACAGATGGTGAGAAATCCACTTATGCATAAACTCACCTGCAACCTGTCATCCAAACAATTCCTCGGAAAGGTTGGTGCAAATCCAACAAGCCAGGAAGCTGGGATGGGCTGCTGGGGCAGTGTACAAGTCCTTATGGTGGCCTCCCCAGACAGCCAGGCTCCCGAGTGTGCAGTAATTACCGCCATCTGACCATGACCCCAGTCTCGCTGAGGCCTCCACAAAGTCGTGGAGAGTGAGAGGTCATGCCAGACACAAGTGTAGAGAGGAATCTGCGGTGCCAAGCTTTCCTACAGCAGCTCCCACTACACTGTACTGTCTGGCTCAAGCCAAAGTTCTTAAGCTCTCAGACACTGAGAGCAGTTAACTGAACTGCCTCCCAACTGCCCTGATTTCCCACCAGTGGGCCTGGCCTCTTGCATTCCAACGGGCACAACTGTCACAATCCAATGTGCCCAACCGCCCACTGGCCCAACTGACTTCTCACAGCAGTTTGTGTGGGAGGAGGCAGGAAGAGCAGGGAATGTGGAGCCATGGAGCCCCAGGTTTCCATGCAATTGAAACATGCAGTCATCCTGGCAAGCCTGCCCATGACTACAGCAGGTTATCACCCAGCTGCACTCCACTGTAAGAGCTAATTGGGAAGCTCAGAAAAATTCCAAAATCCCATACTTAAGTTCTTTGAGCAGCTAAGCAGCTTAACTCCAAAAAATTTAAAAGCTCAGCAGCTATAATTACCTAATGAATAATTTATGATTAAACACTGCAAACTTGAGAGAAAGCTACCCTTAGTCGTTATCCGTATGCAGCAGCTGATGGCCAGACAACCTGTATTGAGGATGATGTGGGAGCCACACCACGGCCACTCACCAACGCCCAGGAGGCCTTAAGTCTGAGCCAGAGGCAGCTGCATGTGGGTCTGCTGGCCAGTTTCCACCCTCTAAGACATGTACTTTCCTTTCCTGACAAATATCCTTGCTATTACAGTTAGTGTCTTGTGGAAGTCACTGTCTCAGACATAAAGCAAGCTGGTCCCTGACTTCCTACTCTGGACTCTAATTATCAAGTATTATATGGCAACACAGTACAAAATTTGCATGAAACAAATTTCTTGAGACAACATTGATGAAAACTGATTTAAGGACAAATGAACTTTGTATTACTGATAAAGAGTTGGGTGCCCTGGGGGCAGTTGTTCCTGCCATAGGTGAAGTCTGCGCTGGGGACACTCACGCCACACATCAGAGGGTACAGTTTTGAGTTCCCAGTAGCCCTTTCTCACTTCCTGCTAATTCACACGCTGGGAGGCAAAGACAAAAGCTCAAGCACCTGAATGCCTGCCACACAAGCCAGTTGATCTCCAGGGAGTCCAGGCTCCTGCATGCAGCCCAGCCCCATCCCAGCTACTGCAGAGTTTGGGGAAGTGAACCAGCAGATGAGAGCACTCTTCCTTTCACTGAAGTCAACCAGCAGACAGAAAACTGATCTCTTCTTTCTGTTTCCCAGATAAATCTAACGCATTCTGTAAAAGTGTGTTTTTATAAGTACGGGCACCAGGTAGGGGGAGAGAGAATCTGAAAGCACCGCTGAGCACAGTTAGCTTCCTTCTCAGCGGGCATGACAGAAAAAAAGCTCACGTGGCACACTAGGGAAAGTTGGTATAGGGTCGGGGCCACAAACTTCTACCAGCAAGGGAAGATCAGGCTATGGGAGAGCAGCTGGAGTGAGAGATTGTGTGGTGACAGTGTGTGAAGCTGGATGTTACTGGCACATTTATTTGCCACAAGCAATGTAAGGTTGTCCTGACAACAGTCACCAAAAAACCCAGGTGCATAGGATGTGGAAGCTCAGCTTCAGCCAAGACTAAAGACCCACAAACTCTACCAACTCTTCCAAAATAGACAGCACATAAACTTTCATACTCAGGTACAGAAAGCACAATGAAACTACTGTGTTAATACAAGTAAAATTTAATGATATAGGTTCACAAAAACATGGAGGGAGAGAAACATCAAGAGTTAAGGAGGGATGGAGGAACAAAATATCACCTAGCTAAGAACTTTATCATTTAGCAATGAATCTATTAAAAAATAAAAATAAATTTTGCAAAAAGAATATAGATGCAAAAATTTAAAAAAATCCCTCCAAACAGCAGATTAAAATAATTATATGCCACAATCAAGTGTAATTTATCCCAGGAATACAAGGGCTGACTTCCCACCTAAAAAAGTTAATATAGAATAAAGCACAACAGCAACAAAATGCCCAGAGGATCTTCACAATCGATACAGAAAAGCATGACAAAATTCCAACAATTTTTGGTGCCAAAAGCATAATACGTATTGCTTCTCAACCTTCTGGCTAAGATCAAGTGTAAAAACAAAAAAATATTATTTGGGAATTAGCTTAGAATAAAGCACAATAATAGGGCAGAGAAAAACCTAGAGCAGGGGCCAGCACAGTAGCCCAGCAGCTGAAGTCCTTGCCTTGCACACCTGGGATTCCATATGGGTGGAGGTTCTAATCGTGGTGGCCCCACTTCCCATCCAGATCCCTGCTTGTGGCTTGGGAAAGCAGCCGAGGACTGTCCAAACCTTAAGACCCTGCAACCTGTGTGGGAGACCTGGAAGAGGCTCCTGGCTTCAGATTGGCTCAGCTTCAGCTGTTGCGGCCACTTGGGCAGTGCATCAGTAGATGGAAGATCTTCCTCTCTGTCTCCTCTCTTTGTATATGACTTTCCAAACATAAATAAATAAATAAATAAATAAATCTTACACACACACACACACACACAAAAAGGAATAGCTTACTTGCTTAAACTTGATTTCCAGTATGCATTCCGGGCAAGGTCACCTGGCACTGTCATCACAGACCGAAGAAAGTCAACTGCCAGGAAATCAGTGTAAGGGCCCGGCAATGTGGAAACCTGCTGCATCCCATTCAGGAGCACAGGCTCCAATTCCAGTTGCTCCACTTTCCACCCAGCTCCCTACTAATGTGCCCAGGCAAGCAGCAAAACATGGCCCAAGTGTTTGGGCTCCCATCAGCCATGATGGAGAGCTTGATGTACTTTCAGGCTCCTGGCTTCAGCTTGTCCTCACTCTGGCTCTTGGGGCCATTTGAAAGCCAACAAACTGATGAAAAGATCTTTTTCTATGTATTTTCTCTTTCACTCTTTCAGCTAAACAAGTCTTTGAAACAAAACAAAACCAGAAACCAGCCTGAGTCAGAATCCAAGCACACAATGAAAACGTGTGAACTTATTTAAATAAGAATAGCCACCCATCCCACTTTACTTTCCCTACTTTGGTTCTTGCTTTTGTCGTTTCAGTGTATTCATCCAGAAGGTAGAGCAACACAGAGAAAGGCCTTCCATCCACTAGTCTACTCCTAACCAAGGCTGTGCCAGCAAGACGGGAGCCAAAAATGCCACTAGTATGGCCTGGTTAGGTGGTTGAGCCATCAGCTGATGCCTCATTAGCAGGAAGTTGGACTGGAAGTGTAGGTATGACCAAAGCCCAGGCAATACAATATGCAATGCAAGAGTCCCAAGTACTGGTACAACCCAATGTGCCATTATACCCACCTGAGTCTTCCTCTTTTTCTATATCCAACTCCACTCATGCTGGTTACACAAGCCCTGGCAAACTGCTTCTCAGAGAGGCAGTTACCTCAGAAGGTACCTTCTCACTGTCCGTTAACAAGTACATGCAGCAGGAACAGGTTGCCTAGAACGGGGACTTGTATTTTCAAAGATGAAATGGAGTAATCAAGCTAAGCCCCATGACATCACAGAAGGGTGTAACAATCACAAAGAACCACTCAGTTCCAAGAAGCACCCGTGCGAGATATCAAACAGAACAGACTCCTGGGCTTACAGATAAGCAAACAACTCCGTTCTAGCTGGCCTCAAAATAAAGTTGCTCTGGCTCTGTGCTGGGCAATGTGGTCCCCAGCTACTATGAACACTGTACCTCCACAAGACAGTGTGGAAGAGTGTAATCTCAAGGAACCTGACATCCACCTGCCGGGTGAGCCCAGCATCCCAAACAGACTCCATTCTTCTACTTTCTCTTATCTCTCATGACATGAGTAACATACATTACTGAATAACTAGCAATTTTCTACGACTGATTTTTGCTTTTGGCAAATATGACACTGTGGAAAGACAAATGTGTGCAGTTTTACTTCTTGGTGAACAACATCTGCCAGGGATACACCCTCGGCTCAGAACAACAAAGCCTTCCTTTGATCAACTCCTGCTTGAGGCATACTATTCTGCAAAACCCAAGGTGAAACATCTTACATCTGCTAAGGCAACTAGAAACAAAAAAACAACTTCCAGCTCCCGGCATGGTTAATCTACTACCTACAATGCCGGTATCCCATAGAGGCACTGGTTCAAGTCCTGGCAGTTACACTTCCAATCCAGCTCCCTGCACCCATGTGGGAGGCATAGGAGAAGCTCCTGGTTTCAATCTAGCCTAGCCAAAAAGCCATTACAGCCATCTGGCAAGTGGAACCAGTTAACTGGAGAAGACCTCTTTTCTGCCTCTTTTAGTCTCTCTGTAACTCTGCCTTTCAAATAAATCAATAAACCTTGTTTTTAAAAGTTTTAAACGAAAAAACAAAATATATAAATAACATCAACACAGCCAGCTAAATGGACGGATCTACTTAATCTGTGGTTGAGAAAAGCAAAAGGGTTTCTAGAGGCTGACACTGTGATGCTGCAGTAAAGTCGGGCTATGTAGTGCTGGTACCCAACATGACGCCCCTAGTAAAGCAGCAGGGGATGGCCCAAGTTACGGGGCCCCTACACCCCTCTAAGAGGTGGAAGAAGCAGCTCCTGGCTCCGAGCACCGCAGCAGCTTAGCTGTTGTGAACCAGAAGAAGCTAGCTCTGCCTCTAACCCTCCCCATCTAAATCTGCCTAAATCAATGTTAAAAGAAAGAAAAAAAAAAAAAAAAACTCCAACCTGAAAGGGACATCCAGGAATAACCCATAGCTAACACACTTCATAGTCCACGGGCATGATTTCCCTCTAGACATCAAGAACAGAACAAGACCACCCACCTTTGCCACTTTCATTCTGCATTGTACTGGAGGAGACTCAAGCATAGCAGTCACACCAAGATGTGGACATCCAACAGGCAATGAAATAAAACTATCCATACATCATATGATCTCATACGTATCTATACATGATCTGATCCCATTCATGGGCTACCAGGAATCACACAAACAAATAACCCAATGTGACAAAACCAATAAACTGCTGTGGCTTAGGCTGCATAGTACAAAAAAAAAAAAAAATCAATATACAAAATCCACCTGGATTTCTGTACAAAATGAACAACAGCACTAACACCAAAAAGAATAAATCACTTAGGAATTAATTTAACAAAAGTGAAATATCTGAACAGCACAAAATATTGCTGAAAGACACAAAAGACTAAGTGACAACAATTGCAACCATGGATTAAAAGGCTTACTACCATTAAGAGGGCAATGTTAGGACTTGCTAGGTCACTGAGACACAAAGTAACTTCAAATCTGCACCTGGAAATGACATGGTGGATTTTATTGCCGGGAATCGCTCTGAGACTAACTTACATGGTAAACAACACACATCAAGGGGGTCTGACCTACCCAAGACTACCCTCCACCCAGAAGGCATAGTCTGTATTCAAGCCCCCTCCCCTGCCCAGGCGGGCTACACCTCTCTTCACATTCCCAGCACCCCTGCCCCACTTGGTGTGCAAACCTAAAGCTTATTTCTCTTGCCATGATTTCCTGTTTGCGTAGTTAATCACCTTGTCACCATGTTGGGACATGTAAAATTCTAAAACCTAACAAGTCAACACTCCCAAAAACAAACTATAGATTCAAGGCAGCCTTATTCAAAACAAAACAAAAAAACCACCCTAATGTCTTTCCAGAGAGGAAGACTGTGAGTGCAAAGTTCAATGCAACAGACTGAGAAGCAACAACCACCTCTCCAAAGGAAGGTCAGAGGAGTCACTTCCCGGCTCAAAAGTTTGTGCTACTTATACTACAGTACACACTGATGGGGAGGGGCGCAGTGTCGTAGCACAACAGGTTAAGGCATAGACTGGGACACCCCCAAATCCACTTGGAAATATTGGTTCAAGTCCTGGCTGCTCCACTTCTGATCCAACTTCCTGCTACTGGACCCAGCAAGGCAACAGATGATGGCCCAATCACTTGAATTCCGGCCACCCAGACCTGGTTGCTGTGGCCACTTAGAAGTCAGTTAGTACAGGGAAGCTCTCTTTGTTACTGTACCTTTAAAATAAATCTTAAAAACACATACACTGATTAATGAAACAGAACTGAGACATAGGCTCACATTTATGGTCAAAAGAGAATGAGACCAGCTTTATGGGACAGCAGGTTAAGTCACTGCCTGTGGCTCCAGCATCCCACACAGGCAGTGCTCCCCTTCATTACAGCTCCCTGATAAAACATTACAGTGAGCAATGGAAGATGGCTCAAGTGCTAGGGCTCCTGTACCCATGAAGGAGACCAGGACAGAGTATCAGGCTTCAGCCCAGCTAGCATCAACCAGGGAGACATTTAGGAATGAACCAGCACATGGAAGCTCACCCTTTGATTCTCTCCCCTACCTCCCCACCTTGAACCCTCTCTGTAACTTCATATCAACCTTTAAAACATGTAAGAGGCTATTTTAAATAGTAGGGGAGGGCACAGGGCAATAGCCTAGTGGCTAAACCCTTGCCTTACGTGGGTTGGGATCCCATATGGGCACTGCCTTGTGTCCTAGCTGCTCCTCTTCCTTTCCAGCTCTGAGCTTGTGGCCTCAAGCAGTAGAGGACGGCCCAAAGCCTTGGGACCCTGCACCCACATGTGAAATCGGGAAGAAGTTCCTGTCTCCTGGCTTCACCTCTTACTACTATGGCCACTTAGGGAGTGAAGCAGTGGATAAAAGATCTATCTCCTTCTCTCTGTATATTTGCATTTCCAATAAAAAATAAGACAAATAAGAAAAAAAAAAAACCCACTGAATTTAAAAAACCATTTTATTTTTTTATTAGAAAGTTTACAGAAAATCTTCCATCTAATGGTTCACTCCCCAAATGGCTGCAACAGCCAGAACCGAGCTGATCTGAAACCAGGAGCCCTCATCCAGGTCTCCCATGTGTGCAGGGTCCCAAGGCTTTGGGCCATCCTCCACTGCTTTCCCAGGCCACAAGCTCGGAGCTGGTTGGGAAGTGGGGCAGCTGGGACATAAACTAACACCCATAAGAAGGGAAAGAGGGAAAGGAGAGGAAGGGGAGGGGCGGGGAGGGGAGGGGAAGGAGAGACAAGGAGACAAAGAGGGAGGGAGGGAGGGAGGGAGGAAGGAAGGAAGGAAGGAAGGAAGAAAAAAAAAAGCAAGCAAGCAAGCCTGGTGCCGTGGTCTAGTGGCTAAAGTCCTCACCTTGAATGTGCCGGGATCCCATATGGGCACCATGGGCACCTGTTCTAATCCCGGCAGCTCTACTTCCCATCCAGCTCCCTGCTTGTGGCCTGGAAAAACAGTCGAGGACGGCCTAAAGCCTTGGAACCCTGAACCAGCTGGTAGGCTCAGAAGAGGATCCTGCCTCCTGGCTCCGGATCAGCACAGCACCGGCCATTACACTCACTTGGGAAATGAACCATTGGATGGAAGATCTTCCCCTGTCTCTCCTCCTCTCTGTATATCTGACTTTACAATAAAAACAAATAAACTTAAAAAAAAAGAAAAGAAAAAAGAAAACAAGAAAGAAAAAGTAATAGATAAGGGAGCTTTAGGGACTTCCTTGCTGAACTGCTGCTTAACTGGTAAGTGTGAAAGCTGGGACTGGAAGGGGGGTGGGCCACTCTGGAGACCGGCCAGGATGAGCTAGGCTGCCTAACCCACTGGCATGCAGGAGAACCAGAATGGGTGTGGGCTAGCTGGGTTAGGCCACAACACCACTGGCAAGTAGGACTGGATGTGAGCCCTATCAGGATATGCCACAGTGCCAAGATCAAGGGCTGGGGACTGGCCTCAAAGGGAAACTCTGGGCATTTTCGTGCTGTGCTACAGTTCCTGCTGTTGAGCGTGAGCACCAGGGCTGATGGTGGGCCAAGCTGATCAAGGTAGTAGAATACATACTGGCTGGCTGGAGGGGCAGGGCAGCCTGAGCACTCCTGAGTGTGCACAAGACTCAGATGGGATGCACAATGATCTGGACTAGGGCACAGTACATGCCAGAACATGCAAAAATCGGGGGTAAGAGACAAGATGGGGGTCACCCCAACTAGGCCAGGGGCACCTGCTATTGTATTTGCAGATGTGGCCAGTGTTGGGCTGGGTTGGGCAAGGCTACAACACCTATCAGTACACGTGAGATAGGTCTAGAGGGGCAACTAACGAAGCAACTTGCATCCACTAGTACACGCACTGGCTGATATAGGTGACAGACCAAATCTGACCTTATACTGGCTGGCACACCCAAAAGTCTTTGGTCATCCCAGGCAAGGTTTCTTGGGGAACATTACTGCTGGATTAAACTTTGGAATTAAACTTTGGAGTAGTCCAACCTTGGAAGTGCATGTACCAGGACTGGGCCTCCTCAGCTGCTGATGTCTATGCAGTAGACAGCAAGCTCAGATGTACACAGGGGTCAGCAGAGGACACCAACTGTCTCCTTAGAGGATGGAAAGCACAATAGCTGCACAGTTCTCCCAGTCAACCTTTGCAGCATGTTCCTGGGTCTGTGGATGTACTAAGCTGGACTTAGTCAGCAAGTAGATCTCTTGAGACTTTCTCATCTCGGGTGCAACAAAGCCAACATCAGCTCAGAACTACCAAAACCACTCAAGTAACACCCTCGGAACAGTGATTTTCACATGGGGGTCACTAAGGCATCATCCAATGACCATCCCCATCTCTGGCTGCTGATGTAGTTAGATAGCATGAAAACAGCTGGCTTCTTCCATTTCCTCCCATGTATAAACATTAAGTGGAAAAAAAAACAAACATTTGTTTCAGCCACCTTCCTCTATACACTGACCTTCCCCACCCTAATTGGAGACCTACATAGGCATGCATGCTTCCCAACTACATAAACAATATGACAAATCAAAGACCTTCAAAGTAATTCATATAATTTGACAACAGTTCTCTAACTCAAATTGAATATAAAGTTTTAAAATTTTATTTTCCTAAGCTAGAGAGCCTGAGCACTTTTCCATATATCTACTAACCATCTGCATTTGTTCTTTAGAAAAATGTCTGCTTATTTCCTTTGCCCATTTCTTGTTTGTTTTACTGTTGTTGAGTTTCTAAAGTTATTTGTAAATCCTGGAAACTAAATCTCCTAGCTGTTGGGCCCGGCAGCATGGCCTAACAGCTAAAGTTCTCGTCTTGAATGCGCCGGGATCTCTTATGGGCACCAGTTCTAATCCCAGCAGCTCCACTTCCCAACCAGCTCCCTGCTTGTGGCCTGGAAAAGCAGCAGAGGACAGCCCAAAGCCTTGGGACCCTGCACCCACGTGGGAGACCTGGAAGAGCTCCTGGATCCTGGCTTTGGATCGGCACAGCACCGACCAGCTGTTGCGGTCACTTAGGGAGTGAATCATCACATGGAAGATCTTTATCTCTCCTCCTCTCTGCCTATCTGACTCTGTAATAAAAACAAATAAATCTTAAAAAATAATTTCCTATCTGTTGTACAACAAGCAAAAATTTTCTCCTGTTCTTTTGGTTGCTTCTTTGTTTTGTTGGTAGTTTCCTTTTACAGAAGCTTAATTTGATGTAATTTCATTTATTATTTTCGCTTTGACTAGCTGTGCTTTTGGTGATTTTTCTAAGTTTTTACCATGCAGAGCACTTCCTGTACTAGTCTGATGGTGTCTAGGTGCAGATTTAGAACAACACTGAGGTTTTACCTAACTCCAGCGAGACTGGCCTACATTCAGAAATACAACATCTGCCGCGGTGAATGCAGGGAGAAAGGTACCCTATTCCATTGCTGGTAGGAGTGCAACCACTATACAAGTCCATACGGAGAGGGTAGTGACAACTGAAGATGGATCTACAGTGTGACCCAGTTATCCCACTTCTGGGAATATATCCAAAGGAAGTGAGATCTGCATATGAAAAACTGACCTGCAACCCTGTATTTATAGCAGCACATCCACAATTGCAAAAACAGAGAAACAGCCCAGATGCCCACTGCAAAGAGGAATGGATAAAGAAAACACGGTACATCTACCCCAATAACACGAAATTCTACCATCTGCAACAAAATGGTCCCAAGTAGAGACCATTATGCTCAGTGAAATAAGCCAATCCCAAAAGGACAAATATGTTCTCTGCTACAACATTCATGCAAAACATAAAATGAAACAGACACTCAGATAAACATGCACACACACAGATTCTCACAGATGAACTATAAAACGAATAGTATAGAAAGATATGCTGCAGGACGTGTCTTTACTCCCAAATAAAAGATGAATCCCAAATAAACCTTTACAATGATACTAGATTTTCCGCCATTGCTAATCCCTAGAATATCATGATATACTTAAATAACAGAACGTTGTATTGGTGACTATTTCTGAAAACTAAACTGTTGCAATAACGTGGGGAAGATGGTGTGGGGGGGAAATGGGGAAGGAGAAAAGGCAGGTAGACCAGGGAAATCTCTACTCTAAAAAGCACACAAAAATTTAAAAAAAAAAAAAAATCATTACCTTTCAATAAATCAATTTTAAAAAACAAACAGGGCCTGCTGCAGTAGCCTAGTGGCTAAAGTCCTGGCCTTGCACACTCGAAATCCTGTATGCACGTCAGTTTGTATTATGGCTGCTCCACTTCCCTTCCAGGTTCCTGCTTGTGGCCTAGGAAAGCAGTTGAGGACGGCCCAAAGCCTTGGGACTCTGCACCCTCATGGGAGACCCAGAAGAGGCTGCAGAGTCCTGGCTTCACATAGGCTCAGCTCCAGCAGTTACAGTCACTTGGGGAGTGTATCAGCAGATGGAAGATCTTTCCATTTCCTTCACTCTATATCTGACTTTCCAACAAAAATAATAAATAAATCTTGTAAACTTTCACAGGCCATTGTAGAAAATAGTATACCTGCTCTGCGTAAATCTGGTAGTTCATCAAGAGTGCCAAGGGCTCCCATGGCATGGAATTTCAGTCCAGGGTTCTTACCCAGGAGAGCACAAATTACAAATCCCTGAACACTCAGCAACGAGTCCTCAAAGCAGCCCAAACAGAAGTTGGCTGGACTTTATACACAAGACACAACAATGTACATTGCTTGAAAGCATCATGCTAGGGCAAAGACCATCACACATCACGCCTTCTATGACTTCAGGCAGACTGACACAGTAAACTACACGGTGGTGGATGCCAAGGCAGGAGCGTGGTGGCAGAGGCTAGGTCATCACCAGCTGTAAATCCACCTGGGGGGGGGGGGGGGCAGGAAAACGTTCTTCTGGTGACAGCAGTAATGAATGGCTGTGACGCTCTAAAAGCCCACCAGACTGTTCACTGGGTATAAACTGGGGGAATTCATGTAAGAATTGTCTTAAAAAACAAAAAAAGCGCCCTGCAGAGAAGCTCCAGGCAGCCTGCAGTGGGATAAGATACATATCTGGAGAACCACCCAAGGGCAGGAGGACCAGCCCAGGGGACCAGTGCCCGAGGTCACTGATAGTACTCTGCTGCTGGTTCCACTGACACCTGAAAGTCAGGTTAGCAGAACTTCAAAATTATGTTATCTTATCAACTCCCCCTCTTGGGGTTTCTGTACTGTCTTAATTGGACAATACAATTTCTTTAAGCACACACCGCAATTTTAACCAGAGTTTATTTATAAATGAAGCCTGGTAACCTGATACATCTCAGGAGAATGTAAGATGTCATCACTCTGGAAGGTCTTAACAAAGCGCAGAAACGCAGCACACAGTTCTCATCGTGCAGATGCGTTTACCTGCGAGCTCGGCCTCCTGCCTTGGTTGGCCATCTGCAAAGGGCTTAGGGCATGGCAAAGGCAACAATGAACTTGGATTTTCTCAAGGATGCAGAGATCTCTTTCTTCTTTCAATACAAACTTCTTACCTTGCATTTCTATAGCCAGGCCTAGTAGGCTGACCTTGCTTTTAATCTCTGCTTGAACATAGTGAGGAGTGGACGGAAGGCTAGCCCAGGCAGTCAAAACAGAGATCCTTGCAATTCATCTTCACAGAAACAAGATTAGATCAGTTCCCTAAGGGGAGCTACTACTAAGTAAAAGACACTGATAACCAAAAGGAGGGACTCCTGTCAGGTTGCTTGCAGAAGTCAGCAGAGCAGCAAGGAGTCACAGGATACAATGCAGCCATTTTGTTTGCAACTGGGTGTCATGGGTGCTGGCAAAAGCGGATGTGGCCAAGGAATGACTGGCACTTCTAACAAAAACGATCAGACACCACTCATCCTCCCATCCTAAAACCCTACAGGGATTGTACTGACGGGTTTAATCAATGCAAAACTTGTCAATGTGTCTTAAATGAGCACAGCAAGTTTCCTGCAAGACACTCAGGCCATAGGATATACAACCCATGATGAAGACAGCTAAGAGTTACGGGGAACTGGTATGTACCAGGATCTGCGCTTAAGCGTGTTCTATGTACGCAGCCCACGCCTTTGGTCTCGAATTAGGTGCTATTGTTAGTCCTTCCAATCGCCCCAAGCCTTTGGTCTCAATAATCCCATGAGGTAGATGCTACTGTTGTCTTCCTTCCAATTGCCCAGTGCCTTTGGTCTCAATTCCATGAGGTAGACGTTAACCGTTGTCCTTCCAATCGCCCCATGCCTTTGGTCTCAATAATCGCATGAGGTAGATGTTACCATTGTTCTCCTTCCAATCGCCCCCTGGGTGGTACAGCAGGTGGAAGAGTCCAGCTCCGGATGAGTTGGCCTTCTTTCCTAGCATCCTCCCCCTCCGGGCCATGGTTGCAAGACAGAGATCCGGTGAGCATCACTGAGCCTGTGCTGGAAACAGGTAACAACTCTCTCTCTACCTGAATAATATCAACCACAGCTGTTGCACCATCAACACCAATGGCTGTCGGTATTGCACCAAAGGGACCAGTCCTTCTCCAGCCAGCACCACCCGCATTAATGTTCAACCAGGGTTGGTGCACACAGAGTTAATCATTTTTTTCCACCATAGATAAATTACTCCACAGGAGAGTGAGTGGTTACATGACTGAATCACAGCAGGCGTCTCAGTGGCCAGTGACCCACTTACCTTGAAGTATACCTTTGCTCTTTAACTAGTGAATGTGTTTCCATTTCCTTCCAGTGCCTGCACTTCCTGGACCCTAGGGAGAGCATAACAATTACTACAATTACTATCAATGGCAGCCCCCACCCCGCCCGGCGGGCTAATGTGTTCACCTGCTCTGACTGAGCAACTTCAGGACGAAAACACGGTCAAAGTGAACACGGATTCAGCATACTGAAAACACAAACGGGAACTAGGTCTGGACTCAACGTGCCATTCGCTCAGGATACAGGCCATGGACTCCTCCATGTCCACTTCTGTCCTAGCAGTCTGCCATAGAAACAGCACACCTTAGCGATCTTCTTTATTACATTAATAAAACTGGAGCGCGAGGGTTGAGGGTAAACTCGCGGAATGCAACTCCCAACACGAACCAGAGCTACCAAGTTCTGCCACATATCACCGGCTTTCACCCATATTCTGCAGGCGATCACTTAGGACTCCCCTCCGAGTTCTCATTGCAATGACTCCCCCCTCCCCCAACTCCTGCTGGCGAATGCTTGGCCGGCCTGGGAGCGCGCATCCCAGATAGCTGACCCCGCCGGCCAGTGGAGCGCCCCGAGTCCGGGACTTCTCTGCACAGGCGCGCCCGCGGGCCGTCCGCACGCACGAGTCAAGCGCCTGCTTCCCGCATAAAGCTTACACGGAGCCGGGAGGAAAGAGGAAAGCAAAACAAAAAAGACGGGTCGATGTTGTTGTTGATTTCTCTTCCTCCATAGCACAAGAGCGCCTACAGACGCAAGCGGTCCCTCCCGGCACCGCACCGCGAGCGAGCGCCCGCCCGGGCCCTTGCGCCCTGGGCGCTGCGGCGCGCAGGCAAGCAGCCCGGGAGGCGCCGCCCTCCGCCCCGTATCCCGCACCGATGGCTCTGGCCCCGCTGGCCCGACGGGGCAGTGAACTGGGGGCGGCCGGGGGCGCGGAAGGCTCGGGCCTGGGGCTGCCCGCGGCCGCCGCTCGCTCCGCGCCGCAGAACAAAAGCCCGGGGCCGCCAGAGCGTCCAGCACCGGCCCACGGCAGCCTCGGGCCGCCAGCGCCCCGCGCAGCGTCCAAGGCAGACGCGCGCCGCTCCGCGCGGTACCCGGCCTCCCACTTACCGCGAACGCGGAGGACGGCCGGGCCCGGGGCAGGTTGGGGGAACGCGGCCGCCTCCCGGTCCCGGAGTTTAAGTCAAGTGAGGTCCGCCTCCGGGGGCGGGCCGGGCAGCCAGGCCCCGCTCCCCGCCCCGCTGGCCCCGCCCCGGGCGCGCCACCGCGCCGCGGCCTCGCTCCCGGTCCTAGTGCCGCCCGGGTGTGCTCCGGCTCTTTCACAAGGCTTGAGCGAAAGAGGCCGAGGCGTTTGCATAGCCCTGCCCTCTTTCTTGATTTGCATTAAGTTATGGCATCCTAGAAAAGAAGCAGCTGGGGGCTTGGAATGCACGGCTGGAGTCTTACCTTACTCCGAGTCCCAGCTTCCTACTCCTGTGCCATAGTCAGGTTTGCACCTTTCCACAATCTCCTGCTTTACTCATCATCCCAGTCAAATCAGCACCAGGAAGTCACAGGTCCTAAGGGAACGTGGAGGTGTCCGTGAGTAAACGCGGCAGATCCTTAATCCCAGGGACAAATCACATAATCCAAGCAATCAAATGACACGCTGAATTCACAGTTCAGGTAAATAGTAGTGCGAAAAGCAAACAAGCGTGGATTGTTTTTAAAGAGCTTAGCTGCCATTGAAACATGACAGCTAGCTAGCTTGCGCTGCAGCTTGCGGATGTGGTGGCCATAAAGTTCAGGAACCTGAAAACCCCTAGAGAAAAGCAGGATAATAATTGTAGAAGGGTCGGCTTGGCGGAAGCTTGAACAGGAGCAAGGAGGAAGTGGAGGGAAGTGACTCACACAAAAATAACAAAGTAGGTAACTTCCAGAAGATGGTAACCCAATAGAACTCAGCCAATGAGGACTGGGGGAGGGACCCGTTCATTTGGGAAATCAATTGCTTGTTGTGATTGCCTGCCGTGTGCCTTCCTGTCTGGCTCCATAGCTTGCTCTTGTGCTGCCAGCTGTTCCTTCGGTTTGGGCAGGTGGGAGTATTTCCCAGAGTTTGGGGATGTTTCCCACAAGTAGGTAAAAGGTAACAGTTGTGATAACCTCAAGGGTTGGCTACTGGGTTAAGGAGTTGAAAGCCAGGGAGTAGGCCAAGCAACGGGTGGTGAGCTGCTTTGTGTGAGGGCAGTGCAGCCCCAGGTAGGAAGCACGACTGGGTTTGGCCTCAGACTGAGTTGGAAAGGGGTGGTGCCAGGGGCAGAGGCCTGGCTGCTGACACGCCCTTGTTTTTTTCTCAAACTCTGCTTCTGGTCTTATCAGTGTGTGCAGACATCAGTGGCCCACAATGCAATTTTAACTATTTGCAGCTGTGAGCTTTCTGGTCTTCGCTCAGCATGTTTATATTTATTGTGTGAGATTATGCTGTTCATAGCCAGTTCAAAAAATGGAGTCGGCTTTGTGGCTTTCTATATGCTCTAGGTACACAACGCTGGCCTGCAGCAGGTAATGGCTCAGGTACTTGGGTTATACAGGCATGTGAGGAGTCAAGTAACAGATGGAATCAATGCCTCTGTGTGTGTCTTTTCTCTATTTCTGCCTTTCAGATGCGTTTTTTTTTAATTTAAAAAACAAAAGGGGCTGAAAGGCAACACCTGCAAAATTGCTAATTCAATTGGCCTGTGATGGGGCTGGAAATTTGCATTTCTAATGAGTTGAAGTTCTACTACTGAGAGAGAACTTGGAGGTGCTGACTGCTGATGCAACAGCTACAATCCAAAAGCCCCACTGCGTTTTCTCAAAGTACACCTGGGCACCAGCCGTTGTGGCTCACTTGGGGAGTGAATCATCGGACGGAAGATCTTCCTCTCTGTCTCTCCTCCTCTCTATATATCTGACTTGTAATAAAAGTGAATAAATCTTAAAAAAAAAAAAAAAAAAGAGTTCTGGCTTTACTCAGGGTGATGGCCTAATGGAAATTGTTTCTTGTGAGACCAGAACCAAGGTCACAGCCTTCCTATCTTCTATTTCCATAACAATAGGAGGAAGTAAACAGGGAACCCTAGGCTTCAGATATGCAAGACCTGGGGGATCCTTGGACACTCAAGTTTGGATCTCACCAGCTGCACATCCTGAGGGGGAAATCGCAGTCTGTTGACTTTCCTCCTCCATTGAATAGGCGTGGGCCTGTAGGAGATAGTTACAGAACCCCGTGCACACACTTCACATGGAAAAGCCGGGGGAATGGAGGGAGATGCATTTGGCTTGGGAAGGTGTTTTCCAGTACCTACCTCCTAACCACACAGGGCAAATGAAAATAAAGTCCAAGAGAGATGAGTTACCACCACAAGTCTATTACAAATCCCACAACTATACAGGTTAAAGGAGGCTATAGGCAAAACAATGTTTAATGCCCACTTCTGAGTGAAAGAGAGAAAGAAAGGGTTAATGCTTTCATGGCTTCTATATGTGCTTGGCAAGATGAGATAAGAGACAAGAAGAAGGCAGTAGCAGGCCCGGGCTGTAGGAAGGGGGTCTGGGTTTCGGTTTCTGTTTCCTGACAAGCGAATTCCTTATCCTGAGAAATGGGTCCAGGTAATCCTGGGTCAGCGTCAGAACAGGGCCATAAAACTATAACAGGCCCGGGCTGCGGGAAAGGGATCTGGATAGACAATAGAATGGGCCATAAAACTTAAGGCCTGCCACAAAAGTATGTTAAGCTTGTGGTGTGTGCCTATAAAATACCTGTACCCCCGGAATTCGGGGCTTCTCTCTCCCTATTGGAGTAGGGGCCCGTTCGCCAACGTCAATAAAATCCTCTTGCTTCTTGCAGCCTCTGACCTGGTTCTTGAGCTCTCGGGCGGCGAATCTCGGGGTCCGTAACCGTTAAACACCGCCCCCCCCCCCCCAGGGTTTAACATGAGAAAATACTGATACTGTTGTAGGGTTTTTGACCCCGAGTACGGCAGCAATCTCAATTTTTGTCTCGCAGGAAAGAAGAATTTTCGTGCGGACAGTTTAGTTTTTTTTTTTTTTAAGATTTATTTTTATTTTTATTGGAGAGGCGGATATACAGACAGGAGAGACAGAGAGGAAGATCTTCTGTCCGATGATTCACTCCCCAAGCGGCTGCAACGGCTGGAACTTAGCCAATCTGAAGCCAGCAGCCTCTTCTGGGTCTCCCACACGGGTGCAGGGTTCCAAAGCTTTGGGCCGTCCTCGACTGCTTTCCCAGGCCACAGGAAGGGAGCTGGATGGGAAGCAGGGCTGCTGGGATTAGAACCTGTGCCCATATGGGATCTCAGGTGTGCAAGGCAAGGACCTTAACCACTACACCATCGCGCCGGGCTCAGACACAGTTTAGTTTTAAAGCAAGATTTATTAGAAAAGTTGAGAAAGGAGACTCCTGTCCTAGTGATGGGAGGGGGCTTTGAGATAGAAAGGACCCTAGTGCTCTGCCATAGTGGCAGGAGGAAAAGTAAAAAAGACCCTTATTAATGGTGGGGAAAGCATCTTGTAAAGGTTTCCCTCAAAGATGTTTCTCCAGAAACAAAAGAGAATTCCTGGTTTCCGTGGTACCTGGCCTTGGGACTAAAGGCCAGAAAGGTGTCACTGGCCAACTTTCTTGGTCCCTTTCTAATGATAAAGAGGCCAGTCTGAAGTCCTCGCACTTGGCACTGGCCAGAGACAGAATGGGGCTGAGGCTTCAAGTGAGGAATTGATATGCTAATGTCACCCTTGTCCCTTGGTGAATCTAGGACATGGTGGGGAATTTTATATTTGAGAGAAAAAAATGACTTGGGGACCCAGAATGCCCTAACTGCCTACTACCCAGTCTAACTCCTCTCGCAATACCAAAGAACTGGAATACCAAAGACAGAAGGGGCCACAAGATCAAAGAAAGAGGTGGACAGTTTCACAATGATGGGATAATAGGTAGCTAGGGTCTCTGCTCCCAGTGAAGTTACTTTATAAAATAAAAAATTTTACTTCTCTCCATTTTTTTAATCTTCCCCAAGGGCACATTCTTCCTGGCTTTATCCAGTCTCTTTGAGGGAAAGCCAAAGGCCAAAATCAGAATACCAATTCCCATTACTTGGAGTTGGTGTCTTGACAAAAGGAGACATACCAAAGCCAACTCCCCCACCCCCCCGCCAACCTGTGAGTTACCATCAAAGAGATGGTACCTGTGTAAGGCACCCCGAAGCGGGGATGACCTTACTGTCAGTCGAGAAAGTGAGTCTCCCCAATGACCAGCGAAGACAAGACTTGATGCAAACGCAGGAGGCTTTATTCAGGTACCAGTACACTGGGGCTAGGGCCAGTTCCTCACACAGGAGGGTAGGCACTCCAGGCCCAAGTCACTACACAGCATTCTTTTTATAGGCTAAAACTACATACAGAAAGGGTAAAGGCTAAGACCATATAATCATAAAAGTAGGGGCTTTTTGCTTTTCCTTTCAATTTCTTATCGCAATTTTCCTTGAGTTTGCTTTTCTCAGACCTTTGGAGCCTCTATCGACAAGTCAGGGACCTTCCGTCTCCTAACAATTTTTTTTTATCTTGTTTCCTCCTGAGATGCCTATCTCAAGACCACTTTTGTACTTTGTATCCTGAATCCTAGTTGAACTTAATCATTTACCAAGAGATGTCCTATTCAGCTACTCTTAGCAAGCAAAATATAGAGGCAAAAAGAACAAGCTAAACCCCTTTACTCTAACTTCTCCTCTAAATCTTTTCTCTTCACCTGAGATTTCAGCTTATCTTTTTTTTTTTTAATATTTTTTTAAAGATTTATTTTTATTATTTTTTCATTGGAAAGGCGGATATACAGAGAGGAGAGACAGAGAGGAAGATCTTCCATCCGATGATTCACTCCCCAAGTGAGCGCAATGGGCCGATACTATGCCGATCCGAAGCCAGGCCCGATTTCAGCTTATCTTAAGAATGAGAGAAGGAGGACCCGGCGCGATGGCGCAAGTGGTTAAAGGTCCTCGCCTTGCATGCCCGGGATCCCATATGGGCACTGGTTCTATCCCGGCAGCCCCGCTTCCCTTCCAGTTCCCTGCCTGTGGCCCGGGAAAGCAGTCGAGGACGGTCCCAAAGCTTTGGGACCCTGCACCCGTGTGGGAGACCCGGAAGAGGCTCCTGGCTTCGGACCGGCATAGCATCGGCTGTTGCGCTCACTTGGGGAGTGAATCATCGGATGGAAGATCTTCCTCTCTGTCTCTCCTGACTGTATATCCGCCTTTCCAATAAAAAAATAATAAAAATAAATCTTAAAAAAAAAAAAAGAATGAGAGAAGGGGGCTGCCAGGCACACCTTTCTGACCAGGAGATAGACTGCCCAAGATATGTTCCCCCTCCACCCTTTGACTCAGCTGTTCCCCTTTACTGAGATGTTGCAGAAAACACACCATTGTCAGGATTTTCTTCCCTTTCTCAGGTCTTTCTTCCCTTGAGCTTGTCTCCAAGACAGGAGACTTCTTTCACTCTAAATTAAATCTTGCTTTGCACACTGAAATTGTCCACATGAAAATTCTTTTGTGTGAGAGAAGAAATGAGGTTGCTGCCATCTTTCAATTCCCTACAACAATGACACGATGTAATCTCTCAGGGACTGAGGCACAGCAGTACTTCTTGGGCAGCCACAAGTGGGAGGATTCTCAGCCTTAAGGCAGGAGAAAGGATCGGAGGGACAGTAGAGGTCCAAGTCAACCAGAAACACTGCAAACTTCCAATGAGCTCCGAATCGAGCAGAGACGCTGCAGGCTTCTGATGAGCTCCAGGACAGGGTTTGTTGGGATGTCTGTGAAGGTCACTTAGAGGACATGATGGTGGCTTTGTGAGGAATCAGACAAGATAGTGGACAGTTGGGGTACAAGTAGAGTAAGCAACCTTTCAAAATGCCTGCGCCCCTTGTCATGGTGCTGAACTCCAGTCCTGGCTCCACTTTCCATTCTAGCTCCCTGCTAATACACATCCTCAGGGGTAGCAGTGGATGGCTCAAGTACTTTGGTCCCTGTAACCAGTGTGGGAGAGAATCAGCCAGATTTTTGCTTCCCAGCTATGGCCTGACCTCAGCCCTGGCTGTTACTGGCATTTGGGGAGTGATTAAGTGGATGGGAGTGGTCTGCCTCTCTGCCTTGAAAATAAATATATGAAAATCATTATACAAAAAAATTAAAGACAAGCTTTAAAGATTTTCACTTAAAAGGCAGAGTGATGGAAACAGGGAAAGACAGAGAAACAGAACTTCTATCTGCTAGTTTACTCCCCAAATGGCTGTTATCAACTGGCCTATACCAGGTGAAAGTCAAGAGCTTCTGTGATTGGCGGAGGTCTCAGCTTTTGGGCCTTCTGCTGCTGCTTTCCCAAGTGCATTTGAAAGAGCTGGGTTGGGATGCTGTGCCTGGGAACAGTTGCTACTCGAAATGGTACTCTGATATGGGATGCTGACAACATTGCAGGAGGTAGCTTATCCCAATATACCAGAATACTAACCCCAAATTTTAAAAAACAAAAAAACAAAAAAACTTGTATGAGTCAATACTTGCTCTGAACACACAATGTATGAAGATGTATGTTTCTTGGACAGGGAGAGCCCTCCCTGCTTGCTGCATCCCTCACCTAACTCTTGCTAGAAAATACCCCAGCAAACTGTTTCTCAGGGAGATAGTTACTCCTTGGGAACAACCACCTCTCCCTCTGTTTGCCCAAGGACTGGGCAAGCAGTCCTTGCCCAAGTTTGTCCGGAAACGTCTCTGTCTTTATCTGTCTACCTAGAATGCAGAAATGGCAGTAAGCTAATGTCACACAGATTGTGACAGGACTTCTTTCCTTCGCTTTTGTGCCATAAACTTCTCTGCCTCTTGGCAGAGTACATGGATTCCTGCATGTAATTGTAGTTTTGAATATATAAAACATGCACAATTATAACTGAGATTAATTAAAAACACAAGATATCAAATTAAGATATGTGATATGTTTCTCTTTAGTAAATAAAATCTAGTAGCAGATTTAAAAGAAGAGCTGACTTCCAAATGGTCAATAAAAATAGCATTTCTAATTCTTTGCATTAACTCATATAATGAGAAAGTGTTTATGATTGTTCTGGAATACTGTACAAGTTACTGTGGATTTCCCATCAATATCCATAATGGAAAGGAAATAATATATAGTGGTAAAGTTTTTTTTTCTAAGGTTTATTTGTTTTTATTGGAAAAGTAGATCAGATTTACAGAGAGAGGCAGAGATAGAAAGATCTCAGCCCACTGGTTTACTTCTCAAATACCTACAATGGCTAGAACTGAACTAATCCAAAGCCAGCTCTTTCTGAGTCTCCCATTGTGTGTGCAGGGTCCCAAAGCTTTTGGCCATCTTCTATTGCTTTCCCAGGCCATAAATATGGAGCTGGATGGGAGGTGGAACAGCTGGGACACCTACTAGCATCCATATGGGATCCCTGCACTTGTAAGCTAAGGATTTAACCATTGAGCCATTGTGCCAAGGCCATTGGTAAGCTTTTATGAAAATAAAAAAGGTAGCTATTTTACCATCCAAATCTGTAGCACTGCTGAATTCTACCCATGAACACAATAGGTAGAATTAAGGACCCTGAGCCTTCCTTTTCCAGTGTTACTTCATGGTTGAGGCATTTACATACACAGTAGATATAGCTAAATTTACTAATAACCTGACCTTGAAGCAGGGACCTTATCTTGGGCTGTCTAAGAGCAGCCCATGTAAGTATAGGAGCCTTGAAGACATCAGCAAGGGAGGGTAGGAGGTCAGAGAGACCTGGGGGAAGAAGATATTGAGAGCCTGAAAGCTCGAGGTGGCCTTGACCCACGTTTGTTGGCTTGGATGCAGATGGAACACAGGGAAAGCTTGAGAAGGCAATGCAGCCTGCAGAAGCCTAGATGAGCTTGAATGTGAACTCTTGCCTCATGAAACCTTCAGCAGAGACCTGGCAGAGCCATGTGCCAAGCATGGTTTGCACACACACTTAAGATGCTAAGTAGGATTAGTTTCAGCAGTTAGTATGGGGATTTGTTTGGACAGTGACAGAGAACGAATCTCATGAATGCCAGTTTGTAACCTTGCTCAAAAGAAATCTTCAAAAAAGAAAACACAGGGCCCAGCATGGTAGCCCAGTGGCTAACGTTCTTGCCTTGTACATGCCAGAATTCCATATGGACACCAGTTCTAATCCCGGAGACCATGCTTCCCATCCAGCTCCCTACTTGTGTCCTGGGAAAGCAGTAGGAGACAGCCCCAAAACCTTGGGAACCTGCACTAATGTGGGAAACCTGGAAGAATCTCCTGGCTGCTAGCTTCGGATCAGCTCAGCTCCAGACATTGCAACCATTGGGGAGTGAATTATCGGACAGAAGACCTTCCTCTCTGTCTCTCCTCCTCTCTGTTTATCTGCCTTCCCAATAAAAAACAAATCTTAACAAACAAACAAAAAAACACCAGGACCTGGTGTGGTAAATTCCTCACCTTGTATGTACCACAATCCCATGTGGATGCCAGTTTGTATCCCGGCTGCTCTACTTCCCTTCTAGCTCCCTGCTTGTGGCCTGTACCTGTGTGGCTGACCCAGAAGAAGCTCCTGGCTCCTGGCATTAAATCAGTTCAGTTCTGGCTGTAGCAGCCACTTGGGGAGTGAATCAGTGGATGGAAAATCTTTTTATTTGTCTCTCCTTCTCTCTGTGAATCTGACCTTGCAATATAAAATAAATAAACCCTGAAAGAAAGAAAAAGAGAGAGAGGAGAAAGAAAGAAATAAAAGAGAAAAAGAAATAAAGACAGGCACAAAGAAAGCAGACACCTCAAGATCTGTGAAGATTTCCACCCAGCCTGGAGCAGCCAGCCAATTAACTGCCAAGAAAAATAATATTTCTTTTCAACAATCTAAAATTCATTTTATTCTCCTTGCTTGACAGGCAGAGAGACAGAGAGAGATATCTTTATTATTTTTTTTTATTATTGCCATTTTATGATACAGTTCCACACATCTTGGGATTTCCCTTATCCCCACTCTAAGTCCCCTCCCCATTCCCACCAAGTTCCGCTATATTATTACTATAGTGTAATTCTTTATAAACAGCCGTATGTCCATCATTGCGGGCATGGACAACTGCAAAGAGTCCTGCATCCTATTGTCAGGATATAGTTAGCAGTTTCATTGGGAGTCCATCTTTGATCTGGAAGTAGAGATGCCCACTGCATTATATCCTCACATCTGTAGAGTGCTGTGGCCCACATCTCCTAGACCCTAGCATGGGGAAATTCCACCATCCCGCCTGCATGCTGGTCACAAGATGCTTGAGTGATTCCAGAATTGTTTGCTCGGCTATCTGTGCAAACTTTCAGGAATTGAGAATGTATATATCTTGGGCCATCCCCCCAACCGCAGCTTCCTGGTAGTGTGTCTGGAAGAGGTTGAATAATGCCATATGGAGATTAAGTCCCCAAGAGTGAGGGTGGACAAGTATAGAATATTGTAGGGAATTCGACATGAAACACAACCGCAACTTCGTTTCTTGTCTCACATGAGAAAAAGTTTCATGTGGACAAACTCTAGTTTTTAAAGCAAGATTTATTTAAGGAGAAGGGGTAAGGTGGTTCCTGCTCTAGAGGCAGGAGAGGCTCCAAGGCAGGAAAGACCCCAGATTACCTGCAGCCACAGCTAGGGATCCAAGACAGGAAAGAGAAAAAAACCAAAATAATGGTGGAAAAGGTGTCTTTGTACAACAACTCAAAGACAAAACAAACAAAAAATTTCGTTCACAATAGCACCTGGCTCTGAAACAAAAGAACCTCAAAAGGCTGGAACTGGTTAACTTCTTCCTCCCAGTCTAATGATAAAATGACCCAGAGATAAGATTAGGTGGGTCACTTCTCCTTGCTTTTGTTACAAATCTGAAATGGTGAATAATTGATACGTTAATTCTGCCTCTCTGTCCTTCCACGAGGGAAGGAGGTCCCCTTGAAAGAAACATGTTCTTGGAAAGTTAAAAAAACGAGGGAGAAATATGATTTTATTTTTCTAAAGAGTAACTTCACCATGTGGTATGGTAGGCAGCTAGTGCAGGGTCACAGGCTTGGAAGCCACTCCCCCCCCACCATCTATGTGCTCCCTCCTGCCCACCTGTGATGCTCACCTATCATCACCTGGAATCTCACAGGGGGTGGTACTGTATTGCTGTATAACCACTTGCCTTACTAGTCTCTTAAAGGTCCATGGTAGGGAGGGGCTCGCTGTCTTGGTCACAGGCTTCCATCACTCTGGCACTCCGATGCTAGGCCAGGACTTACTCTGAGGACAGGTATCCCCCCGAGAATGGCCCCTGTGTGTCTGTATTCCTCACCCTCTCTTCACTGTGTGGGTGCCCTGTGTGTCTGTATTCCTCATCCTCTCTTCACTGTGTGGTTGGGGCAATGAAGATAGCAATGCTAAGATGTTTTGTATTTCTAATGTGTGTACTTTCAAGAGTTCCAGGAGAGGTAAGGCCTAGCAGTAATGGAATGTGAGCAGAGATGCTAGGGATGTTACGGGGTGTGAGTGAGATCATACCAGATATGTTTAAGATTTATTAAGGAGTCTTTATTAACCAAGCTCGGTGATAATAGAGCTTACTAGAAATAGCAAATCACAAGTCCATATGGCAATTCAACCAATCATAATCCAACCAAACATAATCCAAAGAGGAACAAATGGTCATTACCCTGAAGTCTATCCGATAAGCTGAAAACTTAAGTCCCAGCTTCCCCAACAATATAAATTATCCTAAGAGACATGCAACTAATAACACACTTGAGCACACTTACAGAGCTTCAGACATTCACCTTTCCTTGACTTCTCTGCCCACATTCCACTACTGCTAGGTCTCACCTTTCCTGGAACCCTGATAGTACACAAAACAGAAATAATATTGCTATAACCATTGCCCTATCTAAGCAGTACACAGCGATCATGCTCAGGGGATTACCTGCCCTGGGTCAGCCAAGAGTCGAGGTGCCAAAGTAATGGAAGCACCTGGCCAGAAAGAGAGCGAAAACCCCCGCTTCACAGACCCTTTAAGGGGGCTTGTGAGGGAAGTGGTTACACAACAATGCGATACTGTCCCCTCTCAGTTGATAGGTGAGTCACAGGTGGGCAGGAGCAAATACCTAGGTGGTGGTGGGAAATGGCTGAGGATGCAATTAACATTCTATTGCTGTTAGGACCCACCTTCACAACAGAGGGCAGGGGACAGACACATTTCATTTGCCCACTGTCAATGGGTGCTGGCTATACTGGCTGCACCCCATAACAGGGAAAGGTATCTGCAGTTTGGAAGTGTAACCAGGTTGTTCATTGCATTGTTGCACCCACTCGACCGCTGAAACATAAATGTTACATTCACCAGTGATAGTCACAACAAAGTTTTATTATGAGAGGCAAGGAAACCGATTGACCGACTGACCCACCAGTCAGGACCAATACCCCTTACTGGAGTGCGGCCCCGAGCAGTACATTTACAAAGTTTTTATAGGGGCAGTTTGACACAGCTTCAAGGGGGTACAATTTACAACAGCTGAGAGGTGAGTGAGGAAGAATTACACATTCCTTGCTTATCTCGGTTTGCCAGCCCCTGCCTGCTCTCCTCACTCAGGTCTGGGCTCCAACCTTGGCGCCACCTGTGACAAGTAGACCCCGATCTTGAATTATCTATGGGTTAAATAAGCTGGGGCCTTGATTTATGGAAATTGGGGCCATTAGCACTAAAGGTCACGTTGGCCATTACGCCTGCAAGATCACATAGTTTCTTAGCCAAGCAAGCAAAGCAGAAGTTACAAAAGCAAAAAGAATTGCAGTTAGCAATGAGCCATGTTTACTCCATTTTGTTTTTAATTCTACAGCATGTCTCTTAGGATAACATGTTGTTGGGGAAGCTGGGACATAGATCTTCAGATTTTAATGGATGGACTTCAGGGTAACGACCATTTGTTCCTCTTGGGGTTTTGGTTGAATGGATTGCTAGGGATTTGTAATTTGCTATTTCTAGTGGGCCCTGTTATCACAAAGCTTGGTTAATAAAGACTCTTTAATAAAACTTAGATCTATCTGGCATGATCTTGCTCACACCCTGTAACAACCAGGGACCTCAAACCCTAACTGCCTATTATCCCATTTGGCTCCTCACACAGTAACAGCCAAGTAAATGAACTAGAAATTACTCTGTGGATTTGACAAGATGATTAGAGCCTGGGGTCCGGAAATACGAAGATCCAAAATGATAAAAACAGCACTAATTTCAAAACTTACTAAGAAGGATACACCACAGCTCCCAGAATCCAAAGGGACCTCTGTACTTTTCTCTATGCTCTTGTCGCCATGAACTAATAAGAATACACAGATTTGGGTAAATGTTGTATAGAACAGCATATTAGTTATTTAAAACAGTTTAAAGTTCTAGTTCTAGTTCATACGATATCACGATATTATTAGAAAACACAGCTAATTCCCGCAACCTGGTTCTTTACCGTGAGCTGAAAACACCAGCCGCAACAAGGTGTTTTAGGAGATTTATTCCAGCGAGGCAGGAACGGGTGAAGGTGGTGGAGAGAAAAAAGGACAGACGGAAGCATCTGGGGCCTTTTTATACAGGTAGGCCTGCACGGTGTGGGGGGCAGGGATTGGGAGGGTTTGAGGGCATGCCCCAGGGGATTGGTGCCTGCAGGTGAATGCCTGGGATGATTGGTGAGTGGGCGGGATTGGGAAAGGGGCTGGAAGATTGGGGGTGGGATTCTCAGGTGGAATGCCGGGTTACAGCTGATTCGTGGATTGCTAGACCACACAAATTTTGTGAGCTGTGAGGAAGAAGGAATGGCACCAGGCAGGGTATCCGTCTCCATGATGACCTTCAAATCACTCCTCACAGTGTACACTTCTGATTCTTCCTGTTTTTAACAAGCCAGAGCACTCTCTCCAGGTCACAGTGATAACGCTAAAGTGTAACAGGAAAGACAAGATTCTAGGACACTTGTTAAAGCATAAGGAGCAAGACCTCATACAGATCCATCACAAAGGATGTGGGGATCATAGCAATGCGCCTTGTACAGGGCGGTAATTGGGCTCAATTCCACATACACTGTGGGCAAATGGGCATTTACAGCCCAAGGAGGAGCATCTGGAAATCAGCGGACAGAAATTACTTACAGGAAACATCAGGAGAGTAGGGATACGGTTAAACTGATGCAATAGAATCCGTGCTGAAAGTGGGCCAGAGGTCAACTGATTATTTTGATCAGGTTGGGGGGAGGGGAGACTCTTGTTATGTTAACTAACAGATTTTTTTTTATAGTTATTTATTTTTATTGGAAAGGCAGATATACAGAGAGAAGAAGACACAGTGAGGAAGATCTTCCATCTTCTGATTTACTCTCCAAGTGGCCTCAATGGCCAACCTGTGCTAATCCGAAGCCAGGAGCCAGAAGCTTCTTCTAGGTCTCCCACGTGTGTACAGGGTCCCAAGGCTTTGGGCTATCCTCGACTGCTTTCCCAAAACACAAGCAGGGAGCTAGATGGGAAGCAGGATTGCCAGGATTAGAACTGGCACCCATATGGGATCCTGGCGCGTGCTAGGCGGGGACTTTAACTGCTAGGCCATCATGCAGGAAAATGCAGATGAGCCTGGTGTTGGTGCTGAGAGCCTCAAAGAACTCTGAAGTGGGCTCACACAGAGTACAGGGCTTGGGCTAACAGAAGATTTACCGTAGCAGAATCAGAAGGACATTTATTCAGAGTTTCTCAAGAGTCAAAGGTGAACTGGAGGTTGAGACCGGAGGCCCAACCACAAGGGATTTTTAGGGCACTTCTGAGACACTTTGACTGCATCGGCCCAGTCCCTTCCTGATGACAATTTAAGGAGGCATGTCAATCATTTTCTTGTTTTCTAGTTGATGGGCTTTCGTGTTTTGATGTTTATGACACATTGATTTTTGTGAAACCTTTTGATTGTAAAAATTATTTTGCAAGATGTAATCTTAAGTTGCCAATTTCTTAAGAAATCTTATCTCATGTGGGCAATCTCTGTGGCACACACTGTTTCTTAGGAACTGACTTTGTACAAACACATGTTCACCAGGGTTAGACCTATGGAGGCAGATTTTCAAGTAGTTTTAACTATTTTAAATGTCATTATTTTCCTTAAAAAAAAAAAGACTTATTTATTGAAATGGCAGATTTTTACAGAGAAGGATAGACAGATAAAGATATTCCATCTGCTGGTTAACTCCCAAAACGGCCACAATGGCTGGAGTTGAGCCAGTCAATGTGAAATGATTATTTATTACCTCTACAGAATGTGCATGTGCAGGAAGCTGGAGTGACAACTTGAACTAGGAACTCTAAGATGCGATGTGGGCGTCCCAACCACCACCATAACCACAGTGCAAATGCCTACTCCAGATAACTTCTTTATAAGGCCGTAGCCCCCAGAGATCTGTCATTTCCCCAGGATCACTAGGTTTGAATTTTCATCTATGAAGGGTGATGTCAATGAATACAGAGAAAAACAAAGTAATCTAAAAGGATAATGAGGTCTTATACATGAACTAAAAAACAAAACTCCAGGCCAGTACAGAAAACAAACTACAGAAAGTTCAGAAGACATTAAATACCAATTCAATTACTAAGAGTTTGAGTTGTAAGGCGCCAGGCATACACAAGCGATCCTTTGTTGCAGCCACTCCTGTCCAGATTGGCCTAAGGGGGTATGTTCTAACACTCCTGTAAACTGTTCATTCTGAGTTGATCACCATGATGAAACTGAACCTTCTCGGAGATACGTTTGGACAGAGACCTTTCCACAGAGGCCCCTCCTGTCCTAGTCCCTCCTAGGTGTCCCTCCTGTTCCCTTCCTGCACATGACCTCAACCCCTACTCATCGGCCCCTACCCCTCCTGGCAATAGCTGTCACTCTCTAGCAAATATTTGATCAACTACTGAAACAAGCCAGCCTTCAGTGGAGATCCTTGCTTAGACCCCATCCTTTCACAAGTCCACCAGCCCAGAAGGAGCCATAGCTTCTCCAGGGTTTTCTTTTCTTCTTTCTTTTTTTTTTTTTTAAAAGATTTATTTATTTTTACTGCAAAGTCAGATATACAGAGAGGAGGAGAGACAGAGAGGAGTATCTTCCATGTGATGATTCACTCCCCAAGTGAGTACAACAGCCAGTGCTGTGCCGATCCAGAGCCAGGAGCCAGGAATTTCCTCCAGGTCTCCCATGTAGGTACAGGGGCACAAGTAGGAAGCTGGATGGGAAGTAGAGCTGCCGGGATTAGAACCAGTGCCCATATGGGATCCTGGCATGTTCAAGGCAAGGACTTCGGCCACTAGGCCACCGTGTCGGAGCTGTTTTTCTTCTTTTTAAAGATTTATTTATTTTTATTGGAAAGTCAGATATATAGAGAGGAGGAGGAGGGACAGAGCGAAAGATCTTCCATCCAATGATTTACTCTCCAAATAGCCGCAACAGCCAGAACTGAGCCAATCTGAAGCCAGGAGCTTCTTCTGGATCTCCCACTTGGGTACAGGGTCCCAAGGCTTTGGGCTGTCTCCTGCTGCTTTCCCAGGCCATAAGCAGGGAACTGGATGGGAAGTAGGGCCACCAGGATTAGAACCGGTGCCCATATGGGATCCCAGTGCATGCAAGGCAAGGACCTTAGCCACTAGGCTATGGTGCTGGGCCCTTTCCCCAGCATTTTCTAATAATTTTTGCTAGAACTATAAGAGTAGAGTGAGCTTTGGCGCTTCTTCCTTGTAGGAATCACAGCTAACTTGAGATGAGTTGCAACACCTGTCAGTTCCCATGAGATATTGGGCGGGCAGAACTGATCAGGCAACTTGCATCCACTGGTATGTGTGCTGGCTGGTGCAGGTGACCAAATGTGATCCTGCACTGTCTGCTGCACACAAATGTCAAGTCTGAGGTCACCCCAGGCAAAATTTCTGGGGGACCCCCGAACAAGACTGCTAGGCTCAGTACCTGACCACAGGGTAACCACAAGCTGTGTGGTCCAACCTTGGAATGCATACAAGGAGACTGGACCTCCTTAGGTGCAGTGGCCTCTGTGCAGTGGACAGCCTGCCCAGATGTATACAGGGGACATGACAGCCAGCTCATCCAGGCCAGCAGAGGACATCAACAATCTTACCAGAGAATTGGGCCCGGCGTGATGACGCAAGTGGTTAAGGTCCTCGCCTTGCACGCCTGGGATCCCATATGGGCACAGGTTCTAATCCCAGCGGCCCCACTTCCCATCCAGTTCCCTGCTTGTGGCCCGGGAAAGCAGTTGAGGACAGCCCAAAGCTTTGGGACCCTGCACCCGCATGGGAGACCCGGAAGAGGCTCCTGGCTTCAGATTGGCTCAGCTCCAGCCGTTGCGGCCGCTTGGGGAGTGAATCATCGGATGGAAGATCTTCCTCTCTGTCTCTCCTCTCTGTATATCTGCCTTTCCAATAAAAATAAAATAAAACTTAAAAAAAAAAATCTTACCAGAGAATTGAAAGCAGAACAGGTGGGACAGTTCTCTCAGCCAAGCTTTGCAGCATGTTCCTGGGCCTGTGCATGCACTAAGGTAGACTTTGTCAACCAGTAGACCTTGGGAAGATTTTCTCAACCCTAGAGAAACAAAACCAACAATTTCTCAAAACTATCGAATCCACTCAAGTAACACCCTCAGAACACTGTTCTTCACATCAGGGCCTCTAAGGTCTCCCATCCCTGGGTGCTGACGTAGTTTTACAGCTGATGTAGTTTTACAGCAAGGAGCAGCTGGCCTCATCCTCTCCTCCCCTAAAAACACAAGAGAAAAAAAAAGGAAGAAGAAGAAAGTTGAAACATTTGTCGCACACACCTTTCTCTGTGCCTTGACCACTCTGCCAGGGTACCACAGCGGTATGCATCCCTCTTAGCTGTATAGTCAATGCTGAAAATGTAAAAATCATAGCCAACACTCCCACAACAGAAGTCAGGTCAGTAGGAGAAAACCTCCCAGGTTTATTTAAACAAAATGCATGTGACACAGGAGGCTTCCTAACAAAGATTCAAAGGCCCAGGGGGAACTTCTTTACGCTTGAGTTCAAAGCATGGACAACTGCATAGAAATGCGATGGAACAGGGTGATATCATGGTATACCCTGAGAGGGGAAAACCCAACATAGCCTGTCTGTTCAGATTCTTCTTGGTTTCTATGTGTGACCTGCATTCCTCTGGACACAGGGCATGACTCTTCTGGAATGATGGCCTTACCATCTACGACCAGATAAGGTAGCTCAAAGAACATCTTCATGGCCTGTTCTCACACAGACAAGGCAGGGGCAGGTTGGCAATATGTTAGATTTATAGCTTGTTTGAGATAAAAGAGGTTCTGGTTTTAATGATCCAACTTGAGGGAAGAGGAATTTTTGTTTACATGACTTAGGAAAAAAAATTTGGTAAGAGACAGAAGGGCAGAGACCCTTGTCCACAGGCTGCTTGTTAAGTCTTCCAGCCTCCTGCAATTCAAAACACTCAGCACACCAAGGCACCTGTTAGATTTGCCGACCACCCATGAAAGACGGGCGGAGTACAAACAAGCCTTTCTTGAGCAAGAAGTCCAGTCCTGGGCCTTTCCCCTGGGCAGTGGAGGCACAAGCAGGAGAGGAGAAAGTTGCGAGCAGGAAAGAGCAGACTGACTGGTGAAGACAAAGGTTTTATACCCCTTCTGATCTGCGTGCTGGCACAGACTCTGCTTGAGCCGTAATAAGGCAAGGATTGCTGGCCCTTGTCCAACATTAGCTCATTCACGATCTGGCTGCCTCAGGCGTACCACATTCCTGAGTGTGGTCAAAGTGATACGTGTCCACCCTGAAGTAAAACTCCACCCACGTCCTATATCCATGGCAACCATCAGTGTACCATGCTTTTTGCTACCCATTTTCAGAGCCCAAATAGAGTTCAAGTCATTTTCTAAAACTGTAATGCCTTAATCTGCCCTGCCTCTGCTGCAAGAACAAAAGCAAGGCTCGGCTGAGATGCCTCGAGGGAAGTCTATGACAATGGAAAATGCCACTGAGGTGGGGAATGTGAAAGGTTTCACCACTAATGTAAAGGGCTTCATTAGTTCAGTAGGGAAAACAAGCCCTGATGCCGAGGTAGAAGCAAAGAGCCAGATGTATGGTGACCGCATGTCTGGGACCAGTACCAAGGACACAGTCAAGATAGACAGATCTCCTGACCAACCCTATGATAGGAACAGTCTGGTTGTATTTATTTACTTTCATCTGCTTCCGTCAATACATATTTAATATGGATGTAGATAAAAATGAATCTATGGGAGATACTGGAAGTAGCACTACCAATAACCTCAATATGTCCTTAACATTATTACACTTTTATCTGACATTGGGAACCCAGAAACAGCTATAGTAATAATAGAACTCTCATGTAAACTATGCTGTGACTTGATAATGGATATAGTATGTGTGTTGGAGCTTTGGAGCAGAAGTGACTCCATCTTCCTAGACTACTGGTGAAATGGAGTCACCTCTCATATCACTCCTGTCAAGAAGCTCTAATGCAAGTAAACATGTTTTGAAAAACAAGTTCTGGCAAAAACGATAAGAGAAGAAAAATATGTTTTGACAAATATGTAAAAAACATGTTTTGCAGAACTAAGAGAAAGCAAAGCCTGTTACTGATAGATAAGTTATAACCAATTGGAGATAAGTAAACATGTTTGTGAAGTGAAAGTAACCAATGAAAATTCATTGTAAACATGTAAGAACCAATCAAAACATTGTAAACAACTGATTGCTTGACCCACTGAATTGTACAAAAGCCCATGCTTCAATCCCAGTCACCAAAGCTGGTAGGCTCCCACTAGACTGGAACCAAAGCCCAGCAGACCTCCACAAGACCAAAGTCAAGGGCACTCTCGGTGGCTTCCCTGTCCTGTTTGGTGTGTACTCGCTTGAATAAATGCTTGGTAGGAAGCATCAACTCACTCTTGACTTGTGATGTTTGTTCGAGTGACCGGGCTCGTACTGTGAGAACATTTTTTTGCTTTATGTTTATAAACCCCTGGTACTAAAGTGTAGTGATCCCTCCTAGGTAGCAGGTGCCTCTTTGTCCTTTCAGAGGACCATCCCTTCTCAGCATCTCTGCTGGCCTCATACTTCATCTTTGATTGCACATAATCCCAGGGTTCATGTCAGGTTTAACACCCGTAGGTCACAGGGCCTGGCCAGCTGAGTGAGCCCCACTTCCAGAATACGCCCCACACAGAGCACTCCCCAAGTCTTTGTTCTTGATGTGAGACTCTTAGTTTGCTTAGCTCGCACCACTCAGAGTCTCACAGATAACCTGAGGTCTGAGACCTCAGAGAATTTCAGTGTGATCTGCTTTCATCTTTCTCCTTTGCCCTGGGCTCCATGGCATGGAGTGCGGGGGCTCCCAGGATACCCGGAAGAGTGACTATAAACTGAATGGCACTGGAAAGGCCTAGGAAGCAGTCTGCTCACATTCTCCAGTCAGTCTTTCATTTGCTCTTTCTTAAGTCAGGCCATAGTAACCAAAAACAAGTTTTTTGGAAGATTTATTTTATTTTTATTGGAAAGGCAGATACCCAGAGAGAAGGAAACACAGAGAGAAAGATCTTCCATCTGCTGGTTTTGCTGTTGGCCTCAACAGAGGAGTTTAGCCAATCCAAAGCTGGGTGCCAGGAGTTCTTCCGGGTCTCTCACTTGGGTGCAGAGTTTTAAGGCTTTGGGCCATGCTCTACTGCATTCCTAGGCCACAAGAAGGGAGCTGGATGGGAAGTAGATGGTCTGGAACACAAACCAGTGCTCCTGTGGGATCCCAGCACATACAAGATGAGAATTTAGTCAGTAGGCTATCATGCCAGGTCCATAAACAGAATTTCTTTGCCTCAAAGCAGATGATGAACTATTATTCTAACCTTTTCCTGCCCTTCTGAGTAGAACACAGGGTGGGTAACGTTTTGTTTTGTTTTGTTTTGTTTTGTTTTGTTTTGTTTTGTTTTGTTTTGTTTTGTTTTGTTTTGTTTGCCAGGGGTCATTTGAACATTTATGACATCACTTGCAGGCCAAAAAATTATGAACTTGGGGTCCGTGTTGTGACAGGTTAAGCCATCACCTGCAACACCAGTATCCCATCTAGATACAGGTAGGTTGGAGTCCCAGCTGCCCTACTTCCAATCCAGCTCCCTGGGTTGTCAGCCTGGAATCTCATGGCAAAAAGGAAAGTTACCACTTTTCACCCCTACAGAAGTAAATAGCACCAAATGTTAGGTACTCTGGCAAAATCTGACCATGGATACATTTGAATTTCCAAGGAATTTCAGATTTCAAAACAATGATTTATTTAGGCAGAGTATCTTAAGGATTCCAAATGATCAATGGTGAGCATTTTTAGAAATTGTATTTATTTAAAAGAGCAAAGACAGAGACAGAGGTATTTTCTATCTGCTGCTTCATTCCCCTAAGTCCTACAATAGCCAAAGCTGAGCCAGGTCAAAGCCAGGAGCCAAGATCTCCACTCAAGTTTCCTACATGGGTGCCAGTGGTCCAAGTGATTGGGCCATCATCATGCATGCTAGAAGACAGCTGGATCAGAGGATATGGGACTCAATACTAGGCAATCCAATATGGTGTGTCAGCATTCCTAGCCGTGGCTTCATGGGCTGTGCCACCACACCCAGCTCAAAGGTCAGTATTGTAATAAGCATGAAGAACCCACTGAAGGAAAAATGAAAAACTGCCATTATTAAGCCTTCCTAAGACAGGCTAATACAAATGTAGAGGATTATAGAATTCAACCTTAAAATCTCCCTCCGTCTCCCAGTCCAGCACTCGACTGACTTCCTCCCAGGAGTCCTGCTGGTCCCCTTCCTCCCATGACTTTCCTGACTCCTCCTCTCTTTATCATTTCTTCATAAACACGGCCCTCTCCCTGGACAACATCCCTTCATGATATCTTACTTTCCAAGTGAAGAGGATGACCAATTTAGCTAACTTTACAGTTTTAAATTTCGGTCAAGATCAGCTTTACATTATGCAACCAAGTTCTTCAGGAATTTTTGCAAAGAGATCACTGACAAAGCTAGGGTCATCTAAGAAACTCATCACACAGTTGCTCATTCTCCATCAGTGAGTTCAAGTCCTCATGGTGAAACTGGCACGTAACAGCTGGATCTTCTGCTCTGTTCTGCTCTCCACGTACAAAGTCCTGAAGCATGGATCCCCTGCACTTGCTGGCAGCAATAGCGAACAAGGACATAACTACTCAAAGGATGTCAGACCAAAGTGCACTCTCTTGGTCATGACATCTGTGTGCAAAATGGAAAGCCTGTCCCCCTTCAGAGAATGGGATCTCATAGTGACCTTACCTGGTCAATGACCAAAAGCCAACAGGGATAGACCTGTGGGATACTACAGGACACTGTAGGTTCTGGATGCATAAACTGTCTGCATTGACTCCCCATGTTTATAATTTTAAGCAGCTGACAGAACTGGAGAAAAACGTGCCATGAGAAAACTGTGCAAGTTTTTGGAAGGCAAAAAAGAAAAAAATCTGGTTTTTCTTCACTGCAAATTGCATGACGGTGGCAGTCACGACTGCAGGGAGCACAGGAGTCACAGATCTACTAGCTCACACCGTTTGCATGGGAAAGTGTCTGGTTGTACTAGTCACCTTAGGATTGCTACAACTACAATGTCTAAGAGAAGCTTCTCAGGAAGGAGGAAAGTCTATTCCAGCTTACGCTTTTGGAGACTAACAGTCCAAATCCAAGGACTCCACTAATTTGCTACTGAAGGGGTTAAAACACGTGCAGAGGGTGGTTCACCTGGTGTACCAGGAAGCAGGGAAGCAGAGCAGTGTGCCAGGAAGTACACTCTAATGACCTACAGATCCCACACACTACACAACATAATTAGACCAAACCTATCTGTCAATCCATCAGTCACCAATGTTAATCCACAAACCACTGAGTCTGCACACAAACCACCAGCTGCAGCCCTGTGTGTCCTGAGCCCGGTTAGCGGACAGCTCTGTGGCTAGCACCAGCTTCCCCTGCAGCTCCAGGAACACCATGGTACACTCTTTTGTTTTCTGGTTTCTTCATGTGGCTTCCGAGTCTTACTTTTCCCTGTTTCACATCTACCTTTCCTGATCGCTAGCACTTCCTGCCCATGTACGACACAAAGACTACAGCCTTACATAAACTTTTTTTTTTTTAAAGATTTATTTATTCTATTACAAAGTCAGATATACAGAGAGGAGGAAAGATAGGGAAGGAGATCTTCTGTCTGATCTTCTGTCACTCCCCAAGTGAGTGCAACAGCCGGTGCTGTGCTGATCCAAGCCAGGAGCCAGGAACTTCCTCCAGGTCTCCCACACAGGTGCAGGGTCTCAAGGCTTTGGGTCTTCCTCCACTGCTTTCCCAGGCCACAAGCAGGGAGCTGGATGGGAAGTGGGGCTGCTGGGATTAGAACCGGCACCCACATGGGATCCTGGCACGTTCAAGGGAGGGCTTAAGCTGCTAGGCCACGCTGCCGGGCCCATAAACTTTTTTAAAACATTTTTTTCTTGTAGGTCATCATTTTTTAAGATTCATTTATTTCATAGAAAAGGTAGATCTACAGAGAGAATGAGATACAGATGGACTCTCCATTTGCTGGTTCAGTCTCCAAGTGGCCACAGCGGCCAGGTCTGAGCTGATCTGAAGACAAGAGTTTCTTCCAGGTCTCCCAACCACATGCAGATTCCCAAGGCCTTGGGCCATCCTCGACTGCTTTCCCAGGCCACAAGCAGGGAGCTGGATGGGAAGTGGAGCAAGAAGGACACGAACCAGCATCCATATGGGATCCCAGTGCATGCAAAGTGAGGATTTAGACACTAGACTATTGCACCAGATCTTTGCATAAACTTCTTAATCAGCTTCCACAATTGCTTAAATTCCAATTCCTTTTAAAACAACTCAAGACAAAAAACAAAAACAAACAAAAACCCTCCCACTAACAAATTTCTGCAATAAACCTTATTCTATTACTCATAGTATTTCTACTACTCTGATTAAACTCTGCCTGATGCAAGAAACCCAGGAGTTCATCATCTAAAAAGAATGCATAAATACATTTGGATGGGTGGATGTTGTGGTGCAGTGGGTGAAGTCTCCACTTGATACACCCACATTCTCAGATGGCTGGGTTCAAGTTCCAGCTCCACTTTAATTCCAGTTTCCTGATACTGTGCACCTTGACAGGCTGCACAGTATAGCTCAAGTACTTGGGCCCCTGCCACTCACAGTGCCACTCCACCTTGAACTGTAGGATTCTGTCTTTTGATCTGGCTATTACAGACATTTTGACAGCACGGCAATAAATTAAATCTCTCCCTCCTCCTCTCTCTCTGCTTTTTAAATGGATGAAAATTAATAAAACTGAAACATTTTTACAAGTGAGTACAGTTTAAGATAACATATTTCTTTTTTTACCATGTGCAGGGTCCAAGGCTTGGAGCCGTCCTCGACTGTGTTCCCAGGTCACAAGCAGGGAGCTGGATGGGAATTGGAGCAGCTGGAATTAGAACGGGTGCCCATATGGGATCCCAGCATATGCCAAGAGAGAACTTTATCTACTAGGCTACTGTGTCAGGCCCAACATATTTCTTTTTAAAATTATATTTGTACCTCTTATTGTTTGCTATGTGCCAGACATTTTCCTAAATGTACCTTAACTGTCTTTTCTTTTTTTTTCCCAAGACTTAGATATCTTTACCATACACTATTTTGCATGTAAAGAACTTCACCTAAAGGAAAATAATCAATTTTCCCAAGGACATGCTGCTGCAAATATCAGAGTTCTTCAAAAAGTTCCTAATATTACAATAAATGACAAGAAAATATCGGGAGGGGAAAATATGGAGGTTTCCAAAGAGACAAAATCATCTGAAGACGTTCCTTCGGTTGGTCACATAACACAGGACTAACAGGTATTCTTCACCAGAACATGTGTGATGCCTACTCTCTTGAATTCAAGTTGGTAGCTTGTCCTCCTTCCCAAAACCAACAGCCAGAATGAGGAATTGGCTCTCCGAGGTAGGGTGTGTATTCCCTGTGATCCCTGAGCCATTCCACCCTATCATGGAGAAAGCCACAAAGGGCAGAAGGAGATGCTGATAAAACTGATGTGGCACTCAGTTGGGGTTCTTCATGTTCTTTTCATTTTTTTTTTAAATTTATTTTTGAAGATGTTTACATAGTTGAGAATAATGCATGCCCATGTGGACCACTGATTAGGGTGGGAAGGGTCGAGGGTAAGGGAAAGTAGATGAGGCTATTGTTTCCAATTTTCTTTTTCTTCTTCCTGTAGCTGGGGGAAGGAGCGAGAGAATGGGAGAAGCCGCACCTAGCATCCTAATCACTTCAGTACCCAGGGATGGGGGACGGCTACCCAACATCATGCCAAGGTCTCTGATGTGGAGCATGCTCTGAGGGCTCTGTTCCAGTCGTTTCCATAATTCTGAAATGACGTTAATATCTCTGGTCCAAGAATGAGGAAATCCTTCCAAAGTCCTTTGGCTGACATAGTCCACCTTAGAAATCTCCATTTGCACAGATACCTGCTGTCAAATCTTCAATGCTTGGCTGGGAAAGTTGTCCAATTTGTTCTGCCTTCCATCCTTTGTTATGCTACTAGACGTCCTTTGCAGGCCCCAGTGGCTTGCCATATCTCCCTCGTGCATCTGGACATGCCATCCACTGCACCGCCTTCAACAACCAAGGAGGCCCAGTTCTGACATATGCTCTCCATGGTCAGACCACAGATTCTGTGATTCTCCCCATGGTCAGAGTTCTGAGTCCAGTGGTTCAGCTGGGTGGGGGCAGGGTTCACAAAGAAACCTCATCTGAGGCGACCTCAGAGCCGACTCCTATGTGTGTCAGCCAGTATGGGATCTGGCTCAGTCTATATACACACACTGGTGGGTTCAGTTGTTGGGTCAGATCTGTCGCCAGCCCCATCTCTTACACAAAACCAGCCCGCCACACACTCAGCCCTCACGTACACCAGTGGAACCTGCAGGCCAGTTGGTGTGACCCAAATAACCCTTACCAAGCCAGCCACAAGCTCCGGTTTCTGCACATACTGGTTTATTTAGAAGACTTGTCCAGTCTGTCCTGCATCCCGTTCGGCTTTTGTATACATCAGTGGGTGCTGCAGGTTAGTTCAGCCCAACCAATCCCACTATCCAGCCACACGTAGGCTGTCAGGTGCCACCACCTGCTCAGCTAGATCCATCCCCAGCCTACAAAGAGGCGAACACAAGGACCGAGGGTAGCATCACTGGTTTTGATGAGCACACACAGCTGGTATTAGAGGGGGTTGAAGAGATTTGTTCTAGATCATACTAAAAGGAAATATTACTTTGTTAAAAAGAGTCTCCAACTAGAAATGGTCAGTGACATGAGAAACTATTTAGAAGGCAAGAAGTATTTTTTTGTTTGTTTTTTGTTTTTTTAGGTGTGTTTTTATTGGGAATATGATTCTGAACTCTTGTTTGTATTGTTTCGATTACCCCTATGTTATTACAGGAAGACAATGAATACTGTAGGATTTTTCTTTTAGAAAATCAAAGCCAGCTATTCATGATACAAAGTAAAATCCTAACAGTGGGAGAAAAGGAAAATCTACAATTCTTTCTGAGAGTCAACAGAGGGCAACTTATTGCATCATGCCTCCTCTAAGAAAAGCCAAGGCATGCTGAAACATGTTGTTTTGGTTTCATTAACATTTTCAGGAGGATAAAAATAAATCTCATGACAATGAGAAATACCTGAAAAATGGAATAAAACATTTTCAACAGCTTGATATCCAAAGATAACTACTGTTAATATACTGACAATTTTTCTCACACAAGTTCTTTATTATGCATAGTTTATTTTAAAAATTGTTTTATGAGAAAATTCATAAATATAATTCTAATGTTTGAAAATTTATTCCAATAAAAAGAAGTGCTACAGTTTACTAACTAATTTCTCTAGTAGTGGGTAGAACATATAGAGGCAGTCTATTTCTTGTTTTTATGTCAACACTAACATTTTTAATGAAAACATTTTAAAATACAAAAGTAACACAGGTTTATGATAAAAATTCAATTTCTTGAGTGAAAGAACCACGCTGTTTTATAAAGTTAATTGCTCATTATGCCTAGGACCTAAAAGAATTTGTGGATTTATTCTCTCTGTTATGATTATGACAGTTGCTAAATAAATTTTAATATGTAGTTTTGTGCAAAAAAACAACAAAAAAAAATCAATTTCTTATTTCATCCTGGGAAATACACAGTTCAATTTGTGTATGTGTGTGTGTGTGTGTGTGTGTGTGTGTGAATGTCACCATTTGAGTATAAAGGAAAGGTCTGTCTTTAAACATATTTATGTGATTTAAAAATCTACAACTGGGTCATGTGCAGTAGCCTAGCAGCTGAAGTCCTCACCTTGCATGTGCCGGGATCCCATATCAGCACCGGTTCTAATCCCGGCAGCTCTACTTCCCATCCAGCTCCCTGCTTGTGGCCTGGGAAAGCAGTCAAAGATGGTCCAAAATCTTGGGACCCTGCACCTGTGTGGGAGACCCAGAAGCAGCTCCTGGCTCCTGGCTTAGGATCAGCTAGGCTATGGCCATTGTGGCCACTTGGGGAGTTAAACAACAGATGGAAGATCTTGCTCTCTGTCTCTCCTCCTCTCTGTATATCTGACTTTCAAATAAAAATAAAATAAATCTTTAAAAAAATCAATATAATTTTTATGTGTCATTATACATTTTTTAACTGAACATGCAATTATACTGAAGGCAAAATTCTTACACCAATGTTAGTACATGTAAGAGTTTTATAGAATTATAAATGACTCAGAAGTAATAAAAATTGGCTTGAGAAGACTTGTTCTAAAAATAATTCATTTTATTTTTGATAATGCTTATATAGTTGAAAGGGATACATGCCCATGTGGACCATCAATTAGGGTAAGGAGGGTCAAGGAATGGGGTAATGTGGGTGAGACAACAATCTCAAATCTCCTTTTTTCTTTCTGTATCTGGGAAAGTGGGGAAAGAAAGGCAGAGAGCTGCTCCCAACAGCCCAACAACATCAATACCCAGGAATGGAGGATGGCCACCCAATGTCATCCCAGGGTCCCCGGCGTGAAGCATGGTCTGAGGATACTGCTTAGGTAGTACTGATAGTTCTGAGATGCTTTCGATTTCGTGTTCCAAGGTTGAGGAAATCCTTCCAAGGTTCATTGGCTGACACAGTCCACCTTAGATAGTCCACCCAAATATTGTCTAGGAGAATTGTCCAATTTATTCTGCCCTCCATAGTAATACATGTCCTCTACAGGCCTCAGTGAGCTGGTTGTCATGTCCTCCATTAGCATCCAGGCATGCCATCCACTGCACAGGCCTCAGCAACTATGCAGACCCAGTTCTGACACATGCACTCCATGGTCAGACTACATATCCTGTGATTTTCACAATGTTTGGAGTTTCCAATTTTCTTTTTCTTCTTCTCATATCTGGGGGATGAGGGAAGAGGGGAGAGAAGTGGGAGAAGAAGAACCTATCATCCTAACTGTATCAGTACCCGGGGATGAGGAAGGACCACTCAATGTCACCCCAAGGTTCTCAATGTGGAGCATGCTCTGAAGGTATTGCTCAAGTGTTTTTGATAGTGTTGAAATGCTGTTGATTTCATTGCTCCAACGCTGAGGAAATCTTTCCAAGAACTATTTGTAGACATAGTCCATGTTTCAATTCACTCAGATTCAAAGCTTCATTACAAGAGTTGTTCAGTTTGTTCTGCCCTCCATGGTATAAGACATTCTCTGCAGGATCAATGAACTAGCTGTCAAGTCCTCCATGAGCATCTGGGGATGCCATCCACTGCACAGGCCTCAGCAACTATGGAGAACCAGTTTTGAGAGATGTACCTAATGATCCTGAGTTTTCACCATGATTTTCATTATGGTTTGGGTTGTGTCCAGTGATCCACCTGAGGGATCCCCAAAGAAATCTTCCCAGAGGTGACCCCATCCTGATTCCTGTGTATGCCAGTCAGTGTGGGGTCCAGTCCATCATCCACATCAGCCTACACACATAGTGTTGGCTGTAATCACCTGGTAATTCTGTCTCCAGCCCCATCTCAGATGCAAACCAATGGATGCTGCAGCCCAGCCGAACCCTGCCGACCACACACTTGGCATTCATGCACAACAGGAACTGTAGCCTAGTTGTTGCAAACCCCAATAATCCCAACCAGGTCTACCTCAAGTCCTGGTTCCTACTCATGCCAGAATATGCAGCAGACAGGTCCAGTCTGTCCCACATCCCATTTGCTCTTATACACAACAATGGGCATTGGAGCCTAGCTCAGCCCAATTAACTCCACTATGCAGCCCAAACTCAATCTGGCGGGTGCTACTGCTTGTCCAGCCAGGCTTGCATCCAGCCCTGGTTCTCAAGCTCATCAGTGGGGGTTGCAGTCCATCAGAGGAGTGCCCACAATTTCACCACTAGGCCCACCCCAGTCCCAAATCTTGCACTTTTCTGGTGGTTCTATGGTCTAGCCTGACAGGATTTGTCCCCAGTCTCACACCGGCTAGCTGGTGCTATGGGAAAGCCCAATCAGCCTGCACTTATTTTGGCTCCGGCATGCACTGGTGGATACAGTTAGCTAACCCAGCCCGGCTCTTCCCCTTATGTCTAACATGCAGGCCAACAGTTTTGCTGTCCTGCCCAGCTTGGTCTGCCCCCAGTCCCAGCTCTCACATTCACCAGCAGGAGCAATGGCCTAGCAGGGGCATTCTTGCAGCTCCCCTATCTGGCTTTCCACTCATCCTATGTCTTACATGTGCCGGTGGGAGTGCGGCCTAGATTGGCATGGCCTGCCTCACCTTGGCATTCACCAGTGAGTGCTATGGTCTGGCTTGGCTAGGCTTAAACCCAATTCTAGCTCATGCTGGTGGGTGCTACAGGCTAGCCCAGCCCAGCCAGCTCACAGTCCCAGCCCTAAAGTGAACTGGCTGGAGTTGTGGCCCAACATGGCCTGTCCTGCACCTTGTCCTGGTTTTTCCATCTGCCAGTGGGTGTTATGGACTAGCCTAGGCTGACCTGCCCCAAGATCTGACCCACACATTTGCCAGCAGATACTGTAACCTGGCCTGGTCTGGGCTGCTCCCAGCTTTGGTTATTGTGCTCATCTGCATTCTACATTCTGACAAAGGAGTTCCCCAAGCTCCTCTATCAAGTCACCTCCCAGTGGCAGATATTATGCACACTGGTTGGTGCTTCAGCCAGCTTGATTTGTACTACCTCCTGTTCTGGCAGAAATAGTAATCTTGCCCAACTGACCCCTCTTACTGTTGGATGCTACAGCCCAGTTCTGCCTGATTCACCACCAGAACCAGCTCTCATGTGGATCAGTGGATTCAGAGAACTACACCAGTTTGTTGTATATCCACTCTGGTTCTTGTGATTACTAGTAAGTGCTAGAGCCTTGCTGAGTCTGGTATATCCCAGACCCATTCCACACCATGCAGACATTTCCAGTTCAATTCACCACCCCAATTCAGACTTTCATGCTCACCAGTGGGAACTATAGCACAGAGGGGTGTCCTCTTAATTTCATGACCAAGTTAGCTTCTAGCCACAAATCTTGTGCATCCCAGTGGTTGCTCCGACCCAGCCTGGCATAACCCATCACCCAGTTTGGCTTTTGCCATCAGACATTGAGAGAGGAGTTAGAGTGGGTAGTAGGCAGTTAGGGTATTCTGGGTCCCCCGAGTAAAAGAGAATTTCCCCACCATGTCTTGGATTCACATCTCTTCCAAGGGACAAGGATGCTATTAGCATATCAATTCCCCACCTGAAGTATCGGCCATCCCCTCTGGCCATTGTGGGAGGGCCTCAGGCTGATCTCTTTATCATTGAAAGGAGAGCAGGAAGAAGTAATACACATCTGCCTAAGGCCTGGAATGTCCTATGTCTGGTATCTCTGTGGCCTTTTGTCCCAAGGCCAGGTACCATGGAGACCAGGAATTTTCTTTGGTCATGGAGAAACATCTTTGAGGGAAACCTTTAAAAGGTGCATTCCCCACCATTGATACGGGTTTTGCTTCTTGTCCTCCTGCCACTATGGCAGAGGACTAGGGTTCTTTTTTACTTTTCCTCCTGCCACTATGGCAGAGCACTAGGGTTCTCATTTTCCTCCTGCCACTATGGCAGAGCACTAGGGTCTTCTTTTTACTTTTCCTCCTGCCACTATGGCAGGAGGTAAGGGTCTTTTCTATCTCAAAACCCCCTCTTGTCGCTAGGACGGGAGTCTTCTCTTCTCAGCCTTTCTAATAAATCTTGCTTTAAAACTAAACTGTGTCCGCATGAAAATTCTTTCCTGCGAGACAAGAATTTGAGGTTGCTGCCATACTCGGAGTCAAAAATCCTGCAACATCGTTGCAGCCTGACCCCTGTCCCAACTCTCACTGGTTGGTAGCGCAGCTTAATCCTGCCCAGCCTGCCCCCATCCCTGGCTTTCATGTAAACCTATAAGTGTAGTAGCACAGCCTAGTCTGGCACTGCCCACACATCATCCTGGCTCCCATGCATGCCAGTGGGCTATGGTTTGGTCTGACTCTGCCTAATTCATAACCCCAGAACCAATCTATATACCTGACAACAAATGAAGCAGCCATGCTAGGCCTGACCAACACCCAGCCTTGACTCATGCACTCACCAACGGGAGCTACAGACTACTATGGGAGGGAGTTCCCCACCTTCCCCCATCAAGCCTCCTCCCAGACTCCAGATCTCACATGTGTCAGCAGGTGCTAGGCCCTTACCTAGCACAGTCTGCCCCTCAGTCTTGGCCTATATGTGTGCTGATGGGTGCTGCATCCCAGACTGTCCCATACCCAATTCTTTGGTATGTTTCAGGTACTACATACAGCCTGGACCAACCTGGCCTGTTCCCAAACCGAGCACCCATGAGCAATGGTGAGTCCTGTGATTGCCTGATTCAGCCTATCACCACCCCAAGCCCTAAAGCAAACCAAGTTATATGGCAGTCCCACAGGGGTGAGCCCACGATCCCCACAGAATCTGCTCCCAGAACCAGTTCTTTCGTGAACTGGTTAGTATCATGGCTCAGCCTAACATGGTCCACACTCTGTCCTGACACTCACTGGCAGGTACAGTGGTTGAGCCCTGCCAGGCAGACCCCCCAGCCATGGCTTTCGTGTGCACTGGTGGGTGGTGGCGGATACCAACTAGCTCAGTTCAGATCTCCCACATGGGCAGGTATACTGGTTTGGCCTCAAAAAGTCCTCCTCTAAATCACCTAGTCTCAGCCACCTTGTTGTCTATAGTTGAGATTGAGAAGACTTAATGAATAGATTTAATAATATGGTCAGAAGGGAAGGAAATACTATTAATGAAGATTACCATATTAGTTGGGAAAAAAAAAAAAAACACCTTCTCAATGCAATAAAAGCCTGAAACATTTGGGGTTGACATCTCCATGAGGTGCTAAGCATACTAACCTACCAGTGTTTGCAAGTTAATGTCTTACATTACAGAGCAGTAATTTTTCTCTGTACCCATACCACATCTTGACCGTTGTAAAATAGCCAGTACCATTTCCCTTTAGTCACACCAGGGAATGCTTACTTAGTAAATGCTCTAACATGTATTAAAAAACAAACAGACAAACAAATAACAAAAGAACACACTGATCTTGAAACTGAGCCCCCTAATGTTAAGAGCAGAACCCAGCCTCCTGTTTGTCTCCTGTAGCACCAGGTGTCTTTGTCTGCCTTTATCTAAGGAATTTACTGCATTGAGAGAGTGACTCAAGTGGCCCTAAAAGGCTTTAATCGTAAAGAGTGATCTGCTCCTTTGCAGATAAGACGGCCAGCAACCCTGTTGGTTGATGGTCAGCATTGTCAAAAGGACAGCATCTGGGGAAAAACGTAACTACTACCTGCATGGAATCCCCAGACCAACTGGAGCCGACCTGATCATCATGAATTCCTCAAAGAGCATGGCATCACTGACTACAAAGGAAAATCAAGAGCTTCACCCACCAACCAGGAACTTGGATATGACCTGATCGTGCAGCTCTCAGCCCCAATGTCAATCTGTAACAACTTTCACCCCTAATTCCTTGGGAAGCTCAGGAATTAAGCAATAGCAAAAACTGGCTCCTTGCTCCGCACGTTATAACAAATACTTTCTTTCCCTACCTCAACATCAGTGACTGATTTTCCAGTGGGTAAGGCCGCCCAGCCTGGGGGTTCTACAGCAATGCCTCCAACCAGTTTTGGGTGATATTCAACAACAATCTTTTGCCTCTTTCCAACTCTGGGATAAACTTTACACATATACACCTTTAAGCTACATGTTTATATACATATGTGTGCACCCTGTCATTTTTAACATTAATTTTCTCAAATATTTTCTCTGATAATCTTAGATCTTTGCCTAAATTTTTCTAAAAGGTTTGTTTATTTATTTGAGAAGTAGAATAACAGAAAGAAAAATCTTTCATCTGTTGGTTTAATTCTCCAAACGCCAACCATAGTCAGCTTGGGCGAATACAAAGGCAGTGACCAGCAGCACCATCTGGATTTCCCACATGAGTGGCAGGGCACCAAGCATTTGGGTCATCATCCATTGCCTTCCCAGATATGTTAGCAGGGAGATGGATCCAAAGCAGAGCAGCTGTGTTTCGAAGCAGTCAGGTACAGGATGCTGGTATTTCAAGCAGCAGCTTAAACAGCTATGCCAGATCACTTGCACCAAGTTATGTAATTTTAAATCTCTTTTTCCCCCCAAATATGTATTTGGTATAGTGTAGTTTCTTTAAAGCAGACAAAACAGTCTTTACTAATGGCTCTTTCTTTTAAGATTTATTTTTTTATTGCAAAGTCATACACACATACACACACACACAGAGAAAGAAAGAGAGGAGGAGACAGAGAGAGAGGAAGATCTTCTATCCTTTGATTCACTCCCCAAGTGACCACAACAACTGGTGCTGTGCTGATCCAGAGCCAGGAGCTCTACCTAAGGCTTTGGGCCGTCCTCAACTGCTTTCCCAGGCCACAAGTAAGGAGCTGGTTGGGAAGCAGCGCTGCCAGGATTAGAACCAGTGCCCATATGGGATCCCGCTGTGTTCAAGGTAAGGACTTTGGCTGCTAGGCCACGGTGCCAAGCCCTGAATAACTCTTTTGCCAAGCCTTGAATAACTCTTTTGTTATGATCTGAAATGAAACTTAATCATTGCATAACATACATGCACTCGAGTGTATTCCGAGTCATATTCCCTCCTAGTGTGCCAAATTGTCCGTAACAGCTTCATTGTGAGCCCTGTGGTTTGTCATCTGAGACAACATAGTCCCAAGGGGCATTTCTGTTCAAAATATGTCAATTAGGGGCCTGTAATGTGGCATAACAGGTAAAGTGAGCACTTATCCACACGGTCCAAGTCCTGGCTGCTCCACTTCTGATCCATCTCTCTGCTAATGGCCTGGGAAGGCAACAGAGGATGGGCCCAGTGCTTGGGCCCCTGGCACCTACCTGGGAGACCTAGATGAGACTCCTGGCTCCTGCTTTGGACTGGTCCAGCTCCATCCATTGTGGCTACCTAGGAAATGGAACCAGTGGATGGATGATTTCTCATGCTCTATCTTTCCCTCTAACTCTACCTTTCAAATAAACAAGTAAATCTAGAAAAGTCAATTAAGCTAATCTTCCAGATGTTCCTTTTTATGAATATTGAGTTGATAATATTCAAACATGGCCAAAAGACTTAGGTGAAAAACGAATTTCTTAATCTTGCCACATGGCCACCCTTTTTCCTTCTAAAGGGGAAATAGCACTCCCAGTTCCAGTTTCTCGGCTATTACTGTGTGCATCTCCTATTGAGAGAGGAGTTAGACTGGGTAGTAGGCAGTTAGGGTATTCTGGGTCCCCAAGTCATCATTTTTTTTTCTCAAATATTTTTGGGTATTTTCCCCACCATGTCTTGGATTCACCAGAGCAGGTCTCTCCAGAGACAAGTGCATATTTCAACATCAGGAACGTGCTTCCCCAAGAGAAAAGGGCGACATTAACATATCAATTCCCCACCTGAAGCATCATCACCCCAATTCTGTCTAAGGCCATTGCCAAGGGGGAGAGCCTCAGACTGGCCTCTTTATCCTTAGAAAGGGACCAAGGAAGTTGGCCAGTGACCCTTTCTGGCCTTCTGTCCCAAGGCCAGGTACCACGGAAACCAGGAATTCTCTTTTGTTTCTGGAGAAACATCTTTGAGGGAAACCTTTAAAAGACGCTATCCCCACCATTAATACGGCTCTTTTTACTTTTCCTCCTGCCACTATGGCAGAGGTGTAGGGTTTTTTCCACTTTCTTCCTGCCACTATGGCAGGGGGTAAGGATTTTTTTTCTATCTCAAAGCCCCCTCCCGTCACAAGGATGGGAGCCTTCTTTCTCAGCTTTTCTAATAAACCTTGCTTTAAAACTAAACTGTGGGGCCCGGCGCGGTGGCGCAAGTGGTTAAAGGTCCTCGCCTTGCACGCCCGGGATCCCATATGGGCGCTGGTTCTAATCCCGGCAGCCCCACTTCCCTTCCAGCTCCCTGCCTGTGGCCCGGGAAAGCAGTCGAGGACGGCCCAAAGCTTTGGGACCCTGCACCCGTGTGGGAGACCCGGAAGAGGCTCCTGGCTTCGGATCGGCATAGTATCGGCCCGTTGCACTCACTTGGGGAGTGAATCATCGGACAGTAAACCTATCAGACGGGAGATCTTCCTCTCTGTCTCTCCTCTCTGTATATCCGCCTTTCCAATGAAAAAATAATAAAAATAAATCTTTAAAAAAAAAAAAAAAACTAAACTGTGTCTGCACAAGAATTCTTCTTTCCTGCAAGGCAAGAATTGAGGCTGCTGTCATATTTGGGCTCAAAAACCCTACAATACTACGGATCAGATCTGAGCTGTGGTGTGGCTTTGGTGTGCTTGTCCCTCATGGATTCATCCTGGGAGCTTGGCCATCAGTGTGGTGATGCTGGGAGTTTGGAAAACCTTTATGAAGTACAGCTGTAGTGGAGGTTACTGGGCCACGGAAACCAGTAGTTCTCACAGGAGCCAAATCGATTGCTGTAAGAAGGGATGGTTATAAAAATGGCAAGAGTGCTCATGCCTCACTCTCTGACTTCCTGCTTGTTATGCCACCTGTCCCTCTCATACACACTCCTACAGTGATGCCATCCGCCTTGGGTCACAGACAAGAGGATCCTCACCAGAGCCTAGGAGATGTAGGTACTTTCTTCTTGAGCTCCAGAAACTGTGAACTAAATGTACAAGCCCACAGGCAGCAGGTGATGGGCTCAGTACTTGGGCACTTGCCACCCATGTTGGAGGCCTGGACTGAGTTCCAGGTGTCTGGCTTTGGCCAGACCTAGCTGCCACTGTTGTAGGCATTTAGACTGAATCAGTGCAAGTGTTAGAGTGTTGGTATAATGTTAGTATGTTAGAATGTTAAGAATATTAGTGTTAGGTGAAATTAGGCCCTTTGGGGTGAGAAGCCACTACTTTGTTAGGTCAGCAGGTGCCTGAACTGTGGGAAAGTTCCACTTTAGTGATAAATCTGTCTCCCTTGTTTCTTTGTGAACTTATCTACCATCTAACCCGGGTGCAGGAAGGCAGGGGCTCAGTTCCCTGGCCCCAGGGACTGGAGGAGCCATAAAAATAAGGGTGCCAGGATGGGATGAGCTGTAAATAATAAGTGTGGGAGCATAAACAATAAGTGTGGGAACGTAAATAATAAGTGTGAGAACGAAACAGACTGCTTGCACCTAAATTTGTTACTTTTGAGTTGACTTTTATATATGTTACAGCCAAAACGAGGTATATAATCTCCAGCCTTATGTTAAGTCGGGGTCCGATCCTCTTGGCTGGCCTGTGTGCCCCAAGTATGATCTGATCCCAGCATGCTGGCACAATAAACTCTGTTGCTTTTTGCATTACCAGCGAGATTCTTTGTCGTTTTCTGGGGTTGACTAGCTTGCACCTTAATGTCCGGGGGGCCGGGGACACTCCGGCCCAGACTCTAACACAAGGAAGCTCTCTCCCTCTGTATAGCTGCCCATCTGTATTACTCTGTCTTTCCAACAACTAAATCAAACTTTAAAAATTCGTTAAAGGCCAGCTTTATGGTCTAGCAAATGGAGCTGTGCCTTTGACACTGGCATCCAACATGAGTTTGGCTTTCAGCCCTGGCTGCTCCACCTGAGATCCAGCTTCCTGCTATTGTGCCTGTGAAAGCACCAAAAGATGGTCCAAGGTGCTTGGATATAGGATACCTGGATGGTGTTTCCAGCCCCAAGTTTCAGCCTGGCCCAGTCCAGCCATTGTGGCCATTTGGGGAGTGCACCAGTGAATAGAAGCTCCCTCTGCTTCTCTCAGTTACTCTGCCTTCAAATAAATAAAAAGAACCTTTGTTTATCTTAAATCAGATTGTGAGGTGCATCAACCTATTTTCTTAAAAATTACTAATTATCAGGTATTCCATTATGGTAACAGAAAAAGAACTGTCAGATTTGGTTCTTTTTTTTTTTTTTTAAGATCATCAACTTTTATTTGAAAGGCAGATTGATAAAGAGAAGAGACAGATAGAATATTTTTCCTTCTGCTCGTTCACTCGCCAATTGGCCACAACAGCCAGAGCTTGTTCTAAGTCTCCCTGGTGGGTTCAGGGTCCCAGGGCTTTGAGATTTACTGCTTTCCCAGGCCATAAGCAGGGAGCTGGATGAGAAGTGGAGCAGTTGGGACACAAACTGGTGCCCATATGTAATGCTAGTGCTTGCAGGTGGAGGATTAGCCACTTTAGGCATCATTCTGCCCTCCACTTTTTGGCTTTTACAAATCTCACAGGAATGTTCCTGATCCTATTACAGTGAACTGAACACAGCCTCCTCTTGCAGTCTCATGTGCTGAGGCCAACATCTTCTAGACCCTAGCATGGGGAAATTCCACTATCCCGCCTGCATGCTGGTCACAAGGATGGTTGAGTGAGTTCCAGAATTGTTTGCTCGGCTATCTGTGCAAATCTTCAGGAATTGGGAATGTATATTTTGGGCTATCCCCCCAACTGCAGCTTCCTGATAATGTGTCTAAAAGAGGTTGAATAATGCCATATGGAGAAATAGATAAGCCCCCAAGAGTGAGGGTGGACCAGAAAATAGTATATAAGCAGCAGCATTTTCTTAATAAAGCGGCATTCTCTCTACACGAATGACCCTATGTTTGGTGTCCTTTTTTCAATCCTAGTCCCTCTGTTCGGCTCGGGAAACGGGGTGGCGTGGGCGTCGCTGGCACTCGTGGGTGGAATAAGAGAAACTGTGTATATTCAACATCAATGTTTCCCAAAGTAGTTATGCCACTTTTCACCTCCAATAACAGGACATACAAATTTCTGTTGCTTGTTTTCTTACCAATAAACCATGTTGCTTACATGATTGTAGCAGCCTTGGAAAATCAGTCATTCAATACAAACAAAACAAAATAAAAACTGCATTCTTCTATACTGAGATACTCATTATTATGAGGGTTAGCAGTTTTACTCACTTATTTGCCATCTGGGAAAGGAAGGTCTATTCTGTTTTTTCATTGTGGTTCTAAAATTTCACAAGAAGTTTGGATCTTTGATCCATCAATGCTGGATAATTTACTGGCATCATTCTAGGAAAATCTGCTATGAGAAATCCAGCCATCAGAGGCAGAATATGCTGAAAGGCCAAACCGTCAAAGTGGACACATCTAGAAATGCAAAATATGCAATGATTGGGAACTTACAGAAACAAGTGTGGCTGAAGGGGGCTGCACAACCACTGGTACCCAACAAATCCAGAGCTACAGCAGAAGACTTCTATCCCAGCTCCAAGGGTAGCTCTGTACCAGCCCAAGCAGGCCTGCATTTCTTCAGGGGACATGAAAAGCGTCAGACACATTTCAAGTGTCAAATCTCCATGTACACAATGAAAGCTCCAAAGGTCCTTTTAGAGGTTTATTTAACTGCACATGTTCCAGGGTGAGGAAGCTCTGGGCTCCAGCTCAGGAACCAGCAGAGGAACATGAAGAGGCTCCTGGAGGGTGGCGCCCATAGAGGGGACAGTGGTTCTGGACCCCCTTCCCAGTGTCTTGCCCTACTCTATCCCTTTCTGTATTCTTCATAATATGTATATGTAATATGTATTATGTCATATAATGAGAAGTCCAGATGTACGCGATACTGCCTTTTAACTTAATAGAACACTCACAGACATTTTTCTGTGAACCTTGTAATTTTGATTACCCTTAGGATGCCTGAGGTAGGTACTACCTGGGATTCACACACCTTTGGGATCACTCTTGAGTAAGCACATTAATTGTGCTAACTTTTGTCTGCCAAGTTCAAAGGTTGCCATTTAAACGAAGCTGCCACCTGAGTCCTCCATCATCTCCGCCTCTAAGGGATTTGTTAGGTTCACTTGTTATGGAGTCTTTTTGTAAGATTAGTTGACATGTCAACCATATCATCCTACTGAAAACCCATAACAAATACAGTATTTCCAATCCATTGGATTAATACCAAATACAGGGTAATATTAGTTACGCAAAATATAGTATAAATGGATGTTTCCCAAGAGAGTTTGTTTTGGTAAAAAGTACAACTCTATGAAGTTTGCAACCTCAGATAACTTCTTTTTGACTCTTCCCACATCCAACTTTTCTTTGGTGCTAATCGACCTTAAAGAGTCCTTACGCCCTAACCAGGTCTAATTTTTTGTATTTAGTCTTCACCAAAAATTTACATGTTAATCTTATGTATTTCACATTCACAGTGACATATGTTGAAAGATGTACAGGTGATATACAATCTGACTTCATAGAGCTGGGGTCTGTGTGGAGCAAGATACACTGAAATGAAGCTGCTGTGTAACAATTATACAGGGGCAGGTGTTGCAGTGAAGTAAGCAAAGCTGCCGCCTGCAATACCAGCATCCCATGTGTGTATCCTTTTAAGTCCTTGCTGCTCCAGTTCTGATGCAACTCTCTGCCAATGCAGCTGGAGAAGCAGCAGAAAATGGCCCAAGTATTTGGGCCCCTTAAGTTCCTGTCTTCAATTTGGCCCAGCCCTGGATGTTGCAGTCATCTGGGGGAGTGAATCAGAGGATGGAAGATCTCTCTCCCCTTCTCTCTCTCTCTCTTTCTCTCCCTAATTCTGCCTTTCAATATATATATATATATTTTTAAGTTTACACTTGGGAGCTGGTTGTGTCAGGTGAAGCTATAACCTGCACTGTCAGCATCTCAAGTTGGAGCATTGGTCCAAACCTTACCTGCTCACTATCCCGACCCAGATCACTGCTAGTACACAGCCTAGCGGCTAATGTCCTCACCTGACATGCTTCAGGATCCCATATGGGTGCTGGTTTGTATCCTGACTGTTCCACTTCCCATCCAGCTCCCTGTCTGGGGCCTGGAAAAGCAGTCAAGGATAACCCAAAGCCTTGGGACCCTGTACCTACATGGTAGACTGGGAAGAAGTGCCTGGTTCCTGGTTTCAGATCGTCTTAGCTCTGGCTATTGCAGCCACTTGAGGAGTGAATCAACAGATGAAAGATCTTTCCCTGTCTGTAAATCTGACTTTCCAGTAAACAAATAAATAAATAAATCTTTAAAAAAAAAAAGAAAGAAAGAAAAGCAGCCATGGTGGCCCCAATATTTAGGGCCTGCTAACCATGTAGAAAATCAGGTTGCCTGCTTTTGCCTGGCTTTGCTCTGGCCATTTTGGTCATTTAAGGAGTGAACCAGCAGATGCGAGATGTCTTTCTCTTTGCTTTTTCCTCTCTGTCATTTTTTCTTTCAAGTAAAACAAGCATCTAAGCGATGGCATTGTGGTATAGTGAGTAAAGCTGCCACTTGCACAACCAGGGTCACATGTGCGTGCCGATTTGTATCCTGATTGCTCTACTCTCCAGCCAGCCCTCTACTATCACGCTTGTGAAAAGCACAGGATTGGCCCAAGTGTTTAGCTCCTTTGTAGGAGACCCAGAAGAAGAAAACCCTGTCTTTGGTCCAGCCTAGGCCTAGTCACTATTGCCATTTGGGGAGTGAACCAATGAATGGAAAATATTCCTCTCTGTCTCTCCTTCTCTCTGTAGATCTGGCTTTCCAAATAAAAATAAATAAATATTAAAAAGAAAAAGTAGATAACAACAAAAACAACAAAGCGCTATGATCTCAGTACGTCATCCAGGCCACATACCCAAGGCTGACGCTAACCCACTCTCACCTTTACCAACAACACAACAGCTCATGCAGCACTGCCCTAAAATCTCACAGGTCAGACACAGCACCTGATGAAGACAGCTCCCCCTTTCTGAGCCTTAAACTAATCTTTTCAGTGTCAAATATGGAATGGTAGTCCTTTCCTTTGACAAAGCCCAACAAAAATAGACAAAGGTGCCATTTGGGAAATACGCATAGCACGTGAGACACCATTCACTGGAGGAAATTCAAATGCCTGAAACCTGGGGGAAATGCTCAAAGTATAGAGACACAAATGAAAACATCAAGATAATGTGATGTTTTTCCAAAAAAGACTAATAGTTCTTTGGTTTAGCAATTTAAAAAAAAAATTTTAAGATTTCTTTTTATTGGAAAGTCAGATATACAGATAGGTGGAGAGACAGAGAAGATCTTTGATTTGCTGATTCACTCCCCCCCAAGTGGCTGCTATGGCAAGCTGAGCCAATCCAAAGCCAGGAGCCAGGAGCTTCTTCGTGGGTTCAGGATCCCAAGGCTTTGGGCCTTCCTCAACTGCTTTCCCATTCCACAAGCAAGGAGTTGGATGGGAAGCGGGGCTGCGGGGATTAGGACCAACGCTCATATGGGATTCTGGCATGTGCAAGGCAAGGACTTTAGCAGATAGGCTACCGCACTGGGTCAAGCAATTAACGATTTTAAAAAGAAGAAGAAGAAAAAAAAGACTAATGCTGCTGCTAAAGGTTTGCTGAAGTACAATTTTAAAAGCTTTGAAAAATCTGGAATATATTAAGGGTGAGAGGGAATTGGAAATGAAAGGGACAGAATGGAAAGGAATAAGTCCTGTGAGTCAATTTCTATTTTATCAAAACTACATTCAGGCTAAATTAATAGCAGAGGAGGCCCGAAGTGAGAGACCCAGAGGAAGCTCCTGCCTTTGGACCAACCAGGCTCCGCCGCTGTGGCTGTTCGGGAGTAAACCAGCTAATTAAAGATATCTCTCTGTCCCTTCACCCCACTTCTGTTGCTTTTCAAATAAATCAATAAATCTTTAAAAACCAAAAAAGCCCCCCCCCCCCAGCCTATGGCATTTTAGTTATATCAGTCCAAACTGACTGGAACAACTACTAAGACATTGAATTCATTTATCTTCCCTGAAAATAACTTGGTAGTAATCTATCAATTTCTTTTAGGTTACTCTCACTTCCTGCTTTACCTCATTTTGTAGCATTCTCTTTCTTACTGGTTTGGATGTTTGGGCTTGAGGTGCTGGATTGCTTTTTGGTTTTGAGGGGCTTTTTGGCAGTCACTCCATAAACTGTGATGTGATCCCTTAAATCAACTCTGCTACATTCTGCAGAACCTGGAGAGTATATATTTTTAAACTCTCTTACTTTCTTTTAGATTTAAACATAACTAAGCATCATTGCTTAAAATGTTATATAGTTGTCCAAATATTTACTATTTTTGACCCTTCGTTTCTTGCATCTTCCATCTGGTGGGATCACTTTCCTTCAGACTACAGTGTATGCTCCCAGACTAAGGTGTATACCACCAGACTAAGATGTATACCACCAGACTAAGGTGTATACCACCAGACTAAGGTATATACCACCAGACTAAGGCATATACCATCAGACTACAGCGTATACTCCCAAACTAAGGTGTATACCACCAGACTAAGGCGTATAACATCAGACTACAGCGTATGCTCCCAGACTAAGGTGTATACCACCAGACTAAGATGTATACCACCAGACTAAGGTGTATACCACCAGACTAAGGTATATACCACCAGACTAAGGTGTATACCATCAGGTACGAAACCTAAGGCTCGGAGTATCTATGTAAGTACTTTTGGTCAGGCAGCACAGGAATGTGGCAAGGACTTGAGCTAACAGCTTTCTCAGTCCAGAGCCAGATTCAATAAAAGCATTGCTGGGTAATGCCACACCCAAACATCTTGAACGCAAGTAATGCACACAGCTCCAGCTATACTTTCTGCCTTGTTTTTTTCAAGCAAGACTTTAAAGGATTTGTCCTGCACCCTGTCCACAGCTCATAGGCCCTTAGACAATGCTAATCCACTGGAGAAAACATACAAGGGCAAAGTGCCAACAACAAGCACGGACAAGTAATGTTTGACAGAATGTTCTTCAGCCTTACCCTTTGGTGAAAAGTAGCTTCAAAGGTGGCAAACATCCTACTTAGCTTTTGCCTTTCACTAATTCCTACACCAAACCATACCTGAAAGTGTGCTACCTGTAACACTGTCAAGGTGTCAACATATCAAAATAGAACGGATGTACCACGGCACTTCAAGTGGCCTAAAGGGATCAATTTTATCTCGAAGGACTGGGTAGCTCCTGATATATTCATTTTTACTATTCTGTCTAGAAGGACATTCAAACACAAGCATATCAGACACTGGAAATTTCTAGATTAACATTCCTAGTTCAGACAATTCAACAGAAATGTTCTTACAGCAGTTTTGAAATTTAGTGAGTCATGAATTGAAGCCTTAAGGGATCTGCGAGGTCTCAAACTTAAGTGTATACCAAAAACTGTAACCCAGGAGATTAACTGGGACAGTCTTATCTAGTTTTCAGTTAGGACAGGCAGTGCCAGGCTTGACTTACACGTGACCTAGAAGCATTCACAAGCCCAGCATGGTAACCTAGCAGCTAAAGTCTTCACCTTGAATGTACCGGGATCGCATATGGGCGGCCCTGCTTCTCATCCAGCTCCCTGTTTGAGGCCTGGGAAGGCAGTAAAGGATGGCCCAAAGCCTTGTGACCCTGCTTCCATGTGGGAGACCTGGAGGAAGCTCCTGGCTCCTGGCTTCGGCTCCAGCTGTTACGGCTACTTAGGGAATGAGTCATCGGACGGAAGATCTTCCTTTCTGTCTCTTTTCCTCTTATTTCCAACAAAAATAAATAAATCTTTTTTTTTTTTAAAGAAGCATTTACAACTCTGACTGTGGTAGACCACATGTCAAGAATATGTGGATCCCAGAACACCAAAATATGCTTTGCTATGCATCTTGCTGCTGTTTAACATGTTGGAATCCTTGTAATGTTTATGAAAGCAAGCACTGTACTTTATGGGGAGCTACTATGAGGAATTAAAAAGGTTAACAGATTAGGGAACATAATAGGTTCCATAAGTGAAACCAGGCTAGCAAAAAGATAAACCAGGTTAGATTAAACTATATCACAAAGTAGTGTGCTTCAAGGTCGTTAGCACAACCTGCCTTAAACAGGTCAGGTCACCAAACTGCCATGTCTTTCAAGTGCTTGGCAAGGTTTACTGCTCAATAGCCATGTCAGTTTCCAGAGAGACATGGAAACAAAAACAAATCAGATCCTTGACATAACTAAACTATATAGAAGTGCTGACTGGTAGGTACCTCGTATAAGCCCCCGAACCCAGACCTGATGCGGAACTCTCTCTTGGATCCCCTGATAGCTTTGGAGGTCTCAAAATCTCTCCGCAGAGATCTACTTTCACTTGCTTTGTTGACCTGCTCTTTCGTCTGTGCTGTATTTAGTTCTTGTTGCTACAGACTATGAGACAAACACCTACTGAAATGTCTATAATGCTACCAGGGTCTGGAATGCCTCATCTTGGAGCTGCCCACTGGGCACACCCTGCCCTGCACTTGGACCTGCTGTGGTCAGCCATGACCTGAGACTCCACATGGTATTTGAGGACCTCCCCTAGTGATCCTGCCATCAGCAAATGCCCTGAGCAGCTCAAAACTATCCTGACTCATTTCTATTTCCAACCCCTATTAACTTCTGATGCTCTTCAAAGTTCCCTTTGAAATTTTTCCATCACATTCTAGGGAGAGACACGATCCCCAGTGACCCTGGACTGCTCTGGACCCTACCGCTGGAGAAATACCTGGGTAATTGGGTCACAAAGTATGCAAAACTCATCTTTTGCTTCTTTTTATATATCTTTATTATCTTTTTCTTTTGCTTCTTTTTAATGCTAAGACCTTGGCAGGTGAGAACTGGGGGATGAGGGGGAGTTTAACCCTTGTAATCATATCTTGGAACTCACCCTGAAAGCAGTCTCCTGAACTGGGCCTTCATGGACATGGACCCAACCCTGTGAGTGATGACAACAGCTTTGTCTCATGCATATTCATTTCCCCCTAACATAAAAGATGCATACATTTCCTCTGTTAAAAAGTCATGACTGTGCCAGGCCCGGTGTGATCCCGCAGTGGTTAAAGTCCTAGCCTTGCACGCACCAGGATTCCATATAGGCACTGGTTCTAATCCTGGCGGCCCCGCTTCCCATCCAGCTCCCTGGGAAAGCAGTCGAGGATGGCTCAAAGCTTTGGCGCCCTGCACCCATGTGGGAGACCCAGAAGAGCTCCTGACTGCTGGCTTTGGATTGGCTCAGCTCCAGCCATTGCGGTCACTTGGGGCAGTGAACCATCAGACGGAAGATCTTCCTCTCTGTCTCTCCTCCTCCTTGTATATCCGCCTTTCCAATAAAAATAAATCTTTTTTTTTTTTTAAAAAAAAAAGTCACAGCTGTGCTCCAGCTATAGGCCACTGCCTAGGTTGTTTTGCACCTAGGCAAGTGTTAACAACCCTCCTGGAAGAAAATCAGCCAGTAGCTGGCAAATATTTTGAGATTGGTTAATGCCAAATATGTGTTAACTATACTAGTATGCCAGCATAATTGCTTCTTCTTCCTTTAAAAAATTATAATAATTGGGAAAGGCAGGGAACTCCGGGCCAGGACATGCCACTCCAGCCCTGAGGCATGTGTGAGAGGTTTCTGCAGAGAGATTTAGCTCAGGGAAGGGGTTCTGAGCAGGTACTAGAGTAGAGTGGCTGGGAGCATGTTTGGCAGGCAAGGAATGACTTCTGGGGTATTTCATGGAGCAGCACACTGCACTAGCAGATAGGCAAGGGAGTTGAGATGGAGTGGTTTAGAGTGGGTGGGTGGGGGGAAAATCAGCCAAAGCACCCATGACATGGGAAACCTGGGCTTGGCTAAAAAGCATTGCCCACTGCTTGCTGGGAAATGTAAAACTGGGGCTTGGTACATGCCTGACTGGGCCATTATTGGGTACTACAGTACCCTCTGCCATTTTACATGGAGGGATCAGGTTAGCCAAGCCAGGCTGGACTACAGAACTCACCTTGCAGGAACCTAGCTGATGCTCACGAGAACTGGGGCTGGGAGAAGGTTGGGTAAAGCCAGGCTACAGCACCCACTGGAACATGCAAGGGCCAGGACTGAGAGTAGAACATGTCAAGCAGGGATGCTGCCTTGGCTGCCATATAGAGATCTGGGGATGGGAATGGGCCTATTAGGCAAACACGGGGAACACCCCTACTAGGCTACAGATCCTGCTGGTGAGCATGAGAGCTGGGACTAGGAGAAAACTAGGCCAGGCTGGGTATTAGCACTCATTGGTGTATGTATGAGCCAAGCCTGGGGGGTGAGCCAGGCAGGGTCAGTCCACAGCACATGATGGTATAAGTGAAAGCCAGGACAGGGTGCAGGCCAGGGTTAGATGAACCATAATGCCTGCCAGTTTGCATGAGGACTGAGGCGAGTCAAGCAAGGCTAGGCTGCTGTACCCTCCAGTCAGAGCTGGGACTAGGGATGGGCTGGGCTAACACATGTAAGATTCAGGATTGGGAGCAGGCCTGGTAAGGGAACTTCAGGGACTCCCCAGCTTAGTGATGGGAACTGTGCACAGGTCAGGCTGGGGGCCAACAGGGCTGGGCTAGGCTGCTGCACTTGCTGGCAGGAGAGAGAGCCATAGCTTTTTCCTAATGTCTAGGCTAGTTAGGTATCTGTCATCTTCTTTTTTTTTTTTTTTTAAAGATGTATTTATTGGGTCTGGCATCACGACCTAACTGTAAAATTGTTCCAAGTTGTGGAATAATCACATGTGTGCTTATCTGGGAGTACAGCATTGTTCGTAAGATACTTTGTCCCACAGGAGAACTACAGATTCTTAAAGGATATGTGGTATAATTGATCATGTTATTTGCAGCTTTTTCTAGGTATTCATCATGGGCACATGCAATTAAAACCTGATCCTCTTCCAGAGCAACAATGTTTTAGTATCTTTCATTAAGTGGTTTTCATCTATTGGTGACCAAATCTTACAGCTAGCTCCAGTAAGTTCTAGTTCTGACTCTGATATTTCAAGGTCTGATACAAACCAATCTGCTAACTTTTTCTTTTCATTTTGGTGAACATGTCTATGTGGCAATATACTAAATGGTTTATTTTAATTGACTTATAGATAAGAATGTTCATAAAAGAAGATTGCTTAACTAGGTTTTTTTCCTTTTGTTTTGTTCAAGTAACTTGAACAAAGCCCTGACAGGTCAGGGCCACATAGAAATCCCCTGCCTTCTAAGAATGTTTGAGGAAAATTTTAAGTATACTTCATTAGGCCTTTTTTTTTTTTTTAATTGCAAAGTCAGATATATAGAAAGAGGAGGAGAGACAGAAAGGAATATCTTCCATCCAAAAATTCACTCCCCAAGTGACCGCAATGGCTGGTGCTTCACCAATTTGAAGCCGGGAGCCAGTAACCTCCTCCAGGTTTCCCACGTGGGTGCAGGGTCCCAAGGCTTTGGGCTGTCTTCAGCTGCTTTTCCAGGCTACAAGCAGAGAGCAGGAATGGGAAGTGGAGCTGCTGGAATTAGAACCGGTGCCCAGATGGGATCCCCGGGAGTTCAAGGAGAGGACTTTAGCCGCTAGGCCATGCTGCTGGATCTCAGGTCTGTATCTTAAGAGTGCCTCAATGAACGTGGGACAGCAGGTACCTCGTTTACATGCTGATTTCATTTGCTTTGGACATACACAGAGATGTGGGACAGTTGGTGCTCCGACCAGCAGAGCCAGTAACCTGGACAGGGAGAGGCTCTGGGGATGAAGTACACCAACAGGAAACCAGTGATGGTAGAAGTCTGCCAAGTCTCCCTTACTGCCCCTTCACCTCTCCTTACATACTCTCCCCCACCCCATCCTCACCCCATCCTCATCTAGCAAGATATTGGATACTGATGAGTCCAATTAGTCTAGGTGTTTTTAGCCATAAACCCAGTTCCTGTTCCTGCCCAGGCTAACGAGCACTAATGAACTCCTTAGCCCACAACAAGTTGAGTCATAAATTAGATGTATTTTTAATTTTTTGGAAAAACTCCTGTGTTGTTTTCTGTAATGGCTGTGTTAGTTATCATTCCCACCAACAGCAGATAAAGATATTCCCTTTTTCCATATCCCTGCAAGCATGTTCTTTTTTGGTTTTTGATAACAATCAATCCAACTCTTGTGGTGTGATTTGCACTTGATGGCCAGTGATACTGAAACTTTTCTATTTCTTGCACAAGTTTCTTTATGATCATTTTTTAAAATTGTCTTTTTCTTAAAAATGTGTTATTTCTTTTCACTACTAATCTTTCATAGGCTATATGTACAGCAAATTTCAATTTGTATTTGCTTCTTTAAAAAAAAAAAGGCATGTTTTAATACCGAGTTTTTTTTTTAAATGGTTTTCCACTTAATATGTTCAAGTCAAGGATGGATAACCCAACTTGCAATGTGCCTCTCAGTCAGGTAGGAACTTTGGTTGCCTCCCCCTTTGTGGTTAAGCCACTCCTTGGAATTTTGTTCCAATTATGTGGTCCAAAGAGTTCCACCCATGTTCCAACTGCACCAAAAGTAAGAAGAACATGCAATTGGATGCTCTCAGCTACAATAATCAACACCTATGTGATCAGAGAGTCCAAGTTGGAGCTAACATTCAGAGGAGGCATTTGAACTGGGTACTTACCAGACTTCCGTGCAGTCTCAGATTTCAGTTTCTCTTACACAATGTGGATGTGAACTGACTCAGATTTATACAAGACAGACTGAGTCATGGCTATCAATCAAAACTACAAATCAAAGAAAGGCACCCGGTAATACTTACAGTATGCTGGTGAGGGCAGGTGCACCACATTCGCACATTCCCATGAGACCAACAATGGGGATGCATGCATAAAGCTAATTCCTTAAGGTACAACAGATTTTTCTTGGCCACAGTTAAGAGTGTGCAGAAAAGTCATGCTGCATCTGTGGATGTGACATCATAGCAGTCACAGCAGGGAGAGAACGCTAGCCTTCATCCCCACCAGGCTGCTGCGCACTGCACAGCTCCGCTCAAATAAGCCTCTGCTCACACAGAAAAGAAATGTTCACATCACACACCCTCCTGCAAGAGGGGGAAAATAGTCTCTGACCGGGCAGAAAATGCTCTCTTCACTCCGGGGCAGGGCTGAAAGGTGTGCTAAATAAGATTTATGGGAGGCCACTGTTTTGTGCTGAGTTCCAGCACTGGGCTCCAAAGCACCAGACTACTTGCCCTATTTGCTTCTTCCTGTATTCATTCTGGCAAGAAATACTTCTTGGAACATTGAACTTTTTGATCTAAATCCTTCAAACTTACTGGCATAAAGTCGTTTTACACCTTCAGTTAAGTCACTCTTGAAGCATTTGTTGTGTCTGTTATCATGTTCCCCATCTTGATCTGAATGCTGACTATGGTTCCATCGTTCTTTGCCCTTCGTCCTTCTCACTAGAAGCCTGTCGTTTCATTAGTCTTTCCAAATAATCAACTATGGCCCTACAGATGCTCTTCACTGTGTCTTTACTTTCTAGTTTGTTATTTTAAACTCTTATTTCACTTTCTACTTGGGTTTATCCAGTTGTTTATTCTTCTCCTAAAGCAAGTGAATCCTCAGGGTTTCTTAAGTTCTATCCCAAACATTACAACCTAAAGGCAACTACATGTTGCTTTAGATGCATCCCAGAAGCTCTTATACTTGGGAATTCATTATCACTCAGTTTACATACTTGGTTTTAGTAACTTAAAGTGACTGCTTTAAATATTGTAGCCAGGACACCGAGCAAGAGGAACTTTTCCTCTCCCTTAACTCAGAACCCCTTCCTTGAACTAAATCTTTCCTTTTCAACTCTCCTCTAGAATAAGAGAGACATTTCCAAGGAGATTTATGCCTGCTGCCTGAGACACTTGCTCCCTCATCCAACTGGTACTGCAACACATCCTGCAATGAGTGGCTTCAAGACTCAAATTGTGACTCATGTCACCAAATACAAAATTTTGAGCCCATGATACAGTCTACTGCATGGTTAGGAACACTTGCTGAAGCTCACCAGGTGCCAGACACAGTACCAAGACTCTTACACACATGTATTAACTCATTTAATCTCCGCAACATCAGTCGGTTCCCATTTTGTAGATCAGAAACTGAGGCACTGAGAAGTTTCACAACTTTCCCCAAGTCACACACTTCAAAGGGTAGCACAAACATCCCAGAGACATGCTATTCAAATGAGCTCTTTTGAAGAATTCCACCTTTGAGTACTTTATGTTCAAAACAAATTTGTTGCTACTGTAGTGGCACTCATGTAGTCTTTTTTATTATCACTTTACATAACACACTCAATATTTGTTGAAAAACCCTCAGATTATTTCTAATTATCTTCCTTTTAGCCTATTGCAAGTTATCTGTGAAACAGTGAAACGAATCTCAAGATTCAATTTTTATTTTAGCTGCTGTCTGTTTTTTACTATCAGTTGTTGTGATGTTGTCTTTCTGCCTTCTACCACAGCCTGTTTGTGCTTTTAGATCTTGGGAAAGTGACTTTTCTACATTATTTAGAAGAATTTATAGTCTTTTCGGAAAGTCACTTTCTGTTGCTTCTAATTGTCATTGAGCTTAGCATTTTTCTAGAGATAGATGTCGCTTTCCACAATTGATTACACATATTTTTACATGAATATATCTGAATGCTTCTATGCAAAAGAAAGACAGAAATAGAAACCTTTCACCTGCTAGTTCACTCCCCAACTTGCCTCTGGTATCTGGGACAGGGTCAGGCCAAAGCCAGGAGCCAGGATTTCCCCGGTGAGTGGCAGGGACCCAAGTATTTGACTCATTATCTGCTGCCTCCCAGAGTGCATATTAGCAGAAAGCTGGAATTAGAAGCCACATTGAGACTTGAACACAGGTACTCTGCCTGCTCCCAGGGTGGGCATTAGCAGGAAGATGATTCTGAGGCGCACTTACTCCATTACGGGACTGGGGTATGACAAGCAATTTCATGGCAACTGTCTTCACTGTGTCCCAGCCAGCAAAGGACAGACACAGCAGCTTTGCACTTACCTTTGGTAATGGCTTTGTGTGGGGACTGGCCTCCAGGCTCTCTCGGGGAGGAGTACCAGTCATTGTAGCAGAGCAGGTTGGATGCAACAGATTCATGATTCATGCTTGTTAGATTCTTGCCACTGTTCTGGGTCAGTGGAATTCAGGCGATTGAAGTTGATAAACAATGAATTGCACCTGGGATGTTATTAGCCAAGTTGGTAAAACATTCACGTTTCTTCTAAGCACCTGAGCAAAAGCAGTACTGATTTTTAGGACAGTGCTCACTATTAACAACAGTACTTAATCAAATTTTATATTTTTCATCACTAGTCTAACACATTTGGAATTTAATCCCATACTTTTTTTTTCCCAAAATTCTAGCCAATACAATTTTCTGTGATCCTCCATCTTTTCCCATGTACAGATTATTTCCTCTTGCATTTTGCTCTCTGAGTTACTGTGACAGGTTCAAACACATCTCCTGGGAATTTTGTATGTCAAAGTCCTAAATCTCAGAATCTCACAATGTGTCCTTGTTTTAGATAGGGTCTTTAGAGAAGTAATCAAGTAAAAACAGTATCAGTTATGGCTTATTTATCCACTATGTCTTACTAACTACAGAAAGAGGATATCTGGATATAGAGAAACATTCATCTTGCATGCATGGAAAGCCGAGGGCAGAGATAATTCTACAAGCCAAGAAGCACCAACTGCTGTCAACAAATCACAAGAAGCTGGGAGAAAGGCACACAACAAAACATAGGTAACTTACACACACTTTCTCATTTAATCCTCACATTAATCCCTGAAGGGCATACTAAGATAAAATCTTTAGAATAAAGAAATTTAACAGAGTTTGAGTTCTAAGTCACTTAGAACAATACCAGCTCAAAAGCAGAAGGTGGGAGAACAGTGTGCTTCTTTGGGAAGAACAAATAGGCTTTTTTTTTTTTAAAGATTTATTTATTTTTATTACAAAGTCAGATATACAGAGAGGAGGAGAGATAGAGAGGAAGATCTTCCGTCCAATGATTCACTCCCTAAGTGAGCACAATGGCCAGTGCTGTGCTGATCCGAAGCCAGGAGCCAGGAACTTCTTCTGCGGGGTCTCCCACATGGGTGCAGGGTCCCAAGGCTTTGGGCCGTCCTCGATTGCTTTCCCAGGCCACAAGCAGGAAGCTGGATGGAAATTGGAGCCACCAGGATTAGAACCTGTGCCCATATGGGATCCAGGCACGTACAAGGCGAGGACTTTAGCCACTAGGCCATGCCCCTGGGCCCACAAATAAGCTTTTAAAGAAATGAATGGGAAGTCAGTTAGTTTGGGACCACACTTCTGTATGCAATTTCTCATTCCTGCGCCAGTGGTCATTCTTCTTCCGGCAAAGTGGCTTTCTTAGAAAAGGGATTTTTTTCCACAAGACTCCGCCTTGTAGTTGTACCAAGAAGAGCATTACAAAGGCCTTTTTTTGTAGCTGCTGTATCTTCAACAACTGCTCATAATAGTCATCATACCCACTCTTGAGGTACTAGTGAGTGCTCACGGATTTTTAATTTTTTTAAATTACTATGTAATTCTGCACATCTGAAATTCTTTTATTTATTCAGTCAGTTAGTCATTTGAAAGGCAGAGCAACAGAGAAGGGTCTGCTATCTGCTGCCTCTCCCCAGAGAGCCCCAATAGCCAGGACTGTGACAAGCTAAAGCCTATTTTCAGTAAGGTCATCATTTTAATATTGAGTCCTGCAAATTCTTTTAATTCCAGATGCAAGTCAATTATCAGAAGTATGATTTAGAAATATGGTCTTCAGGCCCAGCGCGATAGTGTAGTGGCTAAAGTCCTCACCTCGAATGCACTGGGATCCCAGATGGCCACCGATTTGTGTCTTGGTGGTCTACTTCCCATTCAGCTTTCAGCTTGTGTCCTGTAAAAGCAGCTGTGGACAGCTCCAAGCCTTGGGAGCCTACACCCACCTGGGAGACCAGCAAGAAGCTCCTGGCTCCTGGCTTTGGACTGGCTCAGCTCCAGCTATTGAAGCCACTTTAGGAGTAAACCTATCAGACGGGAGATCTTCCTCTCTGTCTCCCCTCCTCTCTGTATAGCTGCCTTTTCAATAAAAAATAAATAAATAAACCTAAAAAAAAAAAAGAAATATGGTCTTCCTATTGTGAGATGTTAAGGCATAGAAGCGAGGGTGCCTTTCAGATATGATTGGGTCAAGAAGGCTCCAACTCAGGTTAATGACTCTCCGTCAGTCTGTTAGATGGGTGATGCAGGAAGGGAATTCTGTGACATCTCAACTTGGAACAACTCACCTCCAGAACCATAAACTCAAATGGCCCTCTGTTCTTTGAAGATTAAAGTGTTACACTACAGCAACAGCTATTAGGCCAGCCCAGGCTGACTGCTCCATCAAATGATGGCAAAGACGTGGACAGGGCAACAGCGATCCACTGCTGATGACGGTCTAAACTGCTGTGCTGAATCTGCAAATCAACTTGGCTCTATCTGGGAAAGCTGGGAAAGACGTGCCCTGGGACTCAGCGATTCCATTACTGGGCATGTTATCTGAAAACACTCTTGCATTCAGGCACAAGGCAGCACACAAGAACGTTCAAAGCTGTATTGTTTATCACAGAAGGAAACTGGATCAACACTGCAGGCATTGCTATGGATTTCCTATTTTAATATTTGTTGTTATTGTTAATTTCTTACTGTTCCCTAATCTGAAAATTAAACCTTATTACATATATGCATGAAGAGTAAAAAAAAAATAAAAGGATATATAAAGTTCATTGCTATCTGTGGCTGGAAGCATCCACTGGTCTCTTAAAATGTATTCCTTGTGGATAAGCAGGCACTACTGCACAGCTCTTTGAATTAAAATCTATACAAACACAGAAAGAGAGTGAAAAAAATTAAGGTATATGTGAAGTTAAACATGTAAAAATAAAACTGGATGCTTTAAGCATACCTGCATCACATTTGATTATACAATAAAGAAAATCAAGAGATGATAAAACTAAAATCAGCATAGAGGTAACTTTAGCCAGAATGGGGAGGGATCAGGGAAAAAGCAGCTGAGTATGCGTAAAAACTGAATATTTCTGTTCTTTTTGCCGGAACTACCACCTTCCAGCTATTCACCAAGATGACAAATGCAAAGAGAAACAGGATAGGCACAGGTACATGTTCTCCAGGACTTGCAGAAAACAAGGAAGCTGTTCCTTTGGCCAGTTATGCGTGCATTTACAAGAGAGGTGACATTGTAAACATCTGGGGAATGGATGTTCCTGTTCAAAACGGAATGCCCCCCTAAGTATCACCTTGGCATTCTTGTAGGATTTGCAATGTCACCCAGCACACTGTTGGCATTGTTGTGAACACACAAATTAAGGGCAATAGAACAAACATGTGTATTGAGCTTATTGAACAGTCTAAGGGTTGAGATAGCTTGCTGACATATGGGAAAAAAAAATTTTATTAGAAAAAGGAATAAGCCTGGCAAGGTGAAGACTTCAGCCAGGAGAGACAAAGATCTTCCATTCACTGGTTCACTCGCCAAGTGGTCGCAATGGCCAGAACTGAGCCCATCCAAAGCCAGGAGCTTCTTCCTGGTCTCCTATATGGGTGGCAGGGGCCCAAGGCTTTGGGACATTCTCTGCTACTTTCCCAGCCACAATCAGAGCTAAATGGGAAGTGGAGCAGCTAGGTCATGAACCCACACCTATATGGGATCCCGGCACATGCAAGGTTAGAATTTGGCCACTGAGTTATAGTGCCAGGCTCTCAAATAATAATTTTTATCACTATTGTCTGTAGTAAATAGTCCATCAAAAAAAAGCAACTGGATTATTGTTTTAAATGAATTATTAAATAATTATACTTTTAAAAATTGTTACTAATTATTTTTTAAAATTGTCAGAGAATTGAGCCCTTGTTCCTGGCCCCAGAACACGTGGGAATCTTACCCTGAATTTATCTTCTTGAAACATTAACTCTCAGAATGTATAAAGATAAATGTGCTATGTTATGCAGACTGTGCTGTTTTTGTGTGAGCAGTACCCAGCTGTCTAGATGATTTACCGCTCAGCCTTTCACTTACGGGTTGCAGTTTCCTTGACAGACATTAGTAGGTCACCCACACTCTGAGGAATAATGTAACCAACAGTGTAAAAAGACAAGGAAAGGCAGAAGAGCAGCTTCCCACAGCCAGTGTGGTCCCTCTCACTGGACCATTACCACTTGTTCTAGAATGCCACCATGGAACCTGTGTCTGGCAAATTGCAAGACTTCTGTTAATGATGGTGCCCCCATACTTAAAGACCTACTCTGCATCCGCACTGGAACCACGCTATCCAGATTGGTATCAGAAGTAGCAATTAATGTGAAGATCTCTGATTCAATGTGGTGAATCCTTTGTGTGGTAAGGAAATGGCCAGGAGCTAAAAAAAATTGTGATGCCTGAAAAACTGCTGAAATGCTATGTTTAGTATATTATGGTTCTGATAACTGATAGAATTCTTAAATTTTTATTCCTATACTTTTGTTTTATTTGAAAGGCAGAGAGAGGTTACCTACCCTCTGGTTTACTCTCCAAATGCCTGCAATAGCCATGGCTGGACCTGGCTACAGCCAGGGGTCTGGAACTTAGTACATGTCTTCTGAGTGGGTGCAGGGACCCAAGTACATGAGTCACCACGTTCTGCCTCCTAGGATTAGTGTCTGCAGATTGTTGGATTGGGAGCAGAACCAGACCTCCAACCCAGGGTACCGAAGGGGTGTCTTGCATCAAAGGCTCAAATCCAAGAATTAATTACAATACAAACTTCTAAAAAGAAATCCTCATCTTACATGTGCCAGGATCCCATATGGGATGTCCTCGCTGCTCCACTTCCCATCCAGCTCTCGGTTTGTGTCAGGAGCCGTGTATTATAGCCACACTGAAGCCATGTCAGGAGCTGTGTACTGTAGCCACACTGAAGCCATTCTGAATGTAGAACTGTGGGCCAGTGGAAAACCCCCGGCTGGCTAGATGCTTGGGAAAGAAGTTATGAAACCAATCACATGCTTAGCTTCAATTGTTTCTAGCAACTGCTTCAGAATGTGATTTATGCTGTACCTGCCGACATCTTGTTATTGATTACCTATGCTATTGTTAATATGGTGGTTACTATTGTTGATATGGTGGCTGCTCAAGAACAATCGGTCTTGAGACCATGGCTTGTGTCCCAGTTTCTCCTTTCCTCCCTGAGCCTTAGTTGCTGAAGAATATAAAAACCCTCAATTAAAATCAAGAAGCTGACAGCTTGATCAGACATCCTGTCTTGCTGTCCATTCTTTGTGTCTCTTGTCCCCTTCATTCTCTCCTAGGTGGTTGTGACCCCCCGTTGACTGTCCTGCTGGACGGGACAGGTTTGTGGCTTGGAAAAGCAGTTGAGGCTGACCCAAAGCCTTGGGAACCCACACCCACATGGGAGACCCAGAAGAGGCTCCTGGCTCCTGCCTTGGGATTGGCTCAGATCCAGCCATTGCAGCCATTTGGGGAGTGAACCAATGGATGAAAGATGTTCTCTTCATATTTCTCCTCCCTCTTTAAAAATCTGCCTTTCAATAATAGTAATAATAATAGTAAGTTTTTTTTTTTTTTTTAAAGACAAAGTAGTCTGCAGAGAGCATTATTCAACTAAATAGGAGATTTAACTGATCGGCCATCTCTGCCCCCATATTGTTAAAAACAAACAAGACAGCGTCTGAAATAAGGGTGATGTCACAGTCCCGCTAACACCCTGAGAGGGCAAAGCAAGGGCACCATAGCTTGAGGACCAGCCCCCGAGAGCCCTTACTTATCCAACTCTCTGAGGTTCCAGTGAGAGTGTGCAGGGCATGATTAATGCCCACATCATTGCACTTCAAAGAAACCGGGCTATTTTGTTGATAAGGACAAGCACTCGGAGAACATTGCACTCTTGGATCCTAAAAAAGGTATCAGGATGCCAGCGATTTCACTGAGTTCTCAGGATAGAGCAGTTTGCACACGATGAGTGTTTGAAAGAGGCAAACCAACTGCAGTGTTTCTAATTCATCCTGAATTTGAGCCTCACCAGGAGCCAAGCTGGTGGCCACTCCAACACGAAAGGGGCATCTATGACAAATGCATGTCTTCATGGGATCAATGTCCCACAAATGACTATAACTTGTTAACAGCATGCCATAAGGTCTAGTATCAAATCTATGGTCATCTTTGTCAACACATACCTTTACCAGAGCCTTGTACTCCTGGAAAATAGTAACAATTTAAAAATCCCTCTTGTTCCCTGCACAGAAGGCTATGGCTAAAATCCTCACCTTGTACACACCAGGATCCCATATGGGCACCAGTTTGTATCCTGGCTGCTGCACTTCCCACCCAGCTCCCTGCTTGTGGCCTGGGAAAGCAGTCGAGGACAATCCAAAGCCTTGGGACCTTGCACCCACATGGGAGACCTGGAAGAAGCTGCTGGTTCCTGGCTTCGGATCGGCGCAGCTCCAGCCGTTGTGGTCACTTGGAGAGTGAATCATCGGATGGAAGATTTTCCTCTCTGTCTCTCCTCCTCTCTGTATCTGACTTTCCAATAAAAATAAAATAAATCTTTAGAAAAAACAATCCCTCTCCTCTTTTGTGTGCTTAGAAACTCCTTACTGCACAGATGTACCATTTGGAAGATAGTTTAAAGACCAATGGCTGCCTTCCTTGTTTACCCATGATGAGGCCAACACAGCCCTCCAAACTCCCACTCTTTGTCTCATAACTATCTGAACTATGTGCACTGGTCAATCCTGATAAAATCCTGCAAACCTGACTAGACTAAACTTCAGTTAGGTTTTTCTCCTTCCTTTGGGGCCCTGAACTTTGGCATAACCTTGATTTTTAAATAAGCACCAGAATGTGAAATAACCAATGACCCTTCCAGAATTAGCTGACTGGGAAGAAATACTGTCCAGTCATGTCACCTGCTTGGTGCACCACCTGCTGTTTCTGTGCTCTGACACCCGATTCCTGTTAACCTGTTCACTCTTTCGCAATATCTTCCTTCTCAAGGCAACAATTCCCTCCCCACATTACAACGGATTTTTTTTTTTAAAGCAACTTTTCCATCTCTTAAGTCTACATTTAGTTTTGATACCTCATAGCATATACAGAAAGGTTTTATCATAGTGAATGTCATGCAACTATTTAAACTCATTCTCCAATAAGCACCAAAACTTCCACAGCAATCAATCATCTAGAATCGATCTTCAATGCAGTTTCAGTTTTTTTAGGCCCTCCCTCCATTCTGTTGAAAGGCATGGATTGGGAAACAAGTCCCTTGCAAAACATGTGTTACTCCATCATCAGGGTCACCTGCTTCCTTGCCACCAACACTGAGGTTTGTGAATGCTTCCCACAATGCTGGACATTTCCTCTCTTCTGAGCAGTGGACCCTAGCACATGCCTTCTGGTGGTGCACAGCAGAGAAAAGGGGAGCTGGACAAGCAGGGCCTGTGTCACTCCTGGTGCTAGCATGAAGCTCTTACTTAGGCATCTATATACAGCAGTGGAGATGTAAAAACTCGTTTTTTTACAACTGTTCAGGGTTCTCCCTCTGCCTTCAACAAGGCAGCTCGTTCACTGTAACTACTTGTTGATGTTCCAAGAGCCTGTTTGTAGGGGTTAAAAGAAATTGAGCAGGGGCCCAGCAGTGTGGCCTAGCAGCTAGAAGTCCTCGCCTTGAACGAGCCCTGGGATCCCATATGGGCGCCGGTTCTAATCCCGGCAGCTGCATTTCCCATCCAGCTCCCTGCCTGTGGCCTGGGAAAGCAATCAAAGACAACCCAAAGCCTTGAGACCCTGCACCCGCGTGGGAGACCCGGAAGAAGTTCCTGGATCCTGGCTTCGGATCGGCATAGCACCAGCTGTCACACTCACTTGGGGAGTGAATCATCGGACAGAAGATCTTGCTCTCTATCTCTCCTCCTCTCTGTATATCTGACTTTGTAATAAAATAAAATAAATCTTTTAAAGAAAAAAAAGAAATTGAGCAGGACTCCAAGGTGAGTGAATGTCCTTATTGTTCAATTGGGTGGCCACTTCTTTGCCATGAACAAAGAAGCGCCTGGAACAAAGTAAGTAGGGAGTTTTTAAAGCAAGTATCTACGTGACAGTGGGTAACAACACGACAGTGGGTAACTACGTGACAGCAGACATATAGGTGATGGGGGGCTTCTTCGTGACACAAAGCAGAAAGCAGATAGTAACCATTAACACTGTATAGGCACAGGTTTCTGATCGTATCACTTCAATGCAAACAATAGTATAAAAGCATGCTTCCACTGTAGCTGTCTGTCCCGGAAATCTTTAGCACTCCAAGAACCTACCTAGCTCCTGACTGCTTCTTGGTGTTTCAAGAAGCAGAATGTTCTCATAACAGGATACAGGCAAGTTGCAGGAGGGGCCTTTACAATTAACTCTTTTCACCTCTCACTTCTGGTTTACCAACAACAGCACACACGAAAAGGTGGCCAGGATCCCAGCTTCCTGCTAATCCACTCTCTAGCAGGATGCTGGGGTCCGTGTGATGGGTGTGGAAGACAGGAAGGTGTGAAGAGTATCGTTCTATTGCAGGCAAGGCCGCAAGGAACTTCCCGCTGTGTGGCAAGGCCCCGCAGATGTCTCTACAACACCTGAATGCAGCTCCACCTCGCTTTGCATGGACAACCCCATCGAGATTTCTGTAATTTATTTAGGCATTGCCTGCCTCTGCGGAGTTACTGTTAAATATCAATAGGAACTTAGAAGCTAATGTTGCTGGTGCCGTTTTTAGCCAAAGAGCTATTGTAGCTGTTAGGGCTGCATCCTGTGGCAATATGCTAATCAAGGGTGCTAACTCCCCTTTTGATCCTATGCTAATCAAAGGTGTTCTGTCTTCAGATGTAGTGGGAATCTATTCTTTCCCTCTTTCTTTGATCTTTAAGGTCCCTTCCTTCCTTGACTATCTCAAGACCAAGCTGTAAAGTAATTGTGGTAGGAATGTGTTAGTGACTGATATGCACCATCTATTGAGAACCTTTTCCTAGCCAGGCGCCAGGTGCCAGGCACCAAGTGGTTAACATTCTAGCCTTAGGTGAAACAAATGGCAGAGTTACCTTTGGAAACACCCACTTGACCATGACGTAAAAAGTCTGAGCCAGAGTTTGACTGATTTTGTATAAATAAAGTGGACAGCTTTTGTGCGTGGTCCATTATGATGATGAAGAGTTACTAGTGGTCCGTCTCTTTCTTTCTCTCTTTCTTTGCGCCTCATCCACACACCCTTCGCGAGTTCCGAACTCAGCTGGAGCTGGACTCCGGCAGCAGGCCACAGTGATGGCTCCTGCTAGTCATGTAGGAAACCTGGATTGAATTCCCTGCCCTTGGCTTCGGCCTGGACCAGCCCAGGATACTGTGAGCATTGAGGTCATAACCAGTGGATGAAAGTGCTCTCACATTCTTGCCACTCTCTCAAAAAAACATGAGAGAGAAAAAGGAGGAGGAGGAAGAGGAGGAGGAGAGAGGAGGAGAAGGAGAAAGAGAAGAAGAAGAAGAAAAGGAAGAGGGGAAGGGGGAGAGGAAGAGGAAGGGGTAGGGAGAGGAGGGGGATGGGGAAAAGAGGAAGAATGGAAGAAGAAAAAGAAGAAGAAGAAGAAGAATTTCTGGAAGAATAAAAAAAGGGAGATGATGATAGACTCTAGGCTCAGATCCAGAATAAAAACAAAGGGTCCTTTTCTTTATGGAAAAAAAGATGACACATAAAAAACCATTGGATGGGGGAAGTGAAGACAACATTGTGATGTAGTGGGTTGAGTCACCACTTGTAATGTTGGCATCACATATGGGTGTTGTTTCAAGTCCCAGCTGTTCTACTTCCTATCCAGCTCCCTGCTAACGTGCCTAGGAAAGCAATGAAGAATGGCCCAACTGCTTAGGCCCATGTACTCTCCTGGGGAAACCTGGAGTAAGCTCAGGATTTTTGAGTTCGGTCTGGCGCAGCCCTGGCTATTGCAGTCATTTGGGGAATGAATCAACAGATGGAAGATCTCTCTCCCTCCCTCCCTTCCTCCTATCCTCTCTCTCTCTGTGTAATTAACTGCCTTCCAAATAAATAAATACATCTTTTCTTTGAAGCAATTGATGAAGACAAAAAACCTCAGAGTGTTCTTTTTAAAGATTTACTCATTTATTTAAAAAAAAAAAAAAAAAAAACATAGGATAGGGAGACACAGAGAGAATTCCTGGCCACTGGCTCCTCCTCAAACACCCACAACAGGAGCTGAAAATTCAGCCCCCATTTCCCACAGGGATGGCAGGACCCAGTCACTTGAAACCTCACCCCTGACCCCCTGGTATGCATCAGCAAGAACCTGGAGTCAGGAGTAGAACCAGGCATTGAATTTTGGCTGATGTAGGATGTGGGCTTTTTTTTAAGATTTATTTTATTGATTTATTTTTTGAAAGGCAAAGAGAGAGGGAAAGACAGAGTTCTTCCATGTGGGGATACAAAGCAGTATGCATCTCTATTCCCAAGTTGGAGATGGACTCCCAATGAAACTGTTGGACATATCTAGACAATGCGATGCTGGACTGTCTCACATTGTCTGTATCAGCAGTGTCAGGACACATTTAAAAGTCAGACTGATGGACTTATGACTGCTTATGAAGGCCTGTACTATTGTGATAACATGGGGAAAATCAGTTGGGGGGTGGGAATTTGGGAAGAAGGTAGGGAAATCCTAGACCCTATGGAATTGTACTATAAAATTCGAAAATTTTTTAAAAGAACCTAAAAAAAGTGGCCAGGCCAAGGCCAGAGCTTTTTCTGGGTTTCCCATGTGCATGCAGGTGCACAAGGACTTAAACCTTCATCTGCTATTTTCCTAGGCATATAGACAGGCCTTGAATTAGAAGCAAAGCACCCAGGACTCCAACCAGCAGCCATATAGGAGGTTGGTAATTCACCCCAGCACCAGCCCTGACTTGGGCATCTTATCTGCTCAGCTACGAATACACACCTGGCCCACAGTTCTGTTTCCACATGCAGTCCGGTTACTGCCCATTTGTACAGCCTTTCTTTTCACCTAAATGTCCTAGGAAATTCTGATGTAACAACAAAGAATAACAGTGAAACCACTGTTGATTTTTGGAACTCTCACACAAAAAATCAGCTTTTAAAACAGTTTTAAGGATGCAGAAAAAAAAAAACACTGGTTAATATTTATGCAACAGCAACATTTTGTATTTGTAACATTGTCCATTTTGTGTGTGTGTCAGTCAGTCAACTTTATATTTTGTGTTGGAGCAAAAACAAAAGCCTTAGATCTACTTTGATTGACAGTAGGCCCCCAACTCCCTGCATCGTGCAGCTGGCTCAGCCTGCCCTTCCGCTGACCATATCACTATCTTAAGAGTCTAGCTATTTGCCCAAGCTCTCTCCACCATCTTCGGAGTTGAACCTTAGTCCAAATCCTCTCTAGCCACACCACTGTCAGCCACGGCCCAAGCTCTTTAGTTATCTCAGAAGTTCATTCATTTTGCCTCCATAAGCCTCTGCTGTGCGTTCATGGGGACTGAGGCCACCTCAGCTTTGTCTGAATAAATCTATTTTAGGAGCTGACTTTGGCCTCCTCTCTCTCGTACTTTTCTTTATCTCGCATTTTGTACTGACTCTCAGAATGCAGTGAGGTAGACAGTTAGTTTAAGGTCTCAACCTTGGAAGGCATTCCCCACCCCACCACCTTGGTGTTCCCTCCTGCCCACCTGTGATGCCCATCTACCATCACCTGGAATCTCACAGGGGGTGGTACTGCACTGTTGTGTAACCAACCCCTCACAACCCATATAAAGATCCATGGTAGGAAGGGGTTCTCTCTCTTGGTCACATGCTTCCATTGCTCTGGCATTCCGACTCTAGGCCAGGACAGACTCTGAGGACAGGGATCCCTTGAGCATGGTCCCTTGTGCACATGAGGGTTGAGTATGTGGTGGGTAGAGTTGGGCTGGGCCACAGTATCCATTAGTTTGTATAAGAGATGGAGCTGGGGAACTGACAGAGCAACTGCAACCACCAGTGTGTGTGTAGGCTGATGTGGGTGATGGACTGATCCGGACTCCAATGGTGGCTAGCACACACAGCAGGTCAATCTGGGGTCACCTCTGGTGATGTTTCTTTGGGGATCTTCCCAAATGGACTCAAAATTCAGACCTTGAAGAAAAACCTAGCATGTGTGGTCTGACTGAAGTGCATGTGTCAGAACTGGACTTCCTCAGTTGCTGAAATCTATGCAGTGGACAGGATGCCCAGATTTTCACGGGGAACCATCGAGGCCTGCAGAGGACATGTAGTACCCTAAAGGGTAGCACAAACTGGATAACTATCCTGGCTTTGAGCATAACTACCTGGGCAAGTGAAACTAAGGTAGACTATGTCAGTCAATGAACTTTAGAAGGATTTCCTCAACCTTGGGGCAACAAAATCAACAGCATCTCAGAACTATCAAGACCACATAAGCAGTACCCTCAGAACATGCTCCACATCAGGGACCCCGGGATGACATTGATAGGAACAGTCTGGTTGTGTTTATTTACTTCCATCTGCATCTATACTGTTTCCGTCAATACATATTTAATATGGATGTAGATAAAAAGGAATCTATGGGAGATATTGGAAGTAGCATTACCAATAGCCTCAATTATACCCTTAACATTATTACACTTTTATCTGACATTGGGAACCCAGAAACAGCTATAGTAATAGGACTCTCATGTAAACTATGCTGTGACTTGATAATGGATATAGTATGTGTGTTGGAACTTTGGAGCAGAAGTGACTCCATCTTCCTAGACTACTGGTGAAACGGAGTCACCTCTCATATCACTCCTGTCAAGAAGCTCTAATGCAAGTAAACATGTTTTGAAAAACAAGTTCTGGCAAAAACGATAAGAGAAGAAAAATATGTTTTGACAAATATGTAAAAAACATGTTTTGCAGAACTAAGAGAAAGCAAAGCCTGTTACTGATAGATAAGCTATAACCAATTGGAGATGAGTAAACATGTTTGTGAAGTGAAAGTAACCAATGAAAATACATTGTAAACATGTAAGAACCAATCAAAACATTGTAAACAACTGATTGTTTGACCCACTGAATTGTACAAAAGCCCATGCTTCAATCCCAGTCACCAAAGCAGGTAGGCTCCCACTAGACTGGAACCAAAGCCCAGCAGACCTCCACAAGACCAAAGTCAAGGGCACTCTTGGTGGCTTCCCTTGACCTGTTCGGTGTGTGCTCGCTTGAATAAATGCTTGGTAGGAAGCATCAACTCTCTCTTGACTTGTGATGTTTGTTCGAGTGACCGGGCTCGGTGTTCACAACAGACAACAAGTGGCAATCCCACATCCTCAGTGTACTGATATGGTTAGGCTGCTGGAGTGTTCTTTCCTCTTCTCTTCTCCCTTCTTCTAGACACAGGAAGAAAAAAAGAAGGCCTGGCACAGTAGCCTAGTGACTAAAGTCCCCACCTGGCACACACCAGGATCCCATATGGGGGCCAGTTCTAATCCCAACAGTTCCACTTCCCATTCAGCTCCCTGCTTGTGGCCTGGGAAAGCAGTCAAGGATGGCCCAAAGCCTTGGGACCCTGCACCCGTGTGGGAGACCCGGAAAGAGGCTCTAGGTTCCTGGCTTCATATCGGCTTAGCTCTAACTGTTGCAGCCACTTGAAGAGTGAATCATAGGACAGAAGATTTTCCTCTCTGTCTCTCCTCCTCTCTGTATATCTGATTTTCCAATTAAAAAAATAAATAAACAAATCTTTTTTTTTTTTAAAGATTTATTTTTATTTTTTCATTGGAAAGGCGGATATACAGAGAGGAGAGACAGAGAGGAAGATCTTCCATCCGATGATTCACTCCCCAAGTGAGCGCAATGGCCGATACTATGCCAATCCGAAGCCAGGAGCCTCTTCCGGGTCTCCCACGCGGGTGCAGGGTCCCAAAGCTTTGGGCTGGCCTCGACTGCTTTCCCGGGCCACAGGCAGGGAGCTGGAAGGGAAGCAGGGCTGCCGGGATTAGAACCGGCGCCCATATGGGATCCCGGGCATGCAAGGCGAGGACCTTAACCACTGCGCCACCGCGCCAGGCCCAATAAATAAACAAATCTTAAAAAAAAAGAAAGAAAAAAAGGAGATTAGAAACTGTTGTCTCATCCACGTTCCCCCATTCCTCGACCCCGTGCATTCTAATCCGTGGTCCACATGTGCATCCTTCTCAACTATGTAAACATCATAAAAAATAAAATGAACCTATTAAAAAAAAAAAAAAGAAATACATTTAAAGCCTAAGGCAGCGGCGGCCAGTGTGATGGTTCAGTGGGTTGAGGTGGTGTTTGCAATGCCGCACCCCACAAGTTCCTACTAATGCAGCTGCCAAGTACTAGGGCCCCTGCACCCACTGGAGGCAGCGCCCCGCTCTGCCTGGCTCAGCCCTCTGGTGAGAGAACAGACAGGTCCACATCCCTCTCTTTTTGTAACTTCGCCTTTCAAATAAGTCTCAGAAATAATAATGTGTAAGGAAAAAAAAAGCAAAAAAACAAACAAACAAACAAAAACCAACCAGGACTTTTCCTAAAACCCCTGTGTCTCTCCTTCTCTCCTTGCAGGAGGCACCCCACCTCCTAGATTCATCTTGGGAAGTGTTTTCCTCTTTCTTCTTTTCCCATTTGCTTGTTTGCTTTGTAAAACCCCCTCTGTTTGCAATGGATCACCAAGCTTTGTTGGTAACATGCAGTCTTCTCAAAAAAAATATCACTTTGCACAAATTGTGTGTAAATTCTTTCATTAGACACAACAGCTGCGATTGCTGCTAACTTTAACATCGAATTTCATGTCCTTGGGCCCCTGCACCTACATGGGAGACCTAAAAAAACTTTTGCTTTCTGCCTTTGGCCTTGCACACCTTCCGTTGTTGCAGCCGTTTGGGAGTGGATCCGTGAATGGAAGATTCCCTTTCTCTATCTGTCATTGCGAACTGACCAAATCTATTCCAGAAATGAGTTGCAGGCAGACTCTCATGTAGGCCCCGGTCTCCCAAGGGTTAACTCCACAGCATAGCTTGTTTCTCAAAGGTGTAACAGGAAGGGCAATCATGGCCTGATACATTTAGCCTCCGTGGTTTGACTGCAATTTCCCTCTTCCTGCTTCCCCTTTTTGCACGTCCTTGGGGGAGCTTAGATGTTGCTTAACCATTGGGAAGATCCTGGGAGGGGCCAAGCAGACTATATAAGAGAGTTCGACTTTGAATAAAGGCTTCACTTCACAAGAATGAGCCTCTGTATGTTGTGTGTCTTGTCTGTCTTGTCTGTCTCATAACCCTAGTCCCTCCGCTGGACTCGGGGCTTGAAGTACGTGGCGATGCGGGCGTTGCCAACACTCTCAGGAGCTCAGGAGTCTTTATTCACTGACTGGTGCTATCCGGTGGACTGTCACATTCCACCACACATGGGATCAGCCACGTTCAGGGGTTCTTAAGCAATCATCATTCAATGAAGTCAGAGAGCACCACCACATGATGCAAATCGTTCAATCAACCAAGCTTACATCAGTGCACAACACAAAATATCCAGTTAGCTCTAGAGGCCTGGAACACAAATACCCAGTTTAACCTGCATGCTCTTTAAACTATCCAATCAGTAAGAGCCACACCCCACTTAGCAGCAAATAGCCAAGCAAACAGGTCCTCCCAATTCCATTTACAGAAAACAATTTGGGACAATCAGCTTACTTAGGTGAGCTGTAAAAGAAAAGCAAGATCTCATCTTGTGATAAGCACCATCACTCCCCTTCCAGGACTTTCCAAGAACCCAAGGTTATGGCAAAGGTCAGGTCACGGCCATGTCTCAGAAAAGTTTCAGAAGACCTAGCCTCACTGTTGCTACTTTCTGTTGTCTGGACTGTCGCATTTGAAACTCTACCTTTCACTTTGTGGTGAGGTAGGCAGCTTATTCAGGGTCACCAACTTGGAAGTCACTGCCCCCACCACATGGGTGTTTCCTCCTGCCCACCTGTGACTCTCATCTACCACCTGAGAGGGGGTGGTATTGCATTGCTGTGTAACCACTCCCCTCACTAGCCCCTATAAAGGCTCATGATAGTGTGGGGCTGAGGAACCTCAGTATCAAAATCCCAACCATTTGCCCAATGCTACTAAGAAACTGTGTGAGCCTGCAGGCCAAAAGGCCTTTGTGACCTTTAGTGATGACCTTTAGCGACCTATGTGACCTTTAACAAAGATGGGCCTCAATTCTTATGAACCAAGGTCCACCTAAGTTTGGTTATCTCACAGGTGGCTCCAAGTAATTAAGTGGGTGCTTACCTTAGTTGCTGGAGGCATGGGCGGTCCAGCGAGATAAGTAGAGAATCTGTGGTATTTCTCCTCACCTTGCAGGCTATTGTGAATTGCCCCTTTTCAAGCTATTGTGGATTGCCCCTATAAAAACCCTAGAATGTGCTGTTGAGGGGAAGCAAGGCAACTCTCCAGTAAAGGGTATTGGTCCAAGAACCCAAGCTCGGACATGCCAAGCTTGAATAAACCATCCTTGTGCACTTGGATCAACTTCAGACTCCTGGTGGTTTCTGGGGATCTTAAAATCTGGGCACAACAGGGCTCCCTCTCTTGGTCATATCGCTCTAGCACTCCAACTATTGGCCTTCCCAATATCTGCTTACTCTCTGGCTTCCCACAGACTCTGAGGACAAGTATCCCCTGAGAATGGCCCTTGTATGTCTATATTCCTCACCCTCTGTTCCCCTCTTGGGCAGCACAGAAAAGATAGCAATGCTAAGACAGTTTGTATTTCTAATTTGTGTATTTTCAAGAGTTCCAGGAAAGGTGAAGTCTAGTAATAATGGAATGTGGGCAGAGAAGCCAGGGAGAGGTGAATGTCTGCAGCTTTATAAGTGTGCCCAGGTTGTTTGCTGCATGTCTCTTAGGATAACTTATATTGCTGGGGAAGCTGGGATGTAAATCTTTGGCTTAATGGATAGATTTCAAGTTAACTACCATTTGTTCCTCTTGGGGTTTCAATTCAGACTGGATTACCATATGGACTTGTGATTTGCTATTTCTAGTGGGCCCTGTTATCACCAAGCTTGGTTAATACAGACTCCTTAATAAACTTTTGAGATGTCTGGCATGATCATGCTTGTACCCTGCAACAACTAAAAAAAAAATTTTTTTTTCCCTCTTTTTGCCTATGTTCCTACTTTCCTTCCCCCCTTTTATTTTCAAGCCCAGTGATAATGTGTCCTCTGTTTTCCGACCCAGGGAAGCACTCAGCAAGCAAAGGGCCAGACAGGGAATATTTAAAGAGGGGTAGACACAGAGTCTGCTACATTCTGTCAGGATGGACTAACCCGTAGATAGGGTCAGGTCCCTGGTGGAAGGAGAAAAAGGGGAGTTTTCTTGAAAAGATATTTGTTCTGCCCAGTCGTGCTTTTAGCAAGGCTGAAGTGCCATCCCACCCCTTTGAGATTCTAGTTTTATCATAAGAACAGATGGAAGAAGTTAACAATCACATCCTTCTAATGGCTTTTGGTCTCACCAAGAGTGAGGCAGAAAGGATTATAAATCTGCTTCCCTAAAGTGGAACAGCCAGGCTGAGGCAGGGTTCCAGGTTTTCTAGTAGTCTGAAGGCATCCGTCGCTGCTGGCTCCGTCATCCAGCACACAGTTCTCCAGAAGTGCTGGAGACCACTCTTTTGTAAAAGACACTTGCCCAAACTTACGTAGACCTCACTTTCCATGCAGGCCTGCTTCCCTCCTAATTCAGCACCTAGACTTGAATTTCGGAACCTACTCAATGAATTTCATTATACCTCATCTATCAAGTGTACTCCTGCAAGGTGTATTTTGTATTATTTCCCCTCCTTTATGCACCACGGACCTAAGAAAAGTTCTCTTATGTCAAGAATACATGTAAATTGTGAAATCATACTTCGATCATCTCCTTATTACCTATGTAAGGTAATAAGGCATTAATAAAACAAATGGTGGGGGATTTAGGTTTTCTCACTGTGACGACTCACTTAAATATCCACCCCAAAGATTGACAAGACCCCATCATTTTGAATACCTGCTTCCCCTAGGTCTCAGCCTCCTTCCCACAATTTGCATATGTAAACTTCACACCTTTTAGGTTCAAATTTTGTTGTCCACCAATCCTCACAACCCTGTTCCCACCAATCTGCTGTAACCTCATAACCCTGTACCTGACAGCCCTATCGACCAATCCCTTGTGGCCCCTTCCCTTATTCCCCGCCTACTGCAGTGCCTGCCAATCTCCTGCAGCCCTGACAGTCCTATCCACCAATCCCTCACAGAGCCCTATCTGCCAACCCTTCATGGTTCTGTGCACCCCAATATCTCTGGTCATATAAGCAGGTTCCTCTATGCTCGCCCTCTCTCTACCTTAGCGCTCTCCCTTGGCCATTTTCCCTGCTGGATTAAAACCTTCTGCATGATTTGCTGGGGCTGGTGTTTCAGGTTTATGATGACAAACTGAAAAGAGCTAACACCAAAGAAAGCCAACACTCACCTCCTCAAGCTTATTATCATTGGGCTCGCTCAAACTTCCTCAGTGATTACTTTTAAATTAGCTGCCCACAGAGCTTCAGTATTGAGGAAACAGTAACATTTTATTTTTCATTTGTTTGTTTTTAAAGTTTGCAAGAATGAGTTTAAGAAAAGCACAACGGTGTAAAACTTTAGGGGAAGAGACAATTGCAGGAACAGCTGAATTTTACCTGAATCTGTAGTGTTCTAGGCAGATTCTTACCCTTTCTGGAAGAAGACACACAAAGTGGAAGGGAGGGAGCAGTCCCTGACCCCGTGACCCCAGAGCAAATGTATTTATACCCTTGCGGGAGTAAAGATTAAAATGGTAACCTTGACATACGCCTTCCCTAGAAATACCTGCCCATGTCCCAGTACACCAGGACCCCCCTGCAGGGGGAGGGCCACATTCATTCCACCAGAGCCCCCTAAACCTGGGCTTTGTCCGCTTGTGTTGCCTTCTCTAAGCAAGGTTAGGCAGCATCTGGCCTGCGGTTGTGAGCACACTGTCTCTGACACTGAGCTCTGTATCTCCCCACTTGTCTGTACGGAGAAGCTCCCTGTGGCAGGGAACCTTCCTAGCTTGTGGGAAGCTCAACATCTCAGATCCCTTACAGCATCTGAAGAAAGTTGGGCCTAAGGGGGAGAAAATGAACATCCCAATGGCATGTAAATAAACAGGATGAGGAAGGAGGCAGTGGAGGGTTAACTGGGTAAGCTGAGAAAAGAAAATTCCAAACCGCTCCCCCAGCAGGTGTCTCCTTTCCTTCGTATCTGCCACCTGTCTCAAGAGAATGAGCTAACTAGAGAAGTCAGGCAAGCAGGGAAAAGAACTAATTAGATAAAGTGAGAAAAAAAAAATCCTACTTTGAACATCACAGAAACTGAGCAAACCCTGTAACTAATTGCTCAATTGATAAATTACTTGTCACAAAAACTGAAGGTTGGTGAAAAACTTCACTTAAAAGAGCAAACATGTGAAAAACCTCTCTTCAAAGAAATAACAAGGGCCCAGTGGGGTAGCCTAGCTGCTAAAGTCCCTCACCTTGCACGCAAAGGATATCACATGGGAACCAATTCATATCCCGGCAGATCCCACTTCCCATCCAGCTCCCTGCTTGTGGCCTGGGAAAGCAATCAAGAACAGCCCAAAGTCTCAGGACCCTGTACCCACATGGCAGACCCAGAAGAAGCTCCTGGCTTCAGATTGGCTCAGCTCCGGCCAGTGCAGCTACTTGGGGAGTGAACCAGCAGATGGAAGATCTTCCTTTCTGCCTTTCCTTCTCTCTGTAAATATGAGTTTCCAATGAAAATAAATAAATCTTTTTTTTTTAAAGAACATGTTAGAGGTGTTACAACATTTGATTTCAAAATGTTACAGAGCTATTGCAATCAAAACAGCATGGTACTTGCATAAAAACATATATGTGAACCAAAGGACCAAAGGAATATGCTAGAGGGACCAGAACTAAATTCACACATTTATAGTTAACTTATGTTCAACAGTGTCAAGAACCTACAACAGGAAAAATCCCTTTAATAAATTCTACTGGGAAAACTGGATATACTTAGGCAAAAGAATAAAACTTTGTCTCATTTTTATGTTAGAATCAACTCAGAACTAATAAAACACTTAGGACCTGAAACAGCACAACTATGAAAAGAAAACATGGGGAAGAGCTCCCAGCTTGGATCTGGGCAGTGATTTTGTCTGTCTGGGCAATGACCCATAAAACACAGGTAACAAAAGTAAACGCAGACAAGTGAAATTGCCTCAGACTCAAATGCTTCTGTACACCAAAGGAAGGAACTATTGGAGTGAAGAGACAACCCACAGATTGGGAGAGAGTATTTGGAAATCACACACTGGGTAAAGTCAAATATCCAAAATATACAGAGAACTCAAACAATTCAATAACAAGGAAACAAATAATTGTTAGAGACAACCAAAATGGTAAAAGGTTTACATATTACAAGTGGTTTGAGTAAGTCAAAAGCAACTTGAATTTAAAGTAAAAAGAAATTTTTACAAATAGCTTGGGCCACATTTTCAGGCTTAGGCTGTAAGAGTCAGTGGATCTTTTGCAGGCACTGATAAGAGTAAGAGCAAGAGCCCAATGTCCCCCACACCCAGGCTCAGGATGTAAGTAAGGGTCAGTGGCCCTGATAAGGGTAAAAATAAAATAGCCCCATGGTCTGTAATTCACAGATATGTTACCTATTGCTTTGCATCTGTAACCCCTTAGCTTAGAATCGTTTTGTCTTGTCATGATGAATAGGGACTTGAGGCATTTCGCAGGCCTTTAGTTAATTGGAGTGATTCATATTTGCTTTAAAATGATTGGAGTATTTTTCGTGGGCGTGGGCTTTGCTGTAACGGCCAAACTGGCCTATAAGATCTGGCTTGTCCCTAGCTAGGAGTCTTGCTTCATCCACCGGTCCTGGGTGTCCATGTGAGGAGCTTGACCCTGGCTAGCCAGCTCAATAAACTCTGCTTGCTGATTGCATCCACGTCTGGTTCTTTGCTATGCAACAGAGGGGCGATTTTGGACTCTAACAATAATCCTCTTTAAAAATGGATAAATGACCTGCATAAACATTTCTCAAGACTCTTAAGGAGATGCATAACTGACAAAAAAAAAAAAGTTCAACATCTCTAGCACAGAACACCACAAGCTAAAAACCACCAAGAGATATCACTTTGACTGGATGTAGACGGTTCAGCGGTAATAGTTAGCAAGCTAACACAGGGGTAGCTTTTCCCTGTCTATGTAGTTCACGTGGAACATGAATCTAAGACACTGCCTAATGCTCAGGTAGTTTATTCTGGCAGCATTTTCACAAAACCGTCAGTAGGAGCAAGCTGATGACACGGGACAGACACAGAGGCCAAATGACCAGAAAGACCAGAATTCCGCCTGGAGACCATCTCGGTGTTGTGTGGCTTCTTCCCCCTTTCTGATACCTGTTTTCAGCACAGTCAATTGCCAAGCATTTGCTTCATACGGAGAATTTAAGCTTCTATTTCTTGCAAGGGTGAGTCTGTCCTAAAGTTCATGAAAGCTGTGTTCGTGGGGAGGTACCCTTGTCTCCCTGAGGCTGGTGACATCATGCCGCCCTGGGGAGTGTGGTGTCAAAACTGTGAGATGCGTGAGTGAGTATGACGGCTGTCACTGATCTTGCTGACACGATGTGTGTCTTTTAGCACACTACACCTTCATGTCTACTGGAACAGTCATAGCCATTTATGCATACCAACTATTGTGACACTCTCTAAAACACAAAATAAAGGGAGTATTCAGCATTATTTCATGCAGACACTCACGTGACCAATCCACAGCTTCACTGGTGAGCTGTTTCTTGGTTGCTGCATAGAAAATCACCACAAAACTTAGTAGCTGAAAGGACCATAACCACAAGCTCCTCAAGGCCCTCACGTGCTGATGGTGACGCGGTTTGCCACCAGGCTGAAGCATCAAGACAGAAGACAGGAGCATGAGTGTTCAGCAGGGTTTTAGGCTCCCCAAATCAAGTCAGGTTATCTGACCTGATAGACTGGCTGAAAACCATTAGCCACAAAATTGACCCTGGCGCTTGCCAGGGAGATTCAGATTTTAAACAGCTCATCACAAATTCCACTGCCCTTATGTTGGACAAGGTTCAAAAACTAAACAACCAAATTTTTCCAAAGACAGAACTTTTCCGGGTCTGCAGTGCATCAATCTACTGTCCACACACACTCCCAAATGGCCTTTTTCCTAAGAGCTCAAGGAGCCAAAGCCCGTAAGCAGAGCGCATTCACGCAGATGAGGAAAGCGTCTGAACACATAGCCTTGCTTCCTTGAAGGCCACTCGCTCATGACACATCTGCAGGCCCTCGCTGCTTTTTTCGGTTCACGCCTCTGCAGAGAGAGGGAAAAGGGGAACGAAGCAAAAGCAAAAAAGACTCATGCGACACTCATTTCTCTTTCTGCCTGTCCTCTTTCCTTCTACTCAACAGTTTCACTTCCTCATCTTTCTGTTCCTAGCTGCTTAGACTTCCCTTTTCTAAAGACTCGTATTACTTATTTGAAAGTCAGAGTCAGAGAGAAATCCCTCTGCTGGTTCCCCAAATGGCTACAGTGCCTAGGGTTGGTCCTGGCTGCAGTCGGCAATCTAGAATTGTATCCAGGTCTCCCAAATGGGAAGCAGGGGCCCCAAACCTCTGCCATCATCTCTGTTTCCCCAGGAGAATTATAAGGGAACCAGATGGGAAGTGCAGCAGCCAGGATTACAAGATTACAGTTCCAACATGGGATGCCAGTGTTGAAGGCAGCAACCTAATGTGCTGTACCACAACCAGACTTACATTTTTTTTTCTCAGAAATAGTATTTTCTTTCTTTTTTTTTTTCTTTTAAAAGATTCATTGATTGTTGGAAAATCAGGTTTACAGAGAGAAGGAGAGACACAGAGAAAGCTCTTCCATTTGCTGGTTCACTCCCCAAGTGGCCGCAACAGCCAGAGTTGAGACCATCCAAAGCCAGGAGCCAAGAACTTCTTCCCAGTCTCCCACATGAGTGCAGGGTCCCAAGGCCTTAGGCCATCCTTAACTGCTTTCCCAGGCCAGAGGCAAGGAGCTGGATGGAAAGTAGAACAGCCAGGACATGCATCAGTGCCCATATGGGATCCTGGCACGCAGGGCAAGGGATTAGCCACTAGACTATCGCACCGGAGCCTACTTCCCATTTCTTTATTTCTGATTATATGAATGTGTAGAGTTGAAATCAAAATGGAATAAACATGGGTTATTGCTACCTGCAATTCTTTTCGCTTTTGTAACTTTTGCTTTACTTGCTTGGCTAAGAAACTGTGTGAGCTTGCAGGCCTAATGGCCAAAACGGCTGTTAGTACTAATGGCCCAATCCCCATAAATCAAGGCCGCAGCCTTATTAACCCACAGATAATTCAAGATCGGGGGTCTACTTGTCACAGGTGGTGCCAAGGTTGGAGCCCAGACCTGAGTGAGGAGAGCAGGCAGGGGCTGGTAAGCCAAGATAAACAAAGAATGTGTGACCCTTCCTCACTCACCTTTCGAGCCATTGCAAATTGTGCCCCCCTTGAAGCTGTGTCAAACTGTTGCAGGATTTTTGACTCCAAATATGGCAGCAACCTCAAATTCTTGTCTCGCAAGAAAGAAGAATTTTCGTGCGGACACAGTTTAGTTTTAACGCAATATTTATTAGAAAGGCTGAGAAGAGAAGACTCCCGTCCTAGCAACGGGAGGGGGTTTTGAGATAGAAAGGACCCTTACCTCCTGCCATAGTGGCAGGAGGAAAAGTAAAAAAGAACCCTAGTGCTCTGCCATAGTGGCAGGAGGACAAGAAGCAAAAACCCGTATGAATGGTGGGGAATGCACCTTTTAAAGGTTTCCCTCAAAGATGTTTCTCCATGACCAAAGAAAATTCCTGGTTTCCATGGTACCTGGCCTTGGGACAAAAGGCCACAGAGGTGCCAGACATAGGACATTCCAGGCCTTAGGCAGATGTGTATTACTTCTTCCTGCTCTCCTTTCAATGATAAAGAGCTCAGCCTGAGGCCCTCCCACAATGGCCAGAGGTAGTGGCCACACTTCAGGTGGGGAATTGATATGCTAATAGCACTCAGTCCCTTGGAAGAGACTCTGGTGAGTTCAAGACATGGTGGGGAAATTCTCTTTTACTCGGGGACCCAGAATACCCTAACTGCCTACTACCCACTCTAACTCCTCTCTCAGGGTCACCTTGTCTAGAATGCCAAGGATAATAAAATTGAAGAAGTAACATTTACAGTGACCCCTGGAAAACAGGTACTTTTAATAAAACAGATGAGGGCAGGGAGCTTTGCAAGCACAGTAGACAACCTAAACTGAGTTACTTGTAGGCCCCGGTCTCCCAAGGGTTAACTCCACAGCTTAACTTGTTTCTCAAGGTGGGCGATCTTGGCCTGATGCATTTAGCCCCTGGCTTGACTCCCTTGCTTCTCCCCTTTTTACATACTCTAGGGGGAGCTTAGGTGTTGCTTAAGCTTTGGGAAATGCCTGGAGGGGCCAAGCAGACCATAAAAGATGCAGCTTGACTTTAAATAAATTGGCATTCTCTTCACAAGAATGACCCACTGTGTGTTGTCTGTATGTTTTCTCATAACCCTAGTCCCTCAGCTTGACTTGGGGTACGCGGCAACGCTGGCGTTGCCCACAGTCACTGAGGGAGAAAATCCATACAGCACATTTTTAAAAACTCAAAAAGGGCCCAATGCGGTGGTGGCCTAGCGGCTAAAGTCCTTGCCTTGAATGCGCCAGGATCCCATATGGGCGCCGGTTCTAATCCCGGCAGTTCCACTTCCCATCCAGCTCCCTGTCTGTGGCCTGGGAAAGCAGTGGAGGAAGGCCCAAAGCCTTGGGACCCTGCACCTGTGTGGGAGACCTGGAAGAGGTCCTGGCTCCAGGCTTCAGATCCGCACAGCACAGGCTGTTTCGGTCACTTGGGGAGTGAATCATCGGACAGAAGATCTTCCTCTCTGTCTCTCCCCCTCTCTGTATATCTGACTTTGTGATAAAAATAAATAAATTTGCTCTTTCTAGCCTTGGTCATGGGGCCACTTGCTCCCACTTAAAGGCTAATAAAACTGTTCTTATCTCAGCTGCAATGTTACCTCACACTGCAGGATGGGTTTCTTCCCTTCCTCCCTTAGAGAGCTCTCAGAAAGCCCTAACCCTCTTTGAGTTCCCACATCAAAGAAGAAAGAAGTCCCAAGGGGGTTGGCTTTTTCTTGCCAGGAAAGCCAGACCACCATCCTCTTCTGCTCCTAGGGAAAATTCATTTCCTGTAAGAATGAAGACTTTTTCCCTCCCTTAGGGACACAGAAGGGAAGGGCTGTTTCCTTCCTGCGTGAAATCCTTGCTCTGTATTTCAGAGCCCTCTCCCACAGGGTGACCCCACCACACGCACAGGCCTGTCCAGCTGATTTGCTTCTTGTACCAGGCACCAGTGTGACTCTCCCCATGGCTTTGTCACAGAGCTCTGGTCTCTGATTCAGAGACTCTGCTTGTGCTCGAGTTTGCCTATCAATTACTATGTGATAATGACAAGCAGGGTTCTGATTTGATATAGTCTTCCCATAACAATGATTCAACCACACTTAATTTCTTTCACTTGTTGCATCCACAATAACAGAATGTTACATACAGGCCCCACGCCATGGCCTAGCAGCAAAAGCTCTTGCCTTGAACGAGCTGGGATCCCTTCAGGGCGCTGGTTCTGATCCTAGCAGCCTGCTTCCCATCCAGCTCCCTGCTTGTGGCCTGGGAAAGCAGTTGAGGACTGCCCAAAGCCTTGGGACCCAGCACTCACGTGGGAGACCCAGAAGAAATCCTGGTTCCTGGCTTTGGTTCGGCTCAATTGCAGCTGTTACGGTCACTTCGGGAGTGAATCATCGGATGGAAGATCTTTCCTCTGTCTTTCATCCTCTCTCTATATATCTAACCTTGCAATTAAAATAAATAAATCTTAATTAAAAAAAAAAAAGAATGTTACATACACCAGTGACAGTCACAGCAGTTTTATTAATGAGAGGCAAGGCTAACCACCGACCAGGACTGACACCACTTACCAGAAAGCAGCCCAGAACAACAAGCTCACAGGGTTTTCATGGGGGCAGTTTATAGTGGTATAGCAAGGGGGGGCGGAAATGCTGTGCATTCCCTGCTTATCTTGGCGCCACATTCATCTTGGCTAATCAGCTTGTGCCTGACCATTACCTCGTCCAGTTAGGCGGTTTAAACAAGTTATAGTTTCTGGAATTAAGAGCCATCTGTGCTAGAGGTCAGGTAAGCAATTCAGACTGCCAGCCCCACACAGTTTCACAGCTAAGCAAGCAAAGTGAAAGTTAAAACAGTGGGGAGTACTGCAGTTAACAATGAGCCATACTTACTCCATTTGGATTTCAACTCTCTCAATCTCTCTCTCCAGGTGGTCACAATACCCAGTGCTGGGCCAGCCTGAAGCCAGGAGCTTGTCCCAGGAGAATTCTCTTTGCCCATCGCCAAGCAGGCAAGTGTTACCTGATAACACTACATGGGTGATAAAAGCTTGGGAGGAATTTCACACCCAGAGAAACCCTTGTTCTGGAGGGAGGGGCAGAGGGGACAGCAGGAAGAGCTGAACATCCTTCTGAATGTAAACTGGGCTCTCTTTAAATTCTGTAATCTTGTGAAACTTCTGAGTGGCTGGGCACTTCTGGAGAGCGACCCATTCACTCTTTTTTTTTTTTTTCTTTTTAAAATTTTTTCAGTTTCAAAAATGTATCAGTATTATTGCTTATCTCTTCCATTTCGACCTCAAATTAAGTTTTCCATTTGGGTCAAGAAATCAGCATATAGGAGAGAGATGTTATCTGAATAGCAACCAAATAGACAAAGAAATTTGATACTTTGCCTACATTAAAGGAAGTGAAATTCACGTATCTTGATATCATAAAATTGTGTAAGAACTAATAGTTCTCTATATATATTTCCATTATTTTACTTGGGGCTATTTCTACTTTTTTTTTTTAAAGATTTATTTATTTTTATCGCAAAGTCAGATATACAGAGAAGAGGAGAGACAGAGAGGAAGATCTTCTGCCTGATGATTCACTGCCCAAGTGACCACAATGGCTGGAACTGAGCTGATCTAAAGCCAGGAGCCAAGAACTTCTTTCAGATCTCCCACATGGGTACAGGGTCCCAAAGCTTTGGGCCATCCTTGATTGCTTTCCCACAACCACAAGCAGGAAGTTGGATGGGAAGTAGGGCCAATCAGGATTAGAACCGGTGCCTATCGGGATCCTGATGCGTTCAAGGCGAGGACTTTAGCTGCTGGGCCATAGCGCCAAGCCCAAGTATCTTCTTGTTGTCTGTTTAATCCTGGTTCTTGTGCTCATTTGCAGGGACTGCCTCCTGACAAGAGTTTCCCAAGCTCCTCTATCACGTCCACTCTTGGTGGCAAATCTCACACACACAGGTGGGTCCATGGCCCAGACTCACCTAGTCTACCTCCTGTCCAGGCAGGACAGTGACCTTGCCCATCCGGCCCACACCCATTCCGGTTCTTGCTGTTGTGTGTTACATCCAAGCCATACTGTCCACACACCACAATTTCAAAGCATACCATTTAATTGTGTTGCTCATGGACATTTTTAAGATGCGATTTTATACTTCATTCTCATAGCTTTTGGTTATCAGAAAACGCATTCTTTCCTCTGCTGAAGACATTTGGTTCAGCTGCTGTGGAGGACATTTGGTCCTTCTAACACGCTTCACCCTCATCTCTCTAGTTGAAATGTTGCAGGGACTTCGATGCAAAAAACAATAGCAATCTCGCTTGCCGTTTACATGAAAGAATTTTCACGCAGACAACTTTAGTGTGCAAGGTAGGATTTATTTAGTAAAGAGAAGAAGGGGCCTCCTGTTGTAGTGACAGGAGGGGGTCCCAAGGGAGGAAAGACACAAGGAAATTCAAGAGAGAGAAATTTCCTGCCATGACAGGAGGGGGCTCCAAGGAAGGAAGCACCCGTGGAAATGTGGAAATGAAGCATTTCATGCACCATCTCAGGGAGGGGGTTCAAATGAGTCACTCAGTGGGTAGGAAGGAAAAAAAAAAACCTCTTTTGCAATGGGCAGGGATGTCTTTCATCTTGTCCAGAACTAAAGGACATCAGAAAGGTGGGACCGGTGGCTGCCCCCTATTCTGTTGAGAATTCAGGCAACTCTAAGAGGCGGGAACAGATATGTTGATGCTCTTGAAAGGGGAAGAAATGGAGAGAAATGAGATTTTGTATTTTAAAGGTAACCTCACAGAGACAAAGAGACACAGAGTGCCCATCACCTCCTCTGACTCCTTCACAGAAGCATTTCCTCTGATTTGCTGTCATCATCTTCATTCAAAGCCACCACTACATAAAGTGTTTTAAAGCAAGAGTCAAAAGTTTCTTTAGCTTTTGTAATCCAATTTTTATGGAGATGGTAGATCCCTTTTTTGACATCTGAATACCTGTGGCAAATCCAAACGTGGAGATCTTGGAAAGCTTTGTGGGGGGTTCAGCAGCTTCTCCAGCTGCCAGCTTTTCAGTGCTGTGACATGGACTTGACCCTCTGTTAGTCCAGCAGCTGCATTCACTGAGGCTCTTCAGGTTTCTCTTCTCCCACCTGCCACTTTCCCAGGTGCAGCTGCTGGTGTCCGACCACCTGGACAGACACCCTACCTTACCAAACCTTGCCAGCTTCTTAGCATTACTTTCATGTCTGTGATTCTTACGGGAACACAAAAGCCTCTGACACCACCATTTCCACTAACACTTCTCAGCATCCTTTGCTAACTCCTCTACTTTGCCCTGAGACCATCCAAACCCACTAAAATCTTGTGTCAGGTCCAAGGGCAAGCCTAGTGAGGCTGTTCCTCCTGGGCCACCATCTTATCACCGCATGCTTGCACATGCTACAAGTACTGACAAAGAGGACAGCGTTTAAATCCTGAGCTGCTTAGGCCTCTCCTTTTGTCAGGAAAATGTCCCCAGGTGGCCAGGAAAGTGATACTCCTTTTTTTAAAAAAAATTGGAAAGTCAGATATACAGAGAGGAGGAGAGACAGAGAGGAAGATCTTCCACCCGATGGTTCACTCCCCAAGTGGCCGAAATAGCCAGGGCTGAGCTGATCCAAAGCCAGGAGCCAGGAGCTTCTTCCGGGTCTCCCACATGGGTGCAGGGTCCCAAGGCTTTGGGCCATCCTCGACTGCTTTCCCAGGCCACAAGCAGGGAGCTGGATGGGAAGTGGAGGAGCCAGGATATGAACCAGCGCCCCGAAGGAATCCCGGCATATGCATGGTGACAGCTATAGGCACTAGTCTGCTAGGCTTGAAAACGACACTTTTCAAGTGAACAAACAGTTCAACAGTTGCTCAGTCAGTTTCTAATTCATTAGAGACCGCAGATGCAGATGCTCTGCAGACATTTCAAAAAGATGTAAAGCAGAGGAGCTCCTGTGTACATCAAAGAGCCTGGAGTCCTAGAGGATCTGACCCACCTTGCCCCTGGATCTCTGCCTCCTTGGCCAATGCTGGAGGCCATAGGGACATGATGTACCGTGTCTCTGAGGGAACCCCCTGACAGCAGTCTTGGCAAACCAACATTCCAATCTGGCCGGTTCAGTGGGCATGCAGCAAGGCCCCACGACCAATTCTCTGATGTTTTGTTGTCCCTTGGAATGTTGCCTGATTCTTTTCTTCCCACAGGAGAGCTACTTATTTACCCTCTGCTTGGAATTATTATGGGTTACTCTGACCTTGTAGAAACTCAGCTAATCTGTGCTTCATGCACCTGCTTTCCCACCACTTGCACTATACTTGTATGAAAGTATAAAAATTCTCACTTTCTTCGTTTTGGTGCATCATCCTTAGAGATGATGGCAGCCCTGTTACAATAATAAATTCGGTTCTGTGTGACCTTTCATATTCTCCGTTTATTCATCTCTAGTAGAGATGAGAAAGGTCTTTGTAGGTCCCCAACAAAGTGGGCATCCAACAGAGGGACTACCCTGCCCAGCTGAGTAACACAATGAGAGGTCAGAAGACCCTCAAAAACTCGAACACTTCCTGAAACCCTTTATCTCTCTGAAGGCACCCCAGCTCCTTGCTTTCATTTTTGCTCTTACTTTTGCTTTCACTATGCAAATAAAACTTCTCTGATGGAAACTGCTTTCTGGCTTTCAATTTCTGTAATAAACTGAGGAATGAACCAGCAACCTTCGTAGGTAACAAGCCCTACATTCTGGGGTGCTCCAGAACTCATTCTTTGGACTTCTTCTCTTCTCTGTTCTTTGTCTTCTGTGCTTACTCTTCCTGCTTAGGCATAACGAGTTGTGCGGGCACAAGCTGCCAACTCCCCAGTTCGTGTCTGAAGTCCCACTTGTCCCTGAACTCCCACACTGTCAGCGTGTCCATGTGATGACAGACAGGCAATTCACCCTCAGCAAAAAGACAACAGAAGACTAAATCAATGAACAACCCACTGCTAAAATGACAGAACCAAATTACCCCCATTCATATTAACCCTGAATATAAATGGTTGAAACTTATCGATCAAATGTCATAGATTAGTAGACTGGATTAAAAAACAAAACCCATGAATTTGTTGCCTACAGAAGACATATCTCAACAACAAAAATAAGTGGAAACTATAACTCATCAATTTCGATTTTTTTTAATTTAGTTGCCTCTCTTCATAAACACTTTCTTCCTCATTAAATTCTTCAATGACTCATAGATCATACAGTAGCATCATTTTCTTGAAGAAGGTTCTTGATTTTCTTTTTCATTTCTTCAACAACACATTAGTCATTCACTAACATGTTATTTAACTTCACGGTTTTGTTTCTTTTTTTTCTTCCTGTTGCTGATTTTGTTTTGTGGGTTTTCATTTAAGGGGTTATACAGTAACGGTGTAATGGAGACTATCATATCCAGTAGCATGTTATTTAATTTCATGGCATTGTAAATTTCTACTTTTCTTTCTGATGCTGATTTTTTTTTTTTAAGATTTACTTATTTTTATTGGAAAGGCAGATTTACAGAGAGAAGGAGAGACAGGAAGATCTTCTACCCAATAGTTCACTCCCCAAGTGGCCGAAACAGCCAGGGCTGAGCTGATCCGAAGCCAGGAGCGAGCAGCTTCTTCTGGATCTCCTGTGCGGGTACAGGGTTCCAAAGCTTTGGGCTGTTCTTGATTGCTTTCCCAGGTCACAAACAGGGAGCTGGATGGGAAGTGGAGCAACCAAGATATGAACTGGTGCTCATATGGGACCCTGGCTCGTGCAAGGTGAGGACTTTAGCCACTAGGCTACCATGCCGGGCTCAAAAAATGAGTTTTGAAAGGTTATTGAATACTGTGGTCCTGACATAATTCTTAAAAACATACAACAGGGGCCAAGACAATGGCTCAACTCTCCTAACTGTCAAGAAAAGGCTTACAATATGTCCCACTTACATCAATCAGCTGACCAGCCTCCCGGGATGACCCTTCATCCAATCCTCTTTCTCCATCTCAGTGGGACCTCAAGATGTCGGGAACACCAGTGTCACCGTGTATCCCAAGCCGAGCAGAGGGACTAGGGTTGAAAAGAAGACAACACGCACTGGGTCATTCGTGTAAGGAGAATGCAGAATGCCGTTTATTGAAACCCTGGGCTGCCTTTTATACTCTGCCTAGTTCCTCCCAGTGTCTACGCAATCCTGAAGCAACCACCCTAAAATCCCCTGGGGACATAACTTGACAAACAGGAAGCAGGAACTTGCGGTTAGGCTGGGGGGGCTAAATGTGTCATGCCAAGATTGCATGCCCTGTTATACCTCTTGAGAAACAAGCTAAGCTGTGGAGTTAACCCTTGGGAGACCAAGCCCTGCAACTTTCCATTGAAAATAAATATATATATTTTTTCAAAATGTCTATTAAGGGCCTGGCACAGGCTGGGAAGACTGTTCTGACTGGCATAAGCAGAAACTGGAGTGGGTGAGGGTTGGTTGGGCTTTGCCACAGCGCCAGCTGGCAGAGGCTGGCACTGGAGGCAAAAATCTGTTAAGTTTAATCCCAGAACTACCTGGAGAGTGCATAATTCAGCAGTGGGAGAGGACTAGAAGGGAAAAAGTGCGCTCCTCTTGTTAAGAGTCCGGTTTTTCTTGGGCCCGGCGGCATGGCCTAGCAGCTAAAAGTCCTCACTTTGAGTGTGCCAGGATCTCTTATGGGCGCCGGTTCTAATCCCGGCAGTTCCACTTCCCATCCAGCTCCCTGCTTGTGGCCTGGGAAAGCAGTCGAGGATGGCCCAAGGCTTTGGGACCCTGCACCTGTGTGGGGACCCTGTACCCGCGTGGGAGACCCGGAAGAAGTTCCTGGATCCTGGCTTCGGACTGGCATAGCATCGGCCGTTGCGCTCACTTGGGGAGTGAATCATTGGATGGAAGATCCTCTCTGTCTCTCCTCTCTGTGTGTCCGCCTTTCAATAAAAATAATAAAATAAATAAAATAAAATAAAAAAGATTTATTTATTTATTTATTGGAAAGTAAGATATACAGAGAGGAGAGACAGAGAGGAAGATCTTCAGTCCGATGATTCACTCCCCAAGTGAGCGCAACGGCCGATGCTATGCCAGTCCGAAGCCAGGAGCCTCTTCTGGGTCTCCCATGCGGGTACAGGGTCCCAAAGCCCTGGGCCATCCTCGACTGCTTTCCCAGGCCACAGGAAGGGAGCTGGATGGGAAGCGGGGCTGCCGGGATAGAACCGGTGCCCATATGGGATCCCGGGCAAGCAAGGCGAGGACCTTAACCACTGCGCCACCGCACCAGGCCCAATAAATAAATCTTTAAACAAACAAACAAAAAAAAAGAGTCTGGTTTTTCCAATTCCCCAGAAACGACAAAGAGTCTCACTGGTAATGCAAAAGCAAGTAGAGTTTATTGTGCCAGCATGCTGGGGTCACACCATTCTTGGGTCATGCAGGCCAGCCAAGGAGAGGCTGGACCCTGAACTAGAGAAAGCCAGTGATTATATAGGCCCCCTTTTGGCCATCACATACATCATAGTCATGCATCAAAGCCCTCGCAAATCCAAACTGAGCTTAAAGAGTAACAAACTTCATACATGTCATCTTTACGGCTTCCAGGTGCGAACAGTCCACTCCATTCCCACACACATTATCTTTATGGATCCTGGGGACAAACAGCTCATTCTGTTCCCACACCCATTATCTTTATGGTTCCTTCTGTTTCGGGGACCGGATAATTGTGCTTCTGTGTTTCTGCACCCGGGTGTATTTTATAAAGTTTGTGACACTGTTCACAAGGCCACAGAGGAACAAAGGACATATTTATTGCTAAAAATGGTGTTTTCTCATCCTCTGGACACATCCTGACCTAAGCAAAGTAGCAGTTTCTTGGCACGAAGGGGCCTAACGTTGCTTAACGCTAACATTCTAACATTATACTAACACTCTAACACTCCCTCTTGGGTTACCACTCCCACTGGAGAGCATAAAAACCAGGACAGAGGCAGGGGTAGCTAGACAGAAAGGTATGCAACAGCATGTGTGTGGACTGGATAGCGGAGCTGGTTAGGTTGAACAAGGCTTCAATGCCCATTGACATGTATAGAAATTGAATGGGATGTGAGACAGACTGGACTAGTCTGCTGCTCATGTTAGCAAGCAAGGGAACCAGGGCAGAGGGCAGGCCTGGTGGGATTTATTGTGGGTCGCCAGACCTGCAGGACACGACGCTCAAACCCTGAAGGTGGACTGGGAATGCTGGGTTGCTAGCCCAAGAAACACACCGACGCAGGTACTTGGTGAAACAGAATGCCAATGCTCTTTATTTTACTCCTCATATATATACCTTCTTTTCTACGGGAGGAGGGAAAGGGGAGGGGTTTCCTGGAACTAATTATCTACACTGAAATAGGGAAGGAACTAATTATCTTCATTGAAACAGGGAAGTAATCTTGGGTAAACATCTGAACAGGCACAAGGGCGGAGCTCATGTAGGCTCAGCAAGTTCCTTTCCGCTTGTTTTGCGGGATGTTCTAGCCGCAATATCCTGTTTGCCCAAGGTAGGTTTTGCAATGCAGCAGGCTGTCAGGCAGACCAACAAGTCTAAGGCCCGTAAGTCTGTTGTTCCAACACTAGGCTGCAGCTCCCACTGGTTTATGAGAGGGCCGAGTGTGTGCTGGGCAGAATCAGGCTGGACTGCAACACCCATTGGTTCCAGTGGAAGACAGGGCTGGAAACAACTGACCCAGTAATTGCAACCACCAGCTGATTGGCAATGGACTGTACCGGGCCCTGTACTTGCCAAATACATAAGAATCTGGTCTGGCATCACCTCAAAGTTTCTTTAGGGATCTCCCCAATTGAACTGCCAGACTCAGAACCCTAACCATGAAGAGAAGTGCAGGTTCCATGGTCTGCCATGGAGTGCAAGTGTCAGAGCCAAGCCTCCTCAGAGGCTCAGACAGAGCAGTGGAGAGCATAAGCAGGTGTGCATGGAGGATATGGCAGTCTATCAGAACCTGCAGAGAATACCTGGCACCACAACAGAGGACAGAACAAATCAATCAACTACCCCAGCCAAGTGTTGGCAGTGAAAAACTTCGCAAACGGAGACTCTAAGATGAATTATGTCAATCAGGGGTTTCTTCAGTGACCTCATTATGCTTGGAATGGCGAGATTGGCAGCAATTCATAACTGTTGAACCATCAAAACCATTTGACCAGGACCTTTGGAGCATGCCCCAAATCAGGCACCTGAGATGGGTGGGAGACTGGGTGGGGCTTCTCCCTTTACCTACCCCTTTTACCCCATATACAGGGGAAAAAATGTGGAAATAATAGTGTTACCTACTTTCCTGTAGCCCTTGAACCTTTGTGTCCTAATTAACTATGTAAGGATTGTCAAGAAAAAAAAATGCAGAATAAAGGCCTGGTACAATGGCCTATTGGGTAAATCCTCACCTTTCACATGCCAGGATTCCATATGGGCACTAGTTTGTGTTGTGGCTGCTCCACTTCCCATCCAGCTCCCTGCTTGTGGCCTGGGAAAGCAGTCAAGGATGGCCCAAAGTTGTGGGACCCTGCATCCATGTGGAAGACCCGGCAGAAGTTCCTGGCTTCGAATTAGCTCAGCTCCCATCACTGCTGCCACTGGAGGAATGAACCTGGGAACAGAAGATTTTTTGTTGTTCTGCCTCACCAATACAAATAAATGAATCTTTAAAAAATGTAAAATAAAAGCAAACACGAATAAAGATAAAACGATCTGAAAGTAACAGCAGTTATCATGAACAATGCACTTAGCAGTTGCAATAATTCCTTCTTTTATACTATATGTACTTGAGAGTCTTTATGTATTTTTTATTCTAAAATTTCCAAAATGCATGTTATATTTATCAACAGAATATATTTTTAAGCTTCTGGGGACTTGTCTTCTACATACTCTGTAAGTTCCACTCTCCACCCTCTGCTTTGTGGGAGGATGTGCAGTGGTGAATGTTAACATGCTTCATGTTGCGAGAGCAGATCCAGTCTTGGGTACCACAACCAATGTCCTTGCAATCTCAAGATTAAGATTTAATGATTTAGGGCCTGGCACCGAGGCCTAGTGGCTAAAGGCCTTGCCTTGATTGCGTCAGGATCTCTTATGGGCACCGGTTGTAATTCCAGCAGCTCCACTTCCCATCCAGCTCCCTGATTGTGGCATGGGAAAGCAGCTGAGGACAGCCCAACACCTTGGGACCCTGTATCCACCTGGGAGACCTGGAAGAGCTCCTGGCTCCTGGCTTTGGATCAGCACAGCACCAGCTGTTACAGTCACTTGGAGAGTGAATTATCGGACAGAAGATCTTCCTCTCTGTCTCTCCTCCTCTCTGTATATCTAACTTTATAATGAAAATAAAATAAATCTTATAAAAATAAAAAAGATTTAATGATTTCCATTGTTGTAGAGATGTTTTAAGCTTCAAAAATGAGCTCCAATTGTGTTAACAATATTTTAATAACATACAGTTTGGGCTTTTTCCCCTTCAGTTAACCTTTCCTAAGTTGTCTGTGTGCCTTATTACCTGTTGTGGCTTTTGCCAAGACCATAAAGATTCAAGAGAAAAGAAAGTACTATTAATAGCAACAATAAAACATTATGTTTGTAGTACTTTGGAGAGCTTTTTTTTTTTTTTTGCAAGCATTAAAGCCCTCCTTTCATCTTTATTAAAAAGGAGATCTTCCAAAAGGATGATTTCCATAGCTGCATAGGACTTTAATAGTTTTTTAAATTAATTTTTATTGGAAAGGTATGTTTTATGAAGAAGGAAGACAGAAAGATCTTCCATCAGCTGGTTCACTTCCCAGATGTCTGCAGTAGCTAGGGAGGAGCCAGGTCAGAAGTTTTCCCAGGCAGCAAACAGGGAGCTGGTTGGGAAGTGGAGCAGCTGGGAGATGAACCACACCCATGCAGGATCCCAGCACTTGCAGGTGGAGGATTAGCTAATGAGCCATTGTGCCAGCCTGACCGTAATAATTCTAAATCTAGTAGCTTAGATCCTTACGGTCACAATAAATACATGATAATTACTAGAACACAATTTTCATGTTAATGTGATATTAATACAAACAGAACAGACTCAACGTAGGTCACAAATGAAAATTCTTTTGCAATGCATATGATGCAAGGTTTTCTTATCCATAATGAGAAAAATCAGGATGTAAGCGTGACTTTTCTTTTAGTTTTTTGTGGAGCAGACATTGGGACTGAAGGGAAAAGTTTAGAATAGAAGAATTTAGATTTAGAATAGAAAAGTTTAATTTGCTTCTTTGCTTCCTGCACTTTGCTTGCTAAGAATAGCTGAATAAGATGTCTTTGGTAAATGATTTAAGAGAACAACATGCAAAGGCACCATGTATTCCGGGAGACAATTGGAGGATAGGAATGCTCCCAAGAATTGTATTCCAGGAGACAATTGGAAGATAAAAATGTTCCCAAGACTTGTATTCCAGCAGACAATTAGAGGAAAGGAAGTTCCCAAAATTAGAGAAGCTCAAGGGCGACGAAAAATAGAAATGAATCCCTAATGTCAATGGTTATTCAGCCCTATATTGTAACTTCCTAGTTTTATGGCTATGCAATGTTTATTCAGCCCTGTATTGTAAATACCCACGGCTATGTGACGTTTGAGCTCTTTAGAAAGTCCTTAGTTTTGTTCTAAATTTAGTCTTTAACCTATTGTGCCAGCAAAACTTGATCTATAAAAACTGGGTAATGTACAGCGAGCGGCACGGATGTGTCATCCTCCTGCGTGAGGAACTGACCTCCGTCCCAGCGCGCTGGCATCTGAATAAATCCTCCTGTTTTTGCATCAAGCCTGTCTTCGCTGATCATTGGGGTGACACATATTCTCGTGGATCGGTAAGGCTGTCCCCACTCCACTCCGCGCGGCCTTACAGGACACAGTCCTATATTCAGTAACCCAGAATTACAAAGAGGAAAACCAAATCAATGTCTCCCACTTCCAAGGAAATGAAAACCATCTTGTCCACCAGGTTAGGTTTTCTTTGTCTTGGAGGCTGGGCCCAAACCTTGCAACCTCTGCTGTGCACATGACTTTATCAAGACTTGGTCAGCCTCCAGGCACTCACTGTGCTCCAGCCTGTTCCAAACTGGCAGAACTCAAAGTACAACAAAGGCCAACAGAGACTTGTTGAAACATCTCAGGACTTTAAATCATATTTGCATAAGAGCTTGCAAACAATTCCTTCCTCAAAACAAGAGTGAAAGGCTGTGACAACTAATGGAAATGATGGAAAATTGTATAAGATTGTCTCTACCTGTAGGATAACATTTGTTTGTAAAGATTTACTTATTTTTAAGTAGAGTGACAGATTGAGAGGGACAAATGTCAGGATTATTCAGACAAGAGGAAGATACTTAACGGAGAAATGATTTACTAATCTACACTGTAGCCATCATCCACACTTCCAGGATGACACAGCAGATAGATCTCTCTTTCTCTGTAACGCTGACCTTCAAACAAATAATTTTTTTTTAAGGAGGGGTGAGCAAAGAATATCTTCTTGCCCACAGCCAAATCTTCTGAGTTTATTTATCTATTTCTACAAAACAAATTACTCAGGACTTAGAAATTTAAAACAACAAACATTTGCTGCTTACACAGGTTGAAACACTGACGCTCTGGGAGCAGCTTATTCCAGTGCTCTGGTTCAGAGATCTCACAAAGGTTACAGCTCTGACATCAACAACTCTCAAAGGTTATAGTCATGACATCAGCAACTCTCAAAAGGTTACAGCCATGACACCAGCCATTCACAAAGGTTACGGCTGTGACGTCAGCCATACACAAGGTTACAGCCATGATGTCAGCCGGAGCTACAGAATCGAGCCAGGGGTTCCTCTTCCCGGGTCAAAGATGCCTCAGATCCTCCCAGCCTGGGCTTCTCCACATTGCCGCATACCATATGGCTGTTGGCTCCCAGGACCACGTTGTTAGGTAGGACGGCGCTCATAGCACATGTGTGTGAAAGATGGTCAAGGTGAAAGACGAAGAGTTTAAGCAGGATACAGCCCAGCAGTTGCACATCCAAGTCCTACTCATGCCCCAGTAACTAGGAAGGTGGTCCCAGACCGGCCCTCTGGAGATATGCTAGGAGAAATGTTCCTGGCTAGAACCAAAAGGCTACTGAATCTCACAACACTGAGCAATAAACCCTTGGGAGGAATTTTACAAATTTCACACCCAAAAAGCCCTTTGCCCAACAATTCCACAGAAGAAGAAAGAGGGGAAGGAGAAACAGCAGAGAGAAGCAAACCTCACACTCCCATAAACTTCAGCAGGACACTAGATTGGGCGGGCGTTCACCTTTCCTTCTGAGAAGTTGCCAATCCAGTAAATCCAATGAACTACTTCATTTAGCTGTGCTAGGTTCCTTACTACTACTCTCATGTCTGGTCTATGGCCATACCACCATGAACGCGCCCGATCTCGTCTACTCTCATGTCTGAAAATCTTTCTTTTTTTTAAAGATTTACTTATTTTTATTGCAAAGTCAGATATACAGAGAGGAGGAGAAACAGAGAGGAAGTTCCGTCCGATAATTCACTTCCCTACTGACTGCAACAGCTGGAGCTGAGCCAATCTGAAGCCAGGAGCCAGGAACTTCTTGCTGGTCTCCCAGGCGGGTGCAGGCTCCCAAGGCGTTGGGCCATTCTCAACTGCTTTCCCAGGCCACAGGCAGGGAGCTGGATGGGAAGTGGAGGAGCTGCTACGATATGAACCAGTGCCCATATGAGATCTTGGTGTTTGTAGGCCCCGTCTCCCAAGGGTTAACTCCACAGCTCAGCTGTTTCTCAAAGGTGTAACAGGAAGGGCAATCATGGCCTGATACATTTAGCCCGTGGCTTGACTGCAATTTCCCTCCTTCCTGCTTCCCATTTTTGCATGTCCTGGCTGCAATTTCCCTCCTTCCTGCTTCCCCTTTTTGCACGTCCTTGGGGGAGCTTAGGTGTTGCTTAACCATTGGGAAGATCCTGGGAGGGGCCAAGCAGACTATATAAGAGAGTTCAACTTTGAATAAAGGCTTCACTTCACAAGAATGAGCCTCTGTGTGTTGTGTGTGCTGTCTGTCTTGTCTGTCTCATAACCCTAGTCCCTCCGCTCGGCTCGGGGTACATGGCAATGCAGGCGTTGCCAACAGGTGCTTGCAAGGCAAGGATTTAGCCACTAAGCTATTACACTGGGCCCTGAAAATCTTTATATGCATGCACACACATACATAGATTTAAAAGACTGACTTCAGAAAAAGAGACAGAAAAAGAGTCAGAGACAGGGATGGACGCTGCACTCAAGTTGGAGACCTGGAAGGATAACCCCAGACCTGACTCTTGTTTGAGTCAGGCCGTACAGGGTCCAGTTCAGTGCATTACTCGCACCAGTCTACGCACACATTGGTGATTTTAGTTGACTGGTCAGATTTGCCCCCACCCACACGTCGTATGCATGTCAGTGGGTGCTGTGGCCCAACCTAACACAGTCTGCCATAGACTTGGCCCTTATGCACACCAGAGGGAACTGCAACACAGTTGGAGTGACCCTCCAATAACTCCAACCAAACCTACTTCAAGCCCTAGTTCCTGTGCCTGGCAGTATGTGCAGCAGACTAGACAGGTCTGCTCCACATCCCAATCAGGCTCTCATATACACCTATGGCTGTTGCAGCCTAGCTCGGCCCATCCCAACCCGCGAACCAGTCCACGTGTGTGTGAACACATCCTGCTGCCTTATCCAGCCTGGTCTATTTCCAGAACTGGCTCTCATGCCCATCAGTAGGAGCTGAGCCTAGCAGAGAAGTGCCCACAGTCTCCCTACAAAGCCCATTCCTAGTGCTGGGTCTTGCACTTTCCAGGGGTTGCCGTGGTCTAGTTTGACATCACTAGATGGCAAAACCCAGCCAGTCTGCACTTATCCTGGCTCCTACATGCACCAGCAGATGCAATGGCCTGGCCTAGCCTGGCCCTCACCCAAACCTAACTCACATGCAGGACAACAGTTGTTGCAGTCCTGCCCAGCCCAGATCACCCTCAGTCCAAGTTTCCACACTCCCCAACGGGAACAGTGGCCTAGCGGGGAGACCCCCTGCCCATTGTCCCCTCAACAGGCTATTCCTGGTCTGTGGTCTTACATGTACAGGTGGTTGCTGCTGCCCAGTCTAGCATGATCCATCTCATCTTGGCATTTGCTGGCAGATGCTGCAGCCTGGTTCCACCTGTTCTGCCCCCAGCTCCAGCTCATGCTGGGGAGTGTTACAGCCTAGCCCATCCAGGCAAGCCCCCAGTCCTGACACTAATATAAACTGGTGGGTGTTGTGTCCTAACCTGGTCTGGCCTGCACCCCCACCCTGACTCTGGCACCTGCCATGCCAGTAGGTGTTGCAGACTGCCCCAGCCCAGCCAGGTTGGCCCCCAGACATGACCCACATGTATGCCCATGGACACTGCTGCACACACTGTAGCCCAGCTTGGGCCAGACTGCCCCCAGCCTCAATTCCTGCACTCACTAGCCAGGGCTGTGTCTTAACAGAGGAATTCCCAAGCTCTCTTACCAGACTGCTTCCAGTCAGGGAGTCATGCACACTGGTAGGTATTTGACTCAATCTAACTTGGCCCACGTCCAGTCCAATCTTCACCATCGGGCACCATGACCTTGTCAAAACAGCCCACACCTGTTCCAGCTCTCTCCAGTAGGTGCTACAGTGCAGCCCTGCCTAGTCCACTCCCACACCCAGCTCTCATTTGGATCAGTGGGTGACATGACCTAGTCCAGTCCATCCCACAGCCAGTCTTACAAGTACCAGTGAGTGTTGGAGCTTAGCCCAATCTGGCATACTCCCAGACTCAACCCACACATGTTGAGGGATGTTGCAGCTATGTAGAGCACAGTCTGTCTCCATTCCCAGCTCTTACCCTCACCAGTGAGAACCTCAGCCCTGTAGGAGTGTCCCTTTAGATCACCTACCACGCCCACTCCTAGCCACAGATCTTGTGCATGCTGGTGGCTGCTTCAACCAACCTTGGCATGGCTTAACCATTATCTTGGCTCTGGCCTGGCCTGCCTCCAGTTCCAACCCTTGCTGGTGGGTGTTGTAGTCTAGCCCTGCCCAGCCTGCCACCATCTCTGTCATGCAAACCAATAGGTGGAATAGCCTAGCCCAGTATGGTCTGCATCCCATCCTGGCACCTATGCAGGCCAGTGTGCTGCGGTTTTATCCAACCTTGTCTGGTCTGCCTCACAAGCCAACCGATATACCTTCTGACAAGTGGAATAGTTTGCTGGCCTGCCCAATACCCAGCTTTGACTCATGTGCTCAACAGCAGGAGCTATATGTGGCTCACCATGGGAGTTTCCCAAGTTTTCCCACCATGCCCCTCCCAGGCCCAGAGCTCACACATACCAGCAGGTGCTAGGCCCCTATTAGGCATACTCTGTCCCCAGTTTCAGCCTTTGTGGATGCTGGTGCATGTTGCAGCCTCACCTGCATCACACCCTTGGGTGTGGCTGTGGTGCTACAGCCTGGACCGGCCCTGTCTGTTTCCAACCCCAGTTCCCATGAGTATCAATTAGTTCCATGGTCATGCCTAGCTCAACCCATAACCACTCCCTGCTCTTAAGCAAACCAGTCCTGCAGGGGTAAGCCCACATAACCCCCATAAAATCTGCTCCCAGGCCTGGTTCTCTTACATGCCGATTAATGTCATGGTTAAGCCTGATATGATCCACTCTGTTTCAACACTCACTGGCAGGTACTGTGGTCTAGCCCTGCCAGGCAGGCCTTCTGCCCTAGCTTTCATGTGTGCCAGTGGCTGTTGGTTGATATCAACTAACCCAGCTCATGTCTCCCATGTGGCCTTGGTCTGACCCAGAAAAGTCCTCCAGTTTCCCTCCTCCAAGCCACTTGGTTTCAGATCCTTTGCTTACCTACAAGTGCAGTGGTCTAGTTGGTGAAATTCCCCCAGCAGTCATTCTTCACCTGCAATGTACTTCCTCTGTGGTCTTCCCCACTCTGGTTAATACAAGATAACGGGTATTTCATTGGAAGAACACATGGAAATGCAGGATAAAAACAAGGGGAGACTAATGAGCCAGTCAGAGAGAGACAAAAATGTTGCTTTAAATGGAGTCACATTCCCAGCCTTCAACAACAAATTAGCATTGAACAGCCATCTCACCACAAGAGAACTGCCATGATGTCATGTCATCAAAGTGACGTGATGGCAAGCAATAGTTAGCAGATGTCCATCATAGATAAAAGCTGCAAAGTCTGTGTTAATGTTCAACTTAACACATGCTCATTCGCCAGGTCTTCCTAACAAGAATAGAGAAAACAGATGTCTAGATGGTTATGACACATGTGAACACAGGAGTGAGAATGAGAGGGAGGTCAATGTTGCGGCTCAGTAAGTCAAGCCACTGTTTACGAGGCCAACATCCCAAACCCAAGTGCCAGTTTGAGTCCTGGTTGCTTTGCTTCCCATGTAGCTCATTACTGAGATACCTGGAAAAGAAGGGGAAGATGGCTCAAGTGCTCAGGCCCCAGCCACCCATCTGGAAGGCAAGGATGGAGTTCCAGACTCTAGTTTTGGTTTGATTCAACCTACCTGGGTACTGAATGAGCAAATGAAAAAATCTAATTTTTTTTCTCTATCACTCCCCCCTCCCTAAATTAAAAAAAAAAAAAAAAAAAAAAAAAAAAAAAAATAAAAAAAAAAAAAATAAAAAAAAAAAAAAAAATAAAAAAAAAAATATATCTTTTTTCTTTTAAAAAGATTTCTTTTTATTGCAACGTCAGATATACAGAGGGGGAAGAGAGACAGGGAAGACTATCTTCCGCCCAATGATTCATTCCCGAAGTGACCACAACAGCTGGAGCTGAGCTGATCCCATCCGAAGCCAGGAGCCAGGAGCTTCTTCCAGGTCTCCCACGCGGGTGCAGGGACCCAACGCCTTGGGCTATCTTCGACTACTTTCCCAGGGAACTGGATGGGAAGCTGGGCTGCGGGACACAAACCAGCGACCATATAGGCTCGCAGCATGTTCAAGGCGCAGACTTTAGCCACAAGACTACTACTGTGCCAGGGCCGAGACAACTGAATTTCTTTTACCAGGGAAATTAGCACCTAGGATGTTACCTTTGTCTCTAGGTGGTGTTTGTTGGAAAGCATGACCTGAAATCATAAAGCAGTTCTTTTCTGGGAAGAATGGGTACAAAAATAATATCAGATTATAGAATATTCCTCATCCTCCTTGTAAAAATGATAAATAATACAGTTTTCATTTTTCTTTTGCTAAAAAACTCTAAAATGTCTGTTACAGATTTTGTTGACCATGGCAATGAACTCTCCCACATCTTTAAGTTTTCAATGAAACAATTAAAACACAATCGAAATCTTACTTGTTTTCTGATAACCCTTTATGACATGTCTGTTGTTCAAACAAGGCATTCTTCTCACTTGGTTTGTGTCTTACAACTTCTGGCATTTTTTTCACTAGATTCTCAGTCAGCTCATATGCTTCCTTGCCTAACCCCACACACTTCCCAGTGCTGTTCCCTTCCATTCATTTTTTGCTTTGTGATTTATTTAGAGGGAGCCCACTGCGGTGGCCTAGTGGCTAAGGTCCTCGCCTTTTACACAGTGGGCTCCTATATGGATGCTCATTCTAATCCCGGAGACCTGGAAGGAAGTTCCTTGCTCCTGGCTTGGGATGGGCTGAGTTTCAGCTGTTGAGGCAGCTTGGGGAGTGAATCAGCAGATGGAAGATTTTCCTCTCTGTCTCTCGTATCTGTATATTTGATTTTCCAATTTTGAAAAATCATAAAAAAAAAAAAGAAATTCAGTTGTCTCCCTTTACATCGAATAAACATGAGTACAATCTCGCCACGGTATCCATATGGGGTACTTGTACCAGAGCACTCCCACGCACACCAGATACCATAATCTACGTGAAATAGAGTAGAATATGCATAAAAATTTATGCTCATGCCCCTGTACACTCTAAGTCAGCTATGTTGCTCATAATACGCTATCCTATATTGCTTAGGACTGATCACCAAAACCTCTGTACGTGTTGAACATACTTGCCATCTCATTTGCCCTAATGTGTTTTTCTTTTTTTTTTAATTTTTATTGCAAAGTCAGAGATACAGAGAGGAGGAAAGACAGAGAGGAAGATCTTCTGTCCATCCAATGATTCACTCCCCCAAGTGAGCTCAACAGCCACTGCTGAGTCAATCCGGAGCCAGGAGCCAGGAGCCAGGAATTTCTTCTAGGTCTCCCATGCAGGGTCCCAAGGCTTTGGGCCATCCTCAACTGCTTTCCCAGGCCACAGGCAGGGAGCTGGATGGGAAGTGGGGCAGCCCGGGATTAGAACCGGCATTCATATGGGATCCCGGCGCATTCAAGGCTACGAGGACTTTAGCCGCTAGGCCACCACGCCAGATCCTGCCTTAATGTTTTTGATCTGCAGCTGGCTGCATCTGTGGATGTGGAACACATGGACATGGAAAGTTTGACTTACAAAGAGAAGTAGAGATAGAGAGAAATATCTTCCATCTGCTGATTCCCTCCCCAAGGGGCCACAACAGCCAGAGCTGAGCCAATCTAAAGCCAGAAGCCAGGAGCTTTTTCCAGGTCTTCTACAGGGTCGCAGAATCCAAAGGCTTTGGGCCACCCTCTACTACTTGCCCAGGCCACAGGCAGGGAGCTAGAAGGAAAGTAGAACAGCCAGAATATGAACCACTACCCATCTGTGATCCTGGCATGAGCAAGACAAGGACTTTAGCCACTAGGCCACCACGCTGAGCCCCCAAATTTTATAAAAGGTTGAATTTCATTTGCAGTCACAGAATCTCACCTATTGTGAATTGAGATGGTTTAATTAAAGTACCTTACTTGAATTTGTCCATGGTTTCCTGCAGATTTTGACTTTCCTGTGCCGATCCGAAGCCAGGAGCCAGGAACCTCCTCCAGGTCTCCCACATGGATGCAGGATCCCAAAGCTTTGGGCCGTCCTCGACTGCCCTTCCAGGCCACAATCAGGAAACTGGATGGGAAGTGGAGCTGTCGGGTTTAGAGCCAGCGCCCATATGGGATCCCGGCATGTTCAAGGCAAGGACCTTAGCCACTAGGCCACTGTGCCATGCCCAAGCTTTCTCTCTACTTTTAACCTGTGATACAGTTTCTTTTTCCTTTCATGAGCTGAGTTACCCATTTGTAATTATAATTACTGATATTAAAGATATATTTAGCCTTGATTTGGTCATGTATTATAATTTACACATTTCCGAGGCTAAAAAGCAATTGCCTATGCAATTTGGTTTGCTATATGTATATATTTCTTCTGGCAGTTATCAATATTTGTATAATGTTCTTTCTTCAAATTGTATTATTAAATCCCAATCCAAACAGCAATTACATTGGTAGCCAGTCTCTTACTCTCTATAACTTGCCAATTTCAGATAATTACATCATGTTTCTTGAAATTTACATTTATTCTATTTAATATTCTCCATGACTGGTTTTGCTTTAGTACAACCTCACAGCAGTCCTTAAGCTGGTCTTCCTTAGGCACTATATTTAATTCTCATTAGATAGAATCTGTCCACGGAAGATTCTTCTAATGAGGTAACAGAAATAGTTTCCTTAAAATGTGCTTTCAAAACTGTCTACCTTTATATTTCAGCAAATTCGAAGATTTGAAATTCTTTTTTTTTTTTTTTTAAGATTTTATTATTTTTATTGCAAAGGCGGATATACAGAGAGGAGAGACAGAGAGGAAAATCTTCCGTCCAATGATTCACTCCCAAGTGAGTGCAAAGGCCGATGCTATGCCGATCCGAAGCCAGGAGCCTCTTCTGGGTCTCCCACGCGGGTGCAGAGTCCCAAACCTTTGGGCCGTCCTTGACTGCTTTCCCGGGCCACAAGCGAGGAGCTGGATGGGAAGTGGAGCAGCCGGGATTAGAACCGGTGTCTATATGGGATCCCGGGCATGCAAGGCGAGGACCTTAACCACTGCGCGATCGCGCCAGGCCCCAGATTTGAAATTCTCAAGTCATACTTCTTTTACTGAGTTTTAAGAGTATTATTCTATCTGCAGCATTATCATAGAATGAATGTTGTGGAGGGATCTGAAATCAGCCTAAGTTTTCCTCGTTATCAGTGGCTAAATAATATTTGGCTTTCAAATAATTATGTTTGAAATCTAACAATTTTATGAGGACATACACTGATCTTGATCACCTAGAACCTATGCCATTTTACATTCTTAGATTATATTTCATTTTATTTCTACACTTTTTCTTCAGTTACCTTTTAATTTTTCCTTCTTTTTTTAAAAAAAGATCTATTTATTTTTATTGCAAAGTCAGATATACAGAGAGAAGGAGAAACAGAGAGGAAGATCTTCCATCTAATGATTCACTCCTCAAGTGACCACAGCAACTGATGCTGCACCGATCTGAAGCCAGGAGCCAGGAACTTTCTCCAGGTCTCCCACGTGAGTGCAGGGGTCCAAGGCTTTGGGCCATCCTTGACTGCTTTCTCAGGCCACTTCAGGGAGCTTGATGGGAAGTAGGGCCACTGAGATTAGAACCAGTTCTCATATGGGATCCGGGTGCATTCAAGGCAAGAACTTTAGCCACTAGGCCTCGGTGCCGAGCCCTCTTTTCTTCTTTGCCTTCAACATCTATGATCAATGGATTTATGCTTTTCATATCTTGCAGTCATTTTTTTTTTAAAAAAATACAGGCTTTTATCTTTTAGTTTTATCTTTTAAAGATTTATTTGTCTATTTCAAAAGTCAGAGTTACAGAGAGTGGAAGACTCAGAGTGAAAGAGCTTTTCCATCCAGTGGTACTCTCCCCATGTGGCAGCAACAGCCAGGGCTGGGCCAGGCAGAGGCTAGGAGCTTACCTGGGCCTCCACATGGACGAAGGGACCCAGGCAGTTAGGCCATTCTCCATTGCTTTCCCAGGCACATCCTCAGGGAGCTGAATCAGAAGTAGAGCAGCAGTAACTGGGCTTGGCATCCATGTGGGATCCTACCTGCTCTGCCAGCCCCATCTGCCACCTCTTTTATGCAATATCTCCTTTTTTTAAATATATTCTATGTCACAGGTGGAGAACTTGTTTTCTGTCAGGGATCAGCTGGATATGTGCAACACAAAACTATCCAACTTAAACAAAAAATAGCCTGTTACTGAATTTCAATACCTGACTGTGGTTGCGCTGGCAGGACCAGACGAAACCATTTTACAGGCTTTATACATCCTGTGGCCAGATGCTCCCCATCTCTGCTCTAAGCGGACATGAGAGCTCCTTGTGTCTCCACTGTCTTTCAACCTTTCCTCTCTCATATTTTCTGTATCCTTCTTTCTCTTTACTGCGTTCAAGGTCAGTGCTTACACATTCTGACTCAGATTCTCACTTGAGTTCATCATTGACTTAGTCCCTCCGCTGAGCTCTTCCCTGGGGGACAATTATACACTTTCAGAAATTTATACCTCCTTTTAGATTGTTTCCAAAATGTTTCTGTTCATCCTGAGCTTTTAACTGAATACCTGTTTTTTTAAATCATGTGATTTATTTCTTTAAACACTTAAAATGTAACCTTTTATGTTGCATACATGTATTTGTGCATTAATTCCACATCAAAGCATTTAAAAATGAGTCATACATCATTTAACAATGAGTATGTTTTGAACAACACGTCATTAAGAGACTCAATTGTGTGAACTTCGCAGAGCACTGTTCCTTGTTTGTGTTGACACTCAGGCACAGTGACTGCTTGCGTGTTTAGCAAACTTGTTTGTGAATTCACTGCTTGATCGTAATCTCCAGGAATTCTCTGACCAAACTTGGGAAGCTCTCTTCCAGGCAAGGTTTAGTCTTGACCCTTAGCAACCAGAATCACTCTGGCCAACCACAGGTGTCCAAAGGCCCAGCCTGTCCATAGGTTGTCATTCTAAGGCTTGGTTTCCACCATTGTGGAAGTTCTACCATTGTGTAGTTCCAGCATAATTTCCTCAGCCCAGCACTGCTTTTCCTGGCTTTCTGCCTGTCAAGCCAGCTCCACGTCATACCAGCAACCTGGTTTTCTGCCAGCAGAATTGGCATCTATGATCTGACATCTGTGTATAAGTTTGGACTTTTTCTCCCTGCAGTCAGTGGAGCTAGGCTGCTTGAGGGATATGCAGTGTCATGTCCTCGCCCCCAGTCAAAGATGCGGCCTGCTTTCTCCAAGTACAGCTTCTCTACGGGATGCAGTTGGCGCATCCTTTCTCTGCTAAGGATCAGATGGGTCCAGTGAAGCTCCTGCAACCAAGCTAGGCATCTCCTTTCTGCCTCTGGACTCAGACATTCAGGCTCTATATGACACCTTTAAGTCCTTGAGCTTTGCAAAGAGTATTTGCTTACTTATTTCTGACCTTAATACAAATCCAATCATAAACTCTAAATTAACAGTCTTCCTAAAACCTGTAGCCATAACATTGTCCCATATTCCACTCCTCTGCTTAATTTAGAGATTCATCTTACAGTTTCTTTTCCTCACCCTATGTATTAGTTTTAGCTTTTTTTTTTCTTTTTTGGAGGAAGAAATCATCTAAGTTTACTCTATCGTGTTCAAATTTTAATTTTTGCCACATTCTTGGTAATCATCATGAAGATACCATATGTGCTTGATAAGCCCTTCAGCTATGAGTCTCCACTATTATCCATTTACCAAATCAAGTCATCTTAGTTCTATTTTTAAAGTTATCTCTTTATTTGAAATGCAGAGAGACAGAGAGTATTTTTTTAAAACACTTTCCAAATGCTCACACAAACCAGAGCTGATCCAGGCAAAGCAAGAGCCAAGAACTCCATGCAGGTCCCTTCTGTGGATGCAACAACTGAAGCACTGGAGCCACCATCTGTTGCTCCCCAGGTGCATTAGCAGGAAGCTGGATCAGAAGTGGAGGCAGGACTGAAACCCCGTCATACTAATAAAGTATGTGGGCCTCGCAACCGTGGGATGTATGATAGTCAAACCACTGTACTACACTACCATTCCCTCAACTTGTTTTTAAGTATTTTCACAGTACTTTATTTTTTCAGGTGGTTACCATTTTGTGTACTTTTATCCCTGGTATTTAAAAAAAAATTTTTTAATTTTTTTCAAGAGCCCTGTGCATTGACTCAATGGCTAACTCCTCAATTTACAAGTGTTGGGATCCCATATGGATGCCAGCTCACGTCCTGGCAGCTCCACTTCCCATCCAGTTCTCTGCTTATGACCTGGAAAAGCAGAAGAGAATTATCCAAAGCCTTGGGACCCTGCAACTGTGTGGGAGACCTAGAATAAGCTCTTGGCTCCTGGCTTCAGATCAGCTCAGCTCCAGCCATTGCACCACTTGGAGAGTGAACCAGCACATGGAAGATCTTTCTCTCTGTATCTCCTCCCTGTAAATCTGATCTTGTTTTCCAAGAAAAATAAATCTTGAAACTTTTTTTTCAAAAATTTCCCTAAAACAAAGCGTTATAAATATTTTGTCATAAACAATGACAAGAATGCCCCATTTGAGATAAGTAAATAACAAATTAGATAATTTCATAGAAACAACTTGAAAGAAACATGAAAAGAAGCACAAACATAGATACACGAAAACCCGGGGTCAAGCCCATTCTGTCTCATCCAAGAAACTTTCTCACATTTTGGAATGAAGTTAATAAGGCATTCATTCTGATTACTAAAAAAACATGACAGGGGCTGGCACTGTGACACAGTAGGTAAAGCAGCCACCTGCAGCACCATCATCCCATATGGTCACCAATTTGCAGCCCAGTTGATCCACTTCCAATTTAGCTCCCTGCTAATAGCCTGGGAAAATCAGTGCATGACGGCACAAGTACTTAGATCTCTGCCATTCATGGGGGAGAACCTGAAGAAGCTCCTGACTCCTGGCTGTGGCTATATGGAGCATCAAGTAACAGATGGGGGTTCTCTCATCTCTCTCTGTAAATCTGTCAAATATATAAACAAATCTTATGGGGGGGTGTAAACCACTGTGACCTCTGATAAACTGATTAAATTTTTTCAGAACTAAAATATAATGTACAATTAATCCTTTTGCTAGGATTAGAAAGAGGGGAAACCATGGATATTTACTCAAAGGTGCTCTCCCTATACAGGATTCTCTCTGTTGTCAAAGTCTGTAAAAACCAGCTTGGAGGTTACTGAAAATACACCCAGAGAAAGCAAAAGAAGCTACTAGCAGAATAACATTGGCAAATGATTGACTTAAGGACACCATACAACGTCAATGACAGTCATTGTGAAAGGGAAATGGCTGGGAACGGTATACAGGATTTAATACTATTGGTATAATTGCAAACCACAGAAAACAACAAACGGTGCGCTTCAACACCTACACATGCCATGCTTTTCTCAAAATGAGAAGCTGACAGTACACCATGCCTTCTGATGTTATTTAAAGGGAACTGGGGTTGGGGGGCAAAATGTGGATACAATAAATGATAACCCCTGGGAGTTCAATGTCCTAGTGTGCTGTGTAGGCTCTGACATAATCCAGCATCAAGTGTTTTATCTGCTTCTCCCATATATTTTCTGTTAAAGTTGCTGAACATCTTGCCAAATCTAATGACAAGTTCCGTGTTCAATTCACAGTTTATCTCTTAACAGCAAACTCTGGTCATTGGGAGTCAATCAGCAAATGGAAGATTTCTGTCTGACTTTCTCTATGTAATTCTTTCAAGCAAAATTTTATTGGAAAGTCAGATTTAAAGAGAGGAGGAGAGACAGAGAGAAAGATCTTCCATCTGCTGGTTCACTCACCAGGTGGCTGCAAGGAGCTGAGCTGATCCGAAGCCAGAAGCCAAGAGCCAGGATCTCCTTCTGGGTTTCCAATGTAGGTGCAGGGTCCTAAGGTTTTGGGCCATCCTCGACTGCTTTCCCAGGCCACAAACAGGGAGCTAGAACGGAAGTGGAGCAGCTGGGATATGAATTGGCACCCATATGGAACCCCAGTGCATGCAAGGAGAGGACTTAAGCCACTAGTCTTCCGCCCTAGGTCCCAAAGTAAATCTTTTATAAGTATATATTCTATTGCATCTGTACATGATTAGGAAAAACAACAATAAAAATAATCTCAAACATCAAAGGGAGAAAGAGAAATTAACTTGGGTAGTCTGTGCTTATATTCAGTGGAAAATGACCAGTTTAAGTGGTATATCTGACACCACAAACAAGGTGGATCTAAGTATAAAAAAGTCCCTTCAGATTCCCATCTAACACTCACTGTAGCTGCACAGCTTGAAGCCTAGGAAAACTGCTGTTCTGGGAAAAACAGCAATAAAGTATTCCACCCAACAATTGGGGTTATGTCTATCTTAGAAGTTATTTTGGTCAGGGATTTAGCCTCGTATGTAGCATGCCTGTTCAGATGACCACATCCTGTCTCAGTGCTCCTGAGTTTGATCCCAGGCTCTGGCTCCTGACTGTAGCTTCCCTCTAATGCAGATGGGCAGAGACAATAGTGACAGCCCAAATCCCTTAGTTGCTGCCACCCACATGGGAGACTTACCCTGAGTTCTTGGTTCCCTGTTGTGGGCATTTGGGAACAAACCAGTAGATGGAAGCTGGCTCTAGTTCTCTGTTTCCCAAAATTACAACTAAATAAAGAAAGAATAAAGCAACAGACTAAACACACAGGCTGCAGAGTTGCTCTAACGACCTCACAGTGGGGCAGTAAGCAGCAAGAAGTGACTTAGACAATATACTACATGAGAAATAGGAAATGCAGAGGTGCGGAGAGGACCGTGGACAGGTGGACATCTGCAGATCTCATCCGGCTGCACAGAGAACTAAGAAAGAAATGGAGCTTCTTCTTGATGTTCTCTGTTGAGGTGGGGATGACAGAATCAAGGCTGGAGGCAGGGAGAAGTCATGTGTATATGTAAGAAGCCAGGTAACCCCTTGCATCTCCTTCCCCTCAAATGATCCTGAAGAACATATCACACTTAGTGAGTAGTAAATACCCATTGGCATGCCTCTCTTCACCTGTATTGAGGCAGAAGTGACCAATCAGCCCATTCTGAGAGAAAGGGCAACTGAGTAGTCACTTCCTCTGAGCTGTGCACCTTTTCAGCATTTAGGCCACAAGTAGACTGGTCCCCTGGGCCCCTTCATTCAGGACCAATCCACACTACAGCTCACTGAAGACCCCAGGGAGTTTCAGACCCAACCTACCTGTGGGGAGTCTCCTCCAGAAAGCCCTCCTTGTAGAAACAGCAAAAGCCTAGGCTATAAAGAGGCAGGTGACTTGCAAGAATATTGACCCGAAACGACAGCTGTGTCGGGGTTCCGAATCTAATCAGATCCCTTACAGGCGGTGCTTTCTTCCACGAAATAACAACCATGTAAGGTTAGATACTGAAAGACCACAATCCCTTAGCTGAAATTTGGAAGCCCTCGAAATTTCTGAAAACAACAGACTTTTTCCTACCTGGAAGGCACTTCAAAGTTTGTGAAAAGGGAATTAAAAGATTCAAATTGAAAACATCACCTTTATTTCTTAACATCAGTTCCATCAAGGAAAAGACATATTTTTTTAACCAATGACACCAGTTCATATCTAAAGACTAAGAGTCCAGGAATTTAACCAGGTCATTACAGCATTTTTTTTTTTTTACATTATTAACTAAAAACAAATACTGCCCCTTAAGAATTTTTTCTTGTACTTATTCATTTCTGTTGTGGGCTAAGGAGTTAATTAGTGCTCGGTGGCCTGGGCAGGAACAGGAACTGGGCTTGTGGCTAAAAATGCCTAGACTAATTGGACTCATCTGTATCCAATATCCTGCTAAATTAGGATGTGGGGGAAGAGTATATAAGGAGAGGTGAAGGAGCAATAAAGAGAGACTTCACAGAGACTTCTACCATCACTAGTCTCCTGTCTGTGCTAGCCTCTTCCTGTCCACGTTACTGGCTCTGCTAGCTGGAGCACATTTCCACTGGAAAGGCAGATTTACAGAGAGAGAGATACCTTCCATTTGCTGGCTCACTCCCTAAGTGGCTGCAATGGCCACAGCTAAGCCAAACTTAAGACAGGAGGAGGCAGGAACTCCCTTTGGGCCTCCCAGGTGGGTACAGGATCCCAAGGCCTTGGGCCACTGGTATATGAACAACTGCCCAAATGGGATCCCAGTGGGTACAAGGAGAGAACTTTGGTCACCAAGCTACCATGCCAGGCCTTCCATTTGCTTTCATTTAGGAGCAAGGCACAGCTCCATCCTGCCCACACTCTGGGTGACAGATCACATGAGGCAGGGATCAGGGTACCATTTTAGAAGTCTGTCGGCCACAAGACATTTCAGTGTGGCAATGTTAGTGTGTTCTATTTTACCCTAGACTTCTATGGGACTCACTCATGAAATGCACCATGACGGCTTTCTGTGAAATGCATTGAGATGTAGCCATCTTAAAGGATTTTCAATTAGGCACTAGAGTCCTATTCCCATTTTAAAGTGGGAATAGACAATTACTAAGTAGTCAGTAACTCACTTTAGACTGAAAGAAGCCTTCAGGCCTGAGGTCAGAGGCCACACTCTCCAGTGACACTGCCCCTGCTCTGCAGCTTAGGAGCCAGCGACGCTGGGAGTCAAGGCAGCAAGGTCTAGATGGCTTCTTCCCACTACCCCGTCCTCTTCCATCTTCCACCTGAGGCAGCTAATAATTCCGGAATGTTAAGGTTCAGTATCGTTCAAGACCTGCCATGGGTGACTTTCTGTCCAAAGCCCCTTCCACAGAGATTCAGTCTTTGCAGCAGCAAGCTTTGTGTGATTTGGCCCCAGACTTACCCGATCCTCTCTCACTGAACCACCTGTATCATTTGGCCACACTAACCTCCTGTCACCCAAATGATACCAAACACATCTTTCTCTTCGTGCTATCTCCAGGTCTGTGCATGACTATCTTCTTTATTCATCTCTCAGATTTCAGCAAAAAGATGTCCCAGCCTCCAGGAACCCTTCCAGATCACCAGAGCAAGAGTAAGCGAGTTGACTCTCCTCATTCTTTGTAGTTTTTATCTCCACGCAGTCTTGTGTTTTTATCATGATGTAAACTCCTAGAGAATTTATTTTTTAATAACAGACCCTGCCTGCCACATGGTAGGTGTTAAATATTTGAACAAATCTAAAGAGTGGTTTCTCCTATTTTTATTATTTGAAAGATACACAGACATCTTTCATCTGGTTCATGCCCAGATGCATTCAATGTGCTGGACCAGGCTAGAGCCAGAAATCCAGAACTCACCCAGCTTTCTTGTACGTGAAGCGAGAGTCCAAGGACTTGAACCTGAACCTGCATGTCCCCAGAGTGTACATTAGCAGAAAGCTGGGTGAACCAACTGCATTGACGTACGAGATGCTGGCACCTCAAGAAGTGTCTTAACCACCGTGCCAAATACCCACCCTTGGTAACAGAGTCTGACTTCCTGACAGAAGTACCAGGCATTTGACTCTTATTGCAAATGACCAATTATTATGAGTAGAAATGACATAACTGGAAAAAAATAAAAGTAACAAGAGAAGCTATCTAGAAAAGTGTCACCCACTGGGTCTCAGCATCCTGTTGTAAGACCACAACTGTCATCTCTCTCACGGTGATGAGACGATCTTGGCTCAGACTACGATATTAGTAATCTTCAAACTGTGCATGACATTTCAGTGCTTTGGCACTGCTGCTCTGCTTATGAGTCAGGTGCTTTCTGCATTCCAGTCTTCTCCACTCTGGGATCTGAGAAGCTGACGTTCAAATACCACATAAACTGGGTCCTGACCTTGAACTTCTGTTTGAGTAGAAACAGCAACATGTACCAGCAGGAAGTGAAAAGGGGGTGTGAGTAGGTTAGAAGATTCTTCCAGCTCCTTCCTGGCTCGAATCCCTTCACCAAACCAACAGCCACCAGTCCTCTTAAGTGGCTTCACCAGGGGCCATTTTCTTAAGATTTTGGTAATTGTTCCTTTCCTCTCCCTTGCTTGGAGCAGAAGAGCTAGGTAGCAGCTTCTCGCCACTGCTGGTTCCAGGGTAACTCATGATCCTTACCCCTGCTTTCCCTTAATTCTGCCCAAACCTTGCCAAGGACCCTGCTGTTGCCATCTCCTTGCTTATGCTATTGAGGTTTGCTCATCTGTTTTCTGCTTGGATCTTCAGTCATACACAGCATGTCCCAAACCCCCAAGGATTCAAGATACGAGTATTTATAGCTCAAAAACAAACAATATCAAGAGTTTCCAGTCCGTGGGAAAAAATTTCACTAAGTGAAGATTCCATGAGCATGGACAGCGTTTCCGATTTGGAGCGTGACATAATTGGAGGTATAAAAAGAAACTTGGAAATAACCTCTACACAATAAGATAATTAGGACTTCATCCGGCTCACCCTGATTCTGTTCGTGTGAAAAGACACACACTGGTATCACACATTTATTTAACCCTTTTATATGCATATATAACTATCTCATACATAGTTTGTATATGTATCCATGTACATTGCACTGCGACTAGCATGAGAAAATTAAATTGTGCTTATTATTCTTATATTGGTATCTGTGGTATCAGTGGTAGGGAATGGAGGTGGCTCTGAGCCAGAGGGCGGTGGATTCAGCAAGCAAAGAGGAGCATGCTCTGAGCCTGGCTCAGGCCACAAGGCGTCCACTGGACGCCAGAGAAGACTTCCAAACCCTTATAACCTTGCATCTCAGGATACACCATGAGTACGAACTTCCTAACAGCCCCAACAGGAAATCCTCAACCCTTTGCCTCCAGAGACAAGTCACAAAAACAAGAACATCCTGTTTTCTTTACCGCAAGAGAACATTGTGTCCTACTCAGTCTCACTTGGTAGCTGTGCCACAGTCGGACTATAAATAGTTGCCACGGAATTTGAGCTGCAAATGGTTCACTGTCCTTGAAGAACCTGTGACTTTTGAAAGCCTGATTTTCTAAAAAAAAAAAAAAAAAAAAAAACCTGCTGGTAAAAATGGGTCGCCATGCTTGCTTTTGTCTTTGAGTTTCATTTAAATAAAAAGTTCCTGAACAGGAAGTGCCTGGTAATAATTTTCTTAGGAAGTCCTGAGGGTGGATGCACCCAGGACTGACTGGTTTTCACTATGGGGAGGCAACACCAGCAGTCACAAGAGCCCACCCCTGGTTTAAAGCTCTGGTCTCACCATCTTGAAATTCTGAATCTTCTTCTAAAAAGGCTCCGTAAGTTACAATACTGGTCAAGGAGTCAACATAAACCTCTCTCCTGGCCATCCAGAAAGGACAGAGCAAGATCTTAAGACTGGTAGTCATTTTTCTTGGGAAAGCTCTGGCCCTGCTCTATAAAATGTATCTCAGTTCTACTTGTAGCTTCTTAAAGAAATCCCCATACTGTTTTCCACAGTGGCTGCCCTCACTCACATTCCCTAGAGTGTGTAAGAGTTCCCTTCCTCCACACCCTCACCAACATTTATGTCTCTTCGTCTTTTGCTAACAGCCATTCTTGACATGATTGAGGGGTGCCTCATGGTGTTTCTCTGAGGTCTAGTAATGTTGAGCATTTTTTCGCATGTTCGTTGGCCAATTGTACACGTTTCTTTTGAAAAAAAAAAAAATGACCACATAATTCCTTTGCCCACAGAAGAGAGCCCGATGGACAGTGGAACAGCTGGGACATGAACCTGTGCTCATAAGGGATCCTAGTGCTTGCAAAGGGAGGATTAGCCAATTAAGGCATCACACCAGGCCCTCAATCATTCTATTTTTAAAGATTTTATTTATTTTTATTGGAAAGGCAGATATTTAGAGACAAGGAGATACAGAAAGATCTTCCATCCACTGGTTCACTCCCCAAGTAGCTGCAACGGCCAGAGCTGAGCCAATCTGAAGCCAGGAGCCTAGAGGTTCTTCTGGGTCTCCCACACAGGTGCAGGCTCCCAAGGCTTTGGGTCATTCTCCACTGCTTTCCCAGGCCACAAGCAGTGAGCTGGATGGGAAGTGGAGCAGCTGGGATATGAACTGGCACACATATGGGATCTCGATGTGTGCAAGGCAAGGACTTTAGCCACTAGGCTACAACACTGGAACCCCCTCATTCATTCTTAAGACAGCTCTTCACTCCAGTGATTTTCTCTACTCAATTTGATTCCATTTGTCTAGTTTTGATTGTGGGGTTTTATGCAAAAGACCACTTTCTACACCAATGTCCTGAAGAGTTACCCTACTATGTTTTCTTCTAACACTGATATTTCAGGTCTTACATTTAGGTCTTTGATCCACCTTCAATTGATTTTTACATATGGTGAGAGAGATCTACTTTTATTTCTCTCTCTCTCTCTCTCTCTCTGTATACATATATATATATACATATATATATATATATATATACATACAAATCTGCCTTTTTCAGCACTATTTATTCAAAGTATCATCCTTCCTTCACTGCACCTATGAAATCAGCTGGACATGCATGTGCATCAATTTATGCTCTCTACTCTGCTCCTCTGATCTATGTTACAGTTTTTGGATCAGTACCATGCTGTTTTAATTATTGTAACTTTGAAATATGCTTTATAGTCATGTATAATGATCCCTTCTACTTTTTAAAAATCTTCTAATTCATTTTTCTCTTTATTTATTTTGTAATTTTTTTATTGAAAAGGCAGATATACAGAGAGAAGGAGATACAGAAATAAAGATCTTCCGTCTGCTGGTTCATTCCTCAAGCTGCTGAAACCTCAAGAACTGAGCCAATCCGAAGCCAGGAGCCAGGAGCTTCTTCCAGGTCTCCCACAGGTCCCAAGGCCCTGGGCCATCCTCGACTACCTTCCCAGACCACAAGCAGGAAGCTGCATGGGAAGTGAAGCTGCCAGATATGAACCAGTGCCCATATGGGATCCTGGGGTGTGCAAGGCAAGGATTTAGTCACTAGGCTATTGTGCCAGGCTCTGCTTTTTTTTTTTTGATTGTGCAGGATCATTTTGGCTATTCTTGATTCTATATAAGTGTTAGGGTTGTTTGGTGTAGTTCTATACAAACTGTTAATTGTATTTTGATGAGTACTGCATTGGATCTATAGATTGTTAGGTAATATGGACATTTCGACAGTGTTAACTCTTCTAATCCATGAACCTGGAATATCTTTCCATTTGTGTGTGTCATGTATGTATGTGTACCTTTGTATCCTTCATGATTTCTTTCATCTGTGTTTTATAATTTTCATTGTAGAGAGTTTTCAGTTCTTTGATTAAATGAGCCTGCAATCCCACTGCTGGGTATAAGTCCAAAGGATGTGATGTCATCATATCAGAGAGATACCTACTCTACTTTGTTCATTACAGCAAAGATACAAAATCAACCAAGGTGTTCAATCACTGGACAAATGGATTTTTTAACGTGATACATAAACAGGGGAATATTATTCAGCCACAAAGGATAGGATTTTCAACAAAATGGATGATCTACACCAATGGATATCATGGGATACCAAGGATATCAGGCAAGTGAAATAAGTCAGATGAAGAGAGACAAACACCCTGTTCTACCTTATTTGCAGAAGCTAAAAAATACTGAACACATAACACTGATTACTAGAAACTATGAGGAATATGGAAGGACAGAGTTTGGATAAATAATACCCAATCAGAGTTATACCAAAGGTATGAGTTCCTGGTGTGACACAGCTTGGTGGGCTGATAGTTCACAACAGCCTACTATGTATTTCAAGAGCAAACAGAAGACAGGCGCTCCAGGAATCTAATCACAAAGTAATGTCAAACTAGAAATGTTAATGACCCTGAGCTGATCAATGCACACTGCTCGAAAGTATCAAAAGTTGCAAGGTAGCCCGTAAATATGTATTGGTCATTAAACAAAATTAAAACATTTCAGAAGATATTGCAAGATTTTTTAATTCCCCAATAAACTGATTTATCTCAAATAAATATACTTATTACTTGAAAAGAATTAGACCCTAAATGTGTTTATGTTTACAAGATCAGGTGGATGCTTATATTTGACACATGTTCCATAAATCACAGTTCTGAGCTGTTTTATTTCACCTTCTTTGAAGTACACATATTCCACTGAGAAGCTTATTTTTTTCAATATTGCAAATGGAATGAAATTAGGCAAAAGGAGATCACTGTGCCACAAGCACAAACTAAGCTCAAATTCTCTTGAGCTTGCTTTTCCAAGAATGTTCCAGGAAGACTATTGTATAACCTTGTACTCAGATGGGTGCCTGGTACCACACCGTAACTATGATTCTAGCCAACCACAACCAATAGACTCAGAATCAATTTGCCTCTTCTAAAATCTTCTGGAAACCATTTTTGGAGCAAGGGGTACATGAAGAAGCATGCCATGCTTCGGCACCTGTGCCATATTGAGTTTTGCTGCTGCATTCCATGATCTTAGGGCCTTAGTGAGCATATCTCAGACTCGGCTACAGAAATCACATGACCTCCTGGATCAGGGAGGCACAGCTTTGGGAATTAACCTCAGTGTATGTGCCCTGCCTGTTGCCCACAGTAAGTCTTTTGAAACTCAGAATCCCTCAGGGAGGGTCCTCAGCAGCCATACTCATCAGCAAAAGACTACTTGGCTCAGTACCAATGTGTGTGTGTGAGCAGAAGCAGCAATGCATTTCATCAAGTTCTCACTGTGATGAGAGCTAGGCTCCTCACACGTTCACTGCCTCAGTTCCCACTCTGCTCTCCCACTAACAGCAGGCTGCCTCTTCCACCAACACGTCAACAGCCTTCAAGGACCTTTCGCTTTCAAGTCTTATCCTACTTGACTTCCGTTGCATGTCACAATTCTGACCTCTAATCTGTCTTCTGTAGTAGCTCATGTGCTGACTTCTTCCTCATCTGCCAGCTAACAATCGCATCTCCCAGCTGCCTCTCCAAGGACTCCTTGTCCTCACACTACCGATATACCTGTTGGTTGAGTTCACTCATTCCTAGGCCTTCAGTACTCACCAATATGCTAATGACTTCTGCCAGGAATATCTAACTTTCAGGGTGTTTTTGTCAACAAGAAACAGAAATTTTAACTCCAATCACTTTATCAACAATAGGAAAGCACTGTAACAGCAAGCGGAGAACTGGCATCCTGCTTGTCTCAGTCAGGACCCAGATCTTCTGTGATTCTCACTGGACCTCCTTCTGTTTAACTTCACTCAACAGGCCAATTCTGAGAAAACAGTGTTGTATCACAAAGCTTTGTTTTAAGGCTGAGGAAACTTCTTTCCCCAAATCTCCAGCAAAACATTTCCTCTCATTACTGGCCCCAACAGATCCTCTGATACTAAATCCCTATCATGTAGAAGTATGGCCCAGACCCAAGAGTGTCTTTTCCCCCAGGCCTGGAGTGTCTTTGTCCTCCAACAAAAGGAATTGAGGGAGGGGCACACTGACCCTACAAGGCTTAAATCACAGTCTCTTGCCCCTTTGTAGATAAGAACCTTAAGGGCCATGTAACTACATTCACCCAACCTGCGGACGGGCAGAGCCTACCTGGCCATCCTAAGATCCCTAAAGAGCTTGGCATCGCTGACCCAAGGAAAGGTCACCAGCTTCACTGAGCAACCAGAAACACACCTGCTGGGGAGCCCAGGAGTTAAGCCCTGGTTGCCTGGCTCCTTGCTGTGCGCTTCCTAAGCGAGAAAGACCTATTGTCTTCCCCCGTCCAGATGTAAGGGACTGTCCTCCTGCGCTGTGGGCGAGCGGACCCACCTTGGGGGTCCTGAACAGTGTTGTAGCGTTTGGAGAGTTGTTCAACAGCACACTCAGGAACCTATTCCTTGGTCTGTTTGCATCTAACTGGCTCGCATTTATAATTCATGAACATTTAGGCCCCAATATTTTAAAAAGGGAGAAAGAGAGCGCTTCCTTTGACTAATAAGTGAGTTTTGTAAAGTGGAAAATAGGAAATAGAACAGGAAAAAAAAACCACACAGATAAGGGTTGAAGCGCAAGAGACTTCCTTATCATCACGCGTACTCAGACTGTACCTCATCATTTCAGGAAAACCTCATCCATTTGGGCGTCTGTGTCGCTAAAATCTGTCTAAGGAGCATTTAAGCCTAAACAATCCTCTGGATTAGCTTGGATTAGGCCTTGGTACCTGAGGGGAGGGGAGGGAAGAAGAGAGTAGGGAAGGGGAGGTGACCCTGACCCTCAGGGCAGGCACCCCAATATCCTCCCAAGAACCAGGTTATTTTTCAGAACTGGAGCCCCCCCCCATGTTTCTCTGCCCGTTCCTTTCGGGTCCCCTCAGTTCAGTCCAAGCCTGCAGGCTCCAGGCCAGGCCTGTTCCTGTCCAGCACATGGCAGTCGTCCAGGGGCTGAGGGGACGCCGGGGGACACTGGGGGACACCAGGGGACGCCCCTGCCCCGGCTGACCCAGTGTGCACGTCTCTTACCCTCGGGCCGGGCTCTTCACGACGCTGGCGGACAGCGGCTTCACACACTAACCGCAGCTGCCCCCAAATCTTCCGCGCCCTCTGAGCACCAAAGTTCGTCTCCCGGGAAGCGGCCCCCTCAGGCCGCCCGCTACAGCCTGAGGCGAGCGCGTGCTGGGGCGCGGCGGCGGCACTGTGCGTCACGTGGCCGCGCAGCAGCCAATCCTGTGACTGCGTGAGGCCGCGCCGGCGGAATCCCTGGTGAGTATTGGCCTGGACCCGCTCTGCAGACAGCATGGAGGGACGAATGGAGAGGGGCAGGTGACTGCACCGTGCGTCAGATTTACTGCATTCAGTGGCAAGACAGACCGACTGAGACTGTGGGCTAAGGCAAGGAGAGGCTTGTAGATACAACAGGCCCTAAAACTCCTTGGGAAATGATTGTACAAATAATTCAGACCTGTTCTAAATCATGAGGGCCCACTCCTCTTTAAGACCTTTAAGAGAAGTGTTGCGCACTGCATAAAAGCATCAGCTTGCATATACCACAGCGGTTCCATAAGATTATAACAGAGCTGAAAAAGCTCCCGTAACCTGGTGACAACATCGTACTACAGTAAAATTTTAGCACATTGCATTACTTGCATATTTGTGCTAACACCAGTGCCAGGCATTCGAGAGTGTAACACATACAACTACTGTTCTGTTTTGCTTCAAGATTTATTTGTTTTTATTGGAAATGCAGATCAGATTTACAGAGAGGAGAGACAGAAAGATCTTCCATCTGCTGATTCACTCCACAAGTGGGCACAATGGTCAAAGCTGAGCCGATCAGAAGCCAGAGCTTCTTCCAGACTCCCACATGCAGGTGCAAGGTCCCAGGGCTTCGAGCCATGCTCCACTGTTTCCCCAGAGCGCTGGATGAGAAGTGGAGCAACACTATATGGGATCCTAGCACTAGCAAAGTGACGATTAGCCATTAAGCCATCAAGCGGGGTCCTATACAAGTATTGTGGAAAGCTCTCAACAGAGAGGCTCTCAACAGGAAAACCAGCTTTATTCTTCATGTCGGCAGACACTGAGGAGAGATCTTTCTGCAAAGTCTAGGCCCTAGGCAAAGCATGCCATTTCCTTCTTTACTTCAATACAGATGACTTTTAGTTTCATAATATGTACTCAGCGAACACTACTCCCACAGTTTGTCACCTCTGCACAGACTGGATTCCAAGTGATTGATCTGGTACATTTGCAGTATTTCTTGGCAGTGCATGGCAACCCCTAAGTGCATTTTCACATTTCTTTGAAAGCTTCCTCTGACCCATTTTTCCAGGAAAGTGTTGGTTTACAAGCATTTTCATTCATCCTTTTTTGTTTTGAAGAGAAGTGGGGTCTCCTGAAAGTCCCACTGAACTATGCGTGGCAGAGTGCTGGAGAAAAACATACAACTGTGTTCCTGGTTTGTGTATTTACTCGAATTTTATTTTTAGGCTTTCATTTATTTGAAATGTAGAATGACAGAGATAATCTTCCACCTGCTGGTTCACTCCACAAAGCACCAGACAGCAGAGGCCGATCCAACTGCAGCCAGGAGCCAAGAACTCTGTGCTCGTCACCCATGTGGGTGGCACGAAGCCAGGCACTCGGGGCCACCTGCTGCTGCTTTCCCAGGCACATAAGTGTAGAGCTGGAACAGAAGTGGAGCAGCAGAAACCTGAAGCAGCGCTCAGATAGTTTGCCAGCACCGTGAGCAGTGACTTACTGTTCCCATCCAGCAGGACAGTCAATGGGGTCGCAGACAACCTAGGAGAGAATGGGGGACAAGAGACACAGAAATAGACAGCAAGACAGTATGTCTGATCAAGCTGACCAAATTTTATTTTTCACACACAAGCCTTTATACTCTGCAAAACAGGATCTATGGGTGAGGGGAAAGAGGAAGTAGGTTCTGGGGTATGGTTTCACAACCCTTTCTTGGTAGCTATTTCTAAAGCCCCTTATGCTCGCAACAGGATGCTGGCAGGTAGGGCATAAGCCAACATCCTGTTGTGAGCACCAATGGCGGTTAGAGCAGGGTGGGTTGCTAGGTGACCTGAAAACCGCAGGATGTCCCAAGACTTGGTTCCTCTTGAACCTGGCTAGCTGGTATTTTTCCACTGACCTAGATCTATATTCAAAATGGCTTCAGTATGGCTATAGTATATGGCTTCCAACAATTTACCTGCTGCCCCATAATGTTGGCACCCTAAATTTAAAAAGTCATGGAGTCAGGCCTGGCGACGTGGCCTACTGGCTTAAGTCCTTGCCTTGAATGTGCTGATATCCCATACGGGTGCCAGTTCTAATCCCAGCAGTTTCACTTCCTATCCAACTAGCTCCCTGCTTGTGGCCTGGGAAGGCAGTCGAGAACGGCCCAGGGCCTTGGGACCCTGTACCCGTGTGGGAGACCTGGAAGAAGTTCCTGGCTGCTGGTTTCGGATTGGCGCAGCACCGGCCGTTGCAGTCACTTGGAGAGTGAATCATCAGACAGAAGATCTTCCTGTCTCTCCTCATTTCTGTATATCTGACTTTGTAAGGAAAGATAAAATAAATCTTTAAAAAAATAAAAAGTCATGGAGTGTGCTGCTTCTGTGTAGCAAAAATCAGCAGTAGCCCTGTCCCTGTTTACAGCACCTCTTGACTGCATCAAGGGGACCTGCCATGTGATTCACCTTGACTATTTAGGTCTGCACCAGTGCATTCTGCGACAGGCTAACTGAAATGCAACTGGTTAATGTCTCATTCCTCAGAACAAATCCCCATTATTACACAACACATGGTTACAACTGGCTAGAAACAACCAGAGCTTTTGTTATCTTACTTTGTGATAGAGTTTATTTTGTTAAGATTTATTTATTTTTATTGCAAAGCCAGATATACAGAGAGGAGGAGACACAGAGAGGAAGATCTTCCTTCTGTTGATTCACTCCCCAAGTGACCGCAACAGCTGGAGCTGCACCAATCTGAAGCCAGGAGCAAGGAGCTTTCTCTGGGTCTCTCATGCGGTTGCAGGGTCCCAAGGCTTTGGGCCGTCCTCGACTGCTTTCCCAGGCCACAAGCAAGGAGCTGGATGGGAAGTGGAGCCACCAGGATTAGAACTCAGCTTAACCAACATGCAGTTCAGAGGAAATGTGTCATTAGATTCTTCACTGGGTGAACATCAGTAAGTGTACTGACATGCACATGGCACCCATATGGAATCCTGATGTGTGCAAGGCAAGGACTTTAGCCACTAGGCTATTGCACCTGGCCTTGTTTGTTTATTTTTAGGAAGGAAGATAAACATCTGTACCAACTTCTTTGGCAATGTGCAAGTGCACAGGAATCCAAAACACCAAACATCTTCACAGAGTAGAGCAGCAACATTGACTTTCTGGTCTTGAAGAATTCAGAGGTCAATCGGAAGACCACGGGGCAGCTGTGCAGCACTCAGTGGGCAGGAAAGCCTGGCAAGTCCTGCCCTTGTCTTCACTGTCAAGGTCTTCTCAGGACTACTCAGCTGCCAGAGCAGCAAGGATTCTTCCAGAAGATCATCTCTGTGTTCATAAGTTCATGAAGAGCCCCCTACCACTACTAGTCCACATATTCTCTATTTTAAGATTGGTTCATTTTTATTGGAAAGGCAGATTTACAGAGAGACTCTCCACCTGCTAGTTCACTCCCCAAAATGGCTGTAAGAGCTGGAGTTGAGCCGATCTGCAGCCAGGAGCCTGGAGCATCTTTCTAGGTATTCCACATGGGTGCAGGATCCAAGGTCTTGAGCCATCCTCCACTTCCTTCCCAGGTCATAAGTGCAGAGTTGGATCACAAGTGGAGCAGCCTGGACCCAAGCCTGGACCTGTAAGGGATGCTGGTGCTTGCAGGTGGAGGATTCCTGTTACACCACTGGTGCTAGCGTTCAGTATATTCTCTTTAAAACAGATATATTTAATTCTTCTTAAGAAGAGAGTGAACGACAGAGAGGGGGAGCAAGAGAAAGGGATAACTTTCCCTTGCCCCTTCACTCCCAACTGGCCTCAGTGGCAGGGGCTGGTCCAGGCTGACACTGGGAGCCTGGAGCTCCATCCACGCCTCCCACAGTGGGTGGCAGGGCCTAAGTTCTTGGGCCATCCTGCACTGCTTTACCAAGCACATGAGCAGGGAGCTGGATGGGAAGCAGAGATCTGAATCAAGCTCTAGGTTCCTAGTTTCAGCCCGGTCCAGTTCCAGCAGCTGGGGAATGAATCACCAGATGAAGTCATCTCTGTCTCACTCTCTCTCTCTACCCCCTCTGCAACCCTGTCTTTCAAATTTAAACTGTAAATCTTACCCATTTTTCCCCATTATCTCTTTTTTCAAAATGATTGTGCTTTTTACCCGCATGATGCATTTTTGTACATCTAGAGGACTATTACCTCTTGGATCTGTTCATCTGACAGCTGTTACTTTTTCAGACTCTCATCACAAGATTCCTTTCTGGTCTGTAGTCTCTGCCGGGGACTTCATAATCCCACAACAGCTTGAGTTATCTTTCAAAATCTTTTCTTTCCCGTGAATGTCCTGTCCTGGCTTCAAAGCCATGTGGGACTCCGCCTGCCATCCTCCAGACAGAGCCTAAGCTTTCACACACTGACCATCACGCCCACATCTCCAGACCAGGAAGGGGCACATGGGAAAGCTGCCCAGGGACCAAATCCAGTCCACCACTTGGTTTTCTACAGCCCACCACGTCACTCCTCGTCACCACTGTTGCCTGCTAGGGTCTGATAGCTGGGAGCTGCAACCAGAGCCAGGGCTAGGCATCAAACCCAGACATTCCAATCAGGGCTAGTGGGCATGTCAACCATTAGGCTGTATGCCCACCCCGTGGCTCATTGCACTGACATGTTCAGTACCTTTAAGCAAGCCCATGAAAGCCTAAGATGCATACTAACTAGAACTTTACGGAAAACTAGACAAGCTCTGTTCTCCACTCATGTTTCATAGCTTGCCAGGGAGGCCACCCCAAATGACTTAGTGTCCCTGACAGCCCACCCTTCCTCTCTGACTTGTCCTCCCCAACACCAGGGGTGCGCCCCAGGAACTACCCCCAGCTTAGTATCTAACAGTAATTCTCATTGCATTTTCACCTGTCTAGTGCATTGAACATTGCAGCCTCCCTACACACACTGTGAAATACAGTAAGAACGGTAAATACAAACACCAGTAACACGATCACTCCTCATGAGCAAGCATCACGCGCTGAGCATACACGGAGACAACAGCATCGACTCAAGCACTGGGCAGCACACAGCTCTGCTGCTGCGTGGACCACGGGAGGCGTTCGTTCGGGAAGAGGCAAAACTTGGATTCCAGCTTCCAAGGAGCGCACAAAGAGAATCTACAGCGAACTAAAGAAGAGAGAAACAGCACTGAAAAGCAGCAGGCGCTCCGCGGCAGAACAAAGAGCGAATTCCCTGGACTTGATCCTTACGAATGTGGCCCTCTGCTGGAACAAAGCACGGCTCAGAGTGCGCTTCACACGGAGCGCTGAAATCCTCTAAAATGCTCCGTCTAACGTTGGTAAAGCCCACGGGGTGTCCGGCGTGCGTTCAGGACATCTCGTCCAGCGCGTCGTCCGTTCTGCTTTGCTAGCAGGAAGCTCCGGACTCGCACTGTGCTGCAAGGAGCCGGGAAGGGGGAACCTTCGCTAAGAACTACAACTCCCGGCATGCTTCGCCCCGGCTTAGGGCTTCTCTACATTTTATCACCCCTGGCCCCTCCGCACCCTCGCTCAGCGGCTCCTCCCACGCAGGGCCCTCCGCTTTCTCCTTTTAGTCCCGGACGGAGCCACGCCCCGGTCACCGGAAGGCTGCATGACGTCGTGAGGGCTACGCGTCGCACAGGAGGCGGTAGTTGGCGGACGGTTTCTGGCTGGGTGGCGGATACCCCAGGAACGCGGAAGAGGCTCCCGGGACCGCGGCGATGGTCGACTCGACGTCCGACTCGCTGCTAGTCAGTCGGCTCTCGGAACTGTGAGTCGGTGCCAAGGCGCCGCCCAGTCGTGTCCCCTTCCCCGCCCCTTTCCCGCCGCCGATCTGAGAAAGCCCTGCTGGTGCTTCTGCTCCTGGGCTCCCGATGTGTCGCCCCCTCCCCAGGGACAGCTGTCGAGCTGGGCTGCAGGGTGGGCTGGCTCCGGGTCCCCCTGTCCCGCGCTCCCCGACCAGAGTCCCGCTTCCTCAGCCGGCCTTGACAGCTGTCACCGCCTTGATGGGAACAGTCCACATCTGTGGGGCTCCCCAAAGCCTGTCCCCGAATTCCTCCCAGGAACCGTGACCAGGAGGAGCACTGGGAGGCAGAGTGGTTAAGAACTGGAACCCAAGTCGGGCTGCTGGCTTCAGCCCCGGCTCTGCCCTCGCCTGTTCTTGCATTGTTTGTGCATCTGCTGGGGTAACCTCACGAACCTGTCTCCAGGAGCGCCCTGAGCCTTGAACACGTGTAGAGTCCTTGGAAGGATGCTGTGCATAGGATAAACACACCACCCCACCCCCCCCACACGTGCTAGTTGTTGATGTTATTAAACACCAGGAAAAAATTTTTTACTGCAAGTTGCTGTCTGCGTGAGCTTTATGTTCATTCATGATCATGCAAAAATAGTGAACTCTATGCTAAGGAGAACAGCTTCGCTATGTTGCAAGCTTCTAAGACAGTGGGGTTTGGACCTGTTGGATTATTTCTCCTAAACTCTTGGCCCTTCGTCCATGGACTTGCAAGAGAAATCAATTCGTTGTGTAGGGTGAGACTAGTGTTGTGTCTGGCTTTCCTTTGTCTTGTCTGTAAGTGAGGACCAGTGATAATGTTACCTACCCTCTAGAAATGTTGCAAAGATGGAAAGCCAGTGTGAGCCAAGCATCTCTTACTTTGCACAGGGGTGACGCTCACATGTGTTACTCATGATTTTATCCACCTACTCGGGCAAACAGAGCCAAGGGGTGTGCTACCTGAATCCCAATACCCATCCTTCTAAGGCTCACTTTAATTCCTGTCTCTTAATTTCTCATGCCTGAGGCTCCAAAAGAGTTGCTCGCCAATGATTCTTAGAACTCCTGTGGCCAGAATTGGGTCTTTTGTCTCCGTATGTAGTTTCAAGAGTTGCTCACTAGCGGTTAAGCATACATTCAGAGAGCATACGTGGCAGATGAAGCATGATACTGGACATTACAGAAAATAGCTGGTGGGGAGGAGGTGCTGGCACAAGAGGGTCTGGAAGTAGATACGTTATAGATAGAAGAACAGCAGAAAAAGGGAATGTTAACAGTGTGTTTGAAATTTCTGATGAGGAAAAGCAGCGTTTCACAGGAGCGTTTGTTGAAGGAATTTAATATGATATTGGTAGTAGCAGCTGGCCATTGCAGGTGCGGGGACCTGTCAACGTTTGGAAGTATGCTGGGAGCAGAGGAAAACTTGAATTATGTAGAAACACATCTAAGAAGCAGTGGGATAAAAGCAAAGTGCTAGGGTTGACACTGCGGCACAGTGGGTTAAGTTGCTGCTTGTGGTAAGGCATCTGATTATGAAACATCAGATGGGGTCCCTGATGCTCTGCTTCCAGTCCAGCTCCCTGCTAATGCACCTGTGAAAGCGACAAAAGATGGCCCAAGTCCTTGGCTCTGGGCTGCAAGATCTGGCTTGGTTTGGGCATGACTCAACCCTGACCATAGGAGTCATTTGGGGAATGAAACAGCAGACAGAAGATCTCTTTCTTTCTCTGTCACTTTCACATAAATACAAAATGATGGTTTTTTTTTTTTTTCAAGTAAGTGAAGTCCTGGGGACAGCATTCTGGTGTAGCAGGTCAGGCTGCCACCTGTGATGCTGGCAGCCTTGTGGGTTGTGGTTCGAAGCTTGCCTCCTGTATTTCTGACCCAGCCCCTTGCTTGGACACCTGAGAGGGCATTCATGTACATCCATGTGGGAGATGCCGAAGAAGCTCCAGGTCCCTGCCTTCATCCTGGCACAGTCCCTGCCTTTGCAGCCATGTGGGGAGTGAACCAGCTAATGAAAGATATTTCTCTCTTTGCCCATCTCTCCCTCTTGTCAGCCTTTTAAATAAATAAAAGTAAATCTTAAAATATAAAGTCCTGTTAGGCAGTGTACTTAGAAGAAATGTGAGCAAACCAGAAAGGTCGTATTCCAGGTTGACTGGAGGATTCCATACAAATGGCGGAGTAGTGACACAAAGCCTGGGAACTAGAAGCGCCAGCTTGAAGCATTCACTTTTACAGCAGCGGGGACCTCTCCAAGGTTTGGAATTGTGCTGGGAGCAGAGAGCAACAGGAATTAGGTAAAGCTGTGAATAGGAGGACTGCTGGCACATTCTGGGAAGAGATCTGAGAAGCCCAAACATTTATGTGTGAAATGCTCTTTGCAGGTTAATTTCTGGGGATAAGGAGCTGTAGTCTCTATCGCTGGGAGAGGAATTGGCATCTTAGGCAGCTGTTAGAAAAGTGCAGTGCATATATAAATTAGACCTGTGGATGGCACTTGATAACACTGCTCGGTGCAAAGAGGAAATAGAATGACATCTGTCAAGAAGATTCTGTGAAGCAAAAAGCAGGAAGGTGACCATGTTGCCTACGTTGCTGTGCCAGCATGTGGTTTTTCCGCGGACCAACTTTTGCAGCCCTTTTAACAAAGAACACATTTGAGATTGGCAACTGTTCAGCTAGCTGTGTTCCATTTGTGCCATATAAGGAACCTGAGCCAGAATGGCAGGCAACTGTCAGTGAGGACTCTGGTCCAGCTGCAAGGCCTCCCTCCATGGAGGATGCTGCTTGCCATCTATCCCTGTTTTCTTACCTCACTGACAGCTCTCTGAAGAGGGCTGACCTTTGGATCTGAATCAGGTACACATTTGTTGTTGGGAAGATTTATGTGTTTTTCTAAAACAGATACCTTCTGTCTGGTGGTTCAGTCCCCAGATGGCCACAGCTGCTCCAGCTGGGCCAGTCCACAAGCCAGGGGTTTGGAGCTTCTTCCAGGGCTCCCTTATGAGTGCAGGGGCCCAAATTCTTCTTTCCAAGGCATGTTGGATTGGAAATGGAGCAGCCAGGATTAAAATGCTGGGGCTATAGTCAGCAGTTTTACCTACTCTGCCACAACCCTAACCCCACAAACAATTTTGAATAGAGACCCAGTAAAGAGAAGCATCAGAAATTAAAGACTTCAACTTTGTTAGCCAGAAGCAAGGTGAATAGGTAATTATAGAGGAAGAGCATCGAATGGAGAAATTCACATGGCTGGTTTGACTGCTGTTTGTAATCACAGGTGGAGACCCTTCACCGTCCCCCCAACTTGAGAACAGCACTCGATACCAGATCTCAAGGGGCTTCCATGTCTCCAAATCTGATCACAAAATTCATGTCCTTCGGCTTCTGAGAAACTGTTTCTCAGCACCCAGTTGTTGTTACTGAATGTCAAATCTGAGATTTAAGTTGCTCTTAACCTCTGATACACTGATAGTTTAGAATGTTACTTTGTTTCATGGTGCTAGCAGAAGGTCCAGGATTCCAGGTTTGAGGAAAGCTTGTCACAGTGCAGCAAGCAGCTGAAGCTTTAGCTTAGTTCTCAGCTCTTCTTTTACTGCCTATCCAAGAATGATAGAAAAGGCTCAGGGGAATGGCTCCTATGCTTTGGGTACCTTTTAGGAGAGGAACACTAACGTTGGGGAATACACTGGTTTTGTTTTTGTGTTTGTTTTTGTTTTTTGTAAATTGTTTATTTGAAACCGGAGTGGATGGGTCATAGGAAGACATGTAGACACAGACATCTTCCCGGATGTCCAAAACAAGCAGGGGTGGGCCAGGCTGAATCCTGAAGTTCCACAAGGCTCTCTCACACAGGGAGCTGGGTCCAAGCACTGGGTTGCTGACCATGCCCCCCAAACATATTAGCAGGAATTTAGATAGGAAGTGGAGGATCTGGAAATCAAACCAGGCACTCTAATATAGGATATGGGCATCCCACGTGGTAATGAAACCCTCTGTGCCACAGCACTTGCCCTGGAAATACACTGGTTTTTTTAGCAAGTAGTAAGCAATCTTACCTTTTGTGCAAGAGTAAGAAGGCAATAGCTGTCTGTTGGAATGGTTTGCGGGAAATAAGTCCCATCTGAGAGATGATCTAAATAAAGAGCATTGCTGGCATACCTCGAATGATGCACGGATATGCCGAAGATCTAACTGACCACCAGCCATAAGCTGAAAAACTACCTCACTTCAATTTTTAAGACATTTTAAACATTTTATGGTTTCCTTTTTAATACATGGATGTAGCAAACGTGTATACACTCTACTCCTTATCAAAAAAGTCTGGACTCTATTGGGATAAAAGGACTTTAAAATAAGCAAACTTAAAACAATCAATTAATTTGGAAGGAACAGTATATATTTGAAATCAAAGGAGTATTTATTAACGGGTTCCAAATGTTTGGTAAATGGATGAAAATATTGATGATATGATATTGAAAAATAATAGCGTGAGGAGTTCCATTGAAATGATCATATCATTTAGAAATTAGAAAACAAAAACAATGCTTGAATGACACTGGAACATCTCCTAATTGCATGCAGTAAGTGAAGAAACATTTATTGAAGAAAATGTATTAACACTTAAAATAGCTTGCAGCATTCCCTCCACACTTGCTGCATCCCTCCACCACCTGCCCCCCAGCTCAGCTGGATGAGAAGCTCCACTCTGAGAGTTGGGCAAGAGAATGAGATGACCTTTCTCAGTACCTTCCAGCCAAGGGAATCTAAAAATGTAATGGGAATGGCGAGCTGCCAGCATGGCTCATCACTCCTGCCAATCCAACTACTTGTGCTGCATTGCAAGTAGGTGTGGCCAGGATGTGCAAGGATTGTTTCCACCAAGCCTGCTTTCATGAGGCTGAAGCTCTGTCTCAGCATGACTCGGTAAGACTACTGGTGTCCCAGTCTCCCTTACCCAGGCCCATTCATGTGGCAGGATTTCCATCCCAGAAGAAATGAGCCAAAGCCAGAGACCACCAGACAGCCCGGGTGTCACTCAAACAGGAACGTACTCAACGTGCGTCATCCCAACTTCAAAATTGTGTCTCGAAATTTTCTCCCTACTGGCATAGCAGGCCACAAGACAAAAGTTCTAAAGCTCTCCACCAAGAAACTGACTCTTTGAGACAGAATGAGTACAAGTCTAAGAGTTCTCTCAAAAACAATCAATGCTTTGGTGGCAAGCAGAGAGGCACAGCTAAACCACAGTCCATCTGGTTTACCAAGGGAAACAGGAAAAGAGACAACTGAGAAGAACACACTCACCCTTAGAACACAGCTCAAACCCCAGCAGAGGCGCCCAGGCAGAATGGGATATGATTGTGGAGCAGTTGGTACCCATGTCTTGTTGGAAATACTGGAGTGAGCAGTTTGCAGTGAGTGGCAGCTAACAGGTGCATGTGACACCCATAAAGGCTTAGTAGTAATCCAAGGAGATACTGTAAGAGAATACTACTGAAACCGCCGCCATCCTAGAATTATAGTGTACAAGACTATGCACCTGGAATGGTAAGATAAGAAAGGCACTTCAGTAAAATAATTCAGCCACATCAATAAAAAGCCTAAATAAATAAGCAGTAACCTATTCTATGGAAAACCAATACTGAGAGTTACTATATCCTATTTTCCGAATGATCCAGTTTTCTACCCCAAAAATTTACAAGATAAGCAAGGGGGGGGGAGTGTGATCCAAATGAAGAATAGGTAGCAGGCAATAGAAACTGGCTCTGGGAGCCAGTGTGGTGGTGGGGCAGGCTAATCCTTCACCTGCAGTGCCAGCACCAGTTCATGTCTTGGCTGCTTCACTTCTCATCCAGCTCTCTGCTAAAGCCTGGGATGGTAGAGGAGGGTGGTTCAAGTCCTTGGACATCTACCTCTGCGTGGGTGACCCAGAGGAAGCTCTTGGCTCCTGGCTTCAGATTTTCTCAGCTCAGGCTGTTGTGCCATTTAGCCAGTAAGTGGAAGACTTCTCTGTATCTTTCCTTCTTTCTGTAAACATCTGCCTTTCAAGTAAAAATAAATACATTTTTTTAAAAAGAAGAAGAAAAAGAAAAATCCTTGAGAGGGCTCAAATGTTGGTCTTAACAAAGCCTTAAAAGTAGCTATTATAAATGTGTTCAAAGAACTAAAGGAAGCTATACTTAAGTAAGAGAGAAAACAGTTGGCAGTTCACAAAGGTAAACCTGAGTATATTCCCAACAAAACATAAGCTGAGGACTCAGAAAAACACTCGCACGTGGATGTTCACAGCAGTACTAGTTATGCTAACCACAGGAGTCAGCTATTGAGTCACTACACAGAGTGATGTGTGTCTATGTACTAGAATATTAGTCATAAAGAGGAGCAGCATATTGGGGTTGGCATGGTGGCACTGCAGGGTTAATACTCCACCCTCATATGGTGCTGGTATCACATATTTTTTTTTAATTTTTAAGATTTATTTATTTTTATTGGAAAGTGAGATTTGCAGAGAGAGCAGAGACAGTTCGGTACAGTGGTTCCCTCCTCAAGTAGCTGCAATGGCCAGAGATGAACCAATCTGAAGCCAGGAGCCAGTGGCCTCTTCTGGGTCTCCCACGTGGGTACAGGGTCCCAAAGCTGTGAGCTGTCCTCTACTGTTTTCTCAGGCCACAAGCAGGGAGCTGGATGGGAAGGTGTGCAGCTAGGATATGGACCAGCGCACACATGGGATCCTGGTGTGTGCAAGGCAAGGACATTCACCAATAGGCTACCATGCTAAGCCCATGGTATCACATATGGGCACCAGTGGCTTCCTACAGTGATGGGAATAGGACTGGGAAAGGAGATAGAAAGTGGAAAGAAGTGGATGGGAAAATTAATAAAATGAGCAATAATGGCTAATTGCTAAAGAAATATGTAGGAGCAGGAACCCCTCCCCCAAACCTGCTAGTAGAAACGAGAAGTATTACAGAGTTTCTGGAAAAGTCTGCCAACACACATTAGAGGTAATGCCCATCAGAAAGAACGTGACATCATCAGCCATCCACACTGGTTCACTCCACAGGCGTGTGGCTGTGTCAGGCTGAAGCCAGAGTTGTCAGACTCCCAGGGGTCTCCCAGGCAGGTGACAGGCACTCATGAACTTGAACCTTTCCAGATATATGTCTGCAGGAAGCTGGACTAAGGGGTTGGAGCTAGAGTCTTGATCCCAGGCATTCCTTAATGGGAGGGGACATCCCCCGCAGTGTCCCTTGCACTGTGCCAAGTGACTGCTAACAAACGCATTAAGCAAGTGTTCAAAGTCAGTCCAGTAAATATAATTTGACTCTGTTGTGTTTGTATTTCAGAAGCCTTAGGTGTTTCGCAGAGAATATTTCCAGCTATATGACAGACGTTAAGCCTTTGCCTCCCAACATAAAAGACAGACTGATTCACATGATGAGCCTGCGAGGGAAGATAACAGATTCAAATATAAGTGAGGTAAGAGTATGCATAGCTATAAAGCAAGGATGTTCTATTATTTAGAAATGAGCTCAGATTTTTGTAACATATATATCATAGGATTAGTAATCATTTAATGTACAATAAAGTATGAGTTATTTTTTAAATTATTTCCAAGTAATGACAATATTCATACATAGTTTAAAAAAATTTTTGTCACTATTTCTTCAGTTATTTCTCTGGTCTTCAGGGTACCAGCACCTTTGATCTTCACATTTTCAAAAAATTTAAAATATTTTGGTAAAAACTAAGATTTTTAAAAGGTTTAAAAACAAGACTGACACTAAGGAATGTATGTTACACCATGACTCCAGGACAGAAACCAGACCTGATGAAGTACACATCAGTATTTTCTATTTTTTTTGTTCTGTTTTGTCTCCTTTAATATAAAACATTTTTAGGGGACCAACACAATGGCTTAACTGGCTAATCTTCCACCTCCAAGCGCCGGCCAACATCCCATGTGGGCGCCAATCTCATCCAGCTCCCTGCTTGTTGTCTGGGAAAGTAGTGGAGGATAGCTCAAAGCCTTGGGACGCTGTACCCACATGGGAGACCTTCCTGGCTTCAAATCAGTTCAGCTCCAGCCATTGTGGCCATTTAGGGAGGGAACCAGCAGATGGAAGATCTTTCTCTCTGTCTTCTCTCTCTAAATCTGCCTTTCCAATAAAAATATATAATTTTTTTTTAAAAAAGATTTATTTTTTTATTATTTTTTCATTGGAAAGGCGGATATACAGAGAGGAGAGACAGAGAGGAAGATCTTCCATCCGATGATTCACTCCCCAAGTGAGCGCAACGGGTCGATACTACGCCGATCCAAAGCCAGGAGCCTCTTCCGGGTCTCCCACGTGGGTGCAGGTTCCCAAAGCTTTGGGCCGTCTTCGACTGCTTTCCCAGGCCACAGGCAGGGAGCTGGAAGGGAAGCGGGGCTGCCGGGATTAGAACCGGCGCCCATATGGGATCCCGGGCGTGCAAGGTGAGGACCTTTAACCACTTGCGCCACCGCGCCGGGCCCTATAATTTTTTTTAAAAAAAAAAAAAAGCTATCTAATTTCCAGTAATGAAAAAAAAAGGGGGCGGAGGTGGTCTGATTTGACTCAGGGTACAGAACAGGAGTTTGTTGTTTTCTTTTTTTAAGGTTTATTTATTTTTATTGGAAAGGCAGATCGGATTAGTGGAAAAAAGGTAAGACAAAGAGAAAGATCTTCCCTCCACTGGTACATTCCCCAGTGGCTGCAACAGCCCAAGCTGAGCTGATCCAGAGCCTCTTCTGGGTGCAGAGTCCCAGGGCTTTGGGCCATCCTCGACTGTTTTCTGAGACCACAAGTAGGGAGCTGGAAGGAAATGGAACAGCTGTGATATGAACCAGTACCAATATGGTTTATGCAAGGTGGGGACGTTAGCTAACATGAAGTGCCCATATTAATATCTTAATTTTAAAACTTATTTGAAAGGCAGAGAGATAGAGACAGATAAATCTTCTCTGCACTGATTTTCCTTTCAGATACCACGGCAGCCAACGTTTGGCCACACTGAAGCCAGGAGCTAGGAATTGATTGCAGATTTCCCATATGTGTAGAAAAGATGTAAGTGCTCGAGCGTCCTCTGCTCCCCTCCAGCGTTAGCAGGAAGCTGGAGTTACACATGGGTGGCTCAAGCAGATTCTGAACTGCTCGATCAACCTATCACCCCCATGATTTATTTTAAAGTATTGCAATTAGGACCTTTTCTTTGCTTAATAGTAAATAGGAGAACAAACAATGATACATATACTAGAGAGTTTACCAGCTGGAGATACTAGAATTGAATTTTGTACCATCTTCAAAAAGATGTTGAAGACCTAAGCTCTGGACCCTCAACGCGTGGCCTTATTTTGTAACAGGAGTGATGAGTTCATATGGAGTAGTGTGGGTCTCTACTCAACATCACCAGTGTCCTCGTGCAAAGACGGCTGGGAGAAGGCACAGAACTGCAGGGAGTCTGTGAAGGAGCAGTAATGCCTGTACACATTAAGGAGTGCCAGGGGTTGTCGGCCACGATCAGAGGAAAAGAGAGAGGTGGATAGATTTCTCCACAGAGCCAACACTTTGATTTCAGATTCCTAGTCTACATAACCATGAGAGAATGAATTACCTTTGCTTTCAAAATGTATTTATTTAGGACCCAGTGTGGTGGCCTAGCAGCTAAAGTTCTCACCTTGAACATGCCTGGATCCCCTATGGGTGCTGGTTCTAATCCTGGCAGCCCCACTTCCCATCCAGCTCCCTGCTTGTGGCCTGGAAAAGCAGTCGAGGACGGCCCAAAACCTTGGGACCCTGCACCCGCATGGGAGACCTGCAAGAGGATCCTGGCTCCTGGCTTTGGATTGGCTCAGCTTCAGCCGTTGCGTTCACTTGGGAAGTGAGTCATCGGATGGAAGATCCTCCTCTCTGTCTCTCCCCTTCTCTGTATATCTGTCTTTCCAACAAAAATAAATGAATCCTTTTTTAAAATAGATTTTAAAATTTGATGCAGAGAAATTTTAAATACATACATGCAAATGGAAAAGGGTAGTTATCCACTGCTGCTTTGGTTTTGAACTTCTTGGTCAAGGGGTCGTGTCTTTGCACCAGGCATCAACAATGCTTCTTGTCCCAGGAACGATTTCACGGGCACTGAAGGCTGCCCCTCCAGCTTGAGGTAGCTTTGGTTTCTCCTGCCCTGCCCATGTATCTTCATATGAATGTATTTCTATCGTTTTTGCTCTGTTTTTCATCATCCTTCATCTGTTATGATTCCTGTACATTGACTGTGGGAAATATCTCAAAGAGTAATTGATTTATTTGAAGGGCAGAGTGACATATACAAATAGAAAATGCTTTCTTCTATCTGCTGTTTCACTTCCCAAGTTCCTGTAACAGTAGACTAAACCCAGGGGTCCAGAACTCCATCCTGGTCTCCCACATGGGCAGCATGACCCCACGTCTTGGGCCATCATCTGCTGCTTCCCCAGCGTGTTAGCAGGTTACTGGTTCAGAAGCTTGGAGTAGCCCAGGACTCAGGTCTCAAACCAGGTACTCAGATATGGGCAACCCTGGGAGCGGCTTATCTGCTGTGCCTTACAACCGCCCCTAATGGATGTTTATATTTAGAGAAATAATATATTAGAATTATGTGTTTGTTACAGATGTTACATCCAGAAGTTCAAAGTCTAGATCTACGAAGCTGTGATGTTTCTGATACCACTCTCCTGCACCTGTGTAGCTGCCAAAAACTGAAGACGTTAAAATTACGGAACTCAAAAGGAAACCGTGTCTCCATCACATCAGTAGGTGTGTTTATTAACACTGAATGAATTGGTAGGCTGCTGTTCACCACCTATTATAATTTTAGGGAAGATATGTCAAAAAGCATATAAATATGTTATAAAGTGTTGAGGTCTTTCAGTATTTCCTGAGCTGTAGCCACCCTGAACTTGACCAAGGCCTAAATTTCAGGTTTATAGCTTTTATCTGAGAAGCTCCAAGGCAGACCGCTTCCCTATGTAGGCATGCCATGTTCCATTAGAGACACCGAAGGCCTTTGTTCCTCTGGAAGAATACATCAGTGAATGGTTACAAGGGTGCTTGATCTTGGGGTTGCGATATGGCTACTAGACAGCCTGGCATTGAGGCTATGAGTGAATGGTTAAGGGTCTGAGAAATGAAACAATAAACCAATGTGTAAACATAAGATTGTTCTTATAGTCGGGTCATGATGTATGAGATTCCTCTTGCGTAAATTCATGACACCTTTGAGGTAGGAGATTGTTGTCTGATTTCCCCCACATCAGCAGTAATCATGAACCAAGCCTGGTGGCTTAGTCCTGTAGCTGATCAATGCACTTGAGACAGTGGGTAGCCTGGGCTCTTGTGCCTCTGAGCCTGCAGCTCCCGAGGCCCCGCTGTCTTCATCTTCTCATCTTGTCCTAGCGTGTTTTCAGCACCCACCTCAGCCTGTCTATGCACGCTGAACACTGACTCACCAACAGTGAAGTTCATCAATGAAATATTCAGACCAAGAAAAAAAAGCCCCAGAAGTCAATTTCTGATTTATAACTTTGTTAAAAGTTAAAATATATCAGATGGGCCCTGCATGATGGCTCAGTGGCTAAATCCTCACCTTGCAAGTGCTGGGATCCCTGATTGGTGGTTGCTAAAATAAAAATCGGATGCATTTCTTACACTGATCCCTAATCACACTTTCTCCTAGGAGTGAAAGCTGTGGCTTCGGCCTGCCCATCCTTGCATGTGGTTTCTATGCAAAGATGCCACGGGCTCACTGACGAAGGAGTAGTGGCCCTTGCCCTCAACTGCCGGGAGCTGAGGTTCGTCGACCTGAGTGGCTGCCTGTGCATTACTGATGTCTCCTTACACGCACTAGGAAACAACTGCCCATTTTTACAGTTCGTTGACTTCTCAGCCACCCAGGTAAATAATTATGACTTAAAACAGACTCTCTGTGTGTGTTCCGTGGATTTCCATGACTAATCAGAAGGACACAATTAATTATTTTGTTAATGTTCAAATTCTTTATCACTTCATGTTTTAAGCCATTTTAGGTAATTGCAATATGACTGTTGCCAAGTTGAAGCTTGTCTGTCCTTGGCATACAGAAAAAACCTATTACACAAAGGTGTTAAAGCAGAGAAATTGAGTTGCTTACAAAACGCAGATAAACTAAGAAGATGGTGGGTGGGTGCCTGTGTTCTAGAGAAACCATCTTCCCTGTTCTTGAAACAAATCAGTTTTTAGTACATGTGGCAGAAAATGGTGAGGAGGCAAGATGAAGGGGTAATGACATGCTTTAAAAATCTGGTGCGGGCCCAGCGCGGTGGTGCAAGTGGTTAAGGTCCTCGCCTTGCACGCCCGGGATCCCATATGGGCGCCGGTTCTATCCCGGCAGCCCCACTTCCCTTCCAGCTCCCTGCCTGTGGCCCAGGAAAGCAGTGGAGGACGGCCCAAAGCTTTGGGACCCTGCACCCACATGGGAGACCCAGAAGAGGCTCCTGGCTTCGGATCGGCATAGCATCGGCCATTGTGCTCACTTGGGGAGTGAATCATCAGGCGGAAGATCTTCCTCTCTGTCTTTCCTCTCTGTATATCCGCCTTTCCAATAAAAAAATAATAAAAATAAATCTTTAAAAAAAAATCTGGTGCCAACACCGCCCCCCAAAACTGTTCTGCGTCTCAGCTGTTGACATATGCCTTGTTAAAGTTATAAGCCAGTTTGGACTAGCCTAAAATTCGCCAAGTTCAGTAAAAATAATGCTTCAGTACTATAAACTGCTAAATACTAAAATGAAAATAGACACAAGACAGCTGAATAGTACCCTATAGCCATTTTAAGGTGTATAGCAGGCGGTTGTATATGAACTAAAATTGAAATGTCAATGAAGTAGTCACAGGATGTGGTTAAGAACTTGCATTTTCTAACATATTGGTCAGTCAATACCATGTCAGTTAACTCCATAATGTTGTAAATTGTTGTGGACATTTATGTTGTGGCTTTTCATTGGTTGGGATGATATTCTGCCAGCTCTGCTTTCAAACCAGGAATGGTATCCCTAAGAAACTGTTGAATTTATCTGGACAATAAGATGCTGGACTGTATGCATGGTACATGCTTGCAATGAAGGAATCATGACTGGATTTGAACTGTAATACTGCAATAAGGTGGAGGAACCCACCATGGGGGGAGGGCATGGGGAGGAGTTGGGGGAATCCCAGAGACTATGAAATTGTGTCATAAAATAAAATGAAAAATTCTTATATATATATATATATACTTATATATATATTACATATATATATATATATGTAATAAATCTGGTGCCAGCAAGAGTCCACAAAGGGTCATGAAAGTTTTTGTCGTTGGGTAGTCAACTTTGCAGACAAGCTGCTGCTCCACATCTTTGACAAAATGCTCCTTATTTCTGTACACACCTCCTTATCGGGGGAGGCAGGCTGCAGATAAGAACCTATTTGCAGAAAGCACAGGCTGGAAGCAGAATTCCTCTGATGACTGCCATGTGTACATGCAGGCATGAGCAGGAATGTCAAGTGGCCAGCGACACAGACTCACTCTGAAGGTAAATTGGCTTTTTCGCCCCATCTCACACTTTGGCATACTCCTGTCAGTTGTTTTAAATGACAAGGGTAGAAGGTGTGTGTAGCCAAAAGACATGCTTGCAGAATGAGAAGCAATGAAATTACATCTAAGTGGTAGTAAAGTTGGGGAAATCCCACTTGTATTGTCTCCTGTGTGTAAGCTGCGTCTCTCTTCTTTGCTTAGGTATCTGACAGAGGTGTGGTTGCGCTTGTTAGTGGACCTTGTGCCAACAAATTAGAGGTAACTTTTATTAATCACCTAAAGGTGATTAGGTTTTACATTATCCTCAGGCATTATTTTTTAAAACTAGTAGACAACTAATGTTTTATCCATTAGGTATTTCTCAGACTTTTATTTGTTTCCACCTCTTTATTCCCAGGGTAAAGAAAAGGTGCTAAGGTAAGGAAATAAATGTGGGTTAAAATGGAAACTTGGTTTTTCTCCCAAAGTTGTTCATTTCCCAGGAGCTGCCGTTTCTGACGGGTCTGTGGGTTGTCTCACTGTGGAGGAAGATTGTTAGTTTTCCCTTAGGCTGTCCTGCCTCACCTGTTCCTACCTTGCAGCTAACTCACCAGCCTGCTTTTCCTGAGAGCCATTAACAAGCTCTTAAACCATTTAACAAGCTCATAAATCAATGGCTAACATGACACCTGCTATCCCAGGGTTTTTGTGGTTTTAATGCGGTGGTGGTGGTGGTGCTTTATTTATCTATTTTTAAATAAAGTTGTGCTTTTATGCAGCAAGGCCTTGTCAACTCCTTGGAAGGATGCAGTCTATAAGTGAATTACACATGTTAATAATAGTAGCTTTTGTAATAGAATAGCAATGCATGTTTTGGGCCAAAATTCTCCTTGAATAATTACCTAAAGAGATTATTTTTGTATGTGTTATTTGTGTGTATGAATCTTGCTTATCATGCTAGCATATATATATACACATGTATTTTAAGAAATCTTTTCATGAAGTTTTAGGGATCTGCTTGGTAGTGCAACAGGCTAATCCTCCGCCTTCCTGCACTGACATCCCATATGGGTATCAGTTTGAGTCCCAGCTGCACTACTTCCAATCCAGTTCCCTGCTTATTGGCTTGGGAAAGCAGAAGAAAATGGCCCACTTGGAGACCTGCACCCACACGGGAGACCTGGAAGAAGCTAGTGAGGCCCAGCTAGGGATGGGCCCAACTGCAGCCGTTGCTGCTGTTTGGAGAGTAAACCCACAGATGAAGATCTCTGTCTCTCCTTCTCTGTCTGTAACTCTAAACTTTGCAGGTTAAATAAGTGTAAAGAAAGTTTCATAGGGATGGGCATTCAACGCAGCAGTTCAGATGCTGCTTGGTTGGCCTATGTGCTGTGTTAGTAGCGGGGTCTGGATCCGCATTCTGTTGCTGGTTCCACTTTGCACTGACGTAACCCTGCATGGCCGTGGTGTTATCCCAGCATTGGATCCTTGCCAATCGCCCGAGAGCCCCAGCTTGAGTTCCTGACTCCTGGCATTAGCCTGGCAAACCTCCCATTTTCCTTGTTGGCAAGTGGACCAGCGAGTCCAAGATCTGTCTCTTTGTCTCTGTCTGCCTTTCAAGTAGATAAAAATTATTAGGAAAAAAAAAGGCTACATCCTATTACTCTCATACCAAGCCTGAATTCCAAGTTAATTTTAAGGCAGAAGGAAATAATATTTACTATTTTAAATGCCAGCATTGCTTGAGCAGTTAACGTATGCCAGGCTTCATATTAACTGCATTGTATTCGTTAGTTAGTTGTGTGTGTTTTTTTAATTTTCATGCAAAAGAAGTCATTACAGAGAGAAGGAAAGACAGAGAGGGAGCTACTCCATCCATCAGCTGAGTCACTCCCCAAAGGTCATAATGCCCAGAGCTGGGCCAGTCTGAAGCCAGGAACCTCTTGTGGGTCTCCCGTGTGGGCACAGAGATCCATGTACCTGGACCATCTTCCATGGCTATTCGCATTCCCATTAGCCAGGAGCTGAATTGGAAGTGGAGCAACAGGGACTCAAACCGACCCCCCTATGGAATGCCAGTGCTATAGGCAGAGGTTTAGCATGCTCCACCACTGCACTGGCCCTCCTTCAGTTAATTCCTATACTGACGTGTCATACAATTCATAATTTTAAATAAAGTTATCAAACAGTTAACTTAGTTTATCATTTTCTAATAAAGCCATCAGGAAATTAGTTGCTATGCAATGGTAGGAAATAGCTCATATTTATCTCAGCATTGTAAAGTTGGGAACACCAACCTAAGCAAACTTAGGAAAAACACCCCAACTGATAAGTGTGGACATCATTGAACTCTACATTGTTTTATAAGGCATTTAACTTTGAAATCTGCTTAGACTTACGTTGGTCTGTTCTGTGTGGTTTTCCTTAAAAAGCAGACATTTGATGCTTTATGTCATCAGAACGTTTCCTAGATCATTCCATACTGTTGTAATATATCCACTTCTTCCTTTTGCTGTTTCCAAACAGGAGATTAACATGGGACATTGTGTGAATGTGACAGATGAGGCCGTGGAAGCTGTCGTCCTGTCCTGCTCTCGGATACGGATCCTGCTCTTCCAGGAGTGCCCCCAGTTAACAGGTCAGTCGGACTGCTGCGGCACATCTCAGCTGCCTCTGGGAAGAAGGGACCACACTGGGCTTGGAGGAGTGGCTTCCAGACTCGTGACCCTGAACTAGCTGCCTAGGACCACAGCACCCCAGGATAGCCACTAAAATATGTAAATGCATCCTCTAAATTCTGAGTGCATTTCATGCTCCAAAGGATTTGCTTTAACCTGCATTTACCCCACCTTGTCCTGGGAGTGGCTCCCCCACACTGTTGCCTTTGAAAGCGCTCACGCAGGGAAGGACTTCTGCATGGGACCCCAATCAAGTTTGTTGTGTCATATTGCCACCTGGTGGTCATGTATTTTTCCTTACTCTTCTGAAATCCCTCACATTAACTAGTTACATGGAATGGCATTCTAGAAGACTGCATAGGTGCAGCATAAGTCAAAAAATGTTTGTACATCCAAAAAAAAGGTCATGAAGCGGACATCCCACCATAGTAAGTGTGAATTTGTTGAAATCTCTGAAAAATACTATGGCTAATGAACTTGTTTAAATTCGTCTATGCCAAATTTCCCACATCTTAATATACAAAACACTCTTCTGACTGACCCATTCACCTCCTTCATAATTTTATTTTATCGTATGCTATTTTTCTGGTTCCTGGTTTCACATACAGGAAAACGAGGTGCTGAAATGTTTGTCAGATGTGCCACAAGCCTAAAAATTAAAATCTCAAGTCACGGTAACCTAAGCCCTGATCTCTGGCCCTGCTGTCTATCTGGAACTGCAGATAAATCACTCAACCTTGTGGGGGCTCACTGTCCACGGTGTGCAGTCAGTCTGGGGGAGGGGGACTCATTGTCCACAGTGTGAGGGGACTCACTGTCCACAGTGTGCAGTCAGCCTGGGGGGGGAGCTCACTGTCCATGGTGTGCATTCAGCCTGGGGGGGGGGCTCACTGTCCATGGTGTGCATTCAGCCTGGGGGGAGGGGGCTCACTGTCCGCCGAGTGCAGTCAGCCTGGGGGAGGGGGGCTCACTGTCCCGGTGTGCAGTCAGCCTGGGAGGGGGCTCACTGTCCCGGTGTGCAGTCGGCCTTAAGGGGTGGGGGTTCAGTGTCCATGATGTACAGTCCACCTCGGGGAAGGGGCAGACTCACTGTCCGAGGTGTGCAGTCAGCCTGGGAGGGGGGGCTCACTGTCCGAGGTATGCAGTCAGCCTGGGGAAGGGGCAGACTCACTGTCCGAGGTGTGCAGTCAGCTTTCATGAAAGGCGGAGACCTAGTAGTAATGTCAGAGCTCTGCACGCTGACTTTAATGAAGATTCTTGAGATGAGAAAAAGCTCAAGTTTTTTATTAAAAAAAATTCTGTCGATCATCTGCATACTTTCTCCTTCCCCATGAGTTCTGCAACTATATCTCCATTATTTGTTTGTTTGTTTGTTTTACCATCATTAGATGAAAATAAAGTGGGCTGTGCCCAGTGCAGTGGCCTAGCAGCTAAAGTCCTAGTCTTGCACGTGCTGGGATCCCATATGGGCACTTGTTCTAGTATCGGCAGCCCCACTTCCCATCCATTGCTTGTGGCCTGGGAAAGCAGTTGAGGATGGCCCAAAGCCTTGGGTCCCTCCACTCACGTATGAGACCCAGAAGAGGCTTCTGGCTCCTGGCTTCGGATTGACTCAGCTCTGGCCGTTGCGGCCGCTTGGGGATTGAATCATTGGATGGAAGATCTTCCTCTCTGTCTCTTATCTATATATCTGCCTTCCCAATAAAAATAAAATCAGCTGCAACGTTCACCAGCTCATACAAGGCCAAATGGAAGGCCAGACTGCAATGGCATGTATGAGAACTGGGTCTGGGAGTGGATCAAGTGGAGGAACTAGGGAAACTCCCCTGGCGAGTCATAGCTCCCACTGGTGAACATGTGGTCCAGACCTTGAGGTCGGACAAGCTGGGCAAAGTAGCTCTAATGGCTGGCTAATGTGTGAATTGGTAATGGAACGGGGTTCACCGGGCAGGACTGAGCAAACCTTAGCCCACAAGCAAAACTAGAAACCAGGATGGAGCACAGGTCAAGCCGAGCTAGGCTCTTGAACCTACTGGTCTGCATGTGTCAGGGACTCTAGTCACAGTGTCTAAGGCAGAGGCTGGGATAGGTGAGGGGCTGAGCCAAGCTGAGTTAGAGCAACCACTGGCATGCGCATGATCTATGGCTGGGAACAGGCCTGGTTAGAAGGTAAGGGGACACCCTGACTGGGTTGAGGTTCCCACCAAGGGGTGTGTGGGCTGGAATGGGGGCTGCGTTCTGATCAGGAAACGGTTGTAGTCTCCACTGGCACAAGTGTGGACTGGGACTGGATGCAACAAGCCGGGCCAGACTCCAATACTGTCTGGTGTCCTGGAGGACCAAGGTAGATGTGGGACAGACTAGGTAAGGTCTCAACCCCTACTGAGCCATGTGTGAGCCATATATGGGTATGGACAAACCATGGCTGGGCTGAAACATCCAAAAGCAAGAACCAGTTTGGGTTGAAGGCCAGTTAGGAAAAGCCACTGTTCCTGCTAGGACAGGAGGTGAACTGAGTAGGGCTGGTTCATGGACCCCCTGGTATGCGCGAAATCTGGCACTGGGAGAGGTTCTGAGGGAAGAGCCTGGGCAACTCCTCTGGCAGGACACAGACCCGGCAGGTAAGCACAAGAAGCATGATAGGAAACAGCCCAGAACAGGCCAGGGAAAGTTTCCCACTGGCTACATTTGGCATGGATTGGGGGCAGACCAGGCTGAATCAGTTCACATCATCCACTGCAAATCCGAGCATCAGAACAGAGTGTGGGTTGAGCCAGGTTCGGTCACGACAGAAACCAGTGCACAATACGGAATGCCAAGGTGAAGTTGCCCAACCAGCACACGTGAGAACTAGGAAGGGAGGGGGCGGAGCCAGCAGGGGGAATACGGGGTTGATTCTTCTTTTTTTTTTCTTCTTTTTTTTTTTTATTACAAAGTCAGATATAAAAAGAGGAGGAGAGACAGAGAGGACGATCCTCCATCTGTTGATTCACTCCCCAAGTGACCACAATGGCTAGAGCTGCGCCAATCCGAATCCAGGAACCAGGAACCTCTTCTGGGTCTCCCACATGGGTTCAGGGTCCCAAGGCTTTGGGCCATCCTTGACTGCTTTCCCAGGCCACAAGCAGGGAGCTGGGTGGGAAGTGGAGGAGCCGGGATTATAACTGGCACCCATATGGGATCCCGGCGTGTTCAAGGAGAGGACTTTAGCCACTAGGCCACCACGCCAGACCCATTGTTTTGATTTTTAAGACATTCAAAGTACACTTAGCAAAAGAGAAATATGAAAACCATTACCCTGCCTTGTGAAAAACAGCATCTAAATTTATGTCTAGTAACAGACTAACTAAACCCAAATGCCTTCAGCTGATGGAAGGATATTCGAAGACTGGCCAATAGACCACATTTTTTTTTCTTCTTTTTCCTCACAATACATTTCATTTATTTTTGATGATGTTTATGTCGTTGAGAAGGATGCACACCCATGTGAACCACTGATTAGTTTGGGAAGGGTCTAGGAATGGCAGAAAGTGGATGTGACAGCTGCTTCCAATCTTCCTTTTTCTTCTTCCTGTTTCTGGGAGAAGAGGAGAGAGGAGGAGAGGGCCGCTCCCAGCAGCCACTCAGACAGGAGAGACAGAGAGGAAGATCTTCCATCCGATGATTCACTCCCCAAGTGAGCGCAACAGGCGATACTATGCCAATACAAAGCCAGGAGACTCTTCCGGGTCTCCCACGCGGGTGCAGGGTCCCAAAGCTTTGGGCCGTCCTCAACTGCTTTCCCGGGCCACAGGCAGGGAGCTGGAAGGGAAGTGGGGCTGCCGGGATAGAACCGGTGCCCATATGGGATCCCGAGCGTGCAAGGCGAGGACCTTAACCACTTGCGCCACCGCGCCGGGCCCAATAAATAAATTTTTTTTAAAAATGTTTCAAATAACTAGATGAGGTACAACAGTTGTCATCAATCCCAGTTTACACATGAGGAAACATTAAGTGTCTGGCTACTGGGAATTAACATCTGTCCTTATTTCCTTTGTAGAACGCTCACAGGACGCCGTGGAGCTGTCACTACGCCTAAGCAAACTGAAGCAGGTGGCATGGACCGCATACTGAGGGTTCTGGAGACCGTCAGTGCTCCGGAGGCTGACCAACACTACTCACCCAGAAAACTCTGTACAGAGCTTGTTTCCACCTAATTTAACACCACTCTTACTGTGCTGTCTCCTTTCAGCTAGAACTCAGAAACTCAGCTGAATGGAAGCATGCGCAGGTTTGCGTTTTGAAGTTAACCAGCCCGTTAAACACTTAATACTGCTGTTACTCTTTATCCATTTGATGAGTCATTGTTTTTCAAATGTAATTCCACCATGAACTCATTATCTGTTGGGGGAGGGGGCAGGGCATACATTTTGTTTCTTACATATCAAGATCATAAATTATTTGTTTTCCCTTGAGATTTCCTTCTCCTATGCAGGTGTTGAAATTTATTGACATTGCATAAACTATAGGAAAATTCCAAGTAAAGCATGTGTTAACGCATACCTTCCTAGCTGTTTTTGGCTTTTTGCCTTCTTGAAATAGTTAAATGTCCAGTTGCCAAAAGCAGAACTGAACACTAACATTTCTTAGTTGTTCATAGTATTTATATGTCTCTCTGTTTCACTGAAATAGTTAAATGTCGTACCTTAATCATGTTTATATTCATAACACCCTTGCCCAGCTCCTTGTGGCATTCATTTTTATATTGACTACATTCTTTTTTAAATATATTTATTTTTATTTCAAGGCAGATTTTATAGAGAGATAAGGAGAGACAGAAAGATCTTCCCTCTGCTGGTTCACTGCCCAAATGGCCACAATGGCCAGAGCAAAGCCCGTCTGAAGCCAGACACCAGGAGCTTCCTCCATGAGTGTGCCCAAGGACTTGAATCATTCATTGCTTTCCTGGGCAAACAGGGAGCTGAATCAGACATCTAGACATGATGTCAGCTTGTGTGTGTGTGAGACACAGAGAAACGGGTAAGACCTGTTCTATTTATGAGATTGTCTAAAGACAAGTTAGTGAAATTCAACATTTAACTTTTAGTGATGTCAATAGCTTCTTCCATTTTTTGCAAAAACTGTTTTCAAAATATGATATATAAACATTGTAGGGTTTATAAAGGATTTATCTTCCTAAACTGGTTTGCATTTAAAACAAATCTTAATTTATTTACTTGAGAAGGGAGGAGGTAGGAAAGAGAAAGAGAGAGACAGCAAGCTCTCCCATTAACTATTTCAATTTCCAAATGCCTCCAGTGGTCAGAGCTGAGCCAGGCCTGGGGCCACGAACAAGGTCCACGTCTCCCAAGTGGGCACAGGAGGCCAGTTACTTGAGCCATCATGGCTGCCTTGCGGAGTCCACATTAGCAGGCACAAAACCTAGGCTGTCATAACCCCTTGGCTAAATGCCCACCGCTACAGTTTATACCTTGATTTTCTTCCTTTTTTATGGTGCTGGCTGATTAGCTATTTTACTTCCGAACATTTATGGAAAATGGAATTAAAAGCTAATCTTACCATACTGCAAAATACTTTTAAATATATGATTGTTTTCACAGTGTGGATTTTCCACGAGCTTCCTGAGTAGCTGTCATATGTGCACATCCCATCTCGGGAGCCTCTTGATGCCATTCGTGTCAGTCCCGCCCCCACCCCCATTTTAGTTCCACTCTCATGCGGCTGTGTTTTTCTCCTCTGCCAACCATCTGATGTGTTTAATGTTTCATTTGTTCTTAATCTGTCTCCCCGCCCTAGAATACAAACTCCATGAGGACATTGCTGTGTCTTCAGTACCTAGAACAGTGCCTGTTAATAAATACTGAAATATTTGTTGAATGCATGAGCAAAGAAAGAAATACAGGAAAAAAGGAATATATACAATACCCACACATCCAATATCCAGTGTGACTTATATCTTTCAGTATAAAGAGACTGGAAATTACCACTCGTATGTGCACAAGAAAAAACTAAATACACTGAAAAATCAACACCACTTCTTAGATTCATTAGAGAATCGCGGTCAGAGGGGAAAAATCAACATTGGAAAATCAGGTGAACACAAAAAATTGCAGCTCATCAGGAATGGAGCCATGCTGGCTAGACCCTGCTTCTGGAGCCAGGAGCAGGAGGACGCTCGGAGTAGAAATCAGTGGCAGATGGCCCCAGAACTTGTGTCCCTGCCACCCACATGGGAGACCCAGATGGAGTTCCAGACTTCTGATTTTGTCCAGGTCAGCTCTAGCCATTGCAGCCATTTGCGAAGTGAACTAGTGGATGGAAAATTCTAATTTTCTCTCTTTCTCTCTCCCTCCTTCTCTCTCTCTCTCTCATTCTATTGTCAAATAAAGAAATCTTTTAAAAAAGAAATGCCAAGATCCTCTGCAGCTTCAACTCTAAAAATCCCATCTAATTATTGCTATTTTGCCATCTATGAAACATTTTGCACTAACTGCTTTTTCTAACCTTTCTGCCGTATAACTCTTGGCCAGTTGCCTGAGTACCTTAATCCCAGTGGCAGTACATATTACCAGAGTGCATATAATGCAAGTCTGACACGTAGTTCCAAAGCAGTGTATGGGAACAGGAAAGTACGTCAGAAAGGTTGCACCGGGCACCTCACTTGTAACACATACAGCAGTGCTGTTCAGTATTCTCTTAGAGAAGTGGAAATATAGCACAAGATTCCAAGACTTACATACCAGGATTGTCTCCTGCCCTAGTCCACAAGCCATTTGGCTCCCTCTCAAAAAGGGCAGCCATTGCTACCAGTCCGTCACTTATCTTTCCAGAAAATACATACATGTATATTCACGTTTTACACGATTAGTGTTATGCACATTTTTTTCATTTCATGAATATGTGAGAATTTTCATGTGTTTTCATTTATGTTAACAGTGTTTTTAGGTAAATTTCTGACCATATGGGACATGAAGTGATGGCATGGCAAGTTTCTAGCTAACCTTGGTAACCCATACAGTTTTCATAAGTAGGGTGTAGGAAATTCTAAGTATTTCTCCAAGATTATAAATTGAGACCTTCCTGGGCACTAAATACTGTGTTAGGCATCTTACATTTGAATTTTAATACAGTAACCCTTTGAGATGAGGTTTACTGAGTTTTATTATTACTTCATAGATTAACATTGTTCTAAGTTAAAACTTAGAGAAACCTTAACTAGCCCAGGAATCCCGCTAGAAAGTAGTAAGGATGCCTGGCTCGCAAGGTCGTTGTGAGGGGTTGAATCGGATTTGGCTCCCCAATTTCATGAAGACTTCATGTTTTGTTATTGATGGTTATTTTTATCTTAGTCTGCTTGAAAGGCAGAGCAAGTAAGAAACAGAACTTCCATCTGCTGATCCACTCCCCAAATACCAATAACAACCAAAGCTGGGACCAAAACAAAACCCTGTGTCTCCCATGTGGGTTCAAGCACTTAAGCTCCCATCTGCTCCAGAGGGGACGTTAGTAGGAAGCTAGATCAGAAGTACTCAATCCAGCACTTCAGTACGGGATGCAGACAGCTCGAGCGGCATCCTAACCCACAGTGTCATGATGTCTACCTACTCAAGTCTGCTGTTAGTGATCAGTGGAGTGAGAGTGGTGTCTAAGAGCTCTGCCTAGTGGAATGTTTGTGTAACACTGAGGATGTACCCTCAGAGGGTAGTCTTGAGAGAGGGTGGCTTGGGAGCCAGCACTGTGGTACGGCGGGCCAAGCTGCACCACCTGGAACACCAGCATCCCCTCTCAGAGTGCCTGGATTCTCAACTTCCAATGTCACTCCCTGCTAATCATCTTTAACAGCAGCAGAAGATGGCACTTGACCCATACCACTTGGAGATATAAACCAGGCAGGCCCCAGCGTCTCTCTGCTGCCTGGCTTACCTCCATGCCAGCCTGCATGGCCAGCCTCCAGCAGACGCCAGGATCAGGAGCCACCTTCCACTTGCAAACCTTGAACTATAAGCCAGAACATAACTTGCACTACCCAAGAAGTTCCTCTTGGGTATTTTAGTTAAGGAAACAAAAAATAAACGCACTCCTGGACTCTGTACCCTACAGGCTGCCTCTTTGCTCCTTATAGATGACTTTTGGTTAATGGAGTGCTTTGCAGCAGGCGTTGTGGCACAGAGGTTAAGCCTGGCCTCTTAGGATACGTAGTTGCAGTTCTAGTCCCTGCTGTTCTGCCTCTGGTCCAGCCTCCTGCTTTTGTGCCCGAGAGGCAGTGAATGATGGCTCATCCAGAGGAACCTGGATGAATTCTTGGTTCTTTGCTTTGATCTGGCCCAGCCCCAGCTGTTGTTACCATGTGGGTGTACAGCTGTGGATGGGGGATGTCTCTACATTTGCCACTCTGCCTTTCAAGCAATTGTTTTAAAATGAATTACAGAGGCAAATATGGTGGTGTTCCAGGTAAAGCTGGCACCAAAGATGGTTTTGGTTCGAGTCTTGGTTGCTCCATTTCCAGTCCAGTTCACTGCTCATGGCCTGAGAGAACCAGTGGAAGATGGCCCCAATGCTTGGGAGAACAAAGAAAACTCCTGTCTTCTGGTTTCAGCCTGGCCCAGCCCTGGCCACTGCAGCTGGGCAGGAAGTGAACCAGTGCATAAAAGAGCTCTCTCTCTCTCTCTCTCTTTCTCACACACACTCCCACACACACACACACACACACTCACACATACACACACACTTTCTCTGTTTGCCCCTCCCTTTCTCTCTGCAACTCTTGCTTGAAAATGTTTAGAAATAAAATACAGTATTTTATATTTTCTATTTTGCTTAAAGATACATCATATCTGACCTCAACTATACAAGTTCTGTCACAGTATGTGATTCCTCTCCATGAGTTTAAATCACACCTGACCATTCTTGGGGACTGCCTTCCATAGTTACAGTCCTAAAGTGACAAAGCTGGAAAGTACACAGAGTTCAACGAGGATGCATAGATACATAGAACAAGTTCATCACAAAGGCTGACGAGGCTTTAAATCTTCATGTTTTGGAATCAGCAACTACCATTGAACAAGACTGAAAGATTTATGTCCTTTATGCTGGAGGACATCTTCCGTGGAGAAAACCTTGATGAGTAAGTGCAAACATGACCATATTCGTGCTGGGAAGCCCTTTGACAACTCAAGGCTGGAAATCCCACACTGTGCTTGTGGTCAGCCCGTTGTTTTCCTGCCTAGTGTATTCTGGCAGGGAGTATTCCACAAGCTTGTGCAGTTGTTGCTGAATGCCATGGACACTGAACTGGGGCCGCCCAGGGTCACCAATTAGCACACGCGTTCTGTGGGTCCGAGAACAATGCTTCAGCCACTGGTGCAGACGGTCTGCAAGGCTTGCGTCATAGAACATGTCTCCAAGAACTACCAGGTCCCACTGAGCTGGTTCCACATTCAGAATGTCTTCAGTTAAAATGGGAACAGGATCCAGTTGGTTCAATTCACAATTCAGTGTAATGGCCACTCCTGCAACTTTAAAACAGGCAGAATGAATTGGAATTAATTGGTATGAATTGGCATGTGCTAGGCTGTTTTAATTTCACACCTATCCTGACAATATGGGATTTTTGTTCCTTTTTCCATTGAAAGTTTTTTTAGAGGTAAAGGAAACCTAATATTTATACCATCATAAGCCACATTCTGCAGCTTCCAAGTATATAACTGGATATCCTCAAACAAAACAAAACAATACAAAATACCTAGAAATCCTGAGATTTTAGGAAAATGTGCTAATCTCAGCAGATACACAAGCTTTGGGTTAAGGAAAGCAACATGTTAGAACTGACATCCCCCTATATTAAAAAAAAAAAAAAGCATCTGCAGGGTTATGTTTTCAATGAAAGGGTAAAGGTAGGCCACACACAAAAAAAATCAGATAAAATAATTCACTTTTCCCAACTTGGGTTCTAATACAGTAAGACCCCAGGGGCAGGCATTTAGCCTGCTGGTCAGCTCCAAGACGGCACTCGGGATGCTCCATCCACATTGGCGTGCTTGGGTTCAAGTTCCAGCTCTGCTTCTGACTCAGCTTCTTGCTGATGCACAGGCGCAGTTAGTTGAGTCTCTGTTACCCGTGTGTGAGACCTGGACTGAGTTTCCAGCTCCCAGCTATGGCCTGGCCCGTATTTTTAAACCTGAAATTCTTACGAGGGTCTATGTCATTGGCCAGGATCCTGGATGCCCCCCTCATCTTGGCAGCAATAGCTGCAGCTCCACATCCACTCCCAAGATCCAGTACAGCTTTGCTTCTGACAACATCGGGGTTATCCAAAATATACCTAGGATGAAAGAGGAAAGCGTATCTTAGATAAACAGCAAAGAGTCAGTAAGAGACATCCAAAAAATAGGGAAAGAAAGTTTTTGAGTTAACAAACAATTAGTGGAACTTAGTGAAAGAACTCAGCCCAACATTGACGGATTGGGCCTGATCTGAGTGACGCGTAAAGTCGATCTTCAGGGCTGGGCATGGGCAGCAGGAGGGAACCTGGCCATTGCTCCTCAGCACCTTGAAGGGGGGTACCACATTGCTAATTATGTTCCCCGCATCAACATCTTCTTAAAAGGGTATTACAAGGTGGGCATTGTGGCACAGGAGGGTGGTCTGCAGCTTGAGGTGCCCACACCTCAAAGCATACACATACACCATCTTCCAGTAATAGAAGAAGACTAGATGGACTAGGCCCTGCCTTTGCTCCAGCAGCTATACATTAATTTTGAAAAGCAGCTCTGAGAACATGCCCTAAGAAGACATGTCAGAGAGCTGGAGACCTTAAAACGCAGATTCAAGAGTCCAGCACAATGGCTCAGTGGCTAAATTCTCGCCTCGCATGTGCCGGGATCCCATATAGGTGTGGGTTCATGACCTAGCTGTTCCACTTCCCATTTAGCTCTGATTGTGGCTGGGAAAGTAGCAGAGAATGTCCCAAAGCCTTGGGATCCTGCACCCATGGAGGAGACCTGGAAGAAGCTCCTGGTTCCTGGCTTCGGATCAGCTCAGCTGCTGCCAGTGTGGTCACTTAGGGAGTGAACCAGTGGACAGAAGATGTTTTTCCGTTTCTCCTTCTGTCTCCTTCACTCCGGGAAAAGCAGTAAAAGATGGCCCGAATGCGTGGGCCCCTGCCACGCAGGTGGGAGAGCTGTGTGGCATTCCAGGCTCCTGGCTTTAATGATGGCCATGTGGGAAGTAAAGCAGCCGACAAAAGGTACACATGTGTGTTTGTGTGTGTATATCTCTTCCCTTTTCTCTGTAAGTCTACCTTTCAAATAAATATTTTTAAATTACTAAATAATAATAATAATAATAATAATAATAATAATAAAAACAGGGGCCAGTGTGATGGCTCAACTGGCCAATCCTAGCTGCCAGCACTGGCATCCCATAGGGGTCCCACTCATGTCCCAGCTTCATGCCTTCCAGCTTCATGCCTTCCAGCTTCCTGCTTAGGGTCTGGGAAAGCAGCGGATGAAGGTCCAAGTCCTTGGGACCCTGCCCCTGCATGGGAGACCTGGAAGAAGCTCTTAGCTCCCTGGTTGGCTCAGCTCTGGCCATCGCAGCCATCCAGGGAGTAAGTCACCAGAAAGATCTTTCTCTGTTGCCTCTGAAAATTTGCCTTTCTATAAAAATAAACACATAAATAGATATGTAAAAAATAAAAAGAATTCCCCCTTTTAAAAAGAAAAAGAAGCTTGTGTGAGAAGGGGGAAAAAAAAAAACCATGGCTGAACTGCTCTAAATACAGTAAGAAGCCTTTGGAGCTTGGGGTTTGGGGCGGGACTATAATTTCATTATTAGGAAATCGCTTCTATGAGTATCAAGTTCTGGTGGTAACCCACACCACGCTGGTCTGCCAGAGGCAATCAATGTCCTCTCAACTTCAACTGAGAAGTTCCTAGCCAAGGCCAAGGCCAACCACTAAGGAGGCATTCCTAGAGGAGAAGACAAATCCTCCACGCAGCTTTAGATCACAGCTTCAGATTACAGACCGGGAGCCCCTGGGCAGGCTTCCCTGATTTCTGAATTCTGAGATACTATATATTTGGTAGGAGCATCAGAAAGCAGTATTGGAGCAGCTGAAAGAAAAATATTCTAATGGCTTTGCAATCAGAGGGCAGTACCGAGCCAGGGCCTGGCCTCCTGGCCAGTAGATCGCCCAGTAGGGGTCAGCATGGGGCCACAGGTCTGCTCTGTCCCACCAGAACTTGCATCTGGGGGTCAAAAGTCGTAACTGGATTTCGGGAGTGAGGCTGCCGCTGCAGGTGACTTCAGTGTTGTCCTCCAGGAACGCCTTCAGCGCCGGGTCCAGAAAGCCACCAGCTGCTCTCTGCGGGAGCAGAGATGGGCGGAAGGGCCGGCTTCCTGCAGCCCTGAGGACACCGCAGCCCAGGAGCAAAGCCATCAGGCCTCTCCCAGAGCTCAGGTTCCGTGGATGTTCTTCACAGCACGAGGACGGATGATGTCTGCCAGCTTGACCTCTAAGAACGAAACAGGGCTGAAGATTTCAAGGCTGACCAACACCTCCAGACCCTAAAACAAAATGCTACCGTGTCAGTTCCGTGTCTGGCAAGGTGCGAATTCGTTTCACAGGGAACATAAGAAAACCCAGTCCCTCAAACACAACAGAATTCTTTTTTGTGATTTAGAGCAATGAAAGTACAGGCATTGAACTCTTATATAAAATAAGGTATAGTTCCACAGCTCTTTGACGTGCTTTGTAACTCAGTTGTCTTTAAGCAGACACGGTGAACAACCACGAACAAGACACAAAACTCCCTGGCTGCATTCTTTTATTGTATTTAGGGGGCAGGGCAATTAACAAAGCAAACACAGGTTTTGCTTTGATGACTGCTGGCGGAGGTGCACACTGACTCCATCATGGCACTGGACGTTGGCAGATCTTAAGACAATGCAATAGAGATTCAGATTGAGAAAAAAACACAGCTATGGATTTTATGGTAACAAAAGGCCATCAACTCCCAAATCTCTTGCTGTCAATATCTTTGATTAAAGGCCTCCACAAAGCCGGGACTCAGAAGACATATCCCAGTGGCAGTGCCTCGACAGCAGTGAGAAGAAATGTGAAATGCACTTTACACAAATACCCACACAGGTGTTTAAGCCCTCAAATCTGTTCTGCATACGCATGCTAATCAGTCTTTGGGGTTTTTTAATTTTCTTTTTCTTTTTTTTTTTTTTACTTGAAAAAGCAGAAGGACAGACACACAGAGAGATGTATTCAGTGGCTCACTCCACCAAGCCCTTCAAAGCCTGAGCTGAGCCAGGCCAAAGCCGACTCTGATGTGCAGTGCAGGGACCCAGGCACCTGCCGCCTCCGAGGATGCACTGGCAGGGTCCACCCCCACTGGGTGTAGCTGCTGACCCACTAAGCCAGACGCCTGCCCCTTAAAGTCTAGGTGCACTCCAAGTATTTAAAATAAGGATTATTAACTTATCGCGGCTCCAGGGGACAGGAGATCCGGGCTGGTTGGAAGCTATCCGGGGCCGGACAAACGGAGGACTCGTTCCTCATTGGCGGGAACTGCCGCCCATCTTCCAGTTTCTCAATCCAGAAATCCAATGATTGGTATTTAAGCTCCCAGTTTCACTCACTGGCGAGTGGCGCGGCGGGCCACAGTCTTCGGGTGGGGATTCGCCCGTCACCCCGCTCCGGGTGTAGAGCTTAAGCCGCAGGTGCTGCCCTTCCTGTCTGCTTACCTGGCTCGGGGTCCCGGGTCCCGGTGCTCCCCGAGTTCGAGTCCCGGCCCGCCCACAATCCCGGCGGCGCTCGCTTTCTCCTCCCCACCTCTCGCACTTGCTTAAAGCGACAGAAGCAGCAACCAGAAGGACCCGCAGCTCCCGCACCACGGAAGGCGAGGTTATGTTTACCAACTTCTGATTTCTAAAATGCATCGTTTTGAAACCGTGCGTGTAACTCTAATTTCTGTGGCTTGTTTTTTGGGGAAGGCTGAGGAGCGAGAGGCAGGTGGGCAGCAGAAGGTCAGCCAGAAACCTAAGTTACTAGGGGCTTCCCTTTCAGGGGCGTCTTCTGTGCCCCCCAACAAGATGTGTACAAAATTGCAGCTTTTAAATCTGCATTTCTCTCTCAGCTACAGGGGACCAGCTGAGTGAATTTTTTCTCATCATTTCAGTAGTGAATTAGGTGGAACCATGTGCAAAAATATAACTTCTGCCATTTTGGTAGTATGCATTTTGTTCTGTATCATTCACATAATATGTACATACCGATGTTTTATGGAAATGTATATAAAGATCAACGTTTTATGAGGCCAGTGCAGTGGCATAGTAAGCTTATCCTTTGCCTGTGGCGCTGGGATTCCATATGGGCACCAGGTCATGTCCCAGATGCCCCACTTCCAGCCCAGCTCCCTGCTTACAGCTTGGGGAAGCCACGGAAGATGGCCCAAGTCTTTGGGACCCTGCACTCACATGAGAGACCCAGAAGAAACTCCTGGCCCCTGGCTTCGGATCAGCTCAGCTCTGGCCATTGCAGCCATGTGGGGAGTGAACCAGTGGATGGAAGACTCTGTCTCCTTTTCCTTTTTCTATTTCCTCTCCCTCTCTCTCCTTCCTTCTGTAAATCTGCCTTTCAAATAGAGAGAGAAATAAACCTTTATTTTTAAAAAAAATCCACATTTTAAAATCTTTACAAATTGCGTTTAAATTTGTAATATATTTCACTGAAATTCCAGCCTAAAATGCAAGCAAACGCGGCCACTGCTCCTAAGCAAATGTGTCTTGCCTGTCATCCCAGTGTTTCTCCGAGACATTTTTTATCTTTAATTTTTTGTTTATCTACTGAGTTTGAAAAGCAGACTGACAGGGAAGCACAAAGACGGAAATACTCCGTCTGCTGGGTCGCCCACACAGGCCTCCCAACTCCCCCCTTCCAAATGGCTGCCAAAGCGGGTCAAGGGCTGGGCCAGAGGCAGCAGCCAGTGCCTTCAGCAAAGTCTCCCGTGTGGACGGCAGGTACTGAACCAGCACCTGCAGCCTCCCAGGGAGCACCCCGGCGGGGAGCCTTAAGCAGAAGCGGGACTGGAGCCCAGGCACTCCCCTGTGGGCTGCAGGAGCCTCCAACAGCTGCTTAATGACTAGCCCATCTCCATGGAAAGAGACGTCTGCTCTCTCCTAGCCCCAGGCCCGCCTATGTGAAAGGTTGATTTTTCTCTCCTCCCTTCCTCATCTTCAGCTCACAGTTCTGTGATCATTGGCCAACTTTTCACCCACCTGCTGGCCCTTTAAACACTGACCGGAAGGAAAGCCCTGCAGTCCCGAACAGATGACGCTATGTTGCCATCTGGTGGTCGTTTGGCGCAACGCCTGGCAAGCCGCCTGAGTGAATGCGATGGGGGCTGAAAATCATCAGAGTCTGGCGAATTGGAGTTAGGATTTATTCAGAAGATGTAACGCCAGAGCAGGCCGCTTCACAAGCTTTTACTTCACTTCAGACTGTTACTTACAGGGTAGGCATGTGCCGTGAGTGAGATTTAACGAGCACATGTATGTTGCAATGAATCACACTCAAAGAAGCATGTTTGTGCAGCAGCTTCAGCCGCAGCTCGGCCATGGCTTCATCCCGTATCAGCGTGCTAATTTAAGCCCCAGCTGCTGGCTCCAGATCCAGCTTCGTGCAAGTGCACCAGGAAGGCACCAGATGGTGGCTCAAGTGCTTCCCGGCTCCCTGCCTGTGGCTGGATGGGAAGTGGAGCAGCCAGGACACGAACCATACCCATACGACATGCCAGCACTTGCAAGCAGAGGATGAGCCAATTGAGCCACTGCACTAGCCCTGTTGGTATCCTTTCTAATAAATCAGGTCTCTGGGTTACGTTCACGTGAGAGTTTCTATGGTTTATCATTGGGCAAAGCTGCTTTGACCTGTTGCGTATAGAACTGGCAGTTCTGCATTAATCCCCCCTCCCTCCATTGCCTTTTGGCAGCGTCTTAGTCCATCTTGGGCTGCTCCAGCAGAATACCACGGACAGGTCAGCTTCCAATGAGCAGGAATGTGTTGGCTTCCAGGCCGGAGGCTCGGAAATCCCAGATCCAAGCATTTAGAGAAGGCCTTTGACTCGTTCCTGTTCCTTCTCTGCAGTTGCGTTGACCTGGGCCCTTGAACACCAAACAGGTCAGAGGGCGTCTCTTCAAGCCTGAAACGTAAGAGCCAAGTTGCTTTGTTACTGTCACAGCCATTGCTTTTCCATTAGGGAAGGCTGCCCCACCAAGTGAGCCAGCATACTGAGCGCACACTCAGTCCAGAGGAAGAAGGCGAGTTCAACCGTTCAGAGAGCGCTAGAGGGCGCGAAGCGCTTGGCTCATATCCGTGTTCCATCTCCGCGATATTCCCAAGATCCCTGGGGTCCCTCTAGTGGGGACCGGGACAAGAGGTGTGACGTCTGGGCTGGGAAGAAATTTCGGACACATGGAATGGAGAGGTGAGATGAACCAATGCATACCTTATTGATTTCCGCTGGGGCAACTTCTACCAATTTTTTTTTTTTTTTTTTTTTTTTTTTTTTTGCAGGGCAAGCACATAGATGAAGGTTACTAGCTAACTATACAAGAGCATGCAAGCTGCTCCAACAATAGATCACAAAGGATTTGGAAGACAATCCCCAGGTCTCAGGCAACAGGGTAAGTAAACACGAGTTACAGGAACAAACACCGGTACACAAACAGATCTAACAGAACTTTGTCCTCGGATCCGGGCAGGCCACAGTCGCTCCGGGAAGAGGGAGGTGAAGGTGAAGCTGCCTCACCCCTCTCGAGGCGCGCTCTGTCAGCAAGGCGACCCGCCATCTCGGCGGGAAGTTTGCAAAAATTCTCAGTGTGCCAAGAACGTTTGCGATTCGGGGGTCCTCGAACTCTTGGTGGTGTGGCTTTTTCAGGGAGCTGACTTCAACACCAAGAGTGTAGTCTGGGCTGGAGGGTCAAGTGCCATGGACATCCTTAAACATCTTGCGGAAGAGTCTCGGCAGGTGCTTCTTAAAGACGGTGGTAAAATCAGAGATTCGGCCGCAAGGCTGCCCTACTGTTAGCCTGTTAGCACTGCGCGTTTATTACCACCGAGGAGCTGGTACATTATTCTTAAGTTCATATGTTATTCATTTGTTGCTTGTTTTTACCCCAATATTCTTTTTCCTTCCCCGAAACACCAGTTTTACATTTAGCTAGTTCTTTCTTAGGATTCTCATAACTGTGTTGATTTCTCGGGCTTTCCCTGCTCTTGATGACCTTGAGCCAGTTTTTTTCTCTTTATAAATTAATTTATTTACTTTGAAAGTCAAGAGTTACAGAAAGAGGGCCAGGTGCGATAGCCTAGCAGCTAAAGTCCTTGCCTTGAAAGTGCCAGGATCCGTATGGATACCAGTTCTAATCCCGGCAGCCCCACTTCCCATCCAGCTCCCTGTTTGTGGCCTGGGAAAGCAGTCGAGGATGGCCCAAAACCTTGGGACCCTGCACCTGTGTGGGAGACCTGGAAGAGGCTCTAGGCTCCTGGCTTCGGGTCGGTGCAGCTCCAGCTGTTTGCAGCCATTGGGTAGTGAATCAATAGATGGAAGATCTTCCTCTCTGTCTCTCCTCCTCTCTGTATATCTGACTATCCGATAAAAATAAATCTTGAAGGAAAAAAAAACTTAAAGAAAGAAAGAGAGAAATTTGCCATTTGCCAGTTCACTCCCCAGAAGGCCTTAACAGCAAGCACTGGGCCAGGCCGACACCAGGAGCCTGGAGCTTCATCTGGGTCTCCCAGGGGTCCAAGTACTAGGTCTGTCTTCTGTGACTTTCCTCCAGTGCATTTGCAGGGAACTGGATAAGAAGTGGAGCCTCCAGGACTCAAACCGGTGTCCCTATGGGATGCATGGCAAGCAGTGGCGTCTGGCCAGCTGTCTTGGAGGATGCACTCTTTGGGAATTTGATGCATGTCTTGTGGTAGCACTGGGGCTGGGGGTTCAGGGAGGCAGATATCGGAGGTAAAGTGCCATTTCCACCCCCTCGTGCCCAAGGGCCATGCCATCAGTATGACTTAGGACTGCTGGTGTCATCCCGGTGACCTGGCTGAGGTGCTGGTGGCCGTACTCCACTGTGGAACTCCGTCCGCCACTCCTCTTGAGGACTGGGCAGTCGGCTCCTCCTACTTGAGGTCGCAGCTCTTCTAGGGCCTTAAGCCTGAGCTCTCCCGGGGGGCCAGCTCACCCCGCAGGTGTCGTTCCAGCTTCCACGTTCATGCGAACCCAGGCCTTATCCAGAGCCATTCCCGCAGGCCCGACACCAGCCAGGCAAGGGCCCTGGTGTGACCTTAACAACCTTGCTTGCCTCTGTAGTCTGCCTTGGGTCACCTTTTCGGGAAGTGCCTGGATGACACAGTGTAGAACAGCAGTGCTGGCACACCTGCCCACTGCCCACTGCACTTCCGCTATCATCGTCACTGTCATCTGGTCAACCGTAGCTTACACCTCTCTCGTATTTACCTGTCTACTGTGTCTCCCCCCGCTGGAATACGGAGGGATCCGTCTCTGCGCCCAGAACTAAGGGCACCCTGTGGCACGCGACAACCATCCAGGAAGTAGCTGTGAAATGAAATGAGTGCGCGGAAAGTAATCACCACTGTGATCTAGGTGGACAAAGAGAAACCGGGCCAGGAAGGTGACATGGTTAACACACAGCACCTGCCAGAACCCTCTCCAGTGTCAAAGCACGTGTGCAGTGTGGGCATTTTTATGACTTCTGATTTGCAGTTTTAAAAATGGAGGTTCCAGGGCAAAGGAACTTGCAGGAAGCCTCATGAATAATTAGCAGTGGAACCAGGGTGAGGCACCAGCCAGCCCGGTTCCAGAGTCTGCCCCCTTAGCCCTTAAGCATCAGACTCAAGAACAAGAAAGGAGAGGGGTATGTGAAACCCAGTGTCAAGGACAAGCTTGTAATAGAGCGAGAAAAAGACGGGTTCCGCTGTCCTAAAGTTTTTCATCTGCACCTGTTTAGAAGAGGAACCCGATGCTGGGGCAAGGGAGAGGTCCTTTCACTGTTGCCTGGAACCATGGGCTGTTGGGATGAAAGAAAAGTTTAAAGGTCACACCCCCCACACACACACTCCTCAAACCTGAAGTCTGGCTACAGCACCTGAGGGCTCTGACATTCTTCTGTGAGCAGGGGAGAGGGCAGTGCCAAAAGCCTGTCCCCGCCCCCTGGAGCCAGAGAGACAGCAGAGAAGCATCTGGAAGAGTGACACCTAGCACCTGCAATGGTAAGGATCTATCCTTGCGGAAACACAGTCCAAGAATTTTCATTTTCCTGTACTGGACTTGGCCCTAATTTTTGCACAGTTTTCTAATTTTTTTTTTTTCATATGTGAGAAGTTCAGGAAGGGAATTCAGTGAAAAGTAACTGTAAGGACTTTACATGAAGTCTCAGCAGTTCAATAGTAGGTTTCACAAGGCTCAAAATGTGCCTCGAGGTACAGGACATATTCGGTAGGGGAACCAAGCAGGAGCGATAGAAAATGAGAGGGCAGGCGAGAACTTCTACCCTCTGGGGCATTCCCTCAAATAGTTGCAACATCCAGGGCTGGAGCAGGACAAAGCCAGGAGCCAAGAACTCCATCCAGGCCTCCCCTATGGGTGATAAGGGCCCAATGATATGAAACGTCACCTGGCCCGGAGGTGGTGTATAAGCAGGTAGCTGGGTCGGAAATGGGAGCCAGGACTCAGACCAGAGGCATCCCAAGCAACACTTAATCCATCTTGCCCAGCACGTGTCCCATGCGTGCAAATCCTGAAAGTAGGGCCTTTCAAAAGACAGAAAACAAGAAATACTGACAATAGTTGTTGCTACTTAAACTATTGACTGCATGGGTCAGACCACCCTGGGATGTTTGACTTAGCCCAGGAGTCCTCCTGTGCAGGCTGGGTCAGAAGCTGTGCCACTTGCTGTAAGAAGTAACAGGCCCTCCACTGCACATCTCTACGTTCTCATTTTTTAAAGAAATATTTATTTCAGGTCAGCTTAGCGTGCTAAGCCTCTTCCGGCAGCATTGGTGTCATATCCTGGCTGCTCCACTTCCCATCCAGCTCCCTGCTTATGACTTGGAAAAGCAGTGGAGGATGATAACCCAAGACCTTGGGCCCCTGCACCCATGTGGGAAACCCAGAAAAAGTTCCTGGCTCATCATTTCAGATTGGCCCAGCTCCAGCTGTTGCAGCCGTTTGGGGAGTGAACCAGAAGAAGGAAGATCTCTCTCTATCTCTCCTCTCTTTGTAAACATATTCCATTCCAATAAATAATTTCGAAAGATTTGCTTATTTATTTGAGAGAGGTACACAGGGAGAAGGGGAGACAGAGAGGGAAAGAGAGGAGAGATCTTGCATCCACTGATTCATTCCCCCAGATAGCCTCCTGTGTGGGTGGCAGACACCCGAGTATTTCAGCCAGCCCCTGTTGCCTCCCTGGGTATGCATTAACACAAAGCTGGAACCGGGAAGACTGGCTTTCCCTCCCCCACTTTCCAATATTTATATTATTTATTTGAAAGGCAGAGTTAGAGGGAGAGCAAAAGAGAAAGAGCAAGAAAGAAATCCTTCATGTGCTGGTTCATTTCCCGTGGCCAGCATGGTTGGGGTTAGAACTGGCCCAGGCTGAAGCCGAGAGCCAGGAAGTCTGATCTGATCTTCCATGTGTTGCAAGGGCCGAAGTACTTGGGCTGTGTTTTTCTGGCCTTCCCAGGCACATTAACAGGAACTGGATGGTAAATGGAACAGCCAGGACTCAAACTCACGCTTACACGCCGCCATGCCGACGTCACAGGCAGTCATTTCATTTGCAGAGGGCTGCAGGGTCAGGGGCTCCTCATGTTGACCAGCAGAGGGCACCATCAGCTCGTAACTGCCTAATCCAAACGCCAGAGGAGAAGGCCTTTCCCTTGTGGATTGCGAAGAAAAAAGCAACTTGTCCTTTAAGGGCCCATTCAGTTGTAATAATGACAAATAAGCCTTTGCAACCTAGAGACTGACAGAAATTCAGGATGTAATTAGGTTTTTGCCGCGTCACTAACATACCTCGTGTCAGTGTTTTCAACTGTGGTCCCAGGGTTAACTGACTCCCAGGAGCCCATGGAGCTGTTGCGGTCTGATCCGGCCGCGCACCTTCCATCTGCTGAAGCAGGTGCCCTGGCCGCCTTGGAGTCTGAAACAGTCAGCAAGACCCTGACCTTGAACTTTCCCAAGTCTTTCAGTGGGGTAAGCTCTTGCACTTCAAATCCATCTGTCAAGGGCTATTTGGGTTGACAGGAGACTGATTCTAGATAATATCAGGCTCAGGCCAGAAACGTAGACCACTCAGCCCCACTTGGCGATGCCTCTCAGTGGGGGCTGTCACGCGGTCTGCTTCTCCCACGGTCCACGCTGCTTTAACCTGCTGGGAAGGAGAAGGTCTTGTGGCAGTGTTAGACCACCACCTGGGACATCTGCATCCCACACGGGTCAGCTGGCTCATGTTCCTGCTACCCCACTTTCCATCCAGCTCCCTGCTGGTGCACCCGGGTGGCAGAGGATGGTGGCTCACACCCTTTGGTCCCTGCTGCTCGCATGGGAGACCCGGGTGTAATTGCTAATTCTTGGCAAAGCCCCCGCCGTTGTGGCCATTTGTGGGACAAACTAGAAAATGGAAGATCTCTCTCTCAGCCTTCCAAGTAAATTAGTCTGCTTTAAAAATTCATTGGAGCCACAGCCTGGGCTGCAAGGAGATGTTGGCTGGAAGGCCCGGCAGCTGCAAAGATCTCAGAAAGCTGGGGTCCCAGGGGCTGGTCCCTCCTGCCATCCTGCCAGAGGGCACAGGGATTGTGTCTTTTACCGCACACTCCGAGACGCTGTTGTCCCAGGATAATGCACTGCCGTGAGGGGAACGCACGGAGCACACGGACACGACGCTGAGGCTTCTTGGCCAGGGAAGAGCTCTGGAATCTGCTAAATGGGGGCCACACCGCTCAGTTCCTCAGTGAACGCGGTATGTCAGCGGCGTCAGGGTGAACGCTCCTTATTTTGTAGCCACTTACCACGCTTTGTGTGTGTGTGTGATAAGCTCCTTCCAGGGGGACTGGCCCTCTGCCCTGGCTTAGAGCAAGGAAGATCACGGCGGGGTTAGCATGGGAATGGCCGTTCACGCCCATGTCCCCGGCCAGTGCCGAGCAGAGCAGCTCGGGTCTAAGCCAAAAAATGCGTATAATCTATACGATTTTATCACAAAAATGCATTTTCACGAAGTTTTCAAAGACCTCTCATATGTGTGGATTTCAACATATTTTGCACCAAAATAAACATGCCTTTCCCTTGCAGCTCAAATGAAGTTTCTCCAGCATCCTTAGCTGCACGTGTGAACTGAATGCAAGGAAACAGGTCAGAGGCAGAGAACCCAAGATTGGCAGTTACTGTGAGGGCGGGGAGGAGAGGCTGAGAAGGATGGGGGACACTTCCACCTTTTAGTTGATTCCTGATTTTTAATTTTATACAGGAATTTTATTCATCACAGTCATTTGTGTCGTTTAATACACAATGCATAAGCATGAGCGCTCCTGGTCCACTGTTAGACAAGGCAGCATCACAGCTAAAAACATCTCATGGACTAACCTTGCCTGCCTGGAAAGCAACACGGGTCTCCTGGAAATCAGTTTAATTTAACTTCCCTGCAGGAGCCCATGCAGTCCCCACCCGCCTGCTGGCTGGAGGCTCCCGGCCCTGCCTTCCAGCCAGGCGCCCCAGGTCAGGGAAGCAGGTGGGGCTTGCGACGGGGTCTTAGTGGGTGCAGGGTGGTGCAAGGGTGTCTGAAGGATTTCGCTCTGCAGGTGGCTAAACCAGACCCTTCGCGAGGTGACCTTGATCCAGACACAGCAGTGCCTCATTTTTGCCAGCAGAGGGAGATGTTTAGCTGCTTGTGAAGCTTGTGCGGCAAGTCTGCCTACTTTCTAAAACAAACAAACAAACAAACAAACTTGCTCTCCACAGTCACGTGGTCACGCGCGACCCCCTTGGGCACCGCTGACCTGGAAGACGGCCCGTGTTCGGGAGGGGAAGATCGTGCTCTGGCTGTTGGTGCCCAGCTACATCCCTGCTGACACTTCCTTGCCCTCAGAAATCCCACCACCCCGTGGTTAAATGGCTCAGCTGGGACAGCGGCCGGCCCCTACCCTGAACTCTGCCACTCAAAAGGCTGTGTGGTCCGCGGGAAGATGAGAGCACTGGGCTTGTGCTTCTTTGGCTGTAAAACAGGAGTCAAGGGCCCGGCACGGTGGCGCAAGTGGTTAAAGGTCCTCGCCTTGCACGCCCGGGATCCCATATGGGCGCCGGTTCTAATCCCGGCAGCCCCGCTTCCCTTCCAGCTCCCTGGCTGTGGCCCGGGAAAGCAATCGAGGACGGCCCAAAGCTTTGGGAGACCCTGCACCCGCGTGGGAGACCTGGAAGAGGCTCCTGGCTTCGGATTGGCGTAGTATCGGTCCGTTGCGCTCACTTGGGGAGTGAATCATCGGACGGAAGATCTTCCTCTCTGTCTCTCCTCTCTGTATATCCGCCTTTCCAATGAAAAAATAATAAAAAAATAAATCTTTAAAAAAAAAACAGGAGTCAAGGAACCAGCACGTGCCCTAGACGATGGTTGGGTACACGGCTGCCTGGAAGGCAGCAGGTGGATGAAGATGGCTTAGGGCCAAGATGACGTGGGCCTTCTATCTCCTCCTTTATTGTTAGAGCTTCACAGAAACTGAAAATGAAGAGAATTAAAGTTTTAATTCTAAGTGCTCAATATCGGGGAGCCACATGTATGCACCAAGTGCGGGAAGATAGGGGGACCCCCAGTTCTCTCTTTAATTCATTTAGGCTCAGATAAACTTGCAGGTCAGACGATCGACAGATATTCTTATACATACTTGCTCTCCCGTTGACCTGTCACCTCGGGAGCGCTGATCATGACGGAGTCATAATTCCTGTATTAGTCATGCTGTGTTTCCGAGGCTGTCCAGGATAGGAAATGTTTTATAAAGGTATGGATGGCGACACAGGCACGTCATGTCATATCTGAATCTTGTTTTCAAGAATTCTTTCTTTGAGAGACAGAAACAGTTCCCACCCACGGCTCGCTGCCAGGTCTCCCATGTGGGTAACATGAAGCCAAGTATGTGACCCGTCACAGCCCCCTGCCAGAGTCGGGGTTTGCAGGAAGCTGGAGGCGGGGATGGGAGCTGGGGGGTCAGCACTCGTGTGGGACATGAGCGTGTCAACGACCGGTCAGATACCTGCCTGCACCTCTCTCGTCGCTGTCATAGTGAATTCGTGCTGTCCAAGGTTCCTAAAATTGTCAGTGGCAATTTGACCCGGCAGTTATTCTGGAGCACTCGAACGTAAACTGGATTAATTGTAGCGCCACGTCACAGGCTGCCGTTTGCCTTGCGTCTCGGCGGTTTGCAGATGGAGAACCTGAGGAATTTGAAACAAGCCTGTGCTCAGCAACCTGCAAGCGAAGCTCCACGTGGCCCCGGACTTAGCCATCCTCGCTGGAACGATGACCGATCACCGCACAACCGAGTGACCTGCAGTTCTTCACAAGTAAATCCAGCCCTGCAGTGGACCTTGCTCTCTCTCTTATCATAGCCTTACCTGCGGGTCTGTGTCGCATGCTTTTCAAGGGCTTTTCTGATGAGTTACTAAGGCAGGTCAAAGTACATCAAGGTCAAAGTCTTCTGGAAATCTGATTAAATAATTGCAAAACCAGATTTTTACAACTTTCAATACCTTTAATACTTTTAATCACTCTGCAGCAAAGACTTCTATACACAACAAATCATAGCTTTCTCTGGCTCTGGTCCATATGGCCCTTTATGAGGACAGATCCTATAATTTGCAATACCCCTGAGTCACGTGGAGGGCTTCTGCCCTCCCGGCGGCCAGGGAGTCATAATGTCCTCTGCCTTCTCTGGTGTGTTTGCCAGTCTCATTTGTGACTCTCTCTTAACCACATTACACGGCTGGTATTCATGCCCAGTACAGTCCCTCGGAGCGAGGCTTCTGCTGTGGCTCTGTTAGCCGATTAAGTATGGCAGGAGGGACACAGTGCTAGTTCAAGACCTAGACCTTGAAGGAACTACTAGCTTCTCCTTTTTGTTCTTGGAAACCCTGAGTTGCCAGGTGAGAAGTCCAACTACTTTCTGAACAGATCATGTGTAGAGGTTGTGTTTGGAGGGACGTGGGAGTCCAGCCGAGCCAAGTCCCTTGTGTATGTGACAACCAGCTGCACAAGTGGCCACTAGCAAGACCAGCCAAAAAAAATCAGCCAATTAAGCTAAAATCGCTGCTTTAAATCTCTGTATAGTTGATTGGACAGCAGTATATTATTGAAATGCTAGATGACTCTGCCTTTTATTATTGCAGTCATTCCAAAATATTTACTGAGTCCCTGCTATGTGCCAGTTGTAAGAACTGGATATAGTGCTGAAAATCAGCAATTAGACAAATAAGCAGTACAAGAAGTAGCTGGATAAAACATAGCCAGACAAAGGGATAAAGAGTAATTGCCAGGGAGCTGAAGGCAGGCCCTCTGGGGTGACTGCTTTCAAGTGGCGATCTGAATGATTACATGGCGTTGGCTCTGTGGAGACGAGGGGCATGTTCCAGATGGGAGGGACAAGCAGCAAGGCCAGAGTAAGGATGAGGTTGGGCCTAACAGTGAAGACACCTGCTGACATGCCCTGCTCTCTAGCAGAGCGCCTCTGTTTGAGTCCCGGCTGCAGCTCCCTGAGCTTGCAGAGCCAGGAGGCAGCAGGCAACGGCCCAAGTCATTGGGTTCCTGACACTCACATAGAAAGGCCTGGATTTTGTTCCTGGCTCTTTGCTTCAGTTCCTCAACCAGCCTTGGCCATGTGGGCATCTGGGGAATAAACCAGTGGATCCAAAGGACCCTGGAGTGGGAGGAGGTTGGCTTGCCTGAGAAGTAGAGAGCTGGGACTCCTTGCCGGAGGAGTGGAGTAGGAGATGGTTGAAGTCAGAGGCAGCAGGGCCTATGTGTCGTCCCAGAGGGAGTTTGCACTTTGTTCTCTGGGTGAGGGAAGAAAGCACTGGAAGGTCTTACATGAGGGAATGGTGTACTCTTGTGTGAGTTGTTACAAAGTTGGCTCTGGGAGCCGTGTGGAATAAAACCTGCAGGAGTCCCAGGGGGAGATAAGGGAAACCAGTTAGCAAGTCTTGCAATAGCCTGGACAGCAGGTGGGAGTGGCTCGGGCCAGGGAACAGGTGCTCAAGGTGTGACTTCACCAGTGTGGTAGTTGCTCCAATAGGTAAACAGAGGCAGGCATTTGGCCCAGTGGTTAAGACCTGGACTGAATCCCTGGCTCCTGACTTTAGCATTGCCCGGTGTCTCCTGTTATGGATGTTCTAGGAGGGAGCCTATGCATAAGAGCTTGCTCTCTGTCTTTCAAATATTTATTAACTTAAATTAAAAAAAATTAGTCCAAATGGGAAAGAGATAAGCATAAAAGTAAAGCAATGTGAGTCTCCTTAAACTTTTAAAAAAATTGAGCTACTTTTCAAAAGCATAATTTATGTTGACATGTTACAGACTTACACTTATTTATAAAGAATAACTACATATTTAAACAAGTTTTAGTTCTAATTTCTGGAGTGAATCACCAATACTAATATAGTCACCTAAATAAATGCCTTTGAAGGGGTCTGGCATGGTAGCCTAGTGGCTAAAGTCCTCACCTTACACACACCAGTATCCCACATTCCAGTTCTAATCCTGGCAGCCCCATTTCCCATCCAACTCCCTGCTTGTGGCCTGGGAAAGCAGTCAAGGACGGCCCAAAGCCTTGGGACTCTGCACCTGCAGGGGAGACCTAGAAGAGGCTCTGGGCTCCTGCCTTCAGATCAGCGCAGCTCCGGCCATTGCAGCCACTTGGGGAGTGAATCAGTGGAAGGAAGATCTTCCTGTCTTTCTCTCTGTATATCTGACTTTCCAATAAAAATAAATACATCTTTAAAAAAAATGTCTTTGGTGTGCACCCATAATGTTTCCAAGAATATTCCTAAGAGGGTGGTGTGGTGTTGTGGTGCTGTGGGTTAAACCACAATTGCAGCCTCATGGCACAGGTTTGAGTCCCAGCTGTTCTGTTGCTTCTTCTTCATATATATATATATATTCTTCTTTATATATATATATATTTTGAAAGGCAGAATTACACAGAAAGAGTGAGAGGGAGAGAGATTTTCCATCTACCGATTCATTCCTCAAACATTCTCAGAGGCAGGGGCTGGGCCAGGTCAAAGAGCTTGGGACTCCACGTGGCTCTCTCCTGTAGATGGGAGGAGCCCACGTCCTTGAACCAGCCTTCACCGCCAGGCTTAGAAGCAGAAAGCCGGATCAGAAGTGGAGCAGCTGGGACTCAAAGCACTTCGGTACAGGATGCTGTCATCACAGGATACTGCTTAACCTGCCACTAGACTCCAGCACCGTGCTCCTGCCATCCACGTGGGAGACCAGGGTGGAGCTCCTGGTTCCTCACTTTGACCTGGCTCAGCCCTGGCTGTGCAGTCATTCGGAAGGTAAACCAGTGGCTGGCAGGTCAGAGGTTGGTGCGGAGATGTGTGTTTGAAAGAGAAGGCCAGGAAAGACTCTAGTTTAGGGCCTAAGCAAACAAGTCTGGTGGTACATGAGCTGATGTGAGGAGGCTGGGAGGAACAGTGTTGTCAGAGAAAAGCAAGAGTTCGGGGTGGGAAATGGAGACATTTGGACACTGAGCAATTAGCTATTCTATTCCCACCAACTCAGTGAGGTGGATGTTAGCATCATGTCTGTTTTTAAAATAATTATTTGATGGTCCTACCCACTTTCCTGTAGCCCTTGACCCTTTGTGCCCTAATCATGTATGTAAAGATTGTCAAAAATAAAGGGAAAAATTAAAAATAAAACAATTATTTGGCAGACAGAATGGTAGACAGTCACACTGAAAGAACCCGCCATTCTCCAGGTTCACCCACAGCTCGGGGTCGGGAACTCCACGCAGGTGCCTCCACAGGAGTGGCAGGATGAGTTGCTTGAGCCATCCCTTGCTGTTCACCTGGGTGTCATTAGCAGGAAACTGGAATCAGCAGTGCAGCTGGCACTCAAACTCAGGCACTGCCATGGAGAACATGCTAGATGCTCACCCCTCACCCTTTCACACCTGGAGACCCCGAGACTTGTGTCTGCTCCAAACACAGAAGCCTTTAACTGGACCAGGTCTGACTTTGAAGCCCAAGTTCATCTCAGTAGCTCTCAATGTTTCTTTAAAGATTTTTTTTTTTTTTTGAGAGGCAGACTTACAGAAAGGAGAGACAGGCAGAAAGAGATCTTCCATCTGCTGGTTCATTCCCCAAATGGCATAACAAGAGCCAGACCAGATCCAACGAATACCCATCCGAAACCCAAAGTTGGGAGTGTCTTCTGGGTCTCACGTGGGCACAGGGGCCCAAGGACTTGAGCCATCCTGATGTTCCCTTTCCGGGGCATAAACAGGGAGTTGCTCTCAATATTGTCCAAGCTATGTGGCTAATAAGACGTTTATGATGGCGGCTTTAGTAATGAATAATAATAAAGATTAATATTTACTACTACCGATATTAAGGCGTTCATTTTTTACAGACATGACTCTGGAACGAGTAGACTTTGAAAGAAGAGTGTTAATCTCTTAGACACACATATTGCTATATGCACTGCTGTAGTTATAATGAAATACATGCATTATAATGATATATAATGATATATTACATGCAATATAATGAAATATAATGAAATGCATTGGGAACATGCAATAAATGTGAAACAGGCGCACAGATACGTGCGGACTTATTATCCTGTTCTTTGCGTTTTGTGTATGTTTGGAAATTTCCATCACAAAAGATTTATAAAAAAAAGAGTTCAATATTTATCCAGTGTTTGGAGCCCATGGCTGCTGCTCAAAAATAGACACAGAGGCACCGGGTTGGTCATTGTTTCCCGTATTCTACTTACAAGAGGGTTGTTTTTCTTGAAAGGATTTTGTGAAATTGTACATTTCAAGATGCACATAAAAAGTAGCATGTATTTAACCATGACCTCTTTATTGCAGCTTCTGAGGGCCTCTCCTATTCTTCCAATCATGACAAATGAGAGTAAATAATTCCCCCTAATTTGGCCTCAGCACTCAACTGCTGTCACATTAATTGCTACCTTCGTATAGCTACTGCCTGCCTGTCTGCAGCCAGTGATAACATGTTAAAACACATTACAGTCTGTGTTTAGTGTCTAAGTTCAGATAAGAATTTAGCAAGTTTTTCCATTTTTGGGTAGCTTTTTTAAAAATTAAAAATCGGAAATTCTGCTATGGACTTAATCAGCACTGGCCATGCGTTCTCTTAGACAAATGTCCAGAACTTGCTCTTTTTGCCCAACAATGCTGAAAAGGCAACGCCACAATAATTTTAAGTTTCTAATACACATATATTCTAGTATAGTATACAAGGAAGATATTTTTAACTCTTTTTCCCTGGTAATTACAAGGCAGGTTAGTTGATAAGTACCACATGGAATTGTAGAAAAGGAACTTATAAAGAGATTTTAATGAAAACTTGATGCTTCAATTTTGTTTTTTTTAAAAATTGGCTCTACCGTCTAAATTTAAACACACTCAAAGAAATTCATACAGAACAGAATGTATCCTTAACATTAAGCCATGGGAATTTTACATTCTTAATCAGTTAAAATTCCAGGATCCACATATTTGAGAATTACCAATTATATTCCCTGCTCACTTAAAATTTTTATTTATTTGAAAGGCAGACACAGAGAGAGGTTTTAAAGGCTGAGATACACTTTCCTTTTGTGACTTTTAAGAATAATCTTTTTAATCTGATATATAAATTGGTAAGCTGTAAGTCAGAGCTGTACATTTAATGACATTTATTAAAGCTGCAGAGGTCCAGCAAAGCTGTGGGGCAGGTGGCTGCGGGAGTTTAGTCTGGCACTTCAGAAGCCGGTGTCTCGGGTTAGAGGTCGGGTCCTCAGCTTGGGCCCCTCAACCACCGTCCTGCTGACACAGACCCCGGCAGGCAGCTGGGTGCTTGCCCCCCACTTGGAGGGGCTGGGTTGTCTTTTCTGGCTCCTCTAGCTTCAGTGCTGGGGCTGCGTGGCGAGTAAGCCAGTAGATGGAAACTCTTCTCCCTCTATCTGCCTCTGAAATAAATAAATAATAATAAATTTTTTAAAAAAGGTGTGTGTGAAATATACTTGACCTTCAGGCTCCCAGACTGGTGGTGTTTCCTAATGCCAGAACAAATTTTTAAAGGCATCAATTTGGATTGTGACCTATCTTTTAGAAGATTTCACTTTTGAAAAATACAGTTGCTCAGCTTTCAGGTTGCAGTACAGCAGAGGTTTCAGCTGCTGTCTGGGACCCCTGCGTCCGTGCCAGGGCAGTGTCTGAGTCCCAGCTGCTCTGCTTCTGACCACCTTCCTGCTATTGCACCCTGGGACCCCTGCGTCCGTGCCAGGGCAGTGTCTGAGTCCCAGCTGCTCTGTCTCTGACTAGCTTCCTGTTATTGCACCCTGAGAAGCAGCAGACTGTGGTCCCCCCATGTAGGAGACTTGGATGGAGTTCTGGTCTCCTGTTTGCATCCTGGTCCAGCCCTGGCTATCCTGGGCATCTAGGCAGTGAACCAGAGGATGGAAAATCCTCTCTCTGTCTGTGCGTCTCTCTCTGCTGCTTTGCTGTCCAAGTGGGTGAAAACAGATTGAATAAACCTTAAAAGAGGATTTGGCACACCAATTTAAATTTAGATGATGCTTTCGTGTAAGGTCACTCATTTACAAGTCTATCCGAGGAGCATGGTGTTGTACAAGCTTGATTTTCAGTAGCTTCATGGAATGATAAAGGTTTGCTTTAAACGTACTGGCTGAGAAGCTTAAGACGGCAGTGTGCGTCTCAGATGGCTGACTCATGCTTGGGGCTCTCAGTGCCAGGTAACGCTCTTTCATGCTTCTAGTTAACAGCATGCAGACCCAAATGAAGGCGCTTGAGTTGCCTTGGATTCTGTTGCTTAAAATAGGCTCCCATCAGACTGTAACTTCTACCTGTTTGAAGACGGTTAGAATATACAAATATATATATATTTTGTCTTCCAGAGAACATCACCATGAGTAAGCTGGAAGTCAGATATGATTACTCTGGAGAGCACAATTAAATTGGTTTCTCTTCCAGTATCTTTCTTGCCACCTTTAATTATTGCTTGATTCTGAAGTTAAAGAAGAAAAGAAGAAGAACAGCTCTAGGAGAATTCTTGAAAGAGAAGGAGAAAGAACCAGAATACGTGGTTTTCAAAATGTTCCAAAAACTATAGGCAATAAAATTGTTCCCCAGAAATGGTGTTGGTGAGGGGGTTGTGAGCTTAGCGAATGATGTCTGCTTAGAAGCTAGTAATGCCAGCAGGCAACCTGAAACTTCCCTGTGCTTCAAGCCTGGGAGTTGGCATCTGGCTTAGTAGTTCAGACACTGTGCGTGCCACATTGGAGTCCTCAGGCTCCATGCCAGCTCCTGACTCTAGCTTCCTGCCAGTGCTTGACCCTCCAGGGCAATGGTGGTGCTTCAAGCTGGTGGGTGGCAATGGATGGGTGACCCACAGGAGGAGGCTAGGAAAGGACCGGAAAAATCTGTCTCTGCCTTGCTCTGTGTCACTCCATCTTAAGCCACAAAATAAACAATAAGGATTCACTTCCTGAATACCGTCACCCTGGGGACTCTAGTCCCATAGAAGCCCGGGAGGACACCAGTGTTGAGAGCATAGAATTGAGCCCTCTTCTGTCTTGGGTAGCTGATAGCTCTCGGAGGCTCCTGACCACATAGCACTCTGTCTCCGCTCTCAGGAGAGTGATTATCTAAATGCATTTCGGCCTCCTCAACTGAGAGCGGACATCTCCACCAAAAATAGAACACCGTGCCTTGGTGTTTTTCAGTCATAATCAAAGTGCATGAGGCCGTTCTTTTAAGTTTAGCAATCTAACCATAACCCCATCATTGAATTAGACTTAAAACCTTTTTTTTTTTTTTTGAGGTAGAAAGAGAGAGAGAGAGAGACAAACACCCCAATCCATCCACCCACCGATTCCCCGAATACATGCAACAGCTGGGGTTGGGCCAGGCTGACGCCAGAGCCAGGAACTCTATCTGGGTCTTCCATGTGGGCAGCATGAACACTCGGGCTGTCACCTGCTGCCTCCCAGGCACGTTAACAAGGAACTGGGTTGGAAGCAGAGCCAGGAGTTGATCTGGGCAGTCCAATACAGAATGCACGAGTCCCAGGCAGCTGCTTAACTTGCAGCACCCTAACACTCACCACAGGGAGGTGAGATCCTTAGGATGTAAGTAGTTTATGGGATGGAGGGAGAAGGAGGAGGGTCCTTATGAGTGGGATTGGCACCCTTATCAAGCCCCAGGGAGGCCGGCTCAGGCCTCCTGCTCCATGAGGATGGAGTGAGAAGGAACCACGGAGTGGACCACCTCATCCCAGTGTCTGCCAGCACCGAGATCTTGGGCTTCTTCCTGCTGTTTACAAGCCTCTTGGCATCTGTGCCAGTTGGCGGAGCAGACGAAGACAAGGAATGGATGTGGGATAATTCACAACGCAGTACCAGCTGTGCGGGACTTACTGCAAGTGTCTCTGAATGCAGGGTGGGAGAGAACATACGGCTGAGATGTCTGTGATGGAGAGCAGGGTTAGCAGTTCAGGGCGGAGTCAGAGAACTCACCTGCAGATCCTCTAAAGATGCTTGATGCGAAACTCGCCCACAGGTGCTTTAATGTGCTTGGTTATCACATGGAGTGTTGCCAGCTTTCAGGTTTTAAATGAAACTAACAGATTACACATCTACAACAAGAATTCAGGTACATTCTGAAATAGCCAGATTTTAAAAAAAAAAATTTCCTGAAGATGTATTTATTTGAAAGGCAGAGTTAGAAAGCCCTTCTAATCTGCTGGTTCACTTTCCAAATGGCTACAGTGAATCCCAGCACTGCCACAAATCATTACGAGAGCTACAGATTTGAGTTATTTATAGGATAATAACTATGATTCACAGTCTTGATCAATTTTTTTTCACAGAAACACACACACTTAACAAAAGAGAGGTGTTGAATGATAAAAAAAAAATAGATGCCTGTTGTAAATTTTTATCACAGAAATACAAAGAAATTTACAAATGGAAACCTTTCAGATGTTTTTGTGCATTAACATATGTCATAATGTTTATTTTTAACATAATCCATAATGCAGTACTAAACTGTGTTTCCATACTGTATGTAATTTTCTTTGTTTTCCCTTTCAACCATATACTAGATCATTTTTCTAATCAGTTCAGCCTCATTCTTAGAACATTCTATAGATATACCAGAGCTTATTCATTTCCTGCTAATAGGGTGGTTCCCTCCACTTAGATTTTTATTTTCCTTTTATTTATCTGAAAGGTGAGAGGCAGAGATAGGCAGAAGTAGCTTCCATCCATCAATTCATTCTCAAGATGTCAGCACCAGCCAGGGCTGGACAGGCCACAGCCAGGAGCTGGACAGGCCACAGCCAGGAGCTGGACAGGCCACAGCCAGGGCTGGACAGGCCACAGCCAGGAGCTGGACAGGCCACAGCCAGGGCTAGACAGGCCACAGCCAGGAGCTGGCAACCCAGCCAGGTCTCCATGGCGGCAGGGAGCTCCCAGGGCATACCTTTAAGGGACGCTGGCCTCAGAACCAGCGCTGGGGCTACAGCAGGTGCTCTGACCTGAATCGCCAGCATCCGAAGCTTAACTGCTGCACCCTGTCTCCCTTTTAAATATCATGAGCTCTGCTTCAGGCAATGGTTACAGGAGGAACCTTCACTCATGTGTTTCTATAGGAGAGATGTAAAAAAAAAAAAAAAGTGTTAGAGAGATAGAGATCTTCCATCTTCTGGTACATTGCCCCAAGTGGCTACAACAGCCAGGGCTGAGCCAGAAGGAAGCCAGGAGCCAGGAGCTTTATTCTGTTCTCTTATGAGGAGACCAGGGGTCCAAACATTTTAGATTATTTATTTAAAAAATAATTGGGGGCCCGGCAGCGAGGCCTAGTGGCTAAAGTCCTCACCTTGAATGTGCCAGGATCCCATATGGGCGCCGGTTCTAATCCCGGCAGCTCCATTTCCCATCCAGCTCCCTGCTTGTGGCCTGGGAAAGCAGTTGAGGACAGCCCAAAGCCTTGAGACTCTGCACCCGTGTGGGAGACCTGGAAGAAGTTCCTGGCTCCTGGCTTCAGATTGGCTCAGCTCCAGCCATTGTGGTCACTTGGGGAGTGAATCATCTGACAGAAAGTCTTCCTCCCTGTCTCTCCTCCTCTCTGTATAGCAGATTTTTGCAATAAAAATAAGTAAGTCTTTAAAAAATAATAATTGGGCATGGCATGATAGCTCAATGGGTAAATCCTCACCTTGCAAGCTCCAGGATCCCATATGGGGCCAGTTTATGTCCCAGCTGATCTACTTCCCTTCCAGCTCCCTGCTTGTGGCCTAGGAAAGCAATAGAAGACGGCCCAAAGCCTTAGGACCCTGAAGAATTCCCACATGGAAGACCTGGAAGTCCCTGGTTCCTGAGTTCAGGTCGGTTCAGCTTTGGCCATTGCAGCCATTTGAGGAATGAACCAGCGGATGGAAGATTTTCCTCTTCGTCTCTCCCTCTTTCTGTATATCTACCTTTCCAACAAAAATAAATAAACCTTTAAAAAGAGAAAGGAATATTATTTATTTATTTGAAAGAGAGAACTCTTTCATCCATTGGTTCATTGTACAAATGTCTGCAACAGCTGCTACTAGGGCCAGGCTGAATCCAGAACCTACAGCTCCATCTGGGCCTCTCATGTGGGACCCAAAGTCTTGAACCATTACATGCTGCCTGCCAGAGATCACAAGAAGCTGGAGTAGGAAGGGAAGTCAGGCCTTGAACTCAGGTCCTCTGATACCAGATGAGAACATCCTAAGCAGCATCTTAACTACTTGGCCCAACACCTGCCCTGCACCAGTGATCTTAACAGGAAAATGTAATTGCTGGCTAGTGAAAGGCAGTAGGCAACAGAGAATCAAAGAGGACTTTATGGGGTCAAGAAATAACAAGAAATAACAAGTAGATTCCTGAAGGAACCAAGGACTTCGAAGACCCCAGTCCCCCAAGGAAGGGTTTAGTCCTGACCTCATTGCAAAGGGCGTGGTTACCACAGGAAGGCAAGCCCGTTCATTAGCTATGAAGAAAACCAGCGAGAGGACACAGGCTGGAGCTGGTCCGCAAGCTGCCTGTCATTTTCAGATGGTACAAGTGGCATGGAACTGGTTGGAGAGTGACAAGGGTGTGGGCTATGTGTGTCCTCCTTTTGCTGCTGCAGTCACCCAAGGCAGACTAACTTTCTGCAGAAAAGAGGGAGTGAACCAAGGAGCGGGGTTCCTTTACAACAACTCGCACTTGGGAAAGCTGACTTCAGGGCTCCCGATTCTGTCCGAGTCCCTTCCAAGGGCAATGTCCCCAGTGACCTAAGGACCTCAGTAGGCTGCCTGCTCCTGCTGCCACCCTAGGGAACAGCCTGGAACACAAACTCATGAGAGGCAAAGCATGCTCAGATCACAGCAGGCAAGGCATGTGAAGATCTGATCCATGGAATCTACCGAGATGAGTGCTAGTGGGGGTTGGGCCCCTAACGGGGTTGGGGAGACAGCTCCCCGAAGGAAAGGGCATTCATGGAAACAAGTCACTTCTCTTAGAAAATAAACAGGAGTAGAATTGAGTGCAGTTAACTTCACAGAAAATTGCCAGACTGCTTTCCTGGTTGTATATACTGTGCATTCCTAGCAGCAGGACTCAGCCCACTTCTTCAGGACTGTCAGTCTTTTTCCAGCGTTGTCTTGCTGTGGATTTTTAAAATATCTAGTGTGTCTTCAGCGTCCCTGATTCTTTCCATACATACCTGTTGAACTATTGTGTTATACCTATCGGTTATTTGTGGATTTGCTTTTATGGGCTGTTTGTTCAATATTTCTTCCTGATTAAAAAAAGAAAAGAAACTGAGCTTACTGGTCATTATAATTCAGTTGTAAGAGTTCTTTGAATATTGTGGTTAAAAATCCTTTGTTGGGCCCAGCATAGTGGGCTACTGGCTAAAGTCCTCGCCTTCAACACGCCGGGATCCTATTTGGGTGCTGGTTCTAATCCCAGCAGCCCTGCGTGCCATCCTGCAGTTGAGGATGGGCCAAAGCCTTGGGATCCTGCACTCGTGTGAGAGACCTGGAAGAAGCTCATGGCTCCTGTCTGAGGATTGGCACAGCACCGGCCATTGTGGTCACTTGCTGAGTGAATCATCAGACTGAAGGTCTTCCTCTCTGCCTCTCCTTCTCTCTCTCTACAATATATATCTGACTTTGCAATAAAAATAAATAAATTAAAAAAATTCCTTTGTCAAAAATATATTACAAACACTTTAGCATTAAGATTTTTGCACAAAGCATATACCAACAAAAGAAGAAACATGTTTATTTCAATGTAGTTTCCATATAATCTCAGTAAGTATACTGATAAGATACAATTGTATTCTTTTGTTTGTTTTAAAGATTTATTTATTTGAAAGGCAGAGTGACAGAGAAAGAGATCTTCCATTCATGGGTTTACTCCAGCCCAAATGTTCAAAATAGCCAGGAGTAGCCAGGCTGAAGACAGAAGTCAGCAATTCCTTCTGGGTCTTCCACACAGGTGGCAGGAACCCACGTACTTGGCCTATCATCTCCCTCCTCCCTGGCATCCCATCAGGAGGCTGAATCGGAAGTAAAGTAGCCCGGACTCAAATGGCAGGTGCCCCGAGCAGTGGCTTAGCTCATTGTGCTGCAATGCCACCCAGGACGGCTCCTTTGTAAAGGTTTGTGCTTTTACATTGAGACCTTAAACACATGCACAGAATAGTAATGTCTTCTTTTAAACATGTATGTATTTCTTATGTGAAACAGAGAGAGAGAGAAAGAGATTGCAGCCTCTCTCTTTTGGCCTTAGACCCAAAAGCCACCGGGAAGTGGCTTATTAGCCCAGTTTGGGCCAGAAGTCTATTCTAGAACAATCGACTGCGCTGGGTGAGGGGGAGGTATGTGTGAAGTTATATCACAGCCTGCAGCTCCTGAGAGTGGAGACTGGTGGGGCGGGGAGAAAGGAGGGCCTGGAGGGAGCAGAGGGAGGAAACAGGGATAGGGCACAGCGTTTGAGGGTGACAGAGAGCTCCTGTTGGACATTCCGTCAGGATGGGGGAAGAACAGTCTGCAGAGTTCACTGAGAGGATGGAGAAATGTTCATACGAAACGTATGATAAAGCAGAGATGAAGGCAAACATGTGGACAAATGTCATGAAATGTTAGGCCTCAGGGATGTTAGCAGAAAAAGCCAAGCAGATGAACATCCATAGCAAGATGTTAATAGCGAGGTTCAATGATAAAGGTATATGGGGATGCTTTAGTTCATTATTCTATTCTTTCTGTATAATGAAATATTTTGTGCCATAAAGAGAAAAAAAATAATCATCAAATTTCAAAGAGGGTCTTGGAAAAGAAGTCATGAGCATCATGTTGGAGAAAGATTAATCACCTCCACTAAAGAAGTTTCATCATCTTACATACTGGAACTGCAAGCGCTTTAAGGTGAGTCAGGAGGGTGTGTGGTGCAATGGGCTGTACTACCACTTGGTGTAGCCACATCTCACACCTGGGGGCTGGCTGCAGTCCCAGCTGCTCCTGGCTTCTGATCCAGCTTCCTGCCAACGTACCTTGGATGCAGCAAATGATAACTCAGTGATGTGAGTGACCCAGATGGGGCTCCTGGCTTCAGCTGACCCATCCCTGCCTCTTGAAGAGTGAACCAGAGGGTAGAAGCTTGCTCTCTCTGTGTGTCTTTCTTTCAGATAAATATATAAATTAAATGTTTTAAAAGTCCTCCCCCTTTAAAAACTTAGATAAAAACGTATAACATTTTTATTTAGAAACAAATTAAGTCCATCCTTTACGTATTAAGAAGAAGGAAGTATAAGGAAGTGAGTCTGATTCCACTCACCATCATTCAAGGATTCCCAGGTTCTGGTGCTGTTCAGAATTACACAATTTATGCCCTGGTCATTGCATCTGTGTTTGGGATCCTTCCCCTGCTGGTTCACTCCCCAAGTAGCTGCAGCAGCCAGAAGTGAGCTAGGAATCAGGAATCTCCTCCAGGTCTCCCATGCCAGTGCAGGGTCCCAAGGCTTTGGATCATCCAGGCGACAAGAAGGGAGCTAGATGGGAAGTGGAGCAGCTGGAACACAGACCGGTACCCATATGGCATGTCAGTGCTTGTAAGGGGGAGGGTTAGCCCACCGAGCCATTGTCCTGCAATGTTAGAAGGTAACATACTGCAAGCAGCCATCACCATGGATGGTTAGGAGGCATACGTAATCCTGTATCAGCCTCTCTGCCCCTCATTTGCCCATCGCAGTACTATCTCCATGTGAGAAGAAAACAGCTGTCTAACGGCAAATCAACATGTGATCATAAATACGTCAGAGATGACCAAAGTTTATCTTTCTAGTAACACCAACAACCTGCTGTGACCTGGACAACTACCCTTCTTTTATTCTCTCAAATATAAAAAGGACCAGTTCTGCTAGGTGCTGGGAATATGAAGTCTTCAAAAGTTCATGGGCACTGTGTTATGAAAATAAAATCATTCATGCACTTCGACATTTTTTTTTTGCAGCAAAAATAAACTTTTACATGCAAATGTACATACATATATATTTGCAAGTGTCCACGTTGGTATATTTATTTATTCGAGCGTGACAGAGAGAGAACTTCTATCTGGCATGTGTCAAACCCCCGGAACAGTCAGGAACGAATGGCCAGCATGAGGTGGCAGCCAGCAACTCCCCGGTGGCTCTTGCATGTGGGTGGCAGGGATCCCAGCACTTGGGCCACCGCCTGCCTCTCTGGACATTAAGGAGTTGGAAAGGGGCAGAGCTGCACTGAAAGGCACACTCTGGTATGGACATCCCAAACGGGGCTTACCCCGCTTCACCATGCCATCTTCACGAACTTTTTAAAGTCCCCAAAGTGTAACTGTCACACGCTGGGATGTGACAACCCAGCTAAGAAGCAATGGCAGAAAAGTCATGCCAAGTGTTTTTAAGGAAAATGCAGGGTGCAATCAGGGCTAAAGGTCAATTAGCCAGGTCCTGGCACAGCACCCTGTTTTAAGATTCTCTTACGTGAGAGGCAGAGCACCAGATCGCGCCATCTTCTGGGGCCCGCGGAGCCGCAGGAGCGCTGTTGGAAAGCGGAGGAGCCGGGAACCGAACCCAGGGGCGGCTGAATCAGTCGCTCCCAAGCAAGGCCCCTCGGTGCGGAGAGGTGGGCTGCAAGTTCCTGAAGTGATGCTCGCCCTGCAGACCTGTGTTCCAGGATCAGCCTCAAACAAGCGGGATTCTTTGGGGCCACTCCAGGGAGCGCCTTGTGCCTCCCCGGGGTCCCAGAGCAAGCACAGGCCGCGCGCACGGGGAAGGGGCTGGCGGCGGTTGGCGAGCTCCAGAGGCAGAAGCCAAGGCGGCCCGAGGGAGCAGCCGAGTTGGGCGCGATGTGGGTTCCCCGCCGCCCGGAGAGGCTCAGGGAGTCACAGCGGGTGAGGGGCTGGGGCGCACAGCTGTTCCGTGCTGCTCTCCGCCGTCCGTCGAGTGGACACACTGATTCACGAGGGAGCAAGGACGAGGGATGACCTAACCCGAGCACTCGGATTTCTTAAATGACACGGGTCGAACACAGGACGGTTCACACGGTGTGGGAAATGGCCTCGCTCACCCTTATCTACGCAGCGTTTATTATCGTGATTTTACCCAGGGTGAAAATCCTCTTTCTAGAGGACAGCACCCGCTCCCGCCTGCCCGCCCGCCTGCCTGCCGGGCGCTCCCCCGAGCCCGCGGGACGAGCGCGCTCCCGGCCCGGGCACGCGCGCCGCCCTTCCCCCCACCGCCGCCGGGCGCGCGCGCCGCCGTCCTCCGCCTCCCCTCTGGCTCCCCGCGCGCCGGCCCCGCGCTCCCACAGCCCGAGCGCCGCTCAGCTGACCCCGGGGCGCCAGACGCCGCGGCTCCCGGCTCGCGAGGGGGAAGCGCAACTGCGGCGTTGGCGGCGGCGACGCGGGCCTCGCTCGGCCGAGCCTCCCGGAGGAGCGCCCTTCCCCCTCTCCGCGCCGGGGTTGGGGGGGGGGGGAGCCCGACGAGAGCGCGCGGTGCCGCGGCCGCTCCCCGGCGCCGAGCGAGGGGGCCGCGCTGAGGCGAGCGGCGGCGGCGGCCGCGCGGCCATGGGCGCGTCGGCGTGGCCGTGAGGGTGGGCGCGGACACCGCAGCCGGCGCGGCGGGGCCCCCCGCCTCCTCAGCGAGCCTTCCCTGGCAGGGAGGAGAGCGGCGCGGCCGGGATGAGCGGCGGCGGCAGCAACAGCAGCAGCGGCGGCGGCGCGGCGCCCGGCCCGGGCTCGGGTTCGGGTTCCTCCCCGGCCGCCTGCCGCTTCGCGCACTACTTCGTGCTGTGTGGGATCGACGCGGACAGCGGGTTGGAACCCGACGAGCTGGCGGGTAAGGCCGGGTTGTGTGCGGCGGCGCGGGGCGTCCCCCCCCCTCGCCTCAGGCAGGCGCGCGCGGGAGGCGGGGTGCGGGCTGCAGACAAAGTCAGCTCCCGGCGGCCGGACGGGCGCTCGCCCGGGCGGCCACTTAATGACATTGTTATGTATTCCGCGTGCAGGGTGCGCTGCTGAGCCCG